>NC_136927.1:55450816-56650816 GCF_949752795.1 Hyperoodon ampullatus | reverse complement strand
TGCAGGGTAATCGCTGTGGGCCAACAAGGCTGCGTTCTCTCAAAGCCCATCCTGTGCTGGCAAATGCCTTTCTAGGGACTCATACCACTGCACTGCAGAGTCAGCTCCGGCCAAATGAAAGGTGACCTGAGGCCCCAAGGTAAGGGCTAGTGTTTCACGTCAGCAGAGTTGGGGGTGCAGGGGTGCCATGAATCCATGCGCCACGCTGGATGGCCTGAACTGTCCGATGCCTCCGGGGACACATAGGAGAGGCGGCCGTGCACCACTTTCGCATGGTGACTGCTCTGTGCCGGAGGAGCGGCCAGGGGCTTCTGAGGAGCCTCTGGGGGAAAGAGGCCCATGGGAGCCACTCTTCACATTCCTAGCAAGGGCCACGTGTTGCTTGCTGGCGGCCGAGGTAGAGTGTCCCAGTCATAACAGAGAAGCGTGGGAGCAGAGCCGGGCATCCTCCCTGCAAGTCGCTCGGCCTCAGTGACTGAAACGGACCTGTGCTTCAGAAACACACCGTGCTAACGACTCAGTCCAGGGAAACACTCAGGACGGCACTCTCGCAGAAGCGCGAGCTAGGCTGTGAGTGCAGCCTGAAGAAAGGTACATGTTTAACAGTTACCATGGCTATGTATGGATAGAGCCTTGGTCACTGAGGCCCACCTCAGGTACTGCACTTCGTATGCAGTTGATGCAGTGCAGGGGACCCTGTGTCCAATAGTTTCTCCGAGGAAAGGCACTGTTCTCCCGATGTTTCCTTGAGGTAGTCAGAAACTACTGAGGATAACTGACTGTATGAGCTCACGTTTGAAACAGGGCGACGCTGCCCAAACGTAATTTTCCCTGCGGGTGGATGAGATGCGGGTCGAAAGGTGCCTGAGACACACTCCTCGGGCCCGTCTTTCCTTTGCTCCAGCGGGCCTCAGAAAAGAAGTGTGAGTTTACTCGTATGAGGCTCGCTGGTCTCAGTTCTTTGCTGGGAGCGTCTCCAAGAGCACTCCGGAGATTGCCAGCGACAGAAATGTGACCCCTCGCCTCGAGTAAAAGTCCAGCGTTTTCCAGTAGTAAAGTGAAGAATGTCGCCCTAGTGAGGAAGCAGGCGTTAAAGGAGAGCGTCAACTCTGTAAGGTATCGCAGGTCTCATTGTGCACTCACGTTCGTTGTAACTTTGGTGAGAGGGCACTGTGTGCCGTCCAGCTCTTGTGTGGCGTTTGAGCCCCAGGTAGTGAATGTGTCCGTTTGCTTTAACTGCACGGATGTGCCAGCAGTAAAGGCAAAGTGCTGCCCTCTTCACTCGACACCTCCCTGTTGCTCAGCATGCAAACGGGCTCAGGAACGGAGTTCTGAGCAGCCCTACATTCCATGCTGGAGTGCCCCTAGGAGCGATTTGGGCTCTTCTGAGAATCACCACGGTGCGTCCCCTTTGAAACCAGGGGACTCCTCAAGGACGACTCCCTTCGGCACCTGGAAGCTAGATGTTTACGTCCAGCCTGAAAGAAAACGATGGACGGCTTTCCCCGGGACAATGCCGGACGTTCGGGACCACCCCGAGTCACCAAGTACCAAACTTTGCACAGTGTGGGGAACGCTCTCCTGCACGTATGGCACTCCCCACCTGAAAACCTTTCTTACCAGAAGGGGGCCCTCGTTCCCTTGTACTAGATAGCAAGACAGAATGTTCACATAAACATGCTGTGTCATCAAGCTTGAAAGTGGGACACTGATGGCAAAGTACGCCTTCTGCCCGTTTGCGAGCGACTCGTTTCTGCCTTCCAAGCTGCCTGAACAGCGCTAGCGGCCCGACGTCTCTCCACTGCAGGGTAATCTCTGTGGGCCAACAAGGCTGCGTTCTCTCAAAGCCCATCCTGTGCTGGCAAATGCCTTTCTAGGGACTCATACCACTGCACTGCAGAGTCAGCTCCGGCCAAATGAAAGGTGACCAGAGGCCCCAAGGTAAGGGCTAGTGTTTCACGTCAGCAGAGTTGGGGATGCAGGGGTGCCATGAATCCATGCACCACGCTGGATGGCCTGAACTCTCCGATGCCTCCGGGGACACATAGGAGAGGCGGCCGTGCACCACTTTCGCATGGTGACTGCTCTGTGCCGGAGGAGCGGCCAGGGGCTTCTGAGGAACCTCAGGGGGAAAGAGGCCCATGGGAGCCACTCTTCTCATTCCTAGCAAGGGCCACGTGTTGCCTGCTAGGGGCCGAGGTAGAGTGTCCCAGTCATAACAGAGATGCGTGGGAGCAGTGCCGGGCAGCCTCCCTGCAAGTCGATCGGCCTCAGTGACTGAAACGGACCTGTGCTTCAGAAACACACCGTGCTAACGACTCAGTCCAGGGAAACACTCAGGACGGCACTCTCGCAGAAGCGCGAGCTAGGCTGTGAGTGCAGCCTGAAGAAAGGTACATGTTTAACAGTTACCATGGCTATGTATGGATAGAGCCTTGGTCACTGAGGCCCACCTCAGGTACTGCACTTCGTATGCAGTTGATGCAGTGCAGGGGACCCTGTGTCCAAAAGTTTCTCCGAGGAAAGGCACTGTTCTCCCGATGTTTCCTTGAGGTAGTCAGAAACTACTGAGGATAACTGACTGTATGAGCTCACGTTTGAAACAGGGCGACGCTGCCCAAACGTAATTTTCCCCCCGGGTGGATGAGATGCGGGTCGAAAGGTGCCTGAGACACACTCCTCGGACCCGTCTTTCCTTTGATTCAGCAGGCCTCAGAAAAGAAGTGTGAGTTTACTCGTATGAGGCTCGCTGGTCTCAGTTCTTTGCTGGGAGCGTCTCCAAGAGCACTCCGGAGATTGCCAGCGACAGAAATGTGTTCCCTGGCCTCGAGTAAAAGTCCAGCGTTTTCCAGTAGTAAAGTGAAGAATGCCGCCCTAGTGAGGAAGCAGGCGTTAAAGGAGAGCGTCAACTCTGTAAGGTATCGCAGGTCTCATTGTGCACTCACGTTCGTTGTAACTTTGGTGAGAGGGCACTGTGTGCCGTCCAGCTCTTGTGTGGCGTTTGAGCCCCAGGTAGTGAATGTGTCCGTTTGCTTTAACTGCACGGATGTGCCAGCAGTAAAGGCAAAGTGCTGCCCTCTTCACTCGACACCTCCCTGTTGCTCAGCATGCAAACGGCCTCAGGAACGCAGTTCTGAGCAGCCTTACATTCCATGCTGGAGTGCAGCAAGGAGCGATTTGGGCTCTTCTGAGAATCACCACGGTGCGTCCCCTTTGAAACCAGGGGACTCCTCAAGGACGACTCCCTTCGGCACCTGGAAGCTAGATGTTTACGTCCAGCCTGAAAGAAAACGATGGACGGCTTTCCCCGGGACAATGCCGGACGTTCGGGACCACCCCGAGTCACCAAGTACCAAACTTTGCACAGTGTGGGGAACGCTCTCCTGCACGTATGGCACTCCCCACCTGAAAACCTTTCTTACCAGAATGGGGCCCTCGTTCCCTTGTACTAGATAGCTAGACAGAATGTTCACATAAACATGCTGTGTCATCAAGCTTGAAAGTGGGACACTGATGGCAAAGTACGCCTTCTGCCCGTTTGCGAGCGACTCGTTTCTGCCTTCCAAGCTGCCTGAACAGCGCTAGCGGCCCGACGTCTCTCCACTGCAGGGTAATCGCTGTGGGCCAACAAGGCTGCGTTCTCTCAAAGCCCTTCCTGTGCTGGCAAATGCCTTTCTAGGGACTCATACCACTGCACTGCAGAGTCAGCTCCGGCCAAATGAAAGGTGACCTGAGGCCCCAAGGTAAGGGCTAGTGTTTCACGTCAGCAGAGTTGGGGGTGCAGGGGTGCCATGAATCCATGCGCCACGCTGGATGGCCTGAACTCTCCGATGCCTCCGGGGACACATAGGAGAGGCGGCCGTGCACCACTTTCGCATGGTGACTGCTCTGTGCCAGAGGAGCGGCCAGGGGCTTCTGAGGAGCCTCTGGGGGAAAGAGGCCCATGGGAGCCACTCTTCACATTCCTAGCAAGGGCCACGTGTTGCTTGCTGGTGGCCGAGGTAGAGTGTCCCAGTCATAACAGAGAAGCGTGGGAGCAGAGCCGGGCATCCTCCCTGCAAGTCGATCGGCCTCAGTGACTGAAACGGACCTGTGCTTCAGAAACACACCGTGCTAACGACTCAGTCCAGGGAAACACTCAGGACGGCACTCTCGCAGAAGCGCGAGCTAGGCTGTGAGTGCAGCCTGAAGAAAGGTACATGTTTCACACTTAACACGGCTAGGTATGGGACAGAGCCTTGGTCACTGACGCCCACCTCAGGTACTGCACTTCGTATGCAGTTGATGCAGTGCAGGGGACCCTGTGTCCAATAGTTTCTCCGAGGAAAGGCACTGTTCTCCCGATGTTTCCTTGAGGTAGTCAGAAACTACTGAGGATAACTGACTGTATGAGCTCACGTTTGAAACAGGGCGACGCTGCCCAAACGTAATTTTCCCCGCGGGTGGATGAGATGCGGGTCGAAGGGTGCCTGAGACACACTCCTCGGGCCCGTCTTTCCTTTGCTCCAGCGGGCCTCAGAAAAGAAGTGTGAGTTTACTCGTATGAGGCTCGCTGGTCTCAGTTCTTTGCTGGGAGCGTCTCCAAGAGCACTCCGGAGATTGCCAGCGACAGAAATGTGACCCCTGGCCTCGAGTAAAAGTCCAGCGTTTTCCAGTAGTAAAGTGAAGAATGCCGCCCTAGTGAGGAAGCAGGCGTTAAAGGAGAGCGTCAACTCTGTAAGGTATCGCAGGTCTCATTGTGCACTCACGTTCGTTGTAACTTTGGTGAGAGGGCACTGTGTGCCGTCCAGCTCTTGTGTGGCGTTTGAGCCCCAGGTAGTGAATGTGTCCGTTTGCTTTAACTGCACGGATGTGCCAGCAGTAAAGGCAAAGTGCTGCCCTCTTCCCTCGACACCTCCCTTTTGCTCAGCATGCAAACGGCCTCAGGAACGCAGTTCTGAGCAGCCTTACATTCCATGCTGGTGTGCCCCAAGGAGCGATTTGGGCTCTTCTGAGAATCACCACGGTGCGTCCCCAGTGAAACCAGGGGACTCCTCAAGGACGACTCCCTTCGGAACCTGGAAGCTAGATATTTACGTCCAGCCTTGAAAGAAAACAATGGACGGCTTTCCCTGGGACAATGCCGGACGTTCGGGACCACCCCGAGTCACCAAGTACCAAACTTTGCACAGTGTGGGGAACGCTCTCCTGCACGTATGGCACTCCCCACCTGAAAACCTTTCTTACCAGAAGGGGGCCCTCGTTCCCTTGTACTAGATAGCAAGACAGAATGTTCACATAAACATGCTGTGTCATCAAGCTTGAAAGTGGGACACTGATGGCAAAGTACGCCTTCTGCCCGTTTGCGAGCGACTCGTTTCTGCCTTCCAAGCTGCCTGAACAGCGCTAGCGGCCCGACGTCTCTCCATTGCAGGGTGGTCGCTGTGGGCCAACAAGGCTGCGTTCTCTCAAAGCCCATCCTGTGCTGGCAAATGCCTTTCTAGGGACTCATACCACTGCACTGCAGAGTCAGCTCCGACCAAATGAAAGGTGACCTGAGGCCCCAAGGTAAGGGCTAGTGTTTCACGTCAGCAGAGTTGGGGGTGCAGGGGTGCCATGAATACATGCGCCACGCTGGATGGCCTGAACTCTCCGATGCCTCCGGGGACACATAGGAGAGGCGGCCGTGCACCACTTTCGCATGGTGACTGCTCTGTGCCAGAGGAGCGGCCAGGGGCTTCTGAGGAGCCTCAGGGGGAAAGAGGCCCATGGGAGCCACTCTTCACATTCCTAGCAAGGGCCACGTGTTTCTTGCTGGCGGCCGAGGTAGAGTGTCCCAGTCATAACAGAGAAGCGTGGGAGCAGAGCCGGGCAGCCTCCCTGCAAGTCGATCGGCCTCAGAGACTGAAACGGACCTGTGCTTCAGAAGCACACCTTGCTAACGACTCAGTCCAGGGAAACACTCAGGACGGCACTCTCGCAGAAGCGCGAGCTAGGCTGTGAGTGCAGCCTGAAGAAAGGTACATGTTTCACACTTAACACGGCTAGGTATGGGACAGAGCCTTGGTCACTGAGGCCCACCTCAGGTACTGCACTTCGTATGCAGTTGATGCAGTGCAGGGGACCCTGTGTCCAATAGATTCTCCGAGGAAAGGCAGTGTTCTGCCGATGTTTCCTTGAGGTAGTCAGAAACTACTGAGGATAACTGACTGTATGAGCTCACGTTTGAAACAGGGCGACGCTGCCCAAACGTAATTTTCCCCGCGGGTGGATGAGATGCGGGTCGAAGGGTGCCTGAGACACACTCCTCGGGCCCGTCTTTCCTTTGCTCCAGCGGGCCTCAGAAAAGAAGTGTGAGTTTACTCGTATGAGGCTCGCTGGTCTCAGTTCTTTGCTGGGAGCGTCTCCAAGAGCACTCCGGAGATTGCCAGCGACAGAAATGTGACCCCTGGCCTCGAGTAAAAGTCCAGCGTTTTCCAGTAGTAAAGTGAAGAATGCCGCCCTAGTGAGGAAGCAGGCGTTAAAGGAGAGCGTCAACTCTGTAAGGTATCGCAGGTCTCATTGTGCACTCACGTTCGTTGTAACTTTGGTGAGAGGGCACTGTGTGCCGTCCAGCTCTTGTGTGGCGTTTGAGCCCCAGGTAGTGAATGTGTCCGTTTGCTTTAACTGCACGGATGTGCCAGCAGTAAAGGCAAAGTGCTGCCCTCTTCACTCGACACCTCCCTGTTGCTCAGCATGCAAACGGGCTCAGGAACGGAGTTCTGAGCAGCCCTACATTCCATGCTGGAGTGCCCCTAGGAGCGATTTGGGCTCTTCTGAGAATCACCACGGTGCGTCCCCTTTGAAACCAGGGGACTCCTCAAGGACGACTCCCTTCGGCACCTGGAAGCTAGATGTTTACGTCCAGCCTGAAAGAAAACGATGGACGTCTTTCCCCGGGACAATGCCGGACGTTCGGGACCACCCCGAGTCACCAAGTACCAAACTTTGCACAGTGTGGGGAACGCTCTCCTGCACGTATGGCACTCCCCACCTGAAAACCTTTCTTACCAGAAGGGGGCCCTCGTTCCCTTGTACTAGATAGCAAGACAGAATGTTCACATAAACATGCTGTGTCATCAAGCTTGAAAGTGGGACACTGATGGCAAAGTACGCCTTCTGCCCGTTTGCGAGCGACTCGTTTCTGCCTTCCAAGCTGCCTGAACAGCGCTAGCGGCCCGACGTCTCTCCATTGCAGGGTGGTCGCTGTGGGCCAACAAGGCTGCGTTCTCTCAAAGCCCATCCTGTGCTGGCAAATGCCTTTCTAGGGACTCATACCACTGCACTGCAGAGTCAGCTCCGGCCAAATGAAAGGTGACCTGAGGCCCCAAGGTAAGGGCTAGTGTTTCACGTCAGCAGAGTTGGGGGTGCAGGGGTGCCATGAATACATGCGCCACGCTGGATGGCCTGAACTCTCCGATGCCTCCGGGGACACATAGGAGAGGCGGCCGTGCACCACTTTCGCATGGTGACTGCTCTGTGCCAGAGGAGCGGCCAGGGGCTTCTGAGGAGCCTCAGGGGGAAAGAGGCCCATGGGAGCCACTCTTCACATTCCTAGCAAGGGCCACGTGTTTCTTGCTGGCGGCCGAGGTAGAGTGTCCCAGTCATAACAGAGAAGCGTGGGAGCAGAGCCGGGCAGCCTCCCTGCAAGTCGATCGGCCTCAGAGACTGAAACGGACCTGTGCTTCAGAAGCACACCTTGCTAACGACTCAGTCCAGGGAAACACTCAGGACGGCACTCTCGCAGAAGCGCGAGCTAGGCTGTGAGTGCAGCCTGAAGAAAGGTACATGTTTCACACTTAACACGGCTAGGTATGGGACAGAGCCTTGGTCACTGAGGCCCACCTCAGGTACTGCACTTCGTATGCAGTTGATGCAGTGCAGGGGACCCTGTGTCCAATAGATTCTCCGAGGAAAGGCAGTGTTCTGCCGATGTTTCCTTGAGGTAGTCAGAAACTACTGAGGATAACTGACTGTATGAGCTCACGTTTGAAACAGGGCGACGCTGCCCAAACGTAATTTTCCCCGCGGGTGGATGAGATGCGGGTCGAAGGGTGCCTGAGACACACTCCTCGGGCCCGTCTTTCCTTTGCTCCAGCGGGCCTCAGAAAAGAAGTGTGAGTTTACTCGTATGAGGCTCGCTGGTCTCAGTTCTTTGCTGGGAGCGTCTCCAAGAGCACTCCGGAGATTGCCAGCGACAGAAATGTGACCCCTGGCCTCGAGTAAAAGTCCAGCGTTTTCCAGTAGTAAAGTGAAGAATGCCGCCCTAGTGAGGAAGCAGGCGTTAAAGGAGAGCGTCAACTCTGTAAGGTATCGCAGGTCTCATTGTGCACTCACGTTCGTTGTAACTTTGGTGAGAGGGCACTGTGTGCCGTCCAGCTCTTGTGTGGCGTTTGAGCCCCAGGTAGTGAATGTGTCCGTTTGCTTTAACTGCACGGATGTGCCAGCAGTAAAGGCAAAGTGCTGCCCTCTTCACTCGACACCTCCCTGTTGCTCAGCATGCAAACGGGCTCAGGAACGGAGTTCTGAGCAGCCCTACATTCCATGCTGGAGTGCCCCTAGGAGCGATTTGGGCTCTTCTGAGAATCACCACGGTGCGTCCCCTTTGAAACCAGGGGACTCCTCAAGGACGACTCCCTTCGGCACCTGGAAGCTAGATGTTTACGTCCAGCCTGAAAGAAAACGATGGACGTCTTTCCCCGGGACAATGCCGGACGTTCGGGACCACCCCGAGTCACCAAGTACCAAACTTTGCACAGTGTGGGGAACGCTCTCCTGCACGTATGGCAC
Organism: Hyperoodon ampullatus; assembly: GCF_949752795.1. Classification (NCBI taxonomy): domain Eukaryota; kingdom Metazoa; phylum Chordata; class Mammalia; order Artiodactyla; family Ziphiidae; genus Hyperoodon; species Hyperoodon ampullatus. The sequence goes on along the minus strand of NC_136927.1, from coordinate 56,642,008 downwards.
TCCCCACCTGAAAACCTTTCTTACCAGAAGGGGGCCCTCGTTCCCTTGTACTAGATAGCAAGACAGAATGTTCACATAAACATGCTGTGTCATCAAGCTTGAAAGTGGGACACTGATGGCAAAGTACGCCTTCTGCCCGTTTGCGAGCGACTCGTTTCTGCCTTCCAAGCTGCCTGAACAGCGCTAGCGGCCCGACGTCTCTCCATTGCAGGGTGGTCGCTGTGGGCCAACAAGGCTGCGTTCTCTCAAAGCCCATCCTGTGCTGGCAAATGCCTTTCTAGGGACTCATACCACTGCACTGCAGAGTCAGCTCCGACCAAATGAAAGGTGACCTGAGGCCCCAAGGTAAGGGCTAGTGTTTCACGTCAGCAGAGTTGGGGGTGCAGGGGTGCCATGAATACATGCGCCACGCTGGATGGCCTGAACTCTCCGATGCCTCCGGGGACACATAGGAGAGGCGGCCGTGCACCACTTTCGCATGGTGACTGCTCTGTGCCGGAGGAGCGGCCAGGGGCTTCTGAGGAGCCTCAGGGGGAAAGAGGCCCATGGGAGCCACTCTTCACATTCCTAGCAAGGGCCACGTGTTTTTTGCTGGCGGCCGAGGTAGAGTGTCCCAGTCATAACAGAGAAGCGTGGGAGCAGAGCCGGGCAGCCTCCCTGCAAGTCGATCGGCCTCAGAGACTGAAACGGACCTGTGCTTCAAAAGCACACCTTGCTAACGACTCAGTCCAGGGAAACACTCAGGACGGCACTCTCGCAGAAGCGCGAGCTAGGCTGTGAGTGCAGCCTGAAGAAAGGTACATGTTTCACACTTAACACGGCTAGGTATGGGACAGAGCCTTGGTCACTGAGGCCCACCTCAGGTACTGCACTTCGTATGCAGTTGATGCAGTGCAGGGGACCCTGTGTCCAATAGTTTCTCCGAGGAAAGGCAGTGTTCTGCCGATGTTTCCTTGAGGTAGTCAGAAACTACTGAGGATAACTGACTGTATGAGCTCACGTTTGAAACAGGGCGACGCTGCCCAAACGTAATTTTCCCCGCGGGTGGATGAGATGCGGGTCGAAGGGTGCCTGAGACACACTCCTCGGGCCCGTCTTTCCTTTGCTCCAGCGGGCCTCAGAAAAGAAGTGTGAGTTTACTCGTATGAGGCTCGCTGGTCTCAGTTCTTTGCTAGGAGCGTCTCCAAGAGCACTCCGGAGATTGCCAGCGACAGAAATGTGACCCCTGGCCTCGAGTAAAAGTCCAGCGTTTTCCAGTAGTAAAGTGAAGAATGCCGCCCTAGTGAGGAAGCAGGCGTTAAAGGAGAGCGTCAACTCTGTAAGGTATCGCAGGTCTCATTGTGCACTCACGTTCGTTGTAACTTTGGTGAGAGGGCACTGTGTGCCGTCCAGCTCTTGTGTGGCGTTTGAGCCCCAGGTAGTGAATGTGTCCGTTTGCTTTAACTGCACGGATGTGCCAGCAGTAAAGGCAAAGTGCTGCCCTCTTCACTCGACACCTCCCTGTTGCTCAGCATGCAAACGGGCTCAGGAACGGAGTTCTGAGCAGCCCTACATTCCATGCTGGAGTGCCCCTAGGAGCGATTTGGGCTCTTCTGAGAATCACCACGGTGCGTCCCCTTTGAAACCAGGGGACTCCTCAAGGACGACTCCCTTCGGCACCTGGAAGCTAGATGTTTACGTCCAGCCTGAAAGAAAACGATGGACGGCTTTCCCCGGGACAATGCCGGACGTTCGGGACCACCCCGAGTCACCAAGTACCAAACTTTGCACAGTGTGGGGAACGCTCTCCTGCACGTATGGCACTCCCCACCTGAAAACCTTTCTTACCAGAAGGGGGCCCTCGTTCCCTTGTACTAGATAGCAAGACAGAATGTTCACATAAACATGCTGTGTCATCAAGCTTGAAAGTGGGACACTGATGGCAAAGTACGCCTTCTGCACGTTTGCGAGCGACTCGTTTCTGCCTTCCAAGCTGCCTGAACAGCGCTAGCGGCCCGACGTCTCTCCACTGCAGGGTAATCGCTGTGGGCCAACAAGGCTGCGTTCTCTCAAAGCCCATCCTGTGCTGGCAAATGCCTTTCTAGGGACTCATACCACTGCACTGCAGAGTCAGCTCCGGCCAAATGAAAGGTGACCTGAGGCCCCAAGGTAAGGGCTAGTGTTTCACGTCAGCAGAGTTGGGGGTGCAGGGGTGCCATGAATACATGCGCCACGCTGGATGGCCTGAACTCTCCGATGCCTCCGGGGACACATAGGAGAGGCGGCCGTGCACCACTTTCGCATGGTGACTGCTCTGTGCCGGAGGAGCGGCCAGGGGCTTCTGAGGAGCCTCAGGGGGAAAGAGGCCCATGGGAGCCACTCTTCACATTCCTAGCAAGGGCCACGTGTTTCTTGCTGGCGGCCGAGGTAGAGTGTCCCAGTCATAACAGAGAAGCGTGGGAGCAGAGCCGGGCAGCCTCCCTGCAAGTCGATCGGCCTCAGAGACTGAAACGGACCTGTGCTTCAGAAGCACACCTTGCTAACGACTCAGTCCAGGGAAACACTCAGGACGGCACTCTCGCAGAAGCGCGAGCTAGGCTGTGAGTGCAGCCTGAAGAAAGGTACATGTTTCACACTTAACACGGCTAGGTATGGGACAGAGCCTTGGTCACTGAGGCCCACCTCAGGTACTGCACTTCGTATGCAGTTGATGCAGTGCAGGGGACCCTGTGTCCAATAGTTTCTCCGAGGAAAGGCAGTGTTCTGCCGATGTTTCCTTGAGGTAGTCAGAAACTACTGAGGATAACTGACTGTATGAGCTCACGTTTGAAACAGGGCGACGCTGCCCAAACGTAATTTTCCCCGCGGGTGGATGAGATGCGGGTCGAAGGGTGCCTGAGACACACTCCTCGGGCCCGTCTTTCCTTTGCTCCAGCGGGCCTCAGAAAAGAAGTGTGAGTTTAGTCGTATGAGGCTCGCTGGTCTCAGTTCTTTGCTGGGAGCGTCTCCAAGAGCACTCCGGAGATTGCCAGCGACAGAAATGTGACCCCTGGCCTCGAGTAAAAGTCCAGCGTTTTCCAGTAGTAAAGTGAAGAATGCCGCCCTAGTGAGGAAGCAGGCGTTAAAGGAGAGCGTCAACTCTGTAAGGTATCGCAGGTCTCATTGTGCACTCACGTTCGTTGTAACTTTGGTGAGAGGGCACTGTGTGCCGTCCAGCTCTTGTGTGGCGTTTGAGCCCCAGGTAGTGAATGTGTCCGTTTGCTTTAACTGCACGGATGTGCCAGCAGTAAAGGCAAAGTGCTGCCCTCTTCACTCGACACCTCCCTGTTGCTCAGCATGCAAACGGGCTCAGGAACGGAGTTCTGAGCAGCCCTACATTCCATGCTGGAGTGCCCCTAGGAGCGATTTGGGCTCTTCTGAGAATCACCACGGTGCGTCCCCTTTGAAACCAGGGGACTCCTCAAGGACGACTCCCTTCGGCACCTGGAAGCTAGATGTTTACGCCCAGCCTGAAAGAAAACGATGGACGGCTTTCCCCGGGACAATGCCGGACGTTCGGGACCACCCCGAGTCACCAAGTACCAAACTTTGCACAGTGTGGGGAACGCTCTCCTGCACGTATGGCACTCCCCACCTGAAAACCTTTCTTACCAGAAGGGGGCCCTCGTTCCCTTGTACTAGATAGCAAGACAGAATGTTCACATAAACATGCTGTGTCATCAAGCTTGAAAGTGGGACACTGATGGCAAAGTACGCCTTCTGCCCGTTTGCGAGCGACTCGTTTCTGCCTTCCAAGCTGCCTGAACAGCGCTAGCGGCCCGACGTCTCTCCATTGCAGGGTGGTCGCTGTGGGCCAACAAGGCTGCGTTCTCTCAAAGCCCATCCTGTGCTGGCAAATGCCTTTCTAGGGACTCATACCACTGCACTGCAGAGTCAGCTCCGACCAAATGAAAGGTGACCTGAGGCCCCAAGGTAAGGGCTAGTGTTTCACGTCAGCAGAGTTGGGGGTGCAGGGGTGCCATGAATACATGCGCCACGCTGGATGGCCTGAACTCTCCGATGCCTCCGGGGACACATAGGAGAGGCGGCCGTGCACCACTTTCGCATGGTGACTGCTCTGTGCCGGAGGAGCGGCCAGGGGCTTCTGAGGAGCCTCAGGGGGAAAGAGGCCCATGGGAGCCACTCTTCACATTCCTAGCAAGGGCCACGTGTTTCTTGCTGGCGGCCGAGGTAGAGTGTCCCAGTCATAACAGAGAAGCGTGGGAGCAGAGCCGGGCAGCCTCCCTGCAAGTCGATCGGCCTCAGAGACTGAAACGGACCTGTGCTTCAGAAGCACACCTTGCTAACGACTCAGTCCAGGGAAACACTCAGGACGGCACTCTCGCAGAAGCGCGAGCTAGGCTGTGAGTGCAGCCTGAAGAAAGGTACATGTTTCACACTTAACACGGCTAGGTATGGGACAGAGCCTTGGTCACTGAGGCCCACCTCAGGTACTGCACTTCGTATGCAGTTGATGCAGTGCAGGGGACCCTGTGTCCAATAGTTTCTCCGAGGAAAGGCAGTGTTCTGCCGATGTTTCCTTGAGGTAGTCAGAAACTACTGAGGATAACTGACTGTATGAGCTCACGTTTGAAACAGGGCGACGCTGCCCAAACGTAATTTTCCCCGCGGGTGGATGAGATGCGGGTCGAAGGGTGCCTGAGACACACTCCTCGGGCCCGTCTTTCCTTTGCTCCAGCGGGCCTCAGAAAAGAAGTGTGAGTTTACTCGTATGAGGCTCGCTGGTCTCAGTTCTTTGCTGGGAGCGTCTCCAAGAGCACTCCGGAGATTGCCAGCGACAGAAATGTGACCCCTGGCCTCGAGTAAAAGTCCAGCGTTTTCCAGTAGTAAAGTGAAGAATGCCGCCCTAGTGAGGAAGCAGGCGTTAAAGGAGAGCGTCAACTCTGTAAGGTATCGCAGGTCTCATTGTGCACTCACGTTCGTTGTAACTTTGGTGAGAGGGCACTGTGTGCCGTCCAGCTCTTGTGTGGCGTTTGAGCCCCAGGTAGTGAATGTGTCCGTTTGCTTTAACTGCACGGATGTGCCAGCAGTAAAGGCAAAGTGCTGCCCTCTTCACTCGACACCTCCCTGTTGCTCAGCATGCAAACGGGCTCAGGAACGGAGTTCTGAGCAGCCCTACATTCCATGCTGGAGTGCCCCTAGGAGCGATTTGGGCTCTTCTGAGAATCACCACGGTGCGTCCCCTTTGAAACCAGGGGACTCCTCAAGGACGACTCCCTTCGGCACCTGGAAGCTAGATGTTTACGTCCAGCCTGAAAGAAAACGATGGACGTCTTTCCCCGGGACAATGCCGGACGTTCGGGACCACCCCGAGTCACCAAGTACCAAACTTTGCACAGTGTGGGGAACGCTCTCCTGCACGTATGGCACTCCCCACCTGAAAACCTTTCTTACCAGAAGGGGGCCCTCGTTCCCTTGTACTAGATAGCAAGACAGAATGTTCACATAAACATGCTGTGTCATCAAGCTTGAAAGTGGGACACTGATGGCAAAGTACGCCTTCTGCCCGTTTGCGAGCGACTCGTTTCTGCCTTCCAAGCTGCCTGAACAGCGCTAGCGGCCCGACGTCTCTCCATTGCAGGGTGGTCGCTGTGGGCCAACAAGGCTGCGTTCTCTCAAAGCCCATCCTGTGCTGGCAAATGCCTTTCTAGGGACTCATACCACTGCACTGCAGAGTCAGCTCCGACCAAATGAAAGGTGACCTGAGGCCCCAAGGTAAGGGCTAGTGTTTCACGTCAGCAGAGTTGGGGGTGCAGGGGTGCCATGAATACATGCGCCACGCTGGATGGCCTGAACTCTCCGATGCCTCCGGGGACACATAGGAGAGGCGGCCGTGCACCACTTTCGCATGGTGACTGCTCTGTGCCGGAGGAGCGGCCAGGGGCTTCTGAGGAGCCTCAGGGGGAAAGAGGCCCATGGGAGCCACTCTTCACATTCCTAGCAAGGGCCACGTGTTTTTTGCTGGCGGCCGAGGTAGAGTGTCCCAGTCATAACAGAGAAGCGTGGGAGCAGAGCCGGGCAGCCTCCCTGCAAGTCGATCGGCCTCAGAGACTGAAACGGACCTGTGCTTCAAAAGCACACCTTGCTAACGACTCAGTCCAGGGAAACACTCAGGACGGCACTCTCGCAGAAGCGCGAGCTAGGCTGTGAGTGCAGCCTGAAGAAAGGTACATGTTTCACACTTAACACGGCTAGGTATGGGACAGAGCCTTGGTCACTGAGGCCCACCTCAGGTACTGCACTTCGTATGCAGTTGATGCAGTGCAGGGGACCCTGTGTCCAATAGTTTCTCCGAGGAAAGGCAGTGTTCTGCCGATGTTTCCTTGAGGTAGTCAGAAACTACTGAGGATAACTGACTGTATGAGCTCACGTTTGAAACAGGGCGACGCTGCCCAAACGTAATTTTCCCCGCGGGTGGATGAGATGCGGGTCGAAGGGTGCCTGAGACACACTCCTCGGGCCCGTCTTTCCTTTGCTCCAGCGGGCCTCAGAAAAGAAGTGTGAGTTTACTCGTATGAGGCTCGCTGGTCTCAGTTCTTTGCTAGGAGCGTCTCCAAGAGCACTCCGGAGATTGCCAGCGACAGAAATGTGACCCCTGGCCTCGAGTAAAAGTCCAGCGTTTTCCAGTAGTAAAGTGAAGAATGCCGCCCTAGTGAGGAAGCAGGCGTTAAAGGAGAGCGTCAACTCTGTAAGGTATCGCAGGTCTCATTGTGCACTCACGTTCGTTGTAACTTTGGTGAGAGGGCACTGTGTGCCGTCCAGCTCTTGTGTGGCGTTTGAGCCCCAGGTAGTGAATGTGTCCGTTTGCTTTAACTGCACGGATGTGCCAGCAGTAAAGGCAAAGTGCTGCCCTCTTCACTCGACACCTCCCTGTTGCTCAGCATGCAAACGGGCTCAGGAACGGAGTTCTGAGCAGCCCTACATTCCATGCTGGAGTGCCCCTAGGAGCGATTTGGGCTCTTCTGAGAATCACCACGGTGCGTCCCCTTTGAAACCAGGGGACTCCTCAAGGACGACTCCCTTCGGCACCTGGAAGCTAGATGTTTACGTCCAGCCTGAAAGAAAACGATGGACGGCTTTCCCCGGGACAATGCCGGACGTTCGGGACCACCCCGAGTCACCAAGTACCAAACTTTGCACAGTGTGGGGAACGCTCTCCTGCACGTATGGCACTCCCCACCTGAAAACCTTTCTTACAAGAAGGGGGCCCTCGTTCCCTTGTACTAGATAGCAAGACAGAATGTTCACATAAACATGCTGTGTCATCAAGCTTGAAAGTGGGACACTGATGGCAAAGTACGCCTTCTGCACGTTTGCGAGCGACTCGTTTCTGCCTTCCAAGCTGCCTGAACAGCGCTAGCGGCCCGACGTCTCTCCACTGCAGGGTAATCGCTGTGGGCCAACAAGGCTGCGTTCTCTCAAAGCCCATCCTGTGCTGGCAAATGCCTTTCTAGGGACTCATACCACTGCACTGCAGAGTCAGCTCCAGCCAAATGAAAGGTGACCTGAGGCCCCAAGGTAAGGGCTAGTGTTTCACGTCAGCAGAGTTGGGGGTGCAGGGGTGCCATGAATCCATGCGCCACGCTGGATGGCCTGAACTCTCCGATGCCTCCGGGGACACATAGGAGAGGCGGCCGTGCACCACTTTCGCATGGTGACTGCTCTGTGCCGGAGGAGCGGCCAGGGGCTTCTGAGGAGCCTCAGGGGGAAAGAGGCCCATGGGAGCCACTCTTCACATTCCTAGCAAGGGCCACGTGTTTCTTGCTGGCGGCCGAGGTAGGGTGTCCCAGTCATAACAGAGAAGCGTGGGAGCAGAGCCGGGCAGCCTCCCTGCAAGTCGATCGGCCTCAGAGACTGAAACGGACCTGTGCTTCAGAAGCACACCTTGCTAACGACTCAGTCCAGGGAAACACTCAGGACGGCACTCTCGCAGAAGCGCGAGCTAGGCTGTGAGTGCAGCCTGAAGAAAGGTACATGTTTCACACTTAACACGGCTAGGTATGGGACAGAGCCTTGGTCACTGAGGCCCACCTCAGGTACTGCACTTCGTATGCAGTTGATGCAGTGCAGGGGACCCTGTGTCCAATAGTTTCTCCGAGGAAAGGCAGTGTTCTGCCGATGTTTCCTTGAGGTAGTCAGAAACTACTGAGGATAACTGACTGTATGAGCTCACGTTTGAAACAGGGCGACGCTGCCCAAACGTAATTTTCCCCGCGGGTGGATGAGATGCGGGTCGAAGGGTGCCTGAGACACACTCCTCGGGCCCGTCTTTCCTTTGCTCCAGCGGGCCTCAGAAAAGAAGTGTGAGTTTACTCGTATGAGGCTCGCTGGTCTCAGTTCTTTGCTGGGAGCGTCTCCAAGAGCACTCCGGAGATTGCCAGCGACAGAAATGTGACCCCTGGCCTCGAGTAAAAGTCCAGCGTTTTCCAGTAGTAAAGTGAAGAATGCCGCCCTAGTGAGGAAGCAGGCGTTAAAGGAGAGCGTCAACTCTGTAAGGTATCGCAGGTCTCATTGTGCACTCACGTTCGTTGTAACTTTGGTGAGAGGGCACTGTGTGCCGTCCAGCTCTTGTGTGGCGTTTGAGCCCCAGGTAGTGAATGTGTCCGTTTGCTTTAACTGCACGGATGTGCCAGCAGTAAAGGCAAAGTGCTGCCCTCTTCACTCGACACCTCCCTGTTGCTCAGCATGCAAACGGGCTCAGGAACGGAGTTCTGAGCAGCCCTACATTCCATGCTGGAGTGCCCCTAGGAGCGATTTGGGCTCTTCTGAGAATCACCACGGTGCGTCCCCTTTGAAACCAGGGGACTCCTCAAGGACGACTCCCTTCGGCACCTGGAAGCTAGATGTTTACGCCCAGCCTGAAAGAAAACGATGGACGGCTTTCCCCGGGACAATGCCGGACGTTCGGGACCACCCCGAGTCACCAAGTACCAAACTTTGCACAGTGTGGGGAACGCTCTCCTGCACGTATGGCACTCCCCACCTGAAAACCTTTCTTACCAGAAGGGGGCCCTCGTTCCCTTGTACTAGATAGCAAGACAGAATGTTCACATAAACATGCTGTGTCATCAAGCTTGAAAGTGGGACACTGATGGCAAAGTACGCCTTCTGCCCGTTTGCGAGCGACTCGTTTCTGCCTTCCAAGCTGCCTGAACAGCGCTAGCGGCCCGACGTCTCTCCATTGCAGGGTGGTCGCTGTGGGCCAACAAGGCTGCGTTCTCTCAAAGCCCATCCTGTGCTGGCAAATGCCTTTCTAGGGACTCATACCACTGCACTGCAGAGTCAGCTCCGACCAAATGAAAGGTGACCTGAGGCCCCAAGGTAAGGGCTAGTGTTTCACGTCAGCAGAGTTGGGGGTGCAGGGGTGCCATGAATACATGCGCCACGCTGGATGGCCTGAACTCTCCGATGCCTCCGGGGACACATAGGAGAGGCGGCCGTGCACCACTTTCGCATGGTGACTGCTCTGTGCTGGAGGAGCGGCCAGGGGCTTCTGAGGAGCCTCATGGGGAAAGAGGCCCATGGGAGCCACTCTTCACATTCCTAGCAAGTGCCACGTGTTGCTTGCTGGCGGCCGAGGTAGAGTGTCCCAGTCATAACAGAGACGCGTGGGAGCAGCGCCGGGCAGCCTCCCTGCAAGTCGATCGGCCTCAGTGACTGAAACGGACCTGTGCTTCAGAAACACACCGTGCTAACGACTCAGTCCAGGGAAACACTCAGGACGGCACTCTCGCAGAAGCGCGAGCTAGGCTGTGAGTGCAGCCTGAAGAAAGGTACATGTTTCACACTTAACACGGCTAGGTATGGGACAGAGCCTTGGTCACTGACGCCCACCTCAGGTACTGCACTTCGTATGCAGTTGATGCAGTGCAGGGGACCCTGTGTCCAATAGTTTCTCCGAGGAAAGGCACTGTTCTCCCGATGTTTCCTTGAGGTAGTCAGAAACTACTGAGGATAACTGACTGTATGAGCTCACGTTTGAAACAGGGCGACGCTGCCCAAACGTAATTTTCCCCCCGGGTGGATGAGATGCGGGTCGAAAGGTGCCTGAGACACACTCCTCGGGCCCGTCTTTCCTTTGCTCCAGCGGGCCTCAGAAAAGAAGTGTGAGTTTACTCGTATGAGGCTCGCTGGTCTCAGTTCTTTGCTGGGAGCGTCTCCAAGAGCACTCCGGAGATTGCCAGCGACAGAAATGTGACCCCTGGCCTCGAGTAAAAGTCCAGCGTTTTCCAGTAATAAACTGAGGCGTGCCGCCCTAGTGAGGAAGCAGGCGTTAGAGGAGAGCGTCAACTCTGTAAGGTATCGCAGGTCTCATTGTGCACTCACGTTCGTTGTAAGTTTGGTGAGAGGGCACTGTGTGCCGTCCAGCTCTTGTGTGGCGTTTGAGCCCCAGGTAGTGAATGTGTCCGTTTGCTTTAACTGCACGGATGTGCCAGCAGTAAAGGCAAAGTGCTGCCCTCTTCCCTCGACACCTCCCTTTTGCTCAGCATGCAAACGGCCTCAGGAATGCAGTTCTGAGCAGCCTTACATTCCATGCTGGAGTGCAGCAAGGAGCGATTTGGGCTCTTCTGAGAATGACCACTGGGCATCCCCAGTGAAACCAGGGGACTCCTCAAGGACGACTGCCTTCAGCACCTGGAAGCTAGATGTTTACGTCCAGCCTGAAAGAAAACGATGGACGGCTTTCCCGGGACAATGCCGGACGTTCGGGCCCACCCCGAGTCACCAAGTACCAAACTTTGCACAGTGTGGGGAACGCTCTCCTGCACGTATGGCACTCCCCACCTGAAAACCTTTCTTACCAGAAGGGGGCTCTCGTTCCCTTGTACTAGATAGCTAGACAGAATGTTCACATAAACATGCTGTGTCATCAAGCTTGAAAGTGGGACACTGATGGCAAAGTACGCCTTCTGCCCGTTTGCGAACGACTCGTTTCTGCCTTCCAAGCTGCCTGAACAGCGCTAGCGGCCCGACGTCTCTCCACTGCAGGGTAGTCGCTGTGGGCCAACAAGGCTGCGTTCTCTCAAAGCCCATCCTGTGCTGGCAAATGCCTTTCTAGGGACTCATACCACTGCACTGCAGAGTCAGCTCCGGCCAAATGAAAGGTGACCAGAGGCCCCAAGGTAAGGGCTAGTGTTTCACGTCAGCAGAGTTGGGGGTGCAGGGGTGCCATGAATCCATGCACCACGCTGGATGGCCTGAACTCTCCGATGCCTCCGGGGACACATAGGAGAGGCGGCCGTGCACCACTTTCGCATGGTGACTGCTCTGTGCCGGAGGAGCGGCCAGGGGCTTCTGAGGAACCTCAGGGGGAAAGAGGCCCATGGGAGCCACTCTTCTCATTCCTAGCAAGGGCCACGTGTTGCCTGCTAGGGGCCGAGGTAGAGTGTCCCAGTCATAACAGAGATGCGTGGGAGCAGTGCCGGGCAGCCTCCCTGCAAGTCGATCGGCCTCAGTGACTGAAACGGACCTGTGCTTCAGAAACACACCGTGCTAACGACTCAGTCCAGGGAAACACTCAGGACGGCACTCTCGCAGAAGCGCGAGCTAGGCTGTGAGTGCAGCCTGAAGAAAGGTACATTTTTAACAGTTACCATGGCTATGTATGGATAGAGCCTTGGTCACTGACGCCCACCTCAGGTACTGCACTTCGTATGCAGTTGATGCAGTGCAGGGGACCCTGTGTCCAAAAGTTTCTCCGAGGAAAGGCACTGTTCTCCCGATGTTTCCTTGAGGTAGTCAGAAACTACTGAGGATAACTGACTGTATGAGCTCACGTTTGAAACAGGGCGACGCTGCCCAAATGTAATTTTCCCCGCGGGTGGATGAGATGCGGGTCGAAAGGTGCCTGAGACACACTCCTCGGGCCCGTCTTTCCTTTGCTCCAGCGGGCCTCAGAAAAGAAGTGTGAGTTTACTCGTATGAGGCTCGCTGGTCTCAGTTCTTTGCTGGGAGCGTCTCCAAGAGCACTCCGGAGATTGCCAGCGACAGAAATGTGACCCCTGGCCTCGAGTAAAAGTCCAGCGTTTTCCAGTAGTAAAGTGAAGAATGCCGCCCTAGTGAGGAAACAGGCGTTAAAGGAGAGCGTCAACTCTGTAAGGTATCGCAGGTCTCATTGTGCACTCACGTTCGTTGTAACTTTGGTGAGAGGGCACTGTGTGCCGTCCAGCTCTTGTGTGGCGTTTGAGCCCCAGGTAGTGAATGTGTCCGTTTGCTTTAACTGCACGGATGTGCCAGCAGTAAAGGCAAAGTGCTGCCCTCTTCCCTCGACACCTCCCTTTTGCTCAGCATGCAAACGGCCTCAGGAACGCAGTTCTGAGCAGCCTTACATTCCATGCTGGTGTGCCCCAAGGAGCGATTTGGGCTCTTCTGAGAATCACCACGGTGCGTCCCCAGTGAAACCAGGGGACTCCTCAAGGACGACTCCCTTCGGAACCTGGAAGCTAGATATTTACGTCCAGCCTTGAAAGAAAACGATGGACGGCTTTCCCCGGGACAATGCCGGACGTTCGGGACCACCCCGAGTCACCAAGTACCAAACTTTGCACAGTGTGGGGAACGCTCTCCTGCACGTATGGCACTCCCCACCTGAAAACCTTTCTTACCAGAAGGGGGCCCTTGTTCCCTTGTACTAGATAGCAAGACAGAATGTTCACATAAACATGCTGTGTCATCAAGCTTGAAAGTGGGACACTGATGGCAAAGTACGCCTTCTGCCCGTTTGCGAGCGACTCGTTTCTGCCTTCCAAGCTGCCTGAACAGCGCTAGCGGCCCGACGTCTCTCCACTGCAGGGTGGTCGCTGTGGGCCAACAAGGCTGCGTTCTCTCAAAGCCCATCCTGTGCTGGCAAATGCCTTTCTAGGGACTCATACCACTGCACTGCAGAGTCAGCTCCGGCCAAATGAAAGGTGACCTGAGGCCCCAAGGTAAGGGCTAGTGTTTCACGTCAGCAGAGTTGGGGGTGCAGGGGTGCCATGAATCCATGCGCCACGCTGGATGGCCTGAACTGTCCGATGCCTCCGGGGACACATAGGAGAGGCGGCCGTGCACCACTTTCGCATGGTGACTGCTCTGTGCCAGAGGAGCGGCCAGGGGCTTCTGAGGAGCCTCTGGGGGAAAGAGGCCCATGGGAGCCACTCTTCACATTCCTAGCAAGGGCCACGTGTTGCTTGCTGGCGGCCGAGGTAGAGTGTCCCAGTCATAACAGAGAAGCGTGGGAGCAGAGCCGGGCATCCTCCCTGCAAGTCGATCGGCCTCAGAGACTGAAACGGACCTGTGCTTCAGAAGCACACCTTGCTAACGACTCAGTCCAGGGAAACACTCAGGACGGCACTCTCGCAGAAGCGCGAGCTAGGCTGTGAGTGCAGCCTGAAGAAAGGTACATGTTTCACACTTAACACGGCTAGGTATGGGACAGAGCCTTGGTCACTGAGGCCCACCTCAGGTACTGCACTTCGTATGCAGTTGATGCAGTGCAGGGGACCCTGTGTCCAATAGTTTCTCCGAGGAAAGGCAGTGTTCTGCCGATGTTTCCTTGAGGTAGTCAGAAACTACTGAGGATAACTGACTGTATGAGCTCACGTTTGAAACAGGGCGACGCTGCCCAAACGTAATTTTCCCCGCGGGTGGATGAGATGCGGGTCGAAGGGTGCCTGAGACACACTCCTCGGGCCCGTCTTTCCTTTGCTCCAGCGGGCCTCAGAAAAGAAGTGTGAGTTTACTCGTATGAGGCTCGCTGGTCTCAGTTCTTTGCTGGGAGCGTCTCCAAGAGCACTCCGGAGATTGCCAGCGACAGAAATGTGACCCCTGGCCTCGAGTAAAAGTCCAGCGTTTTCCAGTAGTAAAGTGAAGAATGCCGCCCTAGTGAGGAAGCAGGCGTTAAAGGAGAGCGTCAACTCTGTAAGGTATCGCAGGTCTCATTGTGCACTCACGTTCGTTGTAACTTTGGTGAGAGGGCACTGTGTGCCGTCCAGCTCTTGTGTGGCGTTTGAGCCCCAGGTAGTGAATGTGTCCGTTTGCTTTAACTGCACGGATGTGCCAGCAGTAAAGGCAAAGTGCTGCCCTCTTCACTCGACACCTCCCTGTTGCTCAGCATGCAAACGGGCTCAGGAACGGAGTTCTGAGCAGCCCTACATTCCATGCTGGAGTGCCCCTAGGAGCGATTTGGGCTCTTCTGAGAATCACCACGGTGCGTCCCCTTTGAAACCAGGGGACTCCTCAAGGACGACTCCCTTCGGCACCTGGAAGCTAGATGTTTACGCCCAGCCTGAAAGAAAACGATGGACGGCTTTCCCCGGGACAATGCCGGACGTTCGGGACCACCCCGAGTCACCAAGTACCAAACTTTGCACAGTGTGGGGAACGCTCTCCTGCACGTATGGCACTCCCCACCTGAAAACCTTTCTTACCAGAAGGGGGCCCTCGTTCCCTTGTACTAGATAGCAAGACAGAATGTTCACATAAACATGCTGTGTCATCAAGCTTGAAAGTGGGACACTGATGGCAAAGTACGCCTTCTGCCCGTTTGCGAGCGACTCGTTTCTGCCTTCCAAGCTGCCTGAACAGCGCTAGCGGCCCGACGTCTCTCCATTGCAGGGTGGTCGCTGTGGGCCAACAAGGCTGCGTTCTCTCAAAGCCCATCCTGTGCTGGCAAATGCCTTTCTAGGGACTCATACCACTGCACTGCAGAGTCAGCTCCGACCAAATGAAAGGTGACCTGAGGCCCCAAGGTAAGGGCTAGTGTTTCACGTCAGCAGAGTTGGGGGTGCAGGGGTGCCATGAATACATGCGCCACGCTGGATGGCCTGAACTCTCCGATGCCTCCGGGGACACATAGGAGAGGCGGCCGTGCACCACTTTCGCATGGTGACTGCTCTGTGCTGGAGGAGCGGCCAGGGGCTTCTGAGGAGCCTCATGGGGAAAGAGGCCCATGGGAGCCACTCTTCACATTCCTAGCAAGTGCCACGTGTTGCTTGCTGGCGGCCGAGGTAGAGTGTCCCAGTCATAACAGAGACGCGTGGGAGCAGCGCCGGGCAGCCTCCCTGCAAGTCGATCGGCCTCAGTGACTGAAACGGACCTGTGCTTCAGAAACACACCGTGCTAACGACTCAGTCCAGGGAAACACTCAGGACGGCACTCTCGCAGAAGCGCGAGCTAGGCTGTGAGTGCAGCCTGAAGAAAGGTACATGTTTCACACTTAACACGGCTAGGTATGGGACAGAGCCTTGGTCACTGACGCCCACCTCAGGTACTGCACTTCGTATGCAGTTGATGCAGTGCAGGGGACCCTGTGTCCAATAGTTTCTCCGAGGAAAGGCACTGTTCTCCCGATGTTTCCTTGAGGTAGTCAGAAACTACTGAGGATAACTGACTGTATGAGCTCACGTTTGAAACAGGGCGACGCTGCCCAAACGTAATTTTCCCCCCGGGTGGATGAGATGCGGGTCGAAAGGTGCCTGAGACACACTCCTCGGGCCCGTCTTTCCTTTGCTCCAGCGGGCCTCAGAAAAGAAGTGTGAGTTTACTCGTATGAGGCTCGCTGGTCTCAGTTCTTTGCTGGGAGCGTCTCCAAGAGCACTCCGGAGATTGCCAGCGACAGAAATGTGACCCCTGGCCTCGAGTAAAAGTCCAGCGTTTTCCAGTAATAAACTGAGGCGTGCCGCCCTAGTGAGGAAGCAGGCGTTAGAGGAGAGCGTCAACTCTGTAAGGTATCGCAGGTCTCATTGTGCACTCACGTTCGTTGTAAGTTTGGTGAGAGGGCACTGTGTGCCGTCCAGCTCTTGTGTGGCGTTTGAGCCCCAGGTAGTGAATGTGTCCGTTTGCTTTAACTGCACGGATGTGCCAGCAGTAAAGGCAAAGTGCTGCCCTCTTCCCTCGACACCTCCCTTTTGCTCAGCATGCAAACGGCCTCAGGAATGCAGTTCTGAGCAGCCTTACATTCCATGCTGGAGTGCAGCAAGGAGCGATTTGGGCTCTTCTGAGAATGACCACTGGGCATCCCCAGTGAAACCAGGGGACTCCTCAAGGACGACTGCCTTCAGCACCTGGAAGCTAGATGTTTACGTCCAGCCTGAAAGAAAACGATGGACGGCTTTCCCGGGACAATGCCGGACGTTCGGGCCCACCCCGAGTCACCAAGTACCAAACTTTGCACAGTGTGGGGAACGCTCTCCTGCACGTATGGCACTCCCCACCTGAAAACCTTTCTTACCAGAAGGGGGCTCTCGTTCCCTTGTACTAGATAGCTAGACAGAATGTTCACATAAACATGCTGTGTCATCAAGCTTGAAAGTGGGACACTGATGGCAAAGTACGCCTTCTGCCCGTTTGCGAACGACTCGTTTCTGCCTTCCAAGCTGCCTGAACAGCGCTAGCGGCCCGACGTCTCTCCACTGCAGGGTAGTCGCTGTGGGCCAACAAGGCTGCGTTCTCTCAAAGCCCATCCTGTGCTGGCAAATGCCTTTCTAGGGACTCATACCACTGCACTGCAGAGTCAGCTCCGGCCAAATGAAAGGTGACCAGAGGCCCCAAGGTAAGGGCTAGTGTTTCACGTCAGCAGAGTTGGGGGTGCAGGGGTGCCATGAATCCATGCACCACGCTGGATGGCCTGAACTCTCCGATGCCTCCGGGGACACATAGGAGAGGCGGCCGTGCACCACTTTCGCATGGTGACTGCTCTGTGCCGGAGGAGCGGCCAGGGTCTTCTGAGGAACCTCAGGGGGAAAGAGGCCCATGGGAGCCACTCTTCTCATTCCTAGCAAGGGCCACGTGTTGCCTGCTAGGGGCCGAGGTAGAGTGTCCCAGTCATAACAGAGATGCGTGGGAGCAGTGCCGGGCAGCCTCCCTGCAAGTCGATCGGCCTCAGTGACTGAAACGGACCTGTGCTTCAGAAACACACCGTGCTAACGACTCAGTCCAGGGAAACACTCAGGACGGCACTCTCGCAGAAGCGCGAGCTAGGCTGTGAGTGCAGCCTGAAGAAAGGTACATTTTTAACAGTTACCATGGCTATGTATGGATAGAGCCTTGGTCACTGACGCCCACCTCAGGTACTGCACTTCGTATGCAGTTGATGCAGTGCAGGGGACCCTGTGTCCAAAAGTTTCTCCGAGGAAAGGCACTGTTCTCCCGATGTTTCCTTGAGGTAGTCAGAAACTACTGAGGATAACTGACTGTATGAGCTCACGTTTGAAACAGGGCGACGCTGCCCAAATGTAATTTTCCCCGCGGGTGGATGAGATGCGCGTCGAAAGGTGCCTGAGACACACTCCTCGGGCCCGTCTTTCCTTTGCTCCAGCGGGCCTCAGAAAAGAAGTGTGAGTTTACTCGTATGAGGCTCGCTGGTCTCAGTTCTTTGCTGGGAGCGTCTCCAAGAGCACTCCGGAGATTGCCAGCGACAGAAATGTGACCCCTGGCCTCGAGTAAAAGTCCAGCGTTTTCCAGTAGTAAAGTGAAGAATGCCGCCCTAGTGAGGAAGCAGGCGTTAAAGGAGAGCGTCAACTCTGTAAGGTATCGCAGGTCTCATTGTGCACTCACGTTCGTTGTAACTTTGGTGAGAGGGCACTGTGTGCCGTCCAGCTCTTGTGTGGCGTTTGAGCCCCAGGTAGTGAATGTGTCCGTTTGCTTTAACTGCACGGATGTGCCAGCAGTAAAGGCAAAGTGCTGCCCTCTTCCCTCGACACCTCCCTTTTGCTCAGCATGCAAACGGCCTCAGGAACGCAGTTCTGAGCAGCCTTACATTCCATGCTGGTGTGCCCCAAGGAGCGATTTGGGCTCTTCTGAGAATCACCACGGTGCGTCCCCAGTGAAACCAGGGGACTCCTCAAGGACGACTCCCTTCGGAACCTGGAAGCTAGATATTTACGTCCAGCCTTGAAAGAAAACGATGGACGGCTTTCCCCGGGACAATGCCGGACGTTCGGGACCACCCCGAGTCACCAAGTACCAAACTTTGCACAGTGTGGGGAACGCTCTCCTGCACGTATGGCACTCCCCACCTGAAAACCTTTCTTACCAGAAGGGGGCCCTTGTTCCCTTGTACTAGATAGCAAGACAGAATGTTCACATAAACATGCTGTGTCATCAAGCTTGAAAGTGGGACACTGATGGCAAAGTACGCCTTCTGCACGTTTGCGAGCGACTCGTTTCTGCCTTCCAAGCTGCCTGAACAGCGCTAGCGGCCCGACGTCTCTCCACTGCAGGGTAATCGCTGTGGGCCAACAAGGCTGCGTTCTCTCAAAGCCCATCCTGTGCTGGCAAATGCCTTTCTAGGGACTCATACCACTGCACTGCAGAGTCAGCTCCGGCCAAATGAAAGGTGACCTGAGGCCCCAAGGTAAGGGCTAGTGTTTCACGTCAGCAGAGTTGGGGGTGCAGGGGTGCCATGAATCCATGCGCCACGCTGGATGGCCTGAACTGTCCGATGCCTCCGGGGACACATAGGAGAGGCGGCCGTGCACCACTTTCGCATGGTGACTGCTCTGTGCCAGAGGAGCGGCCAGGGGCTTCTGAGGAGCCTCTGGGGGAAAGAGGCCCATGGGAGCCACTCTTCACATTCCTAGCAAGGGCCACGTGTTGCTTGCTGGCGGCCGAGGTAGAGTGTCCCAGTCATAACAGAGAAGCGTGGGAGCAGAGCCGGGCATCCTCCCTGCAAGTCGATCGGCCTCAGTGACTGAAACGGACCTGTGCTTCAGAAACACACCGTGCTAACGACTCAGTCCAGGGAAACACTCAGGACGGCACTCTCGCAGAAGCGCGAGCTAGGCTGTGAGTGCAGCCTGAAGAAAGGTACATGTTTCACACTTAACACGGCTAGGTATGGGACAGAGCCTTGGTCACTGACGCCCACCTCAGGTACTGCACTTCGTATGCAGTTGATGCAGTGCAGGGGACCCTGTGTCCAATAGTTTCTCCGAGGAAAGGCACTGTTCTCCCGATGTTTCCTTGAGGTAGTCAGAAACTACTGAGGATAACTGACTGTATGAGCTCACGTTTGAAACAGGGCGACGCTGCCCAAACGTAATTTTCCCCGCGGGTGGATGAGATGCGGGTCGAAGGGTGCCTGAGACACACTCCTCGGGCCCGTCTTTCCTTTGCTCCAGCGGGCCTCAGAAAAGAAGTGTGAGTTTACTCGTATGAGGCTCGCTGGTCTCAGTTCTTTGCTGGGAGCGTCTCCAAGAGCACTCCGGAGATTGCCAGCGACAGAAATGTGACCCCTGGCCTCGAGTAAAAGTCCAGCGTTTTCCAGTAGTAAAGTGAAGAATGCCGCCCTAGTGAGGAAGCAGGCGTTAAAGGAGAGCGTCAACTCTGTAAGGTATCGCAGGTCTCATTGTGCACTCACGTTCGTTGTAACTTTGGTGAGAGGGCACTGTGTGCCGTCCAGCTCTTGTGTGGCGTTTGAGCCCCAGGTAGTGAATGTGTCCGTTTGCTTTAACTGCACGGATGTGCCAGCAGTAAAGGCAAAGTGCTGCCCTCTTCACTCGACACCTCCCTGTTGCTCAGCATGCAAACGGGCTCAGGAACGCAGTTCTGAGCAGCCTTACATTCCATGCTGGAGTGCCCCTAGGAGCGATTTGGGCTCTTCTGAGAATCACCACGGTGCGTCCCCTTTGAAACCAGGGGACTCCTCAAGGACGACTCCCTTCGGCACCTGGAAGCTAGATGTTTACGTCCAGCCTGAAAGAAAACGATGGACGGCTTTCCCCGGGACAATGCCGGACGTTCGGGACCACCCCGAGTCACCAAGCACCAAACTTTGCACAGTGTGGGTTCGAACGCTCTCCTGCACGTATGGCACTCCCCACCTGAAAACCTTTCTTACCAGAAGGGGGCCCTCGTTCCCTTGTACTAGATAGCTAGACAGAATGTTCACATAAACATGCTGTGTCATCAAGCTTGAAAGTGGGACACTGATGGCAAAGTACGCCTTCTGCCCGTTTGCGAGCGACTCGTTTCTGCCTTCCAAGCTGCCTGTACAGCGCTAGCGGCCCGACGTCTCTCCACTGCAGGGTAATCGCTGTGGGCCAACAAGGCTGCGTTCTCTCAAAGCCCATCCTGTGCTGGCAAATGCCTTTCTAGGGACTCATACCACTGCACTGCAGAGTCAGCTCCGGCCAAATGAAAGGTGACCTGAGGCCCCAAGGTAAGGGCTAGTGTTTCACGTCAGCAGAGTTGGGGGTGCAGGGGTGCCATGAATCCATGCGCCACGCTGGATGGCCTGAACTCTCCGATGCCTCCGGGGACACATAGGAGAGGCGGCCGTGCACCACTTTCGCATGGTGACTGCTCTGTGCTGGAGGAGCGGCCAGGGGCTTCTGAGGAGCCTCATGGGGAAAGAGGCCCATGGGAGCCACTCTTCACATTCCTAGCAAGTGCCACGTGTTGCTTGCTGGCGGCCGAGGTAGAGTGTCCCAGTCATAACAGAGACGCGTGGGAGCAGCGCCGGGCAGCCTCCCTGCAAGTCGATCGGCCTCAGTGACTGAAACGGACCTGTGCTTCAGAAACACACCGTGCTAACGACTCAGTCCAGGGAAACACTCAGGACGGCACTCTCGCAGAAGCGCGAGCTAGGCTGTGAGTGCAGCCTGAAGAAAGGTACATGTTTCACACTTAACACGGCTAGGTATGGGACAGAGCCTTGGTCACTGACGCCCACCTCAGGTACTGCACTTCGTATGCAGTTGATGCAGTGCAGGGGACCCTGTGTCCAATAGTTTCTCCGAGGAAAGGCACTGTTCTCCCGATGTTTTCTTGAGGTAGTCAGAAACTACTGAGGATAACTGACTGTATGAGCTCACGTTGGAAACAGGGCGACGCTGCCCAAACGTAATTTTCCCCCCGGGTGGATGAGATGCGGGTCGAAAGGTGCCTGAGACACACTCCTCGGGCCCGTCTTTCCTTTGCTCCAGCGGGCCTCAGAAAAGAAGTGTGAGTTTACTCGTATGAGGCTCGCTGGTCTCAGTTCTTTGCTGGGAGCGTCTCCAAGAGCACTCCGGAGATTGCCAGCGACAGAAATGTGACCCCTGGCCTCGAGTAAAAGTCCAGCGTTTTCCAGTAGTAAAGTGAAGAATGTTGCCCTAGTGAGGAAGCAGGCGTTAAAGGAGAGCGTCAACTCTGTAAGGTATCGCAGGTCTCATTGTGCACTCACGTTCGTTGTAACTTTGGTGAGAGGGCACTGTGTGCCGTGCAGCTCTTGTGTGGCGTTTGAGCCCCAGGTAGTGAATGTGTCCGTTTGCTTTAACTGCACGGATGTGCCAGCAGTAAAGGCAAAGTGCTGCCCTCTTCCCTCGACACCTCCCTTTTGCTCAGCATGCAAACGGCCTCAGGAACGCAGTTCTGAGCAGCCTTACATTCCATGCTGGTGTGCCCCAAGGAGCGATTTGGGCTCTTCTGAGAATCACCACAGTGCGTCCCCAGTGAAACCAGGGGACTCCTCAAGGACGACTCCCTTCGGCACCTGGAAGCTAGATGTTTACGTCCAGCCTGAAAGAAAACGATGGACGTCTTTCCCCGGGACAATGCCGGACGTTCGGGACCACCCCGAGTCACCAAGTACCAAACTTTGCACAGTGTGGGGAACGCTCTCCTGCACGTATGGCACTCCCCACCTGAAAACCTTTCTTACCAGAAGGGGGCCCTCGTTCCCTTGTACTAGATAGCAAGACAGAATGTTCACATAAACATGCTGTGTCATCAAGCTTGTAAGTGGGACACTGATGGCAAAGTACGCCTTCTGCCCGTTTGCGAGCGACTCGTTTCTGCCTTCCAAGCTGCCTGAACAGCGCTAGCGGCCCGACGTCTCTCCATTGCAGGGTGGTCGCTGTGGGCCAACAAGGCTGCGTTCTCTCAAAGCCCATCCTGTGCTGGCAAATGCCTTTCTAGGGACTCATACCACTGCACTGCAGAGTCAGCTCCGACCAAATGAAAGGTGACCTGAGGCCCCAAGGTAAGGGCTAGTGTTTCACGTCAGCAGAGTTGGGGGTGCAGGGGTGCCATGAATACATGCGCCACGCTGGATGGCCTGAACTCTCCGATGCCTCCGGGGACACATAGGAGAGGCGGCCGTGCACCACTTTCGCATGGTGACTGCTCTGTGCCGGAGGAGCGGCCAGGGGCTTCTGAGGAGCCTCAGGGGGAAAGAGGCCCATGGGAGCCACTCTTCACATTCCTAGCAAGGGCCACGTGTTTCTTGCTGGCGGCCGAGGTAGAGTGTCCCAGTCATAACAGAGAAGCGTTGGAGCAGAGCCGGGCAGCCTCCCTGCAAGTCGATCGGCCTCAGAGACTGAAACGGACCTGTGCTTCAGAAGCACACCTTGCTAACGACTCAGTCCAGGGAAACACTCAGGACGGCACTCTCGCAGAAGCGCGAGCTAGGCTCTGACTGCAGCCTGAAGAAAGGTACATGTTTCACACTTAACACGGCTAGGTATGGGACAGAGCCTTGGTCACTGAGGCCCACCTCAGGTACTGCACTTCGTAGGCAGTTGATGCAGTGCAGGGGACCCTGTGTCCAATAGTTTCTCGGAGGAAAGGCAGTGTTCTGCCGATGTTTCCTTGAGGTAGTCAGAAACTACTGAGGATAACTGACTGTATGAGCTCACGTTTGAAACAGGGCGACGCTGCCCAAACGTAATTTTCCCCGCGGGTGGATGAGATGCGGGTCGAAGGGTGCCTGAGACACACTCCTCGGGCCCGTCTTTCCTTTGCTCCAGCGGGCCTCAGAAAAGAAGTGTGAGTTTACTCGTATGAGGCTCGCTGGTCTCAGTTCTTTGCTGGGAGCGTCTCCAAGAGCACTCCGGAGATTGCCAGCGACAGAAATGTGACCCCTGGCCTCGAGTAAAAGTCCAGCGTTTTCCAGTAGTAAAGTGAAGAATGCCGCCCTAGTGAGGAAACAGGCGTTAAAGGAGAGCGTCAACTCTGTAAGGTTTCGCAGGTCTCATTGTGCACTCACGTTCGTTGTAACTTTGGTGAGAGGGCACTGTGTGCCGTCCAGCTCTTGTGTGGCGTTTGAGCCCCAGGTAGTGAATGTGTCCGTTTGCTTTAACTGCACGGATGTGCCAGCAGTAAAGGCAAAGTGCTGCCCTCTTCACTCGACACCTCCCTGTTGCTCAGCATGCAAACGGGCTCAGGAACGCAGTTCTGAGCAGCCCTACATTCCATGCTGGAGTGCCCCTAGGAGCGATTTGGGCTCTTCTGAGAATCACCACGGTGCGTCCCCTTTGAAACCAGGGGACTCCTCAAGGACGACTCCCTTCGGCACCTGGAAGCTAGATGTTTACGTCCAGCCTGAAAGAAAACGATGGACGGCTTTCCCCGGGACAATGCCGGACGTTCGGGACCACCCCGAGTCACCAAGTACCAAACTTTGCACAGTGTGGGGAACGCTCTCCTGCACGTATGGCACTCCCCACCTGAAAACCTTTCTTACCAGAAGGGGGCCCTCGTTCCCTTGTACTAGATAGCAAGACAGAATGTTCACATAAACATGCTGTGTCATCAAGCTTGAAAGTGGGACACTGATGGCAAAGTACGCCTTCTGCACGTTTGCGAGCGACTCGTTTCTGCCTTCCAAGCTGCCTGAACAGCGCTAGCGGCCCGACGTCTCTCCAATGCAGGGTAATCGCTGTGGGCCAACAAGGCTGCGTTCTCTCAAAGCCCATCCTGTGCTGGCAAATGCCTTTCTAGGGACTCATACCACTGCACTGCAGAGTCAGCTCCGGCCAAATGAAAGGTGACCTGAGGCCCCAAGGTAAGGGCTAGTGTTTCACGTCAGCAGAGTTGGGGGTGCAGGGGTGCCATGAATCCATGCGCCACGCTGGATGGCCTGAACTCTCCGATGCCTCCGGGGACACATAGGAGAGGCGGCCGTGCACCACTTTCGCATGGTGACTGCTCTGTGCTGGAGGAGCGGCCAGGGGCTTCTGAGGAGCCTCATGGGGAAAGAGGCCCATGGGAGCCACTCTTCACATTCCTAGCAAGTGCCACGTGTTGCTTGCTGGCGGCCGAGGTAGAGTGTCCCAGTCATAACAGAGACGCGTGGGAGCAGCGCCGGGCAGCCTCACTGCAAGTCGATCGGCCTCAGTGACTGAAACGGACCTGTGCTTCAGAAACACACCGTGCTAACGACTCAGTCCAGGGAAACACTCAGGACGGCACTCTCGCAGAAGCGCGAGCTAGGCTGTGAGTGCAGCCTGAAGAAAGGTACATGTTTCACACTTAACACGGCTAGGTATGGGACAGAGTCTTGGTCACTGACTCCCACCTCAGGTACTGCACTTCGTATGCAGTTGATGCAGTGCAGGGGACCCTGTGTCCAATAGTTTCTCCGAGGAAAGGCACTGTTCTCCCGATGTTTCCTTGAGGTAGTCAGAAACTACTGAGGATAACTGACTGTATGAGCTCACGTTTGAAACAGGGCGACGCTGCCCAAACGTAATTTTCCCCCCGGGTGGATGAGATGCGGGTCGAAAGGTGCCTGAGACACACTCCTCGGGCCCGTCTTTCCTTTACTCCAGCGGGACTCAGAAAAGAAGTGTGAGTTTACTCGTATGAGGCTCGCTGGTCTCAGTTCTTTGCTGGGAGCGTCTCCAAGAGCACTCCGGAGATTGCCAGCGACAGAAATGTGACCCCTGGCCTCGAGTAAAAGTCCAGCGTTTTCCAGTAGTAAACTGAGGCGTGCCGCCCTAGTGAGGAAGCAGGCGTTAGAGGAGAGCGTCAACTCTGTAAGGTATCGCAGGTCTCATTGTGCACTCACGTTCGTTGTAAGTTTGGTGAGAGGGCACTGTGTGCCGTCCAGCTCTTGTGTGGCGTTTGAGCCCCAGGTAGTGAATGTGTCCGTTTGCTTTAACTGCACGGATGTGCCAGCAGTAAAGGCAAAGTGCTGCCCTCTTCCCTCGACACCTCCCTTTTGCTCAGCATGCAAACGGCCTCAGGAATGCAGTTCTGAGCAGCCTTACATTCCATGCTGGAGTGCAGCAAGGAGCGATTTGGGCTCTTCTGAGAATGACCACTGGGCATCCCCAGTGAAACCAGGGGACTCCTCAAGGACGACTGCCTTCGGCATCTGGAAGCTAGATGTTTACGTCCAGCCTGAAAGAAAACGATGGACGGCTTTCCCGGGACAATGCCGGACGTTCGGGCCCACCCCGAGTCACCAAGTACCAAACTTTGCACAGTGTGGGGAACGCTCTCCTGCACGTATGGCACTCCCCACCTGAAAACCTTTCTTACCAGAAGGGGGCTCTCGTTCCCTTGTACTAGATAGCTAGACAGAATGTTCACATAAACATGCTGTGTCATCAAGCTTGAAAGTGGGACACTGATGGCAAAGTACGCCTTCTGCCCGTTTGCGAACGACTCGTTTCTGCCTTCCAAGCTGCCTGAACAGCGCTAGCGGCCCGACGTCTCTCCACTGCAGGGTAGTCGCTGTGGGCCAACAAGGCTGCGTTCTCTCAAAGCCCATCCTGTGCTGGCAAATGCCTTTCTAGGGACTCATACCACTGCACTGCAGAGTCAGCTCCGGCCAAATGAAAGGTGACCAGAGGCCCCAAGGTAAGGGCTAGTGTTTCACGTCAGCAGAGTTGGGGGTGCAGGGGTGCCATGAATCCATGCACCACGCTGGATGGCCTGAACTCTCCGATGCCTCCGGGGACACATAGGAGAGGCGGCCGTGCACCACTTTTGCATGGTGACTGCTCTGTGCCGGAGGAGCGGCCAGGGGCTTCTGAGGAACCTCAGGGGGAAAGAGGCCCATGGGAGCCACTCTTCTCATTCCTAGCAAGGGCCACGTGTTGCCTGCTAGGGGCCGAGGTAGAGTGTCCCAGTCATAACAGAGATGCGTGGGAGCAGTGCCGGGCAGCCTCCCTGCAAGTCGATCGGCCTCAGTGACTGAAACGGACCTGTGCTTCAGAAACACACCGTGCTAACGACTCAGTCCAGGGAAACACTCAGGACGGCACTCTCGCAGAAGCGCGAGCTAGGCTGTGAGTGCAGCCTGAAGAAAGGTACATTTTTAACAGTTACCATGGCTATGTATGGATAGAGCCTTGGTCACTGACGCCCACCTCAGGTACTGCACTTCGTATGCAGTTGATGCAGTGCAGGGGACCCTGTGTCCAAAAGTTTCTCCGAGGAAAGGCACTGTTCTCCCGATGTTTCCTAGAGGTAGTCAGAAACTACTGAGGATAACTGACTGTATGAGCTCACGTTTGAAACAGGGCGACGCTGCCCAAACGTAATTTTCCCCCCGGGTGGATGAGATGCGGGTCGAAAGGTGCCTGAGACACACTCCTCGGACCCGTCTTTCCTTTGATTCAGCAGGCCTCAGAAAAGAAGTGTGAGTTTACTCGTATGAGGCTCGCTGGTCTCAGTTCTTTGCTGGGAGCGTCTCCAAGAGCACTCCGGAGATTGCCAGCGACAGAAATGTGTTCCCTGGCCTCGAGTAAAAGTCCAGCGTTTTCCAGTAGTAAAGTGAAGAATGCCGCCCTAGTGAGGAAGCAGGCGTTAAAGGAGAGCGTCAACTCTGTAAGGTATCGCAGGTCTCATTGTGCACTCACGTTCGTTGTAACTTTGGTGAGAGGGCACTGTGTGCCGTCCAGCTCTTGTGTGGCGTTTGAGCCCCAGGTAGTGAATGTGTCCGTTTGCTTTAACTGCACGGATGTGCCAGCAGTAAAGGCAAAGTGCTGCCCTCTTCACTCGACACCTCCCTGTTGCTCAGCATGCAAACGGGCTCAGGAACGCAGTTCTGAGCAGCCTTACATTCCATGCTGGAGTGCCCCTAGGAGCGATTTGGGCTCTTCTGAGAATCACCACGGTGCGTCCCCTTTGAAACCAGGGGACTCCTCAAGGACGACTCCCTTCGGCACCTGGAAGCTAGATGTTTACGTCCAGCCTGAAAGAAAACGATGGACGGCTTTCCCCGGGACAATGCCGGACGTTCGGGACCACCCCGAGTCACCAAGTACCAAACTTTGCACAGTGTGGGGAACGCTCTCCTGCACGTATGGCACTCCCCACCTGAAAACCTTTCTTACCAGAAGGGGGCCCTCGTTCCCTTGTACTAGATAGCTAGACAGAATGTTCACATAAACATGCTGTGTCATCAAGCTTGAAAGTGGGACACTGATGGCAAAGTACGCCTTCTGCCCGTTTGCGAGTGACTCGTTTCTGCCTTCCAAGCTGCCTGAACAGCGCTAGCGGCCCGACGTCTCTCCACTGCAGGGTAATCGCTGTGGGCCAAAAAGGCTGCGTTCTCTCAAAGCCCATCCTGTGCTGGCAAATGCCTTTCTAGGGACTCATACCACTGCACTGCAGAGTCAGCTCCGGCCAAATGAAAGGTGACCTGAGGCCCCAAGGTAAGGGCTAGTGTTTCACGTCAGCAGAGTTGGGGGTGCAGGGGTGCCATGAATCCATGCGCCACGCTGGATGGCCTGAACTCTCCGATGCCTCCGGGGACACATAGGAGAGGCGGCCGTGCACCACTTTCGCATGGTGACTGCTCTGTGCCGGAGGAGCGGCCAGGTGCTTCTGAGGAGCCTCATGGGGAAAGAGGCCCATGGGAGCCACTCTTCACATTCCTAGCAAGGGCCACGTGTTGCTTGCTGGCGGCCGAGGTAGAGTGTCCCAGTCATAACAGAGACGCGTGGGAGCAGCGCCGGGCAGCCTCCCTGCAAGTCGATCGGCCTCAGTGACTGAAACGGACCTGTGCTTCAGAAACACACCGTGCTAACGACTCAGTCCAGGGAAACACTCAGGACGGCACTCTCGCAGAAGCGCGAGCTAGGCTGTGAGTGCAGCCTGAAGAAAGGTACATGTTTCACACTTAACACGGCTAGGTATGGGACAGAGCCTTGGTCACTGACGCCCACCTCAGGTACTGCACTTCGTATGCAGTTGATGCAGTGCAGGGGACCCTGTGTCCAATAGTTTCTCCGAGGAAAGGCACTGTTCTCCCGATGTTTCCTTGAGGTAGTCAGAAACTACTGAGGATAACTGACTGTATGAGCTCACGTTTGAAACAGGGCGACGCTGCCCAAACGTAATTTTCCCCGCGGGTGGATGAGATGCGGGTCGAAAGGTGCCTGAGACACACTCCTCGGGCCCGTCTTTCCTTTGCTCCAGCGGGCCTCAGAAAAGAAGTGTGAGTTTACTCGTATGAGGCTCGCTGGTCTCAGTTCTTTGCTGGGAGCGTCTCCAAGAGCACTCCGGAGATTGCCAGCGACAGAAATGTGACCCCTGGCCTCGAGTAAAAGTCCAGCGTTTTCCAGTAGTAAAGTGAAGAATGCCGCCCTAGTGAGGAAGCAGGCGTTAAAGGAGAGCGTCAACTCTGTAAGGTATCGCAGGTCTCATTGTGCACTCACGTTCGTTGTAACTTTGGTGAGAGGGCACTGTGTGCCGTCCAGCTCTTGTGTGGCGTTTGAGCCCCAGGTAGTGAATGTGTCCGTTTGCTTTAACTGCACGGATGTGCCAGCAGTAAAGGCAAAGTGCTGCCCTCTTCCCTCGACACCTCCCTTTTGCTCAGCATGCAAACGGCCTCAGGAACGCAGTTCTGAGCAGCCTTACATTCCATGCTGGTGTGCCCCAAGGAGCGATTTGGGCTCTTCTGAGAATCACCACGGTGCGTCCCCAGTGAAACCAGGGGACTCCTCAAGGACGACTCCCTTCGGAACCTGGAATCTAGATATTTACGTCCAGCCTTGAAAGAAAACGATGGACGGCTTTCCCCGGGACAATGCCGGACGTTCGGGACCACCCCGAGTCACCAAGTACCAAACTTTGCACAGTGTGGGGAACGCTCTCCTGCACGTATGGCACTCCCCACCTGAAAACCTTTCTTACCAGAAGGGGGCCCTTGTTCCCTTGTACTAGATAGCTAGACAGAATGTTCACATAAACATGCTGTGTCATCAAGCTTGAAAGTGGGACACTGATGGCAAAGTACGCCTTCTGCCCGTTTGCGAGCGACTCGTTTCTGCCTTCCAAGCTGCCTGAACAGCGCTAGCGGCCCGACGTCTCTCCACTGCAGGGTAATCGCTGTGGGCCAACAAGGCTGCGTTCTCTCAAAGCCCATCCTGTGCTGGCAAATGCCTTTCTAGGGACTCATACCACTGCACTGCAGAGTCAGCTCCGGCCAAATGAAAGGTGACCTGAGGCCCCAAGGTAAGGGCTAGTGTTTCACGTCAGCAGAGTTGGGGGTGCAGGGGTGCCATGAATCCATGCGCCACGCTGGATGGCCTGAACTGTCCGATGCCTCCGGGGACACATAGGAGAGGCGGCCGTGCACCACTTTCGCATGGTGACTGCTCTGTGCCAGAGGAGCGGCCAGGGGCTTCTGAGGAGCCTCTGGGGGAAAGAGGCCCATGGGAGCCACTCTTCACATTCCTAGCAAGGGCCACGTGTTTCTTGCTGGCGGCCGAGGTAGAGTGTCCCAGTCATAACAGAGAAGCGTGGGAGCAGAGCCGGGCATCCTCCCTGCAAGTCGATCGGCCTCAGTGACTGAAACGGACCTGTGCTTCAGAAACACACCGTGCTAACGACTCAGTCCAGGGAAACACTCAGGACGGCACTCTCGCAGAAGCGCGAGCTAGGCTGTGAGTGCAGCCTGAAGAAAGGTACATGTTTCACACTTAACACGGCTAGGTATGGGACAGAGCCTTGGTCACTGACGCCCACCTCAGGTACTGCACTTCGTATGCAGTTGATGCAGTGCAGGGGACCCTGTGTCCAATAGTTTCTCCGAGGAAAGGCACTGTTCTCCCGATGTTTCCTTGAGGTAGTCAGAAACTACTGAGGATAACTGACTGTATGAGCTCACGTTTGAAACAGGGCGACGCTGCCCAAACGTAATTTTCCCCGCGGGTGGATGAGATGCGGGTCGAAGGGTGCCTGAGACACACTCCTCGGGCCCGTCTTTCCTTTGCTCCAGCGGGCCTCAGAAAAGAAGTGTGAGTTTACTCGTATGAGGCTCGCTGGTCTCAGTTCTTTGCTGGGAGCGTCTCCAAGAGCACTCCGGAGATTGCCAGCGACAGAAATGTGACCCCTGGCCTCGAGTAAAAGTCCAGCGTTTTCCAGTAGTAAAGTGAAGAATGCCGCCCTAGTGAGGAAGCAGGCGTTAAAGGAGAGCGTCAACTCTGTAAGGTATCGCAGGTCTCATTGTGCACTCACGTTCGTTGTAACTTTGGTGAGAGGGCACTGTGTGCCGTCCAGCTCTTGTGTGGCGTTTGAGCCCCAGGTAGTGAATGTGTCCGTTTGCTTTAACTGCACGGATGTGCCAGCAGTAAAGGCAAAGTGCTGCCCTCTTCACTCGACACCTCCCTGTTGCTCAGCATGCAAACGGGCTCAGGAACGCAGTTCTGAGCAGCCTTACATTCCATGCTGGAGTGCCCCTAGGAGCGATTTGGGCTCTTCTGAGAATCACCACGGTGCGTCCCCTTTGAAACCAGGGGACTCCTCAAGGACGACTCCCTTCGGCACCTGGAAGCTAGATGTTTACGTCCAGCCTGAAAGAAAACGATGGACGGCTTTCCCCGGGACAATGCCGGACGTTCGGGACCACCCCGAGTCACCAAGTACCAAACTTTGCACAGTGTGGGGAACGCTCTCCTGCACGTATGGCACTCCCCACCTGAAAACCTTTCTTACCAGAAGGGGGCCCTCGTTCCCTTGTACTAGATAGCTAGACAGAATGTTCACATAAACATGCTGTGTCATCAAGCTTGAAAGTGGGACACTGATGGCAAAGTACGCCTTCTGCCCGTTTGCGAGCGACTCGTTTCTGCCTTCCAAGCTGCCTGAACAGCGCTAGCGGCCCGACGTCTCTCCAATGCAGGGTGGTCGCTGTGGGCCAACAAGGCTGCGTTCTCTCAAAGCCCATCCTGTGCTGGCAAATGCCTTTCTAGGGACTCATACCACTGCACTGCAGAGTCAGCTCCGGCCAAATGAAAGGTGACCTGAGGCCCCAAGGTAAGGGCTAGTGTTTCACGTCAGCAGAGTTGGGGGTGCAGGGGTGCCATGAATCCATGCGCCACGCTGGATGGCCTGAACTCTCCGATGCCTCCGGGGACACATAGGAGAGGCGGCCGTGCACCACTTTCGCATGGTGACTGCTCTGTGCCGGAGGAGCGGCCAGGGGCTTCTGAGGAACCTCAGGGGGAAGGAGGCCCATGGGAGCCACTCTTCACATTCCTAGCAAGGGCCACGTGTTGCCTGCTGGGGGCCGAGGTAGAGTGTCCCAGTCATAACAGAGACGCGTGGGAGCAGTGCCGGGCAGCCTCCCTGCAAGTCGATCGGCCTCAGTGACTGAAACGGACCTGTGCTTCAGAAACACACCGTGCTAACGACTCAGTCCAGGGAAACACTCAGGACGGCACTCTCGCAGAAGCGCGAGCTAGGCTGTGAGTGCAGCCTGAAGAAAGGTACATTTTTCACAGTTACCACGGCTAGGTATGGATAGAGCCTTGGTCACTGAGGCCCACCTCAGGTACTGCACTTCTTATGCAGTTGATGCAGTGCAGGGGACCCTGTGTCCAATAGTTTCTCGGAGGAAAGGCAGTGTTCTCCCGATGTTTCCTTGAGGTAGTCAGAAACTACTGAGGATAACTGACTGTATGAGCTCACGTTTGAAACAGGGCGACGCTGCCCAAACGTAATTTTCCCCGCGGGTGGATGAGATGCGGGTCGAAGGGTGCCTGAGACACACTCCTCGGGCCCGTCTTTCCTTTGCTCCAGCGGGCCTCAGAAAAGAAGTGTGAGTTTACTCGTATGAGGCTCGCTGGTCTCAGTTCTTTGCTGGGAGCGTCTCCAAGAGCACTCCGGAGATTGCCAGCGACAGAAATGTGACCCCTGGCCTCGAGTAAAAGTCCAGCGTTTTCCAGTAGTAAAGTGAAGAATGCCGCCCTAGTGAGGAAACAGGCGTTAAAGGAGAGCGTCAACTCTGTAAGGTTTCGCAGGTCTCATTGTGCACTCACGTTCGTTGTAACTTTGGTGAGAGGGCACTGTGTGCCGTCCAGCTCTTGTGTGGCGTTTGAGCCCCAGGTAGTGAATGTGTCCGTTTGCTTTAACTGCACGGATGTGCCAGCAGTAAAGGCAAAGTGCTGCCCTCTTCACTCGACACCTCCCTGTTGCTCAGCATGCAAACGGGCTCAGGAACGCAGTTCTGAGCAGCCCTACATTCCATGCTGGAGTGCCCCTAGGAGCGATTTGGGCTCTTCTGAGAATCACCACGGTGCGTCCCCTTTGAAACCAGGGGACTCCTCAAGGACGACTCCCTTCGGCACCTGGAAGCTAGATGTTTACGTCCAGCCTGAAAGAAAACGATGGACGGCTTTCCCCGGGACAATGCCGGACGTTCGGGACCACCCCGAGTCACCAAGTACCAAACTTTGCACAGTGTGGGGAACGCTCTCCTGCACGTATGGCACTCCCCACCTGAAAACCTTTCTTACCAGAAGGGGGCCCTCGTTCCCTTGTACTAGATAGCAAGACAGAATGTTCACATAAACATGCTGTGTCATCAAGCTTGAAAGTGGGACACTGATGGCAAAGTACGCCTTCTGCACGTTTGCGAGCGACTCGTTTCTGCCTTCCAAGCTGCCTGAACAGCGCTAGCGGCCCGACGTCTCTCCAATGCAGGGTAATCGCTGTGGGCCAACAAGGCTGCGTTCTCTCAAAGCCCATCCTGTGCTGGCAAATGCCTTTCTAGGGACTCATACCACTGCACTGCAGAGTCAGCTCCGGCCAAATGAAAGGTGACCTGAGGCCCCAAGGTAAGGGCTAGTGTTTCACGTCAGCAGAGTTGGGGGTGCAGGGGTGCCATGAATCCATGCGCCACGCTGGATGGCCTGAACTCTCCGATGCCTCCGGGGACACATAGGAGAGGCGGCCGTGCACCACTTTCGCATGGTGACTGCTCTGTGCTGGAGGAGCGGCCAGGGGCTTCTGAGGAGCCTCATGGGGAAAGAGGCCCATGGGAGCCACTCTTCACATTCCTAGCAAGTGCCACGTGTTGCTTGCTGGCGGCCGAGGTAGAGTGTCCCAGTCATAACAGAGACGCGTGGGAGCAGCGCCGGGCAGCCTCACTGCAAGTCGATCGGCCTCAGTGACTGAAACGGACCTGTGCTTCAGAAACACACCGTGCTAACGACTCAGTCCAGGGAAACACTCAGGACGGCACTCTCGCAGAAGCGCGAGCTAGGCTGTGAGTGCAGCCTGAAGAAAGGTACATGTTTCACACTTAACACGGCTAGGTATGGGACAGAGTCTTGGTCACTGACTCCCACCTCAGGTACTGCACTTCGTATGCAGTTGATGCAGTGCAGGGGACCCTGTGTCCAATAGTTTCTCCGAGGAAAGGCACTGTTCTCCCGATGTTTCCTTGAGGTAGTCAGAAACTACTGAGGATAACTGACTGTATGAGCTCACGTTTGAAACAGGGCGACGCTGCCCAAACGTAATTTTCCCCCCGGGTGGATGAGATGCGGGTCGAAAGGTGCCTGAGACACACTCCTCGGGCCCGTCTTTCCTTTACTCCAGCGGGACTCAGAAAAGAAGTGTGAGTTTACTCGTATGAGGCTCGCTGGTCTCAGTTCTTTGCTGGGAGCGTCTCCAAGAGCACTCCGGAGATTGCCAGCGACAGAAATGTGACCCCTGGCCTCGAGTAAAAGTCCAGCGTTTTCCAGTAGTAAACTGAGGCGTGCCGCCCTAGTGAGGAAGCAGGCGTTAGAGGAGAGCGTCAACTCTGTAAGGTATCGCAGGTCTCATTGTGCACTCACGTTCGTTGTAAGTTTGGTGAGAGGGCACTGTGTGCCGTCCAGCTCTTGTGTGGCGTTTGAGCCCCAGGTAGTGAATGTGTCCGTTTGCTTTAACTGCACGGATGTGCCAGCAGTAAAGGCAAAGTGCTGCCCTCTTCCCTCGACACCTCCCTTTTGCTCAGCATGCAAACGGCCTCAGGAATGCAGTTCTGAGCAGCCTTACATTCCATGCTGGAGTGCAGCAAGGAGCGATTTGGGCTCTTCTGAGAATGACCACTGGGCATCCCCAGTGAAACCAGGGGACTCCTCAAGGACGACTGCCTTCGGCATCTGGAAGCTAGATGTTTACGTCCAGCCTGAAAGAAAACGATGGACGGCTTTCCCGGGACAATGCCGGACGTTCGGGCCCACCCCGAGTCACCAAGTACCAAACTTTGCACAGTGTGGGGAACGCTCTCCTGCACGTATGGCACTCCCCACCTGAAAACCTTTCTTACCAGAAGGGGGCTCTCGTTCCCTTGTACTAGATAGCTAGACAGAATGTTCACATAAACATGCTGTGTCATCAAGCTTGAAAGTGGGACACTGATGGCAAAGTACGCCTTCTGCCCGTTTGCGAACGACTCGTTTCTGCCTTCCAAGCTGCCTGAACAGCGCTAGCGGCCCGACGTCTCTCCACTGCAGGGTAGTCGCTGTGGGCCAACAAGGCTGCGTTCTCTCAAAGCCCATCCTGTGCTGGCAAATGCCTTTCTAGGGACTCATACCACTGCACTGCAGAGTCAGCTCCGGCCAAATGAAAGGTGACCAGAGGCCCCAAGGTAAGGGCTAGTGTTTCACGTCAGCAGAGTTGGGGGTGCAGGGGTGCCATGAATCCATGCACCACGCTGGATGGCCTGAACTCTCCGATGCCTCCGGGGACACATAGGAGAGGCGGCCGTGCACCACTTTTGCATGGTGACTGCTCTGTGCCGGAGGAGCGGCCAGGGGCTTCTGAGGAACCTCAGGGGGAAAGAGGCCCATGGGAGCCACTCTTCTCATTCCTAGCAAGGGCCACGTGTTGCCTGCTAGGGGCCGAGGTAGAGTGTCCCAGTCATAACAGAGATGCGTGGGAGCAGTGCCGGGCAGCCTCCCTGCAAGTCGATCGGCCTCAGTGACTGAAACGGACCTGTGCTTCAGAAACACACCGTGCTAACGACTCAGTCCAGGGAAACACTCAGGACGGCACTCTCGCAGAAGCGCGAGCTAGGCTGTGAGTGCAGCCTGAAGAAAGGTACATTTTTAACAGTTACCATGGCTATGTATGGATAGAGCCTTGGTCACTGACGCCCACCTCAGGTACTGCACTTCGTATGCAGTTGATGCAGTGCAGGGGACCCTGTGTCCAAAAGTTTCTCCGAGGAAAGGCACTGTTCTCCCGATGTTTCCTAGAGGTAGTCAGAAACTACTGAGGATAACTGACTGTATGAGCTCACGTTTGAAACAGGGCGACGCTGCCCAAACGTAATTTTCCCCCCGGGTGGATGAGATGCGGGTCGAAAGGTGCCTGAGACACACTCCTCGGACCCGTCTTTCCTTTGATTCAGCAGGCCTCAGAAAAGAAGTGTGAGTTTACTCGTATGAGGCTCGCTGGTCTCAGTTCTTTGCTGGGAGCGTCTCCAAGAGCACTCCGGAGATTGCCAGCGACAGAAATGTGTTCCCTGGCCTCGAGTAAAAGTCCAGCGTTTTCCAGTAGTAAAGTGAAGAATGCCGCCCTAGTGAGGAAGCAGGCGTTAAAGGAGAGCGTCAACTCTGTAAGGTATCGCAGGTCTCATTGTGCACTCACGTTCGTTGTAACTTTGGTGAGAGGGCACTGTGTGCCGTCCAGCTCTTGTGTGGCGTTTGAGCCCCAGGTAGTGAATGTGTCCGTTTGCTTTAACTGCACGGATGTGCCAGCAGTAAAGGCAAAGTGCTGCCCTCTTCACTCGACACCTCCCTGTTGCTCAGCATGCAAACGGGCTCAGGAACGCAGTTCTGAGCAGCCTTACATTCCATGCTGGAGTGCCCCTAGGAGCGATTTGGGCTCTTCTGAGAATCACCACGGTGCGTCCCCTTTGAAACCAGGGGACTCCTCAAGGACGACTCCCTTCGGCACCTGGAAGCTAGATGTTTACGTCCAGCCTGAAAGAAAACGATGGACGGCTTTCCCCGGGACAATGCCGGACGTTCGGGACCACCCCGAGTCACCAAGTACCAAACTTTGCACAGTGTGGGGAACGCTCTCCTGCACGTATGGCACTCCCCACCTGAAAACCTTTCTTACCAGAAGGGGGCCCTCGTTCCCTTGTACTAGATAGCTAGACAGAATGTTCACATAAACATGCTGTGTCATCAAGCTTGAAAGTGGGACACTGATGGCAAAGTACGCCTTCTGCCCGTTTGCGAGTGACTCGTTTCTGCCTTCCAAGCTGCCTGAACAGCGCTAGCGGCCCGACGTCTCTCCACTGCAGGGTAATCGCTGTGGGCCAAAAAGGCTGCGTTCTCTCAAAGCCCATCCTGTGCTGGCAAATGCCTTTCTAGGGACTCATACCACTGCACTGCAGAGTCAGCTCCGGCCAAATGAAAGGTGACCTGAGGCCCCAAGGTAAGGGCTAGTGTTTCACGTCAGCAGAGTTGGGGGTGCAGGGGTGCCATGAATCCATGCGCCACGCTGGATGGCCTGAACTCTCCGATGCCTCCGGGGACACATAGGAGAGGCGGCCGTGCACCACTTTCGCATGGTGACTGCTCTGTGCCGGAGGAGCGGCCAGGTGCTTCTGAGGAGCCTCATGGGGAAAGAGGCCCATGGGAGCCACTCTTCACATTCCTAGCAAGGGCCACGTGTTGCTTGCTGGCGGCCGAGGTAGAGTGTCCCAGTCATAACAGAGACGCGTGGGAGCAGCGCCGGGCAGCCTCCCTGCAAGTCGATCGGCCTCAGTGACTGAAACGGACCTGTGCTTCAGAAACACACCGTGCTAACGACTCAGTCCAGGGAAACACTCAGGACGGCACTCTCGCAGAAGCGCGAGCTAGGCTGTGAGTGCAGCCTGAAGAAAGGTACATGTTTCACACTTAACACGGCTAGGTATGGGACAGAGCCTTGGTCACTGACGCCCACCTCAGGTACTGCACTTCGTATGCAGTTGATGCAGTGCAGGGGACCCTGTGTCCAATAGTTTCTCCGAGGAAAGGCACTGTTCTCCCGATGTTTCCTTGAGGTAGTCAGAAACTACTGAGGATAACTGACTGTATGAGCTCACGTTTGAAACAGGGCGACGCTGCCCAAACGTAATTTTCCCCGCGGGTGGATGAGATGCGGGTCGAAAGGTGCCTGAGACACACTCCTCGGGCCCGTCTTTCCTTTGCTCCAGCGGGCCTCAGAAAAGAAGTGTGAGTTTACTCGTATGAGGCTCGCTGGTCTCAGTTCTTTGCTGGGAGCGTCTCCAAGAGCACTCCGGAGATTGCCAGCGACAGAAATGTGACCCCTGGCCTCGAGTAAAAGTCCAGCGTTTTCCAGTAGTAAAGTGAAGAATGCCGCCCTAGTGAGGAAGCAGGCGTTAAAGGAGAGCGTCAACTCTGTAAGGTATCGCAGGTCTCATTGTGCACTCACGTTCGTTGTAACTTTGGTGAGAGGGCACTGTGTGCCGTCCAGCTCTTGTGTGGCGTTTGAGCCCCAGGTAGTGAATGTGTCCGTTTGCTTTAACTGCACGGATGTGCCAGCAGTAAAGGCAAAGTGCTGCCCTCTTCCCTCGACACCTCCCTTTTGCTCAGCATGCAAACGGCCTCAGGAACGCAGTTCTGAGCAGCCTTACATTCCATGCTGGTGTGCCCCAAGGAGCGATTTGGGCTCTTCTGAGAATCACCACGGTGCGTCCCCAGTGAAACCAGGGGACTCCTCAAGGACGACTCCCTTCGGAACCTGGAATCTAGATATTTACGTCCAGCCTTGAAAGAAAACGATGGACGGCTTTCCCCGGGACAATGCCGGACGTTCGGGACCACCCCGAGTCACCAAGTACCAAACTTTGCACAGTGTGGGGAACGCTCTCCTGCACGTATGGCACTCCCCACCTGAAAACCTTTCTTACCAGAAGGGGGCCCTTGTTCCCTTGTACTAGATAGCTAGACAGAATGTTCACATAAACATGCTGTGTCATCAAGCTTGAAAGTGGGACACTGATGGCAAAGTACGCCTTCTGCCCGTTTGCGAGCGACTCGTTTCTGCCTTCCAAGCTGCCTGAACAGCGCTAGCGGCCCGACGTCTCTCCACTGCAGGGTAATCGCTGTGGGCCAACAAGGCTGCGTTCTCTCAAAGCCCATCCTGTGCTGGCAAATGCCTTTCTAGGGACTCATACCACTGCACTGCAGAGTCAGCTCCGGCCAAATGAAAGGTGACCTGAGGCCCCAAGGTAAGGGCTAGTGTTTCACGTCAGCAGAGTTGGGGGTGCAGGGGTGCCATGAATCCATGCGCCACGCTGGATGGCCTGAACTCTCCGATGCCTCCGGGGACACATAGGAGAGGCGGCCGTGCACCACTTTCGCATGGTGACTGCTCTGTGCCGGAGGAGCGGCCAGGGGCTTCTGAGGAACCTCAGGGGGAAGGAGGCCCATGGGAGCCACTCTTCACATTCCTAGCAAGGGCCACGTGTTGCCTGCTGGGGGCCGAGGTAGAGTGTCCCAGTCATAACAGAGACGCGTGGGAGCAGTGCCGGGCAGCCTCCCTGCAAGTCGATCGGCCTCAGTGACTGAAACGGACCTGTGCTTCAGAAACACACCGTGCTAACGACTCAGTCCAGGGAAACACTCAGGACGGCACTCTCGCAGAAGCGCGAGCTAGGCTGTGAGTGCAGCCTGAAGAAAGGTACATTTTTCACAGTTACCACGGCTAGGTATGGATAGAGCCTTGGTCACTGAGGCCCACCTCAGGTACTGCACTTCTTATGCAGTTGATGCAGTGCAGGGGACCCTGTGTCCAATAGTTTCTCCGAGGAAAGGCACTGTTCTCCCGATGTTTCCTTGAGGTAGTCAGAAACTACTGAGGATAACTGACTGTATGAGCTCACGGTTGAAACAGGGCGACGCTGCCCAAACGTAATTTTCCCCCCGGGTGGATGAGATGCGGGTCGAAAGGTGCCTGAGACACACTCCTCGGGCCCGTCTTTCCTTTGATCCAGCAGGCCACAGAAAAGAAGTGTGAGTTTACTCGTATGAGGCTCGCTGGTCTCAGTTCTTTGCTGGGAGCGTCTCCAAGAGCACTCCGGAGATTGCCAGCGACAGAAATGTGACCCCTGGCCTCGAGTAAAAGTCCAGCGTTTTCCAGTAGTAAAGTGAAGAATGTTGCCCTAGTGAGGAAGCAGGCGTTAAAGGACAGCGTCAACTCTGTAAGGTATCGCAGGTCTCATTGTGCACTCACGTTCGTTGTAACTTTGGTGAGAGGGCACTGTGTGCCGTCCAGCTCTTGTGTGGCGTTTGAGCCCCAGGTAGTGAATGTGTCCGTTTGCTTTAACTGCACGGATGTGCCAGCAGTAAAGGCAAAGTGCTGCCCTCTTCACTCGACACCTCCCTGTTGCTCAGCATGCAAACGGGCTCAGGAACGCAGTTCTGAGCAGCCTTACATTCCATGCTGGAGTGCCCCTAGGAGCGATTTGGGCTCTTCTGAGAATCACCACGGTGCGTCCCCTTTGAAACCAGGGGACTCCTCAAGGACGACTCCCTTCGGCACCTGGAAGCTAGATGTTTACGTCCAGCCTGAAAGAAAACGATGGACGGCTTTCCCCGGGACAATGCCGGACGTTCGGGACCACCCCGAGTCACCAAGTACCAAACTTTGCACAGTGTGGGGAACGCTCTCCTGCACGTATGGCACTCCCCACCTGAAAACCTTTCTTACCAGAAGGGGGCCCTCGTTCCCTTGTACTAGATAGCTAGACAGAATGTTCACATAAACATGCTGTGTCATCAAGCTTGAAAGTGGGACACTGATGGCAAAGTACGCCTTCTGCCCGTTTGCGAGCGACTCGTTTCTGCCTTCCAAGCTGCCTGAACAGCGCTAGCGGCCCGACGTCTCTCCACTGCAGGGTAATCGCTGTGGGCCAAAAAGGCTGCGTTCTCTCAAAGCCCATCCTGTGCTGGCAAATGCCTTTCTAGGGACTCATACCACTGCACTGCAGAGTCAGCTCCGGCCAAATGAAAGGTGACCTGAGGCCCCAAGGTAAGGGCTAGTGTTTCACGTCAGCAGAGTTGGGGGTGCAGGGGTGCCATGAATCCATGCGCCACGCTGGATGGCCTGAACTCTCCGATGCCTCCGGGGACACATAGGAGAGGCGGCCGTGCACCACTTTCGCATGGTGACTGCTCTGTGCCGGAGGAGCGGCCAGGGGCTTCTGAGGAACCTCAGGGGGAAGGAGGCCCATGGGAGCCACTCTTCACATTCCTAGCAAGGGCCACGTGTTGCCTGCTGGGGGCCGAGGTAGAGTGTCCCAGTCATAACAGAGACGCGTGGGAGCAGTGCCGGGCAGCCTCCCTGCAAGTCGATCGGCCTCAGTGACTGAAACGGACCTGTGCTTCAGAAACACACCGTGCTAACGACTCAGTCCAGGGAAACACTCAGGACGGCACTCTCGCAGAAGCGCGAGCTAGGCTGTGAGTGCAGCCTGAAGAAAGGTACATTTTTCACAGTTACCACGGCTAGGTATGGATAGAGCCTTGGTCACTGAGGCCCACCTCAGGTACTGCACTTCTTATGCAGTTGATGCAGTGCAGGGGACCCTGTGTCCAATAGTTTCTCCGAGGAAAGGCACTGTTCTCCCGATGTTTCCTTGAGGTAGTCAGAAACTACTGAGGATAACTGACTGTATGAGCTCACGGTTGAAACAGGGCGACGCTGCCCAAACGTAATTTTCCCCCCGGGTGGATGAGATGCGGGTCGAAAGGTGCCTGAGACACACTCCTCGGGCCCGTCTTTCCTTTGATCCAGCAGGCCACAGAAAAGAAGTGTGAGTTTACTCGTATGAGGCTCGCTGGTCTCAGTTCTTTGCTGGGAGCGTCTCCAAGAGCACTCCGGAGATTGCCAGCGACAGAAATGTGACCCCTGGCCTCGAGTAAAAGTCCAGCGTTTTCCAGTAGTAAAGTGAAGAATGTTGCCCTAGTGAGGAAGCAGGCGTTAAAGGACAGCGTCAACTCTGTAAGGTATCGCAGGTCTCATTGTGCACTCACGTTCGTTGTAACTTTGGTGAGAGGGCACTGTGTGCCGTCCAGCTCTTGTGTGGCGTTTGAGCCCCAGGTAGTGAATGTGTCCGTTTGCTTTAACTGCACGGATGTGCCAGCAGTAAAGGCAAAGTGCTGCCCTCTTCACTCGACACCTCCCTGTTGCTCAGCATGCAAACGGGCTCAGGAACGCAGTTCTGAGCAGCCTTACATTCCATGCTGGAGTGCCCCTAGGAGCGATTTGGGCTCTTCTGAGAATCACCACGGTGCGTCCCCTTTGAAACCAGGGGACTCCTCAAGGACGACTCCCTTCGGCACCTGGAAGCTAGATGTTTACGTCCAGCCTGAAAGAAAACGATGGACGGCTTTCCCCGGGACAATGCCGGACGTTCGGGACCACCCCGAGTCACCAAGTACCAAACTTTGCACAGTGTGGGGAACGCTCTCCTGCACGTATGGCACTCCCCACCTGAAAACCTTTCTTACCAGAAGGGGGCCCTCGTTCCCTTGTACTAGATAGCTAGACAGAATGTTCACATAAACATGCTGTGTCATCAAGCTTGAAAGTGGGACACTGATGGCAAAGTACGCCTTCTGCCCGTTTGCGAGCGACTCGTTTCTGCCTTCCAAGCTGCCTGAACAGCGCTAGCGGCCCGACGTCTCTCCACTGCAGGGTGGTCGCTGTGGGCCAACAAGGCTGCGTTCTCTCAAAGCCCATCCTGTGCTGGCAAATGCCTTTCTAGGGACTCATACCACTGCACTGCAGAGTCAGCTCCGGCCAAATGAAAGGTGACCTGAGGCCCCAAGGTAAGGGCTAGTGTTTCACGTCAGCATAGTTGGGGGTGCAGGGGTGCCATGAATACATGTGCCACGCTGGATGGCCTGAACTCTCCGATGCCTCCGGGGACACATAGGAGAGGCGGCCGTGCACCACTTTCGCATGGTGACTGCTCTGTGCCGGAGGAGCGGCCAGGGGCTTCTGAGGAGCCTCATGGGGAAAGAGGCCCATGGGAGCCACTCTTCACATTCCTAGCAAGGGCCACGTGTTGCTTGCTGGCGGCCGAGGTAGAGTGTCCCAGTCATAACAGAGACGCGTGGGAGCAGCGCCGGGCAGCCTCCCTGCAAGTCGATCGGCCTCAGTGACTGAAACGGACCTGTGCTTCAGAAACACACCGTGCTAACGACTCAGTCCAGGGAAACACTCAGGACGGCACTCTCGCAGAAGCACGAGCTAGGCTGTGAGTGCAGCCTGAAGAAAGGTACATGTTTCACACTTAACACGGCTAGGTATGGGACAGAGCCTTGGTCACTGACGCCCACCTCAGGTACTGCACTTCGTATGCAGTTGATGCAGTGCAGGGGACCCTGTGTCCAATAGTTTCTCCGAGGAAAGGCACTGTTCTCCCGATGTTTCCTTGAGGTAGTCAGAAACTACTGAGGATAACTGACTGTATGAGCTCACGTTTGAAACAGGGCGACGCTGCCCAAACGTAATTTTCCCCCCGGGTGGATGAGATGCGGGCGAAAGGTGCCTGAGACACACTCCTCGGGCCCGTCTTTCCTTTGGTCCAGCGGGCCTCAGAAAAGAAGTGTGAGTTTACTCGTATGAGGCTCGCTGGTCTCAGTTCTTTGCTGGGAGCGTCTCCAAGAGCACTCCGGAGATTGCCAGCGACAGAAATGTGACCCCTGGCCTCGAGTAAAAGTCCAGCGTTTTCCAGTAGTAAAGTGAAGAATGTTGCCCTAGTGAGGAAGCAGGCGTTAAAGGACAGCGTCAACTCTGTAAGGTATCGCAGGTCTCATTGTGCACTCACGTTCGTTGTAACTTTGGTGAGAGGGCACTGTGTGCCGTCCAGCTCTTGTGTGGCGTTTGAGCCCCAGGTAGTGAATGTGTCCGTTTGCTTTAACTGCACGGATGTGCCAGCAGTAAAGGCAAAGTGCTGCCCTCTTCACTCGACACCTCCCTGTTGCTCAGCATGCAAACGGGCTCAGGAACGCAGTTCTGAGCAGCCTTACATTCCATGCTGGAGTGCCCCTAGGAGCGATTTGGGCTCTTCTGAGAATCACCACGGTGCGTCCCCTTTGAAACCAGGGGACTCCTCAAGGACGACTCCCTTCGGCACCTGGAAGCTAGATGTTTACGTCCAGCCTGAAAGAAAACGATGGACGGCTTTCCCCGGGACAATGCCGGACGTTCGGGACCACCCCGAGTCACCAAGTACCAAACTTTGCACAGTGTGGGGAACGCTCTCCTGCACGTATGGCACTCCCCACCTGAAAACCTTTCTTACCAGAAGGGGGCCCTCGTTCCCTTGTACTAGATAGCTAGACAGAATGTTCACATAAACATGCTGTGTCATCAAGCTTGAAAGTGGGACACTGATGGCAAAGTACGCCTTCTGCCCGTTTGCGAGCGACTCGTTTCTGCCTTCCAAGCTGCCTGAACAGCGCTAGCGGCCCTACGTCTCTCCACTGCAGGGTGGTCGCTGTGGGCCAACAAGGCTGCGTTCTCTCAAAGCCCATCCTGTGCTGGCAAATGCCTTTCTAGGGACTCATACCACTGCACTGCAGAGTCAGCTCCGGCCAAATGAAAGGTGACCTGAGGCCCCAAGGTAAGGGCTAGTGTTTCACGTCAGCATAGTTGGGGGTGCAGGGGTGCCATGAATCCATGCGCCACGCTGGATGGCCTGAACTCTCCGATGCCTCCGGGGACACATAGGAGAGGCGGCCGTGCACCACTTTCGCATGGTGACTGCTCTGTGCCGGAGGAGCGGCCAGGGGTTTCTGAGGAGCCTCTGGGGGAAAGAGGCCCATGGGAGCCACTCTTCACATTCCTAGCAAGGGCCACGTGTTGCTTGCTGGCGGCCGAGGTAGAGTGTCCCAGTCATAACAGAGACGCGTGGGAGCAGCGCCGGGCAGCCTCCCTGCAAGTCGATCGGCCTCAGTGACTGAAACGGACCTGTGCTTCAGAAACACACCGTGCTAACGACTCAGTCCAGGGAAACACTCAGGACGGCACTCTCGCAGAAGCGCGAGCTAGGCTGTGAGTGCAGCCTGAAGAAAGGTACATTTTGCACACTTAACACGGCTAGGTATGGGACAGAGCCTTGGTCACTGACGCCCACCTCAGGTACTGCACTTCGTATGCAGTTGATGCAGTGCAGGGGACCCTGTGTCCAATAGTTTCTCCGAGGAAAGGCACTGTTCTCCCGATGTTTCCTTGAGGTAGTCAGAAACTACTGAGGATAACTGACTGTATGAGCTCACGTTTGAAACAGGGCGACGCTGCCCAAACGTAATTTTCCCCCCGGGTGGATGAGATGCGCGTCGAAAGGTGCCTGAGACACACTCCTCGGGCCCGTCTTTCCTTTGCTCCAGCGGGCCTCAGAAAAGAAGTGTGAGTTTACTCGTATGAGGCTCGCTGGTCTCAGTTCTTTGCTGGGAGCGTCTCCAAGAGCACTCCGGAGATTGCCAGCGACAGAAATGTGACCCCTGGCCTCGAGTAAAAGTCCAGCGTTTTCCAGTAGTAAAGTGAAGAATGTTGCCCTAGTGAGGAAGCAGGCGTTAAAGGACAGCGTCAACTCTGTAAGGTATCGCAGGTCTCATTGTGCACTCACGTTCGTTGTAACTTTGGTGAGAGGGCACTGTGTGCCGTCCAGCTCTTGTGTGGCGTTTGAGCCCCAGGTAGTGAATGTGTCCGTTTGCTTTAACTGCACGGATGTGCCAGCAGTAAAGGCAAAGTGCTGCCCTCTTCACT
Organism: Hyperoodon ampullatus; assembly: GCF_949752795.1. Classification (NCBI taxonomy): domain Eukaryota; kingdom Metazoa; phylum Chordata; class Mammalia; order Artiodactyla; family Ziphiidae; genus Hyperoodon; species Hyperoodon ampullatus. Next base: position 56,597,251 of record NC_136927.1, on the reverse strand, counting down.
CGACACCTCCCTGTTGCTCAGCATGCAAACGGGCTCAGGAACGCAGTTCTGAGCAGCCTTACATTCCATGCTGGAGTGCCCCTAGGAGCGATTTGGGCTCTTCTGAGAATCACCACGGTGCGTCCCCTTTGAAACCAGGGGACTCCTCAAGGACGACTCCCTTCGGCACCTGGAAGCTAGATGTTTACGTCCAGCCTGAAAGAAAACGATGGACGGCTTTCCCTGGGACAATGCCGGACGTTCGGGACCACCCCGAGTCACCAAGTACCAAACTTTGCACAGTGTGGGGAACGCTCTCCTGCACGTATGGCACTCCCCACCTGAAAACCTTTCTTACCAGAAGGGGGCCCTCGTTCCCTTGTACTAGATAGCTAGACAGAATGTTCACATAAACATGCTGTGTCATCAAGCTTGAAAGTGGGACACTGATGGCAAAGTACGCCTTCTGCCCGTTTGCGAGCGACTCGTTTCTGCCTTCCAAGCTGCCTGAACAGCGCTAGCGGCCCGACGTCTCTCCATTACAGGGTGGTCGCTGTGGGCCAACAAGGCTGCGTTCTCTCAAAGCCCATCCTGTGCTGGCAAATGCCTTTCTAGGGACTCATACCACTGCACTGCAGAGTCAGCTCCGGCCAAATGAAAGGTGACCTGAGGCCCCAAGGTAAGGGCTAGTGTTTCACGTCAGCAGAGTTGGGGGTGTAGGGGTGCCATGAATCCATGCGCCACGCTGGATGGCCTGAACTGTCCGATGCCTCCGGGGACACATAGGAGAGGCGGCCGTGCACCACTTTCGCATGGTGACTGCTCTGTGCCGGAGGAGCGGCCAGGGGCTTCTGAGGAGCCTCATGGGGAAAGAGGCCCATGGGAGCCACTCTTCACATTCCTAGCAAGGGCCACGTGTTGCTTGCTGGCGGCCGAGGTAGAGTGTCCCAGTCATAACAGAAACGCATGGGAGCAGCGCCGGGCAGCCTCCCTGCAAGTCGATCGGCCTCAGTGACTGAAACGGACCTGTGCTTCAGAAACACACCGTGCTAACGACTCAGTCCAGGGAAACACTCAGGACGGCACTCTCGCAGAAGCGCGAGCTAGGCTGTGAGTGCAGCCTGAAGAAAGGTACATTTTTCACACTTAACACGGCTAGGTATGGGACAGAGCCTTGGTCACTGACGCCCACCTCAGGTACTGCACTTCGTATGCAGTTGATGCAGTGCAGGGGACCCTGTGTCCAATAGTTTCTCCGAGGAAAGGCACTGTTCTCCCGATGTGTCCTTGAGGTAGTCAGAAACTACTGAGGATAACTGACTGTATGAGCTCACGTTTGAAACAGGGCGACGCTGCCCAAACGTAATTTTCCCCGCGGGTGGATGAGATGCGGGTCGAAGGGTGCCTGAGACACACTCCTCGGGCCCGTCTTTCCTTTGCTCCAGCGGGCCTCAGAAAAGAAGTGTGAGTTTACTCGTATGAGGCTCGCTGGTCTCAGTTCTTTGCTGGGAGCGTCTCCAAGAGCACTCCGGAGATTGCCAGCGACAGAAATGTGACCCCTGGCCTCGAGTAAAAGTCCAGCGTTTTCCAGTAGTAAAGTGAAGAATGTTGCCCTAGTGAGGAAGCAGGCGTTAAAGGAGAGCGTCAACTCTGTAAGGTATCGCAGGTCTCATTGTGCACTCACGTTCGTTGTAACTTTGGTGAGAGGGCACTGTGTGCCGTCCAGCTCTTGTGTGGCGTTTGAGCCCCAGGTAGTGAATGTGTCCGTTTGCTTTAACTGCACGGATGTGCCAGCAGTAAAGGCAAAGTGCTGCCCTCTTCACTCGACACCTCCCTGTTGCTCAGCATGCAAACGGGCTCAGGAACGCAGTTCTGAGCAGCCTTACATTCCATGCTGGAGTGCCCCTAGGAGCGATTTGGGCTCTTCTGAGAATCACCACGGTGCGTCCCCTTTGAAACCAGGGGACTCCTCAAGGACGACTCCCTTCGGCACCTGGAAGCTAGATGTTTACGTCCAGCCTGAAAGAAAACGATGGACGGCTTTCCCCGGGACAATGCCGGACGTTCGGGACCACCCCGAGTCACCAAGTACCAAACTTTGCACAGTGTGGGGAACGCTCTCCTGCACGTATGGCACTCCCCACCTGAAAACCTTTCTTACCAGAAGGGGGCCCTCGTTCCCTTGTACTAGATAGCTAGACAGAATGTTCACATAAACATGCTGTGTCATCAAGCTTGAAAGTGGGACACTGATGGCAAAGTACGCCTTCTGCCCGTTTGCGAGCGACTCGTTTCTGCCTTCCAAGCTGCCTGAACAGCGCTAGCGGCCCGACGTCTCTCCAATGCAGGGTGGTCGCTGTGGGCCAACAAGGCTGCGTTCTCTCAAAGCCCATCCTGTGCTGGCAAATGCCTTTCTAGGGACTCATACCACTGCACAGCAGAGTCAGCTCCGGCCAAATGAAAGGTGACCTGAGGCCCCAAGGTAAGGGCTAGTGTTTCACGTCAGCAGAGTTGGGGGTGCAGGGGTGCCATGAATCCATGCGCCACGCTGGATGGCCTGAACTCTCCGATGCCTCCGGGGACACATAGGAGAGGCGGCCGTGCACCACTTTCGCATGGTGACTGCTCTGTGCCGGAGGAGCGGCCAGGGGCTTCTGAGGAACCTCAGGGGGAAGGAGGCCCATGGGAGCCACTCTTCACATTCCTAGCAAGGGCCACGTGTTGCCTGCTGGGGGCCGAGGTAGAGTGTCCCAGTCATAACAGAGACGCGTGGGAGCAGTGCCGGGCAGCCTCCCTGCAAGTCGATCGGCCTCAGTGACTGAAACGGACCTGTGCTTCAGAAACACACCGTGCTAACGACTCAGTCCAGGGAAACACTCAGGACGGCACTCTCGCAGAAGCGCGAGCTAGGCTGTGAGTGCAGCCTGAAGAAAGGTACATTTTTCACAGTTACCACGGCTAGGTATGGATAGAGCCTTGGTCACTGAGGCCCACCTCAGGTACTGCACTTCTTATGCAGTTGATGCAGTGCAGGGGACCCTGTGTCCAATAGTTTCTCCGAGGAAAGGCACTGTTCTGCCGATGTTTCCTTGAGGTAGTCAGAAACTACTGAGGATAACTGACTGTATGAGCTCACGTTGGAAACAGGGCGACGCTGCCCAAACGTAATTTTCCCCCCGGGTGGATGAGATGCGGGTCGAAAGGTGCCTGAGACACACTCCTCGGGCCCGTCTTTCCTTTGCTCCAGCAGGCCTCAGAAAAGAAGTGTGAGTTTACTCGTATGAGGCTCGCTGGTCTCAGTTCTTTGCTGGGAGCGTCTCCAAGAGCACTCCGGAGATTGCCAGCGACAGAAATGTGACCCCTGGCCTCGAGTAAAAGTCCAGCGTTTTCCAGTAGTAAAGTGAAGAATGTTGCCCTAGTGAGGAAGCAGGCGTTAAAGGACAGCGTCAACTCTGTAAGGTATCGCAGGTCTCATTGTGCACTCACGTTCGTTGTAACTTTGGTGAGAGGGCACTGTGTGCCGTCCAGCTCTTGTGTGGCGTTTGAGCCCCAGGTAGTGAATGTGTCCGTTTGCTTTAACTGCACGGATGTGCCAGCAGTAAAGGCAAAGTGCTGCCCTCTTCACTCGACACCTCCCTGTTGCTCAGCATGCAAACGGGCTCAGGAACGCAGTTCTGAGCAGCCTTACATTCCATGCTGGAGTGCCCCTAGGAGCGATTTGGGCTCTTCTGAGAATCACCACGGTGCGTCCCCTTTGAAACCAGGGGACTCCTCAAGGACGACTCCCTTCGGCACCTGGAAGCTAGATGTTTACGTCCAGCCTGAAAGAAAACGATGGACGGCTTTCCCCGGGACAATGCCGGACGTTCGGGACCACCCCGAGTCACCAAGTACCAAACTTTGCACAGTGTGGGGAACGCTCTCCTGCACGTATGGCACTCCCCACCTGAAAACCTTTCTTACCAGAAGGGGGCCCTCGTTCCCTTGTACTAGATAGCTAGACAGAATGTTCACATAAACATGCTGTGTCATCAAGCTTGAAAGTGGGACACTGATGGCAAAGTACGCCTTCTGCCCGTTTGCGAGCGACTCGTTTCTGCCTTCCAAGCTGCCTGAACAGCGCTAGCGGCCCTACGTCTCTCCACTGCAGGGTGGTCGCTGTGGGCCAACAAGGCTGCGTTCTCTCAAAGCCCATCCTGTGCTGGCAAATGCCTTTCTAGGGACTCATACCACTGCACTGCAGAGTCAGCTCCGGCCAAATGAAAGGTGACCTGAGGCCCCAAGGTAAGGGCTAGTGTTTCACGTCAGCAGAGTTGGGGGTGCAGGGGTGCCATGAATCCATGCGCCACGCTGGATGGCCTGAACTGTCCGATGCCTCCGGGGACACATAGGAGAGGCGGCCGTGCACCACTTTCGCATGGTGGCTGCTCTGTGCCGGAGGAGCGGCCAGGGGCTTCTGAGGAGCCTCATGGGGAAAGAGGCCCATGGGAGCCACTCTTCACATTCCTAGCAAGGGCCACGTGTTGCTTGCTGGCGGCCGAGGTAGAGTGTCCCAGTCATAACAGAGACGCGTGGGAGCAGTGCCGGGCAGCCTCCCTGCAAGTCGATCGGCCTCAGTGACTGAAACGGACCTGTGCTTCAGAAACACACCGTGCTAACGACTCAGTCCAGGGAAACACTCAGGACGGCACTCTCGCAGAAGCGCGAGCTAGGCTGTGAGTGCAGCCTGAAGAAAGGTACATGTTTCACACTTAACACGGCTAGGTATGGGACAGAGCCTTGGTCACTGACGCCCACCTCAGGTACTGCACTTCGTATGCAGTTGATGCAGTGCAGGGGACCCTGTGTCCAATAGTTTCTCCGAGGAAAGGCACTGTTCTCCCGATGTTTCCTTGAGGTAGTCAGAAACTACTGAGGATAACTGACTGTATGAGCTCACGTTTGAAACAGGGCGACGCTGCCCAAACGTAATTTTCCCCCCGGGTGGATGAGATGCGGGCGAAAGGTGCCTGAGACACACTCCTCGGGCCCGTCTTTCCTTTGGTCCAGCGGGCCTCAGAAAAGAAGTGTGAGTTTACTCGTATGAGGCTCGCTGGTCTCAGTTCTTTGCTGGGAGCGTCTCCAAGAGCACTCCGGAGATTGCCAGCGACAGAAATGTGACCCCTGGCCTCGAGTAAAAGTCCAGCGTTTTCCAGTAGTAAAGTGAAGAATGTTGCCCTAGTGAGGAAGCAGGCGTTAAAGGACAGCGTCAACTCTGTAAGGTATCGCAGGTCTCATTGTGCACTCACGTTCGTTGTAACTTTGGTGAGAGGGCACTGTGTGCCGTCCAGCTCTTGTGTGGCGTTTGAGCCCCAGGTAGTGAATGTGTCCGTTTGCTTTAACTGCACGGATGTGCCAGCAGTAAAGGCAAAGTGCTGCCCTCTTCACTCGACACCTCCCTGTTGCTCAGCATGCAAACGGGCTCAGGAACGCAGTTCTGAGCAGCCTTACATTCCATGCTGGAGTGCCCCTAGGAGCGATTTGGGCTCTTCTGAGAATCACCACGGTGCGTCCCCTTTGAAACCAGGGGACTCCTCAAGGACGACTCCCTTCGGCACCTGGAAGCTAGATGTTTACGTCCAGCCTGAAAGAAAACGATGGACGGCTTTCCCCGGGACAATGCCGGACGTTCGGGACCACCCCGAGTCACCAAGTACCAAACTTTGCACAGTGTGGGGAACGCTCTCCTGCACGTATGGCACTCCCCACCTGAAAACCTTTCTTACCAGAAGGGGGCCCTCGTTCCCTTGTACTAGATAGCTAGACAGAATGTTCACATAAACATGCTGTGTCATCAAGCTTGAAAGTGGGACACTGATGGCAAAGTACGCCTTCTGCCCGTTTGCGAGCGACTCGTTTCTGCCTTCCAAGCTGCCTGAACAGCGCTAGCGGCCCTACGTCTCTCCACTGCAGGGTGGTCGCTGTGGGCCAACAAGGCTGCGTTCTCTCAAAGCCCATCCTGTGCTGGCAAATGCCTTTCTAGGGACTCATACTACTGCACTGCAGAGTCAGCTCCGGCCAAATGAAAGGTGACCTGAGGCCCCAAGGTAAGGGCTAGTGTTTCACGTCAGCATAGTTGGGGGTGCAGGGGTGCCATGAATACATGCGCCACGCTGGATGGCCTGAACTCTCCGATGCCTCCGGGGACACATAGGAGAGGCGGCCGTGCACCACTTTCGCATGGTGACTGCTCTGTGCCGGAGGAGCGGCCAGGGGTTTCTGAGGAGCCTCTGGGGGAAAGAGGCCCATGGGAGCCACTCTTCACATTCCTAGCAAGGGCCACGTGTTGCTTGCTGGCGGCCGAGGTAGAGTGTCCCAGTCATAACAGAGACGCGTGGGAGCAGCGCCGGGCAGCCTCCTTGCAAGTCGATCGGCCTCAGTGACTGAAACGGACCTGTGCTTCAGAAACACACCGTGCTAACGACTCAGTCCAGGGAAACACTCAGGACGGCACTCTCGCAGAAGCGCGAGCTAGGCTGTGAGTGTAGCCTGAAGAAAGGTACATTTTGCACACTTAACACGGCTAGGTATGGGACAGAGCCTTGGTCACTGACGCCCACCTCAGGTACTGCACTTCGTATGCAGTTGATGCAGTGCAGGGGACCCTGTGTCCAATAGTTTCTCCGAGGAAAGGCACTGTTCTCCCGATGTTTCCTTGAGGTAGTCAGAAACTACTGAGGATAACTGACTGTATGAGCTCACGTTTGAAACAGGGCGACGCTGCCCAAACGTAATTTTCCCCCCGGGTGGATGAGATGCGCGTCGAAAGGTGCCTGAGACACACTCCTCGGGCCCGTCTTTCCTTTGCTCCAGCGGGCCTCAGAAAAGAAGTGTGAGTTTACTCGTATGAGGCTCGCTGGTCTCAGTTCTTTGCTGGGAGCGTCTCCAAGAGCACTCCGGAGATTGCCAGCGACAGAAATGTGACCCCTGGCCTCGAGTAAAAGTCCAGCGTTTTCCAGTAGTAAAGTGAAGAATGTTGCCCTAGTGAGGAAGCAGGCGTTAAAGGACAGCGTCAACTCTGTAAGGTATCGCAGGTCTCATTGTGCACTCACGTTCGTTGTAACTTTGGTGAGAGGGCACTGTGTGCCGTCCAGCTCTTGTGTGGCGTTTGAGCCCCAGGTAGTGAATGTGTCCGTTTGCTTTAACTGCACGGATGTGCCAGCAGTAAAGGCAAAGTGCTGCCCTCTTCACTCGACACCTCCCTGTTGCTCAGCATGCAAACGGGCTCAGGAACGGAGTTCTGAGCAGCCCTACATTCCATGCTGGAGTGCCCCTAGGAGCGATTTGGGCTCTTCTGAGAATCACCACGGTGCGTCCCCTTTGAAACCAGGGGACTCCTCAAGGACGACTCCCTTCGGCACCTGGAAGCTAGATGTTTACGTCCAGCCTGAAAGAAAACGATGGACGGCTTTCCCCGGGACAATGCCGGACGTTCGGGACCACCCCGAGTCACCAAGTACCAAACTTTGCACAGTGTGGGGAACGCTCTCCTGCACGTATGGCACTCCCCACCTGAAAACCTTTCTTACCAGAAGGGGGCCCTCGTTCCCTTGTACTAGATAGCTAGACAGAATGTTCACATAAACATGCTGTGTCATCAAGCTTGAAAGTGGGACACTGATGGCAAAGTACGCCTTCTGCCCGTTTGCGAGCGACTCGTTTCTGCCTTCCAAGCTGCCTGAACAGCGCTAGCGGCCCTACGTCTCTCCACTGCAGGGTGGTCGCTGTGGGCCAACAAGGCTGCGTTCTCTCAAAGCCCATCCTGTGCTGGCAAATGCCTTTCTAGGGACTCATACCACTGCACTGCAGAGTCAGCTCCGGCCAAATGAAAGGTGACCTGAGGCCCCAAGGTAAGGGCTAGTGTTTCACGTCAGCAGAGTTGGGGGTGTAGGGGTGCCATGAATACATGCGCCACGCTGGATGGCCTGAACTCTCCGATGCCTCCGGGGACACATAGGAGAGGCGGCCGTGCACCACTTTCGCATGGTGACTGCTCTGTGCCGGAGGAGCGGCCAGGGGCTTCTGAGGAGCCTCATGGGGAAAGAGGCCCATGGGAGCCACTCTTCACATTCCTAGCAAGGGCCACGTGTTGCTTGCTGGCGGCCGAGGTAGAGTGTCCCAGTCATAACAGAGACGCGTGGGAGCAGCGCCGGGCAGCCTCCCTGCAAGTCGATCGGCCTCAGTGACTGAAACGGACCTGTGCTTCAGAAACACACCGTGCTAACGACTCAGTCCAGGGAAACACTCAGGACGGCACTCTCGCAGAAGCGCGAGCTAGGCTGTGAGTGCAGCCTGAAGAAAGGTACATGTTTCACACTTAACACGGCTAGGTATGGGACAGAGCCTTGGTCACTGACGCCCACCTCAGGTACTGCACTTCGTATGCAGTTGATGCAGTGCAGGGGACCCTGTGTCCAATAGTTTCTCCGAGGAAAGGCACTGTTCTCCCGATGTTTCCTTGAGGTAGTCAGAAACTACTGAGGATAACTGACTGTATGAGCTCACGTTTGAAACAGGGCGACGCTGCCCAAACGTAATTTTCCCCGCGGGTGGATGAGATGCGGGTCGAAAGGTGCCTGAGACACACTCCTCGGGCCCGTCTTTCCTTTGCTCCAGCGGGCCTCAGAAAAGAAGTGTGAGTTTACTCGTATGAGGCTCGCTGGTCTCAGTTCTTTGCTGGGAGCGTCTCCAAGAGCACTCCGGAGATTGCCAGCGACAGAAATGTGACCCCTGGCCTCGAGTAAAAGTCCAGCGTTTTCCAGTAGTAAAGTGAAGAATGTTGCCCTAGTGAGGAAGCAGGCGTTAAAGGACAGCGTCAACTCTGTAAGGTATCGCAGGTCTCATTGTGCACTCACGTTCGTTGTAACTTTGGTGAGAGGGCACTGTGTGCCGTCCAGCTCTTGTGTGGCGTTTGAGCCCCAGGTAGTGAATGTGTCCGTTTGCTTTAACTGCACGGATGTGCCAGCAGTAAAGGCAAAGTGCTGCCCTCTTCACTCGACACCTCCCTGTTGCTCAGCATGCAAACGGGCTCAGGAACGGAGTTCTGAGCAGCCCTACATTCCATGCTGGAGTGCCCCTAGGAGCGATTTGGGCTCTTCTGAGAATCACCACGGTGCGTCCCCTTTGAAACCAGGGGACTCCTCAAGGACGACTCCCTTCGGCACCTGGAAGCTAGATGTTTACGTCCAGCCTGAAAGAAAACGATGGACGGCTTTCCCCGGGACAATGCCGGACGTTCGGGACCACCCCGAGTCACCAAGTACCAAACTTTGCACAGTGTGGGGAACGCTCTCCTGCACGTATGGCACTCCCCACCTGAAAACCTTTCTTACCAGAAGGGGGCCCTCGTTCCCTTGTACTAGATAGCTAGACAGAATGTTCACATAAACATGCTGTGTCATCAAGCTTGAAAGTGGGACACTGATGGCAAAGTACGCCTTCTGCCCGTTTGCGAGCGACTCGTTTCTGCCTTCCAAGCTGCCTGAACAGCGCTAGCGGCCCTACGTCTCTCCACTGCAGGGTGGTCGCTGTGGGCCAACAAGGCTGCGTTCTCTCAAAGCCCATCCTGTGCTGGCAAATGCCTTTCTAGGGACTCATACCACTGCACTGCAGAGTCAGCTCCGGCCAAATGAAAGGTGACCTGAGGCCCCAAGGTAAGGGCTAGTGTTTCACGTCAGCAGAGTTGGGGGTGTAGGGGTGCCATGAATACATGCGCCACGCTGGATGGCCTGAACTCTCCGATGCCTCCGGGGACACATAGGAGAGGCGGCCGTGCACCACTTTCGCATGGTGACTGCTCTGTGCCGGAGGAGCGGCCAGGGGCTTCTGAGGAGCCTCATGGGGAAAGAGGCCCATGGGAGCCACTCTTCACATTCCTAGCAAGGGCCACGTGTTGCTTGCTGGCGGCCGAGGTAGAGTGTCCCAGTCATAACAGAGACGCGTGGGAGCAGCGCCGGGCAGCCTCCCTGCAAGTCGATCGGCCTCAGTGACTGAAACGGACCTGTGCTTCAGAAACACACCGTGCTAACGACTCAGTCCAGGGAAACACTCAGGACGGCACTCTCGCAGAAGCGCGAGCTAGGCTGTGAGTGCAGCCTGAAGAAAGGTACATGTTTCACACTTAACACGGCTAGGTATGGGACAGAGCCTTGGTCACTGACGCCCACCTCAGGTACTGCACTTCGTATGCAGTTGATGCAGTGCAGGGGACCCTGTGTCCAATAGTTTCTCCGAGGAAAGGCACTGTTCTCCCGATGTTTCCTTGAGGTAGTCAGAAACTACTGAGGATAACTGACTGTATGAGCTCACGTTTGAAACAGGGCGACGCTGCCCAAACGTAATTTTCCCCGCGGGTGGATGAGATGCGGGTCGAAAGGTGCCTGAGACACACTCCTCGGGCCCGTCTTTCCTTTGCTCCAGCGGGCCTCAGAAAAGAAGTGTGAGTTTACTCGTATGAGGCTCGCTGGTCTCAGTTCTTTGCTGGGAGCGTCTCCAAGAGCACTCCGGAGATTGCCAGCGACAGAAATGTGACCCCTGGCCTCGAGTAAAAGTCCAGCGTTTTCCAGTAGTAAAGTGAAGAATGTTGCCCTAGTGAGGAAGCAGGCGTTAAAGGACAGCGTCAACTCTGTAAGGTATCGCAGGTCTCATTGTGCACTCACGTTCGTTGTAACTTTGGTGAGAGGGCACTGTGTGCCGTCCAGCTCTTGTGTGGCGTTTGAGCCCCAGGTAGTGAATGTGTCCGTTTGCTTTAACTGCACGGATGTGCCAGCAGTAAAGGCAAAGTGCTGCCCTCTTCACTCGACACCTCCCTGTTGCTCAGCATGCAAACGGGCTCAGGAACGCAGTTCTGAGCAGCCTTACATTCCATGCTGGAGTGCCCCTAGGAGCGATTTGGGCTCTTCTGAGAATCACCACGGTGCGTCCCCTTTGAAACCAGGGGACTCCTCAAGGACGACTCCCTTCGGCACCTGGAAGCTAGATGTTTACGTCCAGCCTGAAAGAAAACGATGGACGGCTTTCCCCGGGACAATGCCGGACGTTCGGGACCACCCCGAGTCACCAAGTACCAAACTTTGCACAGTGTGGGGAACGCTCTCCTGCACGTATGGCACTCCCCACCTGAAAACCTTTCTTACCAGAAGGGGGCCCTCGTTCCCTTGTACTAGATAGCTAGACAGAATGTTCACATAAACATGCTGTGTCATCAAGCTTGAAAGTAGGACACTGATGGCAAAGTACGCCTTCTGCCCGTTTGCGAGCGACTCGTTTCTGCCTTCCAAGCTGCCTGAACAGCGCTAGCGGCCCTACGTCTCTCCACTGCAGGGTGGTCGCTGTGGGCCAACAAGGCTGCGTTCTCTCAAAGCCCATCCTGTGCTGGCAAATGCCTTTCTAGGGACTCATACTACTGCACTGCAGAGTCAGCTCCGGCCAAATGAAAGGTGACCTGAGGCCCCAAGGTAAGGGCTAGTGTTTCACGTCAGCAGAGTTGGGGGTGCAGTGGTGCCATGAATACATGCGCCACGCTGGATGGCCTGAACTCTCCGATGCCTCCGGGGACACATAGGAGAGGCGGCCGTGCACCACTTTCGCATGGTGACTGCTCTGTGCCGGAGGAGCGGCCAGGGGCTTCTGAGGAGCCTCTGGGGGAAAGAGGCCCATGGGAGCCACTCTTCACATTCCTAGCAAGGGCCACGTGTTGCTTGCTGGCGGCCGAGGTAGAGTGTCCCAGTCATAACAGAGACGCGTGGGAGCAGCGCCGGGCATCCTCCCTGCAAGTCGCTCGGCCTCAGTGACTGAAACGGACCTGTGCTTCAGAAACACACCGTGCTAACGACTCAGTCCAGGGAAACACTCAGGACGGCACTCTCGCAGAAGCGCGAGCTAGGCTGTGAGTGCAGCCTCAAGAAAGGTACATGTTTCACACTTAACACGGCTAGGTATGGGACAGAGCCTTGGTCACTGACGCCCACCTCAGGTACTGCACTTCGTATGCAGTTGATGCAGTGCAGGGGACCCTGTGTCCAATAGTTTCTCCGAGGAAAGGCAGTGTTCTGCCGATGTTTCCTTGAGGTAGTCAGAAACTACTGAGGATAACTGACTGTATGAGCTCACGGTTGAAACAGGGCGACGCTGCCCAAACGTAATTTTCCCCGCGGGTGGATGAGATGCGGGTCGAAGGGTGCCTGAGACACACTCCTCGGGCCCGTCTTTCCTTTGCTCCAGCGGGCCTCAGAAAAGAAGTGTGAGTTTACTCGTATGAGGCTCGCTGGTCTCAGTTCTTTGCTGGGAGCGTCTCCAAGAGCACTCCGGAGATTGCCAGCGACAGAAATGTGACCCCTGGCCTCGAGTAAAAGTCCAGCGTTTTCCAGTAGAAAAGTGAAGAATGCCGCCCTAGTGAGGAAGCAGGCGTTAAAGGAGAGCGTCAACTGTGTAAGGTACCGCAGGTCTCATTGTGCACTCACGTTCGTTGTAACTTTGGTGAGAGGGCACTGTGTGCCGTCCAGCTCTTGTGTGGCGTTTGAGCCCCAGGTAGTGAATGTGTCCGTTTGCTTTAACTGCACGGATGTGCCAGCAGTAAAGGCAAAGTGCTGCCCTCTTCACTCGACACCTCCCTGTTGCTCAGCATGCAAACGGGCTCAGGAACGCAGTTCTGAGCAGCCTTACATTCCATGCTGGAGTGCCCCTAGGAGCGATTTGGGCTCTTCTGAGAATCACCACGGTGCGTCCCCTTTGAAACCAGGGGACTCCTCAAGGACGACTCCCTTCGGCACCTGGAAGCTAGATGTTTACGTCCAGCCTGAAAGAAAACGATGGACGGCTTTCCCCGGGACAATGCCGGACGTTCGGGACCACCCCGAGTCACCAAGTACCAAACTTTGCACAGTGTGGGGAACGCTCTCCTGCACGTATGGCACTCCCCACCTGAAAACCTTTCTTACCAGAAGGGGGCCCTCGTTCCCTTGTACTAGATAGCAAGACAGAATGCTCACATAAACATGCTGTGTCATCAAGCTTGAAAGTGGGACACTGATGGCAAAGTACGCCTTCTGCCCGTTTGCGAGCGACTCGTTTCTGCCTTCCAAGCTGCCTGAACAGCGCTAGCGGCCCGACGTCTCTCCACCGCAGGGTGGTCGCTGTGGGCCAACAAGGCTGCGTTCTCTCAAAGCCCAACCTGTGCTGGCAAATGCCTTTCTAGGGACTCATACCACTGCACTGCAGAGTCAGCTCCGGCCAAATGAAAGGTGACCTGAGGCCCCAAGGTAAGGGCTAGTGTTTCACGTCAGCAGAGTTGGGGGTGCAGGGGTGCCATGAATCCATGCGCCACGCTGGATGGCCTGAACTCTCCGATGCCTCCTGGGACACATAGGAGAGGCGGCCGTGCACCACTTTCGCATGGTGACTGCTCTGTGCCGGAGGAGCGGCCAGGGGCTTCTGAGGAGCCTCTGGGGGAAAGAGGCCCATGGGAGCCACTCTTCACATTCCTAGCAAGGGCCACGTGTTGCTTGCTGGCGGCCGAGGTAGAGTGTCCCAGTCATAACAGAGAAGCGTGGGAGCAGAGCCGGGCAGCCTCCCTGCAAGTCGCTCGGCCTCAGTGACTGAAACGCACCTGTGCTTCAGAAACACACCGTGCTAACGACTCAGTCCAGGGAAACACTCAGGACGGCACTCTCGCAGAAGCGCGAGCTAGGCTGTGAGTGCAGCCTGAAGAAAGGTACATTTTGCACACTTAACACGGCTAGGTATGGGACAGAGCCTTGGTCACTGACGCCCACCTCAGGTACTGCACTTCGTATGCAGTTGATGCAGTGCAGGGGACCCTGTGTCCAATAGTTTCTCCGAGGAAAGGCACTGTTCTCCCGATGTTTCCTTGAGGTAGTCAGAAACTACTGAGGATAACTGACTGTATGAGCTCACGTTTGAAACAGGGCGACGCTGCCCAAACGTAATTTTCCCCGCGGGTGGATGTGATGCGGGTCGAAGGGTGCCTGAGACACACTCCTCGGGCCCGTCTTTCCTTTGCTCCAGCGGGCCTCAGAAAAGAAGTGTGAGTTTACTCGTATGAGGCTCGCTGGTCTCAGTTCTTTGCTGGGAGCGTCTCCAAGAGCACTCCGGAGATTGCCAGCGACAGAAATGTGACCCCTGGCCTCGAGTAAAAGTCCAGCGTTTTCCAGTAGTAAAGTGAAGAATGCCGCCCTAGTGAGGAAGCAGGCGTTAAAGGAGAGCGTCAACTCTGTAAGGTATCGCAGGTCTCATTGTGCACTCACGTTCGTTGTAACTTTGGTGAGAGGGCACTGTGTGCCGTCCAGCTCTTGTGTGGCGTTTGAGCCCCAGGTAGTGAATGTGTCCGTTTGCTTTAACTGCACGGATGTGCCAGCAGTAAAGGCAAAGTGCTGCCCTCTTCACTCGACACCTCCCTGTTGCTCAGCATGCAAACGGGCTCAGGAACGCAGTTCTGAGCAGCCTTACATTCCATGCTGGAGTGCCCCTAGGAGCGATTTGGGCTCTTCTGAGAATCACCACGGTGCGTCCCCTTTGAACCCAGGGGACTCCTCAAGGACGACTCCCTTCGGCACCTGGAAGCTAGATGTTTACGTCCAGCCTGAAAGAAAACGATGGACGGCTTTCCCCGGGACAATGCCGGACGTTCGGGACCACCCCGAGTCACCAAGTACCAAACTTTGCACAGTGTGGGGAACGCTCTCCTGCACGTATGGCACTCCCCACCTGAAAACCTTTCTTACCAGAAGGGGGCCCTCGTTCCCTTGTACTAGATAGCTAGACAGAATGTTCACATAAACATGCTGTGTCATCAAGCTTGAAAGTGGGACACTGATGGCAAAGTACGCCTTCTGCCCGTTTGCGAGCGACTCGTTTCTGCCTTCCAAGCTGCCTGAACAGCGCTAGCGGCCCGACGTCTCTCCACCGCAGGGTGGTCGCTGTGGGCCAACAAGGCTGCGTTCTCTCAAAGCCCATCCTGTGCTGGCAAATGCCTTTCTAGGGACTCATACCACTGCACTGCAGAGTCAGCTCCGGCCAAATGAAAGGTGACCTGAGGCTCCAAGGTAAGGGCTAGTGTTTCACGTCAGCAGAGTTGGGGGTGCAGGGGTGCCATGAATCCATGCGCCACGCTGGATGGCCTGAACTCTCCGATGCCTCCGGGGACACATAGGAGAGGCGGCCGTGCACCACTTTCGCATGGTGACTGCTCTGTGCCGGAGGAGCGGCCAGGGGCTTCTGAGGAGCCTCTGGGGGAAAGAGGCCCATGGGAGCCACTCTTCACATTCCTAGCAAGGGCCACGTGTTGCTTGCTGGCGGCCGAGGTAGAGTGTCCCAGTCATAACAGAGAAGCGTGGGAGCAGAGCCGGGCAGCCTCCCTGCAAGTCGCTCGGCCTCAGTGACTGAAACGGACCTGTGCTTCAGAAACACACCGTGCTAACGACTCAGTCCAAGGAAACACTCAGGACGGCACTCTCGCAGAAGCGCGAGCTAGACTGTGAGTGCAGCCTGAAGAAAGGTACATGTTTCACACTTAACACGGCTAGGTATGGGACAGAGCCTTGGTCACTGACGCCCACCTCAGGTACTGCACTTCGTATGCAGTTGATGCAGTGCAGGGGACCCTGTGTCCAATAGTTTCTCCGAGGAAAGGCACTGTTCTCCCGATGTTTCCTTGAGGTAGTCAGAAACTACTGAGGATAACTGACTGTATGAGCTCACGTTTGAAACAGGGCGACGCTGCCCAAACGTAATTTTCCCCTCGGGTGGATGAGATGCGGGTCGAAGGGTGCCTGAGACACACTCCTCGGGCCCGTCTTTCCTTTGCTCCAGCGGGCCTCAGAAAAGAAGTGTGAGTTTACTCGTATGAGGCTCGCTGGTCTCAGTTCTTTGCTGGGAGCGTCTCCAAGAGCACTCCGGAGATTGCCAGCGACAGAAATGTGACCCCTGGCCTCGAGTAAAAGTCCAGCGTTTTCCAGTAGTAAACTGAAGCGTGCCGCCCTAGTGAGGAAGCAGGCGTTAAAGGAGAGCGTCAAATCTATACGGTATCGCAGGTCTCATTGTGCACTCACGTTGGTTGTAACTTTGGTGAGAGGGCACTGTGTGCCGTCCAGCTCTTGTGTGGCGTTTGAGCCCCAGGTAGTGAATGTGTCCGTTTGCTTTAACTGCACGGATGTGCCAGCAGTAAAGGCAAAGTGCTGCCCTCTTCGCTCGACACCTCCCTTTTGCTCAGCATGCAAACGGCCTCAGGAACGCAGTTCTGAGCAGCCTTACATTCCATGCCGGTGTGCCCCAAGGAGCGATTTGGGCTCTTCTGAGAATGACCACGGTGCGTCCCCAGTGAAACCAGGGGACTCCTCAAGGACGACTGCCTTCGGCACCTGGAAGCTAGATGTTTACGTCCAGCCTGAAAGAAAACGATGGACGGCTTTCCCCGGGACAATGCCGGACGTTCGGGACCACCCCGAGTCACCAAGTACCAAACTTTGCACAGTGTGGGGAACGCTCTCCTGCACGTATGGCACTCCCCACCTGAAAACCTTTCTTACCAGAAGGGGGCCCTCGTTCCCTTGTACTAGATAGCAAGACAGAATGCTCACATAAACATGCTGTGTCATCAAGCTTGAAAGTGGGACACTGATGGCAAAGTACGCCTTCTGCCCGTTTGCGAGCGACTCGTTTCTGCCTTCCAAGCTGCCTGAACAGCGCTAGCGGCCCGACGTCTCTCCACCGCAGGGTGGTCGCTGTGGGCCAACAAGGCTGCGTTCTCTCAAAGCCCATCCTGTGCTGGCAAATGCCTTTCTAGGGACTCATACCACTGCACTGCAGAGTCAGCTCCGGCCAAATGAAAGGTGACCTGAGGCCCCAAGGTAAGGGCTAGTGTTTCACGTCAGCAGAGTTGGGGGTGCAGGGGTGCCATGAATCCATGCGCCACGCTGGATGGCCTGAACTGTCCGATGCCTCCGGGGACACATAGGAGAGGCGGCCGTGCACCACTTTCGCATGGTGACTGCTCTGTGCCAGAGGAGCGGCCAGGGGCTTCTGAGGAGCCTCATGGGGAAAGAGGCCCATGGGAGCCACTCTTCACATTCCTAGCAAGGGCCACGTGTTGCTTGCTGGCGGCCGAGGTAGAGTGTCCCAGTCATAACAGAGAAGCGTGGGAGCAGCGCCGGGCAGCCTCCCTGCAAGTAGATCGGCCTCAGTGACTGAAACGGACCTGTGCTTCAGAAACACACCGTGCTAACGACTCAGTCCAGGGAAACACTCAGGACGGCACTCTCGCAGAAGCGCGAGCTAGGCTGTGAGTGCAGCCTGAAGAAAGGTACATTTTGCACACTTAACACGGCTAGGTATGGGACAGAGCCTTGGTCACTGACGCCCACCTCAGGTACTGCACTTCGTATGCAGTTGATGCAGTGCAGGGAACCCTGTGTCCAATAGTTTCTGCGAGGAAAGGCACTGTTCTCCCGATGTTTCCTTGAGGTAGTCAGAAACTACTGAGGATAACTGACTGTATGAGCTCACGTTTGAAACAGGGCGACGCTGCCCAAACGTAATTTTCCCCGCGGGTGGATGAGATGCGGGTCGAAGGGTGCCTGAGACACACTCCTCGGGCCCGTCTTTCCTTTGCTCCAGCGGGCCTCAGAAAAGAAGTGTGAGTTTACTCGTATGAGGCTCGCTGGTCTCAGTTCTTTGCTGGGAGCGTCTCCAAGAGCACTCCGGAGATTGCCAGCGACAGAAATGTGACCCCTGGCCTCGAGTAAAAGTCCAGCGTTTTCCAGTAGTAAAGTGAAGAATGCCGCCCTAGTGAGGAAGCAGGCGTTAAAGGAGAGCGTCAACTGTGTAAGGTACCGCAGGTCTCATTGTGCACTCACGTTCGTTGTAACTTTGGTGAGAGGGCACTGTGTGCCGTCCAGCTCTTGTGTGGCGTTTGAGCCCCAGGTAGTGAATGTGTCCGTTTGCTTTAACTGCACGGATGTGCCAGCAGTAAAGGCAAAGTGCTGCCCTCTTCGCTCGACACCTCCCTTTTGCTCAGCATGCAAACGGCCTCAGGAACGCAGTTCTGAGCAGCCTTACATTCCATGCCGGTGTGCCCCAAGGAGCGATTTGGGCTCTTCTGAGAATCACCACGGTGCGTCCCCAGTGAAACCAGGGGACTCCTCAAGGACGACTGCCTTCGGCACCTGGAAGCTAGATGTTTACGTCCAGCCTGAAAGAAAACGATGGACGGCTTTCCCCGGGACAATGCCGGACGTTCGGGACCACCCCGAGTCACCAAGTACCAAACTTTGCACAGTGTGGGGAACGCTCTCCTGCACGTATGGCACTCCCCACCTGAAAACCTTTCTTACCAGAAGGGGGCCCTCGTTCCCTTGTACTAGATAGCAAGACAGAATGCTCACATAAACATGCTGTGTCATCAAGCTTGAAAGTGGGACACTGATGGCAAAGTACGCCTTCTGCCCGTTTGCGAGCGACTCGTTTCTGCCTTCCAAGCTGCCTGAACAGCGCTAGCGGCCCGACGTCTCTCCACCGCAGGGTGGTCGCTGTGGGTCAACAAGGCTGCGTTCTCTCAAAGCCCATCCTGTGCTGGCAAATGCCTTTCTAGGGACTCATACCACTGCACTGCAGAGTCAGCTCCGGCCAAATGAAAGGTGACCTGAGGCCCCAAGGTAAGGGCTAGTGTTTCACGTCAGCAGAGTTGGGGGTGCAGGGGTGCCATGAATCCATGCGCCACGCTGGATGGCCTGAACTCTCCGATGCCTCCGGGGACACATAGGAGAGGCGGCCGTGCACCACTTTCGCATGGTGACTGCTCTGTGCCGGAGGAGCGGCCAGGGGCTTCTGAGGAGCCTCTGGGGGAAAGAGGCCCATGGGAGCCACTCTTCACATTCCTAGCAAGGGCCACGTGTTGCTTGCTGGCGGCCGAGGTAGAGTGTCCCAGTCATAACAGAGAAGCGTGGGAGCAGAGCCGGGCAGCGTCCCTGCAAGTCGCTCGGCCTCAGTGACTGAAACGGACCTGTGCTTCAGAAACACACCGTGCTAACGACTCAGTCCAAGGAAACACTCAGGACGGCACTCTCGCAGAAGCGCGAGCTAGACTGTGAGTGCAGCCTGAAGAAAGGTACATGTTTCACACTTAACACGGCTAGGTATGGGACAGAGCCTTGGTCACTGACGCCCACCTCAGGTACTGCACTTCGTATGCAGTTGATGCAGTGCAGGGGACCCTGTGTCCAATAGTTTCTCCGAGGAAAGGCACTGTTCTCCCGATGTTTCCTTGAGGTAGTCAGAAACTACTGAGGATAACTGACTGTATGAGCTCACGTTTGAAACAGGGCGACGCTGCCCAAACGTAATTTTCCCCGCGGGTGGATGAGATGCGGGTCGAAGGGTGCCTGAGACACACTCCTCGGGCCCGTCTTTCCTTTGCTCCAGCGGGCCTCAGAAAAGAAGTGTGAGTTTACTCGTATGAGGCTCGCTGGTCTCAGTTCTTTGCTGGGAGCGTCTCCAAGAGCACTCCGGAGATTGCCAGCGACAGAAATGTGACCCCTGGCCTCGAGTAAAAGTCCAGCGTTTTCCAGTAGTAAACTGAAGGGTGCCGCCTTAGTGAGGAAGCAGGCGTTAAAGGAGAGCGTCAACTCTATACGGTATCGCAGGTCTCATTGTGCACTCACGTTGGTTGTAACTTTGGTGAGAGGGCACTGTGTGCCCTCCAGCTCTTGTGTGGCGTTTGAGCCCCAGGTAGTGAATGTGTCCGTTTGCTTTAACTGCACGGATGTGCCAGCAGTAAAGGCAAAGTGCTGCCCTCTTCGCTCGACACCTCCCTTTTGCTAAGCATGCAAACGGCCTCAGGAACGCAGTTCTGAGCAGCCTTACATTCCATGCCGGTGTGCCCCAAGGAGCGATTTGGGCTCTTCTGAGAATGACCACGGTGCGTCCCCAGTGAAACCAGGGGACTCCTCAAGGACGACTGCCTTCGGCACCTGGAAGCTAGATGTTTACGTCCAGCCTGAAAGAAAACGATGGACGGCTTTCCCCGGGACAATGCCGGACGTTCGGGACCACCCCGAGTCACCAAGTACCAAACTTTGCACAGTGTGGGGAACGCTCTCCTGCACGTATGGCACTCCCCACCTGAAAACCTTTCTTACCAGAAGGGGGCCCTCGTTCCCTTGTACTAGATAGCAAGACAGAATGCTCACATAAACATGCTGTGTCATCAAGCTTGAAAGTGGGACACTGATGGCAAAGTACGCCTTCTGCCCGTTTGCGAGCGACTCGTTTCTGCCTTCCAAGCTGCCTGAACAGCGCTAGCGGCCCGACGTCTCTCCACCGCAGGGTGGTCGCTGTGGGCCAACAAGGCTGCGTTCTCTCAAAGCCCATCCTGTGCTGGCAAATGCCTTTCTAGGGACTCATACCACTGCACTGCAGAGTCAGCTCCGGCCAAATGAAAGGTGACCTGAGGCCCCAAGGTAAGGGCTAGTGTTTCACGTCAGCAGAGTTGGGGGTGCAGGGGTGCCATGAATCCATGCGCCACGCTGGATGGCCTGAACTGTCCGATGCCTCCGGGGACACATAGGAGAGGCGGCCGTGCACCACTTTCGCATGGTGACTGCTCTGTGCCGGAGGAGCGGCCAGGGGCTTCTGAGGAGCCTCATGGGGAAAGAGGCCCATGGAAGCCACTCTTCACATTCCTAGCAAGGGCCACGTGTTGCTTGCTGGCGGCCGAGTTAGAGTGTCCCAGTCATAACAGAGACGCGTGGGAGCAGTGCCGGGCAGCCTCCCTGCAAGTCGATCGGCCTCAGTGACTGAAACGGACCTGTGCTACAGAAACACACCGTGCTAACGACTCAGTCCAAGGAAACACTCAGGACGGCACTCTCGCAGAAGCGCGAGCTAGGCTGTGAGTGCAGCCTGAAGAAAGGTACATTTTTCACACTTAACACGGCTAGGTATGGGACAGAGCCTTGGTCACTGACGCCCACCTCAGGTACTGCACTTCGTATGCAGTTGATGCAGTGCAGGGGACCCTGTGTCCAATAGTTTCTCCGAGGAAAGGCACTGTTCTCCCGATGTTTCCTTGAGGTAGTCAGAAACTACTGAGGATAACTGACTGTATGAGCTCACGTTTGAAACAGGGCGACGCTGCCCAAACGTAATTTTCCCCGCGGGTGGATGTGATGCGGGTCGAAGGGTGCCTGAGACACACTCCTCGGGCCCGTCTTTCCTTTGCTCCAGCGGGCCTCAGAAAAGAAGTGTGAGTTTACTCGTATGAGGCTCGCTGGTCTCAGTTCTTTGCTGGGAGCGTCTCCAAGAGCACTCCGGAGATTGCCAGCGACAGAAATGTGACCCCTGGCCTCGAGTAAAAGTCCAGCGTTTTCCAGTAGTAAAGTGAAGAATGCCGCCCTAGTGAGGAAGCAGGCGTTAAAGGAGAGCGTCAACTCTGTAAGGTATCGCAGGTCTCATTGTGCACTCACGTTCGTTGTAACTTTGGTGAGAGGGCACTGTGTGCCGTCCAGCTCTTGTGTGGCGTTTGAGCCCCAGGTAGTGAATGTGTCCGTTTGCTTTAACTGCACGGATGTGCCAGCAGTAAAGGCAAAGTGCTGCCCTCTTCACTCGACACCTCCCTGTTGCTCAGCATGCAAACGGGCTCAGGAACGCAGTTCTGAGCAGCCTTACATTCCATGCTGGAGTGCCCCTAGGAGCGATTTGGGCTCTTCTGAGAATCACCACGGTGCGTCCCCTTTGAAACCAGGGGACTCCTCAAGGACGACTCCCTTCGGCACCTGGAAGCTAGATGTTTACGTCCAGCCTGAAAGAAAACGATGGACGGCTTTCCCCGGGACAATGCCGGACGTTCGGGACCACCCCGAGTCACCAAGTACCAAACTTTGCACAGTGTGGGGAACGCTCTCCTGCACGTATGGCACTCCCCACCTGAAAACCTTTCTTACCAGAAGGGGGCCCTCGTTCCCTTGTACTAGATAGCTAGACAGAATGTTCACATAAACATGCTGTGTCATCAAGCTTGAAAGTGGGACACTGATGGCAAAGTACGCCTTCTGCCCGTTTGCGAGCGACTCGTTTCTGCCTTCCAAGCTGCCTGAACAGCGCTAGCGGCCCGACGTCTCTCCACCGCAGGGTGGTCGCTGTGGGCCAACAAGGCTGCGTTCTCTCAAAGCCCATCCTGTGCTGGCAAATGCCTTTCTAGGGACTCATACCACTGCACTGCAGAGTCAGCTCCGGCCAAATGAAAGGTGACCTGAGGCTCCAAGGTAAGGGCTAGTGTTTCACGTCAGCAGAGTTGGGGGTGCAGGGGTGCCATGAATCCATGCGCCACGCTGGATGGCCTGAACTCTCCGATGCCTCCGGGGACACATAGGAGAGGCGGCCGTGCACCACTTTCGCATGGTGACTGCTCTGTGCCGGAGGAGCGGCCAGGGGCTTCTGAGGAGCCTCTGGGGGAAAGAGGCCCATGGGAGCCACTCTTCACATTCCTAGCAAGGGCCACGTGTTGCTTGCTGGCGGCCGAGGTAGAGTGTCCCAGTCATAACAGAGAAGCGTGGGAGCAGAGCCGGGCAGCCTCCCTGCAAGTCGCTCGGCCTCAGTGACTGAAACGGACCTGTGCTTCAGAAACACACCGTGCTAACGACTCAGTCCAAGGAAACACTCAGGACGGCACTCTCGCAGAAGCGCGAGCTAGACTGTGAGTGCAGCCTGAAGAAAGGTACATGTTTCACACTTAACACGGCTAGGTATGGGACAGAGCCTTGGTCACTGACGCCCACCTCAGGTACTGCACTTCGTATGCAGTTGATGCAGTGCAGGGGACCCTGTGTCCAATAGTTTCTCCGAGGAAAGGCACTGTTCTCCCGATGTTTCCTTGAGGTAGTCAGAAACTACTGAGGATAACTGACTGTATGAGCTCACGTTTGAAACAGGGCGACGCTGCCCAAACGTAATTTTCCCCGCGGGTGGATGAGATGCGGGTCGAAGGGTGCCTGAGACACACTCCTCGGGCCCGTCTTTCCTTTGCTCCAGCGGGCCTCAGAAAAGAAGTGTGAGTTTACTCGTATGAGGCTCGCTGGTCTCAGTTCTTTGCTGGGAGCGTCTCCAAGAGCACTCCGGAGATTGCCAGCGACAGAAATGTGACCCCTGGACTCGAGTAAAAGTCCAGCGTTTTCCAGTAGTAAACTGAAGCGTGCCGCCCTAGTGAGGAAGCAGGCGTTAAAGGAGAGCGTCAAATCTATACGGTATCGCAGGTCTCATTGTGCACTCACGTTGGTTGTAACTTTGGTGAGAGGGCACTGTGTGCCCTCCAGCTCTTGTGTGGCGTTTGAGCCCCAGGTAGTGAATGTGTCCGTTTGCTTTAACTGCACGGATGTGCCAGCAGTAAAGGCAAAGTGCTGCCCTCTTCGCTCGACACCTCCCTTTTGCTCAGCATGCAAACGGCCTCAGGAACGCAGTTCTGAGCAGCCTTACATTCCATGCCGGTGTGCCCCAAGGAGCGATTTGGGCTCTTCTGAGAATCACCACGGTGCGTCCCCAGTGAAACCAGGGGACTCCTCAAGGACGACTGCCTTCGGCACCTGGAAGCTAGATGTTTACGTCCAGCCTGAAAGAAAACGATGGACGGCTTTCCCCGGGACAATGCCGGACGTTCGGGACCACCCCGAGTCACCAAGTACCAAACTTTGCACAGTGTGGGGAACGCTCTCCTGCACGTATGGCACTCCCCACCTGAAAACCTTTCTTACCAGAAGGGGGCCCTCGTTCCCTTGTACTAGATAGCAAGACAGAATGCTCACATAAACATGCTGTGTCATCAAGCTTGAAAGTGGGACACTGATGGCAAAGTACGCCTTCTGCCCGTTTGCGAGCGACTCGTTTCTGCCTTCCAAGCTGCCTGAACAGCGCTAGCGGCCCGACGTCTCTCCACCGCAGGGTGGTCGCTGTGGGCCAACAAGGCTGCGTTCTCTCAAAGCCCATCCTGTGCTGGCAAATGCCTTTCTAGGGACTCATACCACTGCACTGCAGAGTCAGCTCCGGCCAAATGAAAGGTGACCTGAGGCCCCAAGGTAAGGGCTAGTGTTTCACGTCAGCAGAGTTGGGGGTGCAGGGGTGCCATGAATCCATGCGCCACGCTGGATGGCCTGAACTGTCCGATGCCTCCGGGGACACATAGGAGAGGCGGCCGTGCACCACTTTCGCATGGTGACTGCTCTGTGCCAGAGGAGCGGCCAGGGGCTTCTGAGGAGCCTCATGGGGAAAGAGGCCCATGGGAGCCACTCTTCACATTCCTAGCAAGGGCCACGTGTTGCTTGCTGGCGGCCGAGGTAGAGTGTCCCAGTCATAACAGAGAAGCGTGGGAGCAGCGCCGGGCAGCCTCCCTGCAAGTAGATCGGCCTCAGTGACTGAAACGGACCTGTGCTTCAGAAACACACCGTGCTAACGACTCAGTCCAGGGAAACACTCAGGACGGCACTCTCGCAGAAGCGCGAGCTAGGCTGTGAGTGCAGCCTGAAGAAAGGTACATTTTGCACACTTAACACGGCTAGGTATGGGACAGAGCCTTGGTCACTGACGCCCACCTCAGGTACTGCACTTCGTATGCAGTTGATGCAGTGCAGGGAACCCTGTGTCCAATAGTTTCTGCGAGGAAAGGCACTGTTCTCCCGATGTTTCCTTGAGGTAGTCAGAAACTACTGAGGATAACTGACTGTATGAGCTCACGTTTGAAACAGGGCGACGCTGCCCAAACGTAATTTTCCCCGCGGGTGGATGAGATGCGGGTCGAAGGGTGCCTGAGACACACTCCTCGGGCCCGTCTTTCCTTTGCTCCAGCGGGCCTCAGAAAAGAAGTGTGAGTTTACTCGTATGAGGCTCGCTGGTCTCAGTTCTTTGCTGGGAGCGTCTCCAAGAGCACTCCGGAGATTGCCAGCGACAGAAATGTGACCCCTGGCCTCGAGTAAAAGTCCAGCGTTTTCCAGTAGTAAAGTGAAGAATGCCGCCCTAGTGAGGAAGCAGGCGTTAAAGGAGAGCGTCAACTGTGTAAGGTACCGCAGGTCTCATTGTGCACTCACGTTCGTTGTAACTTTGGTGAGAGGGCACTGTGTGCCGTCCAGCTCTTGTGTGGCGTTTGAGCCCCAGGTAGTGAATGTGTCCGTTTGCTTTAACTGCACGGATGTGCCAGCAGTAAAGGCAAAGTGCTGCCCTCTTCGCTCGACACCTCCCTTTTGCTCAGCATGCAAACGGCCTCAGGAACGCAGTTCTGAGCAGCCTTACATTCCATGCCGGTGTGCCCCAAGGAGCGATTTGGGCTCTTCTGAGAATCACCACGGTGCGTCCCCAGTGAAACCAGGGGACTCCTCAAGGACGACTGCCTTCGGCACCTGGAAGCTAGATGTTTACGTCCAGCCTGAAAGAAAACGATGGACGGCTTTCCCCGGGACAATGCCGGACGTTCGGGACCACCCCGAGTCACCAAGTACCAAACTTTGCACAGTGTGGGGAACGCTCTCCTGCACGTATGGCACTCCCCACCTGAAAACCTTTCTTACCAGAAGGGGGCCCTCGTTCCCTTGTACTAGATAGCAAGACAGAATGCTCACATAAACATGCTGTGTCATCAAGCTTGAAAGTGGGACACTGATGGCAAAGTACGCCTTCTGCCCGTTTGCGAGCGACTCGTTTCTGCCTTCCAAGCTGCCTGAACAGCGCTAGCGGCCCGACGTCTCTCCACCGCAGGGTGGTCGCTGTGGGCCAACAAGGCTGCGTTCTCTCAAAGCCCATCCTGTGCTGGCAAATGCCTTTCTAGGGACTCATACCACTGCACTGCAGAGTCAGCTCCGGCCAAATGAAAGGTGACCTGAGGCCCCAAGGTAAGGGCTAGTGTTTCACGTCAGCAGAGTTGGGGGTGCAGGGGTGCCATGAATCCATGCGCCACGCTGGATGGCCTGAACTCTCCGATGCCTCCGGGGACACATAGGAGAGGCGGCCGTGCACCACTTTCGCATGGTGACTGCTCTGTGCCGGAGGAGCGGCCAGGGGCTTCTGAGGAGCCTCTGGGGGAAAGAGGCCCATGGGAGCCACTCTTCACATTCCTAGCAAGGGCCACGTGTTGCTTGCTGGCGGCCGAGGTAGAGTGTCCCAGTCATAACAGAGAAGCGTGGGAGCAGAGCCGGGCAGCCTCCCTGCAAGTCGCTCGGCCTCAGTGACTGAAACGGACCTGTGCTTCAGAAACACACCGTGCTAACGACTCAGTCCAAGGAAACACTCAGGACGGCACTCTCGCAGAAGCGCGAGCTAGACTGTGAGTGCAGCCTGAAGAAAGGTACATGTTTCACACTTAACACGGCTAGGTATGGGACAGAGCCTTGGTCACTGACGCCCACCTCAGGTACTGCACTTCGTATGCAGTTGATGCAGTGCAGGGGACCCTGTGTCCAATAGTTTCTCCGAGGAAAGGCACTGTTCTCCCGATGTTTCCTTGAGGTAGTCAGAAACTACTGAGGATAACTGACTGTATGAGCTCACGTTTGAAACAGGGCGACGCTGCCCAAACGTAATTTTCCCCGCGGGTGGATGAGATGCGGGTCGAAGGGTGCCTGAGACACACTCCTCGGGCCCGTCTTTCCTTTGCTCCAGCGGGCCTCAGAAAAGAAGTGTGAGTTTACTCGTATGAGGCTCGCTGGTCTCAGTTCTTTGCTGGGAGCGTCTCCAAGAGCACTCCGGAGATTGCCAGCGACAGAAATGTGACCCCTGGCCTCGAGTAAAAGTCCAGCGTTTTCCAGTAGTAAACTGAAGCGTGCCGCCTTAGTGAGGAAGCAGGCGTTAAAGGAGAGCGTCAACTCTATACGGTATCGCAGGTCTCATTGTGCACTCACGTTCGTTGTAACTTTGGTGAGAGGGCACTGTGTGCCCTCCAGCTCTTGTGTGGCGTTTGAGCCCCAGGTAGTGAATGTGTCCGTTTGCTTTAACTGCACGGATGTGCCAGCAGTAAAGGCAAAGTGCTGCCCTCTTCGCTCGACACCTCCCTTTTGCTAAGCATGCAAACGGCCTCAGGAACGCAGTTCTGAGCAGCCTTACATTCCATGCCGGTGTGCCCCAAGGAGCGATTTGGGCTCTTCTGAGAATGACCACGGTGCGTCCCCAGTGAAACCAGGGGACTCCTCAAGGACGACTGCCTTCGGCACCTGGAAGCTAGATGTTTACGTCCAGCCTGAAAGAAAACGATGGACGGCTTTCCCCGGGACAATGCCGGACGTTCGGGACCACCCCGAGTCACCAAGTACCAAACTTTACACAGTGTGGGGAACGCTCTCCTGCACGTATGGCACTCCCCACCTGAAAACCTTTCTTACCAGAAGGGGGCCCTCGTTCCCTTGTACTAGATAGCAAGACAGAATGCTCACATAAACATGCTGTGTCATCAAGCTTGAAAGTGGGACACTGATGGCAAAGTACGCCTTCTGCCCGTTTGCGAGCGACTCGTTTCTGCCTTCCAAGCTGCCTGAACAGCGCTAGCGGCCCGACGTCTCTCCACCGCAGGGTGGTCGCTGTGGGCCAACAAGGCTGCGTTCTCTCAAAGCCCATCCTGTGCTGGCAAATGCCTTTCTAGGGACTCATACCACTGCACTGCAGAGTCAGCTCCGGCCAAATGAAAGGTGACCTGAGGCCCCAAGGTAAGGGCTAGTGTTTCACGTCAGCAGAGTTGGGGGTGCAGGGGTGCCATGAATCCATGCGCCACGCTGGATGGCCTGAACTGTCCGATGCCTCCGGGGACACATAGGAGAGGCGGCCGTGCACCACTTTCGCATGGTGACTGCTCTGTGCCGGAGGAGCGGCCAGGGGCTTCTGAGGAGCCTCATGGGGAAAGAGGCCCATGGAAGCCACTCTTCACATTCCTAGCAAGGGCCACGTGTTGCTTGCTGGCGGCCGAGTTAGAGTGTCCCAGTCATAACAGAGACGCGTGGGAGCAGTGCCGGGCAGCCTCCCTGCAAGTCGATCGGCCTCAGTGACTGAAACGGACCTGTGCTACAGAAACACACCGTGCTAACGACTCAGTCCAAGGAAACACTCAGGACGGCACTCTCGCAGAAGCGCGAGCTAGGCTGTGAGCGCAGCCTGAAGAAAGGTACATTTTTCACACTTAACACGGCTAGGTATGGGACAGAGCCTTGGTCACTGACGCCCACCTCAGGTACTGCACTTCGTATGCAGTTGATGCAGTGCAGGGGACCCTGTGTCCAATAGTTTCTCCGAGGAAAGGCACTGTTCTCCCGAAGTTTCCTTGAGGTAGTCAGAAACTACTGAGGATAACTGACTGTATGAGCTCACGTTTGAAACAGGGCGACGCTGCCCAAACGTAATTTTCCCCCCGGGTGGATGAGATGCGGGTCGAAGGGTGCCTGAGACACACTCCTCGGGCCCGTCTTTCCTTTGCTCCAGCGGGCCTCAGAAAAGAAGTGAGTTTACTCGTATGAGGCTCGCTGGTCTCAGTTCTTTGCTGGGAGCGTCTCCAAGAGCACTCCGGAGATTGCCAGCGACAGAAATGTGACCCCTGGCCTCGAGTAAAAGTCCAGCGTTTTCCAGTAGAAAAGTGAAGAATGCCGCCCTAGTGAGGAAGCAGGCGTTAAAGGAGAGCGTCAACTCTGTAAGGTACCGCAGGTCTCATTGTGCACTCACGTTCGTTGTAACTTTGGTGAGAGGGCACTGTGTGCCGTCCAGCTCTTGTGTGGCGTTTGAGCCCCAGGTAGTGAATGTGTCTGTTTGCTTTAACTGCACGGATGTGCCAGCAGTAAAGGCAAAGTGCTGCCCTCTTCACTCGACACCTCCCTGTTGCTCAGCATGCAAACGGGCTCAGGAACGCAGTTCTGAGCAGCCTTACATTCCATGCTGGAGTGCCCCTAGGAGCGATTTGGGCTCTTCTGAGAATCACCACGGTGCGTCCCCTTTGAAACCAGGGGACTCCTCAAGGACGACTCCCTTCGGCACCTGGAAGCTAGATGTTTACGTCCAGCCTGAAAGAAAACGATGGACGGCTTTCCCCGGGACAATGCCGGACGTTCGGGACCACCCCGAGTCACCAAGTACCAAACTTTGCACAGTGTGGGGAACGCTCTCCTGCACGTATGGCACTCCCCACCTGAAAACCTTTCTTACCAGAAGGGGGCCCTCGTTCCTTTGTACTAGATAGCAAGACAGAATGCTCACATAAACATGCTGTGTCATCAAGCTTGAAAGTGGGACACTGATGGCAAAGTACGCCTTCTGCACGTTTGCGAGCGACTCGTTTCTGCCTTCCAAGCTGCCTGAACAGCGCTAGCGGCCCGACGTCTCTCCACTGCAGGGTAATCGCTGTGGGCCAACAAGGCTGCGTTCTCTCAAAGCCCAACCTGTGCTGGCAAATGCCTTTCTAGGGACTCATACCACTGCACTGCAGAGTCAGCTCCGGCCAAATGAAAGGTGACCTGAGGCCCCAAGGTAAGGGCTAGTGTTTCACGTCAGCAGAGTTGGGGGTGCAGGGGTGCCATGAATCCATGCGCCACGCTGGATGGCCTGAACTCTCCGATGCCTCCGGGGACACATAGGAGAGGCGGCCGTGCACCACTTTCGCATGGTGACTGCTCTGTGCCGGAGGAGCGGCCAGGGGCTTCTGAGGAGCCTCATGGGGAAAGAGGCCCATGGAAGCCACTCTTCACATTCCTAGCAAGGGCCACGTGTTGCTTGCTGGCGGCCGATGTAGAGTGTCCCAGTCATAACAGAGACGCATGGGAGCAGCGCCGGGCAGCCTCCCTGCAAGTCGATCGGCCTCAGTGACTGAAACGGACCTGTGCTTCAGAAACACACCGTGCTAACGACTCAGTCCAGGGAAACACTCAGGACGGCACTCTCGCAGAAGTGCGAGCTAGGCTGTGAGTGCAGCCTGAAGAAAGGTACATTTTGCACACTTAACACGGCTAGGTATGGGACAGAGCCTTGGTCACTGACGCCCACCTCAGGTACTGCACTTCGTATGCAGTTGATGCAGTGCAGGGGACCCTGTGTCCAATAGTTTCTCCGAGGAAAGGCACTGTTCTCCCGATGTTTCCTTGAGGTAGTCAGAAACTACTGAGGATAACTGACTGTATGAGCTCACGGTTGAAACAGGGCGACGCTGCCCAAACGTAATTTTCCCCCCGGGTGGATGAGATGCGGGTCGAAAGGTGCCTGAGACACACTCCTCGGGCCCGTCTTTCCTTTCATCCAGCAGGCCACAGAAAAGAAGTGTGAGTTTACTCGTATGAGGCTCGCTGGTCTCAGTTCTTTGCTGGGAGCGTCTCCAAGAGCACTCCGGAGATTGCCAGCGACAGAAATGTGACCCCTGGCCTCGAGTAAAAGTCCAGCGTTTTCCAGTAGTAAACTGAGGCGTGCCGCCCTAGTGAGGAAGCAGGCGTTAAAGGAGAGCGTCAACTCTATACGGTATCGCAGGTCTCATTGTGCACTCACGTTCGTTGTAACTTTGGTGAGAGGGCACTGTGTGCCGTCCAGCTCTTGTGTGGCGTTTGAGCCCCAGGTAGTGAATGTGTCCGTTTGCTTTAACTGCACGGATGTGCCAGCAGTAAAGGCAAAGTGCTGCCCTCTTCACTCGACACCTCCCTGTTGCTCAGCATGCAAACGGGCTCAGGAACGCAGTTCTGAGCAGCCTTACATTCCATGCTGGAGTGCCCCTAGGAGCGATTTGGGCTCTTCTGAGAATCACCACGGTGCGTCCCCTTTGAAACCAGGGGACTCCTCAAGGACGACTCCCTTCGGCACCTGGAAGCTAGATGTTTACGTCCAGCCTGAAAGAAAACGATGGACGGCTTTCCCCGGGACAATGCCGGACGTTCGGGACCACCCCGAGTCACCAAGTACCAAACTTTGCACAGTGTGGGGAACGCTCTCCTGCACGTATGGCACTCCCCACCTGAAAACCTTTCTTACCAGAAGGGGGCCCTCGTTCCCTTGTACTAGATAGCTAGACAGAATGTTCACATAAACATGCTGTGTCATCAAGCTTGAAAGTGGGACACTGATGGCAAAGTACGCCTTCTGCCCGTTTGCGAGCGACTCGTTTCTGCCTTCCAAGCTGCCTGAACAGCGCTAGCGGCCCTACGTCTCTCCACTGCAGGGTGGTCGCTGTGGGCCAACAAGGCTGCGTTCTCTCAAAGCCCATCCTGTGCTGGCAAATGCCTTTCTAGGGACTCATACCACTGCACTGCAGAGTCAGCTCCGGCCAAATGAAAGGTGACCTGAGGCCCCAAGGTAAGGGCTAGTGTTTCACGTCAGCATAGTTGGGGGTGCAGGGGTGCCATGAATACATGCGCCACGCTGGATGGCCTGAACTCTCCGATGCCTCCGGGGACACATAGGAGAGGCGGCCGTGCACCACTTTCGCATGGTGACTGCTCTGTGCCGGAGGAGCGGCCAGGGGTTTCTGAGGAGCCTCTGGGGGAAAGAGGCCCATGGGAGCCACTCTTCACATTCCTAGCAAGGGCCACGTGTTGCTTGCTGGCGGCCGAGGTAGAGTGTTCCAGTCATAACAGAGACGCGTGGGAGCAGCGCTGGGCAGCCTCCCTGCAAGTCGATCGGCCTCAGTGACTGAAACGGACCTGTGCTTCAGAAACACACCGTGCTAACGACTCAGTCCAGGGAAACACTCAGGACGGCACTCTCGCAGAAGCGCGAGCTAGGCTGTGAGTGCAGCCTGAAGAAAGGTACATTTTGCACACTTAACACGGCTAGGTATGGGACAGAGCCTTGGTCACTGACGCCCACCTCAGGTACTGCACTTCGTATGCAGTTGATGCAGTGCAGGGGACCCTGTGTCCAATAGTTTCTCCGAGGAAAGGCACTGTTCTCCCGATGTTTCCTTGAGGTAGTCAGAAACTACTGAGGATAACTGACTGTATGAGCTCACGTTTGAAACAGGGCGACGCTGCCCAAACGTAATTTTCCCCCCGGGTGGATGAGATGCGCGTCGAAAGGTGCCTGAGACACACTCCTCGGGCCCGTCTTTCCTTTGCTCCAGCGGGCCTCAGAAAAGAAGTGTGAGTTTACTCGTATGAGGCTCGCTGGTCTCAGTTCTTTGCTGGGAGCGTCTCCAAGAGCACTCCGGAGATTGCCAGCGACAGAAATGTGACCCCTGGCCTCGAGTAAAAGTCCAGCGTTTTCCAGTAGTAAAGTGAAGAATGTTGCCCTAGTGAGGAAGCAGGCGTTAAAGGACAGCGTCAACTCTGTAAGGTATCGCAGGTCTCATTGTGCACTCACGTTCGTTGTAACTTTGGTGAGAGGGCACTGTGTGCCGTCCAGCTCTTGTGTGGCGTTTGAGCCCCAGGTAGTGAATGTGTCCGTTTGCTTTAACTGCACGGATGTGCCAGCAGTAAAGGCAAAGTGCTGCCCTCTTCACTCGACACCTCCCTGTTGCTCAGCATGCAAACGGGCTCAGGAACGCAGTTCTGAGCAGCCTTACATTCCATGCTGGAGTGCCCCTAGGAGCGATTTGGGCTCTTCTGAGAATCACCACGGTGCGTCCCCTTTGAAACCAGGGGACTCCTCAAGGACGACTCCCTTCGGCACCTGGAAGCTAGATGTTTACGTCCAGCCTGAAAGAAAACGATGGACGGCTTTCCCCGGGACAATGCCGGACGTTCGGGACCACCCCGAGTCACCAAGTACCAAACTTTGCACAGTGTGGGGAACGCTCTCCTGCACGTATGGCACTCCCCACCTGAAAACCTTTCTTACCAGAAGGGGGCCCTCGTTCCCTTGTACTAGATAGCTAGACAGAATGTTCACATAAACATGCTGTGTCATCAAGCTTGAAAGTGGGACACTGATGGCAAAGTACGCCTTCTGCCCGTTTGCGAGCGACTCGTTTCTGCCTTCCAAGCTGCCTGAACAGCGCTAGCGGCCCGACGTCTCTCCACCGCAGGGTGGTCGCTGTGGGCCAACAAGGCTGCGTTCTCTCAAAGCCCATCCTGTGCTGGCAAATGCCTTTCTAGGGACTCATACCACTGCACTGCAGAGTCAGCTCCGGCCAAATGAAAGGTGACCTGAGGCCCCAAGGTAAGGGCTAGTGTTTCACGTCAGCAGAGTTGGGGGTGCAGGGGTGCCATGAATCCATGCGCCACGCTGGATGGCCTGAACTCTCCGATGCCTCCGGGGACACATAGGAGAGGCGGCCGTGCACCACTTTCGCATGGTGACTGCTCTGTGCCGGAGGAGCGGCCAGGGGCTTCTGAGGAGCCTCTGGGGGAAAGAGGCCCATGGGAGCCACTCTTCACATTCCTAGCAAGGGCCACGTGTTGCTTGCTGGCGGCAGATGTAGAGTGTCCCAGTCATAACAGAGACGCGTGGGAGCAGCGCCGGGCATCCTCCCTGCAAGTCGCTCGGCCTCAGTGACTGAAACGGACCTGTGCTTCAGAAACACACCATGCTAACGACTCAGTCCAGGGAAACACTCAGGACGGCACTCTCGCAGAAGCGCGAGCTAGGCTGTGAGTGCAGCCTGAAGAAAGGTACATGTTTCACACTTAACACGGCTAGGTATGGGACAGAGCCTTGGTCACTGACGCCCACCTCAGGTACTGCACTTCGTATGCAGTTGATGCAGTGCAGGGGACCCTGTGTCCAATAGTTTCTCCGAGGAAAGGCAGTGTTCTGCCGATGTTTCCTTGAGGTAGTCAGAAACTACTGAGGATAACTGACTGTATGAGCTCACGGTTGAAACAGGGCGACGCTGCCCAAACGTAATTTTCCCCCCGGGTGGATGAGATGCGGGTCGAAAGGTGCCTGAGACACACTCCTCGGGCCCGTCTTTCCTTTGCTCCAGCGGGCCTCAGAAAAGAAGTGTGAGTTTACTCGTATGAGGCTCGCTGGTCTCAGTTCTTTGCTGGGAGCGTCTCCAAGAGCACTCCGGAGATTGCCAGCGACAGAAATGTGACCCCTGGCCTCGAGTAAAAGTCCAGCGTTTTCCAGTAGTAAAGTGAAGAATGTTGCCCTAGTGAGGAAGCAGGCGTTAAAGGACAGCGTCAACTCTGTAAGGTATCGCAGGTCTCATTGTGCACTCACGTTCGTTGTAACTTTGGTGAGAGGGCACTGTGTGCCGTCCAGCTCTTGTGTGGCGTTTGAGCCCCAGGTAGTGAATGTGTCCGTTTGCTTTAACTGCACGGATGTGCCAGCACTAAAGGCAAAGTGCTGCCCTCTTCGCTCGACACCTGCCTTTTGCTCAGCATGCAAACGGCCTCAGGAACGCAGTTCTGAGCAGCCTTACATTCCATGCTGGTGTGCCCCAAGGAGCGATTTGGGCTCTTCTGAGAATCACCACGGTGCGTCTCCAGTGAAACCAGGGGACTCCTCTAGGACGACTCCCTTCGGAACCTGGAAGCTAGATATTTACGTCCAGCGTGAAAGAAAATGATGGACGGATTTCCCCGGGACAATGCCGGACGTTCGGGACCACCCCGAGTCACCAAGTACCAAACTTTGCACAGTGTGGGGAACGCTCTCCTGCACGTATGGCACTCCCCACCTGAAAACCTTTCTTACCAGAAGGGGGCCCTCGTTCCCTTGTACTAGATAGCAAGACAGAATGTTCACATAAACATGCTGTGTCATCAAGCTTGAAAGTGGGACACTGATGGCAAAGTACGCCTTCTGCCCATTTGCGAGCGCCTCGTTTCCGCCTTCCAAGCTGCCTGAACAGCGCTAGCGGCCCGACGTCTCTCCACCGCAGGGTGGTCGCTGTGGGCCAACAAGGCTGTGTTCTCTCAAAGCCCATCCTGTGCTGGCAAATGCCTTTCTAGGGACTCATACCACTGCACTGCAGAGTCAGCTCCGGCCAAATGAAAGGTGACCTGAGGCCCCAAGGTAAGGGCTAGTGTTTCACGTCAGCAGAGTTGGGGGTGCAGGGGTGCCATGAATCCATGCGCCACGCTGGATGGCCTGAACTCTCCGATGCCTCCGGGGACACATAGGAGTTGCGGCCATGCACCACTTTCGCATGGTGACTGCTCTGTGCCGGAGGAGCGGCCAGGGGCTTCTGAGGAGCCTCTGGGGGAAAGAGGCCCATGGGAGCCACTCTTCACATTCCTAGCAAGGGCCACGTGTTGCTTGCTGGCGGCCGAGGTAGAGTGTCCCAGTCATAACAGAGAAGCGTGGGAGCAGAGCCGGGCATCCTCCCTGCAAGTCGCTCGGCCTCAGTGACTGAAACGGACCTGTGCTTCAGAAACACACCGTGCTAACGACTCAGTCCAGGGAAACACTCAGGACGGCACTCTCGCAGAAGCGCGAGCTGGGCTGTGAGTGCAGCCTGAAGAAAGGTACATGTTTCACACTTAACACGGCTAGGTATGGGACAGAGCCTTGGTCACTGACGCCCACCTCAGGTACTGCACTTCGTATGCAGTTGATGCAGTGCAGGGGACCCTGTGTCCAATAGTTTCTCCGAGGAAAGGCACTGTTCTCCCGATGTTTCCTTGAGGTAGTCAGAAACTACTGAGGATAACTGACTGTATGAGCTCACGTTTGAAACAGGGCGACGCTGCCCAAACGTAATTTTCCCCGCGGGTGGATGAGATGCGGGTCGAAGGGTGCCTGAGACACACTCCTCGGGCCCGTCTTTCCTTTGCTCCAGCGGGCCTCAGGAAAGAAGTGTGAGTTTACTCGTATGAGGCTCGCTGGTCTCAGTTCTTTGCTGGGAGCGTCTCCAAGAGCACTCCGGAGATTGCCAGCGACAGAAATGTGACCCCTGGCCTCGAGTAAAAGTCCAGCGTTTTCCAGTAGTAAAGTGAAGAATGCCGCCCTAGTGAGGAAGCAGGCGTTAAAGGAGAGCGTCAACTCTGTAAGGTATCGCAGGTCTCATTGTGCACTCACGTTCGTTGTAACTTTGGTGAGAGGGCACTGTGTGCCGTCCAGCTCTTGTGGGGCGTTTGAGCCCCAGGTAGTGAATGTGTCCGTTTGCTTTAACTGCACGGATGTGCCAGCAGTAAAGGCAAAGTGCTGCCCTCTTCACTCGACACCTGCCTTTTGCTCAGCATGCAAACGGGCTCAGGAACGCAGTTCTGAGCAGCCTTACATTCCATGCTGGAGTGCCCCTAGGAGCGATTTGGGCTCTTCTGAGAATCACCACGGTGCGTCCCCTTTGAAACCAGGGGACTCCTCAAGGACGACTCCCTTCGGCACCTGGAAGATAGATGTTTACGTCCAGCCTGAAAGAAAACGATGGACGGCTTTCCCCGGGACAATGCCGGACGTTCGGGACCACCCCGAGTCACCAAGTACCAAACTTTGCACAGTGTGGGGAACGCTCTCCTGCACGTATGGCACTCCCCACCTGAAAACCTTTCTTACCAGAAGGGGGCCCTCGTTCCCTTGTACTAGATAGCTAGACAGAATGTTCACATAAACATGCTGTGTCATCAAGCTTGAAAGTGGGACACTGATGGCAAAGTACGCCTTCTGCCCGTTTGCGAGCGACTCTTTTCTGCCTTCCAAGCTGCCTGAACAGCGCTAGCGGCCCGACGTCTCTCCACCGCAGGGTGGTCGCTGTGGGCCAACAAGGCTGTGTTCTCTCAAAGCCCATCCTGTGCTGGCAAATGCCTTTCTAGGGACTCATACCACTGCACTGCAGAGTCAGCTCCGGCCAAATGAAAGGTGACCTGAGGCCCCAAGGTAAGGGCTAGTGTTTCACGTCAGCAGAGTTGGGGGTGCAGGGGTGCCATGAATCCATGCGCCACGCTGGATGGCCTGAACTCTCCGATGCCTCCGGGGACACATAGGAGTTGCGGCCATGCACCACTTTCGCATGGTGACTGCTCTGTGCCGGAGGAGCGGCCAGGGGCTTCTGAGGAGCCTCTGGGGGAAAGAGGCCCATGGGAGCCACTCTTCACATTCCTAGCAAGGGCCACGTGTTGCTTGCTGGCGGCCGAGGTAGAGTGTCCCAGTCATAACAGAGAAGCGTGGGAGCAGAGCCGGGCATCCTCCCTGCAAGTCGCTCGGCCTCAGTGACTGAAACGGACCTGTGCTTCAGAAACACACCGTGCTAACGACTCAGTCCAGGGAAACACTCAGGACGGCACTCTCGCAGAAGCGCGAGCTGGGCTGTGAGTGCAGCCTGAAGAAAGGTACATGTTTCACACTTAACACGGCTAGGTATGGGACAGAGCCTTGGTCACTGACGCCCACCTCAGGTACTGCACTTCGTATGCAGTTGATGCAGTGCAGGGGACCCTGTGTCCAATAGTTTCTCCGAGGAAAGGCACTGTTCTCCCGATGTTTCCTTGAGGTAGTCAGAAACTACTGAGGATAACTGACTGTATGAGCTCACGTTTGAAACAGGGCGACGCTGCCCAAACGTAATTTTCCCCGCGGGTGGATGAGATGCGGGTCGAAGGGTGCCTGAGACACACTCCTCGGGCCCGTCTTTCCTTTGCTCCAGCGGGCCTCAGAAAAGAAGTGTGAGTTTACTCGTATGAGGCTCGCTGGTCTCAGTTCTTTGCTGGGAGCGTCTCCAAGAGCACTCCGGAGATTGCCAGCGACAGAAATGTGACCCCTGGCCTCGAGTAAAAGTCCAGCGTTTTCCAGTAGTAAAGTGAAGAATGCCGCCCTAGTGAGGAAGCAGGCGTTAAAGGAGAGCGTCAACTCTGTAAGGTATCGCAGGTCTCATTGTGCACTCACGTTCGTTGTAACTTTGGTGAGAGGGCACTGTGTGCCGTCCAGCTCTTGTGGGGCGTTTGAGCCCCAGGTAGTGAATGTGTCCGTTTGCTTTAACTGCACGGATGTGCCAGCAGTAAAGGCAAAGTACTGCCCTCTTCACTCGACACCTGCCTTTTGCTCAGCATGCAAACGGGCTCAGGAACGCAGTTCTGAGCAGCCTTACATTCCATGCTGGAGTGCCCCTAGGAGCGATTTGGGCTCTTCTGAGAATCACCACGGTGCGTCCCCTTTGAAACCAGGGGACTCCTCAAGGACGACTCCCTTCGGCACCTGGAAGATAGATGTTTACGTCCAGCCTGAAAGAAAACGATGGACGGCTTTCCCCGGGACAATGCCGGACGTTCGGGACCACCCCGAGTCACCAAGTACCAAACTTTGCACAGTGTGGGGAACGCTCTCCTGCACGTATGGCACTCCCCACCTGAAAACCTTTCTTACCAGAAGGGGGCCCTCGTTCCCTTGTACTAGATAGCTAGACAGAATGTTCACATAAACATGCTGTGTCATCAAGCTTGAAAGTGGGACACTGATGGCAAAGTACGCCTTCTGCCCGTTTGCGAGCGACTCTTTTCTGCCATCCAAGCTGCCTGAACAGCGCTAGCGGCCCGACGTCTCTCCACTGCAGGGTAATCGCTGTGGGCCAACAAGGCTGCGTTCTCTCAAAGCCCAACCTGTGCTGGCAAATGCCTTTCTAGGGACTCATACCACTGCACTGCAGAGTCAGCTCCGGCCAAATGAAAGGTGACCTGAGGCCCCAAGGTAAGGGCTAGTGTTTCACGTCAGCAGAGTTGGGGGTGCAGGGGTGCCATGAATCCATGCGCCCCGCTGGATGGCCTGAACTGTCCGATGCCTCCGGGGACACATAGGAGAGGCGGCCGTGCACCACTTTCGCATGGTGACTGCTCTGTGCCGGAGGAGCGGCCAGGGGCTTCTGAGGAGCCTCATGGGGAAAGAGGCCCATGGAAGCCACTCTTCACATTCCTAGCAAGGGCCACGTGTTGCTTGCTGGCGGCCGAGGTAGAGTGTCCCAGTCATAACAGAGACGCGTGGGAGCAGCGCCGGGCAGCCTCCCTGCAAGTCGATCGGCCTCAGTGACTGAAACGGACCTGTGCTTCAGAAACACACCGTGCTAACGACTCAGTCCAGGGAAACACTCAGGACGGCACTCTCGCAGAAGCGCGAGCTAGGCTGTGAGTGCAGCCTGAAGAAAGGTACATTTTTCACACTTAACACGGCTAGGTATGGGACAGAGCCTTGGTCACTGACGCCCACCACAGGTACTGCACTTCGTATGCAGTTGATGCAGTGCAGGGGACCCTGTGTCCAATAGTTTCTCCGAGGAAAGGCACTGTTCTCCCGATGTTTCCTTGAGGTAGTCAGAAACTACTGAGGATAACTGACTGTATGAGCTCACGTTTGAAACAGGGCGACGCTGCCCAAACGTAATTTTCCCCGCGGGTGGATGAGATGCGGGTCGAAGGGTGCCTGAGACACACTCCTCGGGCCCGTCTTTCCTTTGCTCCAGTGGGCCTCAGAAAAGAAGTGTGAGTTTACTCGTATGAGGCTCGCTGGTCTCAGTTCTTTGCTGGGAGCGTCTCCAAGAGCACTCCGGAGATTGCCAGCGACAGAAATGTGACCCCTGGCCTCGAGTAAAAGTCCAGCGTTTTCCAGTAGTAAAGTGAAGAATGTTGCCCTAGTGAGGAAGCAGGCGTTAAAGGACAGCGTCAACTCTGTAAGGTATCGCAGGTCTCATTGTGCACTCACGTTCGTTGTAACTTTGGTGAGAGGGCACTGTGTGCCGTCCAGCTCTTGTGTGGCGTTTGAGCCCCAGGTAGTGAATGTGTCCGTTTGCTTTAACTGCACGGATGTGCCAGCACTAAAGGCAAAGTGCTGCCCTCTTCGCTCGACACCTGCCTTTTGCTCAGCATGCAAACGGCCTCAGGAACGCAGTTCTGAGCAGCCTTACATTCCATGCTGGTGTGCCCCAAGGAGCGATTTGGGCTCTTCTGAGAATCACCACGGTGCGTCTCCAGTGAAACCAGGGGACTCCTCTAGGACGACTCCCTTCGGAACCTGGAAGCTAGATATTTACGTCCAGCGTGAAAGAAAATGATGGACGGATTTCCCTGGGACAATGCCGGACGTTCGGGACCACCCCGAGTCACCAAGTACCAAACTTTGCACAGTGTGGGGAACGCTCTCCTGCACGTATGGCACTCCCCACCTGAAAACCTTTCTTACCAGAAGGGGGCCCTCGTTCCCTTGTACTAGATAGCAAGACAGAATGTTCACATAAACATGCTGTGTCATCAAGCTTGAAAGTGGGACACTGATGGCAAAGTACGCCTTCTGCCCATTTGCGAGCGCCTCGTTTCCGCCTTCCAAGCTGCCTGAACAGCGCTAGCGGCCCGACGTCTCTCCACCGCAGGGTGGTCGCTGTGGGCCAACAAGGCTGTGTTCTCTCAAAGCCCATCCTGTGCTGGCAAATGCCTTTCTAGGGACTCATACCACTGCACTGCAGAGTCAGCTCCGGCCAAATTAAAGGTGACCTGAGGCCCCAAGGTAAGGGCTAGTGTTTCACGTCAGCAGAGTTGGGGGTGCAGGGGTGCCATGAATCCATGCGCCACGCTGGATGGCCTGAACTCTCCGATGCCTCCGGGGACACATAGGAGTTGCGGCCATGCACCACTTTCGCATGGTGACTGCTCTGTGCCGGAGGAGCGGCCAGGGGCTTCTGAGGAGCCTCTGGGGGAAAGAGGCCCATGGGAGCCACTCTTCACATTCCTAGCAAGGGCCACGTGTTGCTTGCTGGCGGCCGAGGTAGAGTGTCCCAGTCATAACAGAGAAGCGTGGGAGCAGAGCCGGGCATCCTCCCTGCAAGTCGCTCGGCCTCAGTGACTGAAACGGACCTGTGCTTCAGAAACACACCGTGCTAACGACTCAGTCCAGGGAAACACTCAGGACGGCACTCTCGCAGAAGCGCGAGCTGGGCTGTGAGTGCAGCCTGAAGAAAGGTACATGTTTCACACTTAACACGGCTAGGTATGGGACAGAGCCTTGGTCACTGACGCCCACCTCAGGTACTGCACTTCGTATGCAGTTGATGCAGTGCAGGGGACCCTGTGTCCAATAG
This sequence comes from Hyperoodon ampullatus, assembly GCF_949752795.1. NCBI lineage: Eukaryota > Metazoa > Chordata > Mammalia > Artiodactyla > Ziphiidae > Hyperoodon > Hyperoodon ampullatus. The sequence goes on along the minus strand of NC_136927.1, from coordinate 56,556,360 downwards.
TTTCTCCGAGGAAAGGCACTGTTCTCCCGATGTTTCCTTGAGGTAGTCAGAAACTACTGAGGATAACTGACTGTATGAGCTCACGTTTGAAACAGGGCGACGCTGCCCAAACGTAATTTTCCCCGCGGGTGGATGAGATGCGGGTCGAAGGGTGCCTGAGACACACTCCTCGGGCCCGTCTTTCCTTTGCTCCAGCGGGCCTCAGAAAAGAAGTGTGAGTTTACTCGTATGAGGCTCGCTGGTCTCAGTTCTTTGCTGGGAGCGTCTCCAAGAGCACTCCGGAGATTGCCAGCGACAGAAATGTGACCCCTGGCCTCGAGTAAAAGTCCAGCGTTTTCCAGTAGTAAAGTGAAGAATGCCGCCCTAGTGAGGAAGCAGGCGTTAAAGGAGAGCGTCAACTCTGTAAGGTATCGCAGGTCTCATTGTGCACTCACGTTCGTTGTAACTTTGGTGAGAGGGCACTGTGTGCCGTCCAGCTCTTGTGTGGCGTTTGAGCCCCAGGTAGTGAATGTGTCCGTTTGCTTTAACTGCACGGATGTGCCAGCAGTAAAGGCAAAGTGCTGCCCTCTTCCCTCGACACCTCCCTTTTGCTCAGCATGCAAACGGCCTCAGGAACGCAGTTCTGAGCAGCCTTACATTCCATGGTGGTGTGCCCCAAGGAGCGATTTGGGCTCTTCTTCGAATCACCACGGTGCGTCCCCCGTGAAACCAGGGGACTCCTCTAGGACGACTCCCTTCGGAACCTGGAAGCTAGATATTTACGTCCAGCCTTGAAAGAAAACGATGGACGGCTTTCCCCGGGACAATGCCGGACGTTCGGGACCACCCCGAGTCACCAAGTATCAAACTTTGCACAGTGTGGGGAACGCTCTCCTGCACGTATGGCACTCCCCACCTGAAAACCTTTCTTACCAGAAGGGGGCCCTCGTTCCCTTGTACTAGATAGCTAGACAGAATGTTCACATAAACATGCTGTGTCATCAAGCTTGAAAGTGGGACACTGATGGCAAAGTACGCCTTCTGCCCGTTTGCGAGCGACTCGTTTCTGCCTTCCAAGCTGCCTGAACAGCGCTAGCGGCCCGACGTCTCTCCACTGCAGGGTAGTCGCTGTGGGCCAACAAGGCTGCGTTCTCTCAAAGCCCATGCTGTGCTGGCAAATGCCTTTCTAGGGACTCATACCACTGCACTGCAGAGTCAGCTCCGGCCAAATGAAAGGTGACCTGAGGCCCCAAGGTAAGGGCTAGTGTTTCACGTCAGCAGAGTTGGGGGTGCAGGGGTGCCATGAATCCATGCGCCACGCTGGATGGCCTGAACTCTCCGATGCCTCCGGGGACACATAGGAGAGGCGGCCGTGCACCACTTTCGCATGGTGACTGCTCTGTGCCGGAGGAGCGGCCAGGGGCTTCTGAGGAACCTCAGGGGGAAAGAGGCCCATGGGAGCCACTCTTCACATTCCTATCAAGGGCCACGTGTTGCCTGCTGGGGGCCGAGGTAGAGTGTCCCAGTCATAACAGAGACGCGTGGGAGCAGCGCCGGGCAGCCTCCCTGCAAGTCGATCGGCCTCAGTGACTGAAACGGACCTGTGCTTCAGAAACACACCGTGCTAACGACTCAGTCCAGGGAAACACTCAGGACGGCACTCTCGCAGAAGCGCGAGCTAGGCTGTGAGTGCAGCCTGAAGAAAGGTACATTTTTCACAGTTACCAAGGCTAGGTATGGATAGAGCCTTGGTCACTGAGGCCCACCTCAGGTACTGCACTTCGTATGCAGTTGATGCAGTGCAGGGGACCCTGTGTCCAATAGTTTCTCCGAGGAAAGGCACTGTTCTCCCGATGTTTCCTTGAGGTAGTCAGAAACTACTGAGGATAACTGACTGTATGAGCTCTCGGTTGAAACAGGGCGACGCTGCCCAAACGTAATTTTCCCCCCGGGTGGATGAGATGCGGGTCGAAAGGTGCCTGAGACACACTCCTCGGGCCCGTCTTTCCTTTGATCCAGCAGGCCTCAGAAAAGAAGTGTGAGTTTACTCGTATGAGGCTCACTGGTCTCAGTTCTTTGCTGGGAGCGTCTCCAAGAGCACTCCGGCGATTGCCAGCGACAGAAATGTGACCCCTGGCCTCGAGTAAAAGTCCAGCGTTTTCCAGTAGTAGAGTGAAGAATGCCGCCCTAGTGAGGAAGCAGGCGTTAAAGGAGAACCTCAACTCTGTAAGGTTTCGCAGGACTCATTGTGCACTCACGTTCGTTGTAACTTTGGTGAGAGGGCACTCTGTGCCGTCCAGCTCTTGTGTGGCGTTTGAGCCCCAGGAAGTGAATGTGTCCGTTTGCTTTAACTGCACGGATGTGCCAGCAGTACAGGCAAAGTGCTGCCCTCTTCACTCGACACCTCCCGTTTATTCAGCATGCAAACGGCCTCAGGAACGCAGTTCTGAGCAGCCTTACATTCCATGCTGGAGTGCAGCAAGGAGCGATTTGGGCTCTTCTGAGAATGACCACGGTGCGTCCCAAGTTAAACCAGGGGCCTCCTGAAGGACTACTCCCTTCGGCACCTGGAAGCTAGATGTTTACGTCCAGCCTGAAAGAAAACGATGGACGGCTTTCCTCGGGAAAATGCCGGACGTTCGGGACCACACCGAGTCACCAAGTACCAAACTTTGCACAGTGTGGGGAACGCTCTCCTGCACGTATGGCACTCCCCACCTGAAAACCTTTCTTACCAGAAGGGGGCCCTCGTTCCCTTGTACTAGATAGCTAGACAGAATGTTCACATAAACATGCTGTGTCATCAAGCTTGAAAGTGGGACACTGATGGCAAAGTGCGCCTTCTGCCCGTTTGCGAGCGACTCGTTTCTGCCTTCCAAGCTGCCTGAACAGCGCTAGCGGCCCGACGTCTCTCCACTGCAGGATAGTCGCTGTGGGCCAACAAGGCTGCGTTCTCTCAAAGCCCATCCTGTGCTGGCAAATGCCTTTCTAGGGACTCATACCACTGCACTGCAGAGTCAGCTCCGGCCAAATGAAAGGTGACCAGAGGCCCCAAGGTAAGGGCTAGTGTTTCACGTCAGCAGAGTTGGGGGTGCAGGGGTGCCATGAATCCATGCACCACGCTGGATGGCCTGAACTCTCCGATGCCTCCGGGGACACATAGGAGAGGCGGCCGTGCACCACTTTCGCATGGTGACTGCTCTGTGCCGGAGGAGCGGCCAGGGGCTTCTGAGGAAACTCAGGGGGAAGGAGGCCCATGGGAGCCACTCTTCACATTCCTAGCAAGGGCCACGTGTTGCCTGCTGGGGGCCGAGGTGGAGTGTCCCAGTCATAACAGAGACGCGTGGGAGCAGTGCCGGGCAGCCTCCCTGCAAGTCGATCGGCCTCGGTGACTGAAACGGACCTGTGCTTCAGAAACACACCGTGCTAACGACTCAGTCCAGGGAAACACTCAGGACGGCACTCTCGCAGAAGCGCGAGCTAGGCTGTGATTGCAGCCTGAAGAAAGGTACATTTTTCACACTTACCACGGCTAGGTATGGATAGAGCCTTGGTCACTGAGGCCCACCTCAGGTACTGCACTTCTTATGCAGTTGATGCAGTGCAGGGGACCCTGTGTCCAATAGTTTCTCCGAGGAAAGGCACTGTTCTCCCGATGTTTCCTTGAGGTAGTCAGAAACTACTGAGGATAACTGACTGTATGAGCTCACGGTTGAAACAGGGCGACGCTGCCCAAACGTAATTTTCCCCCCGGGTGGATGAGATGCGGGTCGAAAGGTGCCTGAGACACACTCCTCGGGCCCGTCTTTCCTTTGCTCCAGCAGGCCTCAGAAAAGAAGTGTGAGTTTACTCGTATGAGGCTCGCTGGTCTCAGTTCTTTGCTGGGAGCGTCTCCAAGAGCACTCCGGAGATTGCCAGCAACAGAAATGTGACCCCTGGCCTCGAGTAAAAGTCCAGCGTTTTCCAGTAGTAGAGTGAAGAATGCCGCCCTAGTGAGGAAGCAGGCGTTAAAGGAGAACCTCAACTCTGTAAGGTATCGCAGGACTCTTTGTGCACTCACGTTCGTTGTAACTTTGGTGAGAGGGCACTGTGTGCCGTCTAGCTCTTGTGTGGCGTTTGAGCCCCAGGAAGTGAATGTGTCCGTTTGCTTTAACTGCATGGATGTGCCAGCAGTAAAGGCAAAGTGTTGCCCTCTTCACTCGACACCTCCCGTTTATTCAGCATGCAAACGGCCTCAGGAACGCAGTTCTGAGCAGCGTTACATTCCATACTGGTGTGCCCCTAGGAGCGATTTGGCCTCTTCTGAGAATGACCACGGTGCGTCCCCAGTGAAACCAGGGGACTCGTCAAGGACGACTCCCTTCGGCACCTGGAAGCTAGATGTTTACGTCCAGCCTGAAAGAAAACGATGGACGGATTTCCCCGGGAAAATGCCGGACGTTCGGGACCACCCCGAGTCACCAAGTACCAAACATTGCACAGTGTGGGGAACGCTCTCCTGCACGTATGGCACTCCCCACCTGAAAACCTTTCTTACCAGAAGGGGGCCCTCGTTCCCTTGTACTAGATAGCTAGACAGAATGTTCACATAAACATGCTGTGTCATCAAGCTTGAAAGTGGGACACTGATGGCAAAGTACGCCTTCTGCCCGTTTGCGAGCGACTCGTTTCTGCCTTCCAAGCTGCCTGAACAGCGCTAGCGGCCCGACGTCTCTCCACTGCAGGGTAGTCGCTGTGGGCCAACAAGGCTGCGTTCTCTCAAAGCCCATCCTGTGCTGGCAAATGCCTTTCTAGGGACTCATACCACTGCACTGCAGAGTCAGCTCCGGCCAAATGAAAGGTGACCTGAGGCCCCAAGGTAAGGGCTAGTGTTTCACGTCAGCAGAGTTGGGGGTGCAGGGGTGCCATAAATCCATGCGCCACGCTGGATGGCCTGAACTCTCCGATGCCTCCGGGGACACATAGGAGAGGCGGCCGTGCACCACTTTCGCATGGTGACTGCTCTGTGCCAGAGGAGCGGCCAGGGGCTTCTGAGGAACCTCAGGGGGAAAGAGGCCCATGGGAGCCACTCTTCACATTCCTAGCAAGGGCCACGTGTTGCCTGCTGGGGGCCGAGGTAGAGTGTCCCAGTCATAACAGAGACGCGTGGGAGCAGTGCCGGGCAGCCTCCCTGCAAGTCGATCGGCCTCAGTGACTGAAACGGACCTGTGCTTCAGAAACACACCATGCTAACGACTCAGTCCAGGGAAACACTCAGGACGGCACTCTCGCAGAAGCGCGAGCTGGGCTGTGAGTGCAGCCTGAAGAAAGGTACATTTTTCACAGTTACCACGGCTAGGTATGGATAGAGCCTTGGTCACTGAGGCCCACCTCAGGTACTGCACTTCGTATGCAGTTGATGCAGTGCAGGGGACCCTGTGTCCAATAGTTTCTCCGAGGAAAGGCACTGTTCTCCCGATGTTTCCTTGAGGTAGTCAGAAACTACTGAGGATAACTGACTGTATGAGCTCACGGTTGAAACAGGGCGACGCTGCCCAAACGTAATTTTCCCCCCGGGTGGATGAGATGCGGGTCGAAAGGTGCCTGAGACACACTCCTCGGGCCCGTCTTTCCTTTGCTCCAGCAGGCCTCAGAAAAGAAGTGTGAGTTTACTCGTATGAGGCTCGCTGGTCTCAGTTCTTTGCTGGGAGCGTCTCCAAGAGCACTCCGGAGATTGCCAGCGACAGAAATGTGACCCCTGGCCTCGAGTAAAAGTCCAGCGTTTTCCAGTAGTAGAGTGAAGAATGCCGCCCTAGTGAGGAAGCAGGCGATACAGGAGAACCTCAACTCTGTAAGGTTTCGCAGGACTCATTGTGCACTCACGTTCGTTGTAACTTTGGTGAGAGGGCACTCTGTGCCGTCCAGCTCTTGTGTGGCGTTTGAGCCCCAGGAAGTGAATGTGTCCGTTTGCTTTAACTGCACGGATGTGCCAGCAGTAAAGGCAAAGTGCTGCCCTCTTCACTCGACACCTCCGGTTTTTTCAGCATGCAAACTGCCTCAGGAACGCAGGTCTGAGCAGCCTTACATTCCATGCTGGAGTGCAGCAAGGAGCAATTTGGGCTCTTCTGAGAATGACCACGGTGCGTCCCCAGTTAAACCAGGGGCCTCCTGAAGGACGACTCCCTTCGCCACCTGGAAGCTAGATGTTTACGTCCAGCTTGAAAGAAAACGATGGACGGCTTTCCCCGTGAAAATGCCGGACGTTCGGTCCCACCCCGAGTCACCAAGTACCAAACTTTGCACAGTGTGGGGAACGTTCTCCTGCACGTATGGCACTCCCCACCTGAAAACCTTTCTTACCAGAAGGGGGCCCTCGTTCCCTTGTACTAGGTAGCTAGACAGAATGTTCACATAAACATGCTGTGTCATCAAGCTTGAAAGTGGGACACTGATGGCAAAGTACGCCTTCTGCCCGTTTGCGAGCGACTCGTTTCTGCCTTCCAAGCTGCCTGAACAGCGCTAGCGGCCCGACGTCTCTCCACTGCAGGATAGTCGCTGTGGGCCAACAAGGCTGCGTTCTCTCAAAGCCCATCCTGTGCTGGCAAATGCCTTTCTAGGGACTCATACCACTGCACTGCAGAGTCAGCTCCGGCAAAATGAAAGGTGACCTGAGGCCCCAAGGTAAGGGCTAGTGTTTCACGTCAGCAGAGTTGGGGGTGCAGGGGTGCCATGAATCCATGCGCCACGCTGGATGGCCTGAACTCTCCGATGCCTCCGGGGACACATAGGAGAGGCGGCCGTGCACCACTTTCGCATGGTGACTGCTCTGTGCCGGAGGAGCAACCAGGGGCTTCTGAGGAACCTCAGGGGGAAAGAGGCCCATGGGAGCCACTCTTCACATTCCTAGCAAGGGCCACGTGTTGCCTGCTGGGGGCCGAGGTAGAGTGTCCCAGTCATAACAGAGACGCGTGGGAGCAGTGCCGGGCAGCCTCCCTGCAAGTCGATCGGCCTCAGTGACTGAAACGGACCTGTGCTTCAGAAACACACCGTGCTAACGACTCAGTCCAGGGAAACACTCAGGACGGCACTCTCGCAGAAGCGCGAGCTAGGCTGTGAGTGCAGCCTGAAGAAAGGTACATTTTTCACAGTTACCAAGGCTAGGTATGGATAGAGCCTTGGTCACTGAGGCCCACCTCAGGTACTGCACTTCTTATGCAGTTGATGCAGTGCAGGGGACCCTGTGTCCAATAGTTTCTCCGAGGAAAGGCACTGTTCTCCCGATGTTTCCTTGAGATAGTCAGAAACTACTGAGGATAACTGACTGTATGAGCTCACGGTTGAAACAGGGCGACGCTGCCCAAACGTAATTTTCCCCCCGGGTGGATGAGATGCGGGTCGAAAGGTGCCTGAGACACACTCCTCGGGCCCGTCTTTCCTTTGATCCAGCAGGCCACAGAAAAGAAGTGTGAGTTTACTCGTATGAGGCTCGCTGGTCTCAGTTCTTTGCTGGGAGCGTCTCCAAGAGCACTCCGGAGATTGCCAGCGACAGAAATGTGACCCCTGGCCTCGAGTAAAAGTCCAGCGTTTTCCAGTAGTAAACTGAGGCGTGCCGCCCTAGTGAGGAAGCAGGCGTTAGAGGAGAGCGTCAACTCTGTAAGGTATCGCAGGTCTCATTGTGCACTCACGTTCGTTGTAACTTTGATGAGAGGGCACTGTGTGCCGTCCAGCTCTTGTGTGGCGTTTGAGCCCCAGGTAGTGAATGTGTCCGTTTGCTTTAACTGCACGGATGTGCCAGCAGTAAAGGCAAAGTGCTGCCCTCTTCACTCGACACCTCCCTTTTGCTCAGCATGCAAACGGCCTCAGGAACGCAGTTCTGAGCAGCCTTACATTCCATGCTGGAGTGCAGCAAGGAGCGATTTGGGCTCTTCTGAGAATGACCACGGTGCGTCCCCAGTTAAACCAGGGGCCTCCTCAAGGACGACTCCCTTTGGCACCTGGAAGCTAGATGTTTACGTCCAGCCTGAAAGAAAACGATGGACGGCTTTCCCCGGGAAAATGCCGGACGTTCGGTCCCACCCCGAGTCACCAAGTACCAAACTTTGCACAGTGTGGGGAACGCTCTCCTGCACGTATGGCACTCCCCACCTGAAAACCTTTCTTACCAGAAGGGGGCCCTCGTTCCCTTGTACTAGATAGCTAGACAGAATGTTCACATAAACATGCTGTGTCATCAAGCTTGAAAGTGGGACACTGATGGCAAAGTGCGCCTTCTGCCCGTTTGCGAGCGACTCGTTTCTGCCTTCCAAGCTGCCTGAACAGCGCTAGCGGACCGATGTCTCTCCCCTGCAGGGTAGTCGCTGTGGGCCAACAAGGCTGCGTTCTCTCAAAGCCCATCCTGTGCTGGCAAATGCCTTTCTAGGGACTCATACCACTGCACTGCAGAGTCAGCTCCGGCAAAATGAAAGGTGACCTGAGGCCCCAAGGTAAGGGTTAGTGTTTTACGTCAGCAAAGTTGGGGGTGCAGGGGTGCCATGAATCCATGCGCCACGCTGGATGGCCTGAACTCTCCGATGCCTCCAGGGACACATAGGAGAGGCGGCCGTGCACCACTTTCGCATGGTGACTGCTCTGTGCCGGAGGAGCGGCCAGGGGCTTCTGAGGAACCTCAGGGGGAAAGAGGCCCATGGGAGCCACTCTTCACATTCCTAGCAAGGGCCACGTGTTGCCTGCTGGGGGCCGAGGTAGAGTGTCCCAGTCATAACAGAGACGCGTGGGAGCAGTGCCGGGCAGCCTCCCTGCAAGTCGATCGGCCTCAGTGACTGAAACGGACCTGTGCTTCAGAAACACACCGTGCTAACGACTCAGTCCAGGGAAACACTCAGGACGGCACTCTCGCAGAAGCGCGAGCTAGGCTGTGAGTGCAGCCTGAAGAAAGGTACATTTTTCACACTTACCACGGCTAGGTATGGATAGAGCCTTGGTCACTGAGGCCCACCTCAGGTACTGCACTTCGTATGCAGTTGATGCAGTGCAGGGGACCCTGTGTCCAATAGTTTCTCCGAGGAAAGGCACTGTTCTCCCGATGTTTCCTTGAGGTAGTCAGAAACTACTGAGGATAACTGACTGTATGAGCTCACGGTTGAAACAGGGCGACGCTGCCCAAACGTAATTTTCCCCCCGGGTGGATGAGATGCGGGTCGATAGGTGCCTGAGACACACTCCTCGGGCCCGTCTTTCCTTTGCTCCAGCAGGCCTCAGAAAAGAAGTGTGAGTTTACTCGTATGAGGCTCGCTGGTCTCAGTTCTTTGCTGGGAGCGTCTCCAAGAGCACTCCGGAGATTGCCAGCGACAGAAATGTGACCCCTGGCCTCGAGTAAAAGTCCAGCGTTTTCCAGTAGTAGAGTGAAGAATGCCGCCCTAGTGAGGAAGCAGGCCTTAAAGGAGAACCTCAACTCTGTAAGGTATCGCAGGACTCATTGTGCACTCACGTTCGTTGTAACTTTGGTGAGAGGGCACTGTGTGCCGTCTAGCTCTTGTGTGGCGTTTGAGCCCCAGGAAGTGAATGTGTCCGTTTGCTTTAACTGCATGGATGTGCCAGCAGTAAAGGCAAAGTGTTGCCCTCTTCACTCGACACCTCTGGTTTATTCAGCATGCAAACGGCCTCAGGAACGCAGTTCTGAGCAGCGTTACATTCCATACTGGTGTGCCCCTAGGAGCGATTTGGCCTCTTCTGAGAATAACCACGGTGCGTCCCAAGTTAAACCAGGGGACTCCTCAAGGACGACTCCCTTCGGCACCTGGAAGCTAGATGTTTACGTCCAGCCTGAAAGAAAACGATGGACGGATTTCCCCGGGAAAATGCCGGACGTTCGGGACCACCCCGAGTCACCAAGTACCAAACATTGCACAGTGTGGGGAACGCTCTCCTGCACGTATGGCACTCCCCACCTGAAAACCTTTCTTACCAGAAGGGGGCCCTCGTTCCCTTGTACTAGATAGCTAGACAGAATGTTCACATAAACATGCTGTGTCATCAAGCTTGAAAGTGGGACACTGATGGCAAAGTACGCCTTCTGCCCGTTTGCGAGCGACTCGTTTCTGCCTTCCAAGCTGCCTGAACAGCGCTAGCGGCCCGACGTCTCTCCACTGCAGGGTAGTCGCTGTGGGCCAACAAGGCTGCGTTCTCTCAAAGCCCATCCTGTGCTGGCAAATGCCTTTCTAGGGACTCATACCACTACACTGCAGAGTCAGCTCCGGCCAAATGAAAGGTGACCTGAGGCCCCAAGGTAAGGGCTAGTGTTTCACGTCAGCAGAGTTGGGGGTGCAGGGGTGCCATGAATCCATGCGCCACGCTGGATGGCCTGAACTCTCCGATGCCTCCGGGGACACATAGGAGAGGCGGCCGTGCACCACTTTTGCATGGTGACTGCTCTGTGCCGGAGGAGCAACCAGGGGCTTCTGAGGAACCTCAGGGGGAAAGAGGCCCATGGGAGCCACTCTTCACAATCCTAGCAAGGGCCACGTGTTGCCTGCTGGGGGCCGAGGTAGAGTGTCCCAGTCATAACAGAGACGCGTGGGAGCAGTGCCGGGCAGCCTCCCTGCAAGTCGATCGGCCTCAGTGACTGAAACGGACCTGTGCTTCAGAAACACACCGTGCTAACGACTCAGTCCAGGGAAACACTCAGGACGGCACTCTCGCAGAAGCGCGAGCTAGGCTGTGAGTGCAGCCTGAAGAAAGGTACATTTTTCACACTTACCACGGCTAGGTATGGATAGAGCCTTGGTCACTGAGGCCCACCTCAGGTACTGCACTTCTTATGCAGTTGATGCAGTGCAGGGGACCCTGTGTCCAATAGTTTCTCCGAGGAAAGGCACTGTTCTCCCGATGTTTCCTTGAGGTAGTCAGAAACTACTGAGGATAACTGACTGTATGAGCTCACGGTTGAAACAGGGCGACGCTGCCCAAACGTAATTTTCCCCCCGGGTGGATGAGATGCGGGTCGAAAGGTGCCTGAGACACACTCCTCGGGCCCGTCTTTCCTTTGATCCAGCAGGCCACAGAAAAGAAGTGTGAGTTTACTCGTATGAGGCTCGCTGGTCTCAGTTCTTTGCTGGGAGCGTCTCCAAGAGCACTCCGGAGATTGCCAGCGACAGAAATGTGACCCCTGGCCTCGAGTAAAAGTCCAGCGTTTTCCAGTAGTAAACTGAGGCGTGCCGCCCTAGTGAGGAAGCAGGCGTTAGAGGAGAGCGTCAACTCTGTAAGGTATCGCAGGTCTCATTGTGCACTCACGTTCGTTGTAACTTTGATGAGAGGGCACTGTGTGCCGTCCAGCTCTTGTGTGGCGTTTGAGCCCCAGGTAGTGAATGTGTCCGTTTGCTTTAACTGCACGGATGTGCCAGCAGTAAAGGCAAAGTGCTGCCCTCTTCACTCGACACCTCCCTTTTGCTCAGCATGCAAACGGCCTCAGGAACGCAGTTCTGAGCAGCCTTACATTCCATGCTGGAGTGCAGCAAGGAGCGATTTGGGCTCTTCTGAGAATGACCACGGTGCGTCCCCAGTTAAACCAGGGGCCTCCTCAAGGACGACTCCCTTTGGCACCTGGAAGCTAGATGTTTACGTCCAGCCTGAAAGAAAACGATGGACGGCTTTCCCCGGGAAAATGCCGGACGTTCGGTCCCACCCCGAGTCACCAAGTACCAAACTTTGCACAGTGTGGGGAACGCTCTCCTGCACGTATGGCACTCCCCACCTGAAAACCTTTCTTACCAGAAGGGGGCCCTCGTTCCCTTGTACTAGATAGCTAGACAGAATGTTCACATAAACATGCTGTGTCATCAAGCTTGAAAGTGGGACACTGATGGCAAAGTGCGCCTTCTGCCCGTTTGCGAGCGACTCGTTTCTGCCTTCCAAGGTGCCTGAACAGTGCTAGCGGACCGACGTCTCTCCCCTGCAGGGTAGTCGCTGTGGGCCAACAAGGCTGCGTTCTCTCAAAGCCCATCCTGTGCTGGCAAATGCCTTTCTAGGGACTCATACCACTGCACTGCAGAGTCAGCTCCGGCAAAATGAAAGGTGACCTGAGGCCCCAAGGTAAGGGCTAGTGTTTTACGTCAGCAAAGTTGGGGGTGCAGGGGTGCCATGAATCCATGCGCCACGCTGGATGGCCTGAACTCTCCGTTGCCTCCAGGGACACATAGGAGAGGCAGCCGTGCACCACTTTCGCATGGTGACTGCTCTGTGCCGGAGGAGCGGCCAGGGGCTTCTGAGGAACCTCAGGGGGAAAGAGGCCCATGGGAGCCACTCTTCACATTCCTAGCAAGGGCCACTTGTTGCCTGCTGGGGGCCGAGGTAGAGTGTCCCAGTCATAACAGAGACGCGTGGGAGCAGTGCCGGGCAGCCTCCCTGCAAGTCGATCGGCCTCAGTGACTGAAACGGACCTGTGCTTCAGAAACACACCGTGCTAACGACTCAGTCCAGGGAAACACTCAGGACGGCACTCTCGCAGAAGCGCGAGCTAGGCTGTGATTGCAGCCTGAAGAAAGGTACATTTTTCACAGTTACCACGGCTAGGTATGGATAGAGCCTTGGTCACTGAGGCCCACCTCAGGTACTGCACTTCGTATGCAGTTGATGCAGTGCAGGGGACCCTGTGTCCAATAGTTTCTCCGAGGAAAGGCACTGTTCTCCCGATGTTTCCTTGAGGTAGTCAGAAACTACTGAGGATAACTGACTGTATGAGCTCACGGTTGAAACAGGGCGACGCTGCCCAAACGTAATTTTCCCCCCGGGTGGATGAGATGCGGGTCGAAAGGTGCCTGAGACACACTCCTCGGGCCCGTCTTTCCTTTGATCCAGCAGGCCACAGAAAAGAAGTGTGAGTTTACTCGTATGAGGCTCGCTGGTCTCAGTTCTTTGCTGGGAGCGTCTCCAAGAGCACTCCGGAGATTGCCAGCGACAGAAATGTGACCCCTGGCCTCGAGTAAAAGTCCAGCGTTTTCCAGTAGTAAACTGAGGCGTGCCGCCCTAGTGAGGAAGCAGGCGTTAGAGGAGAGCGTCAACTCTGTAAGGTATCGCAGGTCTCATTGTGCACTCACGTTCGTTGTAAGTTTGGTGAGAGGGCACTGTGTGCCGTCCAGCTCTTGTGTGGCGTTTGAGCCCCAGGTAGTGAATGTGTCCGTTTGCTTTAACTGCACGGATGTGCCAGCAGTAAAGGCAAAGTGCTGCCCTCTTCCCTCGACACCTCCCTTTTGCTCAGCATGCAAACGGCCTCAGGAATGCAGTTCTGAGCAGCCTTACATTCCATGCTGGAGTGCAGCAAGGAGCGATTTGGGCTCTTCTGAGAATGACCACGGTGCATCCCCAGTGAAACCAGGGGACTCCTCAAGGACGACTGCCTTCGGCACCTGGAAGCTAGATGTTTCCGTCCAGCCTGAAAGAAAACGATGGACGGCTTTCCCGGGACAATGCCGGACGTTCGGGCCCACCCCGAGTCACCAAGTACCAAACTTTGCACAGTGTGGGGAACGCTCTCCTGCACGTATGGCACTCCCCACCTGAAAACCTTTCTTACCAGAAGGGGGCCCTCGTTCCCTTGTACTAGATAGCTAGACAGAATGTTCACATAAACATGCTGTGTCATCAAGCTTGAAAGTGGGACACTGATGGCAAAGTACGCCTTCTGCCCGTTTGCGAGCGACTCGTTTCTGCCTTCCAAGCTGCCTGAACAGCGCTAGCGGCCCGACGTCTCTCCACTGCAGGGTAGTCGCTGTGGGCCAACAAGGCTGCGTTTTCTCAAAGCCCATCCTGTGCTGGCAAATGCCTTTCTAGGGACTCATACCACTGCACTGCAGAGTCAGCTCCGGCCAAATGAAAGGTGACCTGAGGCCCCAAGGTAAGGGCTAGTGTTTCACGTCAGCAGAGTTGGGGGTGCAGGGGTGCCATGAATCCATGCGCCACGCTGGATGGCCTGAAATCTCCGATGCCTCCGGGGACACATAGGAGAGGCGGCCGTGCACCACTTTCGCATGGTGACTGCTCTGTGCCGGAGGAGCGGCCAGGAGCTTCTGAGGAACCTCAGGGGGAAAGAGGCCCATGGGAGCCACTCTTCACATTCCTAGCAAGGGCCACGTGTTGCCTGCTAGGGGCCGAGGTAGAGTGTCCCAGTCATAACAGAGACGCGTGGGAGCAGTGCCGGGCAGCCTCCCTGCAAGTCGATCGGCCTCAGTGACTGAAACGGACCTGTGCTTCAGAAACACACCGTGCTAACGACTCAGTCCAGGGAAACACTCAGGACGGCACTCTCGCAGAAGCGCGAGCTAGGCTGTGAGTGCAGCCTGAAGAAAGGTACATTTTTCACAGTTACCATGGCTATGTATGGATAGAGCCTTGGTCACTGAGGCCCACCTCAGGTACTGCACTTCGTATGCAGTTGATGCAGTGCAGGGGACCCTGTGTCCAAAAGTTTCTCCGAGGAAAGGCACTGTTCTCCCGATGTTTCCTTGAGGTAGTCAGAAGCTACTGAGGATAACTGACTGTATGAGTTCACGGTTGAAACAGGGCGACGATGCCCAAACGTAATTTTCCCCCCGGGTGGATGAGATGCGGGTCGAAAGGTGCCTGAGACACACTCCTCGGGCCCGTCTTTCCTTTGATCCAGCAGGCCTCAGAAAAGAAGTGTGAGTTTACTCGTATGAGGCTCGCTGGTCTCAGTTCTTTGCTGGGAGCGTCTCCAAGAGCACTCCGGAGATTGCCAGCGACAGAAATGTGACCCCTGGCCTCGAGTAAAAGTCCAGCGTTTTCCAGTAGTAGAGTGAAGAATGCCGCCCTAGTGAGGAAGCAGGCGTTAAAGGAGAACCTCAACTCTGTAAGGTATCGCAGGACTCATTGTGCACTCACGTTCGTTGTAACTTTGGTGAGAGGGCACTGTGTGCCGTCCAGCTCTTGTGTGGCGTTTGAGCCCCAGGAAGTGAATGTGTCCGTTTGCTTTAACTTCATGGATGTGTCAGCAGTAAAGGCAAAGTGTTGCCCTCTTCCCTCGACACCTCCCGTTTATTCAGCATGCAAACGGCCTCAGGAACGCAGTTCTGAGCAGCGTTACATTCCATACTGGTGTGCCCCTAGGAGCGATTTGGGCTCTTCTGAGAATGACCACGGAGCGTCCCCAGTGAAACCAGGGGACTCCTCAAGGAAGACTCCCTTCGGCACCTGGAAGCTAGATGTTTCCGTCCAGCCTGAAAGAAAACGATGGACGGCTTTCCCGGGACAATGCCGGACGTTCGGGACCACCCCGAGTCACCAAGTACCAAACTTTGCACAGTGTGGGGAACGCTCTCCTGCACGTATGGCACTCCCCACCTGAAAACCTTTCTTACCAGAAGGGGGCCCTCGTTCCCTTGTACTAGATAGCTAGACAGAATGTTCACATAAACATGCTGTGTCATCAAGCTTGAAAGTGGGACACTGATGGCAAAGTACGCCTTCTGCCCGTTTGCGAGCGACTCGTTTCTGCCTTCCAAGCTGCCTGAACAGCGCTAGCGGCCCGACGTCTCTCCACTGCAGGGTAGTCGCTGTGGGCCAACAAGGCTGCGTTCTGTCAAAGCCCATCCTGTGCTGGCAAATGCCTTTCTAGGGTCTCATACCACTGCACTGCAGAGTCAGCTCCGGCCAAATGAAAGGTGACCTGAGGCCCCAAGGTAAGGGCTAGTGTTTCACGTCAGCAGAGTTGGGGGTGCAGGGGTGCCATGAATCCATGCGCCACGCTGGATGGCCTGAACTCTCCGATGCCTCCGGGGACACATAGGAGAGGCGGCCGTGCACCACTTTCGCATGGTGACTGCTCTGTGCCGGAGGAGCGGCCAGGGGCTTCTGAGGAACCTCAGGGGGAAGGAGGCCCATGGGAGCCCCTCTTCACATTCCTAGCAAGGGCCACGTGTTGCCTGCTGGGGGCCGACGTACAGTGTCCCAGTCATAACAGAGACGCGTGGGAGCAGTGCCGGGCAGCCTCCCTGCAGGTCGATCGGCCTCAGTGACTGAAACGGACCTGTGCTTCAGAAACACACCGTGCTAACGACTCAGTCCAGGGAAACACTCAGGACGGCACTCTCGCAGAAGCGCGAGCTAGGCTGTGAGTGCAGCCTGAAGAAAGGTACATTTTTCACACTTACCACGGCTAGGTATGGATAGAGCCTTGGTCACTGAGGCCCACCTCAGGTACTGCACTTCGTATGCAGTTGATGCAGTGCAGGGGACCCTGTGTCCAATAGTTTCTCCGAGGAAAGGCACTGTTCTCCCGATGTTTCCTTGAGGTAGTCAGAAACTACTGAGGATAACTGACTGTATGAGCTCACGGTTGAAACAGGGCGACGCTGCCCAAACGTAATTTTCCCCCCGGGTGGATGAGATGCGGGTCGAAAGGTGCCTGAGACACACTCCTCGGGCCCGTCTTTCCTTTGATCCAGCAGGCCACAGAAAAGAAGTGTGAGTTTACTCGTATGAGGCTCGCTGGTCTCAGTTCTTTGCTGGGAGCGTCTCCAAGAGCACTCCGGAGATTGCCAGCGACAGAAATGTGACCCCTGGCCTCGAGTAAAAGTCCAGCGTTTTCCAGTAGTAAACTGAGGCGTGCCGCCCTAGTGAGGAAGCAGGCGTTAGAGGAGAGCGTCAACTCTGTAAGGTATCGCAGGTCTCATTGTGCACTCACGTTCTTTGTAAGTTTGGTGAGAGGGCACTGTGTGCCGTCCAGCTCTTGTGTGGCGTTTGAGCCCCAGGTAGTGAATGTGTCCGTTTGCTTTAACTGCACGGATGTGCCAGCAGTAAAGGCAAAGTGCTGCCCTCTTCCCTCGACACCTCCCTTTTGCTCAGCATGCAAACGGCCTCAGGAATGCAGTTCTGAGCAGCCTTACATTCCATGCTGGAGTGCAGCAAGGAGCGATTTGGGCTCTTCTGAGAATGACCACGGTGCATCCCCAGTGAAACCAGGGGACTCCTCAAGGACGACTGCCTTCGGCACCTGGAAGCTAGATGTTTCCGTCCAGCCTGAAAGAAAACGATGGACGGCTTTCCCGGGACAATGCCGGACGTTCGGGCCCACCCCGAGTCACCAAGTACCAAACTTTGCACAGTGTGGGGAACGCTCTCCTGCACGTATGGCACTCCCCACCTGAAAACCTTTCTTACCAGAAGGGGGCCCTCGTTCCCTTGTACTAGATAGCTAGACAGAATGTTCACATAAACATGCTGTGTCATCAAGCTTGAAAGTGGGACACTGATGGCAAAGTACGCCTTCTGCCCGTTTGCGAGCGACTCGTTTCTGCCTTCCAAGCTGCCTGAACAGCGCTAGCGGCCCGACGTCTCTCCACTGCAGGGTAGTCGCTGTGGGCCAACAAGGCTGCGTTTTCTCAAAGCCCATCCTGTGCTGGCAAATGCCTTTCTAGGGACTCATACCACTGCACTGCAGAGTCAGCTCCGGCCAAATGAAAGGTGACCTGAGGCCCCAAGGTAAGGGCTAGTGTTTCACGTCAGCAGAGTTGGGGGTGCAGGGGTGCCATGAATCCATGCGCCACGCTGGATGGCCTGAAATCTCCGATGCCTCCGGGGACACATAGGAGAGGCGGCCGTGCACCACTTTCGCATGGTGACTGCTCTGTGCCGGAGGAGCGGCCAGGAGCTTCTGAGGAACCTCAGGGGGAAAGAGGCCCATGGGAGCCACTCTTCACATTCCTAGCAAGGGCCACGTGTTGCCTGCTAGGGGCCGAGGTAGAGTGTCCCAGTCATAACAGAGACGCGTGGGAGCAGTGCCGGGCAGCCTCCCTGCAAGTCGATCGGCCTCAGTGACTGAAACGGACCTGTGCTTCAGAAACACACCGTGCTAACGACTCAGTCCAGGGAAACACTCAGGACGGCACTCTCGCAGAAGCGCGAGCTAGGCTGTGAGTGCAGCCTGAAGAAAGGTACATTTTTCACAGTTACCATGGCTATGTATGGATAGAGCCTTGGTCACTGAGGCCCACCTCAGGTACTGCACTTCGTATGCAGTTGATGCAGTGCAGGGGACCCTGTGTCCAAAAGTTTCTCCGAGGAAAGGCACTGTTCTCCCGATGTTTCCTTGAGGTAGTCAGAAGCTACTGAGGATAACTGACTGTATGAGTTCATGGTTGAAACAGGGCGACGATGCCCAAACGTAATTTTCCCCCCGGGTGGATGAGATGCGGGTCGAAAGGTGCCTGAGACACACTCCTCGGGCCCGTCTTTCCTTTGATCCAGCAGGCCTCAGAAAAGAAGTGTGAGTTTACTCGTATGAGGCTCGCTGGTCTCAGTTCTTTGCTGGGAGCGTCTCCAAGAGCACTCCGGAGATTGCCAGCGACAGAAATGTGACCCCTGGCCTCGAGTAAAAGTCCAGCGTTTTCCAGTAGTAGAGTGAAGAATGCCGCCCTAGTGAGGAAGCAGGCGTTAAAGGAGAACCTCAACTCTGTAAGGTATCGCAGGACTCATTGTGCACTCACGTTCGTTGTAACTTTGGTGAGAGGGCACTGTGTGCCGTCCAGCTCTTGTGTGGCGTTTGAGCCCCAGGAAGTGAATGTGTCCGTTTGCTTTAACTTCATGGATGTGTCAGCAGTAAAGGCAAAGTGTTGCCCTCTTCCCTCGACACCTCCCGTTTATTCAGCATGCAAACGGCCTCAGGAACGCAGTTCTGAGCAGCGTTACATTCCATACTGGTGTGCCCCTAGGAGCGATTTGGGCTCTTCTGAGAATGACCACGGAGCGTCCCCAGTGAAACCAGGGGACTCCTCAAGGACGACTCCCTTCGGCACCTGGAAGCTAGATGTTTACGTCCAGCCTGAAAGAAAACGATGGACGGCTTTCCCGGGACAATGCCGGACGTTCGGGACCACCCCGAGTCACCAAGTACCAAACTTTGCACAGTGTGGGGAACGCTCTCCTGCACGTATGGCACTCCCCACCTGAAAACCTTTCTTACCAGAAGGGGGCCCTCGTTCCCTTGTACTAGATAGCTAGACAGAATGTTCACATAAACATGCTGTGTCATCAAGCTTGAAAGTGGGACACTGATGGCAAAGTACGCCTTCTGCCCGTTTGCGAGCGACTCGTTTCTGCCTTCCAAGCTGCCTGAACAGCGCTAGCGGCCCGACGTCTCTCCACTGCAGGGTAGTCGCTGTGGGCCAACAAGGCTGCGTTCTGTCAAAGCCCATCCTGTGCTGGCAAATGCCTTTCTAGGGTCTCATACCACTGCACTGCAGAGTCAGCTCCGGCCAAATGAAAGGTGACCTGAGGCCCCAAGGTAAGGGCTAGTGTTTCACGTCAGCAGAGTTGGGGGTGCAGGGGTGCCATGAATCCATGCGCCACGCTGGATGGCCTGAACTCTCCGATGCCTCCGGGGACACATAGGAGAGGCGGCCGTGCACCACTTTCGCATGGTGACTGCTCTGTGCCGGAGGAGCGGCCAGGGGCTTCTGAGGAACCTCAGGGGGAAGGAGGCCCATGGGAGCCCCTCTTCACATTCCTAGCAAGGGCCACGTGTTGCCTGCTGGGGGCCGAGGTACAGTGTCCCAGTCATAACAGAGACGCGTGGGAGCAGTGCCGGGCAGCCTCCCTGCAGGTCGATCGGCCTCAGTGACTGAAACGGACCTGTGCTTCAGAAACACACCGTGCTAACGACTCAGTCCAGGGAAACACTCAGGACGGCACTCTCGCAGAAGCGCGAGCTAGGCTGTGAGTGCAGCCTGAAGAAAGGTATATTTTTCACACTTACCACGGCTAGGTATGGATAGAGCCTTGGTCACTGAGGCCCACCTCAGGTACTGCACTTCTTATGCAGTTGATGCAGTGCAGGGGACCCTGGGTCCAATAGTTTCTCCGAGGAAAGGCACTGTTCTCCCGATGTTTCCTTGAGGTAGTCAGAAACTACTGAGGATAACTGACTGTATGAGCTCACGGTTGAAACAGGGCGACGCGGCCCAAACGTAATTTCCCCCCCGGGTGGATGAGATGCGGGTCGAAAGGTGCCTGAGACACACTCCTCGGGCCCGTCTTTCCTTTGATCCAGCAGGCCTCAGAAAAGAAGTGTCAGTTTACTCGTATGAGGCTCGCTGGTCTCAGTTCTTTGCTGGGAGCGTCTCCAAGAGCACTCCGGAGATTGCCAGCGACAGAAATGTGACCCCTGGCCTCGAGTAAAAGTCCAGCGTTTTCCAGTAGTAGAGTGAAGAATGCCGCCCTAGTGAGGAAGCAGGCGTTAAAGGAGAGCCTCAACTCTGTAAGGTATCGCAGGACTCATTGTGCACTCACGTTCGTTGTAACTTTGGTGAGAGGGCACTGTGTGCCGTCCAGCTCTTGTGTGGCGTTTGAGCCCCAGGAAGTGAATGTGTCCGTTTGCTTTAACTGCATGGATGTGCCAGCAGTAAAGGCAAAGTGTTGCCCTCTTCACTCGACACCTCCCGTTTATTCAGCATGCAAACGGCCTCAGGAACGCAGTTCTGAGCAGCGTTACATTCCATACTGGTGTGCCCCTAGGAGGGATTTGGGCTCTTCTGAGAATGACCACGGTGCGTCCCCAGTGAAACCAGGGGACTCCTCAAGGACGACTCCCTTTGGCACCTGGAAGCTAGATGTTTCCGTCCAGCCTGAAAGAAAACGATGGACGGCTTTCCCGGGACAATGCCGGACGTTCGGGACCACCCCGAGTCACCAAGTACCAAACTTTGCACAGTGTGGGGAACGCTCTCCTGCACGTATGGCACTCCCCACCTGAAAACCTTTCTTACCAGAAGGGGGCCCTCGTTCCCTTGTACTAGATAGCTAGACAGAATGTTCACATAAACATGCTGTGTCATCAAGCTTGAAAGTTGGACACTGATGGCAAAGTGCACCTTCTGCCCGTTTGCGAGCGACTCGTTTCTGCCTTCCAAGCTGCCTGAACAGCGCTAGTGGCCCGATGTCTCTCCACTGCAGGGTAGTCGCTGTGGGCCAACAAGGCTGCGTTCTCTCAAAGCCCATCCTGTGCTGGCAAATGCCTTTCTAGGGACTCATACCACTGCACTGCAGAGTAAGCTCCGGCAAAATGAAAGGTGACGTGAGGCCCCAAGGTAAGGGCTAGTGTTTTACGTCAGCAAAGTTGGGGTTGCAGGGGTGCCATGAATCCATGCGCCACGCTGGATGGCCTGAACTCTCCGATGCCTCCGGGGACACATAGGAGAGGCGGCCGTGCACCACTTTCGCATGGTGACTGCTCTGTGCCTGAGGAGCGGCCAGCGGCTTCTGAGGAACCTCAGGGGGAAAGAGGCCCATGGGAGCCACTCTTCACATTCCTAGCAAGGGCCACGTGTTGCCTGCTGGGGGCCGAGGTAGAGTGTCCCAGTCATAACAGAGACGCATGGGAGCAGTGCCGGGCAGCCTCCCTGCAAGTCGATCGGCCTCAGTGACTAAAACGGACCTGTGCTTCAGAAACATACCGTGCTAACGACTCAGTCCAGGGAAACACTCAGGACGGCACTCTCGCAGAAGCGCGAGCTAGGCTGTGAGTGCAGCCTGAAGAAAGGTACATTTTTCACACTTACCACGGCTAGGTATGGATAGAGCCTTGGTCACTGAGGCCCACCTCAGGTACTGCACTTCGTATGCAGTTGATGCAGTGCAGGGGACCCTGTGTCCAATAGTTTCTCCGAGGAAAGGCACTGTTCTCCCGATGTTTCCTTGAGGTAGTCAGAAACTACTGAGGATAACTGACTGTATGAGCTCACGGTTGAAACAGGGCGACGCTGCCCAAACGTAATTTTCCCCCCGGGTGGATGAGATGCGGGTCGAAAGGTGCCTGAGACACACTCCTCGGGCCCGTCTTTCCTTTGATCCAGCAGGCCACAGAAAAGAAGTGTGAGTTTACTCGTATGAGGCTCGCTGGTCTCAGTTCTTTGCTGGGAGCGTCTCCAAGAGCACTCCGGAGATTGCCAGCGACAGAAATGTGACCCCTGGCCTCGAGTAAAAGTCCAGCGTTTTCCAGTAGTAAACTGAGGCGTGCCGCCCTAGTGAGGAAGCAGGCGTTAGAGGAGAGCGTCAACTCTGTAAGGTATCGCAGGTCTCATTGTGCACTCACGTTCTTTGTAAGTTTGGTGAGAGGGCACTGTGTGCCGTCCAGCTCTTGTGTGGCGTTTGAGCCCCAGGTAGTGAATGTGTCCGTTTGCTTTAACTGCACGGATGTGCCAGCAGTAAAGGCAAAGTGCTGCCCTCTTCCCTCGACACCTCCCTTTTGCTCAGCATGCAAACGGCCTCAGGAATGCAGTTCTGAGCAGCCTTACATTCCATGCTGGAGTGCAGCAAGGAGCGATTTGGGCTCTTCTGAGAATGACCACGGTGCATCCCCAGTGAAACCAGGGGACTCCTCAAGGACGACTGCCTTCGGCACCTGGAAGCTAGATGTTTCCGTCCAGCCTGAAAGAAAACGATGGACGGCTTTCCCGGGACAATGCCGGACGTTCGGGCCCACCCCGAGTCACCAAGTACCAAACTTTGCACAGTGTGGGGAACGCTCTCCTGCACGTATGGCACTCCCCACCTGAAAACCTTTCTTACCAGAAGGGGGCCCTCGTTCCCTTGTACTAGATAGCTAGACAGAATGTTCACATAAACATGCTGTGTCATCAAGCTTGAAAGTGGGACACTGATGGCAAAGTACGCCTTCTGCCCGTTTGCGAGCGACTCGTTTCTGCCTTCCAAGCTGCCTGAACAGCGCTAGCGGCCCGACGTCTCTCCACTGCAGGGTAGTCGCTGTGGGCCAACAAGGCTGCGTTTTCTCAAAGCCCATCCTGTGCTGGCAAATGCCTTTCTAGGGACTCATACCACTGCACTGCAGAGTCAGCTCCGGCCAAATGAAAGGTGACCTGAGGCCCCAAGGTAAGGGCTAGTGTTTCACGTCAGCAGAGTTGGGGGTGCAGGGGTGCCATGAATCCATGCGCCACGCTGGATGGCCTGAAATCTCCGATGCCTCCGGGGACACATAGGAGAGGCGGCCGTGCACCACTTTCGCATGGTGACTGCTCTGTGCCGGAGGAGCGGCCAGGAGCTTCTGAGGAACCTCAGGGGGAAAGAGGCCCATGGGAGCCACTCTTCACATTCCTAGCAAGGGCCACGTGTTGCCTGCTAGGGGCCGAGGTAGAGTGTCCCAGTCATAACAGAGACGCGTGGGAGCAGTGCCGGGCAGCCTCCCTGCAAGTCGATCGGCCTCAGTGACTGAAACGGACCTGTGCTTCAGAAACACACCGTGCTAACGACTCAGTCCAGGGAAACACTCAGGACGGCACTCTCGCAGAAGCGCGAGCTAGGCTGTGAGTGCAGCCTGAAGAAAGGTACATTTTTCACAGTTACCATGGCTATGTATGGATAGAGCCTTGGTCACTGAGGCCCACCTCAGGTACTGCACTTCGTATGCAGTTGATGCAGTGCAGGGGACCCTGTGTCCAAAAGTTTCTCCGAGGAAAGGCACTGTTCTCCCGATGTTTCCTTGAGGTAGTCAGAAGCTACTGAGGATAACTGACTGTATGAGTTCATGGTTGAAACAGGGCGACGATGCCCAAACGTAATTTTCCCCCCGGGTGGATGAGATGCGGGTCGAAAGGTGCCTGAGACACACTCCTCGGGCCCGTCTTTCCTTTGATCCAGCAGGCCTCAGAAAAGAAGTGTGAGTTTACTCGTATGAGGCTCGCTGGTCTCAGTTCTTTGCTGGGAGCGTCTCCAAGAGCACTCCGGAGATTGCCAGCGACAGAAATGTGACCCCTGGCCTCGAGTAAAAGTCCAGCGTTTTCCAGTAGTAGAGTGAAGAATGCCGCCCTAGTGAGGAAGCAGGCGTTAAAGGAGAACCTCAACTCTGTAAGGTATCGCAGGACTCATTGTGCACTCACGTTCGTTGTAACTTTGGTGAGAGGGCACTGTGTGCCGTCCAGCTCTTGTGTGGCGTTTGAGCCCCAGGAAGTGAATGTGTCCGTTTGCTTTAACTTCATGGATGTGTCAGCAGTAAAGGCAAAGTGTTGCCCTCTTCCCTCGACACCTCCCGTTTATTCAGCATGCAAACGGCCTCAGGAACGCAGTTCTGAGCAGCGTTACATTCCATACTGGTGTGCCCCTAGGAGCGATTTGGGCTCTTCTGAGAATGACCACGGAGCGTCCCCAGTGAAACCAGGGGACTCCTCAAGGACGACTCCCTTCGGCACCTGGAAGCTAGATGTTTACGTCCAGCCTGAAAGAAAACGATGGACGGCTTTCCCGGGACAATGCCGGACGTTCGGGACCACCCCGAGTCACCAAGTACCAAACTTTGCACAGTGTGGGGAACGCTCTCCTGCACGTATGGCACTCCCCACCTGAAAACCTTTCTTACCAGAAGGGGGCCCTCGTTCCCTTGTACTAGATAGCTAGACAGAATGTTCACATAAACATGCTGTGTCATCAAGCTTGAAAGTGGGACACTGATGGCAAAGTACGCCTTCTGCCCGTTTGCGAGCGACTCGTTTCTGCCTTCCAAGCTGCCTGAACAGCGCTAGCGGCCCGACGTCTCTCCACTGCAGGGTAGTCGCTGTGGGCCAACAAGGCTGCGTTCTGTCAAAGCCCATCCTGTGCTGGCAAATGCCTTTCTAGGGTCTCATACCACTGCACTGCAGAGTCAGCTCCGGCCAAATGAAAGGTGACCTGAGGCCCCAAGGTAAGGGCTAGTGTTTCACGTCAGCAGAGTTGGGGGTGCAGGGGTGCCATGAATCCATGCGCCACGCTGGATGGCCTGAACTCTCCGATGCCTCCGGGGACACATAGGAGAGGCGGCCGTGCACCACTTTCGCATGGTGACTGCTCTGTGCCGGAGGAGCGGCCAGGGGCTTCTGAGGAACCTCAGGGGGAAGGAGGCCCATGGGAGCCCCTCTTCACATTCCTAGCAAGGGCCACGTGTTGCCTGCTGGGGGCCGAGGTACAGTGTCCCAGTCATAACAGAGACGCGTGGGAGCAGTGCCGGGCAGCCTCCCTGCAGGTCGATCGGCCTCAGTGACTGAAACGGACCTGTGCTTCAGAAACACACCGTGCTAACGACTCAGTCCAGGGAAACACTCAGGACGGCACTCTCGCAGAAGCGCGAGCTAGGCTGTGAGTGCAGCCTGAAGAAAGGTATATTTTTCACACTTACCACGGCTAGGTATGGATAGAGCCTTGGTCACTGAGGCCCACCTCAGGTACTGCACTTCTTATGCAGTTGATGCAGTGCAGGGGACCCTGGGTCCAATAGTTTCTCCGAGGAAAGGCACTGTTCTCCCGATGTTTCCTTGAGGTAGTCAGAAACTACTGAGGATAACTGACTGTATGAGCTCACGGTTGAAACAGGGCGACGCGGCCCAAACGTAATTTCCCCCCCGGGTGGATGAGATGCGGGTCGAAAGGTGCCTGAGACACACTCCTCGGGCCCGTCTTTCCTTTGATCCAGCAGGCCTCAGAAAAGAAGTGTCAGTTTACTCGTATGAGGCTCGCTGGTCTCAGTTCTTTGCTGGGAGCGTCTCCAAGAGCACTCCGGAGATTGCCAGCGACAGAAATGTGACCCCTGGCCTCGAGTAAAAGTCCAGCGTTTTCCAGTAGTAGAGTGAAGAATGCCGCCCTAGTGAGGAAGCAGGCGTTAAAGGAGAGCCTCAACTCTGTAAGGTATCGCAGGACTCATTGTGCACTCACGTTCGTTGTAACTTTGGTGAGAGGGCACTGTGTGCCGTCCAGCTCTTGTGTGGCGTTTGAGCCCCAGGAAGTGAATGTGTCCGTTTGCTTTAACTGCATGGATGTGCCAGCAGTAAAGGCAAAGTGTTGCCCTCTTCACTCGACACCTCCCGTTTATTCAGCATGCAAACGGCCTCAGGAACGCAGTTCTGAGCAGCGTTACATTCCATACTGGTGTGCCCCTAGGAGGGATTTGGGCTCTTCTGAGAATGACCACGGTGCGTCCCCAGTGAAACCAGGGGACTCCTCAAGGACGACTCCCTTTGGCACCTGGAAGCTAGATGTTTCCGTCCAGCCTGAAAGAAAACGATGGACGGCTTTCCCGGGACAATGCCGGACGTTCGGGACCACCCCGAGTCACCAAGTACCAAACTTTGCACAGTGTGGGGAACGCTCTCCTGCACGTATGGCACTCCCCACCTGAAAACCTTTCTTACCAGAAGGGGGCCCTCGTTCCCTTGTACTAGATAGCTAGACAGAATGTTCACATAAACATGCTGTGTCATCAAGCTTGAAAGTTGGACACTGATGGCAAAGTGCACCTTCTGCCCGTTTGCGAGCGACTCGTTTCTGCCTTCCAAGCTGCCTGAACAGCGCTAGTGGCCCGATGTCTCTCCACTGCAGGGTAGTCGCTGTGGGCCAACAAGGCTGCGTTCTCTCAAAGCCCATCCTGTGCTGGCAAATGCCTTTCTAGGGACTCATACCACTGCACTGCAGAGTAAGCTCCGGCAAAATGAAAGGTGACGTGAGGCCCCAAGGTAAGGGCTAGTGTTTTACGTCAGCAAAGTTGGGGTTGCAGGGGTGCCATGAATCCATGCGCCACGCTGGATGGCCTGAACTCTCCGATGCCTCCGGGGACACATAGGAGAGGCGGCCGTGCACCACTTTCGCATGGTGACTGCTCTGTGCCTGAGGAGCGGCCAGCGGCTTCTGAGGAACCTCAGGGGGAAAGAGGCCCATGGGAGCCACTCTTCACATTCCTAGCAAGGGCCACGTGTTGCCTGCTGGGGGCCGAGGTAGAGTGTCCCAGTCATAACAGAGACGCATGGGAGCAGTGCCGGGCAGCCTCCCTGCAAGTCGATCGGCCTCAGTGACTAAAACGGACCTGTGCTTCAGAAACATACCGTGCTAACGACTCAGTCCAGGGAAACACTCAGGACGGCACTCTCGCAGAAGCGCGAGCTAGGCTGTGAGTGCAGCCTGAAGAAAGGTATATTTTTCACACTTACCACGGCTAGGTATGGATAGAGCCTTGGTCACTGAGGCCCACCTCAGGTACTGCACTTCGTATGCAGTTGATGCAGTGCAGGGGACCCTGTGTCCAAAAGTTTCTCCGAGGAAAGGCACTGTTCTCCCGATGTTTCCTTGAGGTAGTCAGAAACTACTGAGGATAACTGACTGTATGAGCTCACGGTTGAAACAGGGCGACGCTGCCCAAACGTAATTTTCCCCCCGGGTGGATGAGATGCGGGTCGAAAGGTGCCTGAGACACACTCCTCGGGCCCGTCTTTCCTTTGCTCCAGCAGGCTTCAGAAAAGAAGTGTGAGTTTACTCGTATGAGGCTCGCTGGTCTCAGTTCTTTGCTGGGAGCGTCTCCAAGAGCACTCCGGAGATTGCCAGCGACAGAAATGTGACCCCTGGCCTCGAGTAAAAGTCCAGCGTTTTCCAGTAGTAAAGTGAAGATTGCCGCCCTAGTGAGGAAGCAGGCGTTAAAGGAGAGCGTCAACTCTGTAAGGTATCGCAGGTCTCATTGTGCACTCACGTTCGTTGTAAGTTTGGTGAGAGGGCACTGTGTGCCGTCCAGCTCTTGTGTGGCGTTTGAGCCCCAGGTAGTGAATGTGTCCGTTTGCTTTAACTGCACGGATGTGCCAGCAGTAAAGGCAAAGTGCTGCCCTCTTCACTCGACACCTCCCTTTTGCTCAGCATGCAAACGGCCTCAGGAACGCAGTTCTGAGCAGCCTTACATTCCATGCTGGAGTGCAGCAAGGAGCGATTTGGGCTCTTCTGAGAATGACCACGGTGCGTCCCCAGTTAAACCAGGGGCCTCCTCAAGGACGACTCCCTTTGGCACCTGGAAGCTAGATGTTTACGTCCAGCCTGAAAGAAAACGATGGACGGCTTTCCCCGGGAAAATGCCGGACGTTCGGTCCCACCCCGAGTCACCAAGTACCAAACTTTGCACAGTGTGGGGAACGCTCTCCTGCACGTATGGCACTCCCCACCTGAAAACCTTTCTTACCAGAAGGGGGCCCTCGTTCCCTTGTACTAGATAGCTAGACAGAATGTTCACATAAACATGCTGTGTCATCAAGCTTGAAAGTGGGACACTGATGGCAAAGTGCGCCTTCTGCCCGTTTGCGAGCGACTCGTTTCTGCCTTCCAAGCTGCCTGAACAGCGCTAGCGGCCCGACGTCTCTCCACTGCAGGGTAGTCGCTGTGGGCCAACAAGGCTGCGTTCTCTCAAAGCCCATCCTGTGCTGGCAAATGCCTTTCTAGGGACTCATACCACTGCACTGCAGAGTCAGCTCCGGCAAAATGAAAGGTGACCTGAGGCCCCAAGGTAAGGGTTAGTGTTTTACGTCAGCAAAGTTGGGGGTGCAGGGGTGCCATGAATCCATGCACCACGCTGGATGGCCTGAACTCTCCGATGCCTCCAGGGACACATAGGAGAGGCGGCCGTGCACCACTTTCGCATGGTGACTGCTCTGTGCCGGAGGAGCGACCAGGGGCTTCTGAGGAACCTCAGGGGGAAAGAGGCCCATGGGAGCCACTCTTCACATTCCTAGCAAGGGCCACGTGTTGCCTGCTAGGGGCCGAGGTAGAGTGTCCCAGTCATAACAGAGACGCGTGGGAGCAGTGCCGGGCAGCCTCCCTGCAAGTCGATCGGCCTCAGTGACTGAAACGGACCTGTGCTTCAGAAACACACCGTGCTAACGACTCAGTCCAGGGAAACACTCAGGACGGCACTCTCGCAGAAGCGCGAGCTAGGCTGTGAGTGCAGCCTGAAGAAAGGTACATTTTTCACACTTACCACGGCTAGGTATGGATAGAGCCTTGGTCACTGAGGCCCACCTCAGGTACTGCACTTCGTATGCAGTTGATGCAGTGCAGGGGACCCTGTGTCCAATAGTTTCTCCGAGGAAAGGCACTGTTCTCCCGATGTTTCCTTGAGGTAGTCAGAAACTACTGAGGATAACTGACTGTATGAGCTCACGGTTGAAACAGGGCGACGCTGCCCAAACGTAATTTCCCCCCGGGTGGATGAGATGCGGGTCGAAAGGTGCCTGAGACACACTCCTCGGGCCCGTCTTTCCTTTGATCCAGCAGGCCTCAGAAAAGAAGTGTGAGTTTACTCGTATGAGGCTCGCTGGTCTCAGTTCTTTGCTGGGAGCGTCTCCAAGAGCACTCCGGAGATTGCCAGCGACAGAAATGTGACCCCTGGCCTCGAGTAAAAGTCCAGCGTTTTCCAGTAGTAGAGTGAAGAATGCCGCCCTAGTGAGGAAGCAGGCGTTAAAGGAGAGCCTCAACTCTGTAAGGTATCGCAGGACTCATTGTGCACTCACGTTCGTTGTAACTTTGGTGAGAGGGCACTGTGTGCCGTCCAGCTCTTGTGTGGCGTTTGAGCCCCAGGAAGTGAATGTGTCCGTTTGCTTTAACTGCATGGATGTGCCAGCAGTAAAGGCAAAGTGTTGCCCTCTTCACTCGACACCTCCCGTTTATTCAGCATGCAAACGGCCTCAGGAACGCAGTTCTGAGCAGCGTTACATTCCATACTGGTGTGCCCCTAGGAGCGATTTGGGCTCTTCTGAGAATGACCACGGTGCGTCCCCAGTGAAACCAGGGGACTCCTCAAGGACGACTCCCTTTGGCACCTGGAAGCTAGATGTTTCCGTCCAGCCTGAAAGAAAACGATGGACGGCTTTCCCGGGACAATGCCGGACGTTCGGGCCCACCCCGAGTCACCAAGTACCAAACTTTGCACAGTGTGGGGAACGCTCTCCTGCACGTATGGCACTCCCCACCTGAAAACCTTTCTTACCAGAAGGGGGCCCTCGTTCCCTTGTACTAGATAGCTAGACAGAATGTTCACATAAACATGCTGTGTCATCAAGCTTGAAAGTGGGACCCTGATGGCAAAGTTCGCCTTCTGCCCGTTTGCGAGCGACTCGTTTCTGCCTTCCAAGCTGCCTGAACAGCGCTAGCGGCCCGACGTCTCTCCACTGCAGGGTAGTCGCTGTGGGCCAACAAGGCTGCGTTCTCTCAAAGCCCATCCTGTGCTGGCAAATGCCTTTCTAGGGACTCATACCACTGCACTGCAGAGTCAGCTCCGGCCAAATGAAAGGTGACCTGAGGCCCCAAGGTAAGGGCTAGTGTTTCACGTCAGCAGAGTTGGGGGTGCAGGGGTGCCATGAATCCATGCGCCACGCTGGATGGCCTGAACTCTCCGATGCCTCCGGGGACACATAGGAGAGGCGGCCGTGCACCACTTTCGCATGGTGACTGCTCTGTGCCGGAGGAGCGGCCAGGGGCTTCTGAGGAACCTCAGGGGGAAAGAGGCCCATGGGAGCCACTCTTCACATTCCTAGCAAGGGCCACGTGTTGCCTGCTGGGGGCCGAGGTAGAGTGTCCCAGTCATAACAGAGACGCGTGGGAGCAGTGCCGGGCAGCCTCCCTGCAAGTCGATCGGCCTCAGTGACTGAAACGGACCTGTGCTTCAGAAACACACCGTGCTAACGACTCAGTCCAGGGAAACACTCAGGACGGCACTCTCGCAGAAGCGCGAGCTAGGCTGTGAGTGCAGCCTGAAGAAAGGTACAGTTTTCACAGTTACCAAGGCTAGGTATGGACAGAGCCTTGGTCACTGAGGCCCACCTCAGGTACTGCACTTCTTATGCGGTTGATGCAGTGCAGGGGACCCTGTGTCCAATAGTTTCTCCGAGGAAAGGCACTGTTCTCCCGATGTTTCCTTGAGGTAGTCAGAAACTACTGAGGATAACTGACTGTATGAGCTCACGGTTGAAACAGGGCGACGCTGCCCAAACGTAATTTTCCCCCCGGGTGGATGAGATGCGGGTCGAAAGGTGCCTGAGACACACTCCTCGGGCCCGTCTTTCCTTTGATCCAGCAGGCCACAGAAAAGAAGTGTGAGTTTACTCGTATGAGGCTCGCTGGTCTCAGTTCTTTGCTGGGAGCGTCTCCAAGAGCACTCCGGAGATTGCCAGCAACAGAAATGTGACCCCTGGCCTCGAGTAAAAGTCCAGCGTTTTCCAGTAGTAAACTGAGGCGTGCCGCCCTAGTGAGGAAGCAGGCGTTAGAGGAGAGCGTCAACTCTGTAAGGTATCGCAGGTCTCATTGTGCACTCACGTTCGTTGTAAGTTCGGTGAGAGGGCACTGTGTGCCGTCCAGCTCTTGTGTGGCGTTTGAGCCCCAGGTAGTGAATGTGTCCGTTTGCTTTAACTGCACGGATGTGCCAGCAGTAAAGGCAAAGTGCTGCCCTCTTCACTCGACACCTCCCTTTTGCTCAGCATGCAAACGGCCTCAGGAACGCAGTTCTGAGCAGCCTTACATTCCATGCTGGAGTGCAGCAAGGAGCGATTTGGGCTCTTCTGAGAATGACCACGGTGCGTCCCCAGTTAAACCAGGGGCCTCCTCAAGGACGACTCCCTTTGGCACCTGGAAGCTAGATGTTTACGTCCAGCCTGAAAGAAAACGATGGACGGCTTTCCCCGGGAAAATGCCGGACGTTCGGTCCCACCCCGAGTCACCAAGTACCAAACTTTGCACAGTGTGGGGAACGCTCTCCTGCACGTATGGCACTCCCCACCTGAAAACCTTTCTTACCAGAAGGGGGCCCTCGTTCCCTTGTACTAGATAGCTAGACAGAATGTTCACATAAACATGCTGTGTCATCAAGCTTGAAAGTGGGACACTGATGGCAAAGTGCGCCTTCTGCCCGTTTGCGAGCGACTCGTTTCTGCCTTCCAAGCTGCCTGAACAGCGCTAGCGGCCCGACGTCTCTCCACTGCAGGGTAGTCGCTGTGGGCCAACAAGGCTGCGTTCTCTCAAAGCCCATCCTGTGCTGGCAAATGCCTTTCTAGGGACTCATACCACTGCACTGCAGAGTCAGCTCCGGCAAAATGAAAGGTGACCTGAGGCCCCAAGGTAAGGGTTAGTGTTTTACGTCAGCAAAGTTGGGGGTGCAGGGGTGCCATGAATCCATGCACCACGCTGGATGGCCTGAACTCTCCGATGCCTCCAGGGACACATAGGAGAGGCGGCCGTGCACCACTTTCGCATGGTGACTGCTCTGTGCCGGAGGAGCGACCAGGGGCTTCTGAGGAACCTCAGGGGGAAAGAGGCCCATGGGAGCCACTCTTCACATTCCTAGCAAGGGCCACGTGTTGCCTGCTAGGGGCCGAGGTAGAGTGTCCCAGTCATAACAGAGACGCGTGGGAGCAGTGCCGGGCAGCCTCCCTGCAAGTCGATCGGCCTCAGTGACTGAAACGGACCTGTGCTTCAGAAACACACCGTGCTAACGACTCAGTCCAGGGAAACACTCAGGACGGCACTCTCGCAGAAGCGCGAGCTAGGCTGTGAGTGCAGCCTGAAGAAAGGTACATTTTTCACACTTACCACGGCTAGGTATGGATAGAGCCTTGGTCACTGAGGCCCACCTCAGGTACTGCACTTCGTATGCAGTTGATGCAGTGCAGGGGACCCTGTGTCCAATAGTTTCTCCGAGGAAAGGCACTGTTCTCCCGATGTTTCCTTGAGGTAGTCAGAAACTACTGAGGATAACTGACTGTATGAGCTCACGGTTGAAACAGGGCGACGCTGCCCAAACGTAATTTCCCCCCGGGTGGATGAGATGCGGGTCGAAAGGTGCCTGAGACACACTCCTCGGGCCCGTCTTTCCTTTGATCCAGCAGGCCTCAGAAAAGAAGTGTGAGTTTACTCGTATGAGGCTCGCTGGTCTCAGTTCTTTGCTGGGAGCGTCTCCAAGAGCACTCCGGAGATTGCCAGCGACAGAAATGTGACCCCTGGCCTCGAGTAAAAGTCCAGCGTTTTCCAGTAGTAGAGTGAAGAATGCCGCCCTAGTGAGGAAGCAGGCGTTAAAGGAGAGCCTCAACTCTGTAAGGTATCGCAGGACTCATTGTGCACTCACGTTCGTTGTAACTTTGGTGAGAGGGCACTGTGTGCCGTCCAGCTCTTGTGTGGCGTTTGAGCCCCAGGAAGTGAATGTGTCCGTTTGCTTTAACTGCATGGATGTGCCAGCAGTAAAGGCAAAGTGTTGCCCTCTTCACTCGACACCTCCCGTTTATTCAGCATGCAAACGGCCTCAGGAACGCAGTTCTGAGCAGCGTTACATTCCATACTGGTGTGCCCCTAGGAGCGATTTGGGCTCTTCTGAGAATGACCACGGTGCGTCCCCAGTGAAACCAGGGGACTCCTCAAGGACGACTCCCTTTGGCACCTGGAAGCTAGATGTTTCCGTCCAGCCTGAAAGAAAACGATGGACGGCTTTCCCGGGACAATGCCGGACGTTCGGGCCCACCCCGAGTCACCAAGTACCAAACTTTGCACAGTGTGGGGAACGCTCTCCTGCACGTATGGCACTCCCCACCTGAAAACCTTTCTTACCAGAAGGGGGCCCTCGTTCCCTTGTACTAGATAGCTAGACAGAATGTTCACATAAACATGCTGTGTCATCAAGCTTGAAAGTGGGACCCTGATGGCAAAGTTCGCCTTCTGCCCGTTTGCGAGCGACTCGTTTCTGCCTTCCAAGCTGCCTGAACAGCGCTAGCGGCCCGACGTCTCTCCACTGCAGGGTAGTCGCTGTGGGCCAACAAGGCTGCGTTCTCTCAAAGCCCATCCTGTGCTGGCAAATGCCTTTCTAGGGACTCATACCACTGCACTGCAGAGTCAGCTCCGGCCAAATGAAAGGTGACCTGAGGCCCCAAGGTAAGGGCTAGTGTTTCACGTCAGCAGAGTTGGGGGTGCAGGGGTGCCATGAATCCATGCGCCACGCTGGATGGCCTGAACTCTCCGATGCCTCCGGGGACACATAGGAGAGGCGGCCGTGCACCACTTTCGCATGGTGACTGCTCTGTGCCGGAGGAGCGGCCAGGGGCTTCTGAGGAACCTCAGGGGGAAAGAGGCCCATGGGAGCCACTCTTCACATTCCTAGCAAGGGCCACGTGTTGCCTGCTGGGGGCCGAGGTAGAGTGTCCCAGTCATAACAGAGACGCGTGGGAGCAGTGCCGGGCAGCCTCCCTGCAAGTCGATCGGCCTCAGTGACTGAAACGGACCTGTGCTTCAGAAACACACCGTGCTAACGACTCAGTCCAGGGAAACACTCAGGACGGCACTCTCGCAGAAGCGCGAGCTAGGCTGTGAGTGCAGCCTGAAGAAAGGTACAGTTTTCACAGTTACCAAGGCTAGGTATGGACAGAGCCTTGGTCACTGAGGCCCACCTCAGGTACTGCACTTCTTATGCGGTTGATGCAGTGCAGGGGACCCTGTGTCCAATAGTTTCTCCGAGGAAAGGCACTGTTCTCCCGATGTTTCCTTGAGGTAGTCAGAAACTACTGAGGATAACTGACTGTATGAGCTCACGGTTGAAACAGGGCGACGCTGCCCAAACGTAATTTTCCCCCCGGGTGGATGAGATGCGGGTCGAAAGGTGCCTGAGACACACTCCTCGGGCCCGTCTTTCCTTTGATCCAGCAGGCCACAGAAAAGAAGTGTGAGTTTACTCGTATGAGGCTCGCTGGTCTCAGTTCTTTGCTGGGAGCGTCTCCAAGAGCACTCCGGAGATTGCCAGCAACAGAAATGTGACCCCTGGCCTCGAGTAAAAGTCCAGCGTTTTCCAGTAGTAAACTGAGGCGTGCCGCCCTAGTGAGGAAGCAGGCGTTAGAGGAGAGCGTCAACTCTGTAAGGTATCGCAGGTCTCATTGTGCACTCACGTTCGTTGTAAGTTCGGTGAGAGGGCACTGTGTGCCGTCCAGCTCTTGTGTGGCGTTTGAGCCCCAGGTAGTGAATGTGTCCGTTTGCTTTAACTGCACGGATGTGCCAGCAGTAAAGGCAAAGTGCTGCCCTCTTCCCTCGACACCTCCCTTTTGCTCAGCATGCAAACGGCCTCAGGAATGCAGTTCTGAGCAGCCTTACATTCCATGCTGGAGTGCAGCAAGGAGCGATTTGGGCTCTTCTGAGAATGACCACGGTGCATCCCCAGTGAAACCAGGGGACTCCTCAAGGACGACTGCCTTCGGCACCTGGAAGCTAGATGTTTACGTCCAGCCTGAAAGAAAACGATGGACGGCTTTCCCGGGACAATGCCGGACGTTCGGGCCCACCCCGAGTCACCAAGTACCAAACTTTGCACAG
The DNA here is from genome assembly GCF_949752795.1 of Hyperoodon ampullatus. NCBI lineage: Eukaryota > Metazoa > Chordata > Mammalia > Artiodactyla > Ziphiidae > Hyperoodon > Hyperoodon ampullatus. The sequence continues at coordinate 56,521,278 of NC_136927.1, read as the reverse complement.
TGTGGGGAACGCTCTCCTGCACGTATGGCACTCCCCACCTGAAAACCTTTCTTACCAGAAGGGGGCCCTCGTTCCCTTGTACTAGATAGCTAGACAGAATGTTCAGATAAACATGCTGTGTCATCAAGCTTGAAAGTGGGACACTGATGGCAAAGTACGCCTTCTGCCCGTTTGCGAGCGACTCGTTTCTGCCTTCCAAGCTGCCTGAACAGCGCTAGCGGCCCGACGTCTCTCCACTGCAGGGTAGTCGCTGTGGGCCAACAAGGCTGCGTTCTCTCAAAGCCCATCCTGTGCTGGCAAATGCCTTTCTAGGGACTCATACCACTACACTGCAGAGTCAGCTCCGGCCAAATGAAAGGTGACCTGAGGCCCCAAGGTAAGGGCTAGTGTTTCACGTCAGCAGAGTTGGGGGTGCAGGGGTGCCATGAATCCATGCGCCACGCTGGATGGCCTGAACTCTCCGATGCCTCCGGGGACACATAGGAGAGGCAGCCGTGCACCTCTTTCGCATGGTGACAGCTCTGTGCCGGAGGAGCGACCAGGGGCTTCTGAGAAACCTCAGGGGGAAAGAGGCCCATGGGAGCCACTCTTCACATTCCTAGCAAGGGCCACGTGTTGCCTGCTGGGGGCCGAGGTAGAGTGTCCCAGTCATAACAGAGACGCGTGGGAGCAGTGCCGGGCAGCCTCCCTGCAAGTCGATCGGCCTCAGTGACTGAAACGGACCTGTGCTTCAGAAACACACCGTGCTAACGACTCAGTCCAGGGAAACACTCAGGACGGCACTCTCGCAGAAGCGCGAGCTAGGCTGTGAGTGCAGCCTGAAGAAAGGTACATTTTTCACAGTTACCACGGCTAGGTATGGATAGAGCCTTGGTCACTGAGGCCCACCTCAGGTACTGCACTTCTTATGCAGTTGATGCAGTGCAGGGGACCCTGTGTCCAATAGTTTCTCCGAGGAAAGGCACTGTTCTCCCGATGTTTCCTTGAGGTAGTCAGAAACTACTGAGGATAACTGACTGTATGAGCTCACGGTTGAAACAGGGCGACGCTGCCCAAACGTAATTTTCCCCCCGGGTGGATGAGATGCGGGTCGAAAGGTGCCTGAGACACACTCCTCGGGCCCGTCTTTCCTTTGCTCCAGCAGGCCTCAGAAAAGAAGTGTGAGTTTACTCGTATGAGGCTCGCTGGTCTCAGTTCTTTGCTGGGAGCGTCTCCAAGAGCACTCCGGAGATTGCCAGCGACAGAAATGTGACCCCTGGCCTCGAGTAAAAGTCCAGCGTTTTCCAGTAGTAGAGTGAAGAATGCCGCCCTAGTGAGGAAGCAGGCGTTAAAGGAGAACCTCAACTCTGTAAGGTATCGCAGGACTCATTGTGCACTCACGTTCGTTGTAACTTTGGTGAGAGGGCACGGTGTGCCGTCCAGCTCCTGTGTGGCGTTTGAGCCCCAGGAAGTGAATGTGTCCTTTTGCTTTAACTGGATGGATGTGCCAGCAGTAAAGGCAAAGTGTTGCCCTTTTCACTCGACACCTCCCATTTATTCAGCATGCAAACGGCCTCAGGAACGCAGTTCTGAGCAGCGTTACATTCCATACTGGTGTGCCCCTAGGAGCGATTTGGGCTCTTCTGAGAATGACCACGGTGCGTCCCCAGTGAAACCAGGGGACTCCTCAAGGACGACTGCCTTTGGCACCTGGAAGCTAGATGTTTCCGTCCAGCCTGAAAGAAAACGATGGACGGCTTTCCCCGGGACAATGCCGGACGTTCCGGACCACCCCGAGTCACCAAGTACCAAACTTTGCACAGTGTGGGGAACGCTCTCCTGCACGTATGGCACTCCCCACCTGAAAACCCTTCTTACCAGAAGGGGGCCCTCGTTCCCTTGTACTAGGTAGCTAGACAGAATGTTCAGATAAACATGCTGTGTCATCAAGCTTGAAAGTGGGACACTGATGGCAAAGTACGCCTTCTGCCCGTTTGCGAGCGACTCGTTTCTGCCTTCCAAGCTGCCTGAACAGCGCTAGCGGCCCGACGTCTCTCCACTGCAGGGTAGTCGCTGTGGGCCAACAAGGCTGCGTTCTCTCAAAGCCCATCCTGTGCTGGCAAATGCCTTTCTAGGGACTCATACCACTGCACTGCAGAGTCAGCTCCGGCCAAATGAAAGGTGACCTGAGGCCCCAAGGTAAGGGCTAGTGTTTCACGTCAGCAGAGTTGGGGGTGCAGGGGTGCCATGAATCCATGCGCCACGCTGGATGGCCTGAACTCTCCGATGCCTCCGGGGACACATAGGAGAGGCGGCCGTGCACCACTTTCGCATGGTGACTGCTCTGTGCCGGAGGAGCGGCCAGGGGCTTCTGAGGAACCTCAGGGGGAAAGAGGCCCATGGGAGCCACTCTTCACATTCCTAGCAAGGGCCACGTGTTGCCTGCTGGGGGCCGAGGTAGAGTGTCCCAGTCATAACAGAGACGCGTGGGAGCAGTGCCGGGCAGCCTCCCTGCAAGTCGATCGGCCTCAGTGACTGAAACGGACCTGTGCTTCAGAAACACACCGTGCTAACGACTCAGTCCAGGGAAACACTCAGGACGGCACTCTCGCAGAAGCGCGAGCTAGGCTGTGAGTGCAGCCTGAAGAAAGGTACATTTTTCACAGTTACCACGGCTAGGTATGGATAGAGCCTTGGTCACTGAGGCCCACCTCAGGTACTGCACTTCGTATGCAGTTGATGCAGTGCAGGGGACCCTGTGTCCAATAGTTTCTCCGAGGAAAGGCACTGTTCTCCCGATGTTTCCTTGAGGTAGTCAGAAACTACTGAGGATAACTGACTGTATGAGCTCACGGTTGAAACAGGGCGATGCTGCCCAAACGTAATTTCCCCCCCGGGTGGATGAGATGCGGGTCGAAAGGTGCCTGAGACACACTCCTCGGGCCCGTCTTTCCTTTGCTCCAGCAGGCCTCAGAAAAGAAGTGTGAGTTTACTCGTATGAGGCTCGCTGGTCTCAGTTCTTTGCTGGGAGCGTCTCCAAGAGCACTCCGGAGATTGCCAGCGACAGAAATGTGACCCCTGGCCTCGAGTAAAAGTCCAGCGTTTTCCAGTAGTAGAGTGAAGAATGCCGCCCTAGTGAGGAAGCAGGCGTTAAAGGAGAACCTCAACTCTGTAAGGTATCGCAGGACTCATTGTGCACTCACGTTCGTTGTAACTTTGGTGAGAGGGCACTGTGTGCCGTCCAGCTCTTGTGTGGCGTTTGAGCCCCAGGAAGTGAATGTGTCCGTTTGCTTTAACTGCATGGATGTGCCAGCAGTAAAGGCAAAGTGTTGCCCTCTTCACTCGACACCTCCCTTTTGCTCAGCATGCAAACGGCCTCAGGAACGCAGTTCTGAGCAGCGTTACATTCCATACTGGTGTGCCCCTAGGAGCGATTTGGGCTCTTCTGAGAATGACCACGGTGCGTCCCCAGTGAAACCAGGGGACTCCTCAAGGACGACTCCCTTTGGCACCTGGAAGCTAGATGTTTCCGTCCAGCCTGAAAGAAAACGATGGACGGCTTTCCCCGGGACAATGCCGGACGTTCCGGACCACCCCGAGTCACCAAGTACCAAACTTTGCACAGTGTGGGGAACGCTCTCCTGCACGTATGGCACTCCCCACCTGAAAACCCTTCTTACCAGAAGGGGGCCCTCGTTCCCTTGTACTAGGTAGCTAGACAGAATGTTCAGATAAACATGCTGTGTCATCAAGCTTGAAAGTGGGACACTGATGGCAAAGTACGCCTTCTGCCCGTTTGCGAGCGACTCGTTTCTGCCTTCCAAGCTGCCTGAACAGCGCTAGCGGCCCGACGTCTCTCCACTGCAGGGTAGTCGCTGTGGGCCAACAAGGCTGCGTTCTCTCAAAGCCCATCCTGTGCTGGCAAATGCCTTTCTAGGGACTCATACCACTGCACTGCAGAGTCAGCTCCGGCCAAATGAAAGGTGACCTGAGGCCCCAAGGTAAGGGCTAGTGTTTCACGTCAGCAGAGTTGGGGGTGCAGGGGTGCCATGAATCCATGCGCCACGCTGGATGGCCTGAACTCTCCGATGCCTCCGGGGACACATAGGAGAGGCGGCCGTGCACCACTTTCGCATGGTGACTGCTCTGTGCCGGAGGAGCGGCCAGGGGCTTCTGAGGAACCTCACGGGGAAAGAGGCCCATGGGAGCCACTCTTCACATTCCTAGCAAGGGCCACGTGTTGCCTGCTGGGGGCCGAGGTAGAGTGTCCCAGTCATAACAGAGACGCGTGGGAGCAGTGCCGGGCAGCCTCCCTGCAAGTCGATCGGCCTCAGTGACTGAAACGGACCTGTGCTTCAGAAACACACCGTGCTAACGACTCAGTCCAGGGAAACACTCAGGACGGCACTCTCGCAGAAGCGCGAGCTAGGCTGTGAGTGCAGCCTGAAGAAAGGTACATTTTTCACAGTTACCAAGGCTAGGTATGGATAGAGCCTTGGTCACTGAGGCCCACCTCAGGTACTGCACTTCTTATGCAGTTGATGCAGTGCAGGGGACCCTGTGTCCAATAGTTTCTCCGAGGAAAGGCACTGTTCTCCCGATGTTTCCTTGAGGTAGTCAGAAACTACTGAGGATAACTGACTGTATGAGCTCACGGTTGAAACAGGGCGACGCTGCCCAAACGTAATTTTCCCCCCGGGTGGATGAGATGCGGGTCGAAAGGTGCCTGAGACACACTCCTCGGGCCCGTCTTTCCTTTGATCCAGCAGGCCACAGAAAAGAAGTGTGAGTTTACTCGTATGAGGCTCGCTGGTCTCAGTTCTTTGCTGGGAGCGTCTCCAAGAGCACTCCGGAGATTGCCAGCGACAGAAATGTGACCCCTGGCCTCGAGTAAAAGTCCAGCGTTTTCCAGTAGTAAACTGAGGCGTGCCGCCCTAGTGAGGAAGCAGGCGTTAGAGGAGAGCGTCAACTCTGTAAGGTATCGCAGGTCTCATTGTGCACTCACGTTCGTTGTAAGTTTGGTGAGAGGGCACTGTGTGCCGTCCAGCTCTTGTGTGGCGTTTGAGCCCCAGGTAGTGAATGTGTCCGTTTGCTTTAACTGCACGGATGTGCCAGCAGTAAAGGCAAAGTGCTGCCCTCTTCCCTCGACACCTCCCTTTTGCTCAGCATGCAAACGGCCTCAGGAATGCAGTTCTGAGCAGCCTTACATTCCATGCTGGAGTGCAGCAAGGAGCGATTTGGGCTCTTCTGAGAATGACCACGGTGCATCCCCAGTGAAACCAGGGGACTCCTCAAGGACGACTGCCTTCGGCACCTGGAAGCTAGATGTTTACGTCCAGCCTGAAAGAAAACGATGGACGGCTTTCCCGGGACAATGCCGGACGTTCGGGCCCACCCCGAGTCACCAAGTACCAAACTTTGCACAGTGTGGGGAACGCTCTCCTGCACGTATGGCACTCCCCACCTGAAAACCTTTCTTACCAGAAGGGGGCCCTCGTTCCCTTGTACTAGATAGCTAGACAGAATGTTCACATAAACATGCTGTGTCATCAAGCTTGAAAGTGGGACACTGATGGCAAAGTACGCCTTCTGCCCGTTTGCGAGCGACTCGTTTCTGCCTTCCAAGCTGCCTGAACAGCGCTAGCGGCCCGACGTCTCTCCACTGCAGGGTAGTCGCTGTGGGCCAACAAGGCTGCGTTCTCTCAAAGCCCATCCTGTGCTGGCAAATGCCTTTCAAGGGACTCATACCACTGCACTGCAGAGTCAGCTCCGGCCAAATGAAAGGTTACCTGAGGCCCCAAGGTAAGGGCTAGTGTTTCACGTCAGCAGAGTTGGGGGTGCAGGGGTGCCATGAATCCATGCGCCACGCTGGATGGCCTGAACTCTCCGATGCCTCCGGGGACACATAGGAGAGGCGGCCGTGCACCACTTTCACATGGTGACAGCTCTGTGCCGGAGGAGCGGCCAGGGGCTTCTGAGGAACCTCAGGGGGAAAGAGGCCCATGGGAGCCACTCTTCACATTCCTAGCAAGGGCCACGTGTTGCCTGCTGGGGGCCGAGGTAGAGTGTCCCAGTCATAACAGAGACGCGTGGGAGCAGTGCCGGGCAGCCTCCCTGCAAGTCGATCGGCCTCAGTGACTGAAACGGACCTGTGCTTCAGAAACACACCGTGCTAACGACTCAGTCCAGGGAAACACTCAGGACGGCACTCTCGCCGAAGCGCGAGCTAGGCTGTGAGTGCAGCCTGAAGAAAGGTACATTTTTCACAGTTACCACGGCTAGGTATGGATAGAGCCTTGGTCACTGAGGCCCACCTCAGGTACTGCACTTCGTATGCAGTTGATGCAGTGCAGGGGACCCTGTGTCCAATAGTTTCTCCGAGAAAAGGCACTGTTCTCCCGATGTTTCCTTGAGGTAGTCAGAAACTACTGAGGATAACTGACTGTATGAGCTCACGGTTGAAACAGGGCGACGCTGCCCAAACGTAATTTTCCCCCCAGGTGGATGAGATGCGGGTCGAAAGGTGCCTGAGACACACTCCTCGGGCCCGTCTTTCCTTTGATCCAGCAGGCCTCAGAAAAGAAGTGTGAGTTTACTCGTATGAGGCTCGCTGGTCTCAGTTCTTTGCTGGGAGCGTCTCCAAGAGCACTCCGGAGATTGCCAGCGACAGAAATGTGACCCTTGGCCTCGAGTAAAAGTCCAGCGTTTTCCAGTAGTAGAGTGAAGAATGCCGCCCTAGTGAGGAAGCAGGCGTTAAAGGAGAACCTCAACTCTGTAAGGTATCGCAGGACTCATTGTGCACTCACGTTCGTTGTAACTTTGGTGAGAGGGCACTGTGTGCCGTCTAGCTCTTGTGTGGCGTCTGAGCCCCAGGAAGTGAATGTGTCCGTTTGCTTTAACTGCATGGATGTGCCAGCAGTAAAGGCAAAGTGTTGCCCTCTTCACTCGACACCTCCGGTTTATTCAGCATGCAAACGGCCTCAGGAACGCAGTTCTGAGCAGCGTTACATTCCATACTGGTGTGCCCCTAGGAGCGATTTGGGCTCTTCTGAGAATGACCACGGTGCATCCCCAGTGAAACCAGGGGACTCCTCAAGGACGACTGCCTTCGGCACCTGGAAGCTAGATGTTTACGTCCAGCCTGAAAGAAAACGATGGACGGATTTCCCGGGACAATGCCGGACGTTCGGGCCCACCCCGAGTCACCAAGTACCAAACTTTGCACAGTGTGGGGAACGCTCTCCTGCACGTGTGGCACTCCCCACCTGAAAACCTTTCTTACCAGAAGGGGGCCCTCGTTCCCTTGTACTAGGTAGCTAGACAGAATGTTCAGATAAACATGCTGTGTCATCAAGCTTGAAAGTGGGACACTGATGGCAAAGTACGCCTTCTGCCCGTTTGCGAGCGACTCGTTTCTGCCTTCCAAGCTGCCTGAACAGCGCTAGCGGCCCGACGTCTCTCCACTGCAGGGTAGTCGCTGTGGGCCAACAAGGCTGCGTTCTGTCAAAGCCCATCCTGTGCTGGCAAATGCCTTTCTAGGGACTCATACCACTGCACTGCAGAGTCAGCTCCGGCCAAATGAAAGGTGACCTGAGGCCCCAAGGTAAGGGCTAGTGTTTCACGTCAGCAGAGTTGGGGGTGCAGGGGTGCCATGAATCCATGCGCCACGCTGGATGGCCTGAACTCTCCGATGCCTCCGGGGACACATAGGAGAGGCGGCCGTGCACCACTTTCGCATGGTGACTGCTCTGTGCCGGAGGAGCGGCCAGGGGCTTCTGAGGAACCTCAGGGGGAAAGAGGCCCATGGGAGCCACTCTTCACATTCCTAGCAAGGGCCACGTGTTGCCTGCTGGGGGCCGAGGTAGAGTGTCCCAGTCATAACAGAGACGCGTGGGAGCAGTGCCGGGCAGCCTCCCTGCAAGTCGATCGGCCTCAGTGACTGAAACGGACCTGTGCTTCAGAAACACACCGTGCTAACGACTCAGTCCAGGGAAACACTCAGGACGGCACTCTCGCAGAAGCGCGAGCTAGGCTGTGAGTGCAGCCTGAAGAAAGGTACATTTTTCACACTTACCAAGGCTAGGTATGGATAGAGCCTTGGTCACTGAGGCCCACCTCAGGTACTGCACTTCGTATGCAGTTGATGCAGTGCAGGGGACCCTGTGTCCAATAGTTTCTCCGAGGAAAGGCACTGTTCTCCCGATGTTTCCTTGAGGTAGTCAGAAACTACTGAGGATAACTGACTGTATGAGCTCACGGTTGAAACAGGGCGACGATGCCCAAACGTAATTTTCCCCCCGGGTGGATGAGATGCGGGTCGAAAGGTGCCTGAGACACACTCCTCGGGCCCGTCTTTCCTTTGATACAGCAGGCCTCAGAAAAGAAGTGTGAGTTTACTCGTATGAGGCTCACTGGTCTCAGTTCTTTGCTGGGAGCGTCTCCAAGAGCACTCCGGAGATTGCCAGCGACAGAAATGTGACCCCTGGCCTCGAGTAAAAGTCCAGCGTTTTCCAGTAGTAGAGTGAAGAATGCCGCCCTAGTGAGGAAGCAGGCGTTAAAGGAGAACCTCAACTCTAAAAGGTTTCGCAGGACTCATTGTGCACTCACGTTCGTTGTAACTTTGGTGAGAGGGCACTCTGTGCCGTACAGCTCTTGTGTGGCGTTTGAGCCCCAGGAAGTGAATGTGTCCGTTTGCTTTAACTGCACGGATGTGCCAGCAGTAAAGGCAAAGTGCTGCCCTCTTCACTCGACACCTCCCGTTTATTCAGCATGCAAACGGCCTCAGGAACGCAGTTCTGAGCAGCCTTACATTCCATGCTGGAGTGCAGCAAGGAGCGATTTGGGCTCTTTTGAGAATGACCACGGTGCGTCCCAAGTTAAACCAGGGGCCTCCTGAAGGACGACTCCCTTCGACACCTGGAAGCTAGATGTTTACGTCCAGCCTGAAAGAAAACGATGGACGGCTTTCCCCGGGAAAATGCCGGACGTTCGGGACCACCCCGAGTCACCAAGTACCAAACTTTGCACAGTGTGGGGAACGCTCTCCTGCACGTATGACACTCCCCACCTGAAAACCTTTCTTACCAGAAGGGGGCCCTCGTTCCCTTGTACTAGATAGCTAGACAGAATGTTCAGATAAACATGCTGTGTCATCAAGCTTGAAAGTGGGACACTGATGGCAAAGTACGCCTTCTGCCCGTTTGCGAGCGACTCGTTTCTGCCTTCCAAGCTGCCTGAACAGCGCTAGCGGCCCGACGTCTCTCCACTGCAGGATAGTCGCTGTGGGCCAACAAGGCTGCGTTCTCTCAAAGCCCATCCTGTGCTGGCAAATGCCTTTCTAGGGACTCATACCACTGCACTGCAGAGTCAGCTCCGGCCAAATGAAAGGTGACCTGAGGCCCCAAGGTAAGGGCTAGTGTTTCACGTCAGCAGAGTTGGGGGTGCAGGGGTGCCATGAATCCATGCGCCACGCTGGATGGCCTGAACTCTCCGATGCCTCCGGGGACACATAGGAGAGGCGGCCGTGCACCACTTTCGCATGGTGACTGCTCTGTGCCGGAGGAGCGGCCAGGGGCTTCTGAGGAACCTCAGGGGGAAGGAGGCCCATGGGAGCCACTCTTCACATTCCTAGCAAGGGCCACGTGTTGCCTGCTGGGGGCCGAGGTGGAGTGTCCCAGTCATAACAGAGACGCGTGGGAGCAGTGCCGGGCAGCCTCCCTGCAAGTCGATCGGCCTCGGTGACTGAAACGGACCTGTGCTTCAGAAACACACCGTGCTAACGACTCAGTCCAGGGAAACACTCAGGACGGCACTCTCGCAGAAGCGCGAGCTAGGCTGTGATTGCAGCCTGAAGAAAGGTACATTTTTCACAGTTACCACGGCTAGGTATGGATAGAGCCTTGGTCACTGAGGCCCACCTCAGGTACTGCACTTCGTATGCAGTTGATGCAGTGCAGGGGACCCTGTGTCCAATAGTTTCTCCGAGGAAAGGCACTGTTCTCCCGATGTTTCCTTGAGGTAGTCAGAAACTACTGAGGATAACTGACTGTATGAGCTCACGGTTGAAACAGGGCGACGCTGCCCAAACGTAATTTTCCCCCCGGGTGGATGAGATGCGGGTCGAAAGGTGCCTGAGACACACTCCTCGGGCCCGTCTTTCCTTTGATCCAGCAGGCCACAGAAAAGAAGTGTGAGTTTACTCGTATGAGGCTCGCTGGTCTCAGTTCTTTGCTGGGAGCGTCTCCAAGAGCACTCCGGAGATTGCCAGCGACAGAAATGTGACCCCTGGCCTCGAGTAAAAGTCCAGCGTTTTCCAGTAGTAAACTGAGGCGTGCCGCCCTAGTGAGGAAGCAGGCGTTAGAGGAGAGCGTCAACTCTGTAAGGTATCGCAGGTCTCATTGTGCACTCACGTTCGTTGTAAGTTTGGTGAGAGGGCACTGTGTGCCGTCCAGCTCTTGTGTGGCGTTTGAGCCCCAGGTAGTGAATGTGTCCGTTTGCTTTAACTGCACGGATGTGCCAGCAGTAAAGGCAAAGTGCTGCCCTCTTCCCTCGACACCTCCCTTTTGCTCAGCATGCAAACGGCCTCAGGAATGCAGTTCTGAGCAGCCTTACATTCCATGCTGGAGTGCAGCAAGGAGCGATTTGGGCTCTTCTGAGAATGACCACGGTGCATCCCCAGTGAAACCAGGGGACTCCTCAAGGACGACTGCCTTCGGCACCTGGAAGCTAGATGTTTACGTCCAGCCTGAAAGAAAACGATGGACGGCTTTCCCGGGACAATGCCGGACGTTCGGGCCCACCCCGAGTCACCAAGTACCAAACTTTGCACAGTGTGGGGAACGCTCTCCTGCACGTATGGCACTCCCCACCTGAAAACCTTTCTTACCAGAAGGGGGCCCTCGTTCCCTTGTACTAGATAGCTAGACAGAATGTTCAGATAAACATGCTGTGTCATCAAGCTTGAAAGTGGGACACTGATGGCAAAGTACGCCTTCTGCCCGTTTGCGAGCGACTCGTTTCTGCCTTCCAAGCTGCCTGAACAGCGCTAGCGGCCCGACGTCTCTCCACTGCAGGGTAGTCGCTGTGGGCCAACAAGGCTGCGTTCTCTCAAAGCCCATCCTGTGCTGGCAAATGCCTTTCTAGGGACTCATACCACTGCACTGCAGAGTCAGCTCCGGCCAAATGAAAGGTTACCTGAGGCCCCAAGGTAAGGGCTAGTGTTTCACGTCAGCAGAGTTGGGGGTGCAGGGGTGCCATGAATCCATGCGCCACGCTGGATGGCCTGAACTCTCCGATGCCTCCGGGGACACATAGGAGAGGCGGCCGTGCACCACTTTCACATGGTGACAGCTCTGTGCCGGAGGAGCGGCCAGGGGCTTCTGAGGAACCTCAGGGGGAAAGAGGCCCATGGGAGCCACTCTTCACATTCCTAGCAAGGGCCACGTGTTGCCTGCTGGGGGCCGAGGTAGAGTGTCCCAGTCATAACAGAGACGCGTGGGAGCAGTGCCGGGCAGCCTCCCTGCAAGTCGATCGGCCTCAGTGACTGAAACGGACCTGTGCTTCAGAAACACACCATGCTAACGACTCAGTCCAGGGAAACACTCAGGACGGCACTCTCGCAGAAGCGCGAGCTAGGCTGTGAGTGCAGCCTGAAGAAAGGTACATTTTTCACAGTTACCACGGCTAGGTATGGATAGAGCCTTGGTCACTGAGGCCCACCTCAGGTACTGCACTTCGTATGCAGTTGATGCAGTGCAGGGGACCCTGTGTCCAATAGTTTCTCCGAGGAAAGGCACTGTTCTCCCGATGTTTCCTTGAGGTAGTCAGAAACTACTGAGGATAACTGACTGTATGAGCTCACGGTTGAAACAGGGCGACGCTGCCCAAACGTAATTTTCCCCCCGGGTGGATGAGATGCGGGTCGAAAGGTGCCTGAGACACACTCCTTGGGCCCGTCTTTCCTTTGATCCAGCAGGCCTCAGAAAAGAAGTGTGAGTTTACTCGTATGAGGCTCGCTGGTCTCAGTTCTTTGCTGGGAGCGTCTCCAAGAGCACTCCGGAGATTGCCAGCGACAGAAATGTGACCCCTGGCCTCGAGTAAAAGTCCAGCGTTTTCCAGTAGTAAACTGAGGCGTGCCGCCCTAGTGAGGAAGCAGGCGTTAGAGGAGAGCGTCAACTCTGTAAGGTATCGCAGGTCTCATTGTGCACTCACGTTCGTTGTAAGTTTGGTGAGAGGGCACTGTGTGCCGTCCAGCTCTTGTGTGGCGTTTGAGCCCCAGGTAGTGAATGTGTCCGTTTGCTTTAACTGCACGGATGTGCCAGCAGTAAAGGCAAAGTGCTGCCCTCTTCCCTCGACACCTCCCTTTTGCTCAGCATGCAAACGGCCTCAGGAATGCAGTTCTGAGCAGCCTTACATTCCATGCTGGAGTGCAGCAAGGAGCGATTTGGGCTCTTCTGAGAATGACCACGGTGCATCCCCAGTGAAACCAGGGGACTCCTCAAGGACGACTCCCTTTGGCACCTGGAAGCTAGATGTTTACGTCCATCCTGAAAGAAAACGATGGACGGCTTTCCCGGGACAATGCCGGACGTTCGGGCCCACCCCGAGTCACCAAGTACCAAACTTTGCACAGTGTGGGGAACGCTCTCCTGCACGTATGGCACTCCCCACCTGAAAACCTTTCTTACCAGAAGGGGGCCCTCGTTCCCTTGTACTAGATAGCTAGACAGAATGTTCAGATAAACATGCTGTGTCATCAAGCTTGAAAGTGGGACACTGATGGCAAAGTACGCCTTCTGCCCGTTTGCGAGCGACTCGTTTCTGCCTTCCAAGCTGCCTGAACAGCGCTAGCGGCCCGACGTCTCTCCACTGCAGGGTAGTCGCTGTGGGCCAACAAGGCTGCGTTCTCTCAAAGCCCATGCTGTGCTGGCAAATGCCTTTCTAGGGACTCATACCACTGCACTGCAGAGTCAGCTCCGGCCAAATGAAAGGTGACCTGAGGCCCCAAGGTAAGGGCTAGTGTTTCACGTCAGCAGAGTTGGGGGTGCAGGGGTGCCATGAATCCATGCGCCACGCTGGATGGCCTGAACTCTCCGATGCCTCCGGGGACACATAGGAGAGGCGGCCATGAACCACTTTCGCATGGTGACTGCTCTGTGCCGGAGGAGCGGCCAGGGGCTTCTGAGGAACCTCAGGGGGAAGGAGGCCCATGGGAGCCACTCTTCACATTCCTAGCAAGGGCCACGTGTTGCCTGCTGGGGGCCGAGGTAGAGTGTCCCAGTCATAACAGAGACGCGTGGGAGCAGTGCCGGGCAGCCTCCCTGCAGGTCGATCGGCCTCAGTGACTGAAACGGACCTGTGCTTCAGAAACACACCGTGCTAACGACTCAGTCCAGGGAAACACTCAGGACGGCACTCTCGCAGAAGCGCGAGCTAGGCTGTGAGTGCAGCCTGAAGAAAGGTATATTTTTCACACTTACCACGGCTAGGTATGGATAGAACCTTGGTCACTGAGGCCCACGTCAGGTACTGCACTTCGTATGCAGTTGATGCAGTGCAGGGGACCCTGTGTCCAATAGTTTCTCCGAGGAAAGGCACTGTTCTCCCGATGTTTCCTTGAGGTAGTCAGAAACTACTGAGGATAACTGACTGTATGAGCTCACGGTTGAAACAGGGCGACGCGGCCCAAACGTAATTTTCCCCCCGGGTGGATGAGATGCGGGTCGAAAGGTGCCTGAGACACACTCCTCGGGCCCGTCTTTCCTTTGATCCAGCAGGCCTCAGAAAAGAAGTGTGAGTTTACTCGTATGAGGCTCGCTGGTCTCAGTTCTTTGCTGGGAGCGTCTCCAAGAGCACTCCGGAGATTGCCAGCGACAGAAATGTGACCCCTGGCCTCGAGTAAAAGTCCAGCGTTTTCCAGTACTACAGTGAAGAATGCCGCCCTAGTGAGGAAGCAGGCGTTAAAGGAGAACCTCAACTCTGTAAGGTATCGCAGGACTCATTGTGCACTCACGTTCGTTGTAACTTTGGTGAGAGGGCACTGTGTGCCGTCCAGCTCTTGTGTGGCGTTTGAGCCCCAGGAAGTGAATGTGTCCGTTTGCTTTAACTGCATGGATGTGCCAGCAGTAAAGGCAAAGTGTTGCCCTCTTCACTCGACACCTCCCGTTTATTCAGCATGCAAACGGCCTCAGGAACGCAGTTCTGAGCAGCGTTACATTCCATACTGGTGTGCCCCTAGGAGCGATTTGGGCTCTTCTGAGAATGACCTCGGTGCGTCCCCAGTGAAACCAGGGGACTCCTCAAGGACGACTCCCTTTGGCACCTGGAAGCTAGATGTTTCCGTCCAGCCTGAAAGAAAACGATGGACGGCTTTCCCGGGACAATGCCGGACGTTCGGGACCACCCCGAGTCACCAAGTACCAAACTTTGCACAGTGTGGGGAACGCTCTCCTGCACGTATGGCACTCCCCACCTGAAAACCTTTCTTACCAGAAGGGGGCCCTCGTTCCCTTGTACTAGATAGCTAGACAGAATGTTCACATAAACATGCTGTGTCATCAAGCTTGAAAGTGGGACACTGATGGCAAAGTACGCCTTCTGCCCGTTTGCGAGCGACTCGTTTCTGCCTTCCAAGCTGCCTGAACAGCGCTAGCGGCCCGACGTCTCTCCACTGCAGGATAGTCGCTGTGGGCCAACAAGGCTGCGTTCTCTCAAAGCCCATCCTGTGCTGGCAAATGCCTTTCTAGGGACTCATACCACTGCACTGCAGAGTCAGCTCCGGCCAAATGAAAGGTGACCTGAGGCCCCAAGGTAAGGGCTAGTGTTTCACGTCAGCAGAGTTGGGGGTGCAGGGGTGCCATGAATCCATGCGCCACGCTGGATGGCCTGAACTCTCCGATGCCTCCGGGGACACATAGGAGAGGCGGCCGTGCACCACTTTCGCATGGTGACTGCTCTGTGCCGGAGGAGCGGCCAGGGGCTTCTGAGGAACCTCAGGGGGAAGGAGGCCCATGGGAGCCCCTCTTCACATTCCTAGCAAGGGCCACGTGTTGCCTGCTGGGGGCCGAGGTAGAGTGTCCCAGTCATAACAGAGACGCGTGGGAGCAGTGCCGGGCAGCCTCCCTGCAGGTCGATCGGCCTCAGTGACTGAAACGGACCTGTGCTTCAGAAACACACCGTGCTAACGACTCAGTCCAGGGAAATACTCAGGACGGCACTCTCGCAGAAGCGCGAGCTAGGCTGTGAGTGCAGCCTGAAGAAAGGTATATTTTTCACACTTACCACGGCTAGGTATGGATAGAGCCTTGGTCACTGAGGCCCACCTCAGGTACTGCACTTCTTATGCAGTTGATGCAGTGCAGGGGACCCTGTGTCCAATAGTTTCTCCGAGGAAAGGCACTGTTCTCCCGATGTTTCCTTGAGGTAGTCAGAAACTACTGAGGATAACTGACTGTATGAGCTCACGGTTGAAACAGGGCGATGCGGCCCAAACGTAATTTCCCCCCCGGGTGGATGAGATGCGGGTCGAAAGGTGCCTGAGACACACTCCTCGGGCCCGTCTTTCCTTTGATCCAGCAGGCCACAGAAAAGAAGTGTGAGTTTACTCGTATGAGGCTCGCTGGTCTCAGTTCTTTGCTGGGAGCGTCTCCAAGAGCACTCCGGAGATTGCCAGCGACAGAAATGTGACCCCTGGCCTCGAGTAAAAGTCCAGCGTTTTCCAGTAGTAGAGTGAAGAATGCCGCCCTAGTGAGGAAGCAGGCGTTAAAGGAGAGCCTCAACTCTGTAAGGTATCGCAGGACTCATTGTGCACTCACGTTCGTTGTAACTTTGGTGAGAGGGCACTGTGTGCCGTCCAGCTCTTGTGTGGCGTTTGAGCCCCAGGAAGTGAATGTGTCCGTTTGCTTTAACTGCATGGATGTGCCAGCAGTAAAGGCAAAGTGTTGCCCTCTTCACTCGACACCTCCCGTTTATTCAGCATGCAAACGGCCTCAGGAACGCAGTTCTGAGCAGCGTTACATTCCATACTGGTGTGCCCCTAGGAGCGATTTGGGCTCTTCTGAGAATGACCACGGTGCGTCCCCAGTGAAACCAGGGGACTCCTCAAGGACGACTCCCTTTGGCACCTGGAAGCTTGATGTTTCCGTCCAGCCTGAAAGAAAACGATGGACGGCTTTCCCGGGACAATGCCGGACGTTCGGGACCACTCCGAGTCACCAAGTACCAAACTTTGCACAGTGTGGGGAACGCTCTCCTGCACGTATGGCACTCCCCACCTGAAAACCTTTCTTACCAGAAGGGGGCCCTCGTTCCCTTGTACTAGATAGCTAGACAGAATGTTCACATAAACATGCTGTGTCATCAAGCTTGAAAGTGGGACACTGATGGCAAAGTGCACCTTCTGCCCGTTTGCGAGCGACTCGTTTCTGCCTTCCAAGCTGCCTGAACAGCGCTAGCGGCCCGACGTCTCTCCACTGCAGGGTAGTCGCTGTGGGCCAACAAGGCTGCGTTCTCTCAAAGCCCATCCTGTGCTGGCAAATGCCTTTCTAGGGACTCATACCACTGCACTGCAGATTAAGCTCCGGCAAAATGAAAGGTGACGTGAGGCCCCAAGGTAAGGGCTAGTGTTTTACGTCAGCAAAGTTGGGGGTGCAGGGGTGCCATGAATCCATGCGCCACGCTGGATGGCCTGAACTCTCCGATGCCTCCGGGGACACATAGGAGAGGCGGCCGTGCACCACTTTCGCATGGTGACTGCTCTGTGCCGGAGGAGCGGCCAGCGGCTTCTGAGGAACCTCAGGGGGAAAGAGGCCCATGGGAGCCACTCTTCACATTCCTAGCAAGGGCCACGTGTTGCCTGCTGGGGGCCGAGGTAGAGTGTCCCAGTCATAACAGAGACGCGTGGGAGCAGTGCCGGGCAGCCTCCCTGCAAGTCGATCGGCCTCAGTTACTAAAACGGACCTGTGCTTCAGAAACACACCGTGCTAACGACTCAGTCCAGGGAAACACTCAGGACGGCACTCTCGCAGAAGCGCGAGCTAGGCTGTGAGTGCAGCCTGAAGAAAGGTATATTTTTCACACTTACCACGGCTAGGTATGGATAGAGCCTTGGTCACTGAGGCCCACCTCAGGTACTGCACTTCGTATGCAGTTGATGCAGTGCAGGGGACCCTGTGTCCAAAAGTTTCTCCGAGGAAAGGCACTGTTCTCCCGATGTTTCCTTGAGGTAGTCAGAAACTACTGAGGATAACTGACTGTATGAGCTCACGGTTGAAACAGGGCGACGCTGCCCAAACGTAATTTTCCCCCCGGGTGGATGAGATGCGGGTCGAAAGGTGCCTGAGACACACTCCTCGGGCCCGTCTTTCCTTTGCTCCAGCAGGCTTCAGAAAAGAAGTGTGAGTTTACTCGTATGAGGCTCGCTGGTCTCAGTTCTTTGCTGGGAGCGTCTCCAAGAGCACTCCGTAGATTGCCAGCGACAGAAATGTGACCCCTGGCCTCGAGTAAAAGTCCAGCGTTTTCCAGTAGTAAAGTGAAGATTGCCGCCCTAGTGAGGAAGCAGGCGTTAAAGGAGAGCGTCAACTCTGTAAGGTATCGCAGGTCTCATTGTGCACACACGTTCGTTGTAACTTTGGTGAGAGGGCACTGTGTGCCGTCCAGCTCTTGTGTGGCGTTTGAGCCCCAGGTAGTGAATGTGTCCGTTTGCTTTAACTGCACGGATGTGCCAGCAGTAAAGGCAAAGTGCTGCCCTCTTCACTCGACACCTCCCTTTTGCTCAGCATGCAAACGGCCTCAGGAACGCAGTTCTGAGCAGCCTTACATTCCATGCTGGAGTGCAGCAAGGAGCGATTTGGGCTCTTCTGAGAATGACCACGGTGCGTCCCCAGTTAAACCAGGGGCCTCCTCAAGGACGACTCCCTTTGGCACCTGGAAGCTAGATGTTTACGTCCAGCCTGAAAGAAAACGATGGACGGCTTTCCCCGGGAAAATGCCGGACGTTCGGTCCCACCCCGAGTCACCAAGTACCAAACTTTGCACAGTGTGGGGAACGCTCTCCTGCACGTATGGCACTCCCCACCTGAAAACCTTTCTTACCAGAAGGGGGCCCTCGTTCCCTTGTACTAGATAGCTAGACAGAATGTTCACATAAACATGCTGTGTCATCAAGCTTGAAAGTGGGACACTGATGGCAAAGTGCGCCTTCTGCCCGTTTGCGAGCGACTCGTTTCTGCCTTCCAAGCTGCCTGAACAGCGCTAGCGGCCCGACGTCTCTCCACTGCAGGGTAGTCGCTGTGGGCCAACAAGGCTGCGTTCTCTCAAAGCCCATCCTGTGCTGGCAAATGCCTTTCTAGGGACTCATACCACTGCACTGCAGAGTCAGCTCCGGCCAAATGAAAGGTGACCTGAGGCCCCAAGGTAAGGGTTAGTGTTTTACGTCAGCAAAGTTGGGGGTGCAGGGGTGCCATGAATCCATGCGCCACGCTGGATGGCCTGAACTCTCCGATGCCTCCAGGGACACATAGGAGAGGCGGCCGTGCACCACTTTCGCATGGTGACTGCTCTGTGCCGGAGGAGCGGCCAGGGGCTTCTGAGGAACCTCAGGGGGAAAGAGGCCCATGGGAGCCACTCTTCACATTCCTAGCAAGGGCCACGTGTTGCCTGCTAGGGGCCGAGGTAGAGTGTCCCAGTCATAACAGAGACGCGTGGGAGCAGTGCCGGGCAGCCTCCCTGCAAGTCGATCGGCCTCAGTGACTGAAACGGACCTGTGCTTCAGAAACACACCGTGCTAACGACTCAGTCCAGGGAAACACTCAGGACGGCACTCTCGCAGAAGCGCGAGCTAGGCTGTGAGTGCAGCCTGAAGAAAGGTACATTTTTCACACTTACCACGGCTAGGTATGGATAGAGCCTTGGTCACTGAGGCCCACCTCAGGTACTGCACTTCGTATGCAGTTGATGCAGTGCAGGGGACCCTGTGTCCAATAGTTTCTCCGAGGAAAGGCACTGTTCTCCCGATGTTTCCTTGAGGTAGTCAGAAACTACTGAGGATAACTGACTGTATGAGCTCACGGTTGAAACAGGGCGACGCTGCCCAAACGTAATTTCCCCCCCGGGTGGATGAGATGCGGGTCGAAAGGTGCCTGAGACACACTCCTCGGGCCCGTCTTTCCTTTGATCCAGCAGGCCTCAGAAAAGAAGTGTGAGTTTACTCGTATGAGGCTCGCTGGTCTCAGTTCTTTGCTGGGAGCGTCTCCAAGAGCACTCCGGAGATTGCCAGCGACAGAAATGTGACCCCTGGCCTCGAGTAAAAGTCCAGCGTTTTCCAGTAGTAGAGTGAAGAATGCCGCCCTAGTGAGGAAGCAGGCGTTAAAGGAGAGCCTCAACTCTGTAAGGTATCGCAGGACTCATTGTGCACTCACGTTCGTTGTAACTTTGGTGAGAGGGCACTGTGTGCCGTCCAGCTCTTGTGTGGCGTTTGAGCCCCAGGAAGTGAATGTGTCCGTTTGCTTTAACTGCATGGATGTGCCAGCAGTAAAGGCAAAGTGTTGCCCTCTTCACTCGACACCTCCCGTTTATTCAGCATGCAAACGGCCTCAGGAACGCAGTTCTGAGCAGCGTTACATTCCATACTGGTGTGCCCCTAGGAGCGATTTGGGCTCTTCTGAGAATGACCACGGTGCGTCCCCAGTGAAACCAGGGGACTCCTCAAGGACGACTCCCTTTGGCACCTGGAAGCTAGATGTTTCCGTCCAGCCTGAAAGAAAACGATGGACGGCTTTCCCGGGACAATGCCGGACGTTCGGGACCACCCCGAGTCACCAAGTACCAAACTTTGCACAGTGTGGGGAACGCTCTCCTGCACGTATGGCACTCCCCACCTGAAAACCTTTCTTACCAGAAGGGGGCCCTCGTTCCCTTGTACTAGATAGCTAGACAGAATGTTCACATAAACATGCTGTGTCATCAAGCTTGAAAGTGGGACACTGATGGCAAAGTGCGCCTTCTGCCCGTTTGTGAGCGACTCGTTTCTGCCTTCCAAGCTGCCTGAACAGCGCTAGCGGCCCGACGTCTCTCCACTGCAGGGTAGTCGCTGTGGGCCAACAAGGCTGCGTTCTCTCAAAGCCCATCCTGTGCTGGCAAATGCCTTTCTAGGGACTCATACCACTGCACTGCAGAGTAAGCTCCGGCAAAATGAAAGGTGACGTGAGGCCCCAAGGTAAGGGCTAGTGTTTTACGTCAGCAAAGTTGGGGGTGCAGGGGTGCCATGAATCCATGCGCCACGCTGGATGGCCTGAACTCTCCGATGCCTCCGGGGACACATAGGAGAGGCGGCCGTGCACCACTTTCGCATGGTGACTGCTCTGTGCCGGAGGAGCGGCCAGCGGCTTCTGAGGAACCTCAGGGGGAAAGAGGCCCATGGGAGCCACTCTTCACATTCCTAGCAAGGGCCACGTGTTGCCTGCTGGGGGCCGAGGTAGAGTGTCCCAGTCATAACAGAGACGCGTGGGAGCAGTGCCGGGCAGCCTCCCTGCAAGTCGATCGGCCTCAGTGACTAAAACGGACCTGTGCTTCAGAAACACACCGTGCTAACGACTCAGTCCAGGGAAACACTCAGGACGGCACTCTCGCAGAAGCGCGAGCTAGGCTGTGAGTGCAGCCTGAAGAAAGGTACATTTTTCACACTTACCACGGCTAGGTATGGATAGAGCCTTGGTCACTGAGGCCCACCTCAGGTACTGCACTTCGTATGCAGTTGATGCAGTGCAGGGGACCCTGTGTCCAAAAGTTTCTCCGAGGAAAGGCACTGTTCTCCCGATGTTTCCTTGAGGTAGTCAGAAACTACTGAGGATAACTGACTGTATGAGCTCACGGTTGAAACAGGGCGACGCTGCCCAAACGTAATTTTCCCCCCGGGTGGATGAGATGCGGGTCGAAAGGTGCCTGAGACACACTCCTCGGGCCCGTCTTTCCTTTGCTCCAGCAGGCTTCAGAAAAGAAGTGTGAGTTTACTCGTATGAGGCTTGCTGGTCTCAGTTCTTTGCTGGGAGCGTCTCCAAGAGCACTCCGTAGATTGCCAGCGACAGAAATGTGACCCCTGGCCTCGAGTAAAAGTCCAGCGTTTTCCAGTAGTAAAGTGAAGATTGCCGCCCTAGTGAGGAAGCAGGCGTTAAAGGAGAGCGTCAACTCTGTAAGGTATCGCAGGTCTCATTGTGCACACACGTTCGTTGTAACTTTGGTGAGAGGGCACTGTGTGCCGTCCAGCTCTTGTGTGGCGTTTGAGCCCCAGGTAGTGAATGTGTCCGTTTGCTTTAACTGCACGGATGTGCCAGCAGTAAAGGCAAAGTGCTGCCCTCTTCACTCGACACCTCCCTTTTGCTCAGCATGCAAACGGCCTCAGGAACGCAGTTCTGAGCAGCCTTACATTCCATGCTGGAGTGCAGGAAGGAGCGATTTGGGCTCTTCTGAGAATGACCACGGTGCGTCCCCAGTTAAACCAGGGGCCTCCTCAAGGACGACTCCCTTTGGCACCTGGAAGCTAGATGTTTACGTCCAGCCTGAAAGAAAACGATGGACGGCTTTCCCCGGGAAAATGCCGGACGTTCGGTCCCACCCCGAGTCACCAAGTACCAAACTTTGCACAGTGTGGGGAACGCTCTCCTGCACGTATGGCACTCTCCACCTGAAAACCTTTCTTACCAGAAGGGGGCCCTCGTTCCCTTGTACTAGATAGCTAGACAGAATGTTCACATAAACATGCTGTGTCATCAAGCTTGAAAGTGGGACACTGATGGCAAAGTGCGCCTTCTGCCCGTTTGCGAGCGACTCGTTTCTGCCTTCCAAGCTGCCTGAACAGCGCTAGCGGCCCGACGTCTCTCCACTGCAGGGTAGTCGCTGTGGGCCAACAAGGCTGCGTTCTCTCAAAGCCCATCCTGTGCTGGCAAATGCCTTTCTAGGGACTCATACCACTGCACTGCAGAGTCAGCTCCGGCCAAATGAAAGGTGACCTGAGGCCCCAAGGTAAGGGTTAGTGTTTTACGTCAGCAAAGTTGGGGGTGCAGGGGTGCCATGAATCCATGCGCCACGCTGGATGGCCTGAACTCTCCGATGCCTCCAGGGACACATAGGAGAGGCGGCCGTGCACCACTTTCGCATGGTGACTGCTCTGTGCCGGAGGAGCGGCCAGGGGCTTCTGAGGAACCTCAGGGGGAAAGAGGCCCATGGGAGCCACTCTTCACATTCCTAGCAAGGGCCACGTGTTGCCTGCTAGGGGCCGAGGTAGAGTGTCCCAGTCATAACAGAGACGCGTGGGAGCAGTGCCGGGCAGCCTCCCTGCAAGTCGATCGGCCTCAGTGACTGAAACGGACCTGTGCTTCAGAAACACACCGTGCTAACGACTCAGTCCAGGGAAACACTCAGGACGGCACTCTCGCAGAAGCGCGAGCTAGGCTGTGAGTGCAGCCTGAAGAAAGGTACATTTTTCACACTTACCACGGCTAGGTATGGATAGAGCCTTGGTCACTGAGGCCCACCTCAGGTACTGCACTTCGTATGCAGTTGATGCAGTGCAGGGGACCCTGTGTCCAATAGTTTCTCCGAGGAAAGGCACTGTTCTCCCGATGTTTCCTTGAGGTAGTCAAAAACTACTGAGGATAACTGACTGTATGAGCTCACGGTTGAAACAGGGCGACGCTGCCCAAACGTAATTTTCCCCCCGGGTGGATGAGATGCGGGTCGAAAGGTGCCTGAGACACACTCCTCGGGCCCGTCTTTCCTTTGATCCAGCAGGCCTCAGAAAAGAAGTGTGAGTTTACTCGTATGAGGCTCGCTGGTCTCAGTTCTTTGCTGGGAGCGTCTCCAAGAGCACTCCGGAGATTGCCAGCGACAGAAATGTGACCCCTGGCCTCGAGTAAAAGTCCAGCGTTTTCCAGTAGTAAACTGAGGCGTGCCGCCCTAGTGAGGAAGCAGGCGTTAGAGGAGAGTGTCAACTCTGTAAGGTATCGCAGGTCTCATTGTGCACACGCGTTCGTTGTAACTTTGGTGAGAGGGCACTGTGTGCCGTCCAGCTCTTGTGTGGCGTTTGAGCCCCAGGTAGTGAATGTGTCCGTTTGCTTTAACTGCACGGATGTGCCAGCAGTAAAGGCAAAGTGCTGCCCTCTTCCCTCGACACCTCCCTTTTGCTCAGCATGCAAACGGCCTCAGGAATGCAGTTCTGAGCAGCCTTACATTCCATGCTGGAGTGCAGCAAGGAGCGATTTGGGCTCTTCTGAGAATGACCACGGTGCATCCCCAGTGAAACCAGGGGACTCCTCAAGGACGACTGCCTTCGGCACCTGGAAGCTAGATGTTTACGTCCAGCCTGAAAGAAAACGATGGACGGCTTTCCCGGGACAATGCCGGACGTTCGGGCCCACCCCGAGTCACCAAGTACCAAACTTTGCACAGTGTGGGGAACGCTCTCCTGCACGTATGGCACTCCCCACCTGAAAACCTTTCTTACCAGAAGGGGGCCCTCGTTCCCTTGTACTAGATAGCTAGACAGAATGTTCAGATAAACATGCTGTGTCATCAAGCTTGAAAGTGGGACACTGATGGCAAAGTACGCCTTCTGCCCGTTTGCGAGCGACTCGTTTCTGCCTTCCAAGCTGCCTGAACAGTGCTAGCGGCCCGACGTCTCTCCACTGCAGGGTAGTCGCTGTGGGCCAACAAGGCTGCGTTCTCTCAAAGCCCATGCTGTGCTGGCAAATGCCTTTCTAGGGACTCATACCACTGCACTGCAGAGTCAGCTCCGGCCAAATGAAAGGTGACCTGAGGCCCCAAGGTAAGGGCTAGTGTTTCACGTCAGCAGAGTTGGGGGTGCAGGGGTGCCATGAATCCATGCGCCACGCTGGATGGCCTGAACTCTCCGATGCCTCCAGGGACACATAGGAGAGGCGGCCGTGCACCACTTTCGCATGGTGACTGCTCTGTGCCGGAGGAGCGGCCAGGGGCTTCTGAGGAACCTCAGGGGGAAAGAGGCCCATGGGAGCCACTCTTCACATTCCTAGCAAGGGCCACGTGTTGCCTGCTAGGGGCCGAGGTAGAGTGTCCCAGTCATAACAGAGACGCGTGGGAGCAGTGCCGGGCAGCCTCCCTGCAAGTCGATCGGCCTCAGTGACTGAAACGGACCTGTGCTTCAGAAACACACCATGCTAACGACTCAGTCCAGGGAAACACTCAGGACGGCACTCTCGCAGAAGCGCGAGCTAGGCTGTGAGTGCAGCCTGAAGAAAGGTACATTTTTCACAGTTACCACGGCTAGGTATGGATAGAGCCTTGGTCACTGAGGCCCACCTCAGGTACTGCACTTCGTATGCAGTTGATGCAGTGCAGGGGACCCTGTGTCCAATAGTTTCTCCGAGGAAAGGCACTGTTCTCCCGATGTTTCCTTGAGGTAGTCAGAAACTACTGAGGATAACTGACTGTATGAGCTCACGGTTGAAACAGGGCGACGCTGCCCAAACGTAATTTTCCCCCCGGGTGGATGAGATGCGGGTCGAAAGGTGCCTGAGACACACTCCTTGGGCCCGTCTTTCCTTTGATCCAGCAGGCCTCAGAAAAGAAGTGTGAGTTTACTCGTATGAGGCTCGCTGGTCTCAGTTCTTTGCTGGGAGCGTCTCCAAGAGCACTCCGGAGATTGCCAGCGACAGAAATGTGACCCCTGGCCTCGAGTAAAAGTCCAGCGTTTTCCAGTAGTAAACTGAGGCGTGCCGCCCTAGTGAGGAAGCAGGCGTTAGAGGAGAGCGTCAACTCTGTAAGGTATCGCAGGTCTCATTGTGCACTCACGTTCGTTGTAAGTTTGGTGAGAGGGCACTGTGTGCCGTCCAGCTCTTGTGTGGCGTTTGAGCCCCAGGTAGTGAATGTGTCCGTTTGCTTTAACTGCACGGATGTGCCAGCAGTAAAGGCAAAGTGCTGCCCTCTTCCCTCGACACCTCCCTTTTGCTCAGCATGCAAACGGCCTCAGGAATGCAGTTCTGAGCAGCCTTACATTCCATGCTGGAGTGCAGCAAGGAGCGATTTGGGCTCTTCTGAGAATGACCACGGTGCATCCCCAGTGAAACCAGGGGACTCCTCAAGGACGACTGCCTTCGGCACCTGGAAGCTAGATGTTTACGTCCAGCCTGAAAGAAAACGATGGACGGCTTTCCCGGGACAATGCCG
Organism: Hyperoodon ampullatus; assembly: GCF_949752795.1. Lineage (NCBI taxonomy): Eukaryota > Metazoa > Chordata > Mammalia > Artiodactyla > Ziphiidae > Hyperoodon > Hyperoodon ampullatus. Next base: position 56,496,105 of record NC_136927.1, on the reverse strand, counting down.
GACGTTCGGGCCCACCCCGAGTCACCAAGTACCAAACTTTGCACAGTGTGGGGAACGCTCTCCTGCACGTATGGCACTCCCCACCTGAAAACCTTTCTTACCAGAAGGGGGCCCTCGTTCCCTTGTACTAGATAGCTAGACAGAATGTTCAGATAAACATGCTGTGTCATCAAGCTTGAAAGTGGGACACTGATGGCAAAGTACGCCTTCTGCCCGTTTGCGAGCGACTCGTTTCTGCCTTCCAAGCTGCCTGAACAGCGCTAGCGGCCCGACGTCTCTCCACTGCAGGGTAGTCGCTGTGGGCCAACAAGGCTGCATTCTCTCAAAGCCCATCCTGTGCTGGCAAATGCCTTTCTAGGGGCTCATACCACTGCACTGCAGAGTCAGCTCCGGCCAAATGAAAGGTGACCTGAGGCCCCAAGGTAAGGGCTAGTGTTTCACGTCAGCAGAGTTGGGGGTGCAAGGGTGCCATGAATCCATGCGCCACGCTGGATGGCCTGAACTCTCCGATGCCTCCGGGAACACATAGGAGAGGCGGCCGTGCACCACTTTCGCATGGTGACTGCTCTGTGCCGGAGGAGCGACCAGGGGCTTCTGAGGAACCTCAGGGGGAAAGAGGCCCATGGGAGCCACTCTTCACATTCCTAGCAAGGGCCACGTGTTGCCTGCTGGGGGCCGAGGTAGAGTGTCCCAGTCATAACAGAGACGCGTGGGAGCAGTGCCGGGCAGCCTCCCTGCAAGTCGATCGGCCTCAGTGACTGAAACGGACCTGTGCTTCAGAAACACACCGTGCTAACGACTCAGTCCAGGGAAACACTCAGGACGGCACTCTCGCAGAAGCGCGAGCTAGGCTGTGAGTGCAGCCTGAAGAAAGGTACATTTTTCACACTTACCACGGCTAGGTATGGATAGAGCCTTGGTCACTGAGGCCCACCTCAGGTACTGCACTTCGTATGCAGTTGATGCAGTGCAGGGGACCCTGTGTCCAATAGTTTCTCCGAGGAAAGGCACTGTTCTCCCGATGTTTCCTTGAGGTAGTCAGAAACTACTGAGGATAACTGACTGTATGAGCTCACGGTTGAAACAGGGCGACGCTGCCCAAACGTAATTTTCCCCCCGGGTGGATGAGATGCGGGTCGAAAGGTGCCTGAGACACACTCCTCGGGCCCGTCTTTCCTTTGCTCCAGCAGGCCTCAGAAAAGAAGTGTGAGTTTACTCGTATGAGGCTCGCTGGTCTCAGTTCTTTGCTGGGAGCGTCTCCAAGAGCACTCCGGAGATTGCCAGCGACAGAAATGTGACCCCTGGCCTCGAGTAAAAGTCCAGCGTTTTCCAGTAGTACAGTGAAGAATGCCGCCCTAGTGAGGAAGCAGGCGTTAAAGGAGAACCTCAACTCTGTAAGGTATCGCAGGACTCATTGTGCACTCACGTTCGTTGTAACTTTGGTGAGAGGGCACTGTGTGCCGTCCAGCTCTTGTGTGGCGTTTGAGCCCCAGGAAGTGAATGTGTCCGTTTGCTTTAACTGCATGGATGTGCCAGCAGTAAAGGCAAAGTGTTGCCCTCTTCACTCGACACATCCCGTTTATTCAGCATGCAAACGGCCTCAGGAACGCAGTTCTGAGCAGCGTTACATTCCATACTGGTGTGCCCCTAGGAGCGATTTGGGCTCTTCTGAGAATGACCACGGTGCGTCCCCAGTGAAACCAGGGGACTCCTCAAGGACGACTCCCTTTGGCACCTGGAAGCTAGATGTTTACGTCCAGCCTGAAAGAAAACGATGGACGGCTTTCCCGGGACAATGCCGGACGTTCGGTCCCACCCCGAGTCACCAAGTACCAAACTTTGCACAGTGTGGGGAACGCTCTCCTGCACGTATGGCACTCCCCACCTGAAAACCTTTCTTACCAGAAGGGGGCCCTCGTTCCCTTGTACTAGATAGCTAGACAGAATGTTCACATAAACATGCTGTGTCATCAAGCTTGAAAGTGGGACACTGATGGCAAAGTACGCCTTCTGCCCGTTTGCGAGCGACTCGTTTCTGCCTTCCAAGCTGCCTGAACAGCGCTAGCGGCCCGACGTCTCTCCACTGCAGGGTAGTCGCTGTGGGCCAACAAGGCTGCGTTCTCTCAAAGCCCATCCTGTGCTGGCAAATGCCTTTCTAGGGACTCATACCACTGCACTGCAGTGTAAGCTCCGGCAAAATGAAAGGTGACCTGAGGCCCCAAGGTAAGGGCTAGTGTTTTACGTCAGCAAAGTTGGGGGTGCAGGGGTGCCATGAATCCATGTGCCACGCTGGATGGCCTGAACTCTCCGATGCCTCCGGGGACACATAGGAGAGGCGGCCGTGCACCACTTTCGCATGGTGACTGCTCTGTGCCGGAGGAGCGGCCAGCGGCTTCTGAGGAACCTCAGGGGGAAAGAGGCCCATGGGAGCCACTCTTCACATTCCTAGCAAGGGCCACGTGTTGCCTGCTGGGGGCCGAGGTAGAGTGTCCCAGTCATAACAGAGACGCGTGGGAGCAGTGCCGGGCAGCCTCCCTGCAAGTCGATCGGCCTCAGTGACTAAAACGGACCTGTGCTTCAGAAACACACCGTGCTAACGACTCAGTCCAGGGAAAAACTCAGGACGGCACTCTCGCAGAAGCGCGAGCTAGGCTGTGAGTGCAGCCTGAAGAAAGGTACATTTTTCACACTTACCACGGCTAGGTATGGATAGAGCCTTGGTCACTGAGGCCCACCTCAGGTACTGCACTTCGTATGCAGTTGATGCAGTGCAGGGGACCCTGTGTCCAAAAGTTTCTCCGAGGAAAGGCACTGTTCTCCCGATGTTTCCTTGAGGTAGTCAGAAACTACTGAGGATAACTGACTGTATGAGCTCACGGTTGAAACAGGGCGACGCGGCCCAAACGTAATTTCCCCCCCGGGTGGATGAGATGCGGGTCGAAAGGTGCCTGAGACACACTCCTCGGGCCCGTCTTTCCTTTGATCCAGCAGGCCTCTGAAAAGAAGTGTGAGTTTACTCGTATGAGGCTCGCTGGTCTCAGTTCTTTGCTGGGAGCGTCTCCAAGAGCACTCCGGAGATTGCCAGCGACAGAAATGTGACCCCTGGCCTCGAGTAAAAGTCCAGCGTTTTCCAGTAGTAGAGTGAAGAATGCCGCCCTAGTGAGGAAGCAGGCGTTAAAGGAGAGCCTCAACTCTGTAAGGTATCGCAGGACTCATTGTGCACTCACGTTCGTTGTAACTTTGGTGAGAGGGCACTGTGTGCCGTCCAGCTCTTGTGTGGCGTTTGAGCCCCAGGAAGTGAATGTGTCCGTTTGCTTTAACTGCATGGATGTGCCAGCAGTAAAGGCAAAGTGTTGCCCTCTTCACTCGACACCTCCCGTTTATTCAGCATGCAAACGGCCTCAGGAACGCAGTTCTGAGCAGCGTTACATTCCATACTGGTGTGCCCCTAGGAGCGATTTGGGCTCTTCTGAGAATGACCACGGTGCATCCCCAGTGAAACCAGGGGACTCCTCAAGGACGACTCCCTTTGGCACCTGGAAGCTAGATGTTTCCGTCCAGCCTGAAAGAAAACGATGGACGGCTTTCCCGGGACAATGCCGGACGTTCGGGACCACCCCGAGTCACCAAGTACCAAACTTTGCACAGTGTGGGGAACGCTCTCCTGCACGTATGGCACTCCCCACCTGAAAACCTTTCTTACCAGAAGGGGGCCCTCGTTCCCTTGTACTAGATAGCTAGACAGAATGTTCACATAAACATGCTGTGTCATCAAGCTTGAAAGTGGGACACTGATGGCAAAATGCACCTTCTGCCCGTTTGCGAGCGACTCGTTTCTGCCTTCCAAGCTGCCTGAACAGCGCTAGCGGCCCGACGTCTCTCCACTGCAGGGTAGTCGCTGTGGGCCAACAAGGCTGCGTTCTCTCAAAGCCCATCCTGTGCTGGCAAATGCCTTTCTAGGGACTCATACCACTGCACTGCAGAGTAAGCTCCGGCAAAATGAAAGGTGACGTGAGGCCCCAAGGTAAGGGCTAGTGTTTTACGTCAGCAAAGTTGGGGGTGCAGGGGTGCCATGAATCCATGCGCCACGCTGGATGGCCTGAACTCTCCGATGCCTCCGGGGACACATAGGAGAGGCGGCCGTGCACCACTTTCGCATGGTGACTGCTCTGTGCCGGAGGAGCGGCCAGCGGCTTCTGAGGAACCTCAGGGGGAAAGAGGCCCATGGGAGCCACTCTTCACATTCCTAGCAAGGGCCACGTGTTGCCTGCTGGGGGCCGAGGTAGAGTGTCCCAGTCATAACAGAGACGCGTGGGAGCAGTGCCGGGCAGCCTCCCTGCAAGTCGATCGGCCTCAGTTACTAAAACGGACCTGTGCTTCAGAAACACACCGTGCTAACGACTCAGTCCAGGGAAACACTCAGGACGGCACTCTCGCAGAAGCGCGAGCTAGGCTGTGAGTGCAGCCTGAAGAAAGGTATATTTTTCACACTTACCACGGCTAGGTATGGATAGAGCCTTGGTCACTGAGGCCCACCTCAGGTACTGCACTTCGTATGCAGTTGATGCAGTGCAGGGGACCCTGTGTCCAAAAGTTTCTCCGAGGAAAGGCACTGTTCTCCCGATGTTTCCTTGAGGTAGTCAGAAACTACTGAGGATAACTGACTGTATGAGCTCACGGTTGAAACAGGGCGACGCTGCCCAAACGTAATTTTCCCCCCGGGTGGATGAGATGCGGGTCGAAAGGTGCCTGAGACACACTCCTCGGGCCCGTCTTTCCTTTGCTCCAGCAGGCTTCAGAAAAGAAGTGTGAGTTTACTCGTATGAGGCTCGCTGGTCTCAGTTCTTTGCTGGGAGCGTCTCCAAGAGCACTCCGTAGATTGCCAGCGACAGAAATGTGACCCCTGGCCTCGAGTAAAAGTCCAGCGTTTTCCAGTAGTAAAGTGAAGATTGCCGCCCTAGTGAGGAAGCAGGCGTTAAAGGAGAGCGTCAACACTGTAAGGTATCGCAGGTCTCATTGTGCACACACGTTCGTTGTAACTTTGGTGAGAGGGCACTGTGTGCCGTCCAGCTCTTGTGTGGCGTTTGAGCCCCAGGTAGTGAATGTGTCCGTTTGCTTTAACTGCACGTATGTGCCAGCAGTAAAGGCAAAGTGCTGCCCTCTTCACTCGACACCTCCCTTTTGCTCAGCATGCAAACGGCCTCAGGAACGCAGTTCTGAGCAGCCTTACATTCCATGCTGGAGTGCAGCAAGGAGCGATTTGGGCTCTTCTGAGAATGACCACGGTGCGTCCCCAGTTAAACCAGGGGCCTCCTCAAGGACGATTCCCTTTGGCACCTGGAAGCTAGATGTTTACGTCCAGCCTGAAAGAAAACGATGGACGGCTTTCCCCGGGAAAATGCCGGACGTTCGGTCCCACCCCGAGTCACCAAGTACCAAACTTTGCACAGTGTGGGGAACGCTCTCCTGCACGTATGGCACTCCCCACCTGAAAACCTTTCTTACCAGAAGGGGGCCCTCGTTCCCTTGTACTAGATAGCTAGACAGAATGTTCACATAAACATGCTGTGTCATCAAGCTTGAAAGTGGGACACTGATGGCAAAGTGCGCCTTCTGCCCGTTTGCGAGCGACTCGTTTCTGCCTTCCAAGCTGCCTGAACAGCGCTAGCGGCCCGACGTCTCTCCACTGCAGGGTAGTCGCTGTGGGCCAACAAGGCTGCGTTCTCTCAAAGCCCATCCTGTGCTGGCAAATGCCTTTCTAGGGACTCATACCACTGCACTGCAGAGTCAGCTCCGGCCAAATGAAAGGTGACGTGAGGCCCCAAGGTAAGGGCTAGTGTTTTACATCAGCAAAGTTGGGGGTGCAGGGGTGCCATGAATCCATGCGCCACGCTGGATGGCCTGAACTCTCCGATGCCTCCGGGGACACATAGGAGAGGCGGCCGTGCACCACTTTCGCATGGTGACTGCTCTGTGCCGGAGGAGCGGCCAGCGGCTTCTGAGGAACCTCAGGGGGAAAGAGGCCCATGGGAGCCACTCTTCACATTCCTAGCAAGGGCCACGTGTTGCCTGCTGGGGGCCGAGGTAGAGTGTCCCAGTCATAACAGAGACGCGTGGGAGCAGTGCCGGGCAGCCTCCCTGCAAGTCGATCGGCCTCAGTGACTAAAACGGACCTGTGCTTCAGAAACACACCGTGCTAACGACTCAGTCCAGGGAAACACTCAGGACGGCACTCTCGCAGAAGCGCGAGCTAGGCTGTGAGTGCAGCCTGAAGAAAGGTACATTTTTCACACTTACCACGGCTAGGTATGGATAGAGCCTTGGTCACTGAGGCCCACCTCAGGTACTGCACTTCGTATGCAGTTGATGCAGTGCAGGGGACCCTGTGTCCAAAAGTTTCTCCGAGGAAAGGCACTGTTCTCCCGATGTTTCCTTGAGGTAGTCAGAAACTACTGAGGATAACTGACTGTATGAGCTCACGGTTGAAACAGGGCGACGCAGCCCAAACGTAATTTCCCCCCCGGGTGGATGAGATGCGGGTCGAAAGGTGCCTGAGACACACTCCTCGGGCCCGTCTTTCCTTTGATCCAGCAGGCCTCTGAAAAGAAGTGTGAGTTTACTCGTATGAGGCTCGCTGGTCTCAGTTCTTTGCTGGGAGCGTCTCCAAGAGCACTCCGGAGATTGCCAGCGACAGAAATGTGACCCCTGGCCTCGAGTAAAAGTCCAGCGTTTTCCAGTAGTAGAGTGAAGAATGCCGCCCTAGTGAGGAAGCAGGCGTTAAAGGAGAGCCTCAACTCTGTAAGGTATCGCAGGACTCATTGTGCACTCACGTTCGTTGTAACTTTGGTGAGAGGGCACTGTGTGCCGTCCAGCTCTTGTGTGGCGTTTGAGCCCCAGGAAGTGAATGTGTCCGTTTGCTTTAACTGCATGGATGTGCCAGCAGTAAAGGCAAAGTGTTGCCCTCTTCACTCGACACCTCCCGTTTATTCAGCATGCAAACGGCCTCAGGAACGCAGTTCTGAGCAGCGTTACATTCCATACTGGTGTGCCCCTAGGAGCGATTTGGGCTCTTCTGAGAATGACCACGGTGCGTCCCCAGTGAAACCAGGAGACTCCTCAAGGACGACTCCCTTTGGCACCTGGAAGCTAGATGTTTCCGTCCAGCCTGAAAGAAAACGATGGACGGCTTTCCCGGGACAATGCCGGACGTTCGGGACCACCCCGAGTCACCAAGTACCAAACTTTGCACAGTGTGGGGAACGCTCTCCTGCACGTATGGCACTCCCCACCTGAAAACCTTTCTTACCAGAAGGGGGCCCTCGTTCCCTTGTACTAGATAGCTAGACAGAATGTTCACATAAACATGCTGTGTCATCAAGCTTGAAAGTGGGACACTGATGGCAAAGTGCACCTTCTGCCCGTTTGCGAGCGACTCGTTTCTGCCTTCCAAGCTGCCTGAACAGCGCTAGCGGCCCGACGTCTCTCCACTGCAGGGTAGTCGCTGTGGGCCAACAAGGCTGCGTTCTCTCAAAGCCCATCCTGTGCTGGCAAATGCCTTTCTAGGGACTCATACCACTGCACTGCAGAGTAAGCTCCGGCAAAATGAAAGGTGACGTGAGGCCCCAAGATAAGGGCTAGTGTTTTACGTCAGCAAAGTTGGGGGTGCAGGGGTGCCATGAATCCATGCGCCACGCTGGATGGCCTGAACTCTCCGATGCCTCCGGGGACACATAGGAGAGGCGGCCGTGCACCACTTTCGCATGGTGACTGCTCTGTGCCGGAGGAGCGGCCAGCGGCTTCTGAGGAACCTCAGGGGGAAAGAGGCCCATGGGAGCCACTCTTCACATTCCTAGCAAGGGCCACGTGTTGCCTGCTGGGGGCCGAGGTAGAGTGTCCCAGTCATAACAGAGACGCGTGGGAGCAGTGCCGGGCAGCCTCCCTGCAAGTCGATCGGCCTCAGTGACTAAAACGGACCTGTGCTTCAGAAACACACCGTGCTAACGACTCAGTCCAGGGAAACACTCAGGACGGCACTCTCGCAGAAGCGCGAGCTAGGCTGTGAGTGCAGCCTGAAGAAAGGTACATTTTTCACACTTACCACGGCTAGGTATGGATAGAGCCTTGGTCACTGAGGCCCACCTCAGGTACTGCACTTCGTATGCAGTTGATGCAGTGCAGGGGACCCTGTGTCCAAAAGTTTCTCCGAGGAAAGGCACTGTTCTCCCGATGTTTCCTTGAGGTAGTCAGAAACTACTGAGGATAACTGACTGTATGAGCTCACGGTTGAAACAGGGCGACGCTGCCCAAACGTAATTTTCCCCCCGGGTGGATGAGATGCGGGTCGAAAGGTGCCTGAGACACACTCCTCGGGCCCGTCTTTCCTTTGCTCCAGCAGGCTTCAGAAAAGAAGTGTGAGTTTACTCGTATGAGGCTCGCTGGTCTCAGTTCTTTGCTGGGAGCGTCTCCAAGAGCACTCCGGAGATTGCCAGCGACAGAAATGTGACCCCTGGCCTCGAGTAAAAGTCCAGCGTTTTCCAGTAGTAAACTGAGGCCTGCCGCCCTAGTGAGGAAGCAGGCGTTAGAGGAGAGCGTCAACTCTGTAAGGTATCGCAGGTCTCATTGTGCACTCACGTTCGTTGTAACTTTGGTGAGAGGGCACTGTGTGCCGTCCAGCTCTTGTGTGGCGTTTGAGCCCCAGGTACTGAATGTGTCCGTTTGCTTTAACTGCACGGATGTGCCAGCAATAAAGGCAAAGTGCTGCCCTCTTCCCTCGACACCTCCCTTTTGCTCAACATGCAAACGGCCTCAGGAATGCAGTTCTGAGCAGCCTTACATTCCATGCTGGAGTGCAGCAAGGAGCGATTTGGGCTCTTCTGAGAATGACCACGGTGTATCCCCAGTGAAACCAGGGGACTCCTCAAGGACGACTGCCTTCGGCACCTGGAAGCTAGATGTTTACGTCCAGCCTGAAAGAAAACGATGGACGGCTTTCCCGGGACAATGCCGGACGTTCGGGCCCACCCCGAGTCACCAAGTACCAAACTTTGCACAGTGTGGGGAACGCTCTCCTGCACGTATGGCACTCCCCACCTGAAAACCTTTCTTACCAGAAGGGGGCCCTCGTTCCCTTGTACTAGATAGCTAGACAGAATGTTCAGATAAACATGCTGTGTCATCAAGCTTGAAAGTGGGACACTGATGGCAAAGTACGCCTTCTGCCCGTTTGCGAGCGACTCGTTTCTGCCTTCCAAGCTGCCTGAACAGCGCTAGCGGCCCGACGTCTCTCCACTGCAGGGTAGTCGCTGTGGGCCAACAAGGCTGCGTTCTCTCAAAGCCCATGCTGTGCTGGCAAATGCCTTTCTAGGGACTCATACCACTGCACTGCAGAGTCAGCTCCGGCCAAATGAAAGGTGACCTGAGGCCCCAAGGTAAGGGCTAGTGTTTCACGTCAGCAGAGTTGGGGGTGCAGGGGTGCCATGAATCCATGCGCCACGCTGGATGGCCTGAACTCTCCGATGCCTCCAGGGACACATAGGAGAGGCGGCCGTGCACCACTTTCGCATGGTAACTGCTCTGTGCCGGAGGAGTGGCCAAGGGCTTCTGAGGAACCTCAGGGGGAAAGAGGCCCATGGGAGCCACTCTTCACATTCCTAGCAAGGGCCACGTGTTGCCTGCTGGGGGGCGAGGTAGAGTGTCCCAGTCATAACAGAGACGCGTGGGAGCAGTGCCGCGCAGCCTCCCTGCAAGTCGATCGGCCTCAGTGACTGAAACGGACCTGTGCTTCAGAAACACACCGTGCTAACGACTCAGTCCAGGGAAACACTCAGGACGGCACTCTCGCAGAAGCGCGAGCTAGGCTGTGAGTGCAGCCTGAAGAAAGGTATATTTTTCACTCTTACCATGGCTAGGTATGGATAGAGCCTTGGTCACTGAGGCCCACCTCAGGTACTGCACTTCGTATGCAGTTGATGCAGTGCAGGGGACCCTGTGTCCAAAAGTTTCTCCGAGGAAAGGCACTGTTCTCCCGATGTTTCCTTGAGGTAGTCAGAAGCTACTGAGGATAACTGACTGTATGAGTTCACGGTTGAAACAGGGCGACGCTGCCCAAACGTAATTTTCCCCCCGGGTGGATGAGATGCGGGTCGAAAGGTGCCTGAGACACACTCCTCGGGCCCGTCTTTCCTTTGATCCAGCAGGCCTCAGAAAAGAAGTGTGAGTTTACTCGTATGAGGCTCGCTGGTCTCAGTTCTTTGCTGGGAGCGTCTCCAAGAGCACTCCGGAGATTGCCAGCGACAGAAATGTGACCCCTGGCCTCGAGTAAAAGTCCAGCGTTTTCCAGTAGTACAGTGAAGAATGCCGCCCTAGTGAGGAAGCAGGCGTTAAAGGAGAGCCTCAACTCTGTAAGGTATCGCAGGACTCATTGTGCACTCACGTTCGTTGTAACTTTGGTGAGAGGGCACTGTGTGCCGTCCAGCTCTTGTGTGGCGTTTGAGCCCCAGGAAGTGAATGTGTCCGTTTGCTTTAACTGCATGGATGTGCCAGCAGTAAAGGCAAAGTGTTGCCCTCTTCACTCGACACCTCCCGTTTATTCAGCATGCAAACGGCCTCAGGAACGCAGTTCTGAGCAGCGTTACATTCCATACTGGTGTGCCCCTAGGAGCGATTTGGGCTCTTCTGAGAATGACCACGGTGCGTCCCCAGTGAAACCAGGGGACTCCTCAAGGACGACTCCCTTTGGCACCTGGAAGCTAGATGTTTACATCCAGCCTGAAAGAAAACGATGGACGGCTTTCCGGGACAATGCCGGACGTTCGGGACCACCCCGAGTCACCAAGTACCAAACTTTGCACAGTGTGGGGAACGCTCTCCTGCACGTATGGCACTCCCCACCTGAAAACCTTTCTTACCAGAAGGGGGCCCTCGTTCCCTTGTACTAGATAGCTAGACAGAATGTTCACATAAACATGCTGTGTCATCAAGCTTTAAAGTGGGACACTGATGGCAAAGTGCGCCTTCTGCCCTTTTGCGAGCGACTCGTTTCTGCCTTCCAAGCTGCCTGAACAGCGCTAGCGGCCCGACGTCTCTCCACTGCAGGGTAGTCGCTGTGGGCCAACAAGGCTGCGTTCTCTCAAAGCCCATCCTGTGCTGGCAAATGCCTTTCTAGGGACTCATACCACTGCACTGCAGAGTCAGCTCCGGCCAAATGAAAGGTGACCTGAGGCCCCAAGGTAAGGGCTAGTGTTTCACATCAGCAGAGTTGGGGGTGCAGGGGTGCCATGAATCCATGCGCCACGCTGGATGGCCTGAACTCTCCGATGCCTCCGGGGACACATAGGAGAGGCGGCCGTGCACCACTTTCGCATGGTGACTGCTCTGTGCCGGAGGAGCGACCAGGGGCTTCTGAGGAACCTCAGGGGGAAGGAGGCCCATGGGAGCCACTCTTCACATTCCTAGCAAGGGCCACGTGTTGCCTGCTGGGGGCCGAGGTAGAGTGTCCCCGTCATAACAGAGACGCGTGGGAGCAGTGCCGGGCAGCCTCCCTGCAGGTCGATCGGCCTCAGTGACTGAAACGGACCTGTGCTTCAGAAACACACCGTGCTAACGACTCAGTCCAGGGAAACACTCAGGACGGCACTCTCGCAGAAGCGCGAGCTAGGCTGTGAGTGCAGCCTGAAGAAAGGTATATTTTTCACACTTACCACGGCTAGGTATGGATAGAGCCTTGGTCACTGAGGCCCACCTCAGGTACTGCACTTCGTATGCAGTTGATGCAGTGCAGGGGACCCTGTGTCCAAAAGTTTCTCCGAGGAAAGGCACTGTTCTCCCGATGTTTCCTTGAGGTAGTCAGAAGCTACTGAGGATAACTGACTGTATGAGTTCACGGTTGAAACAGGGCGACGCTGCCCAAACGTAATTTTCCCCCCGGGTGGATGAGATGCGGGTCGAAAGGTGCCTGAGACACACTCCTCGGGCCCGTCTTTCCTTTGATCCAGCAGGCCTCAGAAAAGAAGTGTGAGTTTACTCGTATGAGGCTCGCTGGTCTCAGTTCTTTGCTGGGAGCGTCTCCAAGAGCACTCCGGAGATTGCCAGCGACAGAAATGTGACCCCTGGCCTCGAGTAAAAGTCCAGCGTTTTCCAGTAGTACAGTGAAGAATGCCGCCCTAGTGAGGAAGCAGGCGTTAAAGGAGAGCCTCAACTCTGTAAGGTATCGCAGGACTCATTGTGCACTCACGTTCGTTGTAACTTTGGTGAGAGGGCACTGTGTGCCGTCCAGCTCTTGTGTGGCGTTTGAGCCCCAGGAAGTGAATGTGTCCGTTTGCTTTGACTGCATGGATGTGCCAGCAGTAAAGGCAAAGTGTTGCCCTCTTCACTCGACACCTCCCGTTTATTCAGCATGCAAACGGCCTCAGGAACGCAGTTCTGAGCAGCGTTACATTCCATACTGGTGTGCCCCTAGGAGCGATTTGGGCTCTTCTGAGAATGACCACGGAGCGTCCCCAGTGAAACCAGGGGACTCCTCAAGGACGACTCCCTTTGGCACCTGGAAGCTAGATGTTTACGTCCAGCCTGAAAGAAAACGATGGACGGCTTTCCCCGGGAAAATGCCGGACGTTCGGTCCCACCCCGAGTCACCAAGTACCAAACTTTGCACAGTGTGGGGAACGCTCTCCTGCACGTATGGCACTCCCCACCTGAAAACCTTTCTTACCAGAAGGGGGCCCTCGTTCCCTTGTACTAGATAGCTAGACAGAATGTTCACATAAACATGCTGTGTCATCAAGCTTGAAAGTGGGACACTGATGGCAAAGTGCGCCTTCTGCCCGTTTGCGAGCGACTCGTTTCTGCCTTCCAAGCTGCCTGAACAGCGCTAGCGGCCCGACGTCTCTCCACTGCAGGGTAGTCGCTGTGGGCCAACAAGGCTGCGTTCTCTCAAACCCCATCCTGAGCTGGCAAATGCCTTTCTAGGGACTCATACCACTGCACTGCAGAGTCAGCTCCGGGAAAACGAAAGGTGACCTGAGGCCCCAAGGTAAGGGTTAGTGTTTTACGTCAGCAAAGTTGGGGGTGCAGGGGTTCCATGAATCCATGTGCCACGCTGGATGGCCTGAACTCTCCGATGCCTCCAGGGACACATAGGAGAGGCGGCCGTGCACCACTTTCGCATGGTGACTGCTCTGTGCCGGAGGAGCGGCCAGGGGCTTCTGAGGAACCTCAGGGGGAAAGAGGCCCATGGGAGCCACTCTTCACATTCCTAGCAAGGGCCACGTGTTGCCTGCTGGGGGCCGAGGTAGAGTGTCCCAGTCATAACAGAGACGCGTGGGAGCAGTGCCGGGCAGCCTCCCTGCAGGTCGATCGGCCTCAGTGACTGAAACGGACCTGTGCTTCAGAAACACACCGTGCTAACGACTCAGTCCAGGGAAACACTCAGGACGGCACTCTCGCAGAAGCGCGAGCTAGGCTGTGAGTGCAGCCTGAAGAAAGGTACATTTTTCACACTTACCACGGCTAGGTATGGATAGAGCCTTGGTCACTGAGGCCCACCTCAGGTACTGCACTTCGTATGCAGTTGATGCAGTGCAGGGGACCCTGTGTCCAATAGTTTCTCCGAGGAAAGGCACTGTTCTCCCGATGTTTCCTTGAGGTAGTCAGAAACTACTGAGGATAACTGACTGTATGAGCTCACGGTTGAAACAGGGCGACGCTGCCCAAACGTAATTTTCCCCCCGGGTGGATGAGATGCGGGTCGAAAGGTGCCTGAGACACACTCCTCGGGCCCGTCTTTCCTTTGATCCAGCAGGCCTCAGAAAAGAAGTGTGAGTTTACTCGTATGAGGCTCGCTGGTCTCAGTTCTTTGCTGGGAGCGTCTCCAAGAGCACTCCGGAGATTGCCAGCGACAGAAATGTGACCCCTGGCCTCGAGTAAAAGTCCAGCGTTTTCCAGTAGTAAACTGAGGCGTGCCGCCCTAGTGAGGAAGCAGGCGTTAGAGGAGAGCGTCAACTCTGTAAGGTATCGCAGGTCTCATTGTGCACTCACGTTCGTTGTAACTTTGGTGAGAGGGCACTGTGTGCCGTCCAGCTCTTGTGTGGCGTTTGAGCCCCAGGTAGTGAATGTGTCCGTTTGCTTTAACTGCACGGATGTGCCAGCAGTAAAGGCAAAGTGCTGCCCTCTTCCCTCGACACCTCCCTTTTGCTCAGCATGCAAACGGCCTCAGGAATGCAGTTCTGAGCAGCCTTACATTCCATGCTGGAGTGCAGCAAGGAGCGATTTGGGCTCTTCTGAGAATGACCACGGTGCATCCCCAGTGAAACCAGGGGACTCCTCAAGGACGACTGCCTTCGGCACCTGGAAGCTAGATGTTTACGTCCAGCCTGAAAGAAAACGATGGACGGCTTTCCCGGGACAATGCCGGACGTTCGGGCCCACCCCGAGTCACCAAGTACCAAACTTTGCACAGTGTGGGGAACGCTCTCCTGCACGTATGGCACTCCCCACCTGAAAACCTTTCTTACCAGAAGGGGGCCCTCGTTCCCTTGTACTAGATAGCTAGACAGAATGTTCACATAAACATGCTGTGTCATCAAGCTTGAAAGTGGGACACTGATGGCAAAGTACGCCTTCTGCCCGTTTGCGAGCGACTCGTTTCTGCCTTCCAAGCTGCCTGAACAGTGCTGGCGGCCCGACGTCTCTCCACTGCAGGGTAGTCGCTGTGGGCCAACAAGGCTGCGTTCTCTCAAAGCCCATGCTGTGCTGGCAAATGCCTTTCTAGGGACTCATACCACTGCACTGCAGAGTCAGCTCCGGCCAAATGAAAGGTGACGTGAGGCCCCAAGGTAAGGGCTAGTGTTTCACGTCAGCAGAGTTGGGGGTGCAGGGGTGCCATGAATCCATGCGCCACGCTGGATGGCCTGAACTCTCCGATGCCTCCAGGGACACATAGGAGAGGCGGCCGTGCACCACTTTCGCATGGTGACTGCTCTGTGCCGGAGGAGCGGCCAAGGGCTTCTGAGGAACCTCAGGGGGAAAGAGGCCCATGGGAGCCACTCTTCACATTCCTAGCAAGGGCCACGTGTTGCCTGCTGGGGGGCGAGGTAGAGTGTCCCAGTCATAACAGAGACGCGTGGGAGCAGTGCCGCGCAGCCTCCCTGCAAGTCGATCGGCCTCAGTGACTGAAACGGACCTGTGCTTCAGAAACACACCGTGCTAACGACTCAGTCCAGGGAAACACTCAGGACGGCACTCTCGCAGAAGCGCGAGCTAGGCTGTGAGTGCAGCCTGAAGAAAGGTACGTTTTTCACAGTTACCATGGCTAGGTATGGATAGAGCCTTGGTCACTGAGGCCCACCTCAGGTACTGCACTTCGTATGCAGTTGATGCAGTGCAGGGGACCCTGTGTCCAAAAGTTTCTCCGAGGAAAGGCACTGTTCTCCCGATGTTTCCTTGAGGTAGTCAGAAGCTACTGAGGATAACTGACTGTATGAGCTCACGGTTGAAACAGGGCGACGCTGCCCAAACGTAATTTTCCCCCCGGGTGGATGAGATGCGGGTCGAAAGGTGCCTGAGACACACTCCTCGGGCCCGTCTTTCCTTTGATCCAGCAGGCCTCAGAAAAGAAGTGTGAGTTTACTCGTATGAGGCTCGCTGGTCTCAGTTCTTTGCTGGGAGCGTCTCCAAGAGCACTCTGGAGATTGCCAGCGACAGAAATGTGACCCCTGGCCTCGAGTAAAAGTCCAGCGTTTTCCAGTAGTAGAGTGAAGAATGCCGCCCTAGTGAGGAAGCAGGCGTTAAAGGAGAGCCTCAACTCTGTAAGGTATCGCAGGACTCATTGTGCACTCACGTTCGTTGTAACTTTGGTGAGAGGGCACTGTGTGCCGTCCAGCTCTTGTGTGGCGTTTGAGCCCCAGGAAGTGAATGTGTCCGTTTGCTTTAACTGCATGGATGTGCCAGCAGTAAAGGCAAAGTGTTGCCCTCTTCACTCGACACCTCCCGTTTATTCAGCATGCAAACGGCCTCAGGAACGCAGTTCTGAGCAGCGTTACATTCCATACTGGTGTGCCCCTAGGAGCGATTTGGGCTCTTCTGAGAATGACCACGGAGCGTCCCCAGTGAAACCAGGGGCTCCTCAAGGACGACTCCCTTTGGCACCTGGAAGCTACATGTTTACATCCAGCCTGAAAGAAAACGATGGACGGCTTTCCGGGACAATGCCGGACGTTCGGGACCACCCCGAGTCACCAAGTACCAAACTTTGCACAGTGTGGGGAACGCTCTCCTGCACGTATGGCACTCCCCACCTGAAAACCTTTCTTACCAGAAGGGGGCCCTCGTTCCCTTGTACTAGATAGCTAGACAGAATGTTCACATAAACATGCTGTGTCATCAAGCTTGAAAGTGGGACACTGATGGCAAAGTGCGCCTTCTGCCCTTTTGCGAGCGACTCGTTTCTGCCTTCCAAGCTGCCTGAACAGCGCTAGCGGCCCGACGTCTCTCCACTGCAGGGTAGTCGCTGTGGGCCAACAAGGCTGCGTTCTCTCAAAGCCCATCCTGTGCTGGCAAATGCCTTTCTAGGGACTCATACCACTGCACTGCAGAGTCAGCTCCGGCCAAATGAAAGGTGACCTGAGGCCCCAAGGTAAGGGCTAGTGTTTCACGTCAGCAGAGTTGGGGGTGCAGGGGTGCCATGAATCCATGCGCCACGCTGGATGGCCTGAACTCTCCGATGCCTCCGGGGACACATAGGAGAGGCGGCCGTGCACCACTTTCGCATGGTGACTGCTCTGTGCCGGAGGAGCGACCAGGGGCTTCTGAGGAACCTCAGGGGGAAGGAGGCCAATGGGAGCCACTCTTCACATTCCTAGCAAGGGCCACGTGTTGCCTGCTGGGGGCCGAGGTAGAGTGTCCCCGTCATAACAGAGACGCGTGGGAGCAGTGCCGGGCAGCCTCCCTGCAGGTCGATCGGCCTCAGTGACTGAAACGGACCTGTGCTTCAGAAACACACCGTGCTAACGACTCAGTCCAGGGAAACACTCAGGACGGCACTCTCGCAGAAGCGCGAGCTAGGCTGTGAGTGCAGCCTGAAGAAAGGTATATTTTTCACACTTACCACGGCTAGGTATGGATAGAGCCTTGGTCACTGAGGCCCACCTCAGGTACTGCACTTCGTATGCAGTTGATGCAGTGCAGGGGACCCTGTGTCCAAAAGTTTCTCCGAGGAAAGGCACTGTTCTCCCGATGTTTCCTTGAGGTAGTCAGAAGCTACTGAGGATAACTGACTGTATGAGTTCACGGTTGAAACAGGGCGACGCTGCCCAAACGTAATTTTCCCCCCGGGTGGATGAGATGCGGGTCGAAAGGTGCCTGAGACACACTCCTCGGGCCCGTCTTTCCTTTGATCCAGCAGGCCTCAGAAAAGAAGTGTGAGTTTACTCGTATGAGGCTCGCTGGTCTCAGTTCTTTGCTGGGAGCGTCTCCAAGAGCACTCCGGAGATTGCCAGCGACAGAAATGTGACCCCTGGCCTCGAGTAAAAGTCCAGCGTTTTCCAGTAGTAGAGTAAAGAATGCCGCCCTAGTGAGGAAGCAGGCGTTAAAGGAGAGCCTCAACTCTGTAAGGTATCGCAGGACTCATTGTGCACTCACGTTCGTTGTAACTTTGGTGAGAGGGCACTGTGTGCCGTCCAGCTCTTGTGTGGCGTTTGAGCCCCAGGAAGTGAATGTGTCCGTTTGCTTTAACTGCATGGATGTGCCAGCAGTAAAGGCAAAGTGTTGCCCTCTTCACTCGACACCTCCCGTTTATTCAGCATGCAAACGGCCTCAGGAACGCAGTTCTGAGCAGCGTTACATTCCATACTGGTGTGCCCCTAGGAGCGATTTGGGCTCTTCTGAGAATGACCACGGAGCGTCCCCAGTGAAACCAGGGGACTCCTCAAGGACGACTCCCTTTGGCACCTGGAAGCTAGATGTTTACGTCCAGCCTGAAAGAAAACGATGGACGGCTTTCCCCGGGAAAATGCCGGACGTTCGGTCCCACCCCGAGTCACCAAGTACCAAACTTTGCACAGTGTGGGGAACGCTCTCCTGCACGTATGGCACTCCCCACCTGAAAACCTTTCTTACCAGAAGGGGGCCCTCGTTCCCTTGTACTAGATAGCTAGACAGAATGTTCACATAAACATGCTGTGTCATCAAGCTTGAAAGTGGGACACTGATGGCAAAGTGCGCCTTCAGCCCGTTTGCGAGCGACTCGTTTCTGCCTTCCAAGCTGCCTGAACAGCGCTAGCGGCCCGACGTCTCTCCACTGCAGGGTAGTCGCTGTGGGCCAACAAGGCTGCGTTCTCTCAAAGCCCATCCTGTGCTGGCAAATGCCTTTCTAGGGACTCATACCACTGCACTGCAGAGTCAGCTCCGGGAAAACGAAAGGTGACCTGAGGCCCCAAGGTAAGGGTTAGTGTTTTACGTCAGCAAAGTTGGGGGTGCAGGGGTGCCATGAATCCATGTGCCACGCTGGATGGCCTGAACTCTCCGATGCCTCCAGGGACACATAGGAGAGGCGGCCGTGCACCACTTTCGCATGGTGACAGCTCTGTGCCGGAGGAGCGGCCAGGGGCTTCTGAGGAACCTCAGGGGGAAAGAGGCCCATGGGAGCCACTCTTCACATTCCTAGCAAGGGCCACGTGTTGCCTGCTGGGGGCCGAGGTAGAGTGTCCCAGTCATAACAGAGACGCGTGGGAGCAGTGCCGGGCAGCCTCCCTGCAGGTCGATCGGCCTCAGTGACTGAAACGGACCTGTGCTTCAGAAACACACCGTGCTAACGACTCAGTCCAGGGAAACACTCAGGACGGCACTCTCGCAGAAGCGCGAGCTAGGCTGTGAGTGCAGCCTGAAGAAAGGTACATTTTTCACACTTACCACGGCTAAGTATGGATAGAGCCTTGGTCACTGAGGCCCACCTCAGGTACTGCACTTCGTATGCAGTTGATGCAGTGCAGGGGACCCTGTGTCCAATAGTTTCTCCGAGGAAAGGCACTGCTCTCCCGATGTTTCCTTGAGGTAGTCAGAAACTACTGAGGATAACTGACTGTATGAGCTCACGGTTGAAACAGGGCGACGCTGCCCAAACGTAATTTTCCCCCCGGGTGGATGAGATGCGGGTCGAAAGGTGCCTGAGACACACTCCTCCGGCCCGTCTTTCCTTTGATCCAGCAGGCCTCAGAAAAGAAGTGTGAGTTTATTCGTATGAGGCTCGCTGGTCTCAGTTCTTTGCTGGGAGCGTCTCCAAGAGCACACCGGAGATTGCCAGCGACAGAAATGTGACCCCTGGCCTCGAGTAAAAGTCCAGCGTTTTCCAGTAGTAAACTGAGGCGTGCCGCCCTAGTGAGGAAGCAGGCGTTAGAGGAGAGCGTCAACTCTGTAAGGTATCGCAGGTCTCATTGTGCACTCACGTTCGTTGTAAGTTTGGTGAGAGGGCACTGTGTGCCGTCCAGCTCTTGTGTGGCGTTTGAGCCCCAGGTAGTGAATGTGTCCGTTTGCTTTAACTGCACGGATGTGCCAGCAGTAAAGGCAAAGTGCTGCCCTCTTCCCTCGACACCTCCCTTTTGCTCAGCATGCAAACGGCCTCAGGAATGCAGTTCTGAGCAGCCTTACATTCCATGCTGGAGTGCAGCAAGGAGCGATTTGGGCTCTTCTGAGAATGACCACGGTGCATCCCCAGTGAAACCAGGGGACTCCTCAAGGACGACTGCCTTCGGCACCTGGAAGCTAGATGTTTACGTCCATCCTGAAAGAAAACGATGGACGGCTTTCCCGGGACAATGCCGGACGTTCGGGCCCACCCCGAGTCACCAAGTACCAAACTTTGCACAGTGTGGGGAACGCTCTCCTGCACGTATGGCACTCCCCACCTGAAAACCTTTCTTACCAGAAGGGGGCCCTCGTTCCCTTGTACTAGATAGCTAGACAGAATGTTCACATAAACATGCTGTGTCATCAAGCTTGAAAGTGGGACACTGATGGCAAAGTACGCCTTCTGCCCGTTTGCGAGCGACTCGTTTCTGCCTTCCAAGCTGCCTGAACAGCGCTAGCGGCCCGACGTCTCTCCACTGCAGGGTAGTCGCTGTGGGCCAACAAGGCTGCGTTCTCTCAAAGCCCATCCTGTGCTGGCAAATGCCTTTCTAGGGACTCATACCACTGCACTGCAGAGTCAGCTCCGGCCAAATGAAAGGTGACCTGAGGCCCCAAGGTAAGGGCTAGTGTTTCATGTCAGCAGAGTTGGGGGTGCAGGGGTGCCATGAATCCATGCGCCACGCTGGATGGCCTGAACTCTCCGATGCCTCCAGGGACACATAGGAGAGGCGGCCGTGCACCACTTTCGCATGGTGACTGCTCTGTGCCGGAGGAGCGGCCAGGGGCTTCTGAGGAACCTCAGGGGGAAAGAGGCCCATGGGAGCCACTCTTCACATTCCTAGCAAGGGCCACGTGTTGCCTGCTAGGGGCCGAGGTAGAGTGTCCCAGTCATAACAGAGACGCGTGGGAGCAGTGCCGGGCCGCCTCCCTGCAAGTCGATCGGCCTCAGTGACTGAAACGGACCTGTGCTTCAGAAACACACCGTGCTAACGACTCAGTCCAGGGAAACACTCAGGACGGCACTCTCGCAGAAGCGCGAGCTAGGCTGTGAGTGCAGCCTGAAGAAAGGTACATTTTTCACACTTACCACGGCTAGGTATGGATAGAGCCTTGGTCACTGAGGCCCACCTCAGGTACTGCACTTCGTATGCAGTTGATGCAGTGCAGGGGACCCTGTGTCCAAAAGTTTCTCCGAGGAAAGGCACTGTTCTCCCGATGTTTCCTTGAGGTAGTCAGAAGCTACTGAGGATAACTGACTGTATGAGTTCACGGTTGAAACAGGGCGACGCTGCCCAAACGTAATTTTCCCCCCGGGTGGATGAGATGCGGGTCGAAAGGTGCCTGAGACACACTCCTCGGGCCCGTCTTTCCTTTGATCCAGCAGGCCTCAGAAAAGAAGTGTGAGTTTACTCGTATGAGGCTCGCTGGTCTCAGTTCTTTGCTGGGAGCGTCTCCAAGAGCACTCCGGAGATTGCCAGCGACAGAAATGTGACCCCTGGCCTCGAGTAAAAGTCCAGCGTTTTCCAGTAGTAGAGTGAAGAATGCCGCCCTAGTGAGGAAGCAGGCGTTAAAGGAGAGCCTCAACTCTGTAAGGTATCGCAGGACTCATTGTGCACTCACGTTCGTTGTAACTTTGGTGAGAGGGCACTGTGTGCCGTCCAGCTCTTGTGTGGCGTTTAAGCCCCAGGAAGTGAATGTGTCCGTTTGCTTTAACTGCATGGATGTGCCAGCAGTAAAGGCAAAGTGTTGCCCTCTTCACTCGACACCTCCCGTTTATTCAGCATGCAAACGGCCTCAGGAACGCAGTTCTGAGCAGCGTTACATTCCATACTGGTGTGCCCCTAGGAGCGATTTGGGCTCTTCTGAGAATGACCACGGAGCGTCCCCAGTGAAACCAGGGGACTCCTCAAGGACGACTCCCTTTGGCACCTGGAAGCTAGATGTTTACGTCCAGCCTGAAAGAAAACGATGGACGGCTTTCCCCGGGAAAATACCGGACGTTCGGTCCCACCCCGAGTCACCAAGTACCAAACTTTGCACAGTGTGGGGAACGCTCTCCTGCACGTATGGCACTCCCCACCTGAAAACCTTTCTTACCAGAAGGGGGCCCTCGTTCCCTTGTACTAGATAGCTAGACAGAATGTTCACATAAACATGCTGTGTCATCAAGCTTGAAAGTGGGACACTGATGGCAAAGTGCGCCTTCTGCCCGTTTGCGAGCGACTCGTTTCTGCCTTCCAAGCTGCCTGAACAGCGCTAGCGGCCCGACGTCTCTCCACTGCAGGGTAGTCGCTGTGGGCCAACAAGGCTGCGTTCTCTCAAAGCCCATCCTGTGCTGGCAAATGCCTTTCTAGGGACTCATACCACTGCACTGCAGAGTCAGCTCCGGGAAAACGAAAGGTGACCTGAGGCCCCAAGGTAAGGGTTAGTGTTTTACGTCTGCAAAGTTGGGGGTGCAGGGGTGCCATGAATCCATGTGCCACGCTGGATGGCCTGAACTCTCCGATGCCTCCAGGGACACATAGGAGAGGCGGCCGTGCACCACTTTCGCATGGTGACTGCTCTGTGCCGGAGGAGCGGCCAGGGGCTTCTGAGGAACCTCAGGGGGAAAGAGGCCCATGGGAGCCACTCTTCACATTCCTAGCAAGGGCCACGTGTTGCCTGCTGGGGGCCGAGGTAGAGTGTCCCAGTCATAACAGAGACGCGTGGGAGCAGTGCCGGGCAGCCTCCCTGCAGGTCGATCGGCCTCAGTGACTGAAACGGACCTGTGCTTCAGAAACACACCGTGCTAACGACTCAGTCCAGGGAGACACTCAGGACGGCACTCTCGCAGAAGCGCGAGCTAGGCTGTGAGTGCAGCCTGAAGAAAGGTACATTTTTCACACTTACCACGGCTAGGTATGGATAGAGCCTTGGTCACTGAGGCCCACCTCAGGTACTGCACTTCGTATGCAGTTGATGCAGTGCAGGGGACCCTGTGTCCAATAGTTTCTCCGAGGAAAGGCACTGTTCTCCCGATGTTTCCTTGAGGTAGTCAGAAACTACTGAGGATAACTGACTGTATGAGCTCACGGTTGAAACAGGGCGACGCTGCCCAAACGTAATTTTCCCCCCGGGTGGATGAGATGCGGGTCGAAAGGTGCCTGAGACACACTCCTCGGGCCCGTCTTTCCTTTGATCCAGCAGGCCTCAGAAAAGAAGTGTGAGTTTACTCGTATGAGGCTCGCTGGTCTCAGTTCTTTGCTGGGAGCGTCTCCAAGAGCACTCCGGAGATTGCCAGCGACAGAAATGTGACCCCTGGCCTCGAGTAAAAGTCCAGCGTTTTCCAGTAGTAGAGTGAAGAATGCCGCCCTAGTGAGGAAGCAGGCGTTAAAGGAGAGCCTCAACTCTGTAAGGTATCGCAGGACTCATTGTGCACTCACGTTCGTTGTAACTTTGGTGAGAGGGCACTGTGTGCCGTCCAGCTCTTGTGTGGCGTTTGAGCCCCAGGAAGTGAATGTGTCCGTTTGCTTTAACTGCATGGATGTGCCAGCAGTAAAGGCAAAGTGTTGCCCTCTTCACTCGACACCTCCCGTTTATTCAGCATGCAAACGGCCTCAGGAACGCAGTTCTGAGCAGCCTTACATTCCATGCTGGAGTGCAGCAAGGAGCGATTTGGGCTCTTCTGAGAATGACCACGGTGCGTCCCCAGTGAAACCAGGGGCCTCCTCAAGGACGACTCCCTTTGGCACCTGGAAGCTAGATGTTTACGTCCAGCCTGACAGAAAACGATGGACGGCTTTCCCCGGGAAAATGCCGGACGTTCGGTCCCACCCCGAGTCACCAAGTACCAAACTTTGCACAGTGTGGGGAACGCTCTCCTGCACGTATGGCACTCCCCACCTGAAAACCTTTCTTACCAGAAGGGGGCCCTCGTTCCCTTGTACTAGATAGCTAGACAGAATGTTCACATAAACATGCTGTGTCATCAAGCTTGAAAGTGGGACACTGATGGCAAAGTGCACCTTCTGCCCGTTTGCGAGCGACTCGTTTCTGCCTTCCAAGCTGGCTGAACAGCGCTAGCGGCCCGACGTCTCTCCACTGCAGCGTAGTCGCTGTGGGCCAACAAGGCTGCGTTCTCTCAAAGCCCATCCTGTGCTGGCAAATGCCTTTCTAGGGACTCATACCACTGCACTGCAGAGTCAGCTCCGGCCAAATGAAAGGTGACGTGAGGCCCCAAGGTAAGGGCTAGTGTTTTACGTCAGCAAAGTTGGGGGTGCAGGGGTGCCATGAATCCATGCGCCACGCTGGATGGCCTGAACTCTCCGATGCCTCCGGGGACACATAGGAGAGGCGGCCGTGCACCACTTTCGCATGGTGACTGCTCTGTGCCGGAGGAGCGGCCAGCGGCTTCTGAGGAACCTCAGGGGGAAAGAGGCCCATGGGAGCCACTCTTCACATTCCTAGCAAGGGCCACGTGTTGCCTGCTGGGGGCCGAGGTAGAGTGTCCCAGTCATAACAGAGACGCATGGGAGCAGTGCCGGGCAGCCTCCCTGCAAGTCGATCGGCCTCAGTGACTAAAACGGACCTGTGCTTCAGAAACACACCGTGCTAACGACTCAGTCCAGGGAAACACTCAGGATGGCACTCTCGCAGAAGCGCGAGCTAGGCTGTGAGTGCAGCCTGAAGAAAGGTATATTTTTCACACTTACCACGGCTAGGTATGGATAGAGCCTTGGTCACTGAGGCCCACCTCAGGTACTGCACTTCGTATGCAGTTGATGCAGTGCAGGGGACCCTGTGTCCAAAAGTTTCTCCGAGGAAAGGCACTGTTCTCCCGATGTTTCCTTGAGGTAGTCAGAAACTACTGAGGATAACTGACTGTATGAGCTCACGGTTGAAACAGGGCGACGCTGCCCAAACGTAATTTTCCCCCCGGGTGGATGAGATGCGGGTCGAAAGGTGCCTGAGACACACTCCTCGGGCCCGTCTTTCCTTTGATCCAGCAGGCCTCAGAAAAGAAGTGTGAGTTTACTCGTATGAGGCTCGCTGGTCTCAGTTCTTTGCTGGGAGCGTCTCCAAGAGCACTCCGGAGATTGCCAGCGACAGAAATGTGACCCCTGGCCTCGAGTAGAAGTCCAGCGTTTTCCAGTAGTAAACTGAGGAGTGCCGCCCTAGTGAGGAAGCAGGCGTTAAAGGAGAGCGTCAACTCTGTAAGGTATCGCAGGTCTCATTGTGCACTCACGTTCGTTGTAAGTTTGGTGAGAGGGCACTGTGTGCCGTCCAGCTCTTGTGTGGCGTTTGAGCCCCAGGTAGTGAATGTGTCCGTTTGCTTTAACTGCACGGATGTGCCAGCAGTAAAGGCAAAGTGCTGCCCTCTTCCCTCGACACCTCCCTTTTGCTCAGCATGCAAACGGCCTCAGGAATGCAGTTCTGAGCAGCCTTACATTCCATGCTGGAGTGCAGCAAGGAGCGATTTGGGCTCTTCTGAGAATGACCACGGTGCATCCCCAGTGAAACCAGGGGACTCCTCAAGGACGACTGCCTTCGGCGCCTGGAAGCTAGATGTTTACGTCCAGCCTGAAAGAAAACGATGGACGGCTTTCCCGGGACAATGCCGGACGTTCGGGCCAACCCCGAGTCACCAAGTACCAAACTTTGCACAGTGTCGGGAACGCTCTCCTGCACGTATGGCACTCCCCACCTGAAAACCTTTCTTACCAGAAGGGGGCCCTCGTTCCCTTGTACTAGATAGCTAGACAGAATGTTCACATAAACATGCTGTGTCATCAAGCTTGAAAGTGGGACACTGATGGCAAAGTACGCCTTCTGCCCGTTTGCGAGCGACTCGTTTCTGCCTTCCAAGCTGCCTGAACAGCGCTAGCGGCCCGACGTCTCTCCACTGCAGGGTAGTCGCTGTGGGCCAACAAGGCTGCGTTCTCTCAAAGCCCATGCTGTGCTGGCAAACGCC
This sequence comes from Hyperoodon ampullatus, assembly GCF_949752795.1. Taxonomy (NCBI): domain Eukaryota; kingdom Metazoa; phylum Chordata; class Mammalia; order Artiodactyla; family Ziphiidae; genus Hyperoodon; species Hyperoodon ampullatus. Next base: position 56,470,538 of record NC_136927.1, on the reverse strand, counting down.
TTTCTAGGGACTCATACCACTGCACTGCAGAGTCAGCTCCGGCCAAATGAAAGGTGACCTGAGGCCCCAAGGTAAGGGCTAGTGTTTCACGTCAACAGAGTTGGGGGTGCAGGGGTGCCATGAATCCATGCGCCACGCTGGATGGCCTGAACTCTCCGATGCCTCCAGGGACACATAGGAGAGGCGGCCGTGCACCACTTTCGCATGGTGAGTGCTCTGTGCCGGAGGAGCGGCCAGGGGCTTCTGAGGAACCTCAGGGGGAAAGAGGCCCATGGGAGCCACTCTTCACATTCCTAGCAAGGGCCACGTGTTGCCTGCTAGGGGCCGAGGTAGAGTGTCCCAGTCATAACAGAGACGCGTGGGAGCAGTGCCGGGCAGCCTCCCTGCAAGTCGATCGGCCTCAGTGACTGAAACGGACCTGTGCTTCAGAAACACACCGTGCTAACGACTCAGTCCAGGGAAACACTCAGGACGGCACTCTCGCAGAAGCGCAAGCTAGGCTGTGAGTGCAGCCTGAAGAAAGGTACATTTTTCACACTTACCACGGCTAGGTATGGATAGAGCCTTGGTCACTGAGGCCCACCTCAGGTACTGCACTTCGTATGCAGTTGATGCAGTGCAGGGGACCCTGTGTCCAAAAGTTTCTCCGAGGAAAGGCACTGTTCTCCCGATGTTTCCTTGAGGTAGTCAGAAACTACTGAGGATAACTGACTGTATGAGCTCACGGTTGAAACAGGGCGACGCTGCCCAAACGTAATTTTCCCCCCGGGTGGATGAGATGCGGGTCGAAAGGTGCCTGAGACACACTCCTCGGGCCCGTCTTTCCTTTGATCCAGCAGGTCTCAGAAAAGAAGTGTGAGTTTACTCGTATGAGGCTCGCTGGTCTCAGTTCTTTGCTGGGAGCGTCTCCAAGAGCACTCCGGAGATTGCCAGCGACAGAAATGTGACCCCTGGCCTCGAGTAAAAGTCCAGCGTTTTCCAGTAGTAGAGTGAAGAATGCCGCCCTAGTGAGGAAGCAGGCGTTAAAGGAGAGCCTCAACTCTGTAAGGTATCGCAGGACTCATTGTGCACTCACGTTCGTTGTAACTTTGGTGAGAGGGCACTGTGTGCCGTCCAGCTCTTGTGTGGCGTTTGAGCCCCAGGAAGTGAATGTGTCCGTTTGCTTTAACTGCATGGATGTGCCAGCAGTAAAGGCAAAGTGTTGCCCTCTTCACTCGACACCTCCCGTTTATTCAGCATGCAAACGGCCTCAGGAATGCAGTTCTGAGCAGCGTTACATTCCATACTGGTGTGCCCCTAGGAGCGATTTGGGCTCTTCTGAGAATGACCACGGTGCGTCCCCAGTGAAACCAGGGGACTCCTCAAGGACGACTCCCTTTGGCACCTGGAAGCTAGATGTTTACGTGCAGCCTGAAAGAAAACGATGGACGGCTTTCCCGGGACAATGCCGGACGTTCGGGACCACCCCGAGTCACCAAGTACCAAACTTTGCACAGTGTGGGGAACGCTCTCCTGCACGTATGGCACTCCCCACCTGAAAACTTTCTTACCAGAAGGGGGCCCTCGTTCCCTTGTACTAGATAGCTAGACAGAATGTTCACATAAACATGCTGTGTCATCAAGCTTGAAAGTGGGACACTGATGGCAAAGTACGCCTTCTGCCCGTTTGCGAGCGACTCGTTTCTGCCTTCCAAGCTGCCTGAACAGCGCTAGCGGCCCGACGTCTCTCCACTGCAGGGTAGTCGCTGTGGGCCAACAAGGCTGCGTTCTCTCAAAGCCCATCCTGTGCTGGCAAATGCCTTTCTAGGGACTCATACCACTGCACTGCAGAGTCAGCTCCGGCCAAATGAAAGGTGACCTGAGGCCCAAGGTAAGGGCTAGTGTTTCACGTCAGCAGAGTTGGGGGTGCAGGGGTGCCATGAATCCATGCGCCACGCTGGATGGCCTGAACTCTCCGATGCCTCCGGGGACACATAGGAGAGGCGGCCGTGCACCACTTTCGCATGGTGACTGCTCTGTGCTGGAGGAGCGGCCAGGGGCTTCTGAGGAACCTCAGGGGGAAAGAGGCCCATGGGAGCCACTCTTCACATTCCTAGCAAGGGCCACGTGTTGCCTGCTGGGGGCCGAGGTAGAGTGTCCAAGTCATAACAGAGACGCGTGGGAGCAGTGCCGGGCAGCCTCCCTGCAAGTCGATCGGCCTCAGTGACTGAAACGGACCTGTGCTTCAGAAACACACCGTGCTAACGACTCAGTCCAGGGAGACACTCAGGACGGCACTCTCGCAGAAGCGCGAGCTAGGCTGTGAGTGCAGCCTGAAGAAAGGTACATTTTTCACACTTACCACGGCTAGGTATGGATAGAGCCTTGGTCACTGAGGCCCACCTCAGGTACTGCACTTCGTATGCAGTTGATGCAGTGCAGGGGACCCTGTGTCCAAAAGTTTCTCCGAGGAAAGGCACTGTTCTCCCGATGTTTCCTTGAGGTAGTCAGAAACTACTGAGGATAACTGACTGTATGAGCTCACGGTTGAAACAGGGCGACGCTGCCCAAACGTAATTTTCCCCCCGGGTGGATGAGATGCGGGTCGAAAGGTGCCTGAGACACACTCCTCGGGCCCGTCTTTCCTTTGATCCAGCAGGCCACAGAAAAGAAGTGTGAGTTTACTCGTATGAGGCTCGCTGGTCTCAGTTCTTTGCTGGGAGCGTCTCCAAGAGCACTCCGAAGATTGCCAGCGACAGAAATGTGACCCCTGGCCTCGAGTAAAAGTCCAGCGTTTTCCAGTAGTAAACTGAGGCGTGCCGCCCTAGTGAGGAAGCAGGCGTTAGAGGAGAGCGTCAACTCTGTAAGGTATCGCAGGTCTCATTGTGCACTCACGTTCGTTGTAACTTTGGTGAGAGGGCACTGTGTGCCGTCCAGCTCTTGTGTGGCGTTTGAGCCCCAGGTAGTGAATGTGTCCGTTTGCTTTAACTGCACGGATGTGCCAGCAGTAAAGGCAAAGTGCTGCCCTCTTCCCTCGACACCTCCCTTTTGCTCAGCATGCAAACGGCCTCAGGAATGCAGTTCTGAGCAGCCTTACATTCCATGCTGGAGTGCAGCAAGGAGCGATTTGGGCTCTTCTGAGAATGACCACGGTGCATCCCCAGTGAAACCAGGGGACTCCTCAAGGACGACTGCCTTCGGCACCTGGAAGCTAGATGTTTACGTCCAGCCTGAAAGAAAACGATGGACGGCTTTCCCGGGACAATGCCGGACGTTCGGGCCCACCCCGAGTCACCAAGTACCAAACTTTGCACAGTGTGGGGAACGCTCTCCTGCACGTATGGCACTCCCCACCTGAAAACCTTTCTTACCAGAAGGGGGCCCTCGTTCCCTTGTACTAGATAGCTAGACAGAATGTTCAGATAAACATGCTGTGTCATCAAGCTTGAAAGTGGGACACTGATGGCAAAGTACGCCTTCTGCCCGTTTGCGAGCGACTCGTTTCTGCCTTCCAAGCTGCCTGAACAGCGCTAGCGGCCCGACGTCTCTCCACTGCAGGGTAGTCGCTGTGGGCCAACAAGGCTGCGTTCTCTCAAAGCCCATGCTGTGCTGGCAAATGCCTTTCTAGTGACTCATACCACTGCACTGCAGAGTCAGCTCCGGCCAAATGAAAGGTGACCTGAGGCCCCAAGGTAAGGGCTAGTGTTTCACGTCAGCAGAGTTGGGGGTGCAGGGGTGCCATGAATCCATGCGCCACGCTGGATAGCCTGAACTCTCCGATGCCTCCGGGGACACATAGGAGAGGCGGCCGTGCACCACTTTCGCATGGTGACTGCTCTGTGCCGGAGGAGCGGCCAGGGGCTTCTGTGGAACCTCAGGGGGAAAGAGGCCCATGGGAGCCACTCTTCACATTCCTAGCAAGGGCCACGTGTTGCCTGCTGGGGGCCGAGGTAGAGTGTCCCAGTCATAACAGAGACGCGTGGGAGCAGTGCCGGGCAGCCTCCCTGCAAGTCGATCGGCCTCAGTGACTGAAACGGACCTGTGCTTCAGAAACACACCGTGCTAACGACTCAGTCCAGGGAGACACTCAGGACGGCACTCTCGCAGAAGCGCGAGCTAGGCTGTGAGTGCAGCCTGAAGAAAGGTACATTTTTCACACTTACCACGGCTAGGTATGGATAGAGCCTTGGTCACTGAGGCCCACCTCAGGTACTGCACTTCGTATGCAGTTGATGCAGTGCAGGGGACCCTGTGTCCAATAGTTTCTCCGAGGAAAGGCACTGTTCTCCCGATGTTTCCTTGAGGTAGTCAGAAACTACTGAGGATAACTGACTGTATGAGCTCACGGTTGAAACAGGGCGACGCTGCCCAAACGTAATTTTCCCCCCGGGTGGATGAGATGCGGGTCGAAAGGTGCCTGAGACACACTCCTCGGGCCTGTCTTTCCTTTGATCCAGCAGGCCACAGAAAAGAAGTGTGAGTTTACTCGTATGAGGCTCGCTGGTCTCAGTTCTTTACTGGGAGCGTCTCCAAGAGCACTCCGGAGATTGCCAGTGACAGAAATGTGACCCCTGGCCTCGAGTAAAAGTCCAGCGTTTTCCAGTAGTAAACTGAGGCATGCCGCCCTAGTGAGGAAGCAGGCGTTAGAGGAGAGCGTCAACTCTGTAAGGTATCGCAGGTCTCATTGTGCACTCACGTTCGTTGTAAGTTTGGTGAGAGGGCACTGTGTGCCGTCCAGCTCTTGTGTGGCGTTTGAGCCCCAGGTAGTGAATGTGTCCGTTTGCTTTAACTGCACGGATGTGCCAGCAGTAAAGGCAAAGTGCTGCCCTCTTCCCTCGACACCTCCCTTTTGCTCAGCATGCAAACGGCCTCAGGAATGCAGTTCTGAGCAGCCTTACATTCCATGCTGGAGTGCAGCAAGGAGCGATTTGGGCTCTTCTGAGAATGACCACGGTGCATCCCCAGTGAAACCAGGGGACTCCTCAAGGACGACTGCCTTCGGCACCTGGAAGCTAGATGTTTACGTCCAGCCTGAAAGAAAACGATGGACGGCTTTCCCGGGATAATGCCGGACGTTCGGGCCCACCCCGAGTCACCAAGTACCAAACTTTGCACAGTGTGGGGAACGCTCTCCTGCACGTATGGCACTCCCCACCTGAAAACCTTTCTTACCAGAAGGGGGCCCTCGTTCCCTTGTACTAGATAGCTAGACAGAATGTTCACATAAACATGCTGTGTCATCAAGCTTGAAAGTGGGACACTGATGGCAAAGTACGCCTTCTGCCCGTTTGCGAGCCACTCGTTTCTGCCTTCCAAGCTGCCTGAACAGCGCTAGCGGCCCGACGTCTCTCCACTGCAGGGTAGTCGCTGTGGGCCAACAAGGCTGCGTTCTCTCAAAGCCCATGCTGTGCTGGCAAATGCCTTTCTAGGGACTCATACCACTGCACTGCAGAGTCAGCTCCGGCCAAATGAAAGGTGACCTGAGGCCCCAAGGTAAGGGCTAGTGTTTCACGTCAGCAGAGTTGGGGGTGCAGGGGTGCCATGAATCCATGCGCCACGCTGGATGGCCTGAACTCTCCGATGCCTCCAGGGACACATAGGAGAGGCGGCCGTGCACCACTTTCGCATGGTGACTGCTCTGTGCCGGAGGAGCGGCCAGGGGCTTCTGAGGAACCTCAGGGGGAAAGAGGCCCATGGGAGCCACTCTTCACATTCCTAGCAAGGGCCACGTGTTGCCTGCTAGGGGCCGAGGTAGAGTGTCCCAGTCATAACAGAGACGCGTGGGAGCAGTGCCGGGCAGCCTCCCTGCAAGTCGATCGGCCTCAGTGACTGAAACGGACCTGTGCTTCAGAAACACACCGTGCTAACGACTCAGTCCAGGGAAACACTCAGGACGGCACTCTCGCAGAAGCGCGAGCTAGGCTGTGAGTGCAGCCTGAAGAAAGGTACATTTTTCACAGTTACCATGGCTATGTATGGTTAGAGCCTTGGTCACTGAGGCCCACCTCAGGTACTGCACTTCGTATGCAGTTGATGCAGTGCAGGGGACCCTGTGTCCAAAAGTTTCTCCGAGGAAAGGCACTGTTCTCCCGATGTTTCCTTGAGGTAGTCAGAAACTACTGAGGATAACTGACTGTATGAGCTCACGGTTGAAACAGGGCGACGCTGCCCAAACGTAATTTTCCCCCCGGGTGGATGAGATGCGGGTCGAAAGGTGCCTGAGACACACTCCTCGGGCCCGTCTTTCCTTTGATCCAGCAGGCCTCAGAAAAGAAGTGTGAGTTTACTCGTATGAGGCTCGCTGGTCTCAGTTCTTTGCTGGGAGCGTCTCCAAGAGCCCTCCGGAGATTGCCAGCGACAGAAATGTGACCCCTGGCCTCGAGTAAAAGTACAGCGTTTTCCAGTAGTAGAGTGAAGAATGCCGCCCTAGTGAGGAAGCAGGCGTTAAAGGAGAGCCTCAACTCTGTAAGGTATCGCAGGACTCATTGTGCACTCACGTTCGTTGTAACTTTGGTGAGAGGGCAATGTGTGCCGTCCAGCTCTTGTGTGGCGTTTGAGCCCCAGGAAGTGAATGTGTCCGTTTGCTTTAACTGCATGGATGTGCCAGCAGTAAAGGCAAAGTGTTGCCCTCTTCACTCGACACCTCCCATTTATTCAGCATGCAAACGGCCTCAGGAATGCAGTTCTGAGCAGCGTTACATTCCATACTGGTGTGCCCCTAGGAGCGATTTGGGCTCTTCTGAGAATGACCACGGTACGTCCCCAGTGAAACCAGGGGACTCCTCAAGGACGACTCCCTTTGGCACCTGGAAGCTAGATGTTTACGTGCAGCCTGAAAGAAAACGATGGACGGCTTTCCCCGGGACAATGCCGGACGTTCGGGACCACCCCGAGTCACCAAGTACCAAACTTTGCACAGTGTGGGGAACGCTCTCCTGCACGTATGGCACTCCCCACCTGAAAACCTTTCTTACCAGAAGGGGGCCCTCGTTCCCTTGTACTAGATAGCTAGACAGAATGTTCACATAAACATGCTGTGTCATCAAGCTTGAAAGTGGGACACTGATGGCAAAGTACGCCTTCTGCCCGTTTGCGAGCCACTCGTTTCTGCCTTCCAAGCTGCCTGAACAGCGCTAGCGGCCCGACGTCTCTCCACTGCAGGGTAGTCGCTGTGGGCCAACAAGGCTGCGTTCTCTCAAAGCCCATGCTGTGCTGGCAAATGCCTTTCTAGGGACTCATACCACTGCACTGCAGAGTCAGCTCCGGCAAAATGAAAGGTGACCTGAGGCCCCAAGGTAAGGGCTAGTGTTTCACGTCAGCAGAGTTGGGGGTGCAGGGGTGCCATGAATCCATGCGCCACACTGGATGGCCTGAACTCTCCGATGCCTCCGGGGACACATAGGAGAGGCGGCCGTGCACCACTTTCGCATGGTGACTGCTCTGTGCTTGAGGAGCGGCCAGGGGCTTCTGAGGAACCTCAGGGGGAAAGAGGCCCATGGGAGCCACTCTTCACATTCCTAGCAAGGGCCACGTGTTGCCTGCTGGGGGCCGAGGTAGAGTGTCCAAGTCATAACAGAGACGCGTGGGAGCAGTGCCAGGCAGCCTCCCTGCAAGTCGATCGGCCTCAGTGACTAAAACGGACCTGTGCTTCAGAAACACACCGTGCTAACGACTCAGTCCAGGGAAACACTCAGGACGGCACTCTCGCAGAAGCGCGAGCTAGGCTGTGAGTGCAGCCTGAAGAAAGGTACATTTTTCACACTTACCACGGCTAGGTATGGATAGAGCCTTGGTCACTGAGGCCCACCTCAGGTACTGCACTTCGTATGCAGTTGATGCAGTGCAGGGGACCCTGTGTCCAATAGTTTCTCCGAGGAAAGGCACTGTTCTCCCGATGTTTCCTTGAGGTAGTCAGAAACTACTGAGGATAACTGACTGTATGAGCTCACGGTTGAAACAGGGCGACGCTGCCCAAACGTAATTTTCCCCCCGGGTGGATGAGATGCGGGTCGAAAGGTGCCTGAGACACACTCCTCGGGTCCGTCTTTCCTTTGATCCAGCAGGCCTCAGAAAAGAAGTGTGAGTTTACTCGTATGAGGCTCGCTGGTCTCAGTTCTTTGCTGGGAGCGTCTCCAACAGCACTCCGGAGATTGCCAGCGACAGAAATGTGACCCCTGGCCTCGAGTAAAAGTCCAGCGTTTTCCAGTAGTAAACTGAGGCGTGCCGCCCTAGTGAGGAAGCAGGCGTTAGAGGAGAGCGTCAACTCTGTAAGGTATCGCAGGTCTCATTGTGCACTCACGTTCGTTGTAAGTTTGGTGAGAGGGCACTGTGTGCCGTCCAGCTCTTGTGTGGCGTTTGAGCCCCAGGTAGTGAATGTGTCCGTTTGCTTTAACTGCACGGATGTGCCAGCAGTAAAGGCAAAGTGCTGCCCTCTTCCCTCGACACCTCCCTTTTGCTCAGCATGCAAACGGCCTCAGGAATGCAGTTCTGAGCAGCCTTACATTCCATGCTGGAGTGCAGCAAGGAGCGATTTGGGCTCTTCTGAGAATGACCACGGTGCATCCCCAGTGAAACCAGGGGACTCCTCAAGGACGACTGCCTTCGGCACCTGGAAGCTAGATGTTTACGTCCAGCCTGAAAGAAAACGATGGACGGCTTTCCCGGGACAATGCCGGACGTTCGGGACCACCCCGAGTCACCAAGTACCAAACTTTGCACAGTGTGGGGAACGCTCTCCTGCACGTATGGCACTCCCCACCTGAAAACCTTTCTTACCAGAAGGGGGCCCTCGTTCCCTTGTACTAGATAGCTAGACAGAATGTTCAGATAAACATGCTGTGTCATCAAGCTTGAAAGTGGGACACTGATGGCAAAGTACGCCTTCTGCCCGTTTGCGAGCGACTCGTTTCTGCCTTCCAAACTGCCTGAACAGCGCTAGCGGCGCGACGTCTCTCCACTGCAGGGTAGTCGCTGTGGGCCAACAAGGCTGCGTTCTCTCAAAGCCCATGCTGTGCTGGCAAATGCCTTTCTAGGGACTCATACCACTGCACTGCAGAGTCAGCTCCGGCCAAATGAAAGGTGACCTGAGGCCCCAAGGTAAGGGCTAGTGTTTCACGTCAGCAGAGTTGGGGGTGCAGGGGTGCCATGAATCCATGCGCCACGCTGGATGGCCTGAACTCTCTGATGCCTCCGGGGACACATAGGAGTGGCGGCCGTGCACCACTTTCGCATGGTGACTGCTCTGTGCCGGAGGAGCGGCCAGGGGCTTCTGAGGAACCTCAGGGGGAAAGAGGCCCATGGGAGCCACTCTTCACATTCCTAGCAAGGGCCACGTGTTGCCTGCTGGGGGCCGAGGTAGAGTGTCCCAGTCATAACAGAGACGCGTGGGAGCAGTGCCGGGCAGCCTCCCTGCAAGTCGATCGGCCTCAGTGACTGAAACGGACCTGTGCTTCAGAAACACACCGTGCTAACGACTCAGTCCAGGGAAACACTCAGGACGGCACTCTCGCAGAAGCGCGAGCTAGGCTGTGAGTGCAGCCTGAAGAAAGGTACATTTTTCACAGTTACCATGGCTAGGTATGGATAGAGCCTTGGTCACTGAGGCCCACCTCAGGTACTGCACTTCGTATGCAGTTGATGCAGTGCAGGGGACCCTGTGTCCAAAAGTTTCTCCGAGGAAAGGCACTGTTCTCCCGATGTTTCCTTGAGGTAGTGAAAAACTACTGAGGATAACTGACTGTATGAGCTCACGGTTGAAACAGGGCGACGCTGCCCAAACGTAATTTTCCCCCCGGGTGGATGAGATGCGGGTCGAAAGGTGCCTGAGACACACTCCTCGGGCCCGTCTTTCCTTTGATCCAGCAGGCCTCAGAAAAGAAGTGTGAGTTTACTCGTATGAGGCTCGCTGGTCTCAGTTCTTTGCTGGGAGCGTCTCCAAGAGCACTCCGGAGATTGCCAGCGACAGAAATGTGACCCCTGGCCTCGAGTAAAAGTCCAGCGTTTTCCAGTAGTAGAGTGAAGAATGCCACCCTAGTGAGGAAGCAGGCGTTAAAGGAGAGCCTCAACAAGGTAAGGTATCGCAGGACTCATTGTGCACTCACGTTCGTTGTAACTTTGGTGAGAGGGCACTGTGTGCCATCCAGCTCTTGTGTGGCGTTTGAGCCCCAGGAAGTGAATGTGTCCGTTTGCTTTAACTGCATGGATGTGCCAGCAGTAAAGGCAAAGTGTTGCCCTCTTCACTCGACACCTCCCGTTTATTCAGCATGCAAACGGCCTCAGGAACACAGTTCTGAGCAGCGTTATATTCCATACTGGTGTGCCCCTAGGAGCGATTTGGGCTCTTCTGAGAATGACCACGGTGCGTCCCCAGTGAAACCAGGGGACTCCTCACAGACGACTTCCTTTGGCACCTGGAAGCTAGATGTTTCCGTCCAGCCTGAAAGAAAACGATGGACGGCTTTCCCCGGGACAATGCCGGACGTTCGGGACCACCCCGAGTCACCAAATACCAAACTCTGCACAGTGTGGGGAACGCTCTCCTGCACGTATGGCACTCCCCACCTGAAAACCTTTCTTACCAGAAGGGGGCCCTCGTTCCCTTGTACTAGATAGCTAGACAGAATGTTCACATAAACATGCTGTGTCATCAAGCTTGAAAGTGGGACACTGATGGCAAATTACGCCTTCTGCCCGTTTGCGAGCGACTCGTTTCTGCCTTCCAAGCTGCCTGAACAGCGCTAGCGGCCCGACATCTCTCCACTGCAGGGTAGTCGCTGTGGGCCAACAAGGCTGCGTTCTCTCAAAGCCCATCCTGTGCTGGCAAATGCCTTTCTAGGGACTCATACCACTGCACTGCAGAGTCAGCTCCGGCCAAATGAAAGGTGACCTGAGGCCCCAAGGTAAGGGCTACTGTTTCACGTCAGCAGAGTTGGGGGTGCAGGGGTGCCATGAATCCATGTGCCACGCTGGATGGCCTGAACTCTCCGATGCTTCCGGGGACACATAGGAGTGGCGGCCGTGCACCACTTTCGCATGGTGACTGCTCTGTGCCGGAGGAGTGGCCAGGGGCTTCTGAGGAACCTCAGGGGGAAAGAGGCCCATGGGAGCCACTCTTCACATTCCTAGCAAGGGCCACGTGTTGCCTGCTGGGGGCCGAGGTAGAGTGTCCCAGTCATAACAGAGACGCGTGGGAGCAGTGCCGGGCAGCCTCCCTGCAAGTCGATCGGCCTCAGTGACTGAAACGGACCTGTGCTTCAGAAACACACCGTGCTAACGACTCAGTCCAGGGAGACACTCAGGACGGCACTCTCGCAGAAGCGCGAGCTAGGCTGTGAGTGCAGCCTGAAGAAAGGTACATTTTTCACACTTACCACGGCTAGGTATGGATAGAGCCTTGGTCACTGAGGCCCACCTCAGGTACTGCACTTCGTATGCAGTTGATGCAGTGCAGGGGACCCTGTGTCCAAAAGTTTCTCCGAGGAAAGGCACTGTTCTCCCGATGTTTCCTTGAGGTAGTCAGAAACTACTGAGGATAACTGACTGTATGAGCTCACGGTTGAAACAGGGCGACGCTGCCCAAACGTAATTTTCCCCCCGGGTGGATGAGATGCGGGTCGAAAGGTGCCTGAGACACACTCCTCGGGCCCGTCTTTCCTTTGATCCAGCAGGCCACAGAAAAGAAGTGTGAGTTTACTCGTATGAGGCTCGCTGGTCTCAGTTCTTTGCTGGGAGCGTCTCCAAGAGCACTCCGGAGATTGCCAGCGACAGAAATGTGACCCCTGGCCTCGAGTAAAAGTCCAGCGTTTTCCAGTAGTAAACTGAGGCGTGCCGCCGTAGTGAGGAAGCAGGCGTTAAAGGAGAGCGTCAACTCTGTAAGGTATCGCAGGTCTCATTGTGCACTCACGTTCGTTGTAACTTTGGTGAGAGGGCACTCTGTGCCGTCCAGCTCTTGTGTGGCGTTTGAGCCCCAGGAAGTGAATGTGTCCGTTTGCTTTAACTGCATGGATGTGCCAGCAGTAAAGGCAAAGTGCTGCCCTCTTCACTCGACACCTCCCTTTTGCTCAGCATGCAAAGGCCTCAGGAACGCAGTTCTGAGCATCCTTACATTTCATGCTGGAGTGCAGCAAGGAGCGATTTGGGCTCTTCCGAGAATGACCACGGTGCATCCGCAGTGAAATCAGGGGACTCCTCAAGGACGACTCCCTTTGGCACCTGGAAGCTAGATGTTTACGTCCAGCCTGAAAGAAAACGATGGACGGCTTTCCCCGGGACAATGCCGGACGTTCGGGCCCACCCCGAGTCACCAAGTACCAAACTTTGCACAGTGTGGGGAACGCTCTCCTGCACGTATGGCACTCCCCACCTGAAAACCTTTCTTACCAGAAGGGGGCCCTCGTTCCCTTGTACTAGATAGCTAGACAGAATGTTCACATAAACATGCTGTGTCATCAAGCTTGAAAGTGGGACACTGATGGCAAAGTACGCCTTCTGCCCGTTTGCGAGCGACTCGTTTCTGCCTTCCAAGCTGCCTGAACAGCGCTAGCGGCCCGACGTCTCTCCACTGCAGGGTAGTCGCTGTGGGCCAACAAGGCTGCGTTCTCTCAAAGCCCATGCTGTGCTGGCAAATGCCTTTCTAGGGACTCATACCACTGCACTGCAGAGTCAGCTCCGGAAAAATGAAAGGTGACCTGAGGCCCCAAGGTAAGGGCTAGTGTTTCACGTCAGCAGAGTTGGGGGTGCAGGGGTGCCATGAATCCATGCGCCACGCTGGATGGCCTGAACTCTCCGATGCCTCCAGGGACACATAGGAGAGGCGGCCGTGCACCACTTTCGCATGGTGACTGCTCTGTGCCGGAGGAGCGGCCAGGGGCTTCTGAGGAACCTCAGGGGGAAAGAGGCCCATGGGAGCCACTCTTCACATTCCTAGCAAGGGCCACGTGTTGCCTGCTGGGGGCCGAGGTAGAGTGTCCCAGTCATAACAGAGACGCGTGGGAGCAGTGCCGGGCAGCCTCCCTGCAAGTCGATCGGCCTCAGTGACTGAAACGGACCTGTGCTTCAGAAACACACCGTGCTAACGACTCAGTCCAGGGAAACACTCAGGACGGCACTCTCGCAGAAGCGCGAGCTAGGCTGTGAGTGCAGCCTGAAGAAAGGTACATTTTTCACAGTTACCATGGCTATGTATGGATAGAGCCTTGGTCACTGAGGCCCACCTCAGGTACTGCACTTCGTATGCAGTTGATGCAGTGCAGGGGACCCTGTGTCCAAAAGTTTCTCCGAGGAAAGGCACTGTTCTCCCGATGTTTCCTTGAGGTAGTCAGAAACTACTGAGGATAACTGACTGTATGAGCTCACGGTTGAAACAGGGCGACGCTGCCCAAACGTAATTTTCCCCCCGGGTGGATGAGATGCGGGTCGAAAGGTGCCTGAGACACGCTCCTGGGGCCCTGTTTTCTTTGCTCCAGCAGCCCTCAGAAAAGAAGTGTGAGTTTACTCGTATGAGGCTCGCTGGTCTCAGTTCTTTGCTGGGAGCGTCTCCAAGAGCACTCCGGAGATTGCCAGCGACAGAAATGTGACCCCTGGCCTCGAGTAAAAGTCCAGCGTTTTCCAGTAGTAGAGTGAAGAATGCCGCCCTAGTGAGGAAGCAGGCGTTAAAGGAGAGCGTCAACTCTGTAAGGTATCGCAGGACTCATTGTGCACTCACGTTCGTTGTAACTTTGGTGAGAGGGCACTGTGTGCCGTCCAGCTCTTGTGTGGCGTTTGAGCCCCAGGAAGTGAATGTGTCCGTTTGCTTTAACTGCACGGATGTGCCAGCAGTAAAGGCAAAGTGCTGCCCTCTTCACTCGACACCTCCCTTTTGCTCAGCATGCAAACGGCCTCAGGAACGCAGTTCTGAGCAGCCTTACATTCCATGCTGGAGTGCAGCAAGGAGCGATTTGGGCTCTTCTGAGAATGACCACGGTGCGTCCCCAGTTAAAACAGGGGCCTCGTCAAGGACGACTCCCTTTGGCACCTGGAAGCTAGATGTTTACGTCCAGCCTGAAAGAAAACGATGGACAGCTTTCCCCGGGAAAATGCCGGACGTTCGGGACCACCCCGAGTCACCAAGTACCAAACTTTGCACAGTGTGGGGAACGCTCTCCTGCACGTATGGCACTCCCCACCTGAAAACCTTTCTTACCAGAAGGGGGCCCTCGTTCCCTTGTACTAGATAGCTAGACAGAATGTTCACATAAACATGCTGTGTCATCAAGCTTGAAAGTGGGACACTGATGGCAAAGTGCACCTTCTGCCCGTTTGCGAGGGACTCGTTTCTGCCTTCCAAGCTGCCTGAACAGCGCTAGCGGCCCGACGTCTCTCCACTGCAGGGTAGTCGCTGTGGGCCAACAAGGCTGCGTTCTCTCAAAGCCCATCCTGTGCTGGCAAATGCCTTTCTAGGGACTCATACCACTGCACTGCAGAGTCAGCTCCGGCAAAATGAAAGGTGACGTGAGGCCCCAAGGTAAGGGCTAGTGTTTTACGTCAGCAAAGTTGGGGGTGCAGGGGTGCCATGAATCCATGCGCCACGCTGGATGGCCTGAACTCTCCGATGCCTCCGGGGACACATAGGAGAGGCGGCCGTGCACCACTTTCGCATGGTGACTGCTCTGTGCCGGAGGAGCGGCCAGGGGCTTCTGAGGAACCTCAGGGGGAAAGAGGCCCATGGGAGCCACTCTTCACATTCCTAGCAAGGGCCACGTGTTGCCTGCTGGGGGCCGAGGTAGAGTGTCCCAGTCATAAGAGAGACACGTGGGAGCAGCGCCGGGCAGCCTCCCTGCAAGTCGATCGGCCTCAGTGACTGAAACGGACCTGTGCTTCAGAAACACACCGTGCTAACGACTCAGTCCAGGGAAACACTCAGGACGGCACTCTCGCAGAAGCGCGAGCTAGGCTGTGAGTGCAGCCTGAAGAAAGGTACATTTTTCACACTTACCACGGCTAGGTATGGATAGAGCCTTGGTCACTGAGGCCCACCTCAGGTACTGCACTTCGTATGCAGGTGATGCAGTGCAGGGGACCCTGTGTCCAAAAGTTTCTCCGAGGAAAGGCACTGTTCTCCCGATGTTTCCTTGAGGTAGTCAGAAACTACTGAGGATAACTGACTATATGAGATCACGGTTGAAACCGGGCGACGCTGCCCAAACGTAATTTCCTCCCCGGGTGGATGAGATGCGGGTCGAAAGGTGCCTGAGACACACTCCTCGGGCCCGTCTTTCCTTTGATCCAGCAGGCCTCAGAAAAGAAGTGTGAGTTTACTCGTATGAGGCTCGCTGGTCTCAGTTCTTTGCTGGGAGCGTCTCCAAGAGCACTCCGGAGATTGCCAGCGACAGAAATGTGACCCCTGGCCTCGAGTAAAAGTCCAGCGTTTTCCAGTAGTAAAGTGAAGAATGCCGCCCTAGTGAGGAAGCAGGCGTTAAAGGAGAGCGTCAACTCTGTAAGGTATCGCAGGTCTCATTGTGCACTCACGTTCGTTGTAACTTTGGTGAGAGGGCACTGTGTGCCGTCCAGCTCTTGTGTGGCGTTTGAGCCCCAGGTAGTGAATGTGTCCGTTTGCTTTAACTGCACGGATGTGCCAGCAGTAAAGGCAAAGTGCTGCCCTCTTCACTCGACACCTCCCTTTTGCTCAGCATGCAAACGGCCTCAGGAACGCAGTTCTGAGCAGCCTTACATTCCATGCTGGAGTGCAGCAAGGAGCGATTTGGGCTCTTCTGAGAATGACCACGGTGCATCCCCAGTGAAACCAGGGGACTCCTCAAGGACGACTGCCTTCGGCACCTGGAAGCTAGACGTTTACGTCCAGCCTGAAAGAAAACGATGGACGGCTTTCCCGGGGTAATGCCGGACGTTCGGGACCACCCCGAGTCACCAAGTACCAAACTTTGCACAGTGTGGGGAACGCTCTCCTGCACGTATGGCACTCCCCACCTGAAAACCTTTCTTACCAGAAGGGGGCCCTCGTTCCCTTGTACTAGATAGCTAGACAGAATGTTCAGATAAACATGCTGTGTCATCAAGCTTGAAAGTGGGACACTGATGGCAAAGTACGCCTTCTGCCCGTTTGCGAGCGACTCGTTTCTGCCTTCCAAGATGCCTGAACAGCGCTAGCGGCCCGACGTCTCTCCACTGCAGGGTAGTCGCTGTGGGCCAACAAGGCTGCGTTCTCTCAAAGCCCATCCTGTGCTGGCAAATGCCTTTCTAGGGACTCATACCACTGCACTGCAGAGTCAGCTCCGGCAAAATGAAAGGTGACGTGAGGCCCCAAGGTAAGGGCTAGTGTTTTACGTCAGCAAAGTTGGGGGTGCAGGGGTGCCATGAATCCATGCGCCACGCTGGATGGCCTGAACTCTCCGATGCCTCCGGGGACACATAGGAGAGGCGGCCGTGCACCACTTTCGCATGGTGACTGCTCTGTGCCGGAGGAGCGGCCAGGGGCTTCTGAGGAACCTCAGGGGGAAAGAGGCCCATGGGAGCCACTCTTCACATTCCTAGCAAGGGCCACGTGTTGCCTGCTGGGGGCCGAGGTAGAGTGTCGCAGTCATAACAGAGATGCGTGGGAGCAGTGCCGGGCAGCCTCCCTGCAAGTCGATCGGCCTCAGTGACTGAAACGGACCTGTGCTTCAGAAACACACCGTGCTAACGACTCAGTCCAGGGAGACACTCAGGACGGCACTCTCGCAGAAGCGCGAGCTAGGCTGTGAGTGCAGCCTGAAGAAAGGTACATTTTTCACACTTACCACGGCTAGGTATGGATAGAGCCTTGGTCACTGAGGCCCACCTCAGGTACTGCACTTCGTATGCAGTTGATGCATTGCAGGGGACCCTGTGTCCAAAAGTTTCTCCGAGGAAAGGCACTGTTCTCCCGATGTTTCCTTGAGGTAGTCAGAAACTACTGAGGATAACTGACTGTATGAGCTCACGTTTGAAACAGGGCGACGCTGCCCAAACGTAATTTTCCCCCCGGGTGGATGAGATGCGGGTCGAAAGGTGCCTGAGACACACTCCTCGGGCCCGTCTTTCCTTTGATCCAGCAGGCCTCAGAAAAGAAGTGTGAGTTTACTCGTATGAGGCTCGCTGGTCTCAGTTCTTTGCTGGGAGCGTCTCCAAGAGCACTCCGGAGATTGCCAGCGACAGAAATGTGACCCCTGGCCTCGAGTAAAAGTCCAGCGTTTTCCAGTAGTAGAGTGAAGAATGCCGCCCTAGTGAGGAAGCAGGCGTTAAAGGAGAGCGTCAACTCTGTAAGGTATCGCAGGTCTCATTGTGCACTCACGTTCGTTGTAACTTTGGTGAGAGGGCACTGTGTGCCGTCCAGCTCTTGTGTGGCGTTTGAGCCCCAGGTAGTGAATGTGTCCGTTTGCTTTAACTGCACGGATGTGCCAGCAGTAAAGGCAAAGTGCTGCCCTCTTCACTCGACACCTCCCTTTTGCTCAGCATGCAAACGGCCTCAGGAACGCAGTTCTGAGCAGCCTTACATTCCATGCTGGAGTGCAGCAAGGAGCGATTTGGGCTCTTCTGAGAATGACCACGGTGCGTCCCCAGTTAAAACAGGGGCCTCGTCAAGGACGACTCCCTTTGGAACCTGGAAGCTAGATGTTTACGTCCAGCCTGAAAGAAAACGATGGACAGCTTTCCCCGGGACAATGCCGGACGTTCGGGACCACCCCGAGTCACCAAGTACCAAACTTTGCACAGTGTGGGGAACGCTCTCCTGCACGTATGGCACTCCCCACCTGAAAACCTTTCTTACCAGAAGGGGGCCCTCGTTCCCTTGTACTAGATAGCTAGACAGAATGTTCACATAAACATGCTGTGTCATCAAGCTTGAAAGTGGGACACTGATGGCAAAGTGCACCTTCTGCCCGTTTGCGAGGGACTCGTTTCTGCCTTCCAAGCTGCCTGAACAGCGCTAGCGGCCCGACGTCTCTCCACTGCAGGGTAGTCGCTGTGGGCCAACAAGGCTGCGTTCTCTCAAAGCCCATCCTGTGCTGGCAAATGCCTTTCTAGGGACTCATACCACTGCACTGCAGAGTCAGCTCCTGCAAAATGAAAGGTGACGTGAGGCCCCAAGGTAAGGGCTAGTGTTTTACGTCGGCAAAGTTGGGGTTGCAGGGGTGCCATGAATCCATGCGCCACGCTGGATGGCCTGAACTCTCCGATGCCTCCGGGGACACATAGGAGAGGCGGCCGTGCACCACTTTCGCATGGTGACTGCTCTGTGCCGGAGGAGCGGCCAGGGGCGTCTGAGGAACCTCAGGGGGAAAGAGGCCCATGGGAGCCACTCTTCACATTCCTAGCAAGGGCCACGTGTTGCCTGCTGGGGGCCGAGGTAGAGTGTCCCAGTCATAAGAGAGACACGTGGGAGCAGCGCCGGGCAGCCTCCCTGCAAGTCGATCGGCCTCAGTGACTGAAACGGACCTGTGCTTCAGAAACACACCGTGCTAACGACTCAGTCCAGGGAAACACTCAGGACGGCACTCTCGCAGAAGCGCGAGCTAGGCTGTGAGTGCAGCCTGAAGAAAGGTACATTTTTCACACTTACCACGGCTAGGTATGGATAGAGCCTTGGTCACTGAGGCCCACCTCAGGTACTGCACTTCGTATGCAGGTGATGCAGTGCAGGGGACCCTGTGTCCAAAAGTTTCTCCGAGGAAAGGCACTGTTCTCCCGATGTTTCCTTGAGGTAGTCAGAAACTACTGAGAATAACTGACTGTATGAGCTCACGGTTGAAACCGGGCGACGCTGCCCAAACGTAATTTCCCCCCCGGGTGGATGAGATGCGGGTCGAAAGGTGCCTGAGACACACTCCTCGGGCCCGTCTTTCCTTTGATCCAGCAGGCCTCAGAAAAGAAGTGTGAGTTTACTCGTATGAGGCTCGCTGGTCTCAGTTCTTTGCTGGGAGCGTCTCCAAGAGCACTCCGGAGATTGCCAGCGACAGAAATGTGACCCCTGGCCTCGAGTAAAAGTCCAGCGTTTTCCAGTAGTAAAGTGAAGAATGCCGCCCTAGTGAGGAAGCAGGCGTTAAAGGAGAGCGTCAACTCTGTAAGGTATCGCAGGTCTCATTGTGCACTCACGTTCGTTGTAACTTGGGTGAGAGGGCACTGTGTGCCGTCCAGCTCTTGTGTGGCGTTTGAGCCCCAGGTAGTGAATGTGTCCGTTTGCTTTAACTGCACGGATGTGCCAGCAGTAAAGGCAAAGTGCTGCCCTCTTCACTCGACACCTCCCTTTTGCTCAGCATGCAAACGGCCTCAGGAACGCAGTTCTGAGCAGCCTTACATTCCATGCTGGAGTGCAGAAAGGAGCGATTTGGGCTCTTCTGAGAATGACCACGGTGCATCCCCAGTGAAACCAGGGGACTCCTCAAGGACGACTGCCTTCGGCACCTGGAAGCTAGACGTTTACGTCCAGCCTGAAAGAAACGATGGACGGCTTTCCCGGGATAATGCCGGACGTTCGGGACCACCCCGAGTCACCAAGTACCAAACTTTGCACAGTGTGGGGAACGCTCTCCTGCACGTATGGCACTCCCCACCTGAAAACCTTTCTTACCAGAAGGGGGCCCTCGTTCCCTTGTACTAGATAGCTAGACAGAATGTTCACATAAACATGCTGTGTCATCAAGCTTGAAAGTGGGACACTGATGGCAAAGTACGCCTTCTGCCCGTTTGCGAGCGACTCGTTTCTGCCTTCCAAGATGCCTGAACAGCGCTAGCGGCCCGACGTCTCTCCACTGCAGGGTAGTCGCTGTGGGCCAACAAGGCTGCGTTCTCTCAAAGCCCATCCTGTGCTGGCAAATGCCTTTCTAGGGACTCATACCACTGCACTGCAGAGTCAGCTCCGGCAAAATGAAAGGTGACGTGAGGCCCCAAGGTAAGGGCTAGTGTTTTACGTCAGCAAAGTTGGGGGTGCAGGGGTGCCATGAATCCATGCGCCACGCTGGATGGCCTGAACTCTCCGATGCCTCCGGGGACACATAGGAGAGGCGGCCGTGCACCACTTTCGCATGGTGACTGCTCTGTGCCGGAGGAGCGGCCAGGGGCTTCTGAGGAACCTCAGGGGGAAAGAGGCCCATGGGAGCCACTCTTCACATTCCTAGCAAGGGCCACGTGTTGCCTGCTGGGGGCCGAGGTAGAGTGTCGCAGTCATAACAGAGATGCGTGGGAGCAGTGCCGGGCAGCCTCCCTGCAAGTCGATCGGCCTCAGTGACTGAAACGGACCTGTGCTTCAGAAACACACCGTGCTAACGACTCAGTCCAGGGAGACACTCAGGACGGCACTCTCGCAGAAGCGCGAGCTAGGCTGTGAGTGCAGCCTGAAGAAAGGTACATTTTTCACACTTACCACGGCTAGGTATGGATAGAGCCTTGGTCACTGAGGCCCACCTCAGGTACTGCACTTCGTATGCAGTTGATGCAGTGCAGGGGACCCTGTGTCCAAAAGTTTCTCCGAGGAAAGGCACTGTTCTCCCGATGTTTCCTTGAGGTAGTCAGAAACTACTGAGGATAACTGACTGTATGAGCTCACGTTTGAAACAGGGCGACGCTGCCCAAACGTAATTTTCCCCCCGGGTGGATGAGATGCGGGTCGAAAGGTGCCTGAGACACACTCCTCGGGCCCGTCTTTCCTTTGATCCAGCAGGCCTCAGAAAAGAAGTGTGAGTTTACTCGTATGAGGCTCGCTGGTCTCAGTTCTTTGCTGGGAGCGTCTCCAAGAGCACTCCGGAGATTGCCAGCGACAGAAATGTGACCCCTGGCCTCGAGTAAAAGTCCAGCGTTTTCCAGTAGTAAAGTGAAGAATGCCGCCCTAGTGAGGAAGCAGGCGTTAAAGGAGAGCGTCAACTCTGTAAGGTATCGCAGGTCTCATTGTGCACTCACGTTCGTTGTAACTTTGGTGAGAGGGCACTGTGTGCCGTCCAGCTCTTGTGTGGCGTTTGAGCCCCAGGTAGTGAATGTGTCCGTTTGCTTTAACTGCACGGATGTGCCAGCAGTAAAGGCAAAGTGCTGCCCTCTTCACTCGACACCTCCCTTTTGCTCAGCATGCAAACGGCCTCAGGAACGCAGTTCTGAGCAGCCTTACATTCCATGCTGAGTGCAGCAAGGAGCGATTTGGGCTCTTCTGAGAATGACCACGGTGCGTCCCCAGTTAAAACAGGGGCCTCGTCAAGGACGACTCCCTTTGGCACCTGGAAGCTAGATGTTTACGTCCAGCCTGAAAGAAAACGATGGACAGCTTTCCCCGGGAAAATGCCGGACGTTCGGGACCACCCCGAGTCACCAAGTACCAAACTTTGCACAGTGTGGGGAACGCTCTCCTGCACGTATGGCACTCCCCACCTGAAAACCTTTCTTACCAGAAGGGGGCCCTCGTTCCCTTGTACTAGATAGCTAGACAGAATGTTCAGATAAACATGCTGTGTCATCAAGCTTGAAAGTGGGACACTGATGGCAAAGTGCACCTTCTGCCCGTTTGCGAGGGACTCGTTTCTGCCTTCCAAGATGCCTGAACAGCGCTAGCGGCCCGACGTCTCTCCACTGCAGGGTAGTCGCTGTGGGCCAACAAGGCTGCGTTCTCTCAAAGCCCATCCTGTGCTGGCAAATGCCTTTCTAGGGACTCATACCACTGCACTGCAGAGTCAGCTCCGGCAAAATGAAAGGTGACGTGATGCCCCAAGGTAAGGGCTAGTGTTTTACGTCAGCAAAGTTGGGGGTGCAGGGGTGCCATGAATCCATGCGCCACGCTGGATGGCCTGAACTCTCCGATGCCTCCGGGGACACATAGGAGAGGCGGCCGTGCACCACTTTCGCATGGTGACTGCTCTGTGCCGGAGGAGCGGCCAGGGGCTTCTGAGGAACCTCAGGGGGAAAGAGGCCCATGGGAGCCACTCTTCACATTCCTAGCAAGGGCCACGTGTTGCCTGCTAGGGGCCGAGGTAGAGTGTCCCAGTCATAAGAGAGACACGTGGGAGCAGCGCCGGGCAGCCTCCCTGCAAGTCGATCGGCCTCAGTGACTGAAACGGACCTGTGCTTCAGAAACACACCGTGCTAACGACTCAGTCCAGGGAAACACTCAGGACGGCACTCTCGCAGAAGCGCGAGCTAGGCTGTGAGTGCAGCCTGAAGAAAGGTACATTTTTCACACTTACCACGGCTAGGTATGGATAGAGCCTTGGTCACTGAGGCCCACCTCAGGTACTGCACTTCGTATGCAGGTGATGCAGTGCAGGGGACCCTGTGTCCAAAAGTTTCTCCGAGGAAAGGCACTGTTCTCCCGATGTTTCCTTGAGGTAGTCAGAAACTACTGAGGATAACTGACTGTATGAGCTCACGGTTGAAACCGGGCGACGCTGCCCAAACGTAATTTCCCCCCCGGGTGGATGAGATGCGGGTCGAAAGGTGCCTGAGACACACTCCTCGGGCCCGTCTTTCCTTTGCTCCAGTGGGCCTCAGAAAAGAAGTGTGAGTTTACTCGTATGAGGCTCGCTGGTCTCAGTTCTTTGCTGGGAGCGTCTC
Source organism: Hyperoodon ampullatus (assembly GCF_949752795.1). NCBI lineage: Eukaryota > Metazoa > Chordata > Mammalia > Artiodactyla > Ziphiidae > Hyperoodon > Hyperoodon ampullatus. The sequence continues at coordinate 56,448,017 of NC_136927.1, read as the reverse complement.
CAAGAGCACTCCGGAGATTGCCAGCGACAGAAATGTGACCCCTGGCCTCGAGTAAAAGTCCAGCGTTTTCCAGTAGTAAAGTGAAGAATGCCGCCCTAGTGAGGAAGCAGGCGTTAAAGGAGAGCGTCAACTCTGTAAGGTATCGCAGGTCTCATTGTGCACTCACGTTCGTTGTAACTTTGGTGAGAGGGCACTGTGTGCCGTCCAGCTCTTGTGTGGCGTTTGAGCCCCAGGTAGTGAATGTGTCCGTTTGCTTTAACTGCACGGATGTGCCAGCAGTAAAGGCAAAGTGCTGCCCTCTTCACTCGACACCTCCCTTTTGCTCAGCATGCAAACGGCCTCAGGAACGCAGTTCTGAGCAGCCTTACATTCCATGCTGGAGTGCAGCAAGGAGCGATTTGGGCTCTTCTGAGAATGACCACGGTGCATCCCCAGTGAAACCAGGGGACTCCTCAAGGACGACTGCCTTCGGCACCTGGAAGCTAGACGTTTACGTCCAGCCTGAAAGAAAACGATGGACGGCTTTCCCGGGGTAATGCCGGACGTTCGGGACCACCCCGAGTCACCAAGTACCAAACTTTGCACAGTGTGGGGAACGCTCTCCTGCACGTATGGCACTCCCCACCTGAAAACCTTTCTTACCAGAAGGGGGCCCTCGTTCCCTTGTACTAGATAGCTAGACAGAATGTTCAGATAAACATGCTGTGTCATCAAGCTTGAAAGTGGGACACTGATGGCAAAGTACGCCTTCTGCCCGTTTGCGAGCGACTCGTTTCTGCCTTCCAAGATGCCTGAACAGCGCTAGCGGCCCGACGTCTCTCCACTGCAGGGTAGTCGCTGTGGGCCAACAAGGCTGCGTTCTCTCAAAGCCCATCCTGTGCTGGCAAATGCCTTTCTAGGGACTCATACCACTGCACTGCAGAGTCAGCTCCGGCAAAATGAAAGGTGACGTGAGGCCCCAAGGTAAGGGCTAGTGTTTTACGTCAGCAAAGTTGGGGGTGCAGGGGTGCCATGAATCCATGCGCCACGCTGGATGGCCTGAACTCTCCGATGCCTCCGGGGACACATAGGAGAGGCGGCCGTGCACCACTTTCGCATGGTGACTGCTCTGTGCCGGAGGAGCGGCCAGGGGCTTCTGAGGAACCTCAGGGGGAAAGAGGCCCATGGGAGCCACTCTTCACATTCCTAGCAAGGGCCACGTGTTGCCTGCTGGGGGCCGAGGTAGAGTGTCCCAGTCATAACAGAGACGCGTGGGAGCAGTGCCGGGCAGCCTCCCTGCAAGTCGATCGGCCTCAGTGACTGAAACGGACCTGTGCTTCAGAAACACACCGTGCTAACGACTCAGTCCAGGGAGACACTCAGGACGGCACTCTCGCAGAAGCGCGAGCTAGGCTGTGAGTGCAGCCTGAAGAAAGGTACATTTTTCACACTTACCACGGCTAGGTATGGATAGAGCCTTGGTCACTGAGGCCCACCTCAGGTACTGCACTTCGTATGCAGTTGATGCAGTGCAGGGGACCCTGTGTCCAAAAGTTTCTCCGAGGAAAGGCACTGTTCTCCCGATGTTTCCTTGAGGTAGTCAGAAACTACTGAGGATAACTGACTGTATGAGCTCACGTTTGAAACAGGGCGACGCTGCCCAAACGTAATTTTCCCCCCGGGTGGATGAGATGCGGGTCGAAAGGTGCCTGAGACACACTCCTCGGGCCCGTCTTTCCTTTGATCCAGCAGGCCTCAGAAAAGAAGTGTGAGTTTACTCGTATGAGGCTCGCTGGTCCCAGTTCTTTGCTGGGAGCGTCTCCAAGAGCACTCCGGAGATTGCCAGCGACAGAAATGTGACCCCTGGCCTCGAGTAAAAGTCCAGCGTTTTCCAGTAGTAAACTGAGGCGTGCCGCCCTAGTGAGGAAGCAGGCGTTAGAGGAGAGCGTCAACTCTGTAAGGTATCGCAGGTCTCATTGTGCACTCACGTTCGTTGTAACTTTGGTGAGAGGGCACTGTGTGCCGTCCAGCTCTTGTGTGGCGTTTGAGCCCCAGGTAGTGAATGTGTCCGTTTGCTTTAACTGCACGGATGTGCCAGCAGTAAAGGCAAAGTGCTGCCCTCTTCACTCGACACCTCCCTTTTGCTCAGCATGCAAACGGCCTCAGGAACGCAGTTCTGAGCAGCCTTACATTCCATGCTGGAGTGCAGCAAGGAGCGATTTGGGCTCTTCCGAGAATGACCACGGTGCATCCGCAGTGAAATCAGGGGACTCCTCAAGGACGACTGCCTTCGGCACCTGGAAGCTAGATGTTTACGTCCAGCCTGAAAGAAAATGATGGACGGCTTTCCCCGGGACAATGCCGGACGTTCGGGCCCACCCCGAGTCACCAAGTACCAAACTTTGCACAGTGTGGGGAACGCTCTCCTGCACGTATGGCACTCCCCACCTGAAAACCTTTCTTACCAGAAGGGGGCCCTCGTTCCCTTGTACTAGATAGCTAGACAGAATGTTCACATAAACATGCTGTGTCATCAAGCTTGAAAGTGGGACACTGATGGCAAAGTACGCCTTCTGCCCGTTTGCGAGCGACTCGTTTCTGCCTTCCAAGATGCCTGAACAGCGCTAGCGGCCCGACGTCTCTCCACTGCAGGGTAGTCGCTGTGGGCCAACAAGGCTGCGTTCTCTCAAAGCCCATCCTGTGCTGGCAAATGCCTTTCTAGGGACTCATACCACTGCACTGCAGAGTCAGCTCCGGCCAAATGAAAGGTGACCAGAGGCCCCAAGGTAAGGGCTAGTGTTTCACGTCAGCAGAGTTGGGGGTGCAGGGGTGCCATGAATCCATGCGCCACGCTGGATGGCCTGAACTCTCCGATGCCTCCGGGGACACATAGGAGAGGCGGCCGTGCACCACTTTCGCATGGTGAGTGCTCTGTGCCGGAGGAGCGGCCAGGGGCTTCTGAGGAACCTCAGGGGGAAAGAGGCCCATGGGAGCCACTCTTCACATTCCTAGCAAGGGCCACGTGTTGCCTGCTGGGGGCCGAGGTAGAGTGTCCAAGTCATAACAGAGACGCGTGGGAGCAGTGCCGGGCAGCCTCCCTGCAAGTCGATCGGCCTCAGTGACTGAAACGGACCTGCGCTTCAGAAACACACCGTGCTAACGACTCAGTCCAGGGAGACACTCAGGACGGCACTCTCGCAGAAGCGCGAGCTAGGCTGTGAGTGCAGCCTGAAGAAAGGTACATTTTTCACACTTACCACGGCTAGGTATGGATAGAGCCTTGGTCACTGAGGCCCACCTCAGGTACTGCACTTCGTATGCAGTTGATGCAGTGCAGGGGACCCTGTGTCCAAAAGTTTCTCCGAGGAAAGGCACTGTTCTCCCGATGTTTCCTTGAGGTAGTCAGAAACTACTGAGGATAACTGACTGTATGAGCTCACGGTTGAAACAGGGCGACGCTGCCCAAACGTAATTTCCCCCCCGGGTGGATGAGATGCGGGTCGAAAGGTGCCTGAGACACACTCCTCGGGCCCGTCTTTCCTTTGATCCAGCAGGCCACAGAAAAGAAGTGTGAGTTTACTCGTATGAGGCTCGCTGGTCTCAGTTCTTTGCTGGGAGCGTCTCCAAGAGCACTCCGGAGATTACCAGCGACAGAAATGTGACCCCTGGCCTCGAGTAAAAGTCCAGCGTTTTCCAGTAGTAAACTGAGGCGTGCCGCCCTAGTGAAGAAGCAGGCGTTAGAGGAGAGCGTCAACTCTGTAAGGTATCGCAGGTCTCATTGTGCACTCACGTTCGTTGTAAGTTTGGTGAGAGGGCACTGTGTGCCGTCCAGCTCTTGTGTGGCGTTTGAGCCCCAGGTAGTGAATGTGTCCGTTTGCTTTAACTGCACGGATGTGCCAGCAGTAAAGGCAAAGTGCTGCCCTCTTCCCTCGACACCTCCCTTTTGCTCAGCATGCAAACGGCCTCAGGAATGCAGTTCTGAGCAGCCTTACATTCCATGCTGGAGTGCAGCAAGGAGCGATTTGGGCTCTTCTGAGAATGACCACGGTGCATCCCCAGTGAAACCAGGGGACTCCTCAAGGACGACTGCCTTCGGCACCTGGAAACTAGACGTTTACGTCCAGCCTGAAAGAAAACGATGGATGGCTTTCCCGGGATAATGCCGGACGTTCGGGCCCACCCCGAGTCACCAAGTACCAAACTTTGCACAGTGTGGGGAACGCTCTCCTGCACGTATGGCACTCCCCACCTGAAAACCTTTCTTACCAGAAGGGGGCCCTCGTTCCCTTGTACTAGATAGCTAGACAGAATGTTCAGATAAACATGCTGTGTCATCAAGCTTGAAAGTGGGACACTGATGGCAAAGTACGCCTTCTGCCCGTTTGCGAGCGACTCGTTTCTGCCTTCCAAGCTGCCTGAACAGCGCTAGCGGCCCGACGTCTGTCCACTGCAGGGTAGTCGCTGTGGGCCAACAAGGCTGCGTTCTCTCAAAGCCCATGCTGTGCTGGCAAATGCCTTTCTAGGGACTCATACCACTGCACTGCAGAGTCAGCTCCGGCCAAATGAAAGGTGACCTGAGGCCCCAAGGTAAGGGCTAGTGTTTCACGTCAGCAGAGTTGGGGGTGCAGGGCTGCCATGAATCCATGCGCCACGCTGGATGGCCTGAACTGTCCGATGCCTCCGGGGACACATAGGAGAGGCGGCCGTGCACCACTTTCGCATGGTGACTGCTCTGTGCCGGAGGAGCAGCCAGGGGCTTCTGAGGAACCTCAGGGGGAAAGAGGCCCATGGGAGCCACTCTTCACATTCCTAGCAAGGGCCACGTGTTGCCTGCTAGGGGCCGAGGTATAGTGTCCCAGTCATAACAGAAACGCGTGGGAGCAGTGCCGGGCAGCCTCCCTGCAAGTCGATCGGCCTCAGTGACTGAAACGGACCTGTGCTTCAGAAACACACCGTGCTAACGACTCAGTCCAGGGAGACACTCAGGACGGCACTCTCGCAGAAGCGCGAGCTAGGCTGTGAGTGCAGCCTGAAGAAAGGTACATTTTTCACAGTTACCATGGCTATGTATGGATAGAGCCTTGGTCACTGAGGCCCACCTCAGGTACTGCACTTCGTATGCAGTTGATGCAGTGCAGGGGACCCTGTGTCCAAAAGTTTCTCCGAGGAAAGGCACTGTTCTCCCGATGTTTCCTTGAGGTAGTCAGAAACTACTGAGGATAACTGACTGTATGAGCTCACGGTTGAAACAGGGCGACGCTGCCCAAACGTAATTTTCCCCCCGGGTGGATGAGATGCGGGTCGAAAGGTGCCTGAGACACACTCCTCGGGCCCGTCTTTCCTTTGATCCAGCAGGCCTCAGAAAAGAAGTGTGAGTTTACTCGTATGAGGCTCGCTGGTCTCAGTTCTTTGCTGGGAGCGTCTCCAAGAGCACTCCGGAGATTGCCAGCGACAGAAATGTGACCCCTGGCCTCGAGTAAAAGTCCAGCGTTTTCCAGTAGTAGAGTGAAGAATGCCGCCCTAGTGAGGAAGCAGGCGTTAGAAGAGAGCGTCAACTCTGTAAGGTATCGCAGGTCTCATTGTGCACTCACGTTCGTTGTAAGTTTGGTGAGAGGGCACTGTGTGCCGTCCAGCTCTTGTGTGGCGTTTGAGCCCCAGGTAGTGAATGTGTCCGTTTGCTTTAACTGCACGGATGTGCCAGCAGTAAAGGCAAAGTGCTGCCCTCTTCCCTCGACACCTCCCTTTTGCTCAGCATGCAAATGGCCTCAGGAATGCAGTTCTGAGCAGCCTTACATTCCATGCTGGAGTGCAGCAAGGAGCGATTTGGCCTCTTCTGAGAATGACCACGGTGCATCCCCAGTGAAACCAGGGGACTCCTCAAGGACGACTGCCTTCGGCACCTGGAAGCTAGACGTTTACGTCCAGCCTGAAAGAAAACGATGGATGGCTTTCCCGGGATAATGCCGGACGTTCGGGACCACCCCGAGTCACCAAGTACCAAACTTTGCACAGTGTGGGGAACGCTCTCCTGCACGTATGGCACTCCCCACCTGAAAACCTTTCTTACCAGAAGGGGGCCCTCGTTCCCTTGTACTAGATAGCTAGACAGAATGTTCAGATAAACATGCTGTGTCATCAAGTTTGAAAGTGGGACACTGATGGCAAAGTACGCCTTCTGCCCGTTTGCGAGCGACTCGTTTCTGCCTTCCAAGCTGCCTGAACAGCGCTAGCGGCCCGACGTCTGTCCACTGCAGGGTAGTCGCTGTGGGCCAACAAGGCTGCGTTCTCTCAAAGCCCATGCTGTGCTGGCAAATGCCTTTCTAGGGACTCATACCACTGCATTGCAGAGTCAGCTCCGGCCAAATGAAAGGTGACCTGAGGCCCCAAGGTAAGGGCTAGTGTTTCACGTCAGCAGAGTTGGGGGTGCAGGGCTGCCATGAATCCATGCGCCACGCTGGATGGCCTGAACTCTCCGATGCCTCCGGGGACACATAGGAGAGGCGGCCGTGCACCACTTTCGCATGGTGACTGCTCTGTGCCGGAGAAGCGGCCAGGGGCTTCTGAGGAACCTCAGGGGGAAAGAGGCCCATGGGAGCCACTCTTCACATTCCTAGCAAGGGCCACGTGTTGCCTGCTAGGGGCCGAGGTATAGTGTCCCAGTCATAACAGAGACGCGTGGGAGCAGTGCCGGGCAGCCTCCCTGCAAGTCGATCGGCCTCAGTGACTGAAACGGACCTGTGCTTCAGAAACACACCGTGCTAACGACTCAGTCCAGGGAAACACTCAGGACGGCACTCTCGCAGAAGCGCGAGCTAGGCTGTGAGTGCAGCCTGAAGAAAGGTACATTTTTCACACTTACCACGGCTAGGTATGGATAGAGCCTTGGTCACTGAGGCCCACCTCAGGTACTGCACTTCGTATGCAGTTGATGCAGTGCAGGGGACCCTGTGTCCAAAAGTTTCTCCGAGGAAAGGCACTGTTCTCCCGATGTTTCCTTGAGGTAGTCAGAAACTACTGAGGATAACTGACTGTATGAGCTCACGGTTGAAACAGGGCGACGCTGCCCAAACGTAATTTTCCCCCCAGGTGGATGAGATGCGGGTCGAAAGGTGCCTGAGACACACTCCTCGGGCCCGTCTTTCCTTTGATCCAGCAGGCCTCAGAAAAGAAGTGTGAGTTTACTCGTATGAGGCTCGCTGGTCTCAGTTCTTTGCTGGGAGCGTCTCCAAGAGCACTCCGGAGATTGCCAGCGACAGAAATGTGACCCCTGGCCTCGAGTAAAAGTCCAGCGTTTTCCAGTAGTAAACTGAGGCGTGCCGCCCTAGTGAGGAAGCAGGCGTTAGAGGAGAGCGTCAACTCTGTAAGGTATCGCAGGTCTCATTGTGCACTCACGTTCGTTGTAAGTTTGGTGAGAGGGCACTGTGTGCCGTCCAGCTCTTGTGTGGCGTTTGAGCCCCAGGTAGTGAATGTGTCCGTTTGCTTTAACTGCACGGATGTGCCAGCAGTAAAGGCAAAGTGCTGCCCTCTTCCTTCGACACCTCCCTTTTGCTCAGCATGCAAACGGCCTCAGGAATGCAGTTCTGAGCAGCCTTACATTCCATGCTGGAGTGCAGCAAGGAGCGATTTGGGCTCTTCTGAGAATGACCACGGTGCATCCCCAGTGAAACCAGGGGACTCCTCAAGGACGACTGCCTTCGGCACCTGGAAGCTAGACGTTTACGTCCAGCCTGAAAGAAAACGATGGACGGCTTTCCCGGGATAATGCCGGACGTTCGGGCCCACCCCGAGTCACCAAGTACCAAACTTTGCACAGTGTGGGGAACGCTCTCCTGCACGTATGGCACTCCCCACCTGAAAACCTTTCTTACCAGAAGGGGGCGCTCGTTCCCTTGTACTAGATAGCTAGACAGAATGTTCAGATAAACATGCTGTGTCATCAAGCTTGAAAGTGGGACACTGATGGCAAAGTACGCCTTCTGCCCGTTTGCGAGCGACTCGTTTCTGCCTTCCAAGCTGCCTGAACAGCGCTAGCGGCCCGACGTCTGTCCACTGCAGGGTAGTCGCTGTGGGCCAACAAGGCTGCGTTCTCTCAAAGCCCATGCTGTGCTGGCAAATGCCTTTCTAGGGACTCATACCACTGCACTGCAGAGTCAGCTCCGGCCAAATGAAAGGTGACCTGAGGCCCCAAGGTAAGGGCTAGTGTTTCACGTCAGCAGAGTTGGGGGTGCAGGGTTGCCATGAATCCATGCGCCACGCTGGATGGCCTGAACTCTCCGATGCCTCTGGGGACACATAGGAGAGGCGGCCGTGCACCACATTCGCATGGTGACTGCTCTGTGCCGGAGGAGCGGCCAGGGGCTTCTGAGGAACCTCAGGGGGAAAGAGGCCCATGGGAGCCACTCTTCACATTCCTAGCAAGGGCCACGTGTTGCCTGCTAGGGGCCGAGGTATAGTGTCCCAGTCATAACAGAGACGCGTGGGAGCAGTGCCGGGCAGCCTCCCTGCAAGTCGATCGGCCTCAGTGACTGAAACGGACCTGTGCTTCAGAAACACACCGTGCTAACGACTCAGTCCAGGGAGACACTCAGGACGGCACTCTCGCAGAAGCGCGAGCTAGGCTGTGAGTGCAGCCTGAAGAAAGGTACATTTTTAACAGTTACCATGGCTATGTATGGATAGAGCCTTGGTCACTGAGGCCCACCTCAGGTACTGCACTTCGTATGCAGTTGATGCAGTGCAGGGGACCCTGTGTCCAAAAGTTTCTCCGAGGAAAGGCACTGTTCTCCCGATGTTTCCTTGAGGTAGTCAGAAACTACTGAGGATAACTGACTGTATGAGCTCACGGTTGAAACAGGGCGACGCTGCCCAAACGTAATTTTCCCCCCGGGTGGATGAGATGCGGGTCGAAAGGTGCCTGAGACACACTCCTCGGGCCCGTCTTTCCTTTGATCCAGCAGGCCTCAGAAAAGAAGTGTGAGTTTACTCGTATGAGGCTCGCTGGTCTCAGTTCTTTGCTGGGAGCGTCTCCAAGAGCACTCCGGAGATTGCCAGCGACAGAAATGTGACCCCTGGCCTCGAGTAAAAGTCCAGCGTTTTCCAGTAGTAAACTGAGGCGTGCCGCCCTAGTGAGGAAGCAGGCGTTAGAGGAGAGCGTCAACTCTGTAAGGTATCGCAGGTCTCATTGTGCACTCACGTTCGTTCTAAGTTTGGTGAGAGGGCACTGTGTGCCGTCCAGCTCTTGTGTGGCGTTTGAGCCCCAGGTAGTGAATGTGTCCGTTTGCTTTAACTGCACGGATGTGCCAGCAGTAAAGGCAAAGTGCTGCCCTCTTCCCTCGACACCTCCCTTTTGTTCAGCATGCAAACGGCCTCAGGAATGCAGTTCTGAGCAGCCTTACATTCCATGCTGGAGTGCAGCAAGGAGCGATTTGGGCTCTTCTGAGAATGACCACGGTGCATCCCCAGTGAAACCAGGGGACTCCTCAAGGACGACTGCCTTCGGCACCTGGAAGCTAGACGTTTACGTCCAGCCTGAAAGAAAACGATGGATGGCTTTCCCGGGATAATGCCGGACGTTCGGGCCCACCCCGAGTCACCAAGTACCAAACTTTGCACAGTGTGGGGAACGCTCTCCTGCACGTATGGCACTCCCCACCTGAAACCCTTTCTTACCAGAAGGGGGCCCTCGTTCCCTTGTACTAGATAGCTAGACAGAATGTTCAGATAAACATGCTGTGTCATCAAGTTTGAAAGTGGGACACTGATGGCAAAGTACGCCTTCTGCCCGTTTGCGAGCGACTGGTTTCTGCCTTCCAAGCTGCTTGAACAGCGCTAGCGGCCCGACGTCTGTCCACTGCAGGGTAGTCGCTGTGGGCCAACAAGGCTGCGTTCTCTCAAAGCCCATGCTGTGCTGGCAAATGCCTTTCTAGGGACTCATACCACTGCATTGCAGAGTCAGCTCCGGCCAAATGAAAGGTGACCTGAGGCCCCAAGGTAAGGGCTAGTGTTTCACGTCAGCAGAGTTGGGGGTGCAGGGCTGCCATGAATCCATGCGCCACGCTGGATGGCCTGAACTCTCCGATGCCTCCGGGGACACATAGGAGAGGCGGCCGTGCACCACTTTCGCATGGTGACTGCTCTGTGCCGGAGAAGCGGCCAGGGGCTTCTGAGGAACCTCAGGGGGAAAGAGGCCCATGGGAGCCACTCTTCACATTCCTAGCAAGGGCCACGTGTTGCCTGCTGGGGGCCGAGGTATAGTGTCCCAGTCATAACAGAGACGCGTGGGAGCAGTGCCGGGCAGCCTCCCTGCAAGTCGATCGGCCTCAGTGACTGAAACGGACCTGTGCTTCAGAAACACACCGTGCTAACGACTCAGTCCAGGGAAACACTCAGGACGGCACTCTCGCAGAAGCGCGAGCTAGGCTGTGAGTGCAGCCTGAAGAAAGGTACATTTTTAACAGTTACCACGGCTATGTATGGATAGAGCCTTGGTCACTGAGGCCCACCTCAGGTACTGCACTTCATATGCAGTTGATGCAGTGCAGGGGACCCTGTGTCCAAAAGTTTCTCCGAGGAAAGGCACTGTTCTCCCGATGTTTCCTTGAGGTAGTCAGAAACTACTGAGGATAACTGACTGTATGAGCTCACGGTTGAAACAGGGCGACGCTGCCCAAACGTAATTTTCCCCCCGGGTGGATGAGATGCGGGTCGAAAGGTGCCTGAGACACACTCCTCGGGCCCGTCTTTCCTTTGATCCAGCAGGCCTCAGAAAAGAAGTGTGAGTTTACGCGTATGAGGCTCGCTGGTCTCAGTTCTTTGCTGGGAGCGGCTCCAAGAGCACTCCGGAGATTGCCAGCGACAGAAATGTGACCCCTGGCCTCGAGTAAAAGTCCAGCGTTTTCCAGTAGTAAACTGAGGCGTGCCGCCCTAGTGAGGAAGGAGGCGTTAAAGGAGAGCGTCAACTCTGTAAGGTATCGCAGGTCTCATTGTGCACTCACGTTCGTTGTAACTTTGGTGAGAGGGCACTGTGTGCCGTCCAGCTCTTGTGTGGCGTTTGGCCCCAGGTAGTGAATGTGTCCGTTTGCTTTAACTGCACGGATGTGCCAGCAGTAAAGGCAAAGTGCTGCCCTCTTCACTCGACACCTCCCTTTTGCTCAGCATGCAAACGGCCTCAGGAATGCAGTTCTGAGCAGCCTTACATTCCATGCTGGAGTGCAGCAAGGAGCGATTTGGGCTCTTCTGAGAATGACCACGGTGCATCCCCAGTGAAACCAGGGGACTCCTCAAGGACGACTGCCTTCGGCACCTGGAAGCTAGATGTTTACGTCCAGCCTGAAAGAAAACGATGGACGGCTTTCCCGGGACAATGCCGGACGTTCGGGACCACCCCGAGTCACCAAGTACCAAACTTTGCACAGTATGGTGAACGCTCTCCTGCACGTATGGCACTCCCCACCTGAAAACCTTTCTTACCAGAAGGGGGCCCTCGTTCCCTTGTACTAGATAGCTAGACAGAATGTTCACATAAACATGCTGTGTCATCAAGCTTGAAAGTGGGACACTGATGGCAAAGTACGCCTTCTGCCCGTTTGCGAGCGACTCGTTTCTGCCTTCCAAGCTGCCTGTACAGCGCTAGCGGCCCGACGTCTCTCCACTGCAGGGTAGTCGCTGTGGGCCAACAAGGCTGCGTTCTCTCAAAGCCCATCCTGTGCTGGCAAATGCCTTTCTAGGGACTCATACCACTGCACTGCAGAGTCAGCTCCGGCCAAATGAAAGGTGACCTGAGGCCCCAAGGTAAGGGCTAGTGTTTCACGTCAGCAGAGTTGGGGGTGCAGGGGTGCCATGAATCCATGCGCCACGCTGGATGGCCTGAACTCTCCGATGCCTCCGGGGACACATAGGAGAGGCGGCCGTGCACCACTTTCGCATGGTGACTGCTCTGTGCCGGAGGAGCGACCAGGGGCTTCTGAGGAACCTCAGGGGGAAAGAGGCCCATGGGAGCCACTCTTCACATTCCTAGCAAGGGCCACGTGTTGCTTCCTGGCGGCAGAGGTAGAGTGTCCCAGTCATAACAGAGACGCGTGGGAGCAGCGCCGGGCAGCCTCCCTGCAAGTCGATCGGCCTCAGTGACTGAAACGGACCTGTGCTTCAGAAACACACCGTGCTAACGACTCAGTCCAGGGAAACACTCAGGACGGCACTCTCGCAGAAGCGCGAGCTAGGCTGTGAGTGCAGCCTGAAGAAAGGTACATTTTTCACACTTACCACGGCTAGGTATGGATAGAGCCTTGGTCACTGAGGCCCACCTCAGGTACTGCACTTCGTATGCAGCTGATGCAGTGCAGGGGACCCTGTGTCCAAAAGTTTCTCCGAGGAAAGGCACTGTTCTCCCGATGTTTCCTTGAGGTAGTCAGAAACTACTGAGGATAACTGACTGTATGAGCTCACGTTTGAAACAGGGCGACGCTGCCCAAACGTAATTTTCCCCCCGGGTGGATGAGATGTGGGTCGAAAGGTGCCTGAGACACACTCCTCGGGCCCGTCTTTCATTTGCTCCAGCAGGCCTCAGAAAAGAAGTGTGAGTTTACTCGTATGAGGCTCGCTGGTCTCAGTTCTTTGCTGGGAGCGTCTCCAAGAGCACTCCGGAGATTGCCAGCTACAGAAATGTGACCCCTGGCCTCGAGTAAAAGTCCAGCGTTTTCCAGTAGTACAGTGAAGAATGCCGCCCTACTGAGGAAGCAGGCGTTAAAGGAGAGCGTCAACTCTGTAAGGTATCGCAGGTCTCATTGTGCACTCACGTTCGTTGTAAGTTTGGTGAGAGGGCACTGTGTGCCGTCCAGCTCTTGTGTGGCGTTTGAGCCCCAGGTAGTGAATGTGTCCGTTTGCTTTAACTGCACGGATGTGCCCGCAGTAAAGGTAAAGTGCTGCCCTCTTCACTCGACACCTCCCTTTTGCTCAGCATGCAAACGGCCTCAGGAACGCAGTTCTGAGCAGCCTTACATTCCATACTGGAGTGCAGCAAGGAGCGATTTGGGCTCTTCTGAGAATGACCACGGTGCGTCCCCAGTGAAACCAGGGGCCTCCTCAAGGACGACTCCCTTTGGCACCTGGAAGCTAGATGTTTACGTCCAGCCTGAAAGAAAACGATGGACGGCTTTCCCCGGGACAATGCCGGACGTTCGGGACCACCCCGAGTCACCAAGTACCAAACTTTGCACAGTGTGGGGAACGCTCTCCTGCACGTATGGCACTCCCCACCTGAAAACCTTTCTTACCAGAAGGGGGCCCTCGTTCCCTTGTACTAGATAGCTAGACAGAATGTTCACATAAACATGCTGTGTCATCAAGCTTGAAAGTGGGACACTGATGGCAAAGTACGCCTTCTGCCCGTTTGCGAGCGACTCTTTTCTGCCTTCCAAGCTGCCTGAACAGCGCTAGCGGCCCGACGTCTCTCCACTGCAGGGTAGTCGCTGTGGGCCAACAAGGCTGCGTTCTCTCAAAGCCCATCCTGTGCTGGCAAATGCCTTTCTAGGGACTCATACCACTGCACTGCAGAGTCAGCTCCGGCCAAATGAAAGGTGACCAGAGGCCCCAAGGTAAGGGCTAGTGTTTCACGTCAGCAGAGTTGGGGGTGCAGGGGTGCCATGAATCCATGCGCCACGCTGGATGGCCTGAACTCTCCGATGCCTCCGGGGACACATAGGAGAGGCGGCCGTGCACCACTTTCGCATGGTGACTGCTCTGTGCCGGAGGAGCGGCCAGGGGCTTCTGAGGAACCTCAGGGGGAAAGAGGCCCATGGGAGCCACTCTTCACATTCCTAGCTAGGGCCACGTGTTGCTTGCTGGCAGCCGAGGTAGAGTGTCGCAGTCATAACAGAGACGCGTGGGAGCAGTGCCGGGCAGCCTCCCTGCAAGTCGATCGGCCTCAGTGACTGAAACGAACCTGTGCTTCAGAAACACACCGTGCTAACGACTCAGTCCAGGGAAACACTCAGGACGGCACTCTCGCAGAAGCGCGAGCTAGGCTGTGAGTGCAGCCTGAAGAAAGGTACATTTTTCACACTTACCACGGCTAGGTATGGGACAGAGCCTTGGTCACTGAGGCCCACCTCAGGTACTGCACTTCGTATGCAGTTGATGCAGTGCAGGGGACCCTGTGTCCAAAAGTTTCTCCGAGGAAAGGCCCTGTTCCTCCCGCTGTTTCCTTGAGGTGGTCAGAAACTACCGAGGATAACTGACTGTATGAGCTCACGGTTGAAACAGGGCGACGCTGCCCAAACGTAATTTTCCCCCCGGGTGGATGAGATGCGGGTCGAAAGGTGCCTGAGACACACTCCTCGGGCCCGTCTTTCCTTTGCTCCAGCAGGCCTCAGAAAAGAAGTGTGAGTTTACTCGTATGAGGCCCGCTGGTCTCAGTTCTTTGCTGGGAGCGTCTCCAAGAGCACTCCGGAGATTGCCAGCGACAGAAATGTGGCCCCTGGCCTCGAGTAAAAGTCCAGGGTTTTCCAGTATTAAACTGAGGTGTGCAGCCCTAGTGAGGAAGCAGGCGTTAAAGGAGAGCCTCAACTCTGTAAGGTATCGCAGGACACATTGTGCACTCACGTTCGTTGTAACTTTGGTGAGAGGGCACTGTGTGCCGTCCAGCTCTTGTGTGGCGTTTGAGCCCCAGGAAGTGAATGTGTCCGTTTGCTTTAACTGCACGGATGTGCCAGCAGGAAAGGCAAAGTGCTGCCCTCTTCACTCGACACCTCCCTTTTGCTCAGCATGCAAACGGCCTCAGGAACGCAGTTCTGAGCAGCCTTACATTCCATGCTGGTGTGCCCCTAGGAGCGATTTGGGCTCTTCTGAGAATGACCACGGTGCGTCCCCAGTGAAACCAGGGGACTCCTCAAGGACGACTCCCTTCGGCACCTGGAAGCTAGATGTTTACGTCCAGCCTGAAAGAAAACGATGGACGGCTTTCCCCGGGACAATGCCGGACGTTTGGGACCACCCCGAGTCACCAAGTACCAAACCTTGCACAGTGTGGGGAACGCTCTCCTGCACGTATGGCACTCCCCACCTGAAAACCTTTCTTACCAGAAGGGGGCCCTCGTTCCCTTGTACTAGATAGCTAGACAGAATGTTCACATAAACATGCTGTGTCATCAAGCTTGAAAGTGGGACACTGATGGCAAAGTACGCCTTCTGCCCGTTTGCGAGCGACTCGTTTCTGCCTTCCAAGCTGCCTGTACAGCGCTAGCGGCCCGACGTCTCTCCACTGCAGGGTAGTCGCTGTGGGCCAACAAGGCTGCGTTCTCTCAAAGCCCATCCTGTGCTGGCAAATGCCTTTCTAGGGACTCATACCACTGCACTGCAGAGTCAGCTCCGGCCAAATGAAAGGTGACCTGAGGCCCCAAGGTAAGGGCTAGTGTTTCACGTCAGCAGAGTTGGGGGTGCAGGGGTGCCATGAATCCATGCGCCACGCTGGATGGCCTGAACTCTCCGATGCCTCCGGGGACACATAGGAGAGGCGGCCGTGCACCACTTTCGCATGGTGACTGCTCTGTGCCGGAGGAGCGACCAGGGGCTTCTGAGGAACCTCAGGGGGAAAGAGGCCCATGGGAGCCACTCTTCACATTCCTAGCAAGGGCCACGTGTTGCTTGCTGGCGGCAGATGTAGAGTGTCCCAGTCATAACAGAGACGCGTGGGAGCAGCGCCGGGCAGCCTCCCTGCAAGTCGATCGGCCTCAGTGACTGGAACGGACCTGTGCTTCAGAAACACACCGTGCTAACGACTCAGTCCAGGGAAACACTCAGGACGGCACTCTCGCAGAAGCGCGAGCTAGGCTGTGAGTGCAGCCTGAAGAAAGGTACATTTTTCACACTTACCACGGCTAGGTATGGATAGAGCCTTGGTCACTGAGGCCCACCTCAGATACTGCACTTCGTATGCAGTTGATGCAGTGCAGGGGACCCTGTGTCCAAAAGTTTCTCCGAGGAAAGGCACTGTTCTCCCGATGTTTCCTTGAGGTAGTCAGAAACTACTGAGGATAACTGACTGTATGAGCTCACGGTTGAAACAGGGCGACGCTGCCCAAACGTAATTTTCCCCCCAGGTGGATGAGATGCGGGTCGAAAGGTGCCTGAGACACACTCCTCGGGCCCGTCTTTCCTTTGATCCAGCAGGCCTCAGAAAAGAAGTGTGAGTTTACTCGTATGAGGCTCGCTGGTCTCAGTTCTTTGCTGGGAGCGTCTCCAAGAGCACTCCGGAGATTGCCAGCGACAGAAATGTGACCCCTGGCCTCGAGTAAAAGTCCAGCGTTTTCCAGTAGTAAACTGAGGCATGCCGCCCTAGTGAGGAAGCAGGCGTTAGAGGAGAGCGTCAACTCTGTAAGGTATCGCAGGTCTCATTGTGCACTCACGTTCGTTGTAAGTTTGGTGAGAGGGCACTGTGTGCCGTCCAGCTCTTGTGTGGCGTTTGAGCCCCAGGTAGTGAATGTGTCCGTTTGCTTTAACTGCACGGATGTGCCAGCAGTAAAGGCAAAGTGCTGCCCTCTTCCCTCGACACCTCCCTTTTGCTCAGCATGCAAACGGCCTCAGGAACGCAGTTCTGAGCAGCCTTACATTCCATGCTGGAGTGCAGCAAGGAGCGATTTGGGCTCTTCTGAGAATGACCACGGTGCATCCCCAGTGAAACCAGGGGACTCCTCAAGGACGACTGCCTTCGGCACCTGGAAGCTAGATGTTTACGTCCAGCCTGAAAGAAAACGATGGACGGCTTTCCCCGGGGCAATGCCGGACGTTCGGGACCACCCCGAGTCACCAAGTACCAAACTTTGCACAGTGTGGTGAACGCTCTCCTGCACGTATGGCACTCCCCACCTGAAAACCTTTCTTACCAGAAGGGGGCCCTCGTTCCCTTGTACTAGATAGCTAGACAGAATGTTCACATAAACATGCTGTGTCATCAAGCTTGAAAGTGGGACACTGATGGCAAAGTACGCCTTCTGCCCGTTTGCGAGCGACTCGTTTCTGCCTTCGAAGCTGCCTGTACAGCGCTAGCGGCCCGACGTCTCTCCACTGCAGGGTAGTCGCTGTGGGCCAACAAGGCTGCGTTCTCTCAAAGCCCATCCTGTGCTGGCAAATGCCTTTCTAGGGACTCATACCACTGCACTGCAGAGTCAGCTCCGGCCAAATGAAAGGTGACCTGAGGCCCCAAGGTAAGGGCTAGTGTTTCACGTCAGCAGAGTTGGGGGTGCAGGGGTGCCATGAATCCATGCGCCATGCTGGATGGCCTGAACTCTCCGATGCCTCCGGGGACACATAGGAGAGGCGGCCGTGCACCACTTTCGCATGGTGACTGCTCTGTGCCGGAGGAGCGGCCAGGGGCTTCTGAGGAACCTCAGGGGGAAAGAGGCCCATGGGAGCCACTCTTCACATTCCTAGCAAGGGCCACGTGTTGCTTGCTGGCGGCCGATGTAGAGTGTCCCAGTCATAACAGAGACGCATGGGAGCAGCGCCGGGCAGCCTCACTGCAAGTCGATCGGCCTCAGTGACTGAAACGGACCTGTGCTTCAGAAACACACCGTGCTAACGACTCAGTCCAGGGAAACACTCAGGACGGCACTCTCGCAGAAGCGCGAGCTAGGCTGTGAGTGCAGCCTGAAGAAAGGTACATGTTTCACACTTAACACGGCTAGGTATGGGACAGAGCCTTGGTCACTGAGGCCCACCTCAGGTACTGCACTTCGTATGCAGTTGATGCAGTGCAGGGGACCCTGTGTCCAATAGTTTCCCCGAGGAAAGGCAGTGTTCTGCCGATGTTTCCTTGAGGTAGTCAGAAACTACTGAGGATAACTGACTGTATGAGCTCACGTTTGAAACAGGGCGACGCTGCCCAAACGTAATTTTCCCCGCGGGTGGATGAGATGCGGGTCGAAAGGTGCCTGAGACACACTCCTCGGGCCCGTCTTTCCTTTGCTCCAGCGGGCCTCAGAAAAGAAGTGTGAGTTTACTCGTATGAGGCTCGCTGGTCTCAGTTCTTTGCTGGGAGCGTCTCCAAGAGCACTCCGGAGATTGCCAGCGACAGAAATGTGACCCCTGGCCTCGAGTAAAAGTCCAGCGTTTTCCAGTAGTAAAGTGAAGAATGCCGCCCTAGTGAGGAAGCAGGCGTTAAAGGAGAGCGTCAACTCTGTAAGGTATCGCAGGTCTCATTGTGCACTCACGTTCGTTGTAAATTTGGTGAGAGGGCACTGTGTGCCGTCCAGCTCTTCTGTGGCGTTTGAGCCCCAGGTAGTGAATGTGTCCGTTTGCTTTAACTGCACGGATGTGCCAGCAGTAAAGGCAAAGTGCTGCCCTCTTCACTCGACACCTCCCTTTTGCTCAGCATGCAAACGGCCTCAGGAACGCAGTTCTGAGCAGCCTTACATTCCATGCTGGAGTGCAGCAAGGAGCGATTTGGGCTCTTCTGAGAATGACCACGGGGCATCCCCAGTGAAACCAGGGGACTCCTCAAGGACGACTGCCTTCGGCACCTGGAAGCTAGATGTTTACGTCCAGCCTGAAAGAAAACGATAGACGGCTTTCCCGGGACAATGCCGGACGTTGGGCCCACCCCGAGTCACCAAGTACCAAACTTTGCACAGTGTGGGGAACGCTCTCCTGCACGTATGGCACTCCCCACCTGAAAACCTTTCTTACCAGAAGGGGGCCCTCGTTCCCTTGTACTAGATAGCTAGACAGAATGTTCACATAAACATGCTGTGTCATCAAGCTTGAAAGTGGGACACTGATGGCAAAGTACGCCTTCTGCCCGTTTGCGAGCGACTCGTTTCTGCCTTCCAAGCTGCCTGAACAGCGCTAGCGGCCCGACGTCTCTCCACTGCAGGGTAGTCGCTGTGGGCCAACAAGGCTGCGTTCTCTCAAAGCCCATCCTGTGCTGGCAAATGCCTTTCTAGGGACTCATACCACTGCACTGCAGAGTCAGCTCCGGCCAAATGAAAGGTGACCTGAGGCCCCAAGGTAAGGGTTAGTGTTTCACGTCAGCAGAGTTGGGGGTGCAGGGGTGCCATAAATCCATGCGCCACGCTGGATGGCCTGAACTCTCCGATGCCTCCGGGGACACATAGGAGAGGCGGCCGTGCACCACTTTCGCATGGTGACTGCTCTGTGCCGGAGGAGCGGCCAGGGGCTTCTGAGGAACCTCAGGGGGAAAGAGGCCCATGGGAGCCACTCTTCACATTCCTAGCAAGGGCCACGTGTTGCCTGCTAGGGGCCGAGGTAGAGTGTCCCGGTCATAACAGAGACGCGTGGGAGCAGTGCCGGGCAGCCTCCCTGCAAGTCGATCGGCCTCAGTGACTGAAACGGACCTGTGCTTCAGAAACACACCGTGCTAACGACTCAGTCCAGGGAAACACTCAGGACGGCACTCTCGCAGAAGCGCGAGCTAGGCTGTGAGTGCAGCCTGAAGAAAGGTACATTTTTCACACTTACCACGGCTAGGTATGGATAGAGCCTTGGTCACTGAGGCCCACCTCACGTACTGCACTTCGTATGCAGCTGATGCAGTGCAGGGGACCCTGTGTCCAAAAGTTTCTCCGAGGAAAGGCACTGTTCTCCCGATGTTTCCTTGAGGTAGTCAGAAACTACTGAGGATAACTGACTGTATGAGCTCACGGTTGAAACAGGGCGACGCTGCCCAAACGTAATTTTCCCCCCGGGTGGATGAGATGTGGGTCGAAAGGTGCCTGAGACACACTCCTCGGGCCCGTCTTTCATTTGCTCCAGCAGGCCTCAGAAAAGAAGTGTGAGTTTACTCGTATGAGGCTCGCTGGTCTCAGTTCTTTGCTGGGAGCGTCTCCAAGAGCACTCAGGAGATTGCCAGCTACAGAAATGTGACCCCTGGCCTCGAGTAAAAGTCCAGCGTTTTCCAGTAGTACAGTGAAGAATGCCGCCCTAGTGAGGAAGCAGGCGTTAAAGGAGAGCCTCAACTCTGTAAGGTATCGCAGGACTCATTGTGCACTCACGTTCGTTGTAACTTTGGTGAGAGGGCACTGTGTGCCGTCCAGCTCTTGTGTGGCGTTTGAGCCCCAGGAAGTGAATGTGTCCGTTTGCTTTAACTGCACGGATGTGCCAGCAGTAAAGGCAAAGTGCTGCCCTCTTCACTCGACACCTCCCTTTTGCTCAGCATGCAAACGGCCTCAGGAACGCAGTTCTGAGCAGCCTTACATTCCATGCTGGTGTGCCCCTAGGAGCGATTTGGGCTCTTCTGAGAATCACCACGGTGCGTCCCCAGTGAAACCAGGGGACTCCTCAAGGACGACTCCCTTCGGCACCTGGAAGCTAGATGTTTACGTCCAGGCTGAAAGAAAACGATGGACGGCTTTCCCCGGGACAATGCCGGACGTTCGGGACCACCCCGAGTCACCAAGTACCAAACTTTGCACAGTGTGGGGAACGCTCTCCTGCACGTATGGCACTCCCCACCTGAAAACCTTTCTTACCAGAAGGGGGCCCTCGTTCCCTTGTACTAGATAGCTAGACAGAATGTTCACATAAACATGCTGTGTCATCAAGCTTGAAAGTGGGACACTGATGGCAAAGTGCACCTTCTGCCCGTTTGCGAGCGACTCGTTTCTGCCTTCCAAGCTGCCTGAACAGCGCTAGCGGCCCGACGTCTCTCCACTGCAGGGTAGTCGCTGTGGGCCAACAAGGCTGCGTTCTCTCAAAGCCCATCCTGTGCTGGCAAATGCCTTTCTAGGGACTCATACCACTGCACTGCAGAGTCAGCTCCGGCCAAATGAAAGGTGACCTGAGGCCCCAAGGTAAGGGCTAGTGTTTCACGTCAGCAGAGTTGGGGGTGCAGGGGTGCCATGAATCCATGCGCCACGCTGGATGGCCTGAACTGTCCGATGCCTCCGGGGACACATAGGAGAGGCGGCCGTGCACCACTTTCGCATGGTGACTGCTCTGTGCCGGAGGAGCGGCCAGGGGCTTCTGAGGAACCTCAGGGGGAAAGAGGCCCATGGGAGCCACTCTTCACATTCCTAGCAAGGGCCACGTGTTGCCTGCTGGGGGCCGAGGTAGAGTGTCCCAGTCATAACAGAGACGCGTGGGAGCCGTGCCGGGGAGCCTCCCTGCAAGTCGATCGGCCTCAGTGACTGAAACGGACCTGTGCTTCAGAAACACACCGTGCTAACGACTCAGTCCAGGGAAACACTCAGGACGGCACTCTCGCAGAAGCGCGAGCTAGGCTGTGAGTGCAGCCTGAAGAAAGGTACATTTTTCACACTTACCACGGCTAGGTATGCATAGAGCCTTTGTCACTGAGGCCCACCTCAGGTACTGCACTTCGTATGCAGTTGATGCAGTGCAGGGGACCCTGTGTCCAAAAGTTTCTCCGAGGAAAGGCACTGTTCTCCCGATGTTTCCTTGAGGTAGTCAGAAACTACTGAGGATACCTGACTGTATGAGCTCACGGTTGAAACAGGGCGACGCTGCCCAAACGTAATTTTCCCCCCGGGTGGATGAGATGCGGGTCGAAAGGTGCCTGAGACACACTCCTCGGGCCCGTCTTTCCTTTGATCCAGCAGGCCTCAGAAAAGAAGTGTGAGTTTACTCGTATGAGGCTCGCTGGTCTCAGTTCTTTGCTGGGAGCGTCTCCAAGAGCACTCCGGAGATTGCCAGCGACAGAAATGTGACCCCTGGCCTCGAGTAAAAGTCCAGCGTTTTCCAGTAGTAAAGTGAAGAATGCCGCCCTAGTGAGGAAGCAGGCGTTAAAGGAGAGCGTCAACTCTGTAAGGTATCGCAGGTCTCATTGTGCACTCACGTTCGTTGTAACTTTGGTGAGAGGGCACTGTGTGCCGTCCAGCTCTTGTGTGGCGTTTGAGCCCCAGGTAGTGAATGTGTCCGTTTGCTTTAACTGCACGGATGTGCCAGCAGTAAAGGCAAAGTGCTGCCCTCTTCACTCGACACCTCCCTTTTGCTCAGCATGCAAACGGCCTCAGGAACGCAGTTCTGAGCAGCCTTACATTCCATGCTGGAGTGCAGCAAGGAGCGATTTGGGCTCTTCTGAGAATGACCACGGTGCATCCCCAGTGAAACCAGGGGACTCCTCAAGGACGACTGCCTTCGGCACCTGGAAGCTAGATGTTTACGTCCAGCCTGAAAGAAAACGATGGACGGCTTTCCCCGGGGCAATGCCGGACGTTCGGGACCACCCCGAGTCACCAAGTACCAAACTTTGCACAGTGTGGTGAACGCTCTCCTGCACGTATGGCACTCCCCACCTGAAAACCTTTCTTACCAGAAGGGGGCCCTCGTTCCCTTGTACTAGATAGCTAGACAGAATGTTCACATAAACATGCTGTGTCATCAAGCTTGAAAGTGGGACACTGATGGCAAAGTACGCCTTCTGCCCGTTTGCGAGCGACTCGTTTCTGCCTTCGAAGCTGCCTGTACAGCGCTAGCGGCCCGACGTCTCTCCACTGCAGGGTAGTCGCTGTGGGCCAACAAGGCTGCGTTCTCTCAAAGCCCATCCTGTGCTGGCAAATGCCTTTCTAGGGACTCATACCACTGCACTGCAGAGTCAGCTCCGGCCAAATGAAAGGTGACCTGAGGCCCCAAGGTAAGGGCTAGTGTTTCACGTCAGCAGAGTTGGGGGTGCAGGGGTGCCATGAATCCATGCGCCACGCTGGATGGCCTGAACTCTCCGATGCCTCCGGGGACACATAGGAGAGGCGGCCGTGCACCACTTTCGCATGGTGACTGCTCTGTGCCGGAGGAGCGACCAGGGGCTTCTGAGGAACCTCAGGGGGAAAGAGGCCCATGGGAGCCACTCTTCACATTCCTAGCAAGGGCCACGTGTTGCTTGCTGGCGGCAGAGGTAGAGTGTCCCAGTCATAACAGAGACGCTTGGGAGCAGCGCCGGGCAGCCTCCCTGCAAGTCGATCGGCCTCAGTGACTGAAACGGACCTGTGCTTCAGAAACACACCGTGCTAACGACTCAGTCCAGGGAAACACTCAGGACGGCACTCTCGCAGAAGCGCGAGCTAGGCTGTGAGTGCAGCCTGAAGAAAGGTACATTTTTCACACTTACCACGGCTAGGTATGGATAGAGCCTTGGTCACTGAGGCCCACCTCACGTACTGCACTTCGTATGCAGCTGATGCAGTGCAGGGGACCCTGTGTCCAAAAGTTTCTCCGAGGAAAGGCACTGTTCTCCCGATGTTTCCTTGAGGTAGTCAGAAACTACTGAGGATAACTGACTGTATGAGCTCACGGTTGAAACAGGGCGACGCTGCCCAAACGTAATTTTCCCCCCAGGTGGATGAGATGTGGGTCGAAAGGTGCCTGAGACACACTCCTCGGGCCCGTCTTTCATTTGCTCCAGCAGGCCTCAGGAAAGAAGTGTGAGTTTACTCGTATGAGGCTCGCTGGTCTCAGTTCTTTGCTGGGAGCGTCTCCAAGAGCACTCAGGAGATTGCCAGCTACAGAAATGTGACCCCTGGCCTCGAGTAAATGTCCAGCGTTTTCCAGTAGTACAGTGAAGAATGCCGCCCTAGTGAGGAAGCAGGCGTTAAAGGAGAGCGTCAACTCTGTAAGGTATCGCAGGTCTCATTGTGCACTCACGTTCGTTGTAACTTTGGTGAGAGGGCACTGTGTGCCGTCCAGCTCTTGTGTGGCGTTTGAGCCCCAGGTAGTGAATGTGTCCGTTTGCTTTAACTGCACGGATGTGCCAGCAGTAAAGGTAAAGTGCTGCCCTCTTCACTCGACACCTCCCTTTTGCTCAGCATGCAAACGGCCTCAGGAACGCAGTTCTGAGCAGCCTTACATTCCATACTGGAGTGCAGCAAGGAGCGATTTGGGCTCTTCTGAGAATGACCACGGTGCGTCCCCAGTGAAACCAGGGGCCTCCTCAAGGACGACTCCCTTTGGCACCTGGAAGCTAGATGTTTACGTCCAGCCTGAAAGAAAACGATGGACGGCTTTCCCCGGGACAATGCCGGACGTTCGGGACCACCCCGAGTCACCAAGTACCAAACTTTGCACAGTGTGGGGAACGCTCTCCTGCACGTATGGCACTCCCCACCTGAAAACCTTTCTTACCAGAAGGGGGCCCTCGTTCCCTTGTACTAGATAGCTAGACAGAATGTTCACATAAACATGCTGTGTCATCAAGCTTGAAAGTGGGACACTGATGGCAAAGTACGCCTTCTGCCCGTTTGCGAGCGACTCGTTTCTGCCTTCCAAGCTGCCTGAACAGCTCTAGCGGCCCGACGTCTCTCCACTGCAGGGTAGTCGCTGTGTGCCAACAAGGCTGCGTTCTCTCAAAGCCCATCCTGTGCTGACAAATGCCTTTCTAGGGACTCATACCACTGCACTGCAGAGTCAGCTCCGGCCAAATGAAAGGTGACCTGAGGCCCCAAGGTAAGGGCTAGTGTTTCACGTCAGCAGAGTTGGGGGTGCAGGGGTGCCATGAATCCATGCGCCACGCTGGATGGCCTGAACTCTCCGATGCCTCCGGGGACACATAGGAGAGGCGGCCGTGCACCACTTTCGCATGGTGACTGCTCTGTGCCGGAGGAGCGGCCAGGGGCTTCTGAGGAACCTCAGGGGGAAAGAGGCCCATGGGAGCCACTCTTCACATTCCTAGCAAGGGCCACGTGTTGCCTGCTGGGGGCCGAGGTAGAGTGTCCCAGTCATAACAGAGACGCGTGGGAGCAGTGCCGGGCAGCCTCCCTGCAAGTCGATCGGCCTCAGTGACTGAAACGGACCTGTGCTTCAGAAACACACCGTGCTAACGACTCAGTCCAGGGAAACACTCAGGACGGCACTCTCGCAGAAGCGCGAGCTAGGCTGTGAGTGCAGCCTGAAGAAAGGTACATTTTTCAGAGTTACCACGGCTAGGTATGGATAGAGCCTTGGTCACTGAGGCCCACCTCAGGTACTGCACTTCGTATGCAGTTGATGCAGTGCAGGGGACCCTGTGTCCAAAAGTTTCTCCGAGGAAAGGCACTGTTCTCCCGATGTTTCCTTGAGGTAGTCAGAAACTACTGAGGATAACTGACTGTATGAGCTCACGGTTGAAACAGGGCGACGCTGCCCAAACGTAATTTTCCCCCCAGGTGGATGAGATGCGGGTCGAAAGGTGCCTGAGACACACTCCTCGGGCCCGTCTTTCCTTTGCTCCAGCAGGCCTCAGAAAAGAAGTGTGAGTTTACTCGTATGAGGCTCGCTGGTCTCAGTTCTTTGCTGGGAGCGTCTCCAAGAGCACTCCGGAGATTGCCAGCGACAGAAATGTGACCCCTGGCCTCGAGTAAAAGTCCAGCGTTTTCCAGTAGTAAAGTGAAGAATGCCGCCCTAGTGAGGAAGCAGGCGTTAAAGGAGAGCGTCAACTCTGTAAGGTATCGCAGGTCTCATTGTGCACTCACGTTCGTTGTAACTTTGGTGAGAGGGCACTGTGTGCCGTCCAGCTCTTGTGTGGCGTTTGAGCCCCAGGTAGTGAATGTGTCCGTTTGCTTTAACTGCACGGATGTGCCAGCAGTAAAGGCAAAGTGCTGCCCTCTTCCCTCGACACCTCCCTTTTGCTCAGCATGCAAACGGCCTCAGGAACGCAGTTCTGAGCAGCCTTACATTCCATGCTGGAGTGCAGCAAGGAGCGATTTGGGCTCTTCTGAGAATGACCACGGTGCATCCCCAGTGAAACCAGGGGACTCCTCAAGGACGACTGCCTTCGGCACCTGGAAGCTAGATGTTTACGTCCAGCCTGAAAGAAAACGATGGACGGCTTTCCCCGGGACAATGCCGGACGTTCGGGACCACCCCGAGTCACCAAGTACCAAACCTTGCACAGTGTGGGGAACGCTCTCCTGCACGTATGGCACTCCCCACCTGGAAACCTTTCTTACCAGAAGGGGGCCCTCGTTCCCTTGTACTAGATAGCTAGACAGAATGTTCACATAAACATGCTGTGTCATCAAGCTTGAAAGTGGGACACTGATGGCAAAGTACGCCTTCTGCCCGTTTGCGAGCGACTCGTTTCTGCCTTCCAAGCTGCCTGAACAGCTCTAGCGGCCCGACGTCTCTCCACTGCAGGGTAGTCGCTGTGGGCCAACAAGGCTGCGTTCTCTCAAAGCCCATCCTGTGCTGACAAATGCCTTTCTAGGGACTCATACCACTGCACTGCAGAGTCAGCTCCGGCCAAATGAAAGGTGACCTGAGGCCCCAAGGTAAGGGCTAGTGTTTCACGTCAGCAGAGTTGGGGGTGCAGGGGTGCCATGAATCCATGCGCCATGCTGGATGGCCTGAACTCCCCGATGCCTCCGGGGACACATAGGAGAGGCGGCCGTGCACCACTTTCGCATGGTGACTGCTCTGTGCCGGAGGAGCGGCCAGGGGCTTCTGAGGAACCTCAGGGGGAAAGAGGCCCATGGGAGCCACTCTTCACATTCCTAGCAAGGGCCACGTGTTGCTTGCTGGCGGCCGATGTAGAGTGTCCCAGTCATAACAGAGACGCATGGGAGCAGCGCCGGGCAGCCTCACTGCAAGTCGATCGGCCTCAGTGACTGAAACGGACCTGTGCTTCAGAAACACACCGTGCTAACGACTCAGTCCAGGGAAACACTCAGGACGGCACTCTCGCAGAAGCGCGAGCTAGGCTGTGAGTGCAGCCTGAAGAAAGGTACATGTTTCACACTTAACACGGCTAGGTATGGGACAGAGCCTTGGTCACTGACGCCCACCTCAGGTACTGCACTTCGTATGCAGTTGATGCAGTGCAGGGGACCCTGTGTCCAATAGTTTCCCCGAGGAAAGGCAGTGTTCTGCCGATGTTTCCTTGAGGTAGTCAGAAACTACTGAGGATAACTGACTGTATGAGCTCACGTTTGAAACAGGGCGACGCTGCCCAAACGTAATTTTCCCCGCGGGTGGATGAGATGCGGGTCGAAAGGTGCCTGAGACACACTCCTCGGGCCCGTCTTTCCTTTGCTCCAGCGGGCCTCAGAAAAGAAGTGTGAGTTTACTCGTATGAGGCTCGCTGGTCTCAGTTCTTTGCTGGGAGCGTCTCCAAGAGCACTCCGGAGATTGCCAGCGACAGAAATGTGACCCCTGGCCTCGAGTAAAAGTCCAGCGTTTTCCAGTAGTAAAGTGAAGAATGCCGCCCTAGTGAGGAAGCAGGCGTTAAAGGAGAGCGTCAACTCTGTAAGGTATCGCAGGTCTCATTGTGCACTCACGTTCGTTGTAACTTTGGTGAGAGGGCACTGTGTGCCGTCCAGCTCTTGTGTGGCGTTTGAGCCCCAGGTAGTGAATGTGTCCGTTTGCTTTAACTGCACGGATGTGCCAGCAGTAAAGGCAAAGTGCTGCCCTCTTCACTCGACACCTCCCTTTTGCTCAGCATGCAAACGGCCTCAGGAACGCAGTTCTGAGCAGCCTTACATTCCATGCTGGAGTGCAGCAAGGAGCGATTTGGGCTCTTCTGAGAATGACCACGGGGCATCCCCAGTGAAACCAGGGGACTCCTCAAGGACGACTGCCTTCGGCACCTGGAAGCTAGATGTTTACGTCCAGCCTGAAAGAAAACGATAGACGGCTTTCCCGGGACAATGCCGGACGTTGGGCCCACCCCGAGTCACCAAGTACCAAACTTTGCACAGTGTGGGGAACGCTCTCCTGCACGTATGGCACTCCCCACCTGAAAACCTTTCTTACCAGAAGGGGGCCCTCGTTCCCTTGTACTAGATAGCTAGACAGAATGTTCACATAAACATGCTGTGTCATCAAGCTTGAAAGTGGGACACTGATGGCAAAGTACGCCTTCTGCCCGTTTGCGAACGACTCGTTTCTGCCTTCCAAGCTGCCTGAACAGCGCTAGCGGCCCGACGTCTCTCCACTGCAGGGTAGTCGCTGTGGGCCAACAAGGCTGCGTTCTCTCAAAGCCCATCCTGTGCTGGCAAATGCCTTTCTAGGGACTCATACCACTGCACTGCAGAGTCAGCTCCGGCCAAATGAAAGGTGACCTGAGGCCCCAAGGTAAGGGTTAGTGTTTCACGTCAGCAGAGTTGGGGGTGCAGGGGTGCCATAAATCCATGCGCCACGCTGGATGGCCTGAACTCTCCGATGCCTCCGGGGACACATAGGAGAGGCGGCCGTGCACCACTTTCGCATGGTGACTGCTCTGTGCCGGAGGAGCGGCCAGGGGCTTCTGAGGAACCTCAGGGGGAAAGAGGCCCATGGGAGCCACTCTTCACATTCCTAGCAAGGGCCACGTGTTGCCTGCTAGGGGCCGAGGTAGAGTGTCCCGGTCATAACAGAGACGCGTGGGAGCAGTGCCGGGCAGCCTCCCTGCAAGTCGATCGGCCTCAGTGACTGAAACGGACCTGTGCTTCAGAAACACACCGTGCTAACGACTCAGTCCAGGGAAACACTCAGGACGGCACTCTCGCAGAAGCGCGAGCTAGGCTGTGAGTGCAGCCTGAAGAAAGGTACATTTTTCACACTTACCACGGCTAGGTATGGATAGAGCCTTGGTCACTGAGGCCCACCTCACGTACTGCACTTCGTATGCAGCTGATGCAGTGCAGGGGACCCTGTGTCCAAAAGTTTCTCCGAGGAAAGGCACTGTTCTCCCGATGTTTCCTTGAGGTAGTCAGAAACTACTGAGGATAACTGACTGTATGAGCTCACGGTTGAAACAGGGCGACGCTGCCCAAACGTAATTTTCCCCCCGGGTGGATGAGATGTGGGTCGAAAGGTGCCTGAGACACACTCCTCGGGCCCGTCTTTCATTTGCTCCAGCAGGCCTCAGAAAAGAAGTGTGAGTTTACTCGTATGAGGCTCGCTGGTCTCAGTTCTTTGCTGGGAGCGTCTCCAAGAGCACTCAGGAGATTGCCAGCTACAGAAATGTGACCCCTGGCCTCGAGTAAAAGTCCAGCGTTTTCCAGTAGTACAGTGAAGAATGCCGCCCTAGTGAGGAAGCAGGCGTTAAAGGAGAGCCTCAACTCTGTAAGGTATCGCAGGACTCATTGTGCACTCACGTTCGTTGTAACTTTGGTGAGAGGGCACTGTGTGCCGTCCAGCTCTTGTGTGGCGTTTGAGCCCCAGGAAGTGAATGTGTCCGTTTGCTTTAACTGCACGGATGTGCCAGCAGTAAAGGCAAAGTGCTGCCCTCTTCACTCGACACCTCCCTTTTGCTCAGCATGCAAACGGCCTCAGGAACGCAGTTCTGAGCAGCCTTACATTCCATGCTGGTGTGCCCCTAGGAGCGATTTGGGCTCTTCTGAGAATCACCACGGTGCGTCCCCAGTGAAACCAGGGGACTCCTCAAGGACGACTCCCTTCGGCACCTGGAAGCTAGATGTTTACGTCCAGGCTGAAAGAAAACGATGGACGGCTTTCCCCGGGACAATGCCGGACGTTCGGGACCACCCCGAGTCACCAAGTACCAAACTTTGCACAGTGTGGGGAACGCTCTCCTGCACGTATGGCACTCCCCACCTGAAAACCTTTCTTACCAGAAGGGGGCCCTCGTTCCCTTGTACTAGATAGCTAGACAGAATGTTCACATAAACATGCTGTGTCATCAAGCTTGAAAGTGGGACACTGATGGCAAAGTGCACCTTCTGCCCGTTTGCGAGCGACTCGTTTCTGCCTTCCAAGCTGCCTGAACAGCGCTAGCGGCCCGACGTCTCTCCACTGCAGGGTAGTCGCTGTGGGCCAACAAGGCTGCGTTCTCTCAAAGCCCATCCTGTGCTGGCAAATGCCTTTCTAGGGACTCATACCACTGCACTGCAGAGTCAGCTCCGGCAAAATGAAAGGTGACCTGAGGCCCCAAGGTAAGGGCTAGTGTTTCACGTCAGCAGAGTTGGGGGTGCAGGGGTGCCATGAATCCATGCGCCACGCTGGATGGCCTGAACTGTCCGATGCCTCCGGGGACACATAGGAGAGGCGGCCGTGCACCACTTTCGCATGGTGACTGCTCTGTGCCGGAGGAGCGGCCAGGGGCTTCTGAGGAACCTCAGGGGGAAAGAGGCCCATGGGAGCCACTCTTCACATTCCTAGCAAGGGCCACGTGTTGCCTGCTGGGGGCCGAGGTAGAGTGTCCCAGTCATAACAGAGACGCGTGGGAGCCGTGCCGGGGAGCCTCCCTGCAAGTCGATCGGCCTCAGTGACTGAAACGGACCTGTGCTTCAGAAACACACCGTGCTAACGACTCAGTCCAGGGAAACACTCAGGACGGCACTCTCGCAGAAGCGCGAGCTAGGCTGTGAGTGCAGCCTGAAGAAAGGTACATTTTTCACACTTACCACGGCTAGGTATGCATAGAGCCTTTGTCACTGAGGCCCACCTCAGGTACTGCACTTCGTATGCAGTTGATGCAGTGCAGGGGACCCTGTGTCCAAAAGTTTCTCCGAGGAAAGGCACTGTTCTCCCGATGTTTCCTTGAGGTAGTCAGAAACTACTGAGGATACCTGACTGTATGAGCTCACGGTTGAAACAGGGCGACGCTGCCCAAACGTAATTTTCCCCCCGGGTGGATGAGATGCGGGTCGAAAGGTGCCTGAGACACACTCCTCGGGCCCGTCTTTCCTTTGATCCAGCAGGCCTCAGAAAAGAAGTGTGAGTTTACTCGTATGAGGCTCGCTGGTCTCAGTTCTTTGCTGGGAGCGTCTCCAAGAGCACTCCGGAGATTGCCAGCGACAGAAATGTGACCCCTGGCCTCGAGTAAAAGTCCAGCGTTTTCCAGTAGTAAAGTGAAGAATGCCGCCCTAGTGAGGAAGCAGGCGTTAAAGGAGAGCGTCAACTCTGTAAGGTATCGCAGGTTTCATTGTGCACTCACGTTCGTTGTAACTTTGGTGAGAGGGCACTGTGTGCCGTCCAGCTCTTGTGTGGCGTTTGAGCCCCAGTTAGTGAATGTGTCCGTTTGCTTTAACTGCACGGATGTGCCAGCAGTAAAGGCAATGTGCTGCCCTCTTCACTCGACACCTCCCTTTTGCTCAGCATGCAAACGGCCTCAGAAACGCAGTTCTGAGCAGCCTTACATTCCATGCTGGAGTGCAGCAAGGAGCGATTTGGGCTCTTCTGAGAATGACCACGGTGCATCCCCAGTGAAACCATGGGGCTCCTCAAGGACGACTGCCTTCGGCACCTGGAAGCTAGATGTTTACGTCCAGCCTGAAACAAAACGATGGACGGCTTTCCCCGGGACAGTGCCGGACGTTCGGGACCACCCCGAGTCACCAAGTACCAAACTTTGCACAGTGTGGGGAACGCTCTCCTGCACGTATGGCACTCCCCACCGGAAAACCTTTCTTACCAGAAGGGGGCCCTCGTTCCCTTGTACTAGATAGCTAGACAGAATGTTCACATAAACATGCTGTGTCATCAAGCTTGAAAGTGGGACACTGATGGCAAAGTACGCCTTCTGCCCGTTTGCGAGCGACTCGTTTCTGCCTTCCAAGCTGCCTGAACAGCGCTAGCGGCCCGACGTCTCTCCACTGCAGGGTAGTCGCTGTGGGCCAACAAGGCTGCGTTCTCTCAAAGCCCATCCTGTGCTGGCAAATGCCTTTCTAGGGACTCATACCACTGCACTGCAGAGTCAGCTCCGGCCAAATGAAAGGTGACCTGAGGCCCCAAGGTAAGGGCTAGTGTTTCACGTCAGCAGAGTTGGGGGTGCAGGGGTGCCATGAATCCATGCGCCACGCTGGATGGCCTGAACTCTCCGATGCCTCCGGGGACACATAGGAGAGGCGGCCGTGCACCACTTTCGCATGGTGACTGCTCTGTGCCGGAGGAGCGGCCAGGGGCTTCTGAGGAACCTCAGGGGGAAAGAGGCCCATGGGAGCCACTCTTCACATTCCTAGCAAGGGCCACGTGTTGCCTGCTGGGGGCCGAGGTAGAGTGTCCCAGTGATAAGAGAGACGCGTGGGAGCAGCGCCGGGCAGCCTCCCTGCAAGTCGATCGGCCTCAATGACTAAAACGGACCTGTGCTTCAGAAACACACCGTGCTAACGACTCAGTCCAGGGAAACACTCAGGACGGCACTCTCGCAGAAGCGCGAGCTAGGCTGTGAGTGCAGCCTGAAGAAAGGTACATTTTTCACACTTACCACGGCTAGGTATGGATAGAGCCTTGGTCACTGAGGCCCACCTCAGGTACTGCACTTCGTATGCAGTTGATGCAGTGCAGGGGACCCTGTGTCCAAAAGTTTCTCCGAGGAAAGGCACTGTTCTCCCGATGTTTCCTTGAGGTAGTCAGAAACTACTGAGGATAACTGACTGTATGAGCTCACGGTTGAAACAGGGCGACGCTGCCCAAACGTAATTTTCCCCCCAGGTGGATGAGATGCGGGTCGAAAGGTGCCTGAGACACACTCCTCGGGCCCGTCTTTCCTTTGATCCAGCAGGCCTCAGAAAAGAAGTGTGAGTTTACTCGTATGAGGCTCGCTGGTCTCAGTTCTTTGCTGGGAGCGTCTCCAAGAGCACTCCGGAGATTGCCAGCGACAGAAATGTGACCCCTGGCCTCGAGTAAAAGTCCAGCGTTTTCCAGTAGTAAAGTGAAGAATGCCGCCCTAGTGAGGAAGCAGGCGTTAAAGGAGAGCGTCAACTCTGTAAGGTATCGCAGGTCTCATTGTGCACTCACGTTCGTTGTAACTTTGGTGAGAGGGCACTGTGTGCCGTCCAGCTCTTGTGTGGCGTTTGAGCCCCAGGTAGTGAATGTGTCCGTTTGCTTTAACTGCACGGATGTGCCAGCAGTAAAGGCAACGTGCTGCCCTCTTCACTCGACACCTCCCGTTTATTCAGCATGCAAACGGCCTCAGGAACGCAGTTCTGAGCAGCCTTACATTCCATGCTGGAGTGCAGCAAGGAGCGATTTGGGCTCTTCTGAGAATGACCACGGTGCATCCCCAGTGAAACCAGGGGACTCCTCAAGGACGACTGCCTTCGGCACCTGGAAGCTAGATGTTTACGTCCAGCCTGAAAGAAAACGATGGACGGCTTTCCCTGGGGCAATGCAGGACGTTCGGGACCACCCCGAGTCACCAAGTACCAAACTTTGCACAGTGTGGTGAACGCTCTCCTGCACGTATGGCACTCCCCACCTGAAAACCTTTCTTACCAGAAGGGGGCCCTCGTTCCCTTGTACTAGATAGCTAGACAGAATGTTCACATAAACATGCTGTGTCATCAAGCTTGAAAGTGGGACACTGATGGCAAAGTACGCCTTCTGCCCATTTGCGAGCGACTCGTTTCTGCCTTCCAAGCTGCCTGTACAGCGCTAGCGGCCCGACGTCTCTCCACTGCAGGGTAGTCGCTGTGGGCCAACAAGGCTGCGTTCTCTCAAAGCCCATCCTGTGCTGGCAAATGCCTTTCTAGGGACTCATACCACTGCACTGCAGAGTCAGCTCCGGCCAAATGAAAGGTGACCTGAGGCCCCAAGGTAAGGGCTAGTGTTTCACGTCAGCAGAGTTGGGGGTGCAGGGGTGCCATGAATCCATGCGCCACGCTGGATGGCCTGAACTCTCCGATGCCTCCGGGGACACATAGGAGAGGCGGCCGTGCACCACTTTCGCATGGTGACTGCTCTGTGCCGGAGGAGCGACCAGGGGCTTCTGAGGAACCTCAGGGGGAAAGAGGCCCATGGGAGCCACTCTTCACATTCCTAGCAAGGGCCACGTGTTGCTTGCTGGCGGCAGAGGTAGAGTGTCCCAGTCATAACAGAGACGCGTGGGAGCAGCGCCGGGCAGCCTCCCTGCAAGTCGATCGGCCTCAGTGACTGAAACGGACCTGTGCTTCAGAAACACACCGTGCTAACGACTCAGTCCAGGGAAACACTCAGGACGGCACTCTCGCAGAAGCGCGAGCTAGGCTGTGAGTGCAGCCTGAAGAAAGGTACATTTTTCACACTTACCACGGCTAGGTATGGATAGAGCCTTGGTCACTGAGGCCCACCTCACGTACTGCACTTCGTATGCAGCTGATGCAGTGCAGGGGACCCTGTGTCCAAAAGTTTCTCCGAGGAAAGGCACTGTTCTCCCGATGTTTCCTTGAGGTAGTCAGAAACTACTGAGGATAACTGACTGTATGAGCTCACGGTTGAAACAGGGCGACGCTGCCCAAACGTAATTTTCCCCCCGGGTGGATGAGATGTGGGTCGAAAGGTGCCTGAGACACACTCCTCGGGCCCGTCTTTCCTTTGCTCCAGCAGGCCTCAGAAAAGAAGTGTGAGTTTACTCGTATGAGGCTCGCTGGTCTCAGTTCTTTGCTGGGAGCGTCTCCAAGAGCACTCAGGAGATTGCCAGCTACAGAAATGTGACCCCTGGCCTCGAGTAAAAGTCCAGCGTTTTCCAGTAGTGCAGTGAAGAATGCCGCCCTAGTGAGGAAGCAGGCGTTAAAGGAGAGCGTCAACTCTGTAAGGTATCGCAGGTCTCATTGTGCACTCACGTTCGTTGTAACTTTGGTGAGAGGGCACTGTGTGCCGTCCAGCTCTTGTGTGGCGTTTGAGCCCCAGGTAGTGAATGTGTCCGTTTGCTTTAACTGCACGGATGTGCCAGCAGTAAAGGTAAAGTGCTGCCCTCTTCACTCGACACCTCCCTTTTGCTCAGCATGCAAACGGCCTCAGGAACGCAGTTCTGAGCAGCCTTACATTCCATACTGGAGTGCAGCAAGGAGCGATTTGGGCTCTTCTGAGAATGACCACGGTGCGTCCCCAGTGAAACCAGGGGCCTCCTCAAGGACGACTCCCTTTGGCACCTGGAAGCTAGATGTTTACGTCCAGCCTGAAAGAAAACGATGGACGGCTTTCCCCGGGACAATGCCGGACGTTCGGGACCACCCCGAGTCACCAAGTACCAAACTTTGCACAGTGTGGGGAACGCTCTCCTGCACGTATGGCACTCCCCACCTGAAAACCTTTCTTACCAGAAGGGGGCCCTCGTTCCCTTGTACTAGATAGCTAGACAGAATGTTCACATAAACATGCTGTGTCATCAAGCTTGAAAGTGGGACACTGATGGCAAAGTACGCCTTCTGCCCGTTTGCGAGCGACTCGTTTCTGCCTTCCAAGCTGCCTGAACAGCGCTAGCGGCCCGACGTCTCTCCACTGCAGGGTAGTCGCTGTGGGCCAACAAGGCTGCGTTCTCTCAAAGCCCATCCTGTGCTGGCAAATGCCTTTCTAGGGACTCATACCACTGCACTGCAGAGTCAGCTCCGGCCAAATGAAAGGTGACCAGAGGCCCCAAGGTAAGGGCTAGTGTTTCACGTCAGCAGAGTTGGGGGTGCAGGGGTGCCATGAATCCATGCGCCACGCTGGATGGCCTGAACTCTCCGATGCCTCCGGGGACACATAGGAGAGGCGGCCGTGCACCACTTTTGCATGGTGACTGCTCTGTGCCCTAGGAGCGGCCAGGGTCTTCTGAGGAACCTCAGGGGGAAAGAGGCCCATGGGAGCCACTCTTCACATTCCTAGCTAGGGCCACGTGTTGCTTGCTGGCGGCCGAGGTAGAGTGTCGCAGTCATAACAGAGACGCGTGGGAGCAGTGCCGGGCAGCCTCCCTGCAAGTCGATCGGCCTCAGTGACTGAAACGAACCTGTGCTTCAGAAACACACCGTGCTAACGACTCAGTCCAGGGAAACACTCAGGACGGCACTCTCGCAGAAGCGCGAGCTAGGCTGTGAGTGCAGCCTGAAGAAAGGTACATTTTTCACACTTACCACGGCTAGGTATGGGACAGAGCCTTGGTCACTGAGGCCCACCTCAGGTACTGCACTTCGTATGCAGTTGATGCAGTGCAGGGGACCCTGTGTCCAAAAGTTTCTCCGAGGAAAGGCCCTGTTCCTCCCGCTGTTTCCTTGAGGTGGTCAGAAACTACCGAGGATAACTGACTGTATGAGCTCACGGTTGAAACAGGGCGACGCTGCCCAAACGTAATTTTCCCCCCGGGTGGATGAGATGCGGGTCGAAAGGTGCCTGAGACACACTCCTCGGGCCCGTCTTTCCTTTGCTCCAGCAGGCCTCAGAAAAGAAGTGTGAGTTTACTCGTATGAGGCCCGCTGGTCTCAGTTCTTTGCTGGGAGCGTCTCCAAGAGCACTCCGGAGATTGCCAGCGACAGAAATGTGACCCCTGGCCTCGAGTAAAAGTCCAGGGTTTTCCAGTATTAAACTGAGGCGTGCAGCCCTAGTGAGGAAGCAGGCGTTAAAGGAGAGCCTCAACTCTGTAAGGTATCGCAGGACTCATTGTGCACTCACGTTCGTTGTAACTTTGGTGAGAGGGCACTGTGTGCCGTCCAGCTCTTGTGTGGCGTTTGCGCCCCAGGAAGTGAATGTGTCCGTTTGCTTTAACTGCACGGATGTGCCAGCAGTAAAGGCAAAGTGCTGCCCTCTTCACTCGACACCTCCCTTTTGCTCAGCATGCAAAC
Source organism: Hyperoodon ampullatus (assembly GCF_949752795.1). Classification (NCBI taxonomy): domain Eukaryota; kingdom Metazoa; phylum Chordata; class Mammalia; order Artiodactyla; family Ziphiidae; genus Hyperoodon; species Hyperoodon ampullatus. The sequence goes on along the minus strand of NC_136927.1, from coordinate 56,411,646 downwards.
AGCCTCAGGAACGCAGTTCTGAGCAGCCTTACATTCCATGCTGGTGTGCCCCTAGGAGCGATTTGGGCTCTTCTGAGAATGACCACGGTGCGTCCCCAGTGAAACCAGGGGACTCCTCAAGGACGACTCCCTTCGGCACCTGGAAGCTAGATGTTTACGTCCAGCCTGAAAGAAAACGATGGACGGCTTTCCCCGGGACAATGCCGGACGTTTGGGACCACCCCGAGTCACCAAGTACCAAACCTTGCACAGTGTGGGGAACGCTCTCCTGCACGTATGGCACTCCCCACCTGAAAACCTTTCTTACCAGAAGGGGGCCCTCGTTCCCTTGTACTAGATAGCTAGACAGAATGTTCACATAAACATGCTGTGTCATCAAGCTTGAAAGTGGGACACTGATGGCAAAGTACGCCTTCTGCCCGTTTGCGAGCGACTCGTTTCTGCCTTCCAAGCTGCCTGAACAGCTCTAGCGGCCCGACGTCTCTCCACTGCAGGGTAGTCGCTGTGGGCCAACAAGGCTGCGTTCTCTCAAAGCCCATCCTGTGCTGGCAAATGCCTTTCTAGGGACTCATACCACTGCACTGCAGAGTCAGCTCCGGCCAAATGAAAGGTGACCAGAGGCCCCAAGGTAAGGGCTAGTGTTTCACGTCAGCAGAGTTGGGGGTGCAGGGGTGCCATGAATCCATGCGCCACGATGGATGGCCTGAACTCTCCGATGCCTCCGGGGACACATAGGAGAGGCGGCCGTGCACCACTTTCGCATGGTGACTGCTCTGTGCCGGAGGAGCGGCCAGGGGCTTCTGAGGAACCTCAGGGGGAAAGAGGCCCATGGGAGCCACTCTTCACATTCCTAGCAAGGGCCACGTGTTGCCTGCTGGGGGCCGAGGTAGAGTGTCCCAGTGATAAGAGAGACGCGTGGGAGCAGCGCCGGGCAGCCTCCCTGCAAGTCGATCGGCCTCAGTGACTAAAACGGACCTGTGCTTCAGAAACACACCGTGCTAACGACTCAGTCCAGGGAAACACTCAGGACGGCACTCTCGCAGAAGCGCGAGCTAGGCTGTGAGTGCAGCCTGAAGAAAGGTACATTTTTCCCAGTTACCACGGCTAGGTATGGATAGAGCCTTGGTCACTGAGGCCCACCTCAGGTACTGCACTTCGTATGCAGGTGATGCAGTGCAGGGGACCCTGTGTCCAAAAGTTTCTCCGAGGAAAGGCACTGTTCTCCCGATGTTTCCTTGAGGTAGTCAGAAACTACTGAGGATAACTGACTGTATGAGCTCACGGTTGAAACAGGGCGACGCTGCCCAAACGTAATTTTCCCCCCAGGTGGATGAGATGCGGGTCGAAAGGTGCCTGAGACACACTCCTCGGGCCCGTCTTTCCTTTGATCCAGCAGGCCTCAGAAAAGAAGTGTGAGTTTACTCGTATGAGGCTCGCTGGTCTCAGTTCTTTGCTGGGAGCGTCTCCAAGAGCACTCCGGAGATTGCCAGCGACAGAAATGTGACCCCTGGCCTCGAGTAAAAGTCCAGCGTTTTCCAGTAGTAAAGTGAAGAATGCCGCCCTAGTGAGGAAGCAGGCGTTAAAGGAGAGCGTCAACTCTGTAAGGTATCGCAGGTTTCATTGTGCACTCACGTTCGTTGTAACTTTGGTGAGAGGGCACTGTGTGCCGTCCAGCTCTTGTGTGGCGTTTGAGCCCCAGGTAGTGAATGTGTCCGTTTGCTTTAACTGCACGGATGTGCCAGCAGTAAAGGCAAAGTGCTGCCCTCTTCACTCGACACCTCCCTTTTGCTCAGCATGCAAACGGCCTCAGGAATGCAGTTCTGAGCAGCCTTACATTCCATGCTGGAGTGCAGCAAGGAGCGATTTGGGCTCTTCTGAGAATGACCACGGTGCGTCCCCAGTGAAACCAGGGGCCTCCTCAAGGACGACTCCCTTCGGCACCTGGAAGCTAGATGTTTACGTCCAGCCTGAAAGAAAACGATGGACGGCTTTCCCCGGGACAATGCCGGACGTTCGGGACCACCCCGAGTCACCAAGTACCAAACTTTGCACAGTGTGGGGAACGCTCTCCTGCACGTATGGCACTCCCCACCTGAAAACCTTTCTTACCAGAAGGGGGCCCTCGTTCCCTTGTACTAGATAGCTAGACAGAATGTTCACATAAACATGCTGTGTCATCAAGCTTGAAAGTGGGACACTGATGGCAAAGTACGCCTTCTGCCCGTTTGCGAGCGACTCGTTTCTGCCTTCCAAGCTGCCTGAACAGCGCTAGCGGCCCGACGTCTCTCCACTGCAGGGTAGTCGCTGTGGGCCAACAAGGCTGCGTTCTCTCAAAGCCCATCCTGTGCTGGCAAATGCCTTTCTAGGGACTCATACCACTGCACTGCAGAGTCAGCTCCGGCCAAATGAAAGGTGACCTGAGGCCCCAAGGTAAGGGCTAGTGTTTCACGTCAGCAGAGTTGGGGGTGCAGGGGTGCCATGAATCCATGCGCCACGCTGGATGGCCTGAACTCTCCGATGCCTCCGGGGACACATAGGAGAGGCGGCCGTGCACCACTTTCGCATGGTGACTGCTCTGTGCCGGAGGAGCGGCCAGGGGCTTCTGAGGAACCTCAGGGGGAAAGAGGCCCATGGGAGCCACTCTTCACATTCCTAGCAAGGGCCACGTGTTGCCTGCTGGGGGCCGAGGTAGAGTCTCCCAGTCATAACAGAGACGCGTGGGAGCAGCGCCGGGCAGCCTCCCTGCAAGTCGATCGGCCTCAGTGACTGAAACGGACCTGTGCTTCAGAAACACACCGTGCTAACGACTCAGTCCAGGGAAACACTCAGGACGGCACTCTCGCAGAAGCGCGAGCTAGGCTGTGAGTGCAGCCTGAAGAAAGGTACATTTTTCACAGTTACCACGGCTAGGTATGGATAGAGCCTTGGTCACTGAGGCCCACCTCACGTACTGCACTTCGTATGCAGCTGATGCAGTGCAGGGGACCCTGTGTCCAAAAGTTTCTCCGAGGAAAGGCACTGTTCTCCCGATGTTTCCTTGAGGTAGTCAGAAACTACTGAGGATAACTGACTGTATGAGCTCACGTTTGAAACAGGGCGACGCTGCCCAAACGTAATTTTCCCCCCGGGTGCATGAGATGCGGGTCGAAAGGTGCCTGAGACACACTCCTCGGGCCCGTCTTTCCTTTGCTCCAGCAGGGCTCAGAAAAGAATTGTGAGTTTACTCGTATGAGGCTCGCTGGTCTCAGTTCTTTGCTGGGAGCGTCTCCAAGAGCACTCCGGAGATTGCCAGCGACAGAAATGTGACCCCTGGCCTCGAGTAAAAGTCCAGCGTTTTCCAGTAGTAAACTGAGGCATGCCGCCCTAGTGAGGAAGCAGGCGTTAAAGGAGAGCCTCAACTCTGTAAGGTATCGCAGGACTCATTGTGCACTCATGTTCGTTGTAACTTTGGTGAGAGGGCACTGTGTCCAGTCCAGCTCTTGTGTGGCGTTTGAGCCCCAGGTAGTGAATGTGTCCGTTTGCTTTAACTGCACGGATGTGCCAGCAGTAAAGGCAAAGTGCTGCCCTCTTCCCTCGACACCTCCCTTTTGCTCAGCATGCAAACGGCCTCAGGAACGCAGTTCTGAGCAGCCTTACATTCCGTGCTGGAGTGCAGCAAGGAGCGATTTGGGCTCTTCTGAGAATGACCACGGTGCGTCCCCAGTGAAACCAGGGGACTCCTCAAGGACGACTCCCTTCGGCACCTGGAAGCTAGATGTTTACGTCCAGCCTGAAAGAAAACGATGGACGGCTTTCCCCGGGACAATGCCGGACGTTCGGGACCACCCCGAGTCACCAAGTACCAAACTTTGCACAGTGTGGGGAACGCTCTCCTGCACGTATGGCACTCCCCACCTGAAAACCTTTCTTACCAGAAGGGGGCCCTCGTTCCCTTGTACTAGATAGCTAGACAGAATGTTCACATAAACATGCTGTGTCATCAAGCTTGAAAGTGGGACACTGATGGCAAAGTACGCCTTCTGCCCGTTTGCGAGCGCCTCGTTTCTGCCTTCCAAGCTGCCTGAACAGCGCTAGCGGCCCGACGTCTCTCCACTGCAGGGTAGTCGCTGTGGGCCAACAAGGCTGCGTTCTCTCAAAGCCCATCCTGTGCTGGCAAATGCCTTTCTAGGGACTCATACCACTGCACTGCAGAGTCAGCTCCGGCCAAATGAAAGGTGACCTGAGGCCCCAAGGTAAGGGCTAGTGTTTCACGTCAGCAGAGTTGGGGGTGCAGGGGTGCCATGAATCCATGCGCCACGCTGGATGGCCTGAACTCTCCGATGCCTCCGGGGACACATAGGAGAGGCGGCCGTGCACCACTTTCGCATGGTGACTGCTCTGTGCCGGAGGAGCGGCCAGGGGCTTCTGAGGAACCTCAGGGGGAAAGAGGCCCATGGGAGCCACTCTTCACATTCCTAGCAAGGGCCACGTGTTGCCTGCTGGGGGCCGAGGTAGATTCTCCCAGTCATAACAGAGACGCGTGGGAGCAGCGCCGGGCAGCCTCCCTGCAAGTCGATCGGCCTCAGTGACTGAAACGGACCTGTGCTTCAGAAACACACCGTGCTAACGACTCAGTCCAGGGAAACACTCAGGACGGCACTCTCGCAGAAGCGCGAGCTAGGCTGTGAGTGCAGCCTGAAGAAAGGTACATTTTTCACACTTACCACGGCTAGGTATGGGACAGAGCCTTGGTCACTGAGGCCCACCTCAGGTACTGCACTTCGTATGCAGTAGATGCAGTGCAGGGGACCCTGTGTCCAAAAGTTTCTCCGAGGAAAGGCCCTGTTCCTCCCGCTGTTTCCTTGAGGCAGTCAGAAACTACTGAGGATAACTGACTGTATGAGCTCACGGTTGAAACAGGGCGACGCTGCCCAAACGTAATTTTCCCCCCGGGTGGATGAGATGCGGGTCGAAAGGTGCCTGAGACACACTCCTCGGGCCCGTCTTTCCTTTGATCCAGCAGGCCTCAGAAAAGAATTGTGAGTTTACTCGTATGAGGCTCGCTGGTCTCAGTTCTTTGCTGGGAGCGTCTCCCAGAGCACTCCGGAGATTGCCAGCGACAGAAATGTGACCCCTGGCCTCGAGTAAAACTCCAGCGTTTTCCAGTAGTAAACTGAGGCGTGCCGCCCTAGTGAGGAAGCAGGCGTTAAAGGAGAGCCTCAACTCTGTAAGGTATCGCAGGACTCATTGTGCACTCACGTTCGTTGTAACTTTGGTGAGAGGGCACTGTGTGCCGTCCAGCTCTTGTGTAGGGTTTGAGCCCCAGGAAGTGAATGTGTCCGTTTGCTTTAACTGCACGGATGTGCCAGCAGTAAAGGCAACGTGCTGCCCTCTTCACTCGACACCTCCCGTTTATTCAGCATGCAAACGGCCTCAGGAACGCAGTTCTGAGCAGCCTTACATTCCATACTGGTGTGCCCCTAGGAGCGATTTGGGCTCTTCTGAGAATGACCACGGTGCGTCCCCAGTGAAACCAGGGGACTCCTCAAGGACGACTCCCTTCGGCACCTGGAAGCTAGATGTTTACGTCCAGCCTGAAAGAAAACGATGGACGGCTTTCCCCGGGACAATGCCGGACGTTCGGGACCACCCCGAGTCACCAAGTACCAAACTTTGCACAGTGTGGGGAACGCTCTCCTGCACGTATGGCACTCCCCACCTGAAAACCTTTCTTACCAGAAGGGGGCCCTCGTTCCCTTGTACTAGATAGCTAGACAGAATGTTCACATAAACATGCTGTGTCATCAAGCTTGAAAGTGGGACACTGATGGCAAAGTACGCCTTCTGCCCGTTTGCGAGCGCCTCGTTTCTGCCTTCCAAGCTGCCTGAACAGCGCTAGCGGCCCGACGTCTCTCCACTGCAGGGTAGTCGCTGTGGGCCAACAAGGCTGCGTTCTCTCAAAGCCCATCCTGTGCTGGCAAATGCCTTTCTAGGGACTCATACCACTGCACTGCAGAGTCAGCTCCGGCCAAATGAAAGGTGACCTGAGGCCCCAAGGTAAGGGCTAGTGTTTCACGTCAGCAGAGTTGGGGGTGCAGGGGTGCCATGAATCCATGCGCCACGATGGATGGCCTGAACTCTCTGATGCCTCCGGGGACACATAGGAGAGGCGGCCGTGCACCACTTTCGCATGGTGACTGCTCTGTGCTGGAGGAGCGGCCAGGGACTTCTGAGGAACCTCAGGGGGAAAGAGGCCCATGGGAGCCACTCTTCACATTCCTAGCAAGGGCCACGTGTTGCCTGCTGGGGGCCGAGGTAGAGTCTCCCAGTCATAACAGAGACGCGTGGGAGCAGCGCCGGGCAGCCTCCCTGCAAGTCGATCGGCCTCAGTGACTGAAACGGACCTGTGCTTCAGAAACACACCGTGCTAACGACTCAGTCCAGGGAAACACTCAGGACGGCACTCTCGCAGAAGCGCGAGCTAGGCTGTGAGTGCAGCCTGAAGAAAGGTACATTTTTCACAGTTACCACGGCTAGGTATGGATAGAGCCTTGGTCACTGAGGCCCACCTCACGTACTGCACTTCGTATGCAGCTGATGCAGTGCAGGGGACCCTGTGTCCAAAAGTTTCTCCGAGGAAAGGCACTGTTCTCCCGATGTTTCCTTGAGGTAGTCAGAAACTACTGAGGATAACTGACTGTATGAGCTCACGTTTGAAACAGGGCGACGCTGCCCAAACGTAATTTTCCCCCCGGGTGCATGAGATGCGGGTCGAAAGGTGCCTGAGACACACTCCTCGGGCCCGTCTTTCCTTTGCTCCAGCAGGCCTCAGAAAAGAAGTGTGAGTTTACTCGTATGAGGCTCGCTGGTCTCAGTTCTTTGCTGGGAGCGTCTCCCAGAGCACTCCGGAGATTGCCAGCGACAGAAATGTGACCCCTGGCCTCGAGTAAAAGTCCAGCGTTTTCCAGTAGTAAACTGAGGCGTGCCCCCCTAGTGAGGAAGCAGGCGTTAAAGGAGAGCCTCAACTCTGTAAGGTATCGCAGGTCTCATTGTGCACTCACGTTCGTTGTAACTTTGGTGAGAGGGCACTGTGTGCCGTCCAGCTCTTGTGTGGCGTTTGAGCCCCAGGTAGTGAATGTCTCCGTTTGCTTTAACTGCATGGATGTGCCAGCAGTAAAGGCAAAGTGCTGCCCTCTTTACTCGACACCTCCCGTTTATTCAGCATGCAAACGGCCTCAGGAACGCAGTTCTGAGCAGCCTTACATTCCATGCTGGTGTGCCCCTAGGAGCGATTTGGGCTCTTCTGAGAATGACCACGGTGCGTCCCCAGTGAAACCAGGGGACTCCTCAAGGACGACTCCCTTTGGCACCTGGACGCTAGATGTTTACGTCCAGCCTGAAAGAAAACGATGGACGGCTTTCCCCGGGACAATGCCGGACGTTCGGGCCCACCCCGAGTCACCAAGTACCAAACTTTGCACAGTGTGGGGAACGCTCTCCTGCACGTATGGCACTCCCCACCTGAAAACCTTTCTTACCAGAAGGGGGCCCTCGTTCCCTTGTACTAGATAGCTAGACAGAATGTTCACATAAACATGCTGTGTCATCAAGCTTGAAAGTGGGACACTGATGGCAAAGTACGCCTTCTGCCCGTTTGCGAGCGCCTCGTTTCTGCCTTCCAAGCTGCCTGAACAGCGCTAGCGGCCCGACGTCTCTCCACTGCAGGGTAGTCGCTGTGGGCCAACAAGGCTGCGTTCTCTCAAAGCCCATCCTGTGCTGGCAAATGCCTTTCTAGGGACTCATACCACTGCACTGCAGAGTCAGCTCCGGCCAAATGAAAGGTGACCTGAGGCCCCAAGGTAAGGGTTAGTGTTTCACGTCAGCAGAGTTGGGGGTGCAGGGGTGCCATGAATCCATGCGCCACGCTGGATGGCCTGAACTCTCCGATGCCTCCGGGGACACATAAGAGAGGCAGCCGTGCACCACTTTCGCATGGTGACTGCTCTGTGCCGGAGGAGCGGCCAGGGGCTTCTGAGGAACCTCAGGGGGAAAGAGGCCCATGGGAGCCACTCTTCACATTCCTAGCAAGGGCCACGTGTTGCCTGCTGGGGGCCGAGGTAGAGTGTCCCAGTCATAACAGAGACGCGTGGGAGCAGCGCCGGGCAGCCTCCCTGCAAGTCGATCGGCCTCAGTGACTGAAACGGACCTGTGCTTCAGAAACACACCGTGCTAACGACTCAGTCCAGGGAAACACTCAGGACGGCACTCTCGCAGAAGCGCGAGCTAGGCTGTGAGTGCAGCCTGAAGAAAGGTACATTTTTCACACTTACCACGGCTAGGTATGGGACAGAGCCTTGGTCACTGAGGCCCACCTCAGGTACTGCACTTCGTATGCAGTAGATGCAGTGCAGGGGACCCTGTGTCCAAAAGTTTCTCCGAGGAAAGGCCCTGTTCCTCCCGCTGTTTCCTTGAGGTAGTCAGAAACTACTGAGGATAACTGACTGTATGAGCTCACGGTTGAAACAGGGCGACGCTGCCCAAACGTAATTTTCCCCCCGGGTGGATGAGATGCGGGTCGAAAGGTGCCTGAGACACACTCCTCGGGCCCGTCTTTCCTTTGATCCAGCAGGCCTCAGAAAAGAATTGTGAGTTTACTCGTATGAGGCTCGCTGGTCTCAGTTCTTTGCTGGGAGCGTCTCCCAGAGCACTCCGGAGATTGCCAGCGACAGAAATGTGACCCCTGGCCTCGAGTAAAACTCCAGCGTTTTCCAGTAGTAAACTGAGGCGTGCCGCCCTAGTGAGGAAGCAGGCGTTAAAGGAGAGCCTCAACTCTGTAAGGTATCGCAGGACTCATTGTGCACTCACGTTCGTTGTAACTTTGGTGAGAGGGCACTGTGTGCCGTCCAGCTCTTGTGTAGGGTTTGAGCCCCAGGAAGTGAATGTGTCCGTTTGCTTTAACTGCACGGATGTGCCAGCAGTAAAGGCAACGTGCTGCCCTCTTCACTCGACACCTCCCGTTTATTCAGCATGCAAACGGCCTCAGGAACGCAGTTCTGAGCAGCCTTACATTCCATACTGGTGTGCCCCTAGGAGCGATTTGGGCTCTTCTGAGAATGACCACGGTGCGTCCCCAGTGAAACCAGGGGACTCCTCAAGGACGACTCCCTTCGGCACCTGGAAGCTAGATGTTTACGTCCAGCCTGAAAGAAAACGATGGACGGCTTTCCCCGGGACAATGCCGGACGTTCGGGACCACCCCGAGTCACCAAGTACCAAACTTTGCACAGTGTGGGGAACGCTCTCCTGCACGTATGGCACTCCCCACCTGAAAACCTTTCTTACCAGAAGGGGGCCCTCGTTCCCTTGTACTAGATAGCTAGAAAGAATGTTCACATAAACATGCTGTGTCATCAAGCTTGAAAGTGGGACACTGATGGCAAAGTACGCCTTCTGCCCGTTTGCGAGCGACTCGTTTCTGCCTTCCAAGCTGCCTGAACAGCGCTAGCGGCCCGACGTCTCTCCACTGCAGGGTAGTCGCTGTGGGCCAACAAGGCTGCGTTCTCTCAAAGCCCATCCTGTGCTGGCAAATGCCTTTCTAGGGACTCATACCACTGCACTGCAGAGTCAGCTCCGGCCAAATGAAAGGTGACCTGAGGCCCCAAGGTAAGGGCTAGTGTTTCACGTCAGCAGAGTTGGGGGTGCAGGGGTGCCATGAATCCATGCGCCACGATGGATGGCCTGAACTCTCCGATGCCTCCGGGGACACATAGGAGAGGCGGCCGTGCACCACTTTCGCATGGTGACTGCTCTGTGCCGGAGGAGCGGCCAGGGGCTTCTGAGGAACCTCAGGGGGAAAGAGGCCCATGGGAGCCACTCTTCACATTCCTAGCAAGGGCCACGTGTTGCCTGCTGGGGGCCGAGGTAGAGTCTCCCAGTCATAACAGAGACGCGTGGGAGCAGCGCCGGGCAGCCTCCCTGCAAGTCGATCGGCCTCAGTGACTGAAACGGACCTGTGCTTCAGAAACACACCGTGCTAACGACTCAGTCCAGGGAAACACTCAGGACGGCACTCTCGCAGAAGCGCGAGCTAGGCTGTGAGTGCAGCCTGAAGAAAGGTACATTTTTCACACTTACCACGGCTAGGTATGGATAGAGCCTTGGTCACTGAGGCCCACCTCACGTACTGCACTTCGTATGCAGCTGATGCAGTGCAGGGGACCCTGTGTCCAAAAGTTTCTCCGAGGAAAGGCACTGTTCTCCCGATGTTTCCTTGAGGTAGTCAGAAACTACTGAGGATAACTGACTGTATGAGCTCACGTTTGAAACAGGGCGACGCTGCCCAAACGTAATTTTCCCCCCGGGTGCATGAGATGCGGGTCGAAAGGTGCCTGAGACACACTCCTCGGGCCCGTCTTTCCTTTGCTCCAGCAGGGCTCAGAAAAGAATTGTGAGTTTACTCGTATGAGGCTCGCTGGTCTCAGTTCTTTGCTGGGAGCGTCTCCAAGAGCACTCCGGAGATTGCCAGCGACAGAAATGTGACCCCTGGCCTCGAGTAAAAGTCCAGCGTTTTCCAGTAGTAAACTGAGGCGTGCCGCCCTAGTGAGGAAGCAGGCGTTAAAGGAGAGCCTCAACTCTGTAAGGTATCGCAGGACTCATTGTGCACTCATGTTCGTTGTAACTTTGGTGAGAGGGCACTGTGTCCCGTCCAGCTCTTGTGTGGCGTTTGAGCCCCAGGTAGTGAATGTGTCCGTTTGCTTTAACTGCACGGATGTGCCAGCAGTAAAGGCAAAGTGCTGCCCTCTTCCCTCGACACCTCCCTTTTGCTCAGCATGCAAACGGCCTCAGGAACGCAGTTCTGAGCAGCCTTACATTCCGTGCTGGAGTGCAGCAAGGAGCGATTTGGGCTCTTCTGAGAATGACCACGGTGCGTCCCCAGTGAAACCAGGGGACTCCTCAAGGACGACTCCCTTTGGCACCTGGACGCTAGATGTTTACGTCCAGCCTGAAAGAAAACGATGGACGGCTTTCCCCGGGACAATGCCGGACGTTCGGGACCACCCCGAGTCACCAAGTACCAAACTTTGCACAGTGTGGGGAACGCTCTCCTGCACGTATGGCACTCCCCACCTGAAAACCTTTCTTACCAGAAGGGGGCCCTCGTTCCCTTGTACTAGATAGCTAGACAGAATGTTCACATAAACATGCTGTGTCATCAAGCTTGAAAGTGGGACACTGATGGCAAAGTACGCCTTCTGCCCGTTTGCGAGCGCCTCGTTTCTGCCTTCCAAGCTGCCTGAACAGCGCTAGCGGCCCGACGTCTCTCCACTGCAGGGTAGTCGCTGTGGGCCAACAAGGCTGCGTTCTCTCAAAGCCCATCCTGTGCTGGCAAATGCCTTTCTAGGGACTCATACCACTGCACTGCAGAGTCAGCTCCGGCCAAATGAAAGGTGACCTGAGGCCCCAAGGTAAGGGCTAGTGTTTCACGTCAGCAGAGTTGGGGGTGCAGGGGTGCCATGAATCCATGCGCCACGCTGGATGGCCTGAACTCTCCGATGCCTCCGGGGACACATAAGAGAGGCAGCCGTGCACCACTTTCGCATGGTGACTGCTCTGTGCCGGAGGAGCGGCCAGGGGCTTCTGAGGAACCTCAGGGGGAAAGAGGCCCATGGGAGCCACTCTTCACATTCCTAGCAAGGGCCACGTGTTGCCTGCTGGGGGCCGAGGTAGAGTCTCCCAGTCATAACAGAGACGCGTGGGAGCAGCGCCGGGCAGCCTCCCTGCAAGTCGATCGGCCTCAGTGACTGAAACGGACCTGTGCTTCAGAAACACACCGTGCTAACGACTCAGTCCAGGGAAACACTCAGGACGGCACTCTCGCAGAAGCGCGAGCTAGGCTGTGAGTGCAGCCTGAAGAAAGGTACATTTTTCAGACTTAACTCGACTAGGTATGGATAGAGCCTTGGTCACTGAGGCCCACCTCAGGTACTGCACTTCGTATGCAGTTGATGCAGTGCAGGGGACCCTGTGTCCAAAAGTTTCTCCGAGGAAAGGCCCTGTTCCTCCCGCTGTTTCCTTGAGGTAGTCAGAAACTACTGAGGATAACTGACTGTATGAGCTCACGTTTGAAACAGGGCGACGCTGCCCAAACGTAATTTTCCCCCCGGGTGCATGAGATGCGGGTCGAAAGGTGCCTCAGACACACTCCTCGGGCCCGTCTTTCCTTTGATCCAGCAGGCCTCAGAAAAGAAGTGTGAGTTTACTCGTATGAGGCTCGCTGGTCTCAGTTCTTTGCTGGGAGCGTCTCCCAGAGCACTCCGGAGATTGCCAGCGACAGAAATGTGACCCCTGGCCTCGAGTAAAAGTCCAGCGTTTTCCAGTAGTAAACTGAGGCGTGCCGCCCTAGTGAGGAAGCAGGCGTTAAAGGAGAGCCTCAACTCTGTAAGGTATCGCAGGTCTCATTGTGCACTCACGTTCGTTGTAACTTTGGTGAGAGGGCACTGTGTGCCGTCCAGCTCTTGTGTGGCGTTTGAGCCCCAGGTAGTGAATGTGTCCGTTTGCTTTAACTGCATGGATGTGCCAGCAGTAATGGCAAAGTGCTGCCCTCTTTACTCGACACCTCCCGTTTATTCAGCATGCAAACGGCCTCAGGAACGCAGTTCTGAGCAGCCTTACATTCCATGCTGGTGTGCCCCTAGGAGCGATTTGGGCTCTTCTGAGAATGACCACGGTGCGTCCCCAGTGAAACCAGGGGACTCCTCAAGGACGACTCCCTTTGGCACCTGGACGCTAGATGTTTACGTCCAGCCTGAAAGAAAACGATGGACGGCTTTCCCCGGGACAATGCCGGACGTTCGGGCCCACCCCGAGTCACCAAGTACCAAACTTTGCACAGTGTGGGGAACGCTCTCCTGCACGTATGGCACTCCCCACCTGAAAACCTTTCTTACCAGAAGGGGGCCCTCGTTCCCTTGTACTAGATAGCTAGACAGAATGTTCACATAAACATGCTGTGTCATCAAGCTTGAAAGTGGGACACTGATGGCAAAGTACGCCTTCTGCCCGTTTGCGAGCGCCTCGTTTCTGCCTTCCAAGCTGCCTGAACAGCGCTAGCGGCCCGACGTCTCTCCACTGCAGGGTAGTCGCTGTGGGCCAACAAGGCTGCGTTCTCTCAAAGCCCATCCTGTGCTGGCAAATGCCTTTCTAGGGACTCATACCACTGCACTGCAGAGTCAGCTCCGGCCAAATGAAAGGTGACCTGAGGCCCCAAGGTAAGGGCTAGTGTTTCACGTCAGCAGAGTTGGGGGTGCAGGGGTGCCATGAATCCATGCGCCACGCTGGATGGCCTGAACTCTCCGATGCCTCCGGGGACACATAAGAGAGGCAGCCGTGCACCACTTTCGCATGGTGACTGCTCTGTGCCGGAGGAGCGGCCAGGGGCTTCTGAGGAACCTCAGGGGGAAAGAGGCCCATGGGAGCCACTCTTCACATTCCTAGCAAGGGCCACGTGTTGCCTGCTGGGGGCCGAGGTAGAGTCTCCCAGTCATAACAGAGACGCGTGGGAGCAGCGCCGGGCAGCCTCCCTGCAAGTCGATCGGCCTCAGTGACTGAAACGGACCTGTGCTTCAGAAACACACCGTGCTAACGACTCAGTCCAGGGAAACACTCAGGACGGCACTCTCGCAGAAGCGCGAGCTAGGCTGTGAGTGCAGCCTGAAGAAAGGTACATTTTTCACACTTACCACGGCTAGGTATGGGACAGAGCCTTGGTCACTGAGGCCCACCTCAGGTACTGCACTTCGTATGCAGTAGATGCAGTGCAGGGGACCCTGTGTCCAAAAGTTTCTCCGAGGAAAGGCCCTGTTCCTCCCGCTGTTTCCTTGAGGCAGTCAGAAACTACTGAGGATAACTGACTGTATGAGCTCACGGTTGAAACAGGGCGACGCTGCCCAAACGTAATTTTCCCCCCGGGTGGATGAGATGCGGGTCGAAAGGTGCCTGAGACACACTCCTCGGGCCCGTCTTTCCTTTGATCCAGCAGGCCTCAGAAAAGAATTGTGAGTTTACTCGTATGAGGCTCGCTGGTCTCAGTTCTTTGCTGGGAGCGTCTCCCAGAGCACTCCGGAGATTGCCAGCGACAGAAATGTGACCCCTGGCCTCGAGTAAAACTCCAGCGTTTTCCAGTAGTAAACTGAGGCGTGCCGCCCTAGTGAGGAAGCAGGCGTTAAAGGAGAGCCTCAACTCTGTAAGGTATCGCAGGACTCATTGTGCACTCACGTTCGTTGTAACTTTGGTGAGAGGGCACTGTGTGCCGTCCAGCTCTTGTGTAGGGTTTGAGCCCCAGGAAGTGAATGTGTCCGTTTGCTTTAACTGCACGGATGTGCCAGCAGTAAAGGCAACGTGCTGCCCTCTTCACTCGACACCTCCCGTTTATTCAGCATGCAAACGGCCTCAGGAACGCAGTTCTGAGCAGCCTTACATTCCATACTGGTGTGCCCCTAGGAGCGATTTGGGCTCTTCTGAGAATGACCACGGTGCGTCCCCAGTGAAACCAGGGGACTCCTCAAGGACGACTCCCTTCGGCACCTGGAAGCTAGATGTTTACGTCCAGCCTGAAAGAAAACGATGGACGGCTTTCCCCGGGACAATGCCGGACGTTCGGGACCACCCCGAGTCACCAAGTACCAAACTTTGCACAGTGTGGGGAACGCTCTCCTGCACGTATGGCACTCCCCACCTGAAAACCTTTCTTACCAGAAGGGGGCCCTCGTTCCCTTGTACTAGATAGCTAGAAAGAATGTTCACATAAACATGCTGTGTCATCAAGCTTGAAAGTGGGACACTGATGGCAAAGTACGCCTTCTGCCCGTTTGCGAGCGCCTCGTTTCTGCCTTCCAAGCTGCCTGAACAGCGCTAGCGGCCCGACGTCTCTCCACTGCAGGGTAGTCGCTGTGGGCCAACAAGGCTGCGTTCTCTCAAAGCCCATCCTGTGCTGGCAAATGCCTTTCTAGGGACTCATACCACTGCACTGCAGAGTCAGCTCCGGCCAAATGAAAGGTGACCTGAGGCCCCAAGGTAAGGGCTAGTGTTTCACGTCAGCAGAGTTGGGGGTGCAGGGGTGCCATGAATCCATGCGCCACGATGGATGGCCTGAACTCTCCGATGCCTCCGGGGACACATAGGAGAGGCGGCCGTGCACCACTTTCGCATGGTGACTGCTCTGTGCTGGAGGAGCGGCCAGGGACTTCTGAGGAACCTCAGGGGGAAAGAGGCCCATGGGAGCCACTCTTCACATTCCTAGCAAGGGCCACGTGTTGCCTGCTGGGGGCCGAGGTAGAGTCTCCCAGTCATAACAGAGACGCGTGGGAGCAGCGCCGGGCAGCCTCCCTGCAAGTCGATCGGCCTCAGTGACTGAAACGGACCTGTGCTTCAGAAACACACCGTGCTAACGACTCAGTCCAGGGAAACACTCAGGACGGCACTCTCGCAGAAGTGCGAGCTAGGCTGTGAGTGCAGCCTGAAGAAAGGTACATTTTTCACAGTTACCACGGCTAGGTATGGATAGAGCCTTGGTCACTGAGGCCCACCTCACGTACTGCACTTCGTATGCAGCTGATGCAGTGCAGGGGACCCTGTGTCCAAAAGTTTCTCCGAGGAAAGGCACTGTTCTCCCGATGTTTCCTTGAGGTAGTCAGAAACTACTGAGGATAACTGACTGTATGAGCTCACGTTTGAAACAGGGCGACGCTGCCCAAACGTAATTTTCCCCCCGGGTGCATGAGATGCGGGTCGAAAGGTGCCTGAGACACACTCCTCGGGCCCGTCTTTCCTTTGCTCCAGCAGGCCTCAGAAAAGAAGTGTGAGTTTACTCGTATGAGGCTCGCTGGTCTCAGTTCTTTGCTGGGAGCGTCTCCCAGAGCACTCCGGAGATTGCCAGCGACAGAAATGTGACCCCTGGCCTCGAGTAAAAGTCCAGCGTTTTCCAGTAGTAAACTGAGGCGTGCCCCCCTAGTGAGGAAGCAGGCGTTAAAGGAGAGCCTCAACTCTGTAAGGTATCGCAGGTCTCATTGTGCACTCACGTTCGTTGTAACTTTGGTGAGAGGGCACTGTGTGCCGTCCAGCTCTTGTGTGGCGTTTGAGCCCCAGGTAGTGAATGTCTCCGTTTGCTTTAACTGCATGGATGTGCCAGCAGTAAAGGCAAAGTGCTGCCCTCTTTACTCGACACCTCCCGTTTATTCAGCATGCAAACGGCCTCAGGAACGCAGTTCTGAGCAGCCTTACATTCCATGCTGGTGTGCCCCTAGGAGCGATTTGGGCTCTTCTGAGAATGACCACGGTGCGTCCCCAGTGAAACCAGGGGACTCCTCAAGGACGACTCCCTTTGGCACCTGGACGCTAGATGTTTACGTCCAGCCTGAAAGAAAACGATGGACGGCTTTCCCCGGGACAATGCCGGACGTTCGGGCCCACCCCGAGTCACCAAGTACCAAACTTTGCACAGTGTGGGGAACGCTCTCCTGCACGTATGGCACTCCCCACCTGAAAACCTTTCTTACCAGAAGGGGGCCCTCGTTCCCTTGTACTAGATAGCTAGACAGAATGTTCACATAAACATGCTGTGTCATCAAGCTTGAAAGTGGGACACTGATGGCAAAGTACGCCTTCTGCCCGTTTGCGAGCGCCTCGTTTCTGCCTTCCAAGCTGCCTGAACAGCGCTAGCGGCCCGACGTCTCTCCACTGCAGGGTAGTCGCTGTGGGCCAACAAGGCTGCGTTCTCTCAAAGCCCATCCTGTGCTGGCAAATGCCTTTCTAGGGACTCATACCACTGCACTGCAGAGTCAGCTCCGGCCAAATGAAAGGTGACCTGAGGCCCCAAGGTAAGGGCTAGTGTTTCACGTCAGCAGAGTTGGGGGTGCAGGGGTGCCATGAATCCATGCGCCACGCTGGATGGCCTGAACTCTCCGATGCCTCCGGGGACACATAAGAGAGGCAGCCGTGCACCACTTTCGCATGGTGACTGCTCTGTGCCGGAGGAGCGGCCAGGGGCTTCTGAGGAACCTCAGGGGGAAAGAGGCCCATGGGAGCCACTCTTCACATTCCTAGCAAGGGCCACGTGTTGCCTGCTGGGGGCCGAGGTAGAGTCTCCCAGTCATAACAGAGACGCGTGGGAGCAGCGCCGGGCAGCCTCCCTGCAAGTCGATCGGCCTCAGTGACTGAAACGGACCTGTGCTTCAGAAACACACCGTGCTAACGACTCAGTCCAGGGAAACACTCAGGACGGCACTCTCGCAGAAGCGCGAGCTAGGCTGTGAGTGCAGCCTGAAGAAAGGTACATTTTTCACACTTACCACGGCTAGGTATGGGACAGAGCCTTGGTCACTGAGGCCCACCTCAGGTACTGCACTTCGTATGCAGTAGATGCAGTGCAGGGGACCCTGTGTCCAAAAGTTTCTCCGAGGAAAGGCCCTGTTCCTCCCGCTGTTTCCTTGAGGTAGTCAGAAACTACTGAGGATAACTGACTGTATGAGCTCACGGTTGAAACAGGGCGACGCTGCCCAAACGTAATTTTCCCCCCGGGTGGATGAGATGCGGGTCGAAAGGTGCCTGAGACACACTCCTCGGGCCCGTCTTTCCTTTGATCCAGCAGGCCTCAGAAAAGAATTGTGAGTTTACTCGTATGAGGCTCGCTGGTCTCAGTTCTTTGCTGGGAGCGTCTCCCAGAGCACTCCGGAGATTGCCAGCGACAGAAATGTGACCCCTGGCCTCGAGTAAAACTCCAGCGTTTTCCAGTAGTAAACTGAGGCGTGCCGCCCTAGTGAGGAAGCAGGCGTTAAAGGAGAGCCTCAACTCTGTAAGGTATCGCAGGACTCATTGTGCACTCACGTTCGTTGTAACTTTGGTGAGAGGGCACTGTGTGCCGTCCAGCTCTTGTGTAGGGTTTGAGCCCCAGGAAGTGAATGTGTCCGTTTGCTTTAACTGCACGGATGTGCCAGCAGTAAAGGCAACGTGCTGCCCTCTTCACTCGACACCTCCCGTTTATTCAGCATGCAAACGGCCTCAGGAACGCAGTTCTGAGCAGCCTTACATTCCATACTGGTGTGCCCCTAGGAGCGATTTGGGCTCTTCTGAGAATGACCACGGTGCGTCCCCAGTGAAACCAGGGGACTCCTCAAGGACGACTCCCTTCGGCACCTGGAAGCTAGATGTTTACGTCCAGCCTGAAAGAAAACGATGGACGGCTTTCCCCGGGACAATGCCGGACGTTCGGGACCACCCCGAGTCACCAAGTACCAAACTTTGCACAGTGTGGGGAACGCTCTCCTGCACGTATGGCACTCCCCACCTGAAAACCTTTCTTACCAGAAGGGGGCCCTCGTTCCCTTGTACTAGATAGCTAGAAAGAATGTTCACATAAACATGCTGTGTCATCAAGCTTGAAAGTGGGACACTGATGGCAAAGTACGCCTTCTGCCCGTTTGCGAGCGACTCGTTTCTGCCTTCCAAGCTGCCTGAACAGCGCTAGCGGCCCGACGTCTCTCCACTGCAGGGTAGTCGCTGTGGGCCAACAAGGCTGCGTTCTCTCAAAGCCCATCCTGTGCTGGCAAATGCCTTTCTAGGGACTCATACCACTGCACTGCAGAGTCAGCTCCGGCCAAATGAAAGGTGACCTGAGGCCCCAAGGTAAGGGCTAGTGTTTCACGTCAGCAGAGTTGGGGGTGCAGGGGTGCCATGAATCCATGCGCCACGCTGGATGGCCTGAACTCTCCGATGCCTCCGGGGACACATAGGAGAGGCGGCCGTGCACCACTTTCGCATGGTGACTGCTCTGTGCCGGAGGAGCGGCCAGGGACTTCTGAGGAACCTCAGGGGGAAAGAGGCCCATGGGAGCCACTCTTCACATTCCTAGCAAGGGCCACGTGTTGCCTGCTGGGGGCCGAGGTAGAGTCTCCCAGTCATAACAGAGACGCGTGGGAGCAGCGCCGGGCAGCCTCCCTGCAAGTCGATCGGCCTCAGTGACTGAAACGGACCTGTGCTTCAGAAACACACCGTGCTAACGACTCAGTCCAGGGAAACACTCAGGACGGCACTCTCGCAGAAGCGCGAGCTAGGCTGTGAGTGCAGCCTGAAGAAAGGTACATTTTTCACACTTACCACGGCTAGGTATGGATAGAGCCTTGGTCACTGAGGCCCACCTCACGTACTGCACTTCGTATGCAGCTGATGCAGTGCAGGGGACCCTGTGTCCAAAAGTTTCTCCGAGGAAAGGCACTGTTCTCCCGCTGTTTCCTTGAGGTAGTCAGAAACTACTGAGGATAACTGACTGTATGAGCTCACGTTTGAAACAGGGCGACGCTGCCCAAACGTAATTTTCCCCCCGGGTGCATGAGATGCGGGTCGAAAGGTGCCTGAGACACACTCCTCGGGCCCGTCTTTCCTTTGCTCCAGCAGGGCTCAGAAAAGAATTGTGAGTTTACTCGTATGAGGCTCGCTGGTCTCAGTTCTTTGCTGGGAGCGTCTCCAAGAGCACTCCGGAGATTGCCAGCGACAGAAATGTGACCCCTGGCCTCGAATTAAAGTCCAGCGTTTTCCAGTAGTAAACTGAGGCGTGCCGCCCTAGTGAGGAAGCAGGCGTTAAAGGAGAGCCTCAACTCTGTAAGGTATCGCAGGACTCATTGTGCACTCATGTTCGTTGTAACTTTGGTGAGAGGGCACTGTGTCCCGTCCAGCTCTTGTGTGGCGTTTGAGCCCCAGGTAGTGAATGTGTCCGTTTGCTTTAACTGCACGGATGTGCCAGCAGTAAAGGCAAAGTGCTGCCCTCTTCCCTCGACACCTCCCTTTTGCTCAGCATGCAAACGGCCTCAGGAACGCAGTTCTGAGCAGCCTTACATTCCGTGCTGGAGTGCAGCAAGGAGCGATTTGGGCTCTTCTGAGAATGACCACGGTGCGTCCCCAGTGAAACCAGGGGCCTCCTCAAGGACGACTCCCTTTGGCACCTGGACGCTAGATGTTTACGTCCAGCCTGAAAGAAAACGATGGACGGCTTTCCCCGGGACAATGCCGGACGTTCGGGACCACCCCGAGTCACCAAGTACCAAACTTTGCACAGTGTGGGGAACGCTCTCCTGCACGTATGGCACTCCCCACCTGAAAACCTTTCTTACCAGAAGGGGGCCCTCGTTCCCTTGTACTAGATAGCTAGACAGAATGTTCACATAAACATGCTGTGTCATCAAGCTTGAAAGTGGGACACTGATGGCAAAGTACGCCTTCTGCCCGTTTGCGAGCGCCTCGTTTCTGCCTTCCAAGCTGCCTGAACAGCGCTAGCGGCCCGACGTCTCTCCACTGCAGGGTAGTCGCTGTGGGCCAACAAGGCTGCGTTCTCTCAAAGCCCATCCTGTGCTGGCAAATGCCTTTCTAGGGACTCATACCACTGCACTGCAGAGTCAGCTCCGGCCAAATGAAAGGTGACCTGAGGCCCCAAGGTAAGGGCTAGTGTTTCACGTCAGCAGAGTTGGGGGTGCAGGGGTGCCATGAATCCATGCGCCACGCTGGATGGCCTGAACTCTCCGATGCCTCCGGGGACACATAAGAGAGGCAGCCGTGCACCACTTTCGCATGGTGACTGCTCTGTGCCGGAGGAGCGGCCAGGGACTTCTGAGGAACCTCAGGGGGAAAGAGGCCCATGGGAGCCACTCTTCACATTCCTAGCAAGGGCCACGTGTTGCCTGCTGGGGGCCGAGGTAGAGTCTCCCAGTCATAACAGAGACGCGTGGGAGCAGCGCCGGGCAGCCTCCCTGCAAGTCGATCGGCCTCAGTGACTGAAACGGACCTGTGCTTCAGAAACACACCGTGCTAACGACTCAGTCCAGGGAAACACTCAGGACGGCACTCTCGCAGAAGCGCGAGCTAGGCTGTGAGTGCAGCCTGAAGAAAGGTACATTTTTCACACTTACCACGGCTAGGTATGGATAGAGCCTTGGTCACTGAGGCCCACCTCACGTACTGCACTTCGTATGCAGCTGATGCAGTGCAGGGGACCCTGTGTCCAAAAGTTTCTCCGAGGAAAGGCACTGTTCTCCCGCTGTTTCCTTGAGGTAGTCAGAAACTACTGAGGATAACTGACTGTATGAGCTCACGTTTGAAACAGGGCGACGCTGCCCAAACGTAATTTTCCCCCCGGGTGCATGAGATGCGGGTCGAAAGGTGCCTGAGACACACTCCTCGGGCCCGTCTTTCCTTTGCTCCAGCAGGGCTCAGAAAAGAATTGTGAGTTTACTCGTATGAGGCTCGCTGGTCTCAGTTCTTTGCTGGGAGCGTCTCCAAGAGCACTCCGGAGATTGCCAGCGACAGAAATGTGACCCCTGGCCTCGAATTAAAGTCCAGCGTTTTCCAGTAGTAAACTGAGGCGTGCCGCCCTAGTGAGGAAGCAGGCGTTAAAGGAGAGCCTCAACTCTGTAAGGTATCGCAGGACTCATTGTGCACTCATGTTCGTTGTAACTTTGGTGAGAGGGCACTGTGTCCCGTCCAGCTCTTGTGTGGCGTTTGAGCCCCAGGTAGTGAATGTGTCCGTTTGCTTTAACTGCACGGATGTGCCAGCAGTAAAGGCAAAGTGCTGCCCTCTTCCCTCGACACCTCCCTTTTGCTCAGCATGCAAACGGCCTCAGGAACGCAGTTCTGAGCAGCCTTACATTCCGTGCTGGAGTGCAGCAAGGAGCGATTTGGGCTCTTCTGAGAATGACCACGGTGCGTCCCCAGTGAAACCAGGGGCCTCCTCAAGGACGACTCCCTTTGGCACCTGGACGCTAGATGTTTACGTCCAGCCTGAAAGAAAACGATGGACGGCTTTCCCCGGGACAATGCCGGACGTTCGGGACCACCCCGAGTCACCAAGTACCAAACTTTGCACAGTGTGGGGAACGCTCTCCTGCACGTATGGCACTCCCCACCTGAAAACCTTTCTTACCAGAAGGGGGCCCTCGTTCCCTTGTACTAGATAGCTAGACAGAATGTTCACATAAACATGCTGTGTCATCAAGCTTGAAAGTGGGACACTGATGGCAAAGTACGCCTTCTGCCCGTTTGCGAGCGCCTCGTTTCTGCCTTCCAAGCTGCCTGAACAGCGCTAGCGGCCCGACGTCTCTCCACTGCAGGGTAGTCGCTGTGGGCCAACAAGGCTGCGTTCTCTCAAAGCCCATCCTGTGCTGGCAAATGCCTTTCTAGGGACTCATACCACTGCACTGCAGAGTCAGCTCCGGCCAAATGAAAGGTGACCTGAGGCCCCAAGGTAAGGGCTAGTGTTTCACGTCAGCAGAGTTGGGGGTGCAGGGGTGCCATGAATCCATGCGCCACGCTGGATGGCCTGAACTCTCCGATGCCTCCGGGGACACATAAGAGAGGCAGCCGTGCACCACTTTCGCATGGTGACTGCTCTGTGCCGGAGGAGCGGCCAGGGGCTTCTGAGGAACCTCAGGGGGAAAGAGGCCCATGGGAGCCACTCTTCACATTCCTAGCAAGGGCCACGTGTTGCCTGCTGGGGGCCGAGGTAGAGTCTCCCAGTCATAACAGAGACGCGTGGGAGCAGCGCCGGGCAGCCTCCCTGCAAGTCGATCGGCCTCAGTGACTGAAACGGACCTGTGCTTCAGAAACACACCGTGCTAACGACTCAGTCCAGGGAAACACTCAGTACGGCACTCTCGCAGAAGCGCGAGCTAGGCTGTGAGTGCAGCCTGAAGAAAGGTACATTTTTCACACTTACCACGGCTAGGTATGGGACAGAGCCTTGGTCACTGAGGCCCACCTCAGGTACTGCACTTCGTATGCAGTAGATGCAGTGCAGGGGACCCTGTGTCCAAAAGTTTCTCCGAGGAAAGGCCCTGTTCCTCCCGCTGTTTCCTTGAGGTAGTCAGAAACTACTGAGGATAACTGACTGTATGAGCTCACGGTTGAAACAGGGCGACGCTGCCCAAACGTAATTTTCCCCCCGGGTGGATGAGATGCGGGTCGAAAGGTGCCTGAGACACACTCCTCGGGCCCGTCTTTCCTTTGATCCAGCAGGCCTCAGAAAAGAAGTGTGAGTTTACTCGTATGAGGCTCGCTGGTCTCAGTTCTTTGCTGGGAGCGTCTCCCAGAGCACTCCGGAGATTGCCAGCGACAGAAATGTGACCCCTGGCCTCGAGTAAAACTCCAGCGTTTTCCAGTAGTAAACTGAGGCGTGCCGCCCTAGTGAGGAAGCAGGCGTTAAAGGAGAGCCTCAACTCTGTAAGGTATCGCAGGACTCATTGTGCACTCACGTTCGTTGTAACTTTGGTGAGAGGGCACTGTGTGCCGTCCAGCTCTTGTGTAGGGTTTGAGCCCCAGGAAGTGAATGTGTCCGTTTGCTTTAACTGCACGGATGTGCCAGCAGTAAAGGCAACGTGCTGCCCTCTTCACTCGACACCTCCCGTTTATTCAGCATGCAAACGGCCTCAGGAACGCAGTTCTGAGCAGCCTTACATTCCATACTGGTGTGCCCCTAGGAGCGATTTGGGCTCTTCTGAGAATGACCACGGTGCGTCCCCAGTGAAACCAGGGGACTCCTCAAGGACGACTCCCTTCGGCACCTGGAAGCTAGATGTTTACGTCCAGCCTGAAAGAAAACGATGGACGGCTTTCCCCGGGACAATGCCGGACGTTCGGGACCACCCCGAGTCACCAAGTACCAAACTTTGCACAGTGTGGGGAACGCTCTCCTGCACGTATGGCACTCCCCACCTGAAAACCTTTCTTACCAGAAGGGGGCCCTCGTTCCCTTGTACTAGATAGCTAGAAAGAATGTTCACATAAACATGCTGTGTCATCAAGCTTGAAAGTGGGACACTGATGGCAAAGTACGCCTTCTGCCCGTTTGCGAGCGACTCGTTTCTGCCTTCCAAGCTGCCTGAACAGCGCTAGCGGCCCGACGTCTCTCCACTGCAGGGTAGTCGCTGTGGGCCAACAAGGCTGCGTTCTCTCAAAGCCCATCCTGTGCTGGCAAATGCCTTTCTAGGGACTCATACCACTGCACTGCAGAGTCAGCTCCGGCCAAATGAAAGGTGACCTGAGGCCCCAAGGTAAGGGCTAGTGTTTCACGTCAGCAGAGTTGGGGGTGCAGGGGTGCCATGAATCCATGCGCCACGATGGATGGCCTGAACTCTCCGATGCCTCCGGGGACACATAGGAGAGGCGGCCGTGCACCACTTTCGCATGGTGACTGCTCTGTGCCGGAGGAGCGGCCAGGGACTTCTGAGGAACCTCAGGGGGAAAGAGGCCCATGGGAGCCACTCTTCACATTCCTAGCAAGGGCCACGTGTTGCCTGCTGGGGGCCGAGGTAGAGTCTCCCAGTCATAACAGAGACGCGTGGGAGCAGCGCCGGGCAGCCTCCCTGCAAGTCGATCGGCCTCAGTGACTGAAACGGACCTGTGCTTCAGAAACACACCGTGCTAACGACTCAGTCCAGGGAAACACTCAGGACGGCACTCTCGCAGAAGCGCGAGCTAGGCTGTGAGTGCAGCCTGAAGAAAGGTACATTTTTCACACTTACCACGGCTAGGTATGGATAGAGCCTTGGTCACTGAGGCCCACCTCACGTACTGCACTTCGTATGCAGCTGATGCAGTGCAGGGGACCCTGTGTCCAAAAGTTTCTCCGAGGAAAGGCACTGTTCTCCCGATGTTTCCTTGAGGTAGTCAGAAACTACTGAGGATAACTGACTGTATGAGCTCACGTTTGAAACAGGGCGACGCTGCCCAAACGTAATTTTCCCCCCGGGTGCATGAGATGCGGGTCGAAAGGTGCCTGAGACACACTCCTCGGGCCCGTCTTTCCTTTGCTCCAGCAGGCCTCAGAAAAGAAGTGTGAGTTTACTCGTATGAGGCTCGCTGGTCTCAGTTCTTTGCTGGGAGCGTCTCCCAGAGCACTCCGGAGATTGCCAGCGACAGAAATGTGACCCCTGGCCTCGAGTAAAAGTCCAGCGTTTTCCAGTAGTAAACTGAGGCGTGCCCCCCTAGTGAGGAAGCAGGCGTTAAAGGAGAGCCTCAGCTCTGTAAGGTATCGCAGGTCTCATTGTGCACTCACGTTCGTTGTAACTTTGGTGAGAGGGCACTGTGTGCCGTCCAGCTCTTGTGTGGCGTTTGAGCCCCAGGTAGTGAATGTGTCCGTTTGCTTTAACTGCATGGATGTGCCAGCAGTAAAGGCAAAGTGCTGCCCTCTTTACTCGACACCTCCCGTTTATTCAGCATGCAAACGGCCTCAGGAACGCAGTTCTGAGCAGCCTTACATTCCATGCTGGTGTGCCCCTAGGAGCGATTTGGGCTCTTCTGAGAATGACCACGGTGCGTCCCCAGTGAAACCAGGGGACTCCTCAAGGACGACTCCCTTTGGCACCTGGACGCTAGATGTTTACGTCCAGCCTGAAAGAAAACGATGGACGGCTTTCCCCGGGACAATGCCGGACGTTCGGGCCCACCCCGAGTCACCAAGTACCAAACTTTGCACAGTGTGGGGAACGCTCTCCTGCACGTATGGCACTCCCCACCTGAAAACCTTTCTTACCAGAAGGGGGCCCTCGTTCCCTTGTACTAGATAGCTAGACAGAATGTTCACATAAACATGCTGTGTCATCAAGCTTGAAAGTGGGACACTGATGGCAAAGTACGCCTTCTGCCCGTTTGCGAGCGACTCGTTTCTGCCTTCCAAGCTGCCTGAACAGCGCTAGCGGCCCGACGTCTCTCCACTGCAGGGTAGTCGCTGTGGGCCAACAAGGCTGCGTTCTCTCAAAGCCCATCCTGTGCTGGCAAATGCCTTTCTAGGGACTCATACCACTGCACTGCAGAGTCAGCTCCGGCCAAATGAAAGGTGACCTGAGGCCCCAAGGTAAGGGCTAGTGTTTCACGTCAGCAGAGTTGGGGGTGCAGGGGTGCCATGAATCCATGCGCCACGATGGATGGCCTGAACTCTCCGATGCCTCCGGGGACACATAGGAGAGGCGGCCGTGCACCACTTTCGCATGGTGACTGCTCTGTGCCGGAGGAGCGGCCAGGGACTTCTGAGGAACCTCAGGGGGAAAGAGGCCCATGGGAGCCACTCTTCACATTCCTAGCAAGGGCCACGTGTTGCCTGCTGGGGGCCGAGGTAGAGTCTCCCAGTCATAACAGAGACGCGTGGGAGCAGCGCCGGGCAGCCTCCCTGCAAGTCGATCGGCCTCAGTGACTGAAACGGACCTGTGCTTCAGAAACACACCGTGCTAACGACTCAGTCCAGGGAAACACTCAGTACGGCACTCTCGCAGAAGCGCGAGCTAGGCTGTGAGTGCAGCCTGAAGAAAGGTACATTTTTCACACTTACCACGGCTAGGTATGGGACAGAGCCTTGGTCACTGAGGCCCACCTCAGGTACTGCACTTCGTATGCAGTAGATGCAGTGCAGGGGACCCTGTGTCCAAAAGTTTCTCCGAGGAAAGGCCCTGTTCCTCCCGCTGTTTCCTTGAGGTAGTCAGAAACTACTGAGGATAACTGACTGTATGAGCTCACGGTTGAAACAGGGCGACGCTGCCCAAACGTAATTTTCCCCCCGGGTGGATGAGATGCGGGTCGAAAGGTGCCTGAGACACACTCCTCGGGCCCGTCTTTCCTTTGATCCAGCAGGCCTCAGAAAAGAATTGTGAGTTTACTCGTATGAGGCTCGCTGGTCTCAGTTCTTTGCTGGGAGCGTCTCCCAGAGCACTCCGGAGATTGCCAGCGACAGAAATGTGACCCCTGGCCTCGAGTAAAACTCCAGCGTTTTCCAGTAGTAAACTGAGGCGTGCCGCCCTAGTGAGGAAGCAGGCGTTAAAGGAGAGCCTCAACTCTGTAAGGTATCGCAGGACTCATTGTGCACTCACGTTCGTTGTAACTTTGGTGAGAGGGCACTGTGTGCCGTCCAGCTCTTGTGTAGGGTTTGAGCCCCAGGAAGTGAATGTGTCCGTTTGCTTTAACTGCACGGATGTGCCAGCAGTAAAGGCAACGTGCTGCCCTCTTCACTCGACACCTCCCGTTTATTCAGCATGCAAACGGCCTCAGGAACGCAGTTCTGAGCAGCCTTACATTCCATACTGGTGTGCCCCTAGGAGCGATTTGGGCTCTTCTGAGAATGACCACGGTGCGTCCCCAGTGAAACCAGGGGACTCCTCAAGGACGACTCCCTTCGGCACCTGGAAGCTAGATGTTTACGTCCAGCCTGAAAGAAAACGATGGACGGCTTTCCCCGGGACAATGCCGGACGTTCGGGACCACCCCGAGTCACCAAGTACCAAACTTTGCACAGTGTGGGGAACGCTCTCCTGCACGTATGGCACTCCCCACCTGAAAACCTTTCTTACCAGAAGGGGGCCCTCGTTCCCTTGTACTAGATAGCTAGAAAGAATGTTCACATAAACATGCTGTGTCATCAAGCTTGAAAGTGGGACACTGATGGCAAAGTACGCCTTCTGCCCGTTTGCGAGCGACTCGTTTCTGCCTTCCAAGCTGCCTGAACAGCGCTAGCGGCCCGACGTCTCTCCACTGCAGGGTAGTCGCTGTGGGCCAACAAGGCTGCGTTCTCTCAAAGCCCATCCTGTGCTGGCAAATGCCTTTCTAGGGACTCATACCACTGCACTGCAGAGTCAGCTCCGGCCAAATGAAAGGTGACCTGAGGCCCCAAGGTAAGGGCTAGTGTTTCACGTCAGCAGAGTTGGGGGTGCAGGGGTGCCATGAATCCATGCGCCACGATGGATGGCCTGAACTCTCCGATGCCTCCGGGGACACATAGGAGAGGCGGCCGTGCACCACTTTCGCATGGTGACTGCTCTGTGCCGGAGGAGCGGCCAGGGACTTCTGAGGAACCTCAGGGGGAAAGAGGCCCATGGGAGCCACTCTTCACATTCCTAGCAAGGGCCACGTGTTGCCTGCTGGGGGCCGAGGTAGAGTCTCCCAGTCATAACAGAGACGCGTGGGAGCAGCGCCGGGCAGCCTCCCTGCAAGTCGATCGGCCTCAGTGACTGAAACGGACCTGTGCTTCAGAAACACACCGTGCTAACGACTCAGTCCAGGGAAACACTCAGGACGGCACTCTCGCAGAAGCGCGAGCTAGGCTGTGAGTGCAGCCTGAAGAAAGGTACATTTTTCACACTTACCACGGCTAGGTATGGATAGAGCCTTGGTCACTGAGGCCCACCTCACGTACTGCACTTCGTATGCAGCTGATGCAGTGCAGGGGACCCTGTGTCCAAAAGTTTCTCCGAGGAAAGGCACTGTTCTCCCGATGTTTCCTTGAGGTAGTCAGAAACTACTGAGGATAACTGACTGTATGAGCTCACGTTTGAAACAGGGCGACGCTGCCCAAACGTAATTTTCCCCCCGGGTGCATGAGATGCGGGTCGAAAGGTGCCTGAGACACACTCCTCGGGCCCGTCTTTCCTTTGCTCCAGCAGGCCTCAGAAAAGAAGTGTGAGTTTACTCGTATGAGGCTCGCTGGTCTCAGTTCTTTGCTGGGAGCGTCTCCCAGAGCACTCCGGAGATTGCCAGCGACAGAAATGTGACCCCTGGCCTCGAGTAAAAGTCCAGCGTTTTCCAGTAGTAAACTGAGGCGTGCCCCCCTAGTGAGGAAGCAGGCGTTAAAGGAGAGCCTCAGCTCTGTAAGGTATCGCAGGTCTCATTGTGCACTCACGTTCGTTGTAACTTTGGTGAGAGGGCACTGTGTGCCGTCCAGCTCTTGTGTGGCGTTTGAGCCCCAGGTAGTGAATGTGTCCGTTTGCTTTAACTGCATGGATGTGCCAGCAGTAAAGGCAAAGTGCTGCCCTCTTTACTCGACACCTCCCGTTTATTCAGCATGCAAACGGCCTCAGGAACGCAGTTCTGAGCAGCCTTACATTCCATGCTGGTGTGCCCCTAGGAGCGATTTGGGCTCTTCTGAGAATGACCACGGTGCGTCCCCAGTGAAACCAGGGGACTCCTCAAGGACGACTCCCTTTGGCACCTGGACGCTAGATGTTTACGTCCAGCCTGAAAGAAAACGATGGACGGCTTTCCCCGGGACAATGCCGGACGTTCGGGCCCACCCCGAGTCACCAAGTACCAAACTTTGCACAGTGTGGGGAACGCTCTCCTGCACGTATGGCACTCCCCACCTGAAAACCTTTCTTACCAGAAGGGGGCCCTCGTTCCCTTGTACTAGATAGCTAGACAGAATGTTCACATAAACATGCTGTGTCATCAAGCTTGAAAGTGGGACACTGATGGCAAAGTACGCCTTCTGCCCGTTTGCGAGCGCCTCGTTTCTGCCTTCCAAGCTGCCTGAACAGCGCTAGCGGCCCGACGTCTCTCCACTGCAGGGTAGTCGCTGTGGGCCAACAAGGCTGCGTTCTCTCAAAGCCCATCCTGTGCTGGCAAATGCCTTTCTAGGGACTCATACCACTGCACTGCAGAGTCAGCTCCGGCCAAATGAAAGGTGACCTGAGGCCCCAAGGTAAGGGCTAGTGTTTCACGTCAGCAGAGTTGGGGGTGCAGGGGTGCCATGAATCCATGCGCCACGATGGATGGCCTGAACTCTCCGATGCCTCCGGGGACACATAGGAGAGGCGGCCGTGCACCACTTTCGCATGGTGACTGCTCTGTGCCGGAGGAGCGGCCAGGGACTTCTGAGGAACCTCAGGGGGAAAGAGGCCCATGGGAGCCACTCTTCACATTCCTAGCAAGGGCCACGTGTTGCCTGCTGGGGGCCGAGGTAGAGTCTCCCAGTCATAACAGAGACGCGTGGGAGCAGTGCCGGGCAGCCTCCCTGCAAGTCGATCGGCCTCAGTGACTGAAACGGACCTGTGCTTCAGAAACACACCGTGCTAACGACTCAGTCCAGGGAAACACTCAGGACGGCACTCTCGCAGAAGCGCGAGCTAGGCTGTGAGTGCAGCCTGAAGAAAGGTACATTTTTCACACTTACCACGGCTAGGTATGGATAGAGCCTTGGTCACTGAGGCCCACCTCACGTACTGCACTTCGTATGCAGCTGATGCAGTGCAGGGGACCCTGTGTCCAAAAGTTTCTCCGAGGAAAGGCACTGTTCTCCCGATGTTTCCTTGAGGTAGTCAGAAACTACTGAGGATAACTGACTGTATGAGCTCACGTTTGAAACAGGGCGACGCTGCCCAAACGTAATTTTCCCCCCGGGTGCATGAGATGCGGGTCGAAAGGTGCCTGAGACACACTCCTCGGGCCCGTCTTTCCTTTGCTCCAGCAGGCCTCAGAAAAGAAGTGTGAGTTTACTCGTATGAGGCTCGCTGGTCTCAGTTCTTTGCTGGGAGCGTCTCCCAGAGCACTCCGGAGATTGCCAGCGACAGAAATGTGACCCCTGGCCTCGAGTAAAAGTCCAGCGTTTTCCAGTAGTAAACTGAGGCGTGCCCCCCTAGTGAGGAAGCAGGCGTTAAAGGAGAGCCTCAACTCTGTAAGGTATCGCAGGTCTCATTGTGCACTCACGTTCATTGTAACTTTGGTGAGAGGGCACTGTGTGCCGTCCAGCTCTTGTGTGGCGTTTGAGCCCCAGGTAGTGAATGTGTCCGTTTGCTTTAACTGCATGGATGTGCCAGCAGTAAAGGCAAAGTGCTGCCCTCTTTACTCGACACCTCCCGTTTATTCAGCATGCAAACGGCCTCAGGAACGCAGTTCTGAGCAGCCTTACATTCCATGCTGGTGTGCCCCTAGGAGCGATTTGGGCTCTTCTGAGAATGACCACGGTGCGTCCCCAGTGAAACCAGGGGACTCCTCAAGGACGACTCCCTTTGGCACCTGGACGCTAGATGTTTACGTCCAGCCTGAAAGAAAACGATGGACGGCTTTCCCCGGGACAATGCCGGACGTTCGGGCCCACCCCGAGTCACCAAGTACCAAACTTTGCACAGTGTGGGGAACGCTCTCCTGCACGTATGGCACTCCCCACCTGAAAACCTTTCTTACCAGAAGGGGGCCCTCGTTCCCTTGTACTAGATAGCTAGACAGAATGTTCACATAAACATGCTGTGTCATCAAGCTTGAAAGTGGGACACTGATGGCAAAGTACGCCTTCTGCCCGTTTGCGAGCGCCTCGTTTCTGCCTTCCAAGCTGCCTGAACAGCGCTAGCGGCCCGACGTCTCTCCAGTGCAGGGTAGTCGCTGTGGGCCAACAAGGCTGCGTTCTCTCAAAGCCCATCCTGTGCTGGCAAATGCCTTTCTAGGGACTCATACCACTGCACTGCAGAGTCAGCTCCGGCCAAATGAAAGGTGACCTGAGGCCCCAAGGTAAGGGCTAGTGTTTCACGTCAGCAGAGTTGGGGGTGCAGGGCTGCCATGAATCCATGCGCCACGCTGGATGGCCTGAACTCTCCGATGCCTCCGGGGACACATAAGAGAGGCAGCCGTGCACCACTTTCGCATGGTGACTGCTCTGTGCCGGAGGAGCGGCCAGGGGCTTCTGAGGAACCTCAGGGGGAAAGAGGCCCATGGGAGCCACTCTTCACATTCCTAGCAAGGGCCACGTGTTGCCTGCTGGGGGCCGAGGTAGAGTCTCCCAGTCATAACAGAGACGCGTGGGAGCAGCGCCGGGCAGCCTCCCTGCAAGTCGATCGGCCTCAGTGACTGAAACGGACCTGTGCTTCAGAAACACACCGTGCTAACGACTCAGTCCAGGGAAACACTCAGGACGGCACTCTCGCAGAAGCGCGAGCTAGGCTGTGAGTGCAGCCTGAAGAAAGGTACATTTTTCACACTTACCACGGCTAGGTATGGGACAGAGCCTTGGTCACTGAGGCCCACCTCAGGTACTGCACTTCGTATGCAGTAGATGCAGTGCAGGGGACCCTGTGTCCAAAAGTTTCTCCGAGGAAAGGCCCTGTTCCTCCCGCTGTTTCCTTGAGGTAGTCAGAAACTACTGAGGATAACTGACTGTATGAGCTCACGGTTGAAACAGGGCGATGCTGCCCAAACGTAATTTTCCCCCCGGGTGGATGAGATGCGGGTCGAAAGGTGCCTGAGACACACTCCTCGGGCCCGTCTTTCCTTTGATCCAGCAGGCCTCAGAAAAGAATTGTGAGTTTACTCGTATGAGGCTCGCTGGTCTCAGTTCTTTGCTGGGAGCGTCTCCCAGAGCACTCCGGAGATTGCCAGCGACAGAAATGTGACCCCTGGCCTCGAGTAAAACTCCAGCGTTTTCCAGTAGTAAACTGAGGCGTGCAGCCCTAGTGAGGAAGCAGGCGTTAAAGGAGAGCCTCAACTCTGTAAGGTATCGCAGGACTCATTGTGCACTCACGTTCGTTGTAACTTTGGTGAGAGGGCACTGTGTGCCGTCCAGCTCTTGTGTAGGGTTTGAGCCCCAGGAAGTGAATGTGTCCGTTTGCTTTAACTGCACGGATGTGCCAGCAGTAAAGGCAACGTGCTGCCCTCTTCACTCGACACCTCCCGTTTATTCAGCATGCAAACGGCCTCAGGAACGCAGTTCTGAGCAGCCTTACATTCCATACTGGTGTGCCCCTAGGAGCGATTTGGGCTCTTCTGAGAATGACCACGGTGCGTCCCCAGTGAAACCAGGGGACTCCTCAAGGACGACTCCCTTCGGCACCTGGAAGCTAGATGTTTACGTCCAGCCTGAAAGAAAACGATGGACGGCTTTCCCCGGGACAATGCCGGACGTTCGGGACCACCCCGAGTCACCAAGTACCAAACTTTGCACAGTGTGGGGAACGCTCTCCTGCACGTATGGCACTCCCCACCTGAAAACCTTTCTTACCAGAAGGGGGCCCTCGTTCCCTTGTACTAGATAGCTAGAAAGAATGTTCACATAAACATGCTGTGTCATCAAGCTTGAAAGTGGGACACTGATGGCAAAGTACGCCTTCTGCCCGTTTGCGAGCAACTCGTTTCTGCCTTCCAAGCTGCCTGAACAGCGCTAGCGGCCCGACGTCTCTCCACTGCAGGGTAGTCGCTGTGGGCCAACAAGGCTGCGTTCTCTCAAAGCCCATCCTGTGCTGGCAAATGCCTTTCTAGGGACTCATACCACTGCACTGCAGAGTCAGCTCCGGCCAAATGAAAGGTGACCTGAGGCCCCAAGGTAAGGGCTAGTGTTTCACGTCAGCAGAGTTGGGGGTGCAGGGGTGCCATGAATCCATGCGCCACGATGGATGGCCTGAACTCTCCGATGCCTCCGGGGACACATAGGAGAGGCGGCCGTGCACCACTTTCGCATGGTGACTGCTCTGTGCCGGAGGAGCGGCCAGGGACTTCTGAGGAACCTCAGGGGGAAAGAGGCCCATGGGAGCCACTCTTCACATTCCTAGCAAGGGCCACGTGTTGCCTGCTGGGGGCCGAGGTAGAGTCTCCCAGTCATAACAGAGACGCGTGGGAGCAGCGCCGGGCAGCCTCCCTGCAAGTCGATCGGCCTCAGTGACTGAAACGGACCTGTGCTTCAGAAACACACCGTGCTAACGACTCAGTCCAGGGAAACACTCAGGACGGCACTCTCGCAGAAGCGCGAGCTAGGCTGTGAGTGCAGCCTGAAGAAAGGTACATTTTTCACACTTACCACGGCTAGGTATGGATAGAGCCTTGGTCACTGAGGCCCACCTCACGTACTGCACTTCGTATGCAGCTGATGCAGTGCAGGGGACCCTGTGTCCAAAAGTTTCTCCGAGGAAAGGCACTGTTCTCCCGATGTTTCCTTGAGGTAGTCAGAAACTACTGAGGATAACTGACTGTATGAGCTCACGTTTGAAACAGGGCGACGCTGCCCAAACGTAATTTTCCCCCCGGGTGCATGAGATGCGGGTCGAAAGGTGCCTGAGACACACTCCTCGGGCCCGTCTTTCCTTTGCTCCAGCAGGGCTCAGAAAAGAATTGTGAGTTTACTCGTATGAGGCTCGCTGGTCTCAGTTCTTTGCTGGGAGCGTCTCCAAGAGCACTCCGGAGATTGCCAGCGACAGAAATGTGACCCCTGGCCTCGAGTAAAAGTCCAGCGTTTTCCAGTAGTAAACTGAGGCGTGCCGCCCTAGTGAGGAAGCAGGCGTTAAAGGAGAGCCTCAACTCTGTAAGGTATCGCAGGACTCATTGTGCACTCATGTTCGTTGTAACTTTGGTGAGAGGGCACTGTGTGCCGTCCAGCTCTTGTGTGGCGTTTGAGCCCCAGGTAGTGAATGTGTCCGTTTGCTTTAACTGCACGGATGTGCCAGCAGTAAAGGCAAAGTGCTGCCCTCTTCCCTCGACACCTCCCTTTTGCTCAGCATGCAAACGGCCTCAGGAACGCAGTTCTGAGCAGCCTTACATTCCGTGCTGGAGTGCAGCAAGGAGCGATTTGGGCTCTTCTGAGAATGACCACGGTGCGTCCCCAGTGAAACCAGGGGACTCCTCAAGGACGACTCCCTTCGGCACCTGGAAGCTAGATGTTTACGTCCAGCCTGAAAGAAAACGATGGACGGCTTTCCCCGGGACAATGCCGGACGTTCGGGACCACCCCGAGTCACCAAGTACCAAACTTTGCACAGTGTGGGGAACGCTCTCCTGCACGTATGGCACTCCCCACCTGAAAACCTTTCTTACCAGAAGGGGGCCCTCGTTCCCTTGTACTAGATAGCTAGACAGAATGTTCACATAAACATGCTGTGTCATCAAGCTTGAAAGTGGGACACTGATGGCAAAGTACGCCTTCTGCCCGTTTGCGAGCGCCTCGTTTCTGCCTTCCAAGCTGCCTGAACAGCGCTAGCGGCCCGACGTCTCTCCAGTGCAGGGTAGTCGCTGTGGGCCAACAAGGCTGCGTTCTCTCAAAGCCCATCCTGTGCTGGCAAATGCCTTTCTAGGGACTCATACCACTGCACTGCAGAGTCAGCTCCGGCCAAATGAAAGGTGACCTGAGGCCCCAAGGTAAGGGCTAGTGTTTCACGTCAGCAGAGTTGGGGGTGCAGGGCTGCCATGAATCCATGCGCCACGCTGGATGGCCTGAACTCTCCGATGCCTCCGGGGACACATAAGAGAGGCAGCCGTGCACCACTTTCGCATGGTGACTGCTCTGTGCCGGAGGAGCGGCCAGGGGCTTCTGAGGAACCTCAGGGGGAAAGAGGCCCATGGGAGCCACTCTTCACATTCCTAGCAAGGGCCACGTGTTGCCTGCTGGGGGCCGAGGTAGAGTCTCCCAGTCATAACAGAGACGCGTGGGAGCAGCGCCGGGCAGCCTCCCTGCAAGTCGATCGGCCTCAGTGACTGAAACGGACCTGTGCTTCAGAAACACACCGTGCTAACGACTCAGTCCAGGGAAACACTCAGGACGGCACTCTCGCAGAAGCGCGAGCTAGGCTGTGAGTGCAGCCTGAAGAAAGGTACATTTTTCACACTTACCACGGCTAGGTATGGGACAGAGCCTTGGTCACTGAGGCCCACCTCAGGTACTGCACTTCGTATGCAGTAGATGCAGTGCAGGGGACCCTGTGTCCAAAAGTTTCTCCGAGGAAAGGCCCTGTTCCTCCCGCTGTTTCCTTGAGGTAGTCAGAAACTACTGAGGATAACTGACTGTATGAGCTCACGGTTGAAACAGGGCGATGCTGCCCAAACGTAATTTTCCCCCCGGGTGGATGAGATGCGGGTCGAAAGGTGCCTGAGACACACTCCTCGGGCCCGTCTTTCCTTTGATCCAGCAGGCCTCAGAAAAGAATTGTGAGTTTACTCGTATGAGGCTCGCTGGTCTCAGTTCTTTGCTGGGAGCGTCTCCCAGAGCACTCCGGAGATTGCCAGCGACAGAAATGTGACCCCTGGCCTCGAGTAAAACTCCAGCGTTTTCCAGTAGTAAACTGAGGCGTGCAGCCCTAGTGAGGAAGCAGGCGTTAAAGGAGAGCCTCAACTCTGTAAGGTATCGCAGGACTCATTGTGCACTCACGTTCGTTGTAACTTTGGTGAGAGGGCACTGTGTGCCGTCCAGCTCTTGTGTAGGGTTTGAGCCCCAGGAAGTGAATGTGTCCGTTTGCTTTAACTGCACGGATGTGCCAGCAGTAAAGGCAACGTGCTGCCCTCTTCACTCGACACCTCCCGTTTATTCAGCATGCAAACGGCCTCAGGAACGCAGTTCTGAGCAGCCTTACATTCCATACTGGTGTGCCCCTAGGAGCGAT
Organism: Hyperoodon ampullatus; assembly: GCF_949752795.1. Lineage (NCBI taxonomy): Eukaryota > Metazoa > Chordata > Mammalia > Artiodactyla > Ziphiidae > Hyperoodon > Hyperoodon ampullatus. The sequence continues at coordinate 56,375,527 of NC_136927.1, read as the reverse complement.
TTGGGCTCTTCTGAGAATGACCACGGTGCGTCCCCAGTGAAACCAGGGGACTCCTCAAGGACGACTCCCTTCGGCACCTGGAAGCTAGATGTTTACGTCCAGCCTGAAAGAAAACGATGGACGGCTTTCCCCGGGACAATGCCGGACGTTCGGGACCACCCCGAGTCACCAAGTACCAAACTTTGCACAGTGTGGGGAACGCTCTCCTGCACGTATGGCACTCCCCACCTGAAAACCTTTCTTACCAGAAGGGGGCCCTCGTTCCCTTGTACTAGATAGCTAGAAAGAATGTTCACATAAACATGCTGTGTCATCAAGCTTGAAAGTGGGACACTGATGGCAAAGTACGCCTTCTGCCCGTTTGCGAGCAACTCGTTTCTGCCTTCCAAGCTGCCTGAACAGCGCTAGCGGCCCGACGTCTCTCCACTGCAGGGTAGTCGCTGTGGGCCAACAAGGCTGCGTTCTCTCAAAGCCCATCCTGTGCTGGCAAATGCCTTTCTAGGGACTCATACCACTGCACTGCAGAGTCAGCTCCGGCCAAATGAAAGGTGACCTGAGGCCCCAAGGTAAGGGCTAGTGTTTCACGTCAGCAGAGTTGGGGGTGCAGGGGTGCCATGAATCCATGCGCCACGATGGATGGCCTGAACTCTCCGATGCCTCCGGGGACACATAGGAGAGGCGGCCGTGCACCACTTTCGCATGGTGACTGCTCTGTGCCGGAGGAGCGGCCAGGGACTTCTGAGGAACCTCAGGGGGAAAGAGGCCCATGGGAGCCACTCTTCACATTCCTAGCAAGGGCCACGTGTTGCCTGCTGGGGGCCGAGGTAGAGTCTCCCAGTCATAACAGAGACGCGTGGGAGCAGCGCCGGGCAGCCTCCCTGCAAGTCGATCGGCCTCAGTGACTGAAACGGACCTGTGCTTCAGAAACACACCGTGCTAACGACTCAGTCCAGGGAAACACTCAGGACGGCACTCTCGCAGAAGCGCGAGCTAGGCTGTGAGTGCAGCCTGAAGAAAGGTACATTTTTCACACTTACCACGGCTAGGTATGGATAGAGCCTTGGTCACTGAGGCCCACCTCACGTACTGCACTTCGTATGCAGCTGATGCAGTGCAGGGGACCCTGTGTCCAAAAGTTTCTCCGAGGAAAGGCACTGTTCTCCCGATGTTTCCTTGAGGTAGTCAGAAACTACTGAGGATAACTGACTGTATGAGCTCACGTTTGAAACAGGGCGACGCTGCCCAAACGTAATTTTCCCCCCGGGTGCATGAGATGCGGGTCGAAAGGTGCCTGAGACACACTCCTCGGGCCCGTCTTTCCTTTGCTCCAGCAGGGCTCAGAAAAGAATTGTGAGTTTACTCGTATGAGGCTCGCTGGTCTCAGTTCTTTGCTGGGAGCGTCTCCAAGAGCACTCCGGAGATTGCCAGCGACAGAAATGTGACCCCTGGCCTCGAGTAAAAGTCCAGCGTTTTCCAGTAGTAAACTGAGGCGTGCCGCCCTAGTGAGGAAGCAGGCGTTAAAGGAGAGCCTCAACTCTGTAAGGTATCGCAGGACTCATTGTGCACTCATGTTCGTTGTAACTTTGGTGAGAGGGCACTGTGTGCCGTCCAGCTCTTGTGTGGCGTTTGAGCCCCAGGAAGTGAATGTGTCCGTTTGCTTTAACTGCATGGATGTGCCAGCAGTAAAGGCAAAGTGTTGCCCTCTTCACTCGACACCTCCCGTTTATTCAGCATGCAAACGGCCTCAGGAACGCAGTTCTGAGCAGCGTTACATTCCATGCTGGTGTGCCCCTAGGAGCGATTTGGGCTCTTCTGAGAATGACCACGGTGCGTCCCCAGTGAAACCAGGGGACTCCTCAAGGACGACTCCCTTTGGCACCTGGACGCTAGATGTTTACGTCCAGCCTGAAAGAAAACGATGGACGGCTTTCCCCGGGACAATGCCGGACGTTCGGGCCCACCCCGAGTCACCAAGTACCAAACTTTGCACAGTGTGGGGAACGCTCTCCTGCACGTATGGCACTCCCCACCTGAAAACCTTTCTTACCAGAAGGGGGCCCTCGTTCCCTTGTACTAGGTAGCTAGACAGAATGTTCACATAAACATGCTGTGTCATCAAGCTTGAAAGTGGGACACTGATGGCAAAGTACGCCTTCTGCCCGTTTGCGAGCGACTCGTTTCTGCCTTCCAAGCTGCCTGAACAGCGCTAGCGGCCCGACGTCTCTCCACTGCAGGGTAGTCGCTGTGGGCCAACAAGGCTGCGTTCTCTCAAAGCCCATCCTGTGCTGGCAGATGCCTTTCTAGGGACTCATACCACTGCACTGCAGAGTCAGCTCCGGCCAAATGAAAGGTGACCTGAGGCCCCAAGGTAAGGGCTAGTGTTTCACGTCAGCAGAGTTGGGGGTGCAGGGGTGCCATGAATCCATGCGCCACGCTGGATGGCCTGAACTCTCCGATGCCTCCGGGGCCACATAGGAGAGGCGGCCGTGCACCACTTTCGCATGGTGACTGCTCTGTGCCGGAGGAGCGGCCAGGGGCTTCTGAGGAACCTCAGGGGGAAAGAGGCCCATGGGAGCCACTCTTCACATTCCTAGCAAGGGCCACGTGTTGCTTGCTGGCGGCCGAGGTAGAGTGTCCCAGTCATAACAGAGACGCGTGGGAGCAGCGCCGGGCAGCCTCCCTGCAAGTCGATCGGCCTCAGTGACTGAAACGGACCTGTGCTTCAGAAACACACCGTGCTAACGACTCAGTCCAGGGAAACACTCAGGACGGCACTCTCGCAGAAGCGCGAGCGAGGCTGTGAGTGCAGCCTGAAGAAAGGTACATTTTTCCCACTTACCACGGCTAGGTATGGATAGAGCCTTGGTCACTGAGGCCCACCTCAGGTACTGCACTTCGTATGCAGTTGATGCAGTGCAGGGGACCCTGTGTCCAAAAGTTTCTCCGAGGAAAGGCACTGTTTTCCCGATGTTTCCTTGAGGTAGTCAGAAACTACTGAGGATAACTGACTGTATGAGCTCACGTTTGAAACAGGGCGACGCTGCCCAAACGTAATTTTCCCCCCGGGTGCTTGAGATGCGGGTCGAAAGGTGCCTGAGACACACTCCTCGGGCCCGTCTTTCCTTTGCTCCAGCAGGCCTCAGAAAAGAAGTGTGAGTTTACTCGTATGAGGCTCGCTGGTCTCAGTTCTTTGCTGGGAGCGTCTCCCAGAGCACTCCGGAGATTGCCAGCGACAGAAATGTGACCCCTGGCCTCGAGTAAAACTCCAGCGTTTTCCAGTAGTAAACTGAGGCGTGCCGCCCTAGTGAGGAAGCAGGCGTTAAAGGAGCGCCTCAACTCTGTAAGGTATCGCAGGACTCATTGTGCACTCATGTTCGTTGTAACTTTGGTGAGAGGGCACTGTGTGCCGTCCAGCTCTTGTGTGGGGTTTGAGCCCCAGGAAGTGAATGTGTCCGTTTGCTTTAACTGCACGGATGTGCCAGCAGTAAAGGCAAAGTGCTGCCCTCTTCACTCGACACCTCCCGTTTATTCAGCATGCAAACGGCCTCAGGAACGCAGTTCTGAGCAGCCTTACATTCCACGCTGGTGTGCCCCAAGGAGCGATTTGGGCTCTTCTGAGAAACACCACTGTGCGTCACCTATGAAACCAGGGCACTCCTCAAGGACGACTCCCTTCGGCAGCTGGAGGGTAGATGTTTACGTCCAGCCTGAAACAAAAAGACGGACAGCTTTCCCTGGGACAATGCTGGACGTTCGGGACCATCCTGAGTTACGAAGCCCTAACCTTTGTACAGCGTGGGGAATGCTCTTCCACACGAACAGCACTCCCCACCTGAAAACCTTTCTTACCAGTAGGGGGCCCTAGTTCCCTTGTACTACATAGCTAGACAGAATGTTCAGATAAACATGCTCTGTCTTCAAGCTTGAAAGTGGGACACTGATGGCAAAGTTCACCTTCTGCCCGTTTGCAAGCGACTTGTTCTTGGCTTCAAACCTGCCTGAACAGCGCTAGCGGCCAGTCATGTCTTCACTACCAGTTTGTCGCTGTGGCCCAACCAGGCTGCGTTCTCTCAAAGCCCAACCTATGCTGGCAAATTCCTTTCTAGATACTCATGCCACTGCACTCCGGGGTCCGTTCCGGCCAAATAAATGGTGACCTGAGGCCTCAAGGTAAGTGCCAGTGTTTCAGATCAGCAGGGCTGGGGGTGCACGGGGTGCCATGAAGCCATGCGCCGAAATGGATGGCCTTAACTCTCCGATGCCTCCGGGGACACATAAGAGAGTCGGCCGTGCACCAGTTTCTCATGGTGACCGCTCTTTGCCGGAGGAGCGGCCAGTGGCTTCTGCGGAACATCTGGCATAGATAGGTCCTTGGGAGCCACTCTTCACATTCCTAGCAAGATCCACGTGCTCCTTGCTGGGTGGCCTAGGTAGAGTTTCCGGGCCATAACACAGACTAGTGGGAACAGAGCTGGGCAGCGTCCCTGCGAGTCGATCAGCCTCAGTGACTGAAACGGAACTGTGGTGCCCAAACACAGCTTGCTGACGATTCAGTCCAGGGAAACACTCAGGACGGCACTCTCGCAGAAGCGCGAGCTAGGCTGTGAGTGCGGCCTGAAGAAAGGTACATTTTTCACACTTAACACGGCTAGGTATGGGACAGAGCCTTGGTCACTGAGGCCTACCTCAGGTACTGCACTAAGTATTCAGTTGATGCCGTGCAGAGGTCCCTGTGTCCAAAAGTGTGTCCGTGGAAGGGCCCTGTTCCTCCTGTGTGTTTCCTTGAGGTAGTCAGAAACTATTGAGGATAACTATATGAGCTCAAGTTTGAAACTGGGCGACTCTGTCCAAACCTTATTTTCTGTGATTTGTATTTACCTTCTTCCCCTTTGCGTATGTTTTTTCCTTCCCTGACTTGTTACATTACACATTCTTCCTTTATTAACCTTTATTTGCCCTTACTATTTGGATAACAAATATTTTCTTTTCATTCACATGGTATTTATATATGTAAAATATTTCTCATTTTAACATATTTCTCACGAGTATCTAAGCAATATCTGTATGTTTCTTAAACAAAATACATAATTTTCACTTCTTTAAAGTCTGTCTTAATTTAACTTCCTCCCAACTACCATGTTATTCTTGTCTAAAGTTTTTGTCTGCCTTCCCTTAAAACACAACTTATTATTATCATATTCATAGAAGTCATTATGACTAAGTTTTTTCTAATACCTTGAGAAGTATTGTTACTTAGAGTGAATATTTACATTTCATCAATTATATATGTTGCATAGCCATTAACATACAGCCAATTACTCAATATATTCTTGATAATATGAAAAATGTTTTTGATTTTGATTTCAGTGATAACCTCTGAGGAAGATGAGGATGGAACCAACAAGTTTTCACTTTGGGCAATTATATCTACTACACAAAGGTAGAAATTTTCTCCAGATTCTGCTTTTTCTGGTCCATAAGTTTTCCAGAGGTAGATGCTGCCAAATTCTGGGTCTCCTCAGAGGTGCTCAAGGAGACATCTCAGCAGTGTGTACAAGTCTCCTTCCTTACAAGCAGTTGGGCATGCTGTTTCATGGGGGAAAAGGCACTGAATTGGGACAAGAGTCTTGTCTTAATGGGCAACCTTAGGCCTCAAGCCTAAAACAAAGATAATACCACATTGTGGACAAGTCAGAATTCTTGGGTCCCAAGTGACGGGTACGCAGTTAGAAGAAGCTTAGGTCAAGAAGGGAGATCTGTTTGCTGGTGTAACAAACTTTAAGAAGGGCAGGAACCTGAACATCATCAGCCTCTCTCTTTCCATCCTTGTGTCTGTCTGTGTCCTCTCATTGTTTCTCACACAGCTTTTCTCAACAAGACTAGACCTGTGGTGGCTTCCCAGCTCCCATCTTCCCAGGTTTAGCCCAGCAAGAAAAGATAAGAGGTATAGCTCTAATTTTACTTTTTTCCAGATTGCCTCTCAATTTTCCAGATGCTTTCTTAGAATGATCCTCACTTTTTTACTTGAAACCTCATCTTTATTACATAGTAAATTTCCCATGTGTATGGGACTATTATCTTGACTTTCTTTTACAAATGCATTCTGACAAATCTGTTTCAGTAATTATAAGTTTGTAATATGTTTTAGTATTGGATAGAGTTACTTTCTCCCTCATCATTCCTAACAGTAGTTTCCTAACTATACTTACAAGTTTATTTTTTCTCATGAACATTAAAATTAATAAATCTAGTTTTTAAAAGAAACTCTTATTGGTGTTTTTATTATACTCACCTTAAATTTATAAATTAACTTGGGGAGATTTTTATGATGTTGAGTTTTCCTATCTAAGAATATCATTTGCCTTTCCATTTGTCCAAATCTTCTCTTTTCTTCTCAGAGGCATTGTGAAGTCTTGTTCATATAATTCTTTCACTTTAAATGTAAACCAGATCGTTCATCTTTTTTACTGTTGTGGTAAATGGAACCTCTTCTTCTACTATATTCTAACTAGTTGCTATTTAGAGGCTATTTTGTTCTACATGTAATTTTGTACCTGCCACTTTACTGATTGTCTCCTAACCTGCAAGATTTTTTCATTCGATTTTTGGGGGTTTTTTGAGTATACAATTATATACCATCTCCAAAATATTGATGGTTTCATCTTCTCTTTTCTGATTTTTAAATTCCTAAAATTATTCTTTTATCTATAATTGCATTGACTTCCAGAAGAACATTAAATATGATGCTAGTGGATTGCTTGTCTCCTCCCTAACTTAAACAAGAATGTTTCTAATATTTTTCCATGAATCCTGGTACTCATGTCTGGGTTGAGATGGATGCATTTTATCCTTTTAAAAATGTGCCCAGCTATTCATTTTTATTCAATACTAAGTAGCAGGTTGATCCTTGGTTTAAAATGCACACTTTCTATAAAGAACCTATCACACCTATTTACCAAGACTTTAGATCTGGGACTAAATAAAGTGTAGTTCAACTTCAATGCCCATCTACCAGCTAGTCTTCATAGCCTTATTGAGTCTCATGTAAGTCATTGATAAAGTGGGGGTAATACTCCCCTCATAGAATACTGATAAATTTAATTAAGAATAAATCTAAAATACCAACACAGTGTCTGACATATAGTAAATGCTGAATAAGTTGCAATTTTTTCAATTCTCCTCAACAATACAGTCCTCTCTGAGTTTTCTTCTTAATGTAATCATGATGAGAATTTTCCTTGATCCAGAGTATAAATCTTATTTGGTTAAAACATATTATATTAATATTATTAATACTTTTTGATAAATGTTAATATAGTTAACAAAATAGAATTTTATTTATATGTTTGCAAAATGGATTTTTTGATTGATCTTACCCTTATTGGATTTGGGAATTTAAAATATGCTTGCATTGCAATATTTTTTCTATATTTGGAGCATCTACTAGGTTGATGTCTGGGGATAGGTGGGGATTTCTCACTCAAGGTAAGAGCCATGGATTCTTGAATTCCAGACCACGTTAGAATGTGTTGACCCTGCACTGCTTTTAGTCAGCACAAGGAGGCAGCATTGGAAAAGAAACCAGAGCAAAGCTTTTCTGTAGCTCATGAAATGTTAATATGATTGGAGCCTGAGTTAAAACACTTTTGAAGGAGTTTAGTTCTTGCCATTTCAGTCTTTTTAGAGACATTTATAAAATAGTGAGTGTGTTAAAAATAACATAGTAATCCTTCAGTAAATGATATGAGTTAGCACAGCTAACCCCCTCACCCCTCATGTCTTTACTCAGAAACTGTCCCTGACCACCCGATGTGAAACTGCAGCCTCCCACTCCTGACCCACCTTACTGTGTTCTACTTCTTTTCCATGCCGTTTATTAAGTCTACTATATTAGATAATTTACTTATATATTATGCTTATGGTTTATTTGGTTTCCCCCTAGTCCCCTACTAGAATATAAGCTCTATATAGGAGCATTGTCTGTTTTGTTCATTGATGTATCCCAAGTGCCTAGAACAGTGTCTGGAACAAAGTATTCCTAATAAGTGTTTGCTGATTGAATGATTGTGGTGGTGGTGGTGGTGATGTTGGTGGTGGTGGTGATGATGGCAATAGTGGTGCTGATAGTGGTGGTGGTGTTATTTATAATGATGGTGGCAAGGGTGGTTGCGGGAGGTATTGGAAGTAATGAAGCAGTGGTGCTGGAGGGGCAATGGTAGTGGTGGTAGCAATGGTTGTGGAAGGGTACAGTGAAGATGAAGGGAGGCAGGTGACAGTGGTTGAGATGGTGATGATTGTCATGATGTTATGGTTGGTCAGGCTCCCCTGAGAAGTTGGAATCTAAGCCTGAGGCTGGATGAAGATTTCTAGAGACCCCAACACATGAAAGGGCTTATCAGCACATGAGCACAAGCCCTCAGTTTCTAGGCCGAGGTGGGGAAGATTGTTCACACACACACACACACACACACACACACACACACACACACACACAAGAATCTGTCTTCCCAGCCCTCCAGGAAAGGTTGCTGTGCAAGGGAGTGGTGGAGAAACCAGAAAGACACATGCAGTTATCACTTACCTGACTCATAACTCAGGCTTTAAGGTTAAAAAAAAAAAAAGATTTTCTGACAACACATTTCAGGCTCTAAGGAGAAAATATATTGAAATTATGACTAGGCCCAAGAAGAAGGTTGCAGACAGGCCTGCAGGAGACCTCAAGGCAAGAGGATCAAGGAGGAACTGCTCACCCCACATCTAAATATGTAAAATGATAAATCAAGACTATTAAATGAAATGCATCTATGCTACACTAACATACACACCCTCATAAAGGCCTGCAAGACATAGTTAGACTCCCAGAACTCCATACCAGATTAGGGAGAAGCCCCCAGCGGCCCCTCCCTCCTCACCCAATCTCAGAGGGGCTTTTCACACATGTACCTGGGCACCCTAATCCTCACACCTCAAATCTAACCACATCTTGCACAAAAGCTGCCCCTTGGTCCCCCTCTTACCTAGGGCTGTGCACAAGGGCAGTGCAGTGCACAACTGGGAAGACAGGGCCGGTAAGCATGCTTAGGGTATCTGAGTTGGAATTCCGGAATCCAGATACCGGGAGTACATACTTCTGTTGTCAAAGGAAGAGTGCAAGGTCTTCCAGATGCTTGGCCAGGTGGGCTCTTCCCACTCTGAGAGGGCCATGGTGAGGGCCAAAAGGGAGCCTCCAAAGCCCAAGGCCTGGGGTCAGTGACCCTCTTCTCCTGGCTGCAGGAACCACTGGGACCATTATTGCTCTGTTTGGCTCACAAAATGCATCTCTCTTCAAAGAAAGTCTGAAGAATGAAGTCATAGTGGGGTCCAATACAGCTAGGGGAATGGAGAAGAAAGGACCATGGGCACGAACTGACAGTGCTGACACTGAGATCTTGGAAAGTCACTGCCATGCTTTGGCAACCCCTCTCCACTCTCCCAACATCTCTCAGGTAGCACAAAGGGAAGGAATGCCTGGTCTCAAAGCACATCTCATTTGGCCTTGTGTAGAAGCCTGGCAGCCTCCTGCTCTGGCTCATTTTCTCTCGTATAAATGTGAGGGTCTCTCAGCCTTTGCTCGGGGTCCTCTTCCTTCTCTCAGTTGCTCTCCGACACCTTCCACTCCCAGCCTCCAGCAATCCCTTCATGCTCAGAGATTTACTGTCAGTTATCATACAGCTGCATTTCTCTCCCCAACTTCAGGGCTAAAACACCTGCCACGTCCACGGGATCATCTAAGACTTGCTTCTTACTCCCAATACATTCAAACAACCTCACTCTCTTTCCCCAAACAGCAGTTCTGCACCTGCTCCCCACACCAAGTGATGGGTGGATCTATCTACTTTCTCTTTTCACTTAGGCTCTAAATTTCTTTTAGATACAGGTAGTGGTTGCAAAACATTGTGAATGTTTTCTATGTGCCACTGAATTGTACAAAAGGTTAATTTTAACTTTTGAAGTGTCCCTGCAGCCCAGAGTCACAACAGCCAGTGATGCCTCCCAAGTTAGCTAGACCTTCCTTCCATTTACTACATGGCCTCCTGCTGTGGGTCCCCACTGCTGCCAAAAGGGCATGGGGGTGAATGCCTTGATTTTGTGCCAGAGCTGGGGGACAAGGGGCATGGGCATGAATGAACGCTGTCTTGTGAACCACTCACAAAGCTTCCACCGTAAGCTCTTTTGACAAGAGGCACCCATGCCAAAGAAGATATGTCCTTTGCAAAATGCCTTCTGGGACTTCCCCCAGGACCTCCCAGCCATGATGTCCCTAGCTGAACACTGTGCCTCTCCAGTGACTACAGATCTGTCTTTAAACCTTCATGGGTAGGCTATGCATCCCTTGCTTTAAGTGGGCAGGATTCATGGAGTCTGGAGTCTTGTGTCTTGGCCTGCATAACATCAACATCTCCAGCCCCTGGAAGATGGAGCAGCTGTAACAGATTCATTCTTGAGACATGAGTCAGGAACCCGATGTCTTTTCTATCTGGCCTTCTTGTTCTGCCAGGTATACACCCCTGATCGGAGGAGGTCTTGAGGACAAGGCACTGCTTGGACACTCTTTCAAAAGGCAACATGCATTTCAATTATATCGCCCCCCCCCCCGAACTGACTTTCCCAGGGCTGCACCAGTGTTCATTGTTGTCAGGTTGTTTTTCTGTCCTTCTTGGCCATGCAAAGAGACTGAATCTCAGCTCTAGCTCCCTGAGATAAAGGTGGAATGGACACCTTATCTCTGTCCTACTCCTCCCTTGCTGCCCCCTTAGGGAACAGGCCCCCAATTAGGGACAATGGATTCACCTGACTGCCTGGCAAATTGCAAGAACCCTGTCTGCCTGTGCATTAATGCACACTGCTCTGCCAGACAGTCCTCTCCCTCACTGTGCTCAGAAGTTGCCCATCACAGGGCCAGCTGCCTGAAGATTTATAAAACCACGTTTGTGTCCAAGGACCAAGTTTACTGTGAGAGCCATGGCCTTCCCTCTGCCAAATTCTGTTCTCTGAAGATTAGTCTAATTTAACCAGCTGTTGCTAAGCCTAGACTCTAAGTTTCTCTTTAGTTCTGAGTAATGGTTGTAATAACATCAGTACTACCAACCCAGGGCTTCTCAAACTTCAACTGAGGCAAAAGAATCACCCAGAAGTCTGGTTAAAACAGATTCTTGAGCTCCACCCCTGGAGATTCTGATGCAGTAGGTCTGGGGCAGGACTTATGAATGTTCATTTCTAGCAAGCTCACAGGTGATAATGATGCAGCTGGTCCTCTGCCCACACTTGTGAGCAGCATGGCACTATGTACGCTGAGGTACTGAGATCTAGTAATCTCTAAGCCTTTGCTGTGTGCCTGGCACTGAACTAAGCATTTATTATTGGGATGACCCATTTCATAGATGAGGTACAGAGAGGTTAAGTGACTTCTCCAATGTTCCAAGGCCAGGAAGTAGTGGAATTGCGTTCAGATCCTTGTCTCCCTGCTCTACCATCTATACCCACCATCGCTGATCATAGGTATGGCCTGCCCCTCCATACTACCTTGAGATATCTGCAGCACCCTGTGGGTAGTCTCACTTCTCCCAGCCTCCCCACTCCAATACAACCTGTTGTTAAGATAACATTCTCTCTTCTTTTTAATTGCAGAAAGATATGCATAATGTAAATTTTACCATTTTAACCATTTCTAAGTGTATAGTTCAATGACATTAAAACATTCACATTGCTGTGCTACCATCACCACCATCCATCTTCAGAGCTCTTTTCATCTTGCAAAACTGAAATTACACCCATTAAACAATAACTCCCCATTTCCCTCTGCCCCTTGCCCCAGCAATCACCATTCTACTTTCTGTCTCTATGAATTTGACTACACTAGATACCTCATATAAGTGGAATCATACAGTATTTTCCTTTTGGGACTGGCTTATTTTACTTAGCTTAATGTCCTCAAAGTTCATCTGTGTAACATGTGTCAGAATTTCCTTCCATTTAAGGTTAAATAATATTCCATTGTATGTGTGTACCATATTTGTTTATACATTCATCCATCAATAGATATTTGGGAGACTTCCCTGGTGGTGCAGTGGTTAAGAATCCACCTGCCAATGCAGGAGATACGGGTTCAATTCCTGGGCCAGGAATATCCCACATGCCGTAGAGCAATTGAGCCCAAGTGCCACAACTACTGAAGTCCGTGTGCCTAGAGTCTGTGCTCTGCAATAAGAGAAGCCACCACAACGAGAAGCATGTGCACCGGAATGAAGAGTAACTCCCGCTTACCACAACTAGAGAAAGCCCACACACAGCAATGAAGACCCAATGCAGCCAAAAGTAAATAAATAAAATAAATAAATTAAAAAAATAGACATTTGGGTTGCTTTCACCTTTAGGTTATTATGAAAAAAGGTTTTATGAACATGGGCATACAAATACCTCTTTCAATTCTTTTGGGTATATACCCAGAAATGGAATTATTACTGGATCATATTGTAATTCTATTTATAATTTTTTGAGAAATCACCATACCACTCTCCCAAGTGGCTATACCATTTTACATTTCTACCAGTACTGCACAAGTGCTCCAATTTTTCCACCTCCTCAACAACTCGTTATTTTCTGAGCTTTTTATTTTTTAACAGCCATCTTAATAAGTGTGAAGTAGTGCAAGATTCTTAAAGCAAACTCTGATTGGTCATTTGCTTCTTGGGTGTGTAAACAACACAGGGTAGGGGCAGAAGGGAAGACACAGAAGACCCACACTAACTTCTGCATTCAGGCATCCATTAGCAGGGGGAGCTTCAAGATGACGGAAGAGTAAGACACGGAGATCACCTTCCTCTCCACAAATACATCAGAAATACATCTACATGTGGAACAACTCCTACAGAACACCTACTGAACGCTGGCAGAAGACCTCAGACCTCCCAAAAGGCAAGAAACTCCTCATGTACCTGGGTAGGGCAAAAGAAAAAAGAGAGAAAAAGGAATAGGGACGGGACCAGCACCAATGAGAGGGAGCTGTGAAGGAGGAAAGGTTTCCACACACTAGGAAGCCCCTTCGCGGGCGGAGACTATGGGTGGCGGAGGGGGGAAGCTTCGCAGCCACGGAGGAGAGCGCAGCAACAGGGGTGCGGAGGGCAAAGTGGAGAGATTCCCGCACGGAGGATCGGTGCCGACCGGCACTCACCGGCCCTAGAGGATCGCCTGCTCACCCTCCGGGACGGGCGGGGCCTGGGAGCAGAGCCTCGGGCTTCGGAGGTCGGATCCCAGGGAGAGGACTGGGGTTGGCTGAGTGAACAGAGCCTGAAGGGGGCTAGTGCGCCACGGCTAGCCGAGAGGGAGTCCGGGAAAAACTCTGGAACTGCCGAAGAGGCAAGAGACTTTTTCTTGCCACTTTGTTTCCTGGTGCGCGAGGAGAGGGGATTAAGAGCGCTGCTTAACGGAGCTCCAGAGACGGGCGCGAGCCGCGGCTATCAGCGCGGACCCCAGAGACGGGCATGGGACTCTAAGGCTGTTGCTGCCACCACCAAGAAGCCTGTGTGAAAGCACGGGTCACTGTCCACACCTCCCCTCCCGGAGTCTGTGCAGCCCGCCACTGCCAGGGTCCCGTGATCCAGGGACAACTTCCCCGGGAGAAGGCACGGCGCGCCTCAGGCTGGTGCAACAACACGCCGGCCTCTGACGCCGCAGGCTCGCCCCGCATTCCAAACCCCTCCCTCCCCCCTGCCTGAGTGAGCCAGAGCCCCCGAAGAAGCTGCTCCTTTAAACCCGTCCTGTCTGAGCGAACAACAGAGGCCCTCAGGCGACCTACATGCAGAGGCGGGTTCAAATCCAAAACTGTACCCTGGGAGCTTTACGAACAAAGAGAAAGGGAAATTTCTCCCAGCAGCCTCAGGAGCTGTTGATTAAATCTCCACAATCAACTTGATGTACCTTGCATCAGTGGAATATCTGAATAGACAACGAATCATCCCAAATTGAGGAGGTGGACTTTGGGAACAAAGATTTTTTTTTTTCCCTTTTTCTCTTTTTGTGATTGTGTATGTGTGTGCTTCTGTGTGTGATTTTGTCTGTAGAGCTTGCTTTTACCATTTATCATAGGGTTCTGTTTGTCCATTTGGGGTTTTTTTTTTAATTACTTTTTAAATGTTTTTCTTAATAATTATTTTTTATTTTAATAACTTTATTTTATTTTACTTTATTTTATTTTATCTTCTTTCTTTTTTTTCTCCCTTTTATTCTGAGCTATGTGGATGAAAGGCTCTTGGTGCTCAGCCAGGGGTAAGGGCTGTGCCTCTGAGGTGGGCTATCCAAGTTCAGGACACTGGTCCACAAGAGACCTCCCAGCTCCACATAATATCAAATGGCAAAAATCACCCAGAGATCTCCATCTCAATGCCAAGACCCAGCTTCACTCAACGACCAAGAAGTTCCAGTGCTGGACACCCTATGCCAAACAACTAGCAAGACAGGAGCAAAACCCCATCCATTACCTTAGAGGCTGCCTAAAATCATAATAAGGCCACACACACCCCAAAACACATCACCAAATGTGGACCTGCCCATCAGAAAGACAAGATCCAGCCTCCTCCACCAGAACACAGGCACTAGTCCCCTCCACCAGGTAGCCTACACATCTCACTGAACCAAACTTAAACACTGGGGACAGACACCAAAAACAACGGGAACTACGAAAGTGCAGCCTGTGAAAAGGAGACCCCAAACACAGTAAGTTAAACAAAATGGGAAGACAGAAAAACACACAGCAGATGAAGGAGCAAGGCAAAAACCACCAGACCTAAAACATAAATAGGAAATAGGCAGTCTACCTGAAAAAGAATTCAGAATAATGATAGTAAAGCTGATCCAAAATTTGGAAATAGAATAGAGAAAATACAAGAAACATTTAACAAGGACCTAGAAAAACTAAAGAGCAAACAAACAGTGATGAACAACACAATAAATGAAATTTAAAATTCTCTAGAAGGGATCAATAGCAGAATAACTGAGGCAGAAGAACGGATAAGTGACCTGGAAGATAAAATAGTGGAAATAACTACTGCAGAGAAGAATAAAGAAAAAAGAATGAAAAGAATTGAGGACAGTCTCAGAGACCTCTGGAACAACATAAAACACACCAACATTCTAATTATAGGGTCCCAGAAGAAGAAGAGAAAAAGAAAGGGACTGAGAAAATATTTGAAGAGACTATAGTTCAAAACTTCCCTAATATGGGAAAGGAAATAGTTAAGTCCAGGAAGCACCAGGAGTCCCATACAGGATAAATCCAAGGAGGAACATGCCAAGACATATATTAATCAAATTATCAAAAATTAAATACAAAGAAAAAATATTAAAAGCAGCAAGGGAAAAACAACAAATAACACACAAGGGAATCCCCATAAGGTTAACAGCTGATCTTTTAGCAGAAACTCTGCAAACCAGAAGAAACTGGCAGGACATATTTAAAGTGATAAAGGAGAAATACCTACAACCAAGATTATTCAACCCAGCAAGGATCTCATTCAAATTTGATGGAGAAATTAAAACCTTTACAGACAAGCAAAAGATAAGAGACTTCAGCACCACAAAACCAGCTTTGCAACAAATGCTAAAGGAACTTCTCTAGGCAAGAAACACAAGAGAAAGAAAAGATACACAATAACAAACCCAAAACAATTAAGAAAATGGGAATAAGAACATACATATTGATAATTACCTTAAATGTAAATGGATTAAATGCTCCAACCAAAAGACATAGACTGGCTGAATGGATACAAAAACAAGACCCATATATATGCTGTCTACAAGAGACCCACTTCAGACCTAGAGACACATACAGACTGAAAGTGAGGGGATGGAAAATGATATTCCATGCAAATGGAAATCAAAAGAAAACTGGAGAAGCAATTCTCATATCAGACAAAATAGATGTTAAAATAAAGGCTATTACAAGAGACAAAGAAGGACACTACATAATGATTAAGGTATTGGTCCAAGAAGAAGATATAAAAATTGTAAATATTTATGCACCTCATATAGGAGCACCTCAATACATAAGGCAAATACTAACAGCCATAAAAGGGGAAATAGACAGCAACACAATCATAGTAGGGGACTTTAACACCCCAATTTCACCAATGGACAGATCATCCAGAATGAAAATACATAAGGAAACACAAACTTTAAATGATACATTAAACAAGATGGACTTAATTAATATTTATAGGACGTACCATCCAAAAACAACAGAATACACATTTTTCTCAAGTGCTCATTGAACATTCTCCAGGATAGATCATATCTTGGGCCACAAATCAAGCCTTGGTAAATGTAAGAAAATTGAAATTGTATCAAGTACCTTTCCAACCACAATGCTATGAGACCACACATCAATTACAGGAAAAAATCTGTAACAATTACAAGCACATGGAGGCTAAATAATACATTCCTTAATAACCAAGAGATCACTGAAAAAGTCAAAGAGGAAAATTTAAAATACCTAGAAACAAATGACAATGAAAACACGATGACCCAAATCCTACAGGATGCAGCAAAAGCAGTTCTAAGAGGGAAGTTTATAGCAATAAAATCCTACCTTAGGAAACAAGAAACATTTCAAATAAACAACCTAACCTTACACCTAAAGCAATTAGAGAAAGAAGAACAAAAAAACCCCAAAGTTAGCAGAAGGAAAGAAATCATAAAAATCAGATCAGAAGTTAATGAAAAAGAAATGAAGGAAACAATAGCAAAGATCAATAAAACTAAAAGATGGTTCTTTGAGAAGATAAAAAACATTGATAAACCATTAGCCAGACTCATCAAGAAAAAAAGGGAGAAGAATCAAATCAATAGAATTAGAAAAGAAAAAGGAGAGGTAACAACTGAAACTGCAGAAATACAAAGGATCATGAGAGATTAATACAAGCAACTCTATGCCAATAAAATGGCCAACCTGAAAGAAATGGACAAATTCTTAGAAATTGCACAACCTTCCGAGACTGAACCAGGAAGAAATAGAAAATATGAACAGATCAATCACAAGCACTGAAATTGAAACTGTGATTATAAATCTTCCAGAAACAAAAGTCCAGGACCAGATGGCTTCACAGGCGAATTCGGTCAAACATTTAGAGAAGAGCTAACACCTATGCTTCTCAAACTCTTCCAAAACATAGCAGAGGGAGGAACACTTCCAAACTCATTCTACGAGGTCACCATCACCCTGATACCAAAACGAGACAAAGATGTCACAAAGAAAGAAAACTACAGGCCAATATCACTGATGAACATAGATGCAAAAATCCTCAAAATAATACAAGCAAACAGAAATCAACAGCACATTAAAAGGATCATACACCATGTTCAAGTGGGCTTATCCCAGGAATGCAAGGATTCTTCAATATATGGAAATCAATCAATGTGATACACCATATTAACATATTGAAGGAGAAAAGCCATATGATCATCTCAATAGATGCAGAGAAGGCTTTTGACAAAAATCAACACCCATTTATGATTAAAACCCTCCAGAAAGTAGGCATAGAGGGAAATTTCCTGAACATAATACAGGCCATATATGCCAAACCCACAGCCAACATCGTCCTCAATGGTGAAAAACTGAAACCATTTTCACTAAGATCAGGAACAAGACAAGGTTGTCCACTCTCACCACTATTATTCAACATAATTTTGGAAGTTTTAGCCACAGGAATCAGAGAAGAAAAAGAAATAAGGGGAATCCAAATCAGAAAAGAAGAAGTAAAGCTGTCACTGTTTGCAGATGACATGATACTATACATAGAGAATACTAAAGATGCTACCAGAAAACTACTAGAGCTAATCAATGAATTTGGTAAAGTAGCAGGATACAAAATTAATGCACAGAAATTTCTAGCATTCCTATACACTAGTGATGAAATGTCTGAAAGTGAAATTTAAAAAACACTCCCATTTACCATTGCAACAAAAAGAATAAAATATCTAGGAAAAAACCTACCTAAGGAGACAAAAGACCTGTATGCAGAAAATTATAAGACACTGATGAAAGAAATTAAAGATGATACAAATACATGGAGAGATATACCATGTTCTTGGATTGGAAGAATCAACATTGTGAAAATGACTCTACTACCCAAAGCAATCTACAGATTCAGTGCAATCCCTCTCTAACTACCAATGGCATTTTTCACAGAACTAGAACAAAAAACTTCACAATTTGTATGGAAACACAAAAGACCCCGAATAGCCAAATCAATCTTGAGAAAGAAAAATGGAGCTAGAGGAATCAGACTCCTGGACTTCAGACTATACTACAAAGCTACAGTAATGAAGACAGTATGGTACTGGCACAAAAACAGAAAGATAGATCAATGGAACAGGATAGAAAGCCCAGAGATAAACCCCCACACATATGGTCACCTTATCTCTGATAAAAGAGGCAAGAATATACAGTGGAGGGCTTCCCTGGTGGCACAGTGGTTGAGAGTCTGCCTGCCAATGCAGGGGACACAGGTTCATGCCCCAGTCCGGGAAGATCCCACATGCCACAGAGCGGCTAGGCCTGTGAGCCATGGCCACTGAGCCTGTGTGTCTGGAGCCTGTGCTCCACAATGGGAGAGGCCACAGCAGTGAGAGGCCCACGTACTGTAAAAAAAATAATAATAATAACATACAGTGGAGAAAAGGCAGCCCTTCAATAAGTGGTGCTGGGAAAACTGGACAGCTACGTGTAAAGGTATGAAATTAGAACACTCCCTAACACCATACACAAAAATAAACTCAAAATGGATTAAAGACCTAAATGTAAGGCCGGAAACTATCAAACTCTTAGAGGAAAACATAGGCAGAACACTCTGTGACATAAATCACAGCAAGATCCTTTTTGACCCACCTAATAGAGAAATGGAAATAAAAACAAAAATAAATAAATGAGACCTGATGAAACTTCAAAGCTTTTGCACAGCCAAGGAAACCATAAACAAGACCAAAAGACAACCCTCAGAATGGGGGAAAATATTTGCAAATGAAACAACTGACAAAGGATTAATCTCCAATATTTACAAGCAGCTCATGCAGCTCAATATCAAAAAAACAAACAACCCAATCCAAAAATGGGCAGAAGACCTAAATAGACATTTCTCCAAAGAAGATATACAGATTGCGAACAAACACATGAAAAAATGGTCAACGTCACTAATCATTAGAGAAATGCAAATGAAAACTACAATGGGATATCATCTCACACCGGTCAGAATGGCCATCATCAAAAAACCTTCAAACAATAAATGCTGGAGAGGGTGTGGAGAAAAGGGAACCCTCTTGCACGTTTGGTGGGAATGTAAGTTCATACAGCCACTATGGAGAACAGTATGGAGGCTCTTTAAAAACTAAAAATAGAACTACCATACGACCCAGCAATTCCACTACTGGGCATATACCCTGGGAAAACCATAATTCAAAAAGAGTCATGTACCAAAATGTTCATTGCAGCTCTATTTACAATAGCCAGGACATGGAAGCAACCTAAGTGTCCATCAACAGATGAATGGATAAAGAAGATGTGGCACATATATACAATGAATTATTACTCAGCCATAAAAAGAAACGAAATTCAGTTATTTGTAGTGAGGTGGATGGACTTAGGGTTTGCCATACAGAGCGAAGTAAATCAGAAAGAGAAAAACCAATACCGTATGCTAACACATATATACGGAATCTAAAAAAAAAAGAAAGAAAGAAATGTCATGAAGAACCTACACGCAAGACGGGAATAAAGACACAGACCTGCTAAAGAATGGACCTGAGGACACGGGGAGAGGGAAGGGTAAGCTGCGATGAAGTGAGAGAGTGGCATGGACTTATACATACTACCAAATGTAAAATACATAGCTAGTGGGAAGCAGCCGCATAGCACAGGGAGATCAGCTCAGTACTTTTTGACCACCTATAGGGGTGGGATAGGGAGGGTGGGAGGGAGATGCAAGAGGGAGGAGATATGGGGATATATGTATATGTATAGCTGATTCACTTTGTTATAAAGCAGACACCAACACACCATTGTAAAGCAATTATACTCCAATAAAGATGTTAAAACAAAAAAAGCAATTTGATTTTAAAAATAAAGAATAAGTGGGAAAGATAGTTGGAAAGGTGCCGGAGTCCAGCTCCAGCGAGTCCAGGGATACCCAAGGGATGGATAGCGTCAGCGAAGGAAATAAATCTATTACACTTCTTAAAGTATCAGCATTGCATGTTTCTCTTTTTCTTTATTGTTTACAATCACAGGTTTATATATTGTAATTGATTACATTACCAGGTATGTGACCAAACAATCCTAGCACAATCAAACCTCAAAATATTCTATAAAGATTTAAAAAAAAAAAATCCCCTAGGGCTTCCCTGGTGGCTCAGTGGTTGAGAGTCCGCCTGCCGATGCAGGGAACACAGGTTCGTGCCCCAGTCTGGGAGGATCCCGCATGCCATGGAGCGGCTGGGCCCGTGAGCCATGGCCACTGAGCCTGCGCGTCCGGAGCCTGTGCTCCGCAACGGGAGAGGCCACAACAGTGAGAAGCCCGCGTACCAAAAAAAAAAAAAAAAATCCCCTAGTTTCTAGATGTCCTATTAAAATATTTCCCCAAGTTCCCATTAATCACAGGTTATTTCTTAGTAATCAAGCCAAGCAGTTATATGATTATTTTAATTGTAAAAGTTGGAGCTACTTATTCCTATTTCTCTTCTTGCGTGGGCAACCTTTTACAATGGTTCCATGAAAATATTTACAATATACCCTGCATGCCCTTTCTTGTTGTTTCCTCCAACTGAGACAGTGTTTTCTCCCTATCCTAACAACAAATTCGGCTCTAGTCATTTGCTTTTCTATAATTAATCTTCCTTTATAATAGAACTATAAATTTCCTATGTCATCAGGAACTCCGGCCCATGGCCATAACTCCATACTAGAGGGTGTTTTTCATAAAAACATCCCCTTAGTTCCAGGCTCTTAATTCTTTACCCATTTCCCCGTGGCTTTAGTGGGTACTTCCCATTCTGTGGTAGTTTCAGGAGGGGGAGTCCTAGAGGAATTTTTCTTTCACGTGGAGCAACATCCCCCCAAAATTGCCCCATATGTAAATTTATTATCATAAAACATAACAACAGAGCTGTAGTCCACCTTTCTGGCACGGCGCTGCCTTGCAGTTTTGCCTTCCATTGCTTTATGACTTTGTCATGGTGCAATGGCTCCAGGATGGCTTCCGATAGAAAGGTAGGTTAGGGTCTCCTATGAAGAGGGAGTGGGAGAGAGTATGGGAGTTTGAATGTTTGGCTGGAGTGTCTGGATTTTATATTTAGGCAATTGCACAACTTGGGAGGTATTTCAGCAAGAGAAATCCTGGTGCTGGTTTGGGATGATGTGTCTGGGTTGGGCAGATAGAAGGGAGGGCTGAGGCATCAGTGGCCAGAGTGCCATATACACCCAAATCAATATTAGAATTTGATTGACAAGGGCCTAAAATTCCCATGGTGAGATTTAAACCACTCAATTGCTCCAGAGACTAATCCATGTTGACTTATATTTCACCCCATCCCCAAAAAAGCAATAGGGAGAATAATATGCAAAGCCCCCAAATCTTATACTTGTACAAATTGGAAGCAGTGGGGGATAGACAAAGGAGAGGAGTTGGGAGGGGAATATTGCAGGACTGAGCCAGGCCTAGGAAAGTGGAAGTTGCAGCTATTGGGATTTTTTCAGATGAAGGTTCCCACAAACAATGCTGGAAGACTCTGAGTATCTGTAAATAGTAACTTTTATTTGAGAACCTCTCCTTCTGGAGGGTGCTTGCTGACCGTTTAATCTCAGAAGATGACCTCATCTGAGCCAGTTTCCAGATCTTATCATGATCCTTCAAATAATCACACAATGGCAATGAGAGCCAACCAGGGATGACTCGTAACCAGCCCAGTTCATTGGAAATACCTGGGGCTTGTGAGCTGGCCACTGGGGTGATTAACAAAACATTGGGGGCTTCTAAGAAATTCTGTAGTGTTGCTTATTCAAAACTGAGGACCAAAAGCCATACTTCTGTTTGTGATTGGCAAAGTGGTCTCAACATATCTGTCCTTAGTCAGACAACTTCAGAGGATGCTCCCTTCCCGTACTTCTAACTTCTCTCCAACTCAGACAGAGTTATGAGGGGTGGTCAGACTAGGTGGCGCTGGGGCTGGGGACGTTGTTTAAGGTGCAGTTTATTGGATTAATTTTTGGCAGGAAGAACATAAGTTTGACCTTCCCACCATGAAACTCTGTCTGGAGAACAAGGCTCTCAGGGGCCATTTCTGTTCTCCCTGCTGGGAGGGCTTGAGAATCTATTACATGGGATGAATGATATGAACAGAGCCAGAATTTTATTCCTGCTTCAAGATGCCTTGAGTCACTGTATTTCCAAATAAAGGGCTCATTTCATAAGACTCCAAGGAAGTGAGCCCTGGATTTCTAATAAGAGGAGGAAATACCATGCTCTTTTAAAATTATATTTGGTATTGTGTTGTAAGAACTGTTTAGATATTAACCTCTTATAGGATATATCATTTGCAAATATTTCCTCCCATTCAGTAGGTTTTTTCCATTTTGTTGATGGTTTACTATACATATACTATACTGATCAACTATATTTTAATAAAGAAAGATACAGGCTTACCTGGTGGCGCAGTGGTTGAGAGTCCACCTGCCAATGCAGGGGACACGGGTTCGTGTCCCGGTCCGGGAAGATCCCACATGCCGCGGAGCGGCTGGGTTGGTGAGCCATGGCCGTTGAGCCTGCACGTCCGGAGCCTGTGCTCCGCAACGGGAGAGGCCACAACAGTGAGAGGCCAACATACCACAAAAAAAAAAAAGAAAAAAAGAAAGATACTTAATTCCCCCAAATAAATAAATAAAATTAATTGTGTTTGGATCTTTGTAGTCTAACTAAGGGAAACGATTCCCTTTGCATCCTTCTGCCACAGGACTACATGGTAACAGATGTGTGTTCAGTGAAATGTATCCATCAGGGAGCCTGGAACACAGTTGGTGCTCATTAAGTTCTTTCTTCCATCTGCCCCAGGTGGCCCTGAAAATTTCCATATCAGATCCAAGTTGTGTATACATGTTTATATCAAAGTAGGAGCTGTGGTCTTAAATGTCTCCATCCAAATTGGAACCAAAAAAAAAAAAAAAAAAAAAAAGCCCAGACTCTGTAGCAGCTTTAAAGATATTTGTGACTTACTCAATTGAATGTTTTAATTTGGAAAATAATACAATTGTGAGAGGTCCCCACATGTCAGCAGAGAGTGGACATGTCCAAGCATATTGGTTTCTAAAGTGAAGATTCAAAGTGAAAGTACTTGCAGAAAAAGTATAAAGGATCATAAAAGATATACTCTCCTGTTTTTGATGATTTTTAAGGGGGATAACTTTCCTGCTTTATTTCTTCATTTGAAGGGATTTTCCAAAACAGTGAGGCCAAAAATTGGCCCATGTGAATTATCTTTAACTAACGAACAGTTGCCTTATGCCACAAATGCACAATAAGATATTGGTAGTGTCACGTGGTGAGAAATTCCATACAACCATTTGGTAAGGGGGAACCTCATGACTTTGTGAGTTGTACAAGAATCCAAGGTGACTACAGTTGTCCAGAAAACAGAAGGCGGTGTCTGTTTCTAGTTCATCATAGTTAGGGGGAGATGCCTGGTGATATCTGGTTCATTCCAAAGCAGGCAGTGGAGACTGGGTGTCCAGGTCCCTCCAGTGTAGCCTCCCTGCAATGCCACAAGCCAGCAATGACACCTCCCAGATCTTGCTTTCAATTCTCTTTCTCTTTGTAAGAACATGTACTTAAACAGTGGGTCCTGACTTTGTAATGCACGGTGTCCCCATATTTTTGTCTCTCTAAATCCCCAGTGTTTAATCATACAAGGTCATTAATTCCCAACTGCATTAATTTCCTAAGGCTGCTATAACAGAGTATCACAAACTAGGTGGCTTAAAACAACAGAAATTTGTTTTCTCACAGTTCTAAAGGCCAGAAGTTCACAATCAAGGTGTCAGTACTGTTGGTCTTTCTGAGGACTCTATGAGAGGATCTGTTTTATGTTCTAGTCATAGCCAGCAATCTTGGTGTTCCCTGTCTTATAGATACATCATTCAATTCTCTGCCTCCATATTTCTACTAACAGTCTCTTCATATGGCTGTCTTCCTTCTGTGTCTATGTCTGAATTTCCCTCTTTTTTAGGACACCAGTCATTTTGGATTAGAAGGCTACCCTACTCTATTATGACCTCATCATAACTTAACTGTACCTTCAATGACCCTTTTCCCAAATAAGATCACATTTTGAGTACTGGGATTAGGACTTCATCATATCTTTTGGTGGGGGTGGGAGAAGGGACAGGGGAGAACACAATAATTCTACCCGTAAAACCAACTTACTATTTCCCTCCATTGGGCTCTATGTTTTGGAATATTTTGTTTACCAAACAAAATGTATTTAATGGTTATTCATTTTCCTGGGTGTTTTTTTTTTTTTTATGGCACGCAGGCCTCTCACTGTTGTGGCCTCTCCCGTTGTGGAGCACAGGCTCCGGACGCACAGGTTCAGCAGCCATGGCTCCTGGGCCCAGCCACTCCGTGGCATGTGGGATCTTCCCAGTCCAGGGCATGAACCCATGTCCCCTGCATCAGCAGAGGGACTCTCAACCACTGCGCCATCAGGGAAGCCCTCCTGGGTGTTTTTAAAACATCAAAGTCACCCAAATAGGTTTCTTATCCCAGAAGAAGATGGCATAAAATCAATTTTCCCTGGTTTACTTCTCTGAATACAACTAAATACCTTGGAAATTACTCAGTAGACAATGATAAAAGAATTCCGAAAGCTGGAAGGAAGAAGGCAGACTGGCTGGGAGCCCCCAAGACTTGAGGAACCACAATGCAGTGAGTCTGCTTGGTTTTCTTTTTATCTCCCATGTACGTCCAGATTGGGTGCCAGAGAGGTATGGAACTCAGAACCACCAATAGACATAGACAACAAAACCCAAGAAAAGCCTGCTCTCTCTGGCCAAGGGGTGGGGTGGGAAGCCCACAGAGAACTAGTGGACACTAGGTCCAACTAGACCAAGTCCACAGCTGCAGCCCCTGCAGGCAGTCTAATCCACCAGAGCTCTGCTTTTCCTTTCTCTCCACCAAGGTAGCACAACACCAGATGTTCCACAGAAGTACTTTCTATCCCCATAGATGGCACCAGCTAAGATTAAGCAGGAACCCCAGCAACGCCAGAACAAAGCAGATAAAAATAGAATTCAAAGGGCTCAGAAAACTAAACTGTCATTGATACAAATGCCCACAAAAGTAGATCAGAACTTATACACCAAACATAAACAGGGTGACTGCTCACTAAAAGAGAAGACTTAGGATCAAGAGTCTCCTAACTTAAGAATCAAAATGTCCAGGATAAAATCAAAAACATTTACTCAGGAAAACCACAATTTGAATGAGAAAAGACAGCAAATGTTAATACTAAGATGAATCAGATACAGAGTTATCTGACAAGGATTTTAAAGTAGTCACCATAAAAATGCTCTGATAATGAATTACAAATTCTCTAGAAGTAAATAAAAAAAGAAAATGTCAACAAAGAATAAAAGGTATAAAGAGAAACAAATGGAAATTATAGAACTCAGAAATACAATAACCAAAATTTTAAAACTCATGGATGGGTTCAGTAGTAGAGTGGAGATGAGAAGGATAGAATCAGTGAACTTGAGGAAAAATCAATCTAAATAATGAAGAGAAAATAGACTGGAAAAAAAGTTAGCAGAACCTCAGGCTTTGTGGGAGGATAAAAAGATCCATCATTCATATCATTGAAGTCCCAAGACAGAAGAAAGAACATGGGACTGAAAAAGTATTTGAAGAAATAAAAATTTCCCAAATTTGGCAAAACACATAAAACTGTAGATACAAGAAGCTGGACAAACTCCAAATAGGATAAACCAAATAAAATTCACACCAAGGCACATCATACTCAAACTTCTGAAAACTAAAGACAAAGAAAGAAAAATCTTAGAAAGCAGAAGAGAAACAATATATTGCCTATAAGGGAACACCAGTTTGAACAAGAACAGGTTTCTCATCAGAACAATGGAATCCAGAAGAAAGTGGAACATTTTTCAAGAGCTGAAAGACCTGTCAACCAAAATTCTATATATGGTGAAACTATTTTTCAGAATTAAAGTGGAAAAAAAAGACATCTCAGGCAAAGAAATGAGAATCTGTTTCTAGTAGATCTACTCTTAAAGAATGGCTGATGGAAGCACTTAAAACAGAAAAAAAAAAAAAAGATAATAGAGGGCTAAGACTTTCAGAAAGGAAAGAAGAACAGCAGAATGGGTAAAAGTAGAAGTAAACATAAGAGACTATCTTTCATCTAATGGATTTCTTTAGTCATATTTAATGCTTGAAGCAAAAGTTATAACACTGATTTTTACAATGATGTTAGATTATACACATTAGTGTTATAAAAGTTATAATATCTGATGTGTCTACAGAGGAAATGTTTAAGACAATTACATTTTTTCAGTGTGGAAGGTAAAAGGATTTAAAGGAAGTAAGAGTTCTACACTCCACACATTATGGTAAAATGTTGACACAAGTCAGCTGTGATGACTTCCATATGTATACAATAATAACTAGAGCAGTCACTGAGAAAACTATACAAAGTGTTATACTAAATATATATATATATATATATATATATATATATATATATATATATATATATATATATATATATCAAAGTGGAACTCTAAAAAGTGTTCAAATAACCCACAGGAAGGCAGGAGAAGGGTAATAAGAAACAGAAGACATAAGCAGTAAATAAATTAAACATTAATATATCAATAATTAGTTTAAATGTAAGAGGCCTAAATACATCAATTAAAAGACAGATTGGTAGAGTGAATAAAAAGATATGGCCCAACTATATGCTATAAAAACTCACTTCAATCATAATGACATAGGTAAGTTGAAAGTAAAAGGATAGTAAAACATACATCATGTAAGTGTTAATTTTTTAAAGGGAAGAGTGGCTATATTAATATCAAAGTAGACTTCAGAACAAAGAAAATTACCAGGGACAGAGAGGGACATTACATAATGATTTAAAAAAATCAATGTACCAAAAAACAAAAATCAATGTACCAACAAGAGACTGCAGTCCTATGTGTGTAAGCACACACACCCAGATGCACAAACAGATCTTCAAAATACCTGAAGCAAAAAATGATAGAGCTGAAAAGAAAAACTGACAAATCCACTATTATTGTTGGAGACTCTCCTCTCAGTAATTGATATAACTACTAGAGAGAAAATCCACAAAGCTATAGAAGAACTGAACAACACCCTCCACCAACAGGAACTAATTGACATTTATAGAACACTCTACCCAATAATACCAGAATACACATGCTTTACAAGTGACTATAGAACACTCACTAAAATAGACTACATCCTGGCTTTATAAACTAATCTTAAGTGTAAAAGAAATAAAATCAGACAGAGTACATTCTCTGATAATAAGAAAAAAGCTAGAAATCAATAGTAGAAAGTCAAAACGAAAATCTCCAAAAACCTGGATGTAAACAACATACTAAATAATACATGGATCAAAAAGGAAATTTTAAAAAAATTTTTTAAATGAAATCTTCCTAAAGAAGATTTCTTAAAAAAATATTCAAGAAGAAATGAAATTGTGTTTAATGAAAATGAAATCACAGTGTACCAAATTTGTGGGATGCAGGTAACAGTGCTGAGAGGGAAATTTATAGGACTAAATACTTACATAAGAAAAGAGGAAAGATCTGAAATTAATAATCTAAGTACTGGAGAGAAATGGGCTCTCAGACAAGATGGTGAAGTAGAAGGACTTGATCTCACCTCCTCTCAAGTAAACACCAAAATCACAACTAACTGCTGAACAACCATGAAAAAAAGACTGGAACCTACCAAAAAAGATATTCTACATCCAAACACAAAGAAGAAGCCACAACAAGACAACAGGAGGGAGGCTTTCATGATATAATCAAATCAAATCCCATACCTGCCAGTTGGGTGACCCACAAACTGGAAAATAGTTATACTGCAGAGGTTCTCCCAGAAGAATAAGAATTCTGAGCCCCACATCAGGCTCCCCTGCCTGGGAGTTTGGCATCAGGAGGAGGAGCCCCAGACCATTTGGCTTTGAAAACCAGCAGGGCTTGATAACAGGACTGGAGGAAACAGAAACACCACTCTTGGAGGGTGCACACAAGGTCTTGTATGCACCAGGACCCAGGGGGACAAAACAGTGACTTCACAGGAACCTGGGCCAGACCTACCTGCTGGTTCTGGAGTGTCTCCTGGGGATGTAGGGGGCAGCTGTGGCCCACTGCAGGGACAAAGACACCAGTGGTGGAGGCACTGGGAAATACTCATTGGCATGCGCTGTCCTGCAGGACACCATTTTGATGCCAAGACCTGGCCCTACCCAACAGCCTGTGGGTTCCAGTGCTGGGATGCCTCAGACTTAACAACAGGGCAGGAACACAGTCCACCCATCAGCAGATAGTTGCTTAAAGTCTTCCTGCACCCACAGCCACCTCTAAATAAACCCCTTCACATGGCCTGCCCACCAGAGGGAAAAGACACAGCTCCACCTACCAGTGGGCAGGCACTAGTCCCTCCCACCAGGAAGCCCACACAAGCCTTTTAGACCAGTATAACCCACCGGGGGCAGACACCAGAAGCAATAGGAACTACAATCCTGCAGCCTGTGGGACCACAAACACAGAAAGTTAGACAAAATGAGATGGCAGAGGAGTATATTCCAGGCAAAGGAATAAGATAGAACCCCATTTCCATGCAAATGGAAATCAAAGGAAAGCTGAAGTAGCAATACTTATATCAAACAAAATAGACTTTAAACTAAAGACTGTTACAAGAGACAAAGAAGGACAGTAAATAATAATCAAGGGATAAATCCAAGAAGATATAACAATTGTAAATATATATGCACCCAACATAGGAACACCTCAATAGATAAGACAAATGCTAACAGCCATAAAAGGAGAAATCAATGGTAACACAATAATAGTGGGGGACTTTAGCACTGCACTTACATCAATGGACAGATCATCCAGACAGAAAATCAGTAAGGAAACACAAGCCCTAAATGATACATTAGACTAGATGGACTTAATTTATAGAGGATTCCATCCAAAAGCAGCAGAATACACATTCTTTTCAAGAACATGGAACATTCTCCAGGATAGATCGCTTGCTGGGCCACAAAGCAAACCTTGTAAATTTAAGAAAATTGAAATCATATCAAGCATTTTTTCCAACAATGATGGTATGAAATTAGAACTCAACTACAAGAAGAACACTGTAAAAAACACAAAAACATAGAGGCTAAACAATATGTTACTAAACAACCAATGAATCATTGAGGAAATCAAAAAAATACCTAGAGAAATATGAAAACAAAAACACAATGATCCTCAGGAAAGAAGGAAAATCTCAAATAAATAACCTAACCTTACACGTAAGGCAACTAGAGAAAGAAGAACAAACAAAACACAAAGTTAGCAGAAGGAAAGAAATCATAAAAATCAGAGCAGAAATAAATGAAATAGAGATGAAGAAAACAATAGAAAAGATCAATAAAGCTAAAAGCTAGTTGCTTGAAAAGTAAACAAAACTGATGAACCTTTAGCCAGACTCAAGAGAAAAAAAAAAGGGAAAGGGCTCAAATCAATAAAATTAGAAGTGAAAAAGGAGAAGTTAACTGACACCACAGAACTACGAATGATCATAAGAGAATACTAAAAGCAACTATATGCCAATAAAATGGACAACCTAGAAGAAATGGACAAATTTTGTAAGGTACAATTTTCCAAGACTGAACCAGGAGGAAACAGAAAATATGAACAGACCAATCACAAGTACTGAAATTGAAAGTGTGATTTAAAAACTTCCAACACTTCAAGATGGCGGAGGTGTAAGACTTGGAGATCACCTTCCTCCCCACAAATACATCAAAACTACATCTAAAGATGCAGAGTCCATGGACCCAGCTGCGAGGTGGCCACCCAAGATGCTCCAGCCCGCACTGGGCCTGGCCATGGCGGCCCTCCACCCACCTCGCATGATCTCCATCTCGGCTCCAGTTTTTTATACCCCGCAGAAGAAGTTCGGCCGGTGGTGGCCCCAAAGCCCAAATTGAATCCTTTCCAGACTGGTGACAGCGAGCCTTCCTCGGCCACTGGGGCCCAATGTGCACAGATGGGCCGGGTGGACAAGATTCCCCCGCCACCCCCAGAAGACTTTCCCTTACCACCTCCACCCATGCTTGGGGAGGCCAATGATGCCGAGGGCGCTCTGGGAGGTGGCTTCCCACCTCCCCCTCCCCCAATTGAGGAACCATTTCCCACTGCACATTTAGAGAGGAGATCTTCCCTTCCCCACTGCCTCTGCTAGTGGAGGAGGGAGGGCCTGAGGCCCCCATACAGCTCCCACCACAGCCCAGGGAGAAGGTGAGCAGTACTGATCTGGAGATTGACTCTCTGTCTTCATTGCTGGATGACATGACCAACAATGATCTCATCAAAGCCTGGGTGTCATCTGGTTGTGTATCACCACCAGTCACCACTCCATTCATTTCCAAGTCCAGTTCTAAGCCTACAACTGGGGGCACAGCACCTCTGCCTCCCTGGAAGTCCCCTTCTAGCTCCCAGGTTCAGCCTCAGAGTCAGATACATTTCCATGTGCAGCCCCAGTCCCAGCCCCAGCCCCAGGCCAGGCCTCAGGTCCAACTCCATGTTTAGCCCCAGCTCCAGGCCCAGCCCCAGCCTGTGCCTTTGGCTAACACCCAGCCTCGAAGTCCCCATGCCCCATCTCCAGCCACCAAGTTTTCTCCAGTGACTCCCAAGTTTACTTCTGTGGCTTCCAATTTCAGGGCTGGAGCTCCAGGTTGACCCAGGTCACAGCCCAATCAGAAGTTGGGGCTCCCTGAAGCTCCCTCTTCCACTGGCACAGGCTCCCCTCAGCCCCCCAGCAGAAGGAAAAGCCCCAAGTGCAGGAGAAGCAGCACCCAGTGCCCCCACCAGCTAAAAACCAAAACCAGGTGTGCCCCTCTGGAGCCTCAGGACCTTTGACTCTGAAAGAGGTGGATGATCTGGAGCAGCTGACCCAGCAGCTGATGCAGGACACAGAGCATCCTCAGAAACAGAACGTGGCCATCAACGAGTTCTGTGGCCGGTGTCACCAGCCCCTGGAACGTGCTCAACCTGCAGCGCACGCTCTGGGGCAGCTGTTCCACATCACCTGCTTTACCTGCCATCAGTGTGAGCAGCAGCTGCAGGGACAGCAGTTCTACAGCCTGGAGGGGGCGCTGTACTGTGAGGGCTGCTATACTGGCACCCTGGAGAAGTGCAACACCTGTAGGCAGCCCATCACTGACCACATGCTAAGGGCCACAAGCAAAGCCTACCACCCACAGTGCTTCACCTGTGTGGTCTGTGCCTGCCCCCTTGAGGCCACCTCCTTCATAGTGGACTAGGCCCACTGGTCCCACTGCATCCCCAATTACCACAAGAAGTATGCTCTCAGGTGCTCCATCTGCGCAGAGCCGATCATGCCCAAGCCTGGCTGAGAGGAGACCGTGTCTGTGGTTGCTCTGGACAAGAACTTCCATATGAAGTGCTACAATTGTGAGGACTGTGGGAAGCCACTATCCATTAAGGTGGATGACAATGGCTGCTCCCCTTGGATGGCCACATGCTCTGCTGGAAATGCCACACTGCCAGAGCCCAGACCTGAGTGAGGACTGGCCCCCTTCTTGACTGCAAATCCATTCCCCATTAGCAGACCATCCACAATGAGACCACCCCCTCTTCACCCTCCCCACAGTTATTTTTTGATGTCCAACCCCTCCCTCCATACCAACCCCCACCCCAGTATCCCTTGTGTCCTGATTCAGGGACCCAACATGGCCTAGGGCTGCAGAGTCCCTGACCTGAGGTTCAGTCCTCCCCAATCCTGCAGGGACCACCCACCATAGTCTAGGTACCCCACCTGAGCAGGCACCAGACCGAGTTCTGCTGCTTTCACTGATGCACTGATGCCCTCGACTGGCACTCAAGCAGCCTCTTACTCTGCTTGCTGAGGGCCAGGAAACGTCCTGACCTGCTGAGAGGCTGGGCTGTGCTCACCAGCCTGGATGTTCCCACCAACCCCTGTGCTGTCAGGTTTTAGCTACAGCTACAAATAAAATATGTTTGCCAGAAAAAAAAATACATCTACATGTGGAACAACTCCTACAGAACACTTACTGAATGCTGGAAGAAGAACTCAGACTTCCCAAAAGGCAAGGAACTCCCCACGTACCTGGATAGGCCAAAAGAAAAAAGGAAAAACAGAGACAAAAGAATAGGGACAGGACCTGCACCTCTGGGAGGGAGCTGTGAAGGAGGAAAAGTTTCCACACAATAGGAAGCCCCTTCACTGGTGGAGACGGGAGGTGGGCCGGGGGAAAGCTTCAGAGCCACGGAGGAGAGCACAGCAACAGGGGTGCAGAGGGCAAAGCAAAGAGATTCCTGCACAGAAGATCAGTTCCAACCAGCACTCACCAGCTTGAGAGGCTTGTCTGCTCACCTGCTGGGGTGGGTGGGGGCTGGGAGCTGAAGCTCGGGCATCAGAGGTCAGATCCCAGGGAGAGGACTGGGGTTGGTTCTTGAACACAGCCTGAAGGGGCTAGTGCACCACAGCTAGCTGGGAGGGAGTCTGGGGAAAAGTCTGGAACTGCCTAAGAGGCAAGAGACCATTGTTTTGGGATGCACCGGTAGAGGGGATTCAGAGCACTGCCTAAACGAGCTCCAGAGATGGGCGCAAGCTGCGGCTATCAGTGCAGACACCAGAGACAGGCATGAGATGCTAGGGCTGCTGCTGTAGCCACCAGGAATCCTGTGTGCAAGCACAGATCACTATCTGCACCTCCCCTCCTGGGAGCTTGTGCAGCTCACCACTGCCAGGGTCCCGTGATCCAGCGACAACTTCCCTGGGAGAACACACAGTGTGCCTCAGGCTGGTGTAACGTCATGCCGGCCTCTGCTGCCACAGGCTCATCCCGCATTCTAAACCCTGCCCCGGCCCGGGCCTGAGTGAGCCAGAGCCCCCTAATCAGATACTTCTTTAACCCGCTCCTCTCTGGAAGAGGAACAAATGCCCTCAGGTGACCACATAGAGGCGGGGACAAACCCAAAGCTGAACCCCAGGAGCTGTGTGAACAGAGAAGAGAAAGGGAAAATTCTCCCAGCAGCCTCAGGAGCAGCGGATTAAATCTCCACAATCAATTTGATGTACCCTGCATCTGTGGAATACCTGAATAGACAATGAATCATCCCAAAATTGAGGCAGTGGACTTTGGGAGCAACTGTAGACATGGGGTTTGCTTTCTGCTTTCTGCTTTCTAATTTCTTTCTGGTTTTATACTTATCTTAGTTTAGTACTTAGAGCTTATTATCACTGGTAGATGATTTGGTTACTATCTTCCTTTTATATATATACATTTTTTATTCTTTTTGTTGGGGGGGGAGTGTGTATGTATATGATTCTTTCCATGATTTTGTCTCTGTAGCTTTGCTTTTGCCATTTGGCCTAGGGTTCTGTCTGTCAGGTTTTTTCCATTTTCAGTATAGTTTTTAGGGTTTGTTATCATTGGTGGATTTGTTTTTTGGTTTGGTTTATCTATTCTTTCTTTCTTTCTCTCCTTTTTTTAATTACTTTTTTATTTTTAATAATCTTTTTATTTTAATAACTTTATTGTATTTATTTATTTATTTTTCTGTCTTTGTCTTTTTTTTCCTCCCTTCTCTTATGAACCATGTGGCTGACAATATCTTGGTGCTCTGGCCAGGTGTCAGGCCTGAGCTTCTGAGGTGGGAGAGCTGAGTTCAGGATATTGGTCCACCAGAGACCTCCCAGCCCCACATAATATCAAACTGTGAAAGCTCTCCCAGAGATGGCCATCTCAATGCTAAGACCCCGTTACACTCAATGACCAGCAAGCTCCAGAGCTGGACACCCTATGCCAAACAACTAGCAAGACAGGAACACAACAACACCCATTAGCAGAGAGGCTGTCTAAAATCATAATAAGTTCACAGACACCCAAAAACACACCACCGGAAGTGGTCCTGCCCACCAGAAAGAAAAAATCCAACCTCATCCACCAGAACACAGGCACCAGTCCCCTACACCAGGAAACCTACACACCCCACTGAACCAAACTTACCCACTTGGAGCAGACACCAAAAACAAAGGGAACTACGAACCTGCAGACTGCAAAAAGGAGACCCCCAAAACAGTAGGTTAAGCAAAATGAGAAGACAGAGGAAGAGACAGCAGATGAAGGAGCAAGGTAAAAACGCACCAGACCAAACAAACGAAGAGGAAATAGGCAGACTACCCGAAAAAGAATTCAGAGTCATGATAGTAAAGATGAGCCAAAATCTTGGAAATAGAATGGAGAAAATACAAGAAACATTTAACAAACACCTAGAAGACTAAAGAGCAAGCAAACCATGATGAACAACACAATAAATGAAATGAAAATTCTCTAGAAGAAATCAATAGCAGAATAACTGAGGCAGAAAAACGGATAAGTGACCTGGAAGATAAATTAGTGGAAGTAAGTACTGCAGAGCAGAATAAAGAAAAAAGAATGAAAAGAATTGAGGACAGTCTCAGAGACCTCTCGGACAAGATTAAATGCACCAACATTCGAATTATGGGGTCCCAGAAGAAGAAGAGAAAAAAAAAGGGACAGAGAAAATATTTGAAGAAATTATAGTTGAAAACTTCCCTAATATGGGAAAGGAAATAGTCAATCAAGGGCAGGAAGCACAGAGAGTTCAGTACAGGATAAACACAAGGAGAAACACACCAAGACACATATTAATCAAACTACCAAAAATTAAATACAAAGAAAAAATATTAAAAGCAGCAAGGGAAAAACAACAAATAACATACAAGGGAATCCCCAGAAGATTAACAGCTGATCTTTCAGCAGAAACTCTGCAAGCCAGAAGGGAGTGGCAGGACATATTTAAAGTGATGAAAGGGAAAAACCTATAACCACGATTACTCTACCCAGCAAGGATCTCATTCAGATTTGACAGAGATATTAAAACATTTACAGACAAGCAGAAGCTAAGAGAATTGAGCACCACCAAACCAGCTTTACAACAAATACTGAAGGAATTTCTCTAGGCAGGAAGCACAAGAGAAGGAAAAGACCTACAATAACAAACCCAAAACAATTAAGAAAATGGGAATAGGAACATACATATCAATAATTACCTTAAATGTAAATGGATTAAATGCTCCAATCAAAAGACATAGACTGGCTGAATGGATTAAAAAAAAAAAAGACCCTTATATACAAGAGACCACTTCAGACCTAGGGACACATACAGACTGGAAGTGAGTGGATGGAAAAAGATATTCCATGCAAATGAAAATCAAAAGAAAGCTGGAGTAGCAGTTCTCATATCAGACAAAATAGACTTTAAAATAAAGACTATTACAAGAGACAAAGAAGGACACTACATAATGATCAAGGGATCAATCCAAGAAGAAAGATATAAAAATTGTAAATATTTATGCACCCTACATAGAGCAGCTCAATATATAAGGCAAATGCTAACAGCCATAAAAGGGGATATTGATAGTAACACAATAATAGTAGGGGACTGTAACATCCCACTTTCACCATGGGACATCAAAAATGAAAATAAATAAGGAAACACAAGCTTTAAATGGTACATTAAACAAGATGGACTTAATTAATATTTATAGGACGTTCCATCCAAAAACAAGAGAATACACTTTCTTCTCAAGTGCTCATGGAACATTCTCCAGGATAGATCATATCGTGAGTCACAAATCAAACCTTGGTAAATTTAAGATTTGAAATTGTATCAAGTATCCTTTCCAACCACAATGCAATGAGACTACACATCAATTACAGGAAAAAATCTGTAAAAAGTACAAACACATGGGGGTTAAACAATACACTACTTAATAACCAAGAGATCACTGAAGAAATCAAGAGGAAATAAAAAATTACCTAAAAAACAAATGAGAATGAAAACACAATGTCCCAAAACCTATGGGATGCAGCAAAAGCAGCTCTAAGAGCGAAGTTTATAGCAATACAATCCTACCTCAAGAAACAAGAAAAATCTCAAATAAACAATCTAACCTTACACCTAAATCAACTAGAGAAAGAAGAACAAACAAAACACAAAGTTAGCAGAAGGAAAAACATCATAAAGATCAGAGCAGAAATGAATGAAATAGGAAAAAAGAAAACAATAGCAAGGACCAACTAAAACTAAAAGCTGGTTCTTTGAGAAGATAAACAAAATTGATAAACCATTCGCCAGACTCACCAAGAAAAAGAGGGAGAGGACTCAAATCAATAAAATTAGAAATGAAAAAGGAGTCATTACAACAGACACTGCTGAAATACAAAGCATCCTACGAGACGACTACAAGCAACTTTATGCCAATAAAATGGACAACCTGGAAGAAATTGACAAATTCTTAGAAAGACTGAAACAGGAAGAAATAGAAAATATGAACAGAAAAATCACAAGTAATGAAATTGAAACTGTGATTAAAAATCTTCCAAGAAACAAAAGTCCAGGACCAGATGGCTTCACAGGTGAATTCTATCAAACATTTAGAGAACAGCTAACACCCATCCTTCTCAAACCCTTCTAAAAAACTTCAGAGGAAGGAACACTCCCAAACCCATTCTATGAGGCAACCATCACCCTGATACCAAAAGCAGGCAAAGAGACTACAAAAAAAGAAAATTACAGACCAATATCACTGATGAATATAGGTGCAAAAATCCTCAACAAAATAGTAGTAAACAAATCCAACAACACATTAAAGGGATCATACACCATGATCAAACGGGGTTTATCCAAGGAATGCAAGGATTCTTCAATATACATAAATCAAACAATGTGATATACCATATTAACAAATTGAAGGAGAAAAACCATATGATCATCTCAATAGATACAGAAAAAGCTTTTGACAAAATTCAACACCCATTTATGATAAAAACCCTCCAGAAAGTAGACATAGAAGGAACTTACCTCAACATAATAAGGGTCATATATGACAAACCCACAGCCAACATATTTCTCAATGGTGAAAAACTGAAATCATTTCCACTAAGATCAGGAGCAAGACAAGGTTGCCCACTCTCACCACCATTATTCAACACAGTTTTACAAGTTTTAGCCACAGCAATTAGAGAAGAAAAAGAAATAAATGAATCCAAACTGGAAAAGAAGTAAAACTGTCACTGTTTGCAGATGACATGATACTATACATAGAAAACCCTAAGGATGCTACAAGAAAACTCCTAGAGTTCATCAATGAATTCAGCAAAGTTGTGGGATATGATATTAATACACAGAAATCTCTTGCATTTCTATACGATAACAAGGAAAAATCAGAAAGAGAAATTAAAGGAACAATCTCATGTATAATTGCAAGAAAAAGAATGAAATACCTAGGAATAAGCCTACCTAAGGAGGCAAAAGACCTGTATGCAGAAAACTATAAGATACTGCTGAAAGAAATCAAAAATGACACAAACAGATGGAGAGATATACCATGTTCTTGGACTGGAAGAATCAATATCATGAAAATGACTATACTGCCTAAAGCAAACTATATATTCAATAAAATCCCTATCAAATTACGTATGGCACTTTTCACAGAAC
The DNA here is from genome assembly GCF_949752795.1 of Hyperoodon ampullatus. NCBI lineage: Eukaryota > Metazoa > Chordata > Mammalia > Artiodactyla > Ziphiidae > Hyperoodon > Hyperoodon ampullatus. The sequence continues at coordinate 56,337,618 of NC_136927.1, read as the reverse complement.
TAGAACAAAAAATTTTACTATTTGTATGGAATCACAAAAGACCATGTATAGTCAAAACAATCTTGAGAAAGAAAAACGGAACTGAAGGAAGCAGGCTCCCTGACTTCAGACTATACTCTAAAGCCAGAGTCATCAAAACAGTTTTGTACTGCCACGAAAACTGAAATATAGATCAATGGAGCAATAGAGAAAGCCCAGAGGCAATCCCACGTTCATATGGTTACCTTATCTTTGACAGAGGAGGGAAGAACATACAATGGAGAAAAGACAGCCTCTTCAACAAGTGGTGCTGGGAAAACTGGACAGCTACATGTAAAAGAATGAAATTAGAACACTCCCTAACACCATACACAAAAATAAACTCAAAATGGATTAGAGTCCTAAATGTAAGGCCAGATACTATAAAACTCTTAAGAGGACAACACAGGCAGAACACTCATTCACATAAATCTCAGCAAAGTCTTTTTGATCCACCTCCTTGAGAAATGAAAATAAAAACAAAAATAATCAACTGGGACCCAATTAAACTTAAAAGCTTTTGTACAGCTTAGGAAACAATAAACAAAATGAGAAGACCACCCACAGAATGGGAGAAAATATTTGCAAATGAAGCAACCAACAAGGGGTTAATCTCCAAAATATACAAACAGCTCATGCAGGTCAATATCAAAACAAAAGAACAAAAGCAAACAAACAAAAAAAAAACCCCAATCAAAAAATGAGCAGAAGGGCTTCCCTGGTGACGCAGTGGTTGAGAGTCCGCCTGCCGATGCAGGGGACACGGGTTCATGCCCCGGTCCAGGAAGATCCCACATGCCGCGGACCGGCTAGGCCTGTGAGCCATGGCCGCTGAGCCTGCGTGTCCAGAGTCTGTGCTCTGCAACGGGAGAGGCCAAAACAGTGAGAGGCCCACGTACCACAAAAAAAAAAAAAAAAAAAAAGGGCAGAAGATCTAAATAGACATTTCTTCAAAGAAGTAATACAGATGGCCAAAAAGTATATGAAAAGATGCTCAGCATCTCTAATTATTAGAGAAATGCAAATCAAAAGTACAATGAGGCATCATCTCATATTGATCAGAATTGCCTTCATTAAAAAGTTTACAAACATTAAATGCTGGAGTGGGTGTGGAGAAAAGGAACTCTCTTAGATTGTTGGTGGGAATGTAAATTGGTACAACCATTATGGAGAAGAGTATGGAGGTTTCTTAAAAACTAAAAATAGAGCTACCATATGATCCAGCAATTTCAGTCCTAGGCACATATCCAGAGAAAACCATACTTCAAAAAATTCATGCACCCCACAGTTTATTGCAGCACTATTTACAACAGCCAGGACATGGAAGAAACCTAAATATCCATCAAGAGAAATGAATAAATAAGATGTGGTACATATATACACAATGGAATATTACTCAGCCATTAAAAAAAACCCATGAAATAAGGACTTCCCTGGTGGTCCAGTGGTTAAGACTTCACCTTCTAATTCAGGGAGTGAGGTTCAATCCCTCGTCAGGGAGCTAAGATCCTGCATGCCTCGTGGCCAGAAAAAAAAACAAAAATACAAAACCATAAAACAGAAACAATATTGTAACAAGTTCCATAAAGACTCTTAAAATGGTACACATCAAAATATCTTTTTAAAAAATGAAATAATGCCATTTGCAGCAACATGGATGGGCCTAGAGATTATCATACTAAGTGAAATACGTCAGAAAAAGAAATGATATCACGTATATATTGAATCTAAAAAAGGTGATTTAAATGAACTTATTTACAAAATGGAAACAGACTCACAGACGTGGGAAAAAAACTTATGGTTACCAAAGGAGAAGGGTCGGGGAATGGATAAATTAGGAGTTTGGGAGTAACATATACACACTACTACATATAAAATAGATAATCAACAACTGTATAACACAGGGAACTCTACTCAATATTCTGTAATAACCCATATGGGAAAAGAATCTGAAAAACATGGATATATGTATATGTATAACTAAACCACTTTGCTGTACACCTGAAAATAACACAACTTTGTAAACCAGCTATACCGCAATATAAAATAAAAATTAAATTATAAAATAAAAATAAAATCTAAAAAAAATAAGAGAAATGGGGACTTCTCTGGTGGTCCAGTGGTTAAGACTCCATATTTTCAATGCAGGGAGTATGAGTTTGATCCCTGGGCAGGGAAGTTCTGCATGCTGCATGGTGCAGCCAATAAATAAATAAATAGATAGATAGATAGATAGATAGATAAAATAGAAATAGGGGGGCTTCCCTGGTGGCGCAGTGGTTGAGAGTCCACCTGCCGATGCAGGAGACACAGGTTCGTGCCCCAGTCCGGGAAGATCCCACATGCCGTGGAGCGGCTGCGCCCGTGAGCCATGGCCGCTGAGCCTGTGCGTGCGGAGCCTGTGCTCCGAAACGGGAGAGGCCACAACAGTGAGAGGACCGCGTACCGCAAAAAAAAAAAAAAAAAAAAAGAAATAGAAACTTATGCCCACACACACACAAAATCCAAGTACTCACTTCAAGAAAATTTTAATATGAAGACTGAGAAAATTTTTTTATCATGAAAGAGTGTTACATTTTGTTCAATTCCTTTTCTTCATCAATTGATATTATCATATGATTTTTCTTCTTTAGTTTGTGATATAATGGATTTCATGGATTGATTTCACATATTAAACCAGCCTTGCACACCTGAAATTAATTCCACTTTGTCAGGGAATGTTGTCCTTTTTATAGTCTGTTGGACTCAATTTGCTAAAATTTTGTTGAGGACTTTGTGTTTGACTATATGAGAGATACTGGTCTTCTAATTTTCTATATTTTTTTTATTGTTCTCTCTTAGTTGCATTTTGGTAGTAAGGTAACAGTGACCTCATAAAACAAAGTGGAAAGTGCCCTCCTCTTCTATATTCTGGAAGATATTATGTAAAATTAATGTTAATTCTTCTCTGAATGTTTGTTAAAACTCCAATGAAGCCATCTTAATGTGGGATTTCTTTTTGGGGGGAGATTTTAAATGATAGATTCAATTTCTTTAATAGTTATAGGGTATTTAGGCTATCTATTTCATCTTGGCTGAGTTATGATAGTCTGTGGTTTCTGAGGAATTTTGATCCCTTTCTTCTAAATTGTCAAATTATGATTGTGAAGCTGTTTACACTATTCCCTTATTACCCTTTAATGGCTGCAGAATCTGTTGTGATATTCCTTATTTCAATTCTGATATTGGTGATTTGTGATTTATTTTTTCAAAGAACCAGTTCTTTACATTCTTTTTTTTTTTTTTTTTTTTTTTTTTTTTGCGGTATGCGGGCCTCTCACTGTTGTGGCCTCTCCTGTTGCAGAGCACAGGCTCCGGACGCGCAGCCTCAGTGGCCATGGCTCATGGGCCCAGCCGCTCCGCGGCACATGGGACCCTCCCGGACCGGGGCACGAACCCACGCCCCCTGCATCGGCAGGCAGACTCTCAACCACTGCGCCACCAGGGAAGCCCTACATTCTTTTTTTTAATATTCTTTTACATTATAGTTTATCACAGAATATTGAATATAGTTTCCTGTCCTATACAGTAGGACCTTGTTGGTTTATCCATTTTATATACAGTAGTTTGCATCTGCTAACCCCAAACTCCCACTCCATCCCTCTGCCATCATCCCCCTTCCTCTTGGCAACCACAACTCTGTTCTCTATGTTGTGAGTATGTTTCTGTTTCATTAAAGCTCATTTAGGGCTTCCCTGGTGGTGCAGTGGTTGAGAGTCCACCTGCCGATGCAGGGGACATGGGTTCGTGCCCCGGTCCAGGAAGATCCCACATGCCACAGAGCGGCTAAGCCCATGAGCCTTGGCTGCTGAGCCTGCGCATCCGGAGCCTGTGCTCCACAATAGGAGAGGCCACAACAGTGAGAGGCCCGCGTACCGCAAAAAAAAAAAAAAAAAAAATTCATTTATGTCACATTTTAGATTCCACATATAAGTGATACCATATGGTATTTATTTTTCTCTTTTTGGCTTACTTAACTTAGTATGATAATCTCTACTTCCATCCATCTTGCTGCAAATGGTATTATTTCACTCTTTTTTATGACTGAGTAGTATTCCATTGTACACAGGTACCACATCTTCTTTATCCATTCATCTGTCAATGGACATTTAGGTGTTTCCCTGTGAATACTACTGTGAATAGTGGTGCTATGAACATTGGGGTGCATGTAACTTTTTGAATTATAGTTTTGTCTGGCTATATGCCCAGGAGTAGGATTGCTGGATCATATGGCAACTCTATTTTTGGTTTTTTGAGGAACCTCCATACTGTTTTCCATAGTGGCTGTACAAACTTAACAGTCCCACCAACAGTGTAGGATAGTTCCCTTTTGTCCACACCCTCTCCAACATTTATGGTTTGTAGTCTTTTTTTTTTTTTTTTTTTTTTTGTGGTATGCGGGCCTCTCACTGTTGTGGCCTCTCCCGTTGCGGAGCACAGGCTCCGGATGCGCAGGCTCAGCAGCCATGGCTCACGGGCCCAGCCGCTCCGCGGCATATGGGATCCTCCCAGACCGGGGCACGAACCCGTATCCCCTGCATCGGCAGGCGGACTCTCAACCACTGCGCCACCAGGGAGGCCCTGGTTTGTAGTCTTTTGGTGGCCATTCTGACCAGTGTAAGGTGATACCTCACTGCAGTTTTGAATGTATGTCTCTAATAATTAACACTGTTGAGCAAATTTTCATGTGCCTGTGGCCATTTGTATGCAAAGAGCCAGCTTTTTATTTCACTTATTTTCTCTACTGTTTTCTTTTTTCCAATCAATTTCTGCTTTTTATTTTTTCTTCTTATTGTTTGCTTTGGGCTTATTTTGCTCTTTTTTTTTAACAACTGATTATCAATTTATTTAAAATGTTGATTTAAGCATCGGCAATGGTGACTTCAACCTCGACTCCTGGCTCAATACTGATGGAAATGATCTGCTTAACAATCTCAGAAGGACTGTGCAGGTCAATGAGTCACTTGTGGATCCTCATTTAGAACCTTCATGACAAGGAGTTTTCCTGGTAGTTATTCTCAGAGTCGTGGTAGGCATCCGAACCAGTCCTTTCACTCTGGGATTCTTTTCCTTCTCGCCTCTGATCAGGTCATCACATACCTTCTCCAAAGACTTCGTGTTGCAGTTGGTGAGGGTGATTCTAATCCGGTGAATCGCTACCTCTGGCTCCAGGGAAGTCTTTCTGCTAGGCTATGACTGCAGTGCAGCTTCCTGACTGACTTGTTCCTGGGCGAGAGCAAACAGCGGTGAGTCAGGCACAGAAGCGGGAGTCCCCGGGCTCCACTGTAGTGGTGACCGCATCTTCCTCAAAGAGCTGCTTTTTTTCTTTTTAATACACAAAATAATTTTGAGAAAGAAGCTATAGTAATCAAGACTGTGGTATTGGTGGAGAGGTAGATACATAGATCAATGGAAAATAGTGGACAACACAGAAATAAATCTACATAAATATGCCTAATTTTTAACAAAGTAGCAAAAGGAATCCAATGTATTCATTTTCAATAAATGGTGCTGAAGAAACTGAAAATCTACTGGCAAAAAAAACCCCTCCATTTATATATTTCTTCTAGAAAAAGAGCAGGAGAAAATCTTTGGGACCTGGGACTAGGCAAAAAGTCAAGTCCTTGGGCTTGACACCAAAAGCACAAACCATAAAAGGAAATCCATAAAGCAAAAATTGATACATTAGACCTTATAAAAAATTTAAAATTTTGTTCTGTAAAACTCCCTGTGCAGCAGATGAAAAGAGAGAAAAATATTTACAAACTACATATCTGACAAAGAGCTACTATCTAGAATATAAAAAGAATTCTCAAAAATCAACAATAAAAAAGCAAACAATCAAATTAGAAAATGGGCAAAAGACATTAACACTTTACTAAAGGAGATTCTGTAGCAAGTAAGTACATGAAACGATATTCAACAACATATGGCATTAGAGAAATGCAAATTAAAACCACAATGAGGTATCACTATATACCTATCAGAATGACTAAAATAAAAAACAGTGATAGCACTAAATATTAGTGAGGATGCAGAGAAACTGAATCACTCATACATTGTTGGTGAGGCTGTTAAATGGTACAGTCAATCTAGAAAATAATTTGGAATTTCCTTTTAAAACTGAAAAACTGGGGAGTTCCCTGGTCATCTAGTGGTTAGAACCCCAGGCTTTCACTGCTGTGGCCCAGGTTCAATCACTTGTCAGGGAACTGAGATTCCTGCAAGCCATGTGGTGCAGCCGAAAAAATAAATAAATAAATAAAAACTGAAAAATGGGATTACCTTATGATTAGCAATTGTGTCTTAGGCATATATCCCAAAGAAACAAAAATGTATTTTCACACAGAAATATTTCACACAAATATTTGTAGCAGTTTTATTTGTATTTATTGTCCAAACCAGAAACTACTCAGATGTCCTTCTGAGGGTGAATGGTTAAAAAACTTTGACACATTCATACCATGGAATACGACTCAGCAATAAAAAGGAATTAATTACTGATATACACAAAAACTTGGATGAATACTAAGGAAAATGATGCTGAATGAAGAAAGCCAATATCAAATATATACATATATATATATATATAAAACATGTATATATATATATATATATATATATATAATATATATATGGCATAATTATAGAAATGGAGAAGAGAGTAGTGGTAGCCAAGGGTTAGAGATGGGAATTAGGGTATGTGTGTGTAGGGCTATAAAGAATTATCATGAGGGAGTGTTGAAGTGATGGTATAAGTTGAGTATCCTGAGGTTACACATGTGATCAAATTACTTAGAGCTATACACAAACACAGTCTAAGGAGTGCATATATAACTGGTGAAATCTGAATACATTCTGTGGTTTGTACCACTGTCAATTTTCTGGTTTTGATATTGTAATATAACTCTGTTATTTTTGGAGGAAGCTGGGTAAAGGCCACATGGAACCTCTGTGTAAATTTCTTTGAAACTTCTAGTGAATTTATAGCTATTTCAAAAAAAAAGTTTTTATTTTTATTTTTTTAAAAGGCATCAGGGCTTCCCTGGTGGCACAGTGGTTGAGAGTCCGCCTGCCGATGCAGGGGACACGGGCTCGCGAACTGGTCAGGGAAGATCCCACGTGCCGCGGAGCGGCTGGGCCTGTGAACCACGGCCGCTGGGCCTTTGCGTCCAGAGCCTGTGCTCCGCAACGGGAGAGGCCACAACAGTGAGAGGCCCGCGTACCGCAAAAAAAAAAAAAAAAAAAAAAAAAAAAGGCATCAGATAAGTCTACTTCTTGGACACACTGATTGAAACAATTCTAATCAAAGTTTAAAAATTGGACAATTTAGAGAAATCTCACTGCTTGTGTTTTTCAGAATCTTAGATCTTAGAGAGCCAATATACTACATCAGTCATTCTCAAAATGTATCTTTTACATACATCAGCATCACCTAGGAACTTGGTAGAAATGCAAATTCTCATTCCCCACCTCAGACTTAACAAATTAGAAACTCAACACTGGGTCCCAGCAATTCGATTTTAAAAAGCCCACCAAGGGATGCTGATTCACACTCATGTTTGAAAACCACCGTTCCAATGGGTGCTCCATAAATGCCAATGATAATGATGTTATAGGGCTTACCCTGGTGGTGCAGTGGTTCAGAATCCGCCTGCCAATGCAGGGGACATGGGTTCGAGCCCTGGTCCGGGAAGATCCCACAGGCCACGGAGCAACTAAGCCCGTGCACCACAACTACTGAGCCTGAGCTCTAGAGCCCACGTACCACAACTACTGAAGCCTGCGTGCCTAGAGCTCGTGCTCCACAGCATGAGAAGCCACTGCAATGAGAAGCCCGTGCACTGCAATGAAGACCCAAAGCAGCCAAAAATAAATAAATAAACTTATTAAAAAAAAATAATGATGATATATTTTATATTTGAATCACATTTTTTCCTAGTGGAGACCCTCTGTCAAAACCACACTCCAGGCCACCGCTTTCCCAAGCTGCCTGTGACTCCCTCCGATACATTCTCCATATATGTTTTCAACAGGGAAATCTTTCAAAAACCACCATCCTAGGTCACTAAAGCACACAAGCTTCTACTAAAGATGTAATTTCCCATAAAAGCCAAACTGTAAAGGGAACATTTGTTCCCATTAGACTTGGCTTAATGAGCACTCTTGGAACTACCTAAAGCCTTTATCCTCCACCCAGAAGTGATGCTACGAGAAGTGAAATTACATATAAATCAGTAGTGCCTTAAGCAATTTACAAAAGAGTCCCCAAATGTAAGTTACATAAGTATAAATAATAATATTAATATCTCCCTCATCTTGTCTTTATCTCTAGGACTGGGAGGATCAAAGCCACCTGATAAGTGCAGCTTCAAAGATCTCTCCCATTCCAGGTCTGGGAATGGGCACGCTGCAACAGGCCTCTCCATCCTCAGTTTCCACACTTCATAACCAGTAAAGGCTCCAAATCACCTAAAGTGGTTGTTAGAGCCTTTCTGCATATGATACCTTTTTTTATAAAATTAATGGCACTCATTCCAATAATGGCTTCAGCAGAGAAAACCCCCTTTTCAGTGCAATGTATCCCATTGTTGTTTGATTTTCCTCCATCACTAGAAGTGCCCTAGTTGTATACTTTAATGAATAAAATTGATTTCCAACAAATTTTGCTTTGAGTAGCTTTTATGTATTAAGACAGACCTAGAAATAATTGGAGACTCTGGGAGAGGTGACAAGGATTGGGAAGCAGGGAGCTAGTGGTAAAGCAGAGTTGGTAATCCTATCTCAAAATTTGGTTGGATTCCTTATGCAGTGACAGGGATGGGGGAGAATCTGAGGCCTGAGGGTAGGGTTACCCATGTGATAGGCTATATTGGCTCTGGAATTGTTGACCAGGTCAGAGGCTAAATGACTACAAAAGTGTGACTCAAGGTTAGACCAGCAGGGAGATGGACCCCACCACCCCAGGGAGTATCCAGCTGAGCAGCATGTGGCACTGGACCAGTGCCAGTCAGCATCACTGAAGTGGGTCCAGATGCTCATGGATAGGACTCCTGGACCAAGAGGAGGTCAGGTAGAGCTAGACAGGCCCCTGCTCTGAGTTGGGGGGAGGGGAGGAAGTGAGAAGCAAGCCCCCAAATGTGCTGCAGCCCACAGTGGAGATGGTAGGATGAAAGAGGACTTTGACTCTGCACCTATCCACCACTCAAACCTCTATCAGGATGGCACAGCATTCTCAAAAACTTTAGCTCAGGGAGGTTTTAGTACCTTGTCCCTGTCCAGACTAATGGGGAGGGACTCACTGATGAACACTTCTGGGAAGAAGGAGGAATAAGGGATGCACAAAGGTGGTTTAGGAACTTCTGGCTTCCATAGATTATCCTGGAACCTCGAATGGGGCATTTAGAAGGCTCAGTTTGGAGCAAAAAGACAGCAGCAAGGGGGGTAAGGCATGGAATGACATCAACACTATTAAAAACACTGCATCCCATCATTTTATTTTTCATTTTTTATTTATTTTATTTTTTTTCTTTTGCTGTACGAGAGCCTCTCACTGTTGTAGCCTCTCCCGTTGCGGAGCACAGGCTCCGGACGCGCAGGCTCAGCGGCCATGGCTCACGGGCCCAGCCACTCCGCGGCATGTGGGATCTTCCCGGACCAGGGCATGAACCTGTGCCCCCTGCATCGGCAGGCGAACTCTCAACCACTGTGCCATCAGGGAAGCCCCATCCCATCATTTTAAATCAGCAGTTCTCAACTCTGGCTGTACATTGGAATCACCTAAAGGAGCATTTAAAATTCCTAGTGCCTGAGTCTCGCTCCACACAATTACTTCAGAATGAGGGAGGGGGCCTAGCCATTGGTAACTTTTAAAGCTCCCCTGGGATTCTGATGTGGAGCCATTGTTCCGTTCTAGACCTTCACTACTTTTAAGTGTGATTCCCCAAACCACAGCACTGGTACCCTCTGGGAACCTGATAGAGATGCCAGGCCCCACCCCAGACCTGCTGAAGAGAATCTGCATTTGGACGAGATCCCCTAGGAACACTGCAGCTTGAGAAGCACCGTTCTTAGTGAACATTGAGAGCAGTGGGTCTCACCCCTGGGTGCCCATTAGAATTACCTGGGAGGTACATTTATCCTGTCAGGGAAGAAGAAATTTTCCTCTACCCTTCTAGGTTCTTCTGGCTGGTCTAAGAATTAAGTTGACATGGGACAGATCAACAGGAGAAAATCAAATAAAAGTTTGACAACACTTTACATGAGAGAGATCCAGGAGAACTGAGTAACTCACCAAAAATGGCCAAAACCCTCACCTTAAACACCAACCCAGCCCTACTAAACACTGACTTAGCAACTAAGTACAGTTAAGTAGGAGGACGGAAAGGGGAAGATGGTCCAGCACCTGCAGCCATGCTGGGGTGAATTGGTCACCTGAGGACCAAGTTACCTGGGCAACCAACTCCTCACCCTCAGAGGCACAGAGCTGGGGCCAGCAGAAGCCTGCAGAAGTGAAGCTGCTGAGGTTGAAGGCTTACCCTTCCATCCCCACTAGTGGCTCACAGTTGACCTGGAAGCTGGACTTTTCAAACAAACCCCCAGGAGACGTCAATTCTCCTCAGACCTCACATAATGTAGAAAGGTCTAAGCAGCCTCACACCCCTGCGAGGTCCTTATAAACAATCGTCCTTATAAAACATAATTCTCAACTTTTAGGTTGTGTATTTTTTTTCAGTCAACAATTTTGGCAACCACAAAGGGACCCAGAGCAGATCTCCCTCCTTTGCCTGAACTCTACGAGGATCTGGAGCCTGGTACAAACAGAGGTCTCTTGGTCCTGTCTACCCCCTCGGAGAGTCCAGGCATATTTGGGTGAGTCTGTCCTGGTTCATGGATCTCCCATTATTGGTTGATAATCTTAAATTTTAATCAGTGGTGTTAAACTCCTCTCTGGAGGAGTAGGTTGTCCTTGAAACTTAGTTTTAAGAAGAAGTACCTGGGTTATCCTCTGTGAAAGACACTGAGAAAGATTTTGCTCAGTTTAGACATGGTGGTTTTATCCTCAGGTGAAAGACTGGGAAGACTTTGGTCATTTGAAAGATCACTGAATAGGTTGGACTGGGTAATTAGGGGGAAGACTGACCCATCTTTTTTCCTTGATTTGGCTACCTTAATAGAGTTTGCTGAAATAAAACTGAAATCGTATGAGAGCTTTCAGCTCTGAAGAAGGGAACATCTCCTCTCAGCCAACAATTGCTTCCTCAGGTAATTGAGAAACTCGCAAAAGTGGTGGAAGCAAGTCCTCATACCATGCAGCAGTCCCTATAGGGAAACCCATTCATTTTAATTAAAGCTTGCTCTACCAGGGACATGAATAAGAACTGGCCATTCCATGATCTGAGCACCCATGGTGGTCTTATAATAACAGAGGAAGAACCTAAGACACATAGAGGAGCTGAAATGACTCTGGGGTAAAATGTAGAGCAGTTAAGCTCACAAGCAGCACATTGGCCCATCACATTATTCTCACAAGTGATTTTGATTTTATTTCAACAAACCAACCTCAGAATGGGGCACAAGCCTTTCAAAACAAAAGAAAAAGGGACAACATATTGCCAGCCTCCAATACCCCGGCCAGGTTTATGTACATACAAAACTTACAAGTACTTGCTTAATTGGGAACTAAAGAAAATTTTGCCCTGAAAATGACTAAAATGGGGCTATTTTATAGTGTACACAGTTAAGTTAGAAAAAACTGCCTTGATAAAACATCTTTTCAGAATTCTGACCTTAAAGAAACAAAGCCCTTCTAGGGGGAACTTGCATTTCTCTTCCTGTGTCTTTGACATGTAAATGTTCCACCTGATCTTCGGAGTTGTGTGTGTGTGTGCATGCGCCTGTGTGTATTTTGAGAATTTGGTCTCTGCCATGAAAAAGGTACACATATGGTATACGTTTGGCAGCCAACTGAATAGACTGGGATTCTGAGTAGTCTTTTGTGTGACTGTACCAACTCTCAGGGGCTTTTTGCCATCTTAACCTTCATTGTGTCAGCCTGTACAACAAAGGCCTTTACTTTCTTAAAGTATGTTTTGGAGTAAACTTTCTGGATCTTGTTTAGGCAGCATCCTTCACACTCTCTTGTGGGGAACCCTCTTGTGTCTCATTGGTTTCAGTCACTATTAAGATATATCTCATTAATGGCCAGATGATGGATCCTTTAAACTGAAAAAACTCTAAATTGGTAAATTTCTATAGACCTCTCATTATAAACAGCTATTTTATTGGTACCTGTGAGGAAAATTAATTAAATTATATTAAATTTATATATGTATAAAATGGTTAACTTAAGAACTCCCTTAGTTTAAAACAAGCAAGAAAAACCAGTTTGGGAAGCCTTATTTGTGTTCTCCTCTTCTCCTCAGCAGATCTTACAGATGCTAATAAAAACGTTAGAATAATTAATGTTAATTAGGTTGATTAACAGGAAAATAAGGGAAAAAAACCGAAGGGAAAGTCTAGACACTTTTTCCCAACAAGGTAGAAATTTTAAAGGGACTTATTTCAAATGGATAAAAAATCTTTAGATGGTTATTTTTAAATGGGATAAATAAAACAGATGTTAATGGGATTAAATCAAAGGTTTGATACAACACTACCTAAGGTTGGATGGGCCAAAAGGACCCCCCTATTGACCCCCAACAATAAAGGGCTCCAAACAAGTCTTCTTTATTTACCCCAGTTATATATATATATTTAAAAGGCTGGGAGAAAATTACAGAGATACCTGATCAACAATTACTTGGGGCAATATTTAGTCCAATTAATCAAGTTAAATGATTGACAAAAGGGCCAGAGTACCTTGACTCAACCCCTCCAGAACATTTTATACAAAAATAGATTAAAAGTTCAGGATAAAAAGAAAGGCTTCAGGGCCTCCCTGGTGGCGCAGTGGTTGAGAGTCCGCCTGCCGATGCAGGGGATACGGGTTCGTGCCCCGGTCTGGGAGGATCCCATATGCCGCGGAGCGGCTGGGCCCGTGAGCCATGGCCGCTGAGCCTGCGCATCCGGAGCCTGTGCTCCGCAACGGGAGAGACCACGGCAGTGAGAGGCCCGCGTACCGCAAAAAAAAAAAAAAAAAAAAAAAAAGAAAGGCTTCTAGGACTCCTTGTAAGACCAACACTTGTTGATTGGATCTGAATGGAAACTAACGTTAAAAGTATAAAAGTTGATAAATTTGAGATGAAAATTTATAAAAATTGGTATATTTAAATGGGCTTTATATAACATAGGTGATGCTCCAAGGACAATGGTGTTTCAAGGACAAAGGACGTCCCTGCCTGAAAAAGTTTCATCGTTACACCCCCTACTGGACTCTTAATCACCCTCCCCACCATGTTGCCAAGGTTACAAAATTCCTGAGCCCACCTGGGCCACACCTATAAAAACTCATCAATAGCACATGTTCAGGCTCAACTCTCCCAGGCTACAAGGAAGTCGGCCTGCTGTTCTTTCAGTGACCTTTCCCTCTAATAAATTCTATCTTCTTTACGTTCTGCCTTATGTCTGGAAATTATTTTCCAACCTGTGTTCGGACCACGACAAGATTGTTACATCACTTTTGCTTAATTATATTGTGGGATAAACATGTTTCACTGGAGAATGCTTCCCCTGCTTGGTATTATAAAAGAGGGCATATGAATCTTCCCCTAGGGAAATATTAATTAAACATACTAAAGAAAACCAATAGGGTTACCTGAGCCCATATAAGATAAAGTAAAGCCGAGAGCTAATATTAGGGGGCTAATAATAATAGAGATTTTGCTCTGGGTCTAACTTGTATACTCAGAAAGAGAGCCTTTGTTGAATGCCTTATACAAGTTTTTGAAGGCATGATAAATTAAACCCACTCTAAAGCTCTAAAACACAGAGCTCTGAAATTTCAGTTTAGTTGGAAATCTTCTCACTGATATAGAAAAACAAATTAAAGAAAATACATTTGGGTAAATCAATCTTTTAATATCATGTATGTGACAGACCAGTTCTCTGGGGAATTAAAAGCAGTTGTCTTTGACTTGCAAATCTCTACAAATCAGAAATGTAAATACAGCCCACAGTGACCTGAGACTGAACCTAATTAGCTCAATCAGGTAGAACCTGAAACCAAGGGGGAAAAAGGGAAAAGGTGGTCTTTTAAACTCAAACCAGTAGAAAGGCTCCCTCAACCAAAATCTAATTCATATCCTCCTTAAGGGTTTATCAAGGACAAATACAAAAGTCTTTTCCACAAACAGTAAAGTCTTAGTCGTCTGAGCAAGCAAATTTAATTTATTCCAACTGTTATTTATAAAACAGTAAGTTTATATTGTAATACCTGATTCATAACTAAGTTTTTATTTTTTATTTTTAAAATTTATTTACATATGTATTTATTTTTTAGCCATGCCACATAGCTTGCAGGATCTTAGTTCCCCAACCAGGGATGGAACCCCGGCCCCTGGCAGTGAAAGAGCAGAGTCCTAACCATTGGACCACCAGGGAATTCCCCATTAAAAAGGTTTTTAAAGTGAAGCTATGAGATCTCTAGTTTTATCTATTTATATGGCTGTGTGTACATTATATGTGATGTCTGTACCTCTGGAAAATATTATCAAAATTAAATGTATAAAAGAGCTCTATTTAATTGACTTAAAAGTAAGCACTTACAAACTAAACACTTCTAAGTATGAAAGAACCTGGCCAGAATAAATTTCAGGTTCACCTGATCTAGGAAATACTCAATATTAAATTAACATCTGGTATGCTAGCTTAAGCTAGTTTAAGCTTATTGGTTTAATCAATATAGACATGTTTTACTTTTATTGTACCTAGGTTTCCTGAATGTCAATACGTTCATGATATTTCTGTTACAGAGTTTGTCAATAACAACAACAAAATTAGCTTGGTTTGGTAATATTTTCATAGGTTATAAAATAAATGTAAATGAGATAAGAATTTTCAGGAGAACTCTTTAGGAATACTTATGCTTTGGGTATGTCTGTCTAATCCAGTTTCTCCAGATTTTGGTAAAGAGTTTTGCTAAATGATGGGAATTCACTGAATATCTAGGTCACTTCAAATAAGATAAGATACTGGAAACTTAATTGCTAAACAGGTCTAAATTTACCTACTTTTGTCTCCTTACAAGAGGGAAACTAAAGGTATTTGGGTTTATTAGACATGTATATTGTACCTCATTGAGGAAGGAAATTATGTTATATGTTTTAGAGGTTATGGGATACTCCAATCAGAAAATGCTGGTATGACAAATGTTTACAATTACTTGCTGCTTGTTGGTTTTTGCTAGAGATTAAGATTTTTAAGGGTTAAAATTTGTAGTATGTAATTAAAGCTACTAAAGATAATAAGGGGAACATTTCCATATACAAAGAAGTAGGATGTGTGTTTTCAGCAAAAGAAGGTATGGAAATATATTTTATTAAGGGGAAAGAATAAGTCTGTCCTAAAGCTGGTTATTTCTGGATAAAAATAATAAGGGACAAACTAATATGGATACAAAAATTTGTGGAAGGTTTGCAGAAAGGGAGCCCTGTAAAAGAAGTTTTGTACATAGTCAGGCTGGAATTAGACTAAATTTAATTAGGTAAATGGGCTTTGTTATTAAAAGTAGGCTGGCACAAGACTGGACTTGGTTCCTATCTCTGTTAAGAGAACAAAGTTTTCTTGGAATACTGCTTTTGGTAACAGATTGTGTGAGTTCCTTTGCCTTTCAGTGATCTGTACTTAGTTTTCTGTTTCTTAAATCTTTTGTCACTTTGGTTAAGTGAATAAGTATTGTTCTACAGTGATCTATGATCCTATCTGATCAAGTGTTTTGAGACCTTTTTAATATTTTTGACAAACTTCTCAAATATCAAATTCTAACAAGTTGGGCTTCCCTGGTGGCACAGTGGTTGAGAGTCCACCTGCTGATGCAGGGGACACGAGTTCGTGCCCCGGTCCAGGAAGATCCCACATGCCGCGCAGCGGCTGGGCCCATGAGCCATGGCCACTGAGCCTGCGCGTCCGGAGCCTGTGCTCCACAACCAGAGAGGCCGCAACGGTGAGAGGCCCGCGTACCGCAAAAAAAAAAAAAAAATTCTAACAAGTTATTTTGACCTCTAGCTAGCTCTGAGATGCTTCAAAGGAACCCTGAGACATCTCAGAGAGGAATATTAAATTAATATTATTTGGTTTATTTGGTATGTTAAATTACCTAAGAAGCATTGTCAAATGATTGGAGATGAATGTTTGGTTATATTGTATGGATAAATGTCATTAATACAGATATTCTAAAATTTACATGGAATTCTTAAAAATCTGATATGCTCTGGAATAATGTTATCAGTCACAATTCTAGTTATTATCTTAAAATGTATGTTCAAGAAATATCCAAGTTTCTTGTCAATTGCACTGTGATCAGATCTTTCACCATGTCATCTTTTGTTGTTTATACACAGTCACTGTTTTACTCTGATACTCATAACATGAAGATATCAAAGAAAATTCATAAAAAGAACTTTTTTTTTTTTTTTTTTTTTTTTTGCGGTATGCGGGCCCCTCACTGCTGCGGCCTCTCCCGTTGCGGAACACAGGCTCCGGACGCGCAGGCTCAGCGACCATGGCTCACGGGCCCAGCCACTCTGTGGCATGTGAGATCCTCCTGGACCGGGGCACGAACCCGCGTCCCCTGCATCGGCAGGCGGACTCCCAACCACTGCGCCACCAGGGAAGCCCAGAACTTTTTTTTTTACAAATATAAGTTCTGATAACTTTTAGATCATACCACTAAATTGGGTAAAAAATTTACAAAACTCTAATGGAAAACCCGAAGATTTCATCCAGATCAGGAATTAATTACATGGTACTGAATGAACTGATAAATATGATTTATAATTTTATGACTTTTTCTGAAATATACTGACTTTTTTAATAAGATTATTTATTTGTTTATTTATTTATTTTTGGCTGCATTGGGTCTTCATTGCTGCACATGGGCTTTCTTTAGTTGTGGCGAGCGGGAGCTGCTCTTCGTTGCAGTGCGCTGGCTTCTCATGGTGGTGGCTTCTCTTGTTGCGGATCATGGGCTCTAGGCGTGCAGGCTTCAGTAGTTGTGGCACTCGGGCTCAGTAGTTGTGCACACGGGCTTAGTTGCTCCGCAGCATGTGGGATCTTCCCTGAACCAGCATACAGCCCCTCTTGAGAATATCCTGGCCTCAGGGTAAAATATCCTCTGATACACTGTCTGATCTTTTCACTCCCCTTTATCCCATGTCCCTACCCCTGTTCTTTCTATTCTTCTCCCTATAAAAGATAAAACCCTCTTTGCATAACCATTGAGACACACATATTTTATGGTCAGAGTGTTTTCCCTCTGCCCCACTCCCTTTCCCTTTCAATAGTACCTTCTTTTCCCTTCAATAATTCTTTCAAATAAAGTCTCTTTGTATAGAGAGCAGACGTGAGAAATCACTTGACAGGGGAAATGGAGAAGCTAGGGGGTAGCTCTTTGGAAAAGTCACCCTAGGGACAGCATGAGGAAGCTGTGTCTGGGGAGGGTGAGAGGGTGAAAGATGGGAAGCAGGGTCCTAAGGACTAGCTGGGGATGATAACCTTTTGCCCAGGGTCAGCTGCAAAGAACAGGACTGAGGATCCAGGGGGTTGTGAGAGTGAGGGGGTCTGCTACCCCAGACTCAGGCCTGGATGCCATTTAAAATGCTCCCACCCCTTCTTCCCTGCTCTTCACTCCCCTAGCATGGGACACTGATGTGAATGGACCCAACATTGGCCAAAGAATGGAGACTGTAGACTGCCTCCTACCTGCTCCCACCACTGCAAACTTTCCTCTAGTAATTAACACCTCACTCTCCTATACCCTAGATTTCTCTCCCATAGACCAGCTCCTTCCTAGCACTCAAACATCTCCCTCATCTTAAACAGTTTCCTCTTTGACTCCCAGTCCAGAGGCTGCCCTATTTCTCCACAAATAACCAAATTTATTTAAATGAGTTGTCTTCATCACTTCATTCCCTCACCTCCGAGCCAAGCCTCCCACAGAGAAAGCTGCCAGCAGACCTCACGGTTCCACAGCATCTCCCTGTAGCCACATTTGCAGGCTTGTCTGACTTGACCCAACAGAGTTCCCCAGACTTGACCCTCCTCCCTGAAGCTTCTCCAGTGAGTTCATTAGTGCCACACGTTTGTTACTCCTATCTGTCTGGTTTCTCCTGAAACTTTGCTGTTTTCCCTTCTTTGTCTGGGCCTTGCTTGTGGTCTCTCTTTTCTTTTCTCCCCTAGCTATACTCTCTCCCAGGGTTCCAAGTATTACTTACATGCTGATGACCACTGGACTTAAATTTCCAGCTCGGCACAATCCCCTGAGTTCTAAACACATCCTCCCAGCTGCCTACCCAGCATCTCACCCTCAGAAAATGGCACCTCAATTCACATGGGAGTTGGTTGTCAGTCTTGCCTTTCCCTCACTCCCCACTCCCAAATCATCAGCAAGACTCATGGCTACTTCTTCTGAAATCTGCTTCTTCTCCTCATGCCCACTGCCACCACTCTAGTCTAGTCCAGGCTGTGGGCATCTCTCCCTGGACTTCTGTGAGCCTCTCACCTTCCATTCACCTTCTCCAAACTGGTCACCCTGCCCCGCTTAACCGCCATAGTGATCAGGTCCCTTTCCTGCTGAAAACTTTGATGGATTTTCACTGAGCTTCGGTGATAACCCTAAGTGCTAAACATGACCTACAAGGCCCAGCATCCTATGCTGTGTGTCCCCTTCTCCCCCTTCCCTTGCTCACTGTGCCCCAGCCATTTCCTGAACTCACAGAATTCTTTTCTACCTTAGGACTTTCCTCATGCTCTTCTTACTGTTTTGGAGCACATGCCTTCCCATTTTCTGCTTGGTTAATGCCAATTTACGTCTAAGTCACATCCATATATACTCAAGAAGGCCGTTCTGTCCTCCCCAGAGTACACCTGTCCTTATGATCTCTTGTCACACCTGAGCTTCTCCTTCCCAGTACTTATTATGTGTGGATTCTGGCTATTTATTTCTATAAATAGTTGTTTAATATCTATTTCCTCCATTTAACTCTAAACTAGGGAAGTGATCCTGTCTGTTTTCAACACGACTATAACTCCTAGTTCTTAGTATAGCACTAGACACAGAATAGGGGTTCAATAAATGGTTCTTGAATGTACACTAAGTATTTTACAATAATAAATAGACACACACCACAAGGACATGGAGTGCCCATCCCCCCAACTGCTGTGAGTGTTGACTGCCAATGTCACACAGCTGCCCCATTCCTTTGGAGAACTGCCCTCAGCTGAGGAGGGCTGCCTCATGGCAACCCTCAACCCCACCAATTACAGGCTTGCTCCCTTGCCTCAAGGTAAGGTGAGCAGAATAAGGAAGGGAAAACCAACACTTTGTGATGCCATTCATGCTCTATAGCTCCCCATGGGATCAGGCTGAAGCTAGACATCAC
Organism: Hyperoodon ampullatus; assembly: GCF_949752795.1. Classification (NCBI taxonomy): domain Eukaryota; kingdom Metazoa; phylum Chordata; class Mammalia; order Artiodactyla; family Ziphiidae; genus Hyperoodon; species Hyperoodon ampullatus. The sequence continues at coordinate 56,318,023 of NC_136927.1, read as the reverse complement.
CTGATGTAGGTCTTTCCTTAGCACCTTCTCTATCCTGCTCACCTAGCCAGTATTTCTTGAGAGCTCCTCCTTAATAAACCACTGAACAAGAATCTCGGTCTCAAGCTCTGCTTCTAGAAAACCCAATCTAAAACACCTATAATGTGGAGGATAATATGTGGAGTCAGGGATGAGAAGGAAAAATGAAATGAAGAGAAGTGAAATGAAAGGAAAGAGAGACCTTGTATGAACTAGTGCATGCCCCAAGAATTGAGGTGGATAAATCAACTCTCTGCATCTTTGGTCCCTCCCCCAAATTATTGAATGAGTGGAGAGAGGAGAGAAGGGGAGAAGAGGAGAGCCCTGCTTCTTCCCCCACTTCTCCCTTATATTCTCCATTCATCCCCTGTCCTTTCACCCCACGCTAACATCACACACACCCCTCCCCTACTGCTCTGCAGGTGATGCAAATGCACACTCTCCAATCCCTTTGGGTTTCTCTTTTAGTGCCCCTGGGAGGTAATAATGTGTTCAGTGAGGCCAGAAGGGATCTGGTGGTCCCCAATTCTTTAATGGAATCTGAGCCCCTCCTAAAGGAAGAGAAATGGACATTAGGTTCATATGAGGCAGGAGACAGATGGGCCCACAGGGCAAACTGTTGAGTTTGTTTCTTGTGGACGACACTCTGTGACGAGATGGGAATAACGGGACAATTGAGAGAGGAGGCAGGGCCCTGCCCAGATAGAAGATAAGAGACCACATATTCCTCATTCTTGAAGTCAGGAGACCTCCCCAACTACACATGCACAGAAAAGCTCTTGGAGGTCAAAAGGGGAGTGATGCCAACTAATGCTCACTTACCCATAGGCCTCTTCGGTAGAATCCATCTTGGCTAAGAGATGCATGCTCACACATGGGAAAATCCTGAGATATACCAAATATGGACTCTGAACCACGCAAATCAAAATGATGGGTCAAAGAAGACATGGAAGAAATGCCCCATAAAAGTGATTCAAACTGCTATGAGGGCGCGACTCTCTCTCTGAGTCCACCTGTGTGTCTATCTATACGTACTCTTTTTTTCTCTTAATAAATACTTTACTTGTTTCACTGCTTTCCGTCTTTGGGGGAAATTCTTTTCTGCAAAGCCATAGGGCCAGGGCCTTGTCACTGACCACTGGTCTAGTGGCTAGGCTTCGTTGCTCTCACAACCCCAAACTGACCTCAATCACTGGCCGGGAACTGAAACCCTGCTTCAAGCCACTGCAGGCTGAGGCCACCCGAGATCACATAAGCCTTCTTTGCCCTGGAACCACCTAGTATGCCCTGTGTGTCCTATAACACAATCTTTTGTTAATCACTAGCTAGGGCACTGGGTAAAGCAGTGTTTCAAATCCTGGTCCCCTGGGTTAATGGCATTTAAGAGACATAAATATGTTGCCATGGTGACACTGTAGCAGATTAAATTATAAATCCTCCTGGAGCAAATCTGCTTTAACAAGGTTAGACTCTGCATGAGGAGAGCAGAGGAAGTTCCATGCCCTCTCAGGACAAGGTTGGGGCCAGTGGATCTGAGAGGTGGTAGGGAAGTGGAAGAGCCACTACTCCTATCTCAGGCCAACATTTCTTGGTGCTCTGGGCTTCCTGAGTCAATCTTGCCTCTAGAAATGGAGTGTCTAACCCAAACCTTGTCACTGAAAGATATCTTGTGTCATTCTTTTTTTTTTTTAACATCTTTATTAGAGTATAATTGCTTTAAAATCGTGTGTTAGTTTCTGCTTTATAACAAAGTGAATCAGTTATACATATACATATGATCCCATATCTATTCCCTCTTGTGTCTCCCTCCCTCCCACCCACCCTATCCCACCCCTCTAGGTGGTCACAAAGCACTGAGCTGATCTCCCTGTGCCATGCGGCTGCTTCCAACTAGCTATCTATTTTACGTTTGGTAGTGTATATATGTCCATGCCACTCTCTCACTTTGTCACAGCTTACCCTTCCCCCTACCCATATCCTCAGGTCTATTCTCTAGTAGGTCTGTGTCATTATTCCCGTCTTACCCCTAGGTTCTTCATGACCTTTTTTTTCCCCCTTAGATTCCATATATGTGTGTTAACATATGGTATTTGTTTTTCTCTTTCTGACTTACTTCACTCTGTATCACAGACTCTAGGTCCATCCACCTCACTACAAATAACTGAATTTCGTTTATTTTTATGGCTGAGTAATATTCCACTGTATATATGTACCACATCTTCTTTATCCACTCATCCGATGATGGACACTTTGGTTGCTTCCATCTCCTGGCTATTGTAAATAGAGCTGCAATGAACATTTTGGTACATATCTCTTTTTGAATTATGGTTTTCTCAGGGTATATGCCCAGTAGTGGGATTGCTGGGTCGTATGGTAGTTCTCTTTGTAGTTTTTTAAGGAAACTGCATAATGTTCTCCATAGTGGCTGTATCAATTTACATTCCCACCAGCAATGCAAGAGCATTCCCTTTTCTCTACAACCTCTCCAACATTTATTGTTTCTAGATTTTTTGATGATGGCCATTCTGACCGGTGTGAGATGATATCTCATTGTAGTTTTGATTTGCATTTCTCTAATGATTAATGATGTTGAGCATCCTATCATGTGTTTGTTGGCAGTCTGTATATCTTCTTTGGAGAAATGTCTATTTAGGTCTTCTGCCCATTTTTGGACTGGGTTGGTTTTTTTTTTTTTTGTTATTGAGCTGCATGTTCTGCTTATAAATTTTGGAGATTAATCCTTTGTCAGTTGTTCATTTGCAAATATTTTCTCCCACTCTGAGGGTTGTCCTTTGGTCTTTTTTTATGGTTTCCTTTGCTGTGCAAAAGCTATTAAGTTTCATTAGGTCCCATTTGTTTATTTTTGTTTTTATTTCCATTTCTCTAGGAGGTGGGTCAAAAAGGATCTTGCTGTGATTTATGTCATAGAGTGTTCTGCCTATGTTTTCCTCTAAGAGTTTGATAGTTTCTGGCCTTACATTTAGGTCTGTAATCCATTTTGAGCTTATTTTTGTGTATCATGTTAGGGAGTGATCTAATCTCATACATTTACATGTCCCTGTCCAGTTTTCTCAGCACCACTTATTGAAGAGGCTGTCTTTTCTCTTCTGTATATTCTTGCCTCCTTTATCAAAGATACGGTGACCATATGTGTGTGGGTTTATCTCTGGGCTTTCTATCCTGTTCCATTGATCTATCTTTCTGTTTTTGTGCCAGTACCATACTGTCTTCATTACTGTAGCTTTGTAGTATAGTCTGAAGTCAGGGAGCCTGATTCCTCCAGCTCCATTTTTCATTCTCAAGATTGCTTTGGCTATCCGGGGTCTTTTGTGTTTCCATACAAATTGTGAAATTTTTTGTTCTAGTTCTGTGAAAAATTCTGGTAGTAATCTGATAGAGATTGAACTGAATCTGTAGATTGCTTTGGGTAGTACTGTCATTTTCACAATGTTGATTCTTCCAGTCCAAGAACATGGTGTATCTCTCCATCTATTTGTATCCTCTTTAATTTCTTTCATCAGTGTCTTCTAATTTTCTGCATACAGATCTTTTGTCTCCTTAGGTAGGTTTCCTCCTAGATATTTTGTTCTTTTTGTTGCATTGGTAAATGGGAGTGTTTCCTTGATTTCACTTTCAGATTTTTCATCATTAGTGTATAGGGATGCCAGAGATTTCTGTGCATTAATTTTGTATCCTGCTACTTTACCAAGTTCAGTGATTAGCGCCGGTAGTTTTCTGGTAGCATCTTTGGGATTCTCTATGTATTGTATCATGTCATCTGCAAACAGTGACAGCTTTACTTCTTCTTTTCCGATTTGGATTCTTTTTATTTCTTTTTCTTCTCTGACTGTTGTAGCTAAAACTTCCAAAACTATGTTAAATAAGAATGGTGAGAGTGGGCAACCTTGTCTTGTTCCTGACCTTAGTGGAAATGCTTTCAGTTTTTCACCATTGAGGATGATGTTGGCGGTGGGTTTGTCATATATGGCCTTTATTATGTTGAGGAAATTTCCCTCTATGCCTACTTTCTGCAGGGTTTTTATCATAAATGGGTGTTGAATTTTGTCGAAAGCGTTCTCTGCATCTATTGAGATAATCATACAGTTTTTCTCCTTCAGTCTTTAACATGGTGTATCACATTGATTGATTTCCGTATATTGAAGAATCCTTGCAGTCCTGGAATAAACCCCACTTGATCATGGTGTGTGATCCTTTTAATGTGCTGTTGGATTCTGTTTGCTAGCATTATTTTGAGGATTTTTGCATCTATGTTCATCAGTAATATTTGGTCTGTAGTTTTCTTTTTTGTGACATCTTTGTCTGGTTTTGGTATCAGGGTAATGGTGGCCTCGTTGAATGAGCTTTGGAGTGTTCCTCCCTCTGCTATATTTTGGAAGAGTTTGAGAAGGATAGGTGTTAGCTCTTCCCTAAATGTTTGATAGAATTCGCCTGTGAAGCCATCTGGTCCTCGGCTTTTGTTTATTGGAAGATTTTTAATCACAGTTTCAATTTCAGTGCTTGTGATTGGTCTGTTCATATTTTCTATTTCTTCCTGATTCAGTCTTGGCAGGTTGTGCATTTCTAAGAATTTGTCCATTTTATTGGCATTGAGTTGCTTGTAGTAATCTCTCATGATCTTCTGTATTTCTACAGTGTCAGTTGTTACTTCTCATTTTTCATTTGTAATTCTATTGATTTGAGTTTCCTCCCTTTTTTTCTTGATGAGTCTGGCTAATGGTTTATCAATTTTGTTTATCTTCTCGAAGAACCAGCTTTTAGTTTGATTGATCTTTGCTATCGTTTCCTTCATATCTTTTTCATTTATTTCTGATCTGATCTTTATGATTTCCTTCCTTCTGCTAACTTTGGGGTTTTTTGTTCTTCTTCCTCTAATTGCTTTAGGTACAAGGTTAGGTTGTTTATTTGAGATGTTTCCTGTTTCTTAAGGTAGGATTGTATTGCTATAAACTTCCCTCTTAGAACTGCTTTTGCTGCATCCCATAAGATTTGGGTCGTCGTGACTCCATTTTCATTTGTTTCTAGGTATTTTTTGATTTCCTCTTTGATTTCTTCAGTGATCACTTCATTATTAAGTAGTGTATTGTTTAGCCTCCATGTATTTGTATTTTTTACAGATCTTTTCCTGTAGTTGATATCTAGTCTCATAGTGTTGTGGTCAGAGAAGATACCTGATAAAATTTCAATTTTCTTAAATTTACCAAGGCTTAATTTGTGACCCAATGTATGACCTATCCTGGAGAATGTTCCATGAGCACTTGAGAAAAATGTGTATTCTGTTGTTTTTGGATGGAATGTGCTGTAAATATCAATTAAGTCCATCTTGTTTAATGTATCATTTAAAGCTTGTGTGTCTTTATTTATTTTCTTTTTTTATTTATTTACCTCTTTATTGGAGTATAATTGCTTTACAGTGGTGTGTTCGTTTCTGCTTTATAACAAAGTGAATCAGTTATACATATACATATGTTCCCATATCTCTTCCCTCTTGCATCTCCCTCCCTCCCACCCTCCCTATCCCACCCCTCCAGGCAGTCACAAAGCACCGAGCTGATCTCCCTGTGCCATGCGGCTGCTTCCCACTAGCTATCTACTTTACGGTTGGTAGTGTATATATGTCCATGCCTCTCTCTCGATTTGTCACAGCTTACCCTTCCCGCTCCCCATATCCTCAAGTCCATTCTCTAGTAGGTCTGTGTCTTTATTCCTGTCTTACCCCTAGGTTCTTCATGACTTTTTTTCCCTTAAATTCCATATATATGTGTTAGCATACGGTATTTGTCTTTCTCTTTCTGACTTACTTCACTCTGTATGACAGACTCTATGTCTATCCTCCTCATTACAAATAGCTCAATTTCGTTTCTTTTTATGGCTAATATTCCATTGTATATATGTGCCACATCTTCTTTATCCATTCATCTGATGATGGACACTTAGGTTGTTTCCATCTCCAGGCTGTTGTAAATAGAGCTGCAATGAAAATTTTGGTACATGTCTCTTTTTGAATTATGGTTTTCTCAAAATATATGCCTAGTAGTGGGATTGCTGGGACATATGGTAGTTCTATTTTTAGTTTTTTTTTTTTTTTTTTTTTTTTTTTTTTTTTTTTTTTTTTGCAGTACGCGGGCCTCTCACTGTTGTGGCCACTCCCGCTGCAGAGCACAGGCTCCGGACGCGCAGGCCCAGCGGCCATGGCTCACGGGCCCAGCTGCTCCGCGGCATGTGGGATCTTCCCAGACCGGGGCACGAACCCGTATCCCCTGCATCGGCAGGCGGACTCTCAACCACTGCGCCACCAGGGAAGCCCTATTTTTAGTTTTTTAAGGAACCTCCATACTGTTCTCCATAGTGGCTGTACCAATTCACATTCCCACCAGCAGTGCAAGCGTGTTCCCTTTGCTCCACACCCTCTCTAGAATTTATTGTTTCTAGATTTCTTGATGATGGCCATTCTGACCGGTGTGAGATGATATCTCATTGTAGTTTTGATTTGCATTTCTCTAATGACTAATGATGTTGAGCATTCTTTCATGTGTTTGTTGGCAGTCTGTATATCTTCTTTGGCGGAATGTCTATTTAGGTCTTCTGCCCATTTTTGGATTGGGTTGTTTGTTTTTTTTGTTATTGAGCTGCATGTTCTGCTTATAAATTTTGGAGATTAATCCTTTGTCAGTTGCTTCATTAGCAAATATTTTCTCCCATTCTGAGGGTTGTCCTTTGGTCTTGTTTATGGTTTCCTTTGCTGTGCAAAAGCTTTGAAGTTTCATTAGATCCCATTTGTTTATTTTTGTTTTTATTTCCATTTCTCTAGGAGGTGGGTCAAAAAGGATCTTGCTGTGATCTATGCCATAGAGTGTTCTGCCTATGTTTTCCTCTAAGAGTTTGATAGTTTCTGGCCTTACATTTAGGTCTGTAATCCATTTTGAGCTTATTTTTGTGTATCATGTTAGGGAGTGATCTAATCTCATACATTTACATGTCCCTGTTCAGTTTTCTCAGCACCACTTATTGAAGAGGAGGTCCTTTCTCCACTGTACATTCCTGCTTCCTTTATCAAAGATAAGGTGACCATATTTGCGTGGGTTTATCTCTGGGCTTTCTATCCTGTTCCATTGATCTATCTTTCTGTTTTTGTGCCAGTACCATACTGTCTTCATTACTGTAGCTTTGTAGTATAATCTGAAGTCAGGGAGCCTGATTCCTCCAGCTGCATTTTCCATTCTCAAGATTGCTTTGGCTATTCGGGGTCTTTTTTTTTCCATAAAAATTGTGAAAGTTTTGTTCTAGTTCTTTGAAAAATGCCAGTGGTAGTTTTGTAGGGATTGAATTGAATCTGTAGATTGCTTTGGGTAGTAGAGTCATTTTCACAATGTTGATTCTTCCAGTCCAAGAACATGGTATATCTCTCCATCTATTTGTATCATCTTTAATTTCTTCCATCAGTGTCTTCTAATTTCCTGCATACAGGTCTTTTGTCTCCTTAGGTAGGTTTATTCCTAGATATTTTGTTCTTTTTGTTGAATTTGTAAATAGGAGTGTTTTCTTTATTTCACTTTCAGATTTTTCATCATTAGTGTATAGAGATGCCAGAGATTTCTGTGCATTAATTTTGTATCCTGCTACTTTACCAAATTCATTGATTAGCTCTAGTAGATCTCTGTTAGCATCTTTAGGATTCTCCATGTATAGTATCACGTCATCTGCAAAGAGTGACAGTTTTACTTCTTCTTTTCCGATTTTGATACCTTTTATTTCCTTTTCTTCTCTGATTGCTGTGGCTAAAACTTGCAAAACTATGTTGAATAAGAGTGGTGGGAGTGGGCAACCTTGTCTTGTTCCTGATCTTAGTGGAAATGGATTCAGTTTTTCACCATTGAGTATGATGTTGGATGTGGGTTTGTCATATATGGCCTTTATTATGTTGAGGAAAGTTCCCTCTATGCCTACTTTCTGCAGGGTTTTTATCATAAATGGGTGGTGAATTTTTCGAAAGCTTTCTCTGCATCTATTGAGATGATCATATGGTTTTTCTCTTTCAGTTTGTTAATATGGTTTATCACGTTGATTGATTTTCATATATTGAAGTATTCTTGCATTCCTGGAATAAACCCCGCTTGATCATGGTGTATGATACTTTTAATGTGCTGTTGGATTTTGTTTGCTATTATTTTGTTGAGGATTTTTGCAGCTGTGTTCATCAGTGACATTGGCCTGTTGTTTTCTTTCCTTGTGACATCCTTGTCTGGTTTTGGTATCAAGGTGATGGTGGCCTCGTAGAATGAGTTTGGGAGTGTTCCTCCCTCCGCTATATTTTGGAAGAGTTTGAGAAGGATAGGTGTTAGCTCTTCTCTAAATGTTTGATAGAAATCTCCTGTGAAGCCATCCAGTCCTGAGCTTTTGTTTGTTGGAAGATTTTTAATCCCAGTTTCAATTTCAGTGCTTGTGATTGGTCTGTTCATATTTTCTATTTCTTCCTGATTCAGTCTTGGCAGGTTGTTGATTTCTAAGAATTTGTCCATTTCTTCCAGGTTGTCCATTTTATTGGCATAGAGTTGCTTGTAGTAATCTCTCATGATCTTCTGTATTTCTGCAGTGTCAGTTGTTACTTCTCCTTTTTCATTTCTAATTCTATTGATTTGAGTCTTCTCCCATTTTTCCTTGATGAGTCTGGCTAATGGTTTATCAATTTTGTTTATCTTCTCAAAGAACCAGCTTTTATTTTTATTGATCTTTGCTATCATTTCCTTCATTTCTTTTTCATTTATTTCTGATCTGATTTTTATGATTTCTTTTCTTCTGCTAACTTTGGGGTTTTTTGTTCTTCTTTCTCTAATTGCTTTAGGTTCAAGGTCAGGTTTTTTATTCAAGATGTTTCCTGTTTCTTAAGGTGGGATTGTATTGCTGTAAACTACCCTCTTAGAACTGCTTTTGCTGCGTCCCATAGGCTTTGCATCTTCGTGTCTGCATTGTCATTTGTTTAGGTATTTTTTGACTTCCTCTTTGATTTCTTCAGTGATCACTTCGTTATTAAGTAGTGTATTGTTTAGCCTCCATGTGTTTGTATATTTTACAGATCTTTTCCTGTAATTGATATCTAGTCTCATAGTGTTGTGGTTGGAAAAGATACTTGATACAATTTCAGTTTTCTTACATTTACCAAGGCTTGATTTGTGACCCAAGATATGATCTATCCTGGAGAATATTCCATGGTCACTTGAGAAAAATGTGTATTCTGTTGTTTTTGGATGGAATGTCCTATAAATATCAATTAAGTCCATCTTGTTTAATGTATCATTTAAAGCTTGTGTTTCCTTATTTATTTTCATTTTGGATGATCTGTCCGTTGGTGAAAGTGGGGTGCTAAAGTCCCCTACTATGAATGTGTTACCGTTAATTTCCCCTTTTATGGCGGTTAGTATTTGCTTTATGTATTGAGGTGCTCCTATGTTGGGTGCATAAATATTTACAATTGTTATATCTTCTTCTTGGATCGATCCCTTGATCATTATGTAGTTTCCTTCTTTTTCTCTTCTAATAGTTTTTATTTTAAAGTCTATATTGTCTGATATGATAATTGCTACTCCAGCTTTCTTTTGGTTTCCATTTGCATCGAGTATCTTTTTGCATCCCCTTCCTTTCAGTCTGTATCTGTCTCTAGGTCTGAAGTGGGTCTCTTGTAGACAGCATATATGTGGGTCTTGTTTTTGTATCCATTCAGCCAATCTGTGCCTTTTGGTGGGAGCATTTAGTCCATTTACATTTAAGGTAATTATCAATATGTATGTTCCTATTCCTATTTTAATTGGTTTGGGTTTGGTATTGTAGGTCTTTTCTTTCTGTTGTGTTTCTTGCCCTGAGAAGTTCCTTTAGCATTTGTTGTAAAGCTGGTTTGGTGGTGTTGAACTCTCTCAGCTTTTGCTTGTATGTAAAGATTTTTATTTTTCCATCGAATCTGAATGAGATCCTTGCTGGGTAGAGTAATCTTGGTTGCTGGCTTTTCTCCTTCATCACTTTAAATATGTCCTGCCACTCCCTTCTGCCTTGCAGAGCTTCTGCTGAAAGATCAGCTGTTAACCTTATGGGGATTCTCTTTTGTTTTATTTGTTGTTTTTCCCTTGATGCTTTTAATATGTTTTCTTTGTATTTAATTTTTGACAGTTTGATTAATATTTGTCTTTGCCTTTTTCTCCTTGGATTTATCCTGTATGGGGCTCTCTTTGCTTCCTGGAGTTGATTAACTATTTCCTTTTGTATATTAGGGAAGGGTTCAACTATAATCTCTACAAATATTTTTTCAGTCCCTTTCTTTTTCTCTTCTTCTTCTGGGACCCCTATAATTCGAATGTTGGTGTGTTTAATGTTGTCCTAGTGGTCTCTGATACTGTCCTCAGTTCTTTTCATTCTTTTTTCTTTATTCTGCTCTGCAGTATTTATTTCCACTATTTTATCTGCCAGGTCACTTATCCTTTCTTCTGCCTCAGTTATTCTGCTATTGATCCCTTCTAGAGTATTTTTAATTTCATTTATTGTGTTGTTCATCATTGCTTGTTTTCTCTTTAGTTCTTCTAGGTCCTTGTTAAATGTTTCTTGCATTTTCTCTATTCTATTTCCAATATTTTGGATCATCTTTACTATCATTATTTTGAACTCTTTTTCAGGTAGACTGCCTATTTCCTCTTCATTTGTTAGGTCTGGTGGCTTTTTATCTTACTCCTTCCTCTCCTGTGTCTTTTCCTATCTTCTCATTTTCCTTATCTTACTGTGTTTGGGGTCTCCTTTTTGCAGGCTGCAGGTTCGTAGTTCCTGTTGTTTTTGGTGTCTATCCCCCATGGCTAAATTTGGTTCAGTGAGTTGTGTAGGCTTCCTGGTGGAGGGGACTAGTGCCTGTGTTCTGTTGGATGAGGCTGGATCTTGTCTTTCTGGTGGGCAGGTCCATGTCTGATGGTGTGTTTTGGGGTATCTGTGGCCTTATTATGATTTTAGGCAGCCTCTCTGCTAATGGGTGAGGTTGTGTTCCTGTCTTGCTAGTTGTTTGCATAGGGTGTCCAGCACTGTAGCTTGCTGGTCATTGAGTGAAGCTGGGTGTTGGTGTTGAAATTGAGATCTCTGGGAGATTTTTGCCATCTGATATTATGTGGAGCTGGGAGGTCTCTTGTGGACCAGTGTCCTGAAGTTGGCTCTCCCACCTCAGAGGCACAGCACTGACTCCTCGCTGCAGCACCAAGAAACTTTCATCCACACAGCTGCCCCACGAGGTACGTCCAGCTGACCCACACCCACGGGCCTCCACCAGCACTGTGCCAATGCTTGTCGGGCTCTTGTGTCATTCTTTTATCCAATGCCTTGCCAGTCATTATGCAGCCTGCATCGTTCTGCATAATTAATGAGTTAATCCTCACAGTCATCCCCTCCCCATCACCACTACCAAGCTGTTCTTAGCTGGAATATCCTCCAAAGCAAGTGGTTAACAGTGCTCTGCCCCAAAAGATTAAAAGTGTCACGCATGTGCTTCCTCAAAGGAAGAGAGGAGGCAAATACTCAAGAGAATTACTACTGATGCAAATCTATTCAGGGAACTCACGATGAAATCTGACCCTTAGTTTTAAGTAGACAAGATTGGAAAGTTATGTAATTCTCACAATCAGCCTGTCCCTTCTAACACAAAGTGGACTTTTACAAACCCAGGTGGGCTCTCAGATTAAGTCTTGGTGGCTGACACTTCTCATAGATGATTATAGTCAACCAGTTAAGATTAAGGTACATTGAAGAAAACCAGAATGGCTGGGTGTGTTGTCCTGCAGGCAGCCCCTGATGGCCTATATCCTTACTGTTCAAATTATGGCCCATGGACCAAGGGCTTCAGGATCACCTGAAAACTTCTTAGAAATGGATGCTCAGGGAGATTGTTTCAAGATGGCAGAGTAGAAGGATGTGTTCTCCCTATGTCTTGCAAGAACAGCAGAATAACAGCCAACTGCTGAACAATCATCGACAGGAGGATACTGGAACTCACCAAAGATACCCCACATCCAAAGACAAAGGAGAAGCCACAATGAGATGGTAGAAGGGGTGCAATCACAATAAAATCAAATCCCATAACTGCTGGTTGGGTGACTCACAAACTGGAGAACACATACCACAGAAGTCCACCCACTGGAGTGAAGGTTCTAAGCCCCACTTCAGGCTTCCATTTTGGGCATCCAGCAATGGGAGGAGGAATTCCTAGAGAATCAGACTTTGAAGGTTACCGGGATTTGATTGCAGGACTTCGACAGGACTGGGGGAAACAGGGACTCCACTCTTGGAGGGCATACACAAAGTAGTGTGTGCATCAGGACCCAGGGGAAGGAGCAGTGTCCCCATAGGTCACTGAACCAGACCTACCTGCTAGTGTTGGAGGGTCTTCTGCAGAGGTGGGACATGGTTGTGTCTCACCGTGAGGACAAGGACAATGGCAGCAGAAGTTCTGGGAATTATTCCTTGGTGTGAGCCCTCCCAGAGTCCTCCATTAGCCCCACAAAAGAGCCCAGGTAGGCTCCAGAGTTGGGTTGCCAGAGGCCAAACAACCAACAGGGAGGGAACCCAGTCCCACCCATCAGCAGAGAAGTGGATTAAAGTTTTACTGAGCTCTGCCCACCAAAGCAACAGCCAGCTCTACCCACCACCAGTCCCTCCCATCATGAAACTTGCAAAAGCCTCTTAGATAACCTCATCCACCAGAGGGCAGACAGCAGAAGCAAGAAGAACTACAAGCCTGCAGCTTGTGAAACAAAAACCACATTAACACAAAAATAGACAAGATGAAAAGTCAGAGGACTATGCACCAAATGAAGGAACAAGATAAAACCCCAGGAAAACAACTAAATGAAGTAGTGATAGGAAACCTTCCAGAAAAAGAATTCAGAATAATGATAGTGAAGATGACCCAGGACCTCGGAAAAAGAATGGAGGCAAAGATCGAGAAGATGCAAGAAATGTTTAACAAAGATCTAGAAGAATTGAAGAACAAGCAAACAGAGATGCGCAATACAATAACTGAAATGAAAACTACACTAGAAGGAATCAATAGCAGAATAACTGAGGCAGAAGAAAGGATAAGTGACCTGGAAGACAGAATGGTGGAATTCACTGCCATGGAACAGAATAAAGAAAAAAGAATGAAAAGAAATGAAGACAGCCTAAGAGACCTCTGGGACAACATTAAATGAAACAACATTTGCATTATAGGGATCCCAGGAGGTGAAGAGAGAGAGAAAGGACCCGAGAAAATATTTGAAGAGATTATAGTTGAAAATTTCCCTAACATGGGAAAGGAAATAGCCACCCAAATCCAGGAAGTGCAGAAAGTCCCATACAGGATAAACCCAAGGAGAAACATGCCGAGACACATAGTAATCAAATTGGCAAAAATTAAAGACAAATAAAAATTATTGAAAGCAGCAAGAGAAAAATGACAAATAACATACAAGGGAACTCCACTAAGGTTAACAGCTAATTTCTCAGCAGAAACTCTACAAGCCAGAAGGGAGTGGCATGATATATGTCAAGTGATGAAAGGGAAGAACGTACAACCAAGGTTACTCTACCCAGCAAGGATCTCATTCAGATTCAATGGAGAAATCAAAAGCTTTACAGACAAGCAAAAGCTAAGAGAATTCAGCACCACAAAACCAGCTCTACAACAAATGCTAAAGGAATTTCTCTAAGTGGGAAACACAAGAGAAGAAAAGGACATACAAAAACAAACCCAAAAATAATGAAGAAAATGGTAAAAGGAACATACATATCGATAATTACCTTAAACGTGAATGGATTAAATGCTCCAAACAAAAGACATAGGTTTGCTGAATGGATACAAAAACAAGACCCATATATATGCTGTCTACAAGAGACCCACTTCAGACCTAGGGACACATTCAGACTAAAAGTGAGGAGATGGAAAAAAGATATTCCATGCAAATGGAAATCAAAAGAAAGCTGGAGTACAAATACTCATAGCTTTGAGTAGCAATACTCAAAATCTACTCAGAGAAAATAGACTTTAAAATAAGAATGTTACAAGAGACTAAGAAGGACACTACATAATGATCAAGGGATCAATCCAAGAATAAGATATAACAATTTTAAATATATATGCACCCAAGATAGGAGCACCTCGATACATAAGGCAACTGCTAACACATATAAAAGAGGAAATCAACAGTAACACACTAATAGTGGGGAACTTTCACACCTCACTTCCACCAATGGACAGATCATCCAAACAGAAAATTAATAAGGAAACACAAGCTTTAAATCACACATTAGACCAGATAGATTTAATTGATATTAATAGAACATTCCATCCAAAAACAGCAGATTACAATTTCTCCTCAAGTGCGCACAGAACATTCTCTAAGATAGATCACATCTTGGGTTCACAAATCAAGCCTCAGAAAATTTAAGAAAATTGAAATCATATCAAGCCTCTTTTCTGACCACAATGCTATGAGATTAGAAATGAATTACAGGGAACAAAATGTAAAAAACACAAACACATGGAGGCTAAACAATACGTTACTAAATAACCAAGAGATCACTGAAGAAATCAAAGAGGAAATCAAAAAATACCTAGGAACAAATGATAATGAAAACATGACGATCCAAAACCTATGGAAGGCAGCAAAAGGCTGTTCTAAGAGGGAAGTTTATAGCTATACAAGCCTACCTCAAGAAACAAGAAAAATCTCAAATAAACAATCTAACCTTACACCTAAAGGAACTGGAGAAAGATGAACAAACAAAACCCAAAGTTAGCAGAAGGAAAGAAATCATAAAGATCAGAGCAGAAACAAATGAAATAGAAACAAAGAAAACAATAGCAAGGACCAATAAAACTAAAAGCTGGTTCTTTGAGAAGATAAACAATATTGATAAACCATTAGCCAGACTCGTCAAGAATAAGAAGGAGAGGACTCAAATCAATAAAATTAGAAATGAAAAAGGAGTAGTTACAACAGACACCACAGAAATACAAAGCATCCTACGACACTACTACAAGCAACTCTATGCCAATAAAATGGACACCCTGGAAGAAATGAACAAATTCTTAGAAAGGTATAACCTTCCAAGACTGAACCAGGAAGAAATAGAAAATATGAACAGAACAATCACAAGTAATGAAATTGAAACTGCGATTAAAAACCTTCCAACAAACAAAAGTCCAGGACCAGATGGCTTCACAGGTGAATTCCATCAAACATTTAGAGAAGAGCTAATACCCATCCTTCTCAAACTCTTCCAAAAAATTGCAGAGGAAGAAACACCCCCAAACTCATTCTATGAGGCCACCATCACCCTGATACCAAAAGCAGACAAAGATACTACAAAAAAAGAAAATTACAGACCAATATCACTGATGAATATAGATGCAAAAATCCTCAACAAAATACTAGCAAACAGAATCCAACAACACATTAAAAGGATCATACACTATGATCAAGTGGGATTTACCCCAGAGATGCAAGGATTCTTCAGTATATGCAAATCAATCAATGTGATACACCATATTAACAAATTGAAGAAGAAAAACCGTATGATCATCTCAATAAATGCAGAAAAAGCTTTTGACAAAATTCAGCACCATTTATGATAAAAACTCTTCAGAAAGTGGAAATAGAGGGAACCTACCTCAACATAATAAAGGTCATAGATGACAAACCCACAGCAAACATCATTCTCAATGTTGAAAAACTGGAAGCATTTCCTCTAAGATCAGGAACAAGACAAGGATATCCACTCTCACCACTATTATTCAACATAGTGTTGGAAGTCCTAGCCATGGCAATCAGAGAAGGAAAAGAAATAAAAGGAATACAAATTGGAAAAGAAGAAGTAAAACTGTCACTGTTTGCAGATGACATGATACTCTACATAGAGAATCCTAAAGATGTCACCAGAAAACTACTAGAGCTAATCAATGAATCTGGTAAAGTTGAGGATACAAAGTCAATGCACAGAAATATTTTGCATTCCTATACACTAATGATGAAAAATCTGAAAGAGAAATTAAGTAAACACTCCCACTTACCATTGCAACCAAAAGAATAAAATACCTAGGAATAAACCTACCTAGGGAGACAAAAGACTTGTATGCAGAAAACTATAAGTCACTGATGAAAGAAATTAAAGATGGTACAAACTGATGGAGAGATATACCATGTTCTTGGATTGGAAGAATCAAAATTGTGAAAATGACTATACTACCCAAAGCAATCTACAGATTCAATGCAATCCCTATCAAATTACCAATGGCACTTTTTACAGAACTAGAACAAAAAATCTTAAAATGTGTATGGAGACAAAAAAGACCCCAAATAGCGAAAGTGGTCTTGAGGGGAAAAAACGGAGCTGGAGGAATCAGACTCCCTGACTTCAGAGTATACTACAAAGCTACAGTAATCAAGACAATATAATACTGACACAAAAACAGAAATATACATCAATGGAACAGGATACAAATCCCAGAGACAAACCCATGCACCTATGGTCAACTAATCTATGACAAAGGAGGCAAGGATATACAATGGAGAAAAGACAGTCTCTTGAATAATTGGTGCTGGGAAAACTGGAGAGCTACATATAAAAGAATGAAATTAGAACACTCCCTAACACCATACTCAAAAATAAACTCAAAATGTATTAGAGACCTAAATGTAAGACTGGACACTATAAAACTCTTTGAGGAAAACATAGGAAGAACACTCTGACGTAAATCACAGCAAGATCTTTTTTGATCCTCCTCCTAGAGTAACGGAAATAAAAACAAAAATAAACCAGTGGGACCTAATGAAACTTAAAAGCTTTTACACAGCCAAGGAAACTACAAGCAAGACGAAAATACAACCCTCAGAATGGGAGAAAATATTTGCAAATAAATCAATGGACCAAGGATTAATCTCCAAAATATATAAACAGCTCATGCAGCTCAATATTAAAAAAAAAAAAAACCAATGCAAAAATGGGCAGAAGACGTAAATAAACATTTCTCTACAGAAGACATACAGATGGCCAAGAAGCACATGAAAAGCTGCTCAACATCACTAATTATTAGAGAAACGCAAATCAAAACTACGGTGAAGTATCACCTCACACCAGTTAGAATGGGCATCATCAGAAAATCTACAAACAACAGATGCTAGAGAGGGTGTGGAGAAAAGGGAACCCTCTTGCACTGTTGGTGGTGGGAATGTAAATTGATACAGCCACTATGGAGAACAGTATGGAGGTTCTTCAAAAAACTAAAAATAGAATTACCATATGACCCAGCAATCCCACTATTGGGCATATACCCAGAGAAAACCATAATTCCAAAAGACACATGCACCCCAATGTTCATTGCAGCACTTTTTACGATAGCCAGGTCATGGAAGCAACCTAAATGCCCATCGAGAGATGAATGGATAAAGAAGTTGTGGTATATATGCAATGGAATATTACTCAGCTGTGAAAAGGAATGAAATTGGGTCATTTGTATAGACATGGATGAATCTAGAGACTGTCATACAGAGTGAAGTAAGGCAGAAAGAGAAAAACAAATATCACATCTTATCGCATATATGTGGAACCTAGAAGAATGGTACAGATGAACTGGTTTGCAGGGTAGAAATTGAGACACAGATGTAGAGAACCAAACGTATGGACACCAAAGGGGGAAAGTGGTGGGGATGGTGGTGGGATGAATTGGGATACTGGGATTGACATGTATATACTGATGTGTGTGAAATAGATGACTAATAAGAACCTGGTCTCTAAAAAAATAAATTAAATAAAATTCAAAAAAGAAAAAGAAAAAAATGGATTCTCAGGCTCCACCTTAAATCTACTGAATCAGAATTTGTATTGTAGGGGAGGAAAACAAATTATTCCCTACCCTCTTACATTCTATGACTGAAGCCCTGGAAATTAAACTGACAAAAGACAAATTAAGACAGAAAAACAGAGTTTATTAACATATGCATTGTGCATGTAGGAGAAACTCAGTGATGAACGACTCAAGAAGATGAATAGAACTTGGGGCTTATATTAGCATCTTAATAAGGAGCAATAAATTTGTACAGAAGTGAAAACACAAAGGAGAAGGGGTTTGAGGTTTTAAGGGTGGCAAGCTGTGGAAAGGTATATATATATGGGAGGAAACTAATGGAAGATAAGGGTTGTTTTAGTAAAGTTTGTTATGTAGATTCCTCTTGGTATTGTTCCTGGGCTGCTAAGAGTCTAGAGCTGTCTTCCTCTTCCTGCTGAGAGAGGGAGACACCCTAACACATGGAAATATAAATCCTGCTCTTAAGCAAATAGAGGAGGACATCAAAGAGCTTGTTTGGCATGTGCTGCTTCTCAACTGTCTGCAGCTCAGAATAATCCTTATGCCAAAGTGGCATATTTTAGGGTGGCAACTGATCCCCTATACATTTTTACCCTATTCCCAGGCAATTCAGATGCATAATAAAGCTTGAGAGCTGCTAGCTTTCAGCCCTTAGAGTTACTGGGGTGGATGCGTTCACGTGTGCAGATGCTGCTGCAAGTCAAATGGCACAATGGGCCCAGTCTCTAGCTTACATCTCACCACCAACTTCACTCAACACCATAGCAGGAACAAGCTTCAGTTTCTGATGACAATGTAGATACTAATGCCCTGATACGACATAAAGTGGAATTAGGGCCAAGAATTGGATTAGTTACTATCTATCAAAATAAAAAAAGTACACTCGGGCTTCCCTGGTGGCGCAGTGGTTGAGAATCTTCCTGCTAATGCAGGAGACACGGGTTCGAGCCCTGGTCTGGGAAGATCCCACACGCTGCGGAGCAACTGGGCCCGTGAGCCACAACTACTGAGCCTGCGCGTCTGAAGCCAGTGCTCTGCAATAAGAGAGGCCGCGATAGTGAGAGGCCCGCACATCGTGATGAAGAGTGGCCCCCACTTGCCACAACTAGAGAAAGCCCTCCCACAGAAACAAAGACCCAACACAGCAAAAATAAATAAATAAATTAATTAATTAAAAAATAGTCTCCATTCTTTATTTAAAAAAAAAAGTACACTGAACTTAGTGAGGGTGCTACTTGACACAGACAGTGTCTTAGAGCCTATTAATTCATTTATGTGCTCAGATGTCTCTGGGAAATATTTAAGGCATAGTACATAAGTCAACAAGATGGTTTTTTCTTTCTCAATCCCAGGCACTGTGAGATCCACGGGCTTCAGTGCAGACATGACCAAGTCCAAAAACCACACCATGCACAAGCATTCCTGAAACTGGCACAGGAATGGCATCAAGAAGCCCCAGTCACAAAGATATGAATCTCTTAAGGGAGTGGACCCCATGTTCCTGCAGAACATGGACTTGTACAAGGAGTACAAAGAAGGGCCTTAAGAAGATGCAAGCCAACAACGCCAGGGCCATGAGTGAACATGCCAAGGCTATCAAGGCACTCGTAAAACCCAAGGAGGTCAAGCCCCAAATCCCAAAGTGCAGCAGCCCCAAGCTTGGTCAACCTGCCTACATCACTCACCCCAATCTCAGGAAACATTGTGCCTGCTTTACCAAGGGTCTCAGGTTCTGCTGGCCAAAGTCCAAGGTTCAAACCAGGCCCAGGCTGCTGCTGTGGCTCTTGTTCTGGTTTCAGCTCAGGCTCAGGCTCCCAAAGGTGGCCAGGCCTCCAAGAAGACTCCAAAGTAGAGGTCTCTGCTCATTCAAGGACAGAAGGACTGGTATGACCTCTGGGCTGCTACCTGCATGGGGCTGGTGTCCTCCTGTGCTATTTGTACAGATAAACCTGAGGCAGGATCTGTCAAAAAAAATCAATCAATCAATCAAGAAGATGGACTTAGTTAAAAGTCAGAGTCAAGACAGAATAAAAACAAGAGTAGGGACATAAAATTGAATCAGGGTTGCAAATGAACACCATGAAGTCTAAACTCTTTTTTATGAGTGGGCCACAAATTTAGTGCTGCATTCTAGTAACCAAACATGAGAATAAACCCAGTCAACACCATTCTCATATGATAAAAAGAAGCCAATTGCTAAGAAGGAAGACAGTATTCTCTGTTCCTCTTCACAGTGAAACTTCTCAGAGGTGTTGTTTACACACACTATCCCTACCTCCTTGCCTCTGGTTCTCTCTTTGACCTACTCTCCATCTGGCTTCTGCTTCCCTAGTCCACAGAAGTTGCTCTTGACAAGTTCACTGTAGCCTTCATGTTGCCAAATGCAATGACCAGTGGTCCTTTCTCTGTCCCCACCTCATTTGACTTCTTAGCACCTCTCCTTCCGGTTGACCACTCATTATTAGAACATCATCCTCTTTGGCATCTGCAATACCACATTCTCCTGGTTTTCCTCCTGGTTTGCTGGTTGCTCCTTCCTTTCACATGCTACGGTTTCTTCAGGATACTGTATCCTGGGACTACTTCCCTTCTACATCACCACTTTCCTTATGTGATCTCATACCCCTAAGCCTTTAAATGCGATATGTACTGAAGTCTCCCAAATGTTCATCTTGTGGATCTCCCCTCTCCTCTGGGCTCTAGATGCAGATACAACTGCCTCCTCAACACTTCCACTGAGATATACCAAATGACATTCAAAATGGTGTTCAAACAGAAGATTCTTCATTTTATACTCAAACCAAGTCCTTCCACAGTTGTCTCAAGAAATAGCACCACCATCCAGCCAGTAACTATGCCCAGAAGCTAGACCATCCTCCCTGGCTCCTTCTTTTCTCTAATCCCCCCATATCCAATACCTAAATCCTATCAATTCTGCCTCCAAAAAGCCTCAAATACATCCCATCTCTACCACCACTACCTTCACCAGACGACTGCTAGAGCCTCCTCAGCTTCTACTCTCACCCTATCCAAGCCTCTCTCCACAGAGCAGTCAAAATAAGGTTTTAAATTCATACATCAATCTAGGCAATGGTCATCAAAAAAAAAAAAAAAAAAAAGGACAACCAGAATTATGGACCTCCTAATGAAAGTACACAACACCTCCCATGAGATTGTGTTTTCAAAAATATGAAACCTATATTTAATGATGTCTCTATCCCTAGATAGCAATTTATAGGAAAAAACAAGAGAAGCATTTCTTGGATTGTTTAACGCATCACTGGGGGAAGCATCAGAGTTGTGTGGAAGGGAAGTCATAGCAATAGCCCTCTCGGGGGCCTGCAGCAGCGGGTCAGCCCAGGTGCACAGCTCTTGGACGTGATCAGAGAGGAACTGGATGAAGGAGCAGCCCAAACATCCTCTGGCTAGTTCCTCCTCAGCAATTTTTTTCAGCCAGGCTCTCGAAAAATGCTGGGAAACAATGCGTTGCTGAGATGTTTCTCACCAACCTGCACCTGGAGGCAGCTAGACTGAGTGATCAGGGGCCGCAAATCAGGGGCAAAAGAAACAACATACTGATGAGAACATGCTAGGCAAGGAAGGGCTTCTAAAGGCCACAGGAACCCATGGCACTGTGGCCTACATGTGACCATGAAGGTTTCTAAACATTCTTACTGAATTCACTTAAAACAGATCTGCCTTTGAGTTAACACTTCTCTGCCCAGTGCTCTCAGAAGCCATCTATCCACTCAACTTGTTGGAAAAATAAACAGTGGTGCAATGTGATATTTGTCCCCTTTGAGGGTAACACCTCTTCTACAAAACCCAACAAAATGTGGGTTTTCCTTCAGCTCACAGCAGTGGGGTAAACAGGATGGAATTTCTGATTAGGCTATAAACCCAGACTTAAATGGATAAGGCAATTGCTAAGCCCACATCTCACTTTTCTTTCCAGATACACAGTACAGGTGTTCCCTGTGGGAAGATGGCATATCTTACAGAATCACTGATGCCACCATATGTCAAAGTGGATGGAAAGGAAACACCATCAGCATGTAGCTTTCATCAAGAAAGTCTCCAGAAACTGTTCACAAATAATATGGAATTGATACAGTAAAAGGTAGCAGGATCTACTTTCCCTGACTTGGTGTGAATGACCTTAGGGAAGTAGCTAAAATATTTTGATATTTGATTTAGCTTTCTTTCACATAAGGGTATGGTTACAGACCTCAATGGATTTGATATGAATTTAAATTTAAGAGAGTATATGAAATGACTAGAAAAATGTCTGACATAGTAGACATTCAACAAATACTGACTCTAATGAATTAATCTTACTTGCAATTCATGCTATTAGCAATTCAAATCTCCACTGTGAACAGATAGCTTTTCTGACCCTTGGTGCTAGCACTGAGTTACTAAAAACAACAGGAATTTCTCCAAGGTGACCGTCCACCTCCCAATCCTTTTTTCGCTTTCTCTAAACCTCAAATCACCCGCAACCATTTATCCACTTTCCTCCTCCAGGAAGAATGGTGTAGCTAAGCACTTAAAATCAGAAACAGGAATTAGACCCCTGAGTTCATCTATCTAATGACCACCCTCCCCAAGAGCTCCCACAAAAAGAGGGATAATTATGATGTGAGGTGGCAGAGAAAACTAATGCAAAATAAGAATGGAAAGTAAGTGGATGGAAAATTTAAAACGAGGACAGAGGGAGGAAGAAAGAAAACATTGAGTTATAGGTATCTTAGGGCTCACATTCTACTGGGGAAATGAAAAATTAACATAAGAACAAATGAATAAGCAAGAAATTTAAAGACAATATTAGCTGAGACCCTATTATATTAAAATGCCTCACCTGCCCCCCAACATCCTCTCCCCCTACCATACCCACCACACACACACACACACACACACACACACACACACACACCCCTCTAAACACAGACAACTTCACTTGGAATCAAAGCAAAAATCTCAGGGGCACGGACATGCAAGCAGTTATAAACACCCAGATTAGTAACTAGCTCCATCACTTATTAGCTGTGTGTCTTTGGCAAGATATGTAACCTCCCCAAGGCTCAGATTTTTATCTGTAAAGCAGGCATGCTAATAGATAATTCATGGCTATAGGAATTAAATTGATCATCCATACAAAGTGCTAAGTACAGTACCCCACTCACAGAAAGTGCTTAATAAATGTTAATTCTCATCTTTGCCATGTGGTTGTCAGTTAAGTGACACCAGTCTGCCTTTTTATCCTAAGGATCTTTGGTAACGTAATTCATGAGTGGCTAATTTTAGTGATTGACACTACAATGTATAAAACTAAACACTCATCCTTTGATTCCTTTTGATTGGAAAAAATCAGATAAAATATATGCCTATGCTCTGAAATTAACTTCAACTGAACATTAAAGATAAATACGTGTAATCCTTCCTACCTGTTTCCATAGTGAGGCATTTAGTCATATGTATCAGGTGTCTCTCCCTGATAGATGGGCCCTTGATACTGAGCAGGGCCCTGTGGGGCTCCTGGGCATAAAAGCCTTTCTGTGTTCCGCAGTTCCTTGATTACAAGAAATAGGTTTCATTCAGCCTCCATGACCTTCTCTGAGTTCCAGTGGGCAGATTTAAGCAGTTGTTAATTAGGGAAGGGAGGGGATGTGAGACAAGGGAGAAACAATCAAGAGAAACAATAGTGCAGCCTTGGGGCAAGGTCCTGGTTCCCCATCAAGGGATACACACAACAATATCTTTGAGCTGTTTTGTAGTTACTGAAACCCCCACCAGGTGGGAGAAGTTAATGGTTAATGACGGTGTGCTGCCCACAAGCAAGTAGACCCCAGACCAGTTGGAACTAGAAGGTGATGATACTGACTCCCACTTATCTCACCACCAACCAATCAGAAGAATGTCCACAAGCTGATCACGCCCTCTTTGAACTATTACTATAAAACTGCTCACTACCCTCTCCAAGTTGGGACACAGTTTTGAAGGCATTAGCCTGCTATGGCTCCCTTTGCCTGGCAAAGCAATAAAGCTATTTTCTACTTCACCCAAAACTCTGTCTCTGAGAGTTAATTTGGTGTCAGGGTACAGAGGCCGGTTTCGGCTTCACCCTCAGGTATCAACTTTCAGGAAGAGACACACTTTGAAACAGAGCAATGATGAGATACCTCTGCCTTGCCCCTGAGCCCATGAGTGACAAGAAAGACTAGTCCCTGTGCCTCCAGACTCCCCCAGCATACCAGGAAAGCGTAGTAGTGGTGTGCATTCTCTAGCTCCTCTACCTGGAAATTCAGAGGTGGGAATTCAGGCCATGTATAGGGCCTGCCACATATTCTAACCCAGCCTTACAAGCAATGCAGCTGATCCCATGTGGTATTGAACTCACAGCAGTGGTGGGTTGGGAGGCAAATAATTCATTCTACCTAACTGCCCCCAGTAGTTAAGGTAGAACACTATACTCCATGCAGGTAGTGATGTGCTCATAAATCATTAACAATCTACTCTTCAGGAAGGAAAGCTCTGATTTGTAGCAGGTGCAAATCCCCATGGTATAAATATTCCCACCATGGCTTAATTCAGGACATCAACTTGCTTACAAATTTCTGCAAATTTAATAATCAGCTCCCACGAGCCAGAACACCTGCTTCCAGCACATCATCCCATGCATCCCCCCTTCCTTTCCTCTCACCTCTCTCTCTTTTTCTCTCTCTCTCTCTCCCTCCCCCCTCCACCACCCCCTCCCTCCCCACCTTTCCTCTCTCTCTCCAAAGAATTGTGGTTCTTTCAAGATGTTTGAGTTGGTTTAGAAGTGGTACAGGCATCTGCTTCTCCCTCCAACCTTGAGACAAAAAGCATCTTTCTGTAATAAGAACTGAAGCCCTAAGCCCCCTTCTCTCCCCAAGTTCCTGGGGAATCCTCCCCAGGTACTTTCAAAGGAGGAGGAGGAGAATAGCTTGTTTTCAAAGCTCTCTATGGGAGAGGCATCTTCCTGGGAGCCCTGAAGACCCCATCCACCCATCACCTCTGGGCAGATTGGCTGTGTCAACCTCTATCTGAAAAGAGGCAAACCTTCACATTTGGGCAAGGAGCTATCAATTTCAGATGCAAAAATTCCCTCCTCCCCATCCTTCAGAGTTCAGGTTTGAACAGAACTAGCAAACAAAAAAGCTTTAAAATGGCATTTTCCTGCTTATAGCTGCCCACACTGACTTCTTCATTACACATATTGTATCACTGACTGACTATTAATTGCCCCACTGAGTCCTTTAGAATTAAATTGATGATGTTCCTCCATGTTACGAATGGAAAGTAATAGTTATGGAGGGACTGCCAGCAACTTTTGGTGGTCGTGAGAGCTTGAATGATTGTTTAGCAAATAGTCGCTCCTACTCCTTCCCACCATAGGAGGCACGTACTTCGTCACCCCATTGATTTTGGACTTGGCCATCTGACATGACTTCTCCATGAAGTGCAGACAGATATTACAGACTGCCACCTCTAAGCCTGGGACTTAGAAGGCCTTGTGTATTTCTGCTTGGCCACCTGGGACCTTTGATCTTCACCTTGAGAAGAACACACCCTAGGTAACAAGTCCAAAGAGTACAGGAAACATGGAGCAGACCTGGACCCGATCTTCGCCCAGAACCTGGATTCTAGCATCACCAGCCAAACTTCAACTGACCCTCAGACCCAGGGGTGAGAAGTAAATGACTGTTGTGTCAAGCCACTGAGTTGTGGGGAGGGTTGCTACACAGTATCACGGTGGCAAAAATAAACTAAGACAGTAGGCAACCTAGCATGTCACTGCAGAGATTAGAGTTCAGCTTGCTTCTTGGGCCCAGAAAAACAATGGGTACACTGTACTCCAAACTGCAATGTGTTGACACATGAACTCCAGTCCTGGAATACAATACAAGGTCCTGCCTACTCACCTCTTTATTTTTACTTTACTCTCCTATAATGATCACTTCACAGGATGAGACCTGGGGAGGGAGGGAAGTGGAAGGCACAAGGAAAAGTGGTCAAAAAGGGAAATCCAAAAAGAAGAAAAAGCCCCAATTCTGATGGCAGTTCAACCCAAGATTGATCTCTCTCTCTTTTTCTCTTTCTTTCCCTGCCAGCACCCACCAGGGTGTTTGTCCCTTGAGTTGATTTCAGTTATACTCTGATAAGAGTGCTTCTCTCTGGAGAGCTCAGAGAATTAAGTGACATCATCTCACTATTGCTCTGGGTATAAGAGTGTGGGGGTGGAGGGTAGGAATAGAGAGTTCCATTTATGGATGAGACTCCAAAGGCACAGGGCTCTTCTGTGGGTGATGGCAAGTCCCTGGCTCTGGCTGAGGCAGGCAAAGCTGGGCAGAAGCCAGATTCCTGCTCTGGATGCTGAGTATGAAAGCAGGATGCTTCTTTAAGTGTTCCCATCCCCTGAGTCCTGTCCCAAAAATCAGATTAGAACCAGGAAACTTGGCCGTTCTCAGATCTAACACATAATGATGATGTCTAAATCCCCTAAAACAATATGTATAACCATGAAATAGGAGTTCAACTTGGAATACAAAATATAAATGTATGTAACATGTTCAGTCTTATAAATGATTCATAACAAATTGTGTTTCGGATATATCATACACATTTGTCTACAGTCATAGCACCCTGAACACGACTGATCTTGTCAGATATATTATACACATTCTATAGCAAAACAAATACAGGCCAAGGAGCACACCTAACATACAGATCTTGGTTTCTAAATGCCATTCTCCACTAAAAGGAACCATGGGTGCATGGAGAAAAGGCCCAATTGCAGGGCTGGGGGAGGGCAAGATCAAGGTGATCTTGGAGCATCTTGCTCCAGAAACCCAGGACTTGATATAAATAGTGTCCTATCAAAAGAACATGGGATCTGGTTTGAAGAGGCTCCTACCAGGCAAATTTGGGACAATTTGTGCATCAACAATAAATGAATGAGGACAGTAATATGTTTTTATTGAATTAAAAAAGAAACCATAGTAACCATCAAAAGAAGATGAAAAAGATGACAGAGGAGGAGGTGAATGCAGAAGGTGCTAAGAAAAGCAATTCTTACCAGCTAAATAATATAGAAGGAATGGCAGAATTTGGAAAATTGCTGTTTTTCAACTTCCAATGTAATAATCAATACAGGCTTGGACATTTCATGAAACAGACAGCCTAGACCCTCCAAAATGTTCAAGTCTTTAACAAAGACCAAACCAAAAAGGGAGGACCTGTTCTAGATTGAGGGAGAATGAGTAAACATGACAACTAAATACAATGCATCATCCCTTATTAGGTTTTGGACTTGAAAAAAAAAAAGACATTGTTGGGACAACTGGGGAAATTTAAATATTCATGTATGTTAGACTTTGGTATCAATATTAAATGTCTTAGCTGTGACAACAGTATTATAGTTACGTAGGAGAATGTTTTTTGTTCTCAGAAGATACATGGTAAGTATTTAGGGATAAAATATCCTGATGTTTATAACTTATTTTCAATTGGTTCAGCAAAAGAAACATATATAAAAAGAAGTATAAACAAATCAGCAAAATTTTTATAATTAGTGAATCTAGCTGAAGGTATTCTTAGCACTATGCCTTCAACTTTTCTGCAGATTTGAAGTTTTTCATAATAAAAAGTTGAGGACAGAAAAGAAAATAGCATCTTAATTCCTGGAAATACTGGTGAAGGTTTGTTTGATCTCAAAGTTGGAGATGTTCTAAAGCTTAGAGATTCTGGGTTAAGATCATGTGACCTCACCAGAGTTATCCTGATGTCAGTGAGCAGACAAATGGGTTGATGGCCTTGAAGGGTGAGGGATGAGGAGTGTAGGACAGGGCTGAAGAAAAGACCTTCTTACTATACACATTGAGTGGGAATAACCAAAAAACCTAGTGACAGGTTATCCAGCCTAGTTGCTCCTGTGTTTGTACCAAGAGGGACCTCCTTTAACAATTTCCCCCTAGGGATCCATTGTCTTCTCATTCACTCAGCATTCAACAAATATTTATTGAGAACCTACTATATAGGTGAAGCATCATGCTAGTAAGAGGGTAGGTAAGGGAAACAAAAAACAGCAATATCCTTACCTCTGTGGGGCTCAAAGCTTAGTGGAGAATCCAGATATTAATGAAATAAACTTATGACTGTATGAAAAATTGCAACCTTGAGAAAATGACACATGCCAAGATCAGAAATATGGGTAGATATTAACTAAACTAAAACCAGAAGGAAAGAGGTGGATCATGGCTGAGTCTAATTTCCATTAGTATGTGTTGACTATGGCTCAAGTTTCCCCATTATTACTTAGAGATTCTCTCTCAAAAAAAAAATCTAATGCAAATTCCTGTGTTACATATGAGAAAAATGAGGCCCAGCCGCTCTAAAGTCTTATAGCTTGTTTCTCGAAGAAAATATTAGGACTACTCAGTTGAGTACCAAGTCCTTTATTTGATCTATTTTTCAGAAACACTTAGCTCTATAACCCAAACAGAAACCAAGGAATTAACTTTGTCACTCAATTCCTCCCCACTTTGCTAATTCATAGGAAGACCCACTAAATCTGAGTGGCTATGGAGTTCAGATATTCAGTGGATGACAATAAACTGAAGTGATTATAATCGCACTTGAGTGAAAACAGTCCCTAATTTTCCCAAAAGCCACAATCTACAGATGAAACTGACTCAAAGTAGGGAGAGAAATAAGAAATAAAAGGAAATCGTTACAAGACTTGGAAAGGTGTTCAAAAAGTTTTTGAGCTCATCCCGCAACCATCTCTGCATGCTTTGTCTCATTTCTGTACTATTTAAACATAATTTTGATGTCTGTCAGATTAAATTACCCACTTGACCAATTCATACCCTCAAGGTTAAATGCTATAATTATCCTTAATAAGCATAACTATCAGCCTGTTTTTGCTTGATGGTTATAAAGTTTTATGCCTTTTAATAATCCTCCTACAGGTAGAACATCATTTTTTTCAAAGAGCTGACATTCTGCTCTGCATTCAGTGTCAAACCAAATCAGAGTCTTGTTTTTGTTCACCAGAACAACATGAGCTTGAAAATGTGGCGTTGGAAGAAAAACCACATGCAAAAAATGTTCTCTCAGGAAAACTGGCAAACCAAGAAAATCCTACACAGATTTTGCAACAACAAAGCTTGCCTCCTAGAACAACTTTTTCTCTAGATTTAAGCTTATATAGAATGGATCATCTTTTTATTCTGCATGCTTTATAATATCTCCCAGCAATACTTACAGTCAGGTTTTGGAGCTGACACCCTTTTCTCTTTGGCTTGCCATGTGGCACTTTTCATACCACATTCCTACATCTCTCCACCCTGGGTTGTTGCTGTTATTGGTTCCATCCATGTAGGTGACTTATTTTCAACTAAAGTTTGGGTTCTGGAACTTCGTCCTGTGAGTGGATGTTCATATTGACCCCCATCCTTACACCTAAGTGGAATTTGGTGTGTTTCACTTTTGTATTATTTTCTTTCATATTTATATGGAGTTAAGTAAAAAAGGAATCTGTACTTAGTAAGGAGAGATCTTATGCAACATGTTTATTGTAAAGGAAGGGAAGGGACTATTGCAGTAGGGATTAACTTTGACCATAAAGTCTGCAAGTGTCCCAGGGTTTAGGCAAAAAGAAGTTTTCTTTTACAGGGAGGAGTAAACAAGCTAGAAAGAACCATGAGGGGACAAGGGCTGAAAGGGAGTGGCTAGATTGTAGGTTAGAGAATATTTTACCCTCATGCCAGCTATACTCAGGAGGGGCTGTTGAGGATGGGCTGTGTCTTAGCTCAGGCTGAGGGTGGACCAAAGTTCAAGCACCTGGGGAAAGGAGAGAATCTTAACCACAGTTTGGTAAACAAGCATTTTGTTCCAATTAGAGGGAGCAAGCAGTTTAGCCAATTGTTTATGAGGCAAAGAATGGAAAATTAGAGGCGGCTTTAGGTAAACAGGGTGGAAGGGAGGCATCTGTGATTCCTGTCTAAATTTTATGGGGAAAGGTGGTTCTTTGCAGTAAGCACCTTTTGTTTCCCAAACACAAAGGGTTGGGAGGATTTCTTAATTATCACAATTTTCCAGGAATATAGGACTTGGGTAAAATTCAACATTGTCAATGGCCACACTTAAGGCCAGGATCTAAGAGGCCTGAACATGCCATGTGATGCTTTTGCTGGCCCAGAAGCAGAAAGGAGCATCTGTGTTGTCAGAACAAGTGGGAAGAGTTGTCGCATCTCGGACATCAGCTTTACTTGTGCCCTCATCTGCCACCTCCCCTGTTCCATCCCATTTGGGAGCAGGCATGAGCTCCCTGTGAGCTGGAAAACACTGAAAATCTGGAGGATTCTTTCAGTTCTGCAGCCTACTTTCTATACCCTTATGATTTCCAAACACAATGATCTCATTTTAGAATTTCAACTATCTCCTGTTAGTCACTCCTTTCAGAAAATAACAACCTGGCTGTTAAAATGCTGTATGCTCATCATTGAAAGTATGGAGAATATGTCAATTAGAAAAAGAAAATCACTCCACGTTCTACAAACTAGGAGGTAACCATAGTTAATATTTAGTTGTATTTCCTTTCAGGACTTTAAAAAATGCATAAACTTCTGTGTGTGTGCTTTTTCCCTTGTGTTTTCCTTATTGGTTGTTGGAGGATATAAGAAGGTTTATGGTTGTTGATGCTGTTAACTGTTGTTATTGTTGTACTTTTTTTTTAAATAAATTCTTTTAGAACATTGTAAATTCACATGCAGTTGTAGGAAATAATACAGAAATATCCCAATGATAACATCTTGTGTAACTATATGTACATGTGTTTTTTAATAGTCACCTCTCAATGTCCATCAGCTGAAGACCTCCAGGAACATACCTGTAGTTAAACAAATTGGGTTTATTGTTCATTAAAACAAGGGAAAACGCACAGCAAAGGGAACCATGGGTATCTCAGTAGGAGGATGTTATAAAGGACTGACAGGATTGGGACTTATGTGAGGTGATTTGGGGGAGGGCTCAGGAAGCAGGGCTTTGCTCTGGATTGGATACTGTCAGGAAACAGAGACAATTCTGTGATTAGGTATCTTAATCATTCTTGTCTAGAAGGCAGGAAGAATGAACTGAGGTAAAGAAGCAGAGTCATGTCTCTTAGCCTGGATGGAGGCTGTTGGTTATTTTCATGTTTTAAGCAATGTTCATGTTTTTGTCTGGGTTCATACATGATTATGGAGAGATTTAGGCTTTGTCTTGATCCATCAGGGTCAAAGAGTGGCCTTGTCTGAATGAAATAATCTGTTTCTGTTCAATGCGAAAACACCACGGCCTAGCTGTGAGGTCAGTACTTGGCTATCAGGGGCCAGCTTACCTTTCTCATGCCTTACTGAATGTATAAATCAGGGGTTCCCAGAGAAACAGAATCAATAGGATATAGAGAGAGATATATAAGAGGAGATTTAATTATAGGAATTGGCTAACACAGTTAGGGAGGCCAAGCAGTCCCACAGTCTGCCATGTGTAAGCTGGAGAAACAAGAAAGCCAACAGTGCAATCAGCTCTACTTGGGAGTCTGGTGATCCAGCCTGATGTTAACTCCCAGGGTCCAAAGACCCAAGAACCAGAAGCTCTGATAGCAAGAGAGGTTGAAATTCCCAGCTCAAGAACAGAGACAGAATTCACTCTTCTTTTGTCTTTTTGTCTCGCTGGGGCCCCCAATAGATTAGATAATGCCCCCACATTGATGAGGGCAAATCTCTTTACTCAGTCTGCTGAATCGAATGCTAATCTCTTCCAGAAACACCCTCACAGACACACCCAGAATTAATGTTTGACCAGTTCCCTGGGCATCCTTTAGGTGAGTCAAGTTGACACATAAAATTAACTATCATACTGAACTTTCATATTATTTTGTAATTGATTCTCTTGGACTTTCCTAGGTAAATATCCACATTGTCTTAAAAATTTATGATAAAAGTTCTCTCTTCCTTTCCTTTATTTATACCTCTTACTCTTTTATTATTATATACTGAAACTTCTAGAGCAATATTAAATTATAGAAATGAGAGCAGACTTGGTTTTGTCTTATTCCTCATTGTAAT
Source organism: Hyperoodon ampullatus (assembly GCF_949752795.1). NCBI lineage: Eukaryota > Metazoa > Chordata > Mammalia > Artiodactyla > Ziphiidae > Hyperoodon > Hyperoodon ampullatus. Next base: position 56,285,989 of record NC_136927.1, on the reverse strand, counting down.
TGGAATGCCTGTGGTATTTTATCATGAAATATAGGTTGGGCTATTTGGGATGAGGTTTGGGAAGATGTTGATATCTAAGAAGGTTATGCATTAGCACACTGAACAAATTTCTTTCTTGTCTCAGTTTATTTAGGAATGACTGTTTAATTTTTATCACATACTTGTTTTGTATTTATAAAGACAATTATGTTTTTCTCCTTTTCTCTACTGGTGTGTTAAATTATATTAATGAATTTCCTATTATTATAAAATCCTTATACTATACTTCCAGAATGTCAGTGTTGGATTATTCCTGAATGAGTACCTAGATTTGAAGTACCAGAGGTTTATTCAGAATGTCTGCATCTATTCATATACAAGATGGGTTTCTAACTTTTGTGATGTCATCTTGGCAGTGTTTGGCATCAAATTTATTATAGTTTCACAAAATAAATTGGAAGACCCATGGCCTCTTTATGTGCCTGGAAACAAAAATTATCAGACAAAAATTGTCTATTCCTTTAGAGCAACACTGACCCATAAAACTTTTTGCGATGATGGAAATGTTCTCTATCAATGCTGTCCAATATGGCAGTCACTAGCCACATTTGGCTATTTAGCACTTGAAAAGAGGCTAGTGCAACTGAGAAACTGAACTTTACATTTTATTTAATTTTAAATGGTTAATTTAAATTTAAATAGTTACATGGGACTTGTTGCTTATTGTACTGGACAACACAACTTTAGAGTTTAAATGAAATAATCTGTGAAATCATACATGTCCAACACCTTTCTTGATGTGATTCTCTGGCAGCTGTTTCCATTTCTCCCACGTTTATTATTCTGACTTTTCTATTCTATGAAACAATTCTGGCAATTAATAATTAATAACAGTCTTAGGAGAAAACCTCACCTGAATTCTTCAGTTTAGAATGGTATATCATTTCGCTTAAAACAGTTTTAATCTCGTTCATATTTCCCATAATATTCCCTTTTTTGTTGTTAACGTTATATATTTGTATTTTCTCAATTAAGCTTGTTAGTTTTGCCTCTCTCATAGGATCTCAAACTCAAATGCCTAAGTGGGCAGGCAAATGAGCATTTGAGTGTGAGTACCTTAAAAATGCTCCTGCTCTTATTGAAAGTCAATCCCTATACCAGCCCCCTGCATCCCACCCTACCCTCCATCTCAGGAACCTCATGCTATTACATATCTGCTTCTCCATACAGTATCCCCACGCTTTCTCCTTGTCTACTGAATTCTCCCATTAGCCTTTAGATATGTTCTAATCACTTGGATTTTCTCTCTCTTTCCAGTTATCTCCTAAACTCCCTTCAATCTCCCACCTCTACTTTATGGCTGGTTGCATTATTTACCTATTGCTCCATAACAAATTACCCCCAAAATTTAGCAGCTTAAAACAAAAAACATTTTCTCTCCAAGAATCTGGGAAGAGCTTAGCTGGATGGGTCTATCACAGTACCTCTCATGAGGTTGCAGTCCAGATGTTGTTGGGGGCTGTAGTCACCTGAAGACTGGCTAGAGCAGGAGGGTCATCACATGGCTGTTGGTCAGAGGGTCTCAGTTCCTCCCCTTCTGGGCCTCCCCATAAACCTGCACATGACATGGTATCTTGATTCCTCAAGAGAGAGTGATCCAACAGAAAGAACTGCCAAGACAGAGCTACAGTGTCTTTATAAACTAATCTTGGAAGCGACAGACTATCACTTCTGCCATGTTTCATTGGTCACACAGTTTTAATTACCCTAATTCGATGTGAATACCAGCAGGCAGAGATCTTTAGGGGCCATGTTGGAGGGTGGACACATAATCTTAAAGACTATTTTTTTCTTCTGCTAGGTTTTTTATTCAGATCAAGAAGTTTCTTCTTTTTATCCCCTGATATGTCTATGCTTTGCATCTAATCTTCACAATCACCAATTATCTGATGCTGGGGCTCCTTCCTCCCTCCTCAGTGTCTACTATTTTTTCTCTCATCTTTTTCATCTTACATCTTTTCCTCTATATTCTGGGAAACTTCTCAAGTTTTCTCTTCCTATCACTGATTTGATTTTATACAGGTTTGATTCCAATCTACTGATCTTTTGAAGATTTAAATTCTGTAACTAAACTCTTCCTTTTCTTTTAACCCCCATTTATGATTGCTCATCAGCCACCTACCTCATCACCTCTGCTATATTATCACACTTCATTCATCTCTTACTTTGAGTACATACCTTAATTATATCAAGAACGCATTGTAGGTGTTTTCTGGAACATGCTCTTCCTTCTTGAATTAGATATTTTCTCAAAGAACTCTGCACTTTGCATCTTGATTCTCCATCTCTTAGTCATAAAATGTTTTCTTAGCTGCCACATTAGTTATTTCTTTTTACTAATTTTTAAACAAAGAAAAATCAATTTAATCTTAGTGTTTGGATTGTGGATAAGGAAAACATTTTGTCTCACTATAAGCCTCTATGCTATTAGTATCTTTACCTCACTCAGTTCTTAGGCTAGAAGGCCAATTGATATAAACTTGCATTTCCAGTTTTACAATTCAGCAACCCTGGCAAGAAAGAAAAGTAAAGCAGAACCATGCTCTCCCACCAAGGGAATTTTATCTCTGTTCTTCTCTGTTGGGCAAAACTATGATCCTGTGAACTAACTCACTGTTTCTAATTTGCTGTGTAGCGAAGAATTTGGCCTTCCACAAAATGAAGTCTGGCCTATGCCTTGGCTTTTGGGGGGTAATCTTTGCCATACTTAATAGAAGTGTCTTTGTTTAAGGTGGGGGCTGACCACATTGAATCTGAAAGTGGGGCTTGACACACACAAGAGTTTTAGGGTAGGGGCTGGCTATGACAGAAGAGCAACCATGTGAGTGCTTTGGGGCATTGTGGTATCAGTTGACCTGGAGAGTGAGTTCAACCAAGTAGGCAGTCAATCCATCAATTCTGCTTTCTTAATGAAGTCCCAATAAAAACTCTGTACTCTGAGCTCTGGTGACCTTCTGTGATTAGCAATACTCTGTATTGTCCTGCAACAATATGGAGAGGGTAACATGACTCCATGGGAAGAGGACAACATAAGCTTCACCTGTGGAACCTCTCAGACCCTGACCTATGTGTTTCCTTCCTTCGCTGATTTTAATCTGTATCCTTTCCCTGTAGTAAACCCTAACCATGAGTAAAATAATTTTTGGTGAGCTCTATGAGTCTAATGAATTATCAAACCTGAGGGTGGTTTGGGAGAACCCACAAATTTACAGCTGATGTCAGAAATGAGAGTGGTCTTGTGTGGAGACTATCACAATTTGGCTAACTCCAGGTAGTGGACTATTCCAGATGCCAGCTGGGGCTATACCCTACCTTTCCTAAGTCTGCTGCTTTATGTTGGCTAAAGCCAGTGCTGAGCAAAAGGTAGCTCATGTGTTGAAAGCCTCTCATTTGTCCCTAACACCCTTGCCTCCATGTCTCATCACTTGAGTTAGAGGGTTCCATCTGGGTGTCATCCACTTATTAGAAGGGGGATCAGAGAGCTTACCCTCAATCTCATCTTCCGTGTTGTCCTATATATACCACACATAGTACACATCCCTTGAAATCTCTATCCCCTTATTGCTGAGATTACTTTTCCCTACTTTTCATAGTCAATCAGTTATTTTAAGAGCTACCATGGATTGTAAGGTGATGAGGGGGGAGTCACAGGGTGAAGGGAATTATACTGCAAGGGAATAAATGGAATAGATATAAAACAAGATTTAACCCAACTTAAAATGTATTTGTTGCAGGAGGAAAGTCTTTGGAAAACCACACATTTATTTTTATTCTTTTCCCAATTTATCTGTTGCCCTGTACCTGCCTTCCCCTCTTCATTGAAATATGAAGTAAGCCACCTCCAATCCCATCTCTAGCCTTTCTTAGGTTCTAGCTCTAAGTGTGGGTTCACCATAGATACCGGAGTTACCAACAATAGAAAATACAGTGTCCATGACAACAAGAAAACCCAAGGCAGTGGCTGATTTTAACCATTTGGTTGTAAGCTTGTTTTTCCTCTTTTCCTTAAAGGCTTACTGCTTTATACTGAGAGCAGGCACACTGCTACACAGATAGGAGAATATCCATGTTGTCTTCTGGAAAAGGTGAGACAAGTTTATGGGTGTGACAGGTGCTGTATGAACAGTTCAGAGGAGAGGGGACAACTTCCTGCTAAAGAAATCAGAAAAGCTTCTTGGAGTCCTCATTTGAACTCAGGACGGCATGTGAGTTTTACTGGGGGAAGGCACACAGGTAGGCATTCCAGGGAGAATATCACCAGCATGCTAAGGTGTTACTGAACGCAAGTCCAGTGCCTGACGCACAGTGAGGCCAAACAATACCAAAACATTGGCGTTCGAAACAAAGAAAGGTTTATTGAAGGGCCATGCAAAAGATGGGTGATTCGTGCCTTAAAAATGCCAAACTCGGGCTTCCCTGGTGGCGCAGTGGTTGAGAGTCCACCTGCCGATGCAGGGGACACGGGTTCGTGCCCCGGTCCGGGAAGATCCCACATGCCGCAGAGCGGCTGGGCCCGTGAGCCACGGCCGCTGAGCCTGCGCGTCCGGAGTCTGTGCTCCGCAACGGGAGAGGCCACAACAGTGAGAGGCCCGCGTACTGAAAAAAAAAAAAAAAGTCAAACTCTCTGAAAGATTTCAGCAAAGCCCTTTTATAGGAAAGGTGAGGGAGGGGCGAGGTTAGTTGTTGCAAACTTCTTGGTGTCAGATCCTTTGTTTTTGAGGTCAGGTCACAGTCAGGTAATGATGTTCCTGTAAATCCCCACCAAACAAAATGTTATTCTCTGTTCTGACAAGATACGGCAAGGTCCCAAGGCACAACTTTCACCCTCCAAGGTCCAGGTCTTGGCTAAGAGGAGGGGGTCCCTGTGGGGGCCAGTTACCCTGCCCAGGAGCGTTCATCCAGCACCCAGTCTGGTTCCTCCTGCCAGTGTCCAGGCCCAGCTGAGGAAGCAGATCTCAGCTGGTAATGCCCTCAGGGTCAGGTTCCCAGACCCTGACCAGCCATCATCACTGAGGGAGCCAGGTGCCCAGGACCCAAATGGCCCTTAGGCTCCTCAAGTTGCCCAAACAGCAGGGGCCAGGTCTCGCAGACTGCGTCCCATGCAGACTGCAGCTGCCTTTAGGTCACAGAGTCAGGGATGGGGGAGAGGTTCACTGCCACCTCAAGGCCTGGGCTTGGCCAGTGGACAGCCTTGGCAAGGGCTCTGGAGCCCTACAGGACACAGCCCCCAACCTGTTCCCTGGGCCCCCCAGTTCACCTGCCAGTCCAAGGCCGAAGGGCCTGGAGAGCCCTGGGGAGAAGGCCAGGATCTGCCTCTTACCTCACTCTCTGTCAGACAACAACGACCGGCCTGAACTTTGGTCAGATGGAACCTCCAATCGCTAGGCTAGCAGTCTTGTTCTAACAGTCTCCAGGTAAAGTTTGCCTGGTAATGGTAGTGGTAATGGCTGCCTGCCAAAGGCTGCACACCTGCCCTGTCCCTATTACAAAGGTGCAGAGGAGGAAAAAAGGGAAAGCAAGTTCAAGGAATAATGATGGACTCACACTAGAATTGTTCAGGGAAGTGGGGGTGATAAAACCAAAAAATGGCTTATCATCCCATTGTGGAGACTTTTGAATGGTCAACTGAAGAGTTTAGATTCATTCCCAAATCAATTCTCTTTGAGTTACATGTCTACTTCCCTTGGATGGCACACGTATATTTTTTGTGCTACATCAACTAACACTGTGCTCTGTCTAGTGATGGTCCCAAAATAGTTGTTCATTTCAATTGAAATTATTAAACAGATAAAGAAGTCATTAATAATTTCTGAGAAGAGAAATGACTACATAAGTGAAACCAGGACCTACAACAGGTTCTATTGCTTTTTCAACAACCCTCACTCTCCTACTTACTTACCAAGCATGGATTTTATGATTTACCATTATACTTACTCCCTTTCATACACCATCAACTCTCTGCCCCTCTCTCACACAGCAAAACCCCAACCCTGGTTTAATCCAACTCTCACCTTACATGAGAGAAGGAAGAAGATAGAATCCGTGGCTGAACAAACTGGGGTTAGGGCTTGGATTTTTAACTCACACCCACTGGGGTTTCAGTCTGAGAAGCATACACAGAAAGTTCTTATAGTTAGCAATTAGTCCCTGTTCAAGCAACTTTAAGAAAAAAAACAGGGCTTCCCTGGTGGTGCAGTGGTTGAGAGTCCGCCTGCCGATGCAGGGGACACGGGTTCGTGCCCTGGTCTGGGAAGATCCCACATACCACAGAGCGGCTGGGCCCGTGAGCCATGGCCTCTGAGCCTGCGCGTCCGTAGCCTGTGCTCTGCAGCGGGAGAGGCCACAACAGTGAGAGGCCTGCGTACCGCAAAAAAAAAAAAAAAAAAAAGAAAAAAGAAAACAAACAAACAAACACCAAGCTCCAACCTGTAAAGAGCCTAGAAGTCATCAAACCCATCTATACAGGAAAAAGCTGGACAAAGGGAACATAATTGACTCTTCTTGGAACCATCAGATAACTGAAGTCACATGGCAAGCCACTATACTGAACTCTGGAGAGGGAGATGCATCCCAAGATTTGCTTTCCAGGAGTAAAAGCCATTAGAATCAGTGAGCTGGGAGAAGCACTTAAATCATCAGTTTGATGAACTAGAGTAATCTGAGTGCAGACTTGTGTGAGAGTGAGACACTCTGCTGGCCCCCTCAGCCATGGGCAGGGGAAGTGTGGACCATGATTATATGGACTGTCACTCCAGGAACCTCACCAGGTTCCCACAGGGATAATCTGAGGAAGATCCTTGTCTAGCCTGGATGGGAGAAGAAAAGAGTAGGCATCTTCAAACCTATCCACACTCTTATTATCCCTAACAGTAGCATAGTCTCCAGGGGAAAGGAACACCTCACTATAGAACAAAGATTAGAGCAGACTTCTCATCAGAAACCATACAAGCAAAAAGAAATTAGACTGAAACATTCAAAGTGTTGAAAGAAATTGTCAATATATAATTTTATATTCAGAGACATCATCCTTCAAAAGTGAAGGAGAAATAAATATTTCCTCAGACAAACAAAAACTGAGGAAATTTGAGAAAGCAGCGAAGATGGTGGAGTAGAAAGACCCTGAGCTCACCTCCTCTCCCAGGGACACCAAAATCACAACTATCTGCAGAACAATCATTGACGAAAATGACTAGAACCTACCAGAAAAGATCTTCTGCAACTACAGACATAAAGAAGGAACCACAATGAGACAGGCAGGAGGGGCAGAACTGTGATAAAATCACATATTCACGAGTGGGTGACCCACAAATGGGAGAATAATTATATTACAGAGGTTCTTCCACAGGAGTGAGAGTTTTGAGATCCATGTCAGTCTCCCCAGCCTCGTGGTCCAGCACCATGAAGAAAAGCCCCCAAAGCATTTTGTTTTGAAGGCCAGTGAGACTAAATTGCAGGAACCCAACAGGACTGTGGGAAATAGAGATTTCATTCTTTTTTTTTTTTTTCCTTTCTTTAATAGATCTTTATTGGAGTATAATTGCTTCAAAATACTGTGTTAGTTTCTGTTGCACAACAAAGTGAATCAGCCATATGCATACACATGTCCCCATATCCCCTCCCTCTTGAGACTCCCTCCCACCCTCCCTATCTCACCCCTCTAGGTCATTGCAAGGCACCGAGCTGATCTCCCTGTGCTGTGCGGCTGCTTCCCACCAGCCAACTATTTTACATTCGGTAGTGTATATATATGTCGATGCTACTCTCCCTTCGCCTCCACCTACTCCCTCCCACCCCATGTCCTCAAGTCTATTTTCTATGTCTACCTCTTTATCCTTGCCCTGCAACTAGGTTCATCAGTACCATTTTTTTTTTAGCATATGGTATTTGTTTTTCTCTTTCTGACTTACTTCACTCTGTATAACAGACTCTAGGTCCATCCACCTCACTACAAATAACTCAATTTTGTTTCTTTTTATGGCTGAGTAATATTCCATTGTACACATGTGCCACATCTTCTTTATCCATTCACCTGTCAATGGACATTTAGGTTGGTTCCATGTCCTGGCTATTGTACATAGTGCTGCAAAGAACATTGTGGTACATGTCGCTTTCTGAATTATGGTTTTCTCAGGGTATATGCCCAGTAGTGGGATTGCTGGGTCGTATGGTAGTTCTATTTTTAGTTTTTTAAGGAACCTCCATACTGTTTTCCATAGTGGTTATATCAATTTACTTTCCCACCAACAGTGCAGGAGGGTTCATTTTTTCACCACACCCTTTCCAGCATTTATTGTCTCTAGATATTTTGGTAATGGCCATTCTGACCAGTGTGAGGTGATACCTCATTGTAGTTTTGATTTTCATTTCTCCATTAGTGATGTTGAGCATCTTTTCATGTGCCTCTTGGCCATCTGTATGTCTTCCTTGGTGAAATGTCTATTTAGGTCTTCCACCCATTTTTTAACTGGATCTTTTGGTTTTCTTTGATATTGAGCTCCATGAGCTGTTTGTATATTTTGGAGATTAAACCCTTGTCTGTTGTTTCATTTGCAAATATTTTCTTCCATTCTGAGGGTTGTCTTTTTGTCTTGTTTATGGTTTCCTTTGCTGTGCAAAAGCATTTAAGTATAATTAAGTCTCATTTTTTTATGTTTCTTTTTATTTCCGTTACTCTAGGAGGTAGGTCAAAAAAGATCTTGCTGTGGTTTATGTCAAAGAGTGTTTTTCCTATGTTTTCCTCTAAGAGTTTTATAGTGTCTGGTCTTCCATTTAAGTCTGTAATCCATTTGGAGTTTATTTCTGTGTATGGTGTTAGGGAGTGTTCTAATTTCATTCTTTTACATGCAGCTGTCCAGTTTTCCCAGTACCACTTATTGAAGGGGGTGTCTTTTCTCTATTGTATGTTCTTCCCTCCTTTGTCATAAATTAGGTGCCCATATGTGCATGGGTTTATCTCTGGGTATTCTATCCTGTACCATTGATCTATATTTTTGTTTTTGTTCCAGTACTATACTGTCTTGATTACTGTAGTTTTTTGGTATAGTTTGAAGTTGGGGAGCCTGTTTCCTCCAGCTCTGTTTTTCTTTCTCAAGATTACTTTGGCTATTCAGGGTCTTTTGTGTTTTCATATAAATTGTAAAATTTTTTGTTCTAATTCTGTGAAGAATGCCATTGGTAGTTTGATAGGGATTGCATTGAATCTGTAGATTGCTTTGGGTAGTATAGTCATTCTCACATTATTGATTCTTCCAATCCCAGAACATGATATATTTCTCTATCTGTTTATGTCATCTTTGATTTCTTTCATCAGTATTTTATAGTTTTCTGAGTACAAGTCTTTCGCCTCCTTAGGCAGGTTTATTCCTAGGTATTTTATTCTTTTTGTTGCAATGGTAAATGGGAGTGTTTCCTTAATTTCTCTTTTTGATTTTTCATTGTTGGTGTATAGGAATGCCAGAGATTTCTGTGCATTAATTTTGTATCCTGCAACCTTACCAAATTCACTGATTGGTTCTAGTAGTTTTCTGGTGGCATCATATCATATGCAACCAGTGACAGTTTTACTTTTCTTTTTCAGTTTGGATTCCTTTTACTTGTTTTTCTTCTCTGATTGCTGTGGCTAGGACTTCCAAAACTATGTTGAATAAGAGTGGCAAGAGTGGACATCCTTGTCTTCTTCCTGATCTTAGTGGAAATGCTTTCAGTTTTTCACCACTGAGTATGATGCTTGCTGTGGGTTTGTCATATATGACCTTTATTATGTTGAGGTAGGTTCCCTCTATGCCCATTTTCTGGAGAGATCTTATCATAAATGGGTAAATCTTTTGAATTCATAAAGCTTTTGAATTTTGTCAAAAGCTTTTTCTGCATCTATTGAGATGATCATATGGCTTTTATTCCTCAATTTGTTAGTGTGGTGTATCACATTGATTTGCGTATATTGAAGAATCCTTGCATCCCTGGGATAAATCCCACTTGATCATGGTGTATGATCCTTTTAATGAGACTTCATTCTTAAAGGCTGCACACAAAGCCCCATGAACACTAGTACCCAGGTCAAAAGAGGTAATCTGATAGGGGCCTGGGCCAGACCTACCTGCTGGTCTTGGAGAGTCTCTGGGAGAGGCAGGGGGCAACTGTAGCTTACCCTGGGGACATAGACACTGGTGTCAGACATATTAAGGAACATCCAAATCTGTGAACACTGCTGCAGATGGCTGCCATCTTGGCTCATTAGCACCAAGGGCTGGCCCCACCCAATGCCTGTAGGCACCAGTGCTAGGACACCTCAGGCCAAACAACTAACTGGTTGGGGACACAGTCCCACCCATCAGCAAAGAGTCTGCCTAAAGTCTTTCTGAGACCACAGCTACCTCCACACACACTTAGACATGACCCGGCCCACCAGAGGGCCAGGACCCAGCTCCACCCACTAGTGGCAGGAACCAGCCCTTCTTGCCAGGAAATCTGCACTGGCCTCTAGACCAGCCTCACCCACCAGGGTCCAGAAAGCTACAATCACACAGCCTGTGGTCCAAGCCCAACAACAGCAAGCCAGATCCTACCCTGGGACCAGCTGGGCCCTGGCCCTGACTGCTAGCAAGCCAACATAACCTTTAGGACATTCTGGGACCCATATCCAACTGTCTCAGAAGCCGGCCCTCCTGCAATGATCTGAAATGTGCTTTGGGATCCCTAGGCCCTGCAGCCAGATTCCAGGAACCAGCTCTGCCTGCCAGTAAGCTGGCACTGGCCAGAACCTGGCTTCATCTGCCAGTGGGTGGGCAACAGCCCCATAGTCTTTGGGATCCTGACTCCATGCACCAGTGAGCCAGCAGTAGCTCTGGGGCCCCCCTAGGGTTCTGCAACCAGTGGCCTTGTGGCCAGGCCCCACTAAATAGCAGCCAGCAGTATCCAAGCAACCAACTGGACTAGAGGCCAACCAAACCTACCAGACCACCCACATAGTCAGCCCAACACAACAGAAGGACCCACACAGTCCTCTTGGGGGAATCCCTAGGACATATAGCTTTGGTGAAAAGAGGGGAGTGCACTGCTGAGCCGCATACGACATCTTCCACAGAAGGTCACTTCTACAAGGTCGAGAAACATAACTAACCTACCACATACATAAAAATACAAAAAGTAACTTAGACAAAAATGAGGCGGCAGAGACAAAGGATCAAGATAAAACCCCAGAAGAAGAACTAAGTGAAGTGGAGATAAGCAATCTATCCAAGAAAGTGTTCAGAGTAATGATCATAAAGATAAACAAAGAACTCAGAAGGAGAATGGATGCACAGAGCAAGAAGTTAGTTTTTAAAAATGAGTTAGAAAATATAAAGAACAACCAAACAGAGATAAAGAATACAATGACTGAAATGAAAAATACACTACAAGGAATCAATAGTAGACTAAATGATACAGAAGAATGGATCAGTGAGCTGGAAGACAGATGGTGGAAATCACTGTTGCTGAACAGAAAAAAGAATGATAAGAAATGAGGACAGTTTAAGAGACCTCTGAGACAACACTAAATGCACCAACATTTGCATTATAGGGGTACTAGAAGGAGAAGAGAGAGAGAAAGGGTATGAGAAAATATTTGAAGAGATAATGGCTGAAAAATTCCCTAACATGGGAAGTAAACAGTCACCCAAGTCCAGGAAGCACAGAGAGTCCCATAGAGGATTAACCTAAAGAGGAACACACTAAGATACATGGTAATCAAAATGACAAAATTTAAAGATAAAGAGAGAATAATAAAAGAAGCAAGGGAAAAGCAACAAATAACACACAAGGGAACTTCTATAAGGCTATCAGCTGATTTTTCAGCAGAAACTCTGCAGGTCAGAAGGGAGTGGCATGATATATTTAAAGTGATGAAAAGGAAAAACCTACAACCAAGAATACCCAGCAAGGCTCTCATTCAGATTTGACAGAGAAATCAAAAGCTTTACAGACAAGCAAAAGCTAAAAGAATTCAGCACCACCAAACCAGCTTTACAACAAACGCTAAAGGAACTTCTCTAGGTGAAAAAGAAAAGGCCACAACTAGAAACAAGAAAACTATGAAATGAAAAGTTCACCAGTAAAGGCAAACATACATTAAAGATAGGAAATCACCCACACACAAAGTTAGTAGGGAGATTAAAAGACAAAAGTAGTAAAATCATCTGTATCCACAATAAGCAGTTAAGGAATATACAAAACAACTAGATGTAAAATATAATATCAAAAATGGCAATTGTGAGGTGAGGAGAGTACAGATGCAGGGGTTTTTTGTTTTAGTTTTTTTTCTGCTCATATCTTTTGTCCATTTTTTGTCATTTCTACCGATTTTTAAAAATTATTTATTTTTATTTATTTTTGGCTGTGTTGGGTCTTCGTTGTTGCATGCTGGCTTTTTCTCTAGTTGTGGCAAGCAGGGGCTACTCTTCATTGCAGTGCATGGGCTTCTCATTGCAGTGGCTTCTCTTGTGGAGCATGGACTCTAGGTGTGCGGGTTTCAGTAGCTGTGGCACATGGGCTCAGTAGTTGTGGCTCGCGGGCTCTAGAGCACAGGCTCAGTAGTTGCAGTTCATGGGCTTAGTTGTTCCATGGCATGTGGGATCTTCCTGGAGCAGGGATCAAACCCGTGTCCCCTGCATTGGCAGGCAGATTCCTAACCACTGTGCCACCAGGGAAGTCCAAATGCAGGACTTTTAAAATGCATTTGAAATTAAGAGATCAGCTACTCAAAACAACTTATATAAAAACCTCATGGTAACTGCAAAACAAAATCTATAATGGATATACATACAAAAAGAAAAAGGAATCCAAACATAACACTAAAGATAGTCATCAAATCACAGGAGAAGAGAACAAAAGAAGAAAGGAAAGAAAGACCTACAAAACCAATTTAAAAATTAACAAAATGGCAATAAGAACACACATATGGATAATTACCTTAAATGTAAATGGGATAAGTGCTCCAGCCAAAAGACAGATTGGCTGAATGGATACAAAAACAAGAACTATGAAAGAAGCAAGAACAATTAGACTAGAACCAATGATCAAAAACATAATTAGGGAAAGCTGTCTCCAGTCAGAAAAAAAAAGTAAAGGTGAATATTTAGATTAAAAGAACTCTCTACATCACAGGGAACATCAGTGAAAAAGGAACTCCATACCTAGGACATCCTGGAAGGATTTTATTTACTTTATTAAAGAGAAAATTATATTTTCCATTATGAAAAGAATAAAGAATATACAAATATATTCTTGGAACATACAGATTAGCAAAAGGAAGAGAATAAAAATCATCTATTGTACCACTACCCAGAGAAAAACTATTAATATTTTGGTACATTTCTTTACAGTGCTATTAATGTACATATTACTTTTTATATACATGTGACATATAGTATATACAAACTTATATTTTCTATCCTTTTAAAACACTTTTATAATTAATAAATTAATACATATTAATGGTAGTAAAGTTGAAAATTGGAGGGAAATTATGAAGAAGGTGCCCAGAATCTACTTTCCCATAATTAATCACAATTAATATTGGGATGCATGTCCCCATAGGCTTTTTTTTACATAGTTGTACTCTGTACAATTTAATTCTTTTTTTTAAAGTTCCAGGTGTACAGCTAATGCTGTAATTCAACATCTGTATACAATACAAAGTGATCCACCACCACAAGGCTAGTTACCATCCATCATCACAGACTTGACTGCCTGTACCAATTTCACCCACCTCCCAACCCCCTTCCCTCATGGTAACCACTAATCTGATCTCCATATCTATGAGTTTGTTTTTGTTTTAGTTTGTCTGTTCATTTGTTTTTTTACCTTCCACATATGAGTGAAATCATATAGTATTTGTCTTTCTCCATCTGACTTATTTTACATAGCATAATACCTTCAAGTTCCCTCCACGTTGTCACAAATGATGGGATTTCATTCTTTTTTTTACAGATGAATAGTATTCCATTATGTATGTGTACCACATCTTCTTTATCCATTCATTCATTGATGGACATTTTGGTTGTTTCCATATCTTAGTTTTTTGTAAATAATGCTGCAATGAACACAGGGGTGCATATATCTTTTCAAATTAATGTTTTTGTATTCTTTAGATAAATACCCAGAGGTGGAATAGTTTGGTCATATGGTAGTTCTAATCTTAATATTTTGAGGACAATCTAATTCTTAAATATAGTTAACACAGAACACTTCGGAGATTCCAGATGGCAGATGATATAGAAGCCTTGTAGATGGGATAAAATTTAAGCCACAGAGTGATTCTGTAGTCTTTCCTAATCAATAAAACCCAAATATTCAGATCATTCAGGATGAGTTTTAAAAATGCAAAAGCCCATAAGAAAAATATAGTAACTCTTCTATTAGTTCCTGAGGTTTAAATAGTTTGGTCACTGCAAGCAACACCAGAATACAACAGCACATGCTAGTGTTTTGAGTTCTGTGGAGTAGCAGAACTTGTGTGGCAAAAACATTCTCTGGCTCTGAGAAAGCCACAGAAATAGAAAAGGAAGAAACTGTAGCGTTTGTGGTTGTGTCGGACCTGGCCAGCATCACAAATGCCTTGCAGAGACTGAGGGAGGGAGAAACAGGAGGGGAGGTGGAGAAGGAGGATTCAGGGAGTAGGAGCGAGGAGCCCTCCTGCACCACAGAAAAATAACCAGTAGTGGGAATGCTGGATCTTTGAAACTTTCCAGAGACATGGGGAAGAAAAACTATCAGAAAGACTATAGCACTATTGTACTGATTTGATGTAGTCCAAGATTAAGAGATGTTACTGGGGGTCAAGGACAAGACGGCAGTGTAGAAGGACCTGAGCTCACCTTACCTCACGAAAACCCCAAAATCACAACTAACTGCTGAACAACCATTGACAAAAAAGGGCTGGAACCTGCCAAAAAAGATATTTTACTTCCAAAGACAAAGAAGATGCCACAGCAAGATGGTAGGAGGGTGCATTCATGATACAATCAAATTCCATATCTGCCAGGTGGGCAACCCACAAACTGGAAAATAATTATATCACAGACGGACTTCCCTGGTGGTGCAGTGGTTAAGAATCCGCTTGCCAATGCAGGGGACACGGGTTCGAGCCCTGGTCTGGGAAGATCCCACATGCCGTGGAACAACTAATTCAATGCACCACAACAACTGAGCCTGCACTCTAGAGCCCTTGTTCTGCAGCAAAAGCCACCGCAACAGGTAGCCCACGCAGTGCAACAAAGAGTAGCCCCTGCTCTCTGCAGCTAGAGAAAGCTCACACACAGCAACAAAGACCCAATGCAGCCAAAAATAAAATAAATTTATTAAAAAATATATATATCACAGATGTTCTCCCACAGAAGTGAGAGTTCTGAGTCCCATGTCTGGCTCCCATCTGGCGGTCTGGAATAAGGAGGAAGAGTCCCCAGAATGTTTGGATTTGAAGGCCAGCGGGGCTTAATCACAGGAAATCCACAGGATGGGGGGGAAACAGAAACACTACTCTTGGAGGGTGCACACAAGATCTTGTGCACACTGGAACCCAGGGGAAAAAGCAATGACTTCATAGGAACCTGGGCCAGACCTACCTGCTGGTCTTGGAGGGCCTCCTGGGGAAGTGGGGGGCAGCTGTGGCTCACTGCAGTGACAAGAACACTGGTGGTGGAGGTACCAGGGAATACTGATTGGTGTAAGCTGTCCAGGAGGCTGCCATTTTGACACCAAGACCTGGCCCCACCCAACACCCTGTAGGCTCCAGTGCTGGGATGCCTTAGGCCAAACAACTAACAGGGCAGGAACACAGCCCTACCCATAAGCAGGTCTTCCTGAACCCACAGCCACCTCTAAACACACCCTTTGACATGGCCCTGCCCACCAGATGGACAAGACCCAGCTCCACCAACCAGTGGGCAGGCATTAGTCCCTCCCACCAGTTAGCCTGCACAAGCCTCTTAGATCAGCCTCACCCACCAGGGGGCAGCCACAAGAAGCAAGGGGAACTACAATCAAGGGGAACTACAATCCTGCAGTCCATGAGACCACAAACACAGAAAGTTAGACAAAATGAGATGGCAAAGGAATATGTTCTAGACGAAGGAACAAGATAAAACCCCAGAAGAACAACTAAGTGAAATGGAGATAGGCAAAGTACCTGAAAAAGAATTCAGAGTAATGATAGTAAAGATGATACAAGATCTCAGAAAAATAATGGAGGCACAGACAGAGAAGATACAAGAAATATTTAACAAAGAGCTAGAAGATTTAAAGAACAAACAACAGAGTTGAACAATAAAATAACTGAAGTGAAAAATACACTAGAAGGAATCGATAGCAGAATAAATGAGGCAGAAGAACAGACAAGTGAGCTAGAAGACAGGATGGTGGAAATCACTGCCATGGAACAGAATAAAGAAAAAGGAACTTAAAGAAATGAAGACAGTTTAAGAGACCTCTGGGTCAACACTAAAGGCGCCAACATTTGCATTATAGGGGTGCCAGAAGGAGAAGAGACAGAGAAAGGGTATGAGAAAATATTTGAAGAGATAATGGCTGAAAAATTCCCTAACATGGGAGAGGAAACAGTCACCCAAGTCCAGGAAGCACAGAGTCCCATACAGGTTAACCCAAAGAGGAACACACAAAGACACATGGTAATCAAAATGATGAAAATTAAAGATAAAGAGAGAGTAATAAAAGCAGCAAGGAAAAAGCAACAAATAACCTACAAGGGACTCCTCATAAGGTTATCAGCTGATTTTTCAGCAGAAACTCTGCAGGCCAGAAGGGAG
This sequence comes from Hyperoodon ampullatus, assembly GCF_949752795.1. NCBI lineage: Eukaryota > Metazoa > Chordata > Mammalia > Artiodactyla > Ziphiidae > Hyperoodon > Hyperoodon ampullatus. The sequence goes on along the minus strand of NC_136927.1, from coordinate 56,269,148 downwards.
TGGCATGATATATTTAAAGTGATGAAAAGGAAAAACCTACAACCAAGAATACTCTACCCAGAAGGCTCTCATTCAGATTTGATGGAGAAATCAAAAGCTTTACAGACGAACAAAAGCTAAAAGAATTCAGCACCACCAAACCAGCTTTACAACAAATGCTAAAGGAACTTCTCTAGGTGGAAAAGAAAAAGCCACAACTAGAAACAAGCAAATTATGAATGGGAAAGCTCATTGGTAAAGGCAAACATACAGTAAAGGTTGGAAATCATCCACACACAAATATGATATCAAAATAAGCAATCGTGAGAAGAGGAGAGCACAAATCCTGGATATTGGAAATGCACTTGAAATTAAGAGATCAGCAACTTAAAACAATTCTGTATATATATAGACTGCTGTATCAAAACCTCATGGTAACCACAAACCAAAAATCTACAATAGATATACACACACAAAATAAAAAGGAATCCAAACACAACACTAAACATAGTCATCCAATCATAAGAGAAGAGAACAAAAGAGGAAGGGAAGAAAACAAACCCAAAACAATTAACAAAATGGCAGTAAGAACATACATATCAGTGCTTCCCTGGTGGCGCAGTGGTTAAGAATCCGCCTGCCAATGCAGGGGACACGGGTTCGAGTTCTGGTCTGGGAAGATCCCACATGCCGCTGAGCAACTAAGCCCATGCGCACAACTACTGAAGCCCTTGTGCCTAGAGCCCATGCTCCACAACAAAAGAAGCCACTACAATGAGAAGCCACACACTGCAACGAAGAATAGCCCTCACTTGCCGCAAATAGAAGAAGCCCACGCGCAGCCATGAAGACACAGTGCAGCCAAAAATAAATAAATTAAATTAATTTTAAAAATACATATCAGTAATTACCTCAAATGTAAATGGATTAAATGCTCCAACCAAAAGACATAGACTGGCTAAATGGATACAAAAACAAGACCCCTATATACGCTGTCTATAAGAGACCCACTTCTGATCTAGTGACACAGACTGACAGTGAAGGAATGAAAAAAGTTATCCCATGCAAATGGAAATTAAAAAAAGCTGGAGTAACAATACTCATATCAGACAAAATAGACTTTATTTATTTTTATTTTTGGTTGTGTTGGGTCTTCGTTGCTGCACACAGGCTTTCTCTAGTTGTGGTGAGTGGGGGCTGCTCTTTGTTGCAGTGCGCGGGCTTCTCATTGTGGTGGCTTCTCTTGTTGTGGACCAGGGGCTGTAAGTGCATGGGCTTCAGTAGTTGTGGGACGCAGGATCTAGAGCACAGGCTCAGTAGTTGTGGAGCATGGGCTTAGTTGCTCCGCAGCATGTGGGATCTTCCCAGACCAGGACTTGAATCTGGACTTGAAACCGTGTCCCTGAATTGGCAGGCAGGTTCCTAACCACTGCGCCACCAGGGAAGCCCCAAAATAGACTTTAAAATAAAGACTGTTACAAGAGACAAAGAAGGACACTAAATAATGATCAATCCAAGAAGAAGATATAACAATTGTAGATATATATGCATCCAACATAGGAGTACCTCAATATATAAGGCAAATGCTAACAGCCACAAAAGGAGAAATCGACAGTAACACAATAACAGTGGGGGACTTTAACACCCCACTTACATCAATGGACAGATCATCCAGACAGAAAATCAATAAGGAAACACAATAGAAAAGGTCAATGAAACTAAAAACCTTTTGTTTTGAAAGATAAACAAAACTGATAAACCTTTAGCCAGACTCATCAATCAGTACACCTGATTTTCAAGTCCTCCCAGCCCAGATGCCAGCCATGCAAGTGACAGAGCCTTCAACTGATTCCAACCCCCAGCTATCAAGCCAGTCTCAAACATTGAGTCTTCCCAACTGCAGCCTCAGACATCCCCACTGTGCTCGTCCAACTCTCTGGCCTACACAATCCATTAGCATAATAAAACGGTGATTGTTTAAAACCTCTAAGTTTTGGAGTAGTTGCTACATAGCAATAATGGCCAGAATAGATCATAAGGCAATCCCATTCGGTTCCCTCAAACCCCCAAGAAGTATTCTGCCTTTTGAGCATTTTCCTGGTTGGGGGGAGGGAGGAAAGCATTCAGCCAGTAGACATAGGATTCTTTTGAGAAAAAAGCCGAGTTTTGGCATCTTCTAACCAAGCTTTACAGGGCCCCTCCTGGCAGGGGCAAGTCAGCCCCTTGCCCAGTCTGATATGGTCAGCCACTCCCAGCCCCATCCCAGCTCAAGACTCAAAGAGATGGTTCACTGCCCCCAATTCACCTCACAATAAGCCATCTCTGAGGAAAGAAGGTAAGGCTCTAAAAGCACTGTCAACCTAATCATTATGTAAGACTGATTGGATAGAAAACTGCCCTGGCATTGCTGCCTAACACTCATTTCTAACTGGCCACAATCCAGTTCTGTTACTGAATCATCTCCATCCCATGGTCATGTTTTACCTCTCATTTCCCCTTCCCAAGCAGACCTTTCAGACCCACCTTCATATAAATATCACCAGGACTCTTTCACCCACATTCATATGAACATCACCCCAGTGCTGTTTCACATCGCTCCACTCTACACAATCCTCCTGGCTTCTCCCCTCCCTCACTTGTCCCCTCCCACTTGAGTGAGCCGCCCTGGGATACAAGTATTTAAACCAAATCCTGTTTCCAATGGGTGTCTCAATATTTTTAAACCTCTTTCCTTACAAGCTTAGTGGAGCCTCTTGACCATAACAAGAGAACTAGATGTCTCATTTTTCCCAGGTTTATGCCTATTGACCCGGCTTAATTAATATTGGTACTCTCAAAAGAGCCCCAATTTGGGTAATAATGTATATGATCCCCCTAACCCTAACGCCTGTCTTCTATCATTTGCCATCCTTCACATGAGACAAACCCCTACCTAATTTCTTGGCAGGAATAATGATCAAGAACACACAATGTTTTATACAAGAAACCTCAGGTAATGTCCAGAGTGGACTTGTTATATGGTTATATGGAGGGCGTTTTCCTCATCTGTGAATATCATAATCTAAATCATCTCTTTTGCATATAATGAGCAGGAACTGAGTAAATGAAGGAACAGGTGATGGCTAATGTCCTTTCTAGGCCTCAAATTTTAAGGATATGTGTGTAAATTCACAAACTGGGCTCAATCCAGTGTAGCAGAATTTTCTTCCTCTTTAGAAATTTCTGGTTACCAAAGTTCCAGAAATTGCTTTCTCATTCACTAATCTTTCATTTTCCCGTGTTCTCCATTACGTAACGTGGAGCTGGGGCTTTGGGCCGAATTTTCCTTTAAAGATGATTTTTATAGTCAATAAGCAACTTCAAGGAGTGACGAGCCAGCCGGGGAGGCGATATTAGTTGACGCAAGCGTCTAAGCGAATCCCAACTCATTTTTCCAAGGGACTCAGATTCCCGGGCCTGCTTGGCAGGGCTAGGCCTCTGCGCGTAAGACCTGGGCGCGGGCAGCCGCCTCCGGGCCCCGCCCCCGCATCTCCTCCTCTGCTCCGCGCTGACGCCGGCCCTCGCCGCCAGTCGTTGACAGCCGCCGAGCAGCGAGCTTCTTCTCTCCCGCAGAGGCAGGTAAACAGCCGCATCGCCCTTTAACCTCCCAGCTGGGGCCCTGGGCGCAGAGGCCGGCCGTCAGAACCCCTGCCTTGGGGCCGAGGTGCGAGGGCGCACGGCCGGGTCCGGGTCTGGAGGGAGCGCAACGCGTCAGGCCTACCCAGCGAGCGCGTTGGTTTTCGGACGCCGTGGCTTGGTTTTGCCCTCCTGGTTAGGCGAGCTCCATTTACTCGGAATGGGGGCGGGGGCCGTGGCTGGCCGGGGCCCCTCTGGAGGGATGTGGGTAGTGTCGAGGAGTCTGGCCCCCTCCCACGCACGTCCACGGTGGGAGTGGGATGGGCGAGTAGCGCCGGCAAGGGGGCCACAGGTCCGGGGAATGGGCGCGGGGAACCCAACGAAGGCCGCAAAGGGGTTCCGCTGGGGCGCTCAGCGAGGAGGACCAGGGAGAGGCGCGGGTCTGGGCCCTCGCGATACCCAGAGGGGACGCGGGCGCCCACCCGGGGCCAGGGCCTCGGCAGGGAGGAGTCCCGGGGCGTCTGGGGGCCCCCACCAGCCGCCGCCGCCGACCTCCTCCCCAGAGGGGGCCCCGCCTGCCATCACGCGGCCGGGTCTCTGGCACCCCCGGGGACCGGCACAGGCTGGCGTGAGCTGGGCTTCCGGTCTCGGCGGGCGGAGTCTTGGGGCGACCCCGCCCTCACTCCCGGGCCTGAGACGTCCAGGTGCCGGCGGCAGAGTGTCTCCTGCGAGCTCAGGTGTGGTGGACTCAGGCTTTGCTTTTCGCCGTCTCGACTGTCCCTCTAGAAGGAGAGAACTCGGCCGTCAGGGGGACTCCGAGAGCGGGGATCAGGGCCGGGCAGCGCCCCCTCGGAGAACCACATTCCTCCGCTAGTATGGGTGGCACTTTCACGTTTGATTATTATTCAACGGGGAGAAGTCCATTTTTGCAGTCCTTTTTCGTTTTTGTCCTTTTCTATTTGTATCAGCAGTAGCAAATAGATTTTTTGAAATCATAAGCCCACCACCATCACATCCACCCTCACCATGTCAAAGCCACTGCCTTCTGTTTTTCAGTTTCCTTTTCTCCAGTTCGTACACAACACAATGCAGTTTCACCTCCCTGATCATGATTATCCTCATCTCATGGCCGAGTTATTTTCCTGTACTTAGAGCAATCACGGTTTAATAAGCAGTTCCCAGCATGCTGAACATTTGAAATGTTTCCCTTTTCCTTGCAAAAAAAATCCAGGTAGAATAGAATTAAAGATTTTCACAAATCAAATTATCAGAAAAAATAGGAACAGAAAATTGAATAAAAATGTCAGACCTCTGGAAAAATCAACAGCTCTCTCAGATTTGAAGAAGAAAAAAAATATCACCAATGAAAAGGAACAATTTTACCTACCCAAACACTGAGGAGCTCTTACAATGAAAAAGAACTAACTAGAAAGGGAAAGAAAGCAGAGCTAGGATGTGATTTGTATATGGTTTTTATCTGACACAAATTTTTCATACTTGTTAAAGGAGAATATCAAGATTATAAAAGATAAACAGTGAAATGATGAATCGTTTATAGAATACAATGCAAATTAAAGTAAGTCTGTATTATCATTTTGCAACTATTAGCAAAAACAACAGTAACAGCAACCACTGCTGGAAGGTTGCCTAGAAATTTGCATATTCAGTTATCCCGGGAGGTGACAGGGCTTTGGGGTTAGAAAGATGGCTCTGCAACTAATCATTTCACAGCTTGGGACCAGTTACCTAATTTCCTCATCCTCCTTTTGTTCATTCGTAAACTAGAGGAAATTATACCTACTTCAGGAGTTTGCCAAGATTAACTGTTTGTGTAAAACTGACCTTTGGTATGTATACCTTTATTCATTTCCTAGCCACACTGCACTGGGGACATTGTGAATCTGTATGAAATTTGTGAAAAGCAATCTGGTGATGCATTTAAGCCAAGACCCAGAAACCCCCCTCCTGGGAATTTACTTGCAATGGAAGAAACAACAGGAAAGGAAAAATAAAAGCCATATGCACACACATTCAGAATGATCTAAAATTAGACCCAATGGAGAAGCAACCTAAGTGTATAACAGCAGGGCAGCAGCTAAGAAAATCATGACACATTAACTGAAAAGAACATTGTGTAACCATCAAGTCATGATTTTGGAGCCTGTCTGCGATATATTGCAAAAAACTGACAAGTCAAAGTACAGATTACTAAACTGCATCTACTTACTCAGATGCAGTTTATTAATGTATATGTGAAAAATCTGAATAAAAATGAAGTTTTAATAGAAATACAGGTTATTTTAATTTTCTTTTTTTTGTTGATATATTGCTTTTCTAAATAACATCTTTAAAATAGTTCATAGTTAATTTTTTTAAGGAAATGGACCCACGGCTTTCTGTGTGTGGGAGAGGGAGAGCTCAGTGTCATGTTTGCTGCTGCTTTTTTGAGCTGACCTCATTTCTTTTTTTCAAATATTATCTCGTTTTTTTCCTTGAGTAGATTTATTAGTGGTTTAGTAATTTATATATGGGGTTTTTCTTTTAAAGAATCAGTGCTTAGATTTATTTATCAATTCTAGTTTTTTCTTTTCTGTTTTTTTTTTTTTGTTGTTGTTGTTGTTGTTTTTTAGGGACTCCTGAATATATTTGAAAACTGAACAGTTTCAGCCAAGCCGAAGCATTCTGTCTTCCCAGGGACACAAATCCAACTTAGCTGAGCCAAAGCAGATGTACGTACCCTGTGGAATCCCTCTGGTCTTGTGATGGTTGAAAGTTCCCAACTGTCACAGAAGATAAGGGCCTCGAAAGGCTGTGATCACAAATCCTTGCTCTGGAGGCAACTTGGATCTACATATGTAACCCACACCTATTATATCATTCTTTCTTGTAAAATCATCTTGATTTTGCAGGGAAAGGGCTTTCTCTAGAATCATTCTGAGTTATGTAAGGAAGCAACCATTTTAAAAATAGTATAATAAAAGCAGTAACATTACAAACATTTCTGCACCAAATTAACACTGACAAAAGGTTTTATGAGGTGACCGTTTTTCTAAGCTGTAGTTTTAATTTACCTATTCCAGTCTCTCTTTTCGGATCTTATTTCCTCTTCCAAGGCAGCCAGTTTATCAGTTGTGAACGGCTGCATGTGAAACATTCAAAACATGCCTGTATCTAAAGCTGTGATGGCTGCAGCAAAATAATCCTTGAGTGAATAGCATGTGTAGCAATTCTTACATTTGGGATAATTTTTTCTGTTTGTTCATCCTTTTTGTTCTAACCATGTTCTCCTGGGGTATGGGGTAGGCTCTAGCAATGTTGCTTTTTTTTCAAGCTGTTCACATAATTCTGAAGATGGATCAGATGCAGGCCCTTTGCCCTATTCAGTCCAGGGTTAGGCCTCAGTGCCCGTGAAAAACCCCCACCCCAGAGTGGTTTGTAAAATTTTGAGTAGCTTGCATTAGGCTCTTTAAGGGGCAATGACCTCAAAAGATAAAAATATGACACATGAGTTCCACTTAGCTCAGGAAAGACAGGAAATTTTTCTGGGGCAGTGGGGGGTAGGGGGACTATTTGGTGCCAGTTCCCAATTTAACCAATTAAGTGTCAAGAGTGTAACATGTTTTAAGTATCAGAAGTTTGGCCCCTGGCACATGACCACTGGACAAGTTCCTCCTGGCTCTGATTCTCAGTCCCATGTATTCCCCATGGGAATAGGATGAATGACATAATATATGGATCTTTTTTTGTTCCTTCTCTCTAGTTCCATCGCTCTGCCATTCTGCTCATGCACTAATGCTACATGATCTTATTTATTTTAGTTTTGCAGTGCATTCTGGTGCCTGGCAGGTCAAGTATACCCTAGATTTTCTTCCTGTTCAATAACTTCTTTAGTCTTCTTAATTTTGAGTATCATTTCATCATATTCCTTAAAATCCTCTTTAAATTAGGACTGAAATTGCGTTGACTTTATGATTATTTGGAGGTGAATTGGTATCTTTCAGTCTTGATTTTCCCAACTAAAAACACTGTCTGTCTTTCTCTTTTTTTCCAGTCTTCCAGCTTTCTTCCTAAAAGGTCTATTTATTTTTAGGTTAAATCTTAGATATTTTGAATATTTTGTTGCCACTATGAGTGGGATTTTTTTTTCACACTAAATCTTCTAAATAATTACAACTGATTTGAGTATTCACTCTTTTCTATATGTTGATTTCAAAAACTGCCACCTTAATAACCTCACTTATTTATTCTAGGACAAAATTTTGGATGATTTTCCTGGATTTTCCAGATAGAAAATCATACCTGGGACTTCCCTGGTGGCGTAGTGGTTAAGAATCTGCCTGCCAGTGCAGGGGACACGGGTTTGAGCCCTGGTCCAGGAACCTCCCACATGCCGCGGAGCAACTAAGCCCGTGCGCCACAACTACTGAGCCTGAGCTCTAGAACCTGCAAGCCACAACTACTGAAGCCCGTGTGCCACAGCTACTGAAGCCTGCGCACCTAGAGCCCATGCTCCGCAGCAAGAGAAGCCACCGCAATGAGAAGCTCACGTACCGCAACGAAGAATAGCCCCTGCTTGCCACAACTAGAGAAAGCCCGCACACAGCAACGAAGACCCAACGCAACCAAAAATAAAATAAATTAATTAAAAAAAAAAGAAACTCATACCTGGCTAGAACCTCCATAACAGTCTAAAATAACAGCAATTGCTTGCATTCTTGTCTTGTTCATTATATTAAGGAGAATGCCTTTCCTCTTTCAGTTAAGGTAGGGTGTGGGCTGTGTGTCTGTGATAGCTGTTCTTGAAGATGGAAAGGGATTACTTTCTAGTTCTATGGAAATTTTTTCAACAGCTTAACCTTAAAAAATCAGGAATGTATGTAGATTTTAATTGAAAACTTTTCAACATCAGAGAATCTTTGTGTTTTTTTCTCCTTAACCTACTAATAGGTTAATTGATTTCGTGATTTTAAGCCATCTTTGTATTTCTAAATAATCCTTATTGGTCACAGTGTATTCTTCTTTTACTAAACTATCAAAATCAGCTTGGTGGTATTTTCTTTTGGATTTTGGCACCCATGTTGCTGGAGGTTGGATGGCTAAGAGTGTGAGCCCTTCACTCAGAATACTGGAGTTTGAATTTCGATCCTTTATTCCCTTGGCTATTAACAGCACTTCTCAGGTGAGGCTGCCCAAATGTTTATCTCTACTGAGTTCCAGATTCTTATAACAATTGCCTGAATTGATACTCCCACTTGAATGGCTCATAGATGTAGCAAAGTTAATATGTCCAAATGAAAACTTTATTTTCTCTCACAAGCATGGCCCTCCATCCGTTTCCTCTATTTCAATAAATGGCATCACCACCATCTGCCTGGCTATGAAAGCCACAAAACTGATCAACTCTCACTCCTCAATCCACTCTATCTGCTTAATTGGTTCTTTCTGCAAAATACATCCCATTTTTTCACAGCTCCTCAACTGCATTGGCACAGTCCTAGGCCACACCACCATCTTCCTTCAATCGTTTTGTAAGTGGTCTCACCATTTCCTTTCTTGCCCCCCAAATTTTCTCCTTACACAACAGTCAGGGTGAACTTTGTTAAAAAAAAAAGAAAAAGAAAAAGATCCTGTCATGTTATTCTCCTAAGACCCTTAAATGGCTTCCCACTGTCTTTCAGGTTCCAGACACTTATCTTCCTTAGTCCTTGAACCCACAAACTAAACATCTTACTCACCACTGTGTCCTCAGCCACAGCACAATGATAGACCCTTAGAAGACAACAAATATTTGTTAAACTAATCAATGGCTATTGTACAGTAACTTTTTTCTCCATTTCTCCTATGGTTTATTGTCAAGTTTTCTATTTCTTTAAAAACTGGCACGTACTAGCTGTTCCATAAATATTTGTTTAATGCATTGATTCTAACATCTGTTTTTATAATTTAATAGAAAGGCAATCCATCCCACTTTTTTTTTTTTTTGCTGTACGCGGGCCTCTCACTGTTGTGGCCTCTCCCGTTGCGGAGCACAGGCTCTGGACGCGCAGGCTCAGCGGCCATGGCTCACGGGCCCAGCCGCTCCGCGGCATGTGGGATCCTCCCGGACCGGGGCACGAACCCGTGTCCCCTGCATCGGCAGGCGGACTCTCAACCGCTGCGCCATCCGGGAAGCCCCCCACAAAGATTTTTAATTCATAAAACTTTTACATTTCACAGTTAGGTCTCTAGAGTCTGCATTTGCATGTGGTGTTAGGGTCCTAGTTTTATTTTCCTCCAGTTTCCCAGAAGCATCTGCTAAACAAACGTTTCTTTCTCCATTGATTTGTGGTGTCCGATTTATCATTTATCATGTTCGTACTAAAGAATATATACATGGGTTTATATCTGAAGTTGCTATTCTGCTTCCTTTGATCTGTAGGTCCGTTTCTAGACTGTTATCATATTAATTACATATTTATTACTATGGCTTTGTAATAGGATTTAATGTCTGATAACAGTAGATTCTCTCCTCTTTTCTTTTTTAAGGTTGAGTTTGCTACCCACGGACATTTCTTACCCCTTGTGGGTTTATTGAATTCCTCAAAAAATCGAGGTGGAATTTTGATTGTCATTTTATTATTATAAGTTCATTTGGGGGTAATTGACATCTTTTTAGTACTAAGTTGTTCCAACCAAGACCTTTCCATGTTTACAGATCCTCTTCTTTGTTCTTTACTAATGTTCTTTTTTTTTTTTTCCCTCAGTCTTAAGTCAATCCTAGACACTTTATAGTTTGGGTTGAAATTATTACTATCTTATTAATTTTTTTCTAGTTGCTTATTGCTGGTGTAGAGAAATGCTGATTTTTGTAGGCCAATCTTGTATCCCACAGCCTTGCTGAACTCTAGGTGTCTCGTGTTACCTCTGTTGAGTCTGTTGAATTTTCTGTTTTTGATCACATTAATTCCACATATTGTCAGCTGGAGCTCTTTCCTTGGAGTTCTTGCACCAGTTACTTCTTTGTATTTGCATATGGCATTGGAAGGACTTCCAGTCCTGTGGCAGTGGACATCCTTGTCTTGTTTCTGATCTTAAAGGGACTACATTCAAAACTTACTTATTGTGTTTGCTGTTTTAGTTATATAATCTGTATTAAGTTAAGGAAGTTACCTCCTATTCCTAGTCTACTAAGAGTATTTTTCTTAGTGATAAATAGGTATTGACTGTTGTCAAATACTTAATGTCTTCAAATGTGCCAGAGTGTTAGGCCACAACCTGACCATTTTCTGAGAGCATCTTGTATGAAGTGTCGTAGCACAGCCAGACATTCAGAAACCTAGTCTCTATTCCTAGCAATTTCACTAATTAACACTGTAATCATAGATATGTCACTTGACTTTTCTGAATCTTGGTGGCCTAATTTGTAGAGTGAGAAGTTTGGATTAATAATATAAGATCTTCCTTATTTTATCACAAACAGAAAGAGATTCTCCAAGGTCTCATTAAGTTTTGAGTCCTTATCCTTAGAAATGATTCTCTGCTTCAAAATGTAGGTTTTTTTATGCTTTTTATAATTAAATGTTGCTATTTTTGTTCTCAACTGATTTTAAAATGATCTTGTCTTAATATAGTTTATGATCATCCAACTTTAATATTCAGTTTTAAAGTACTGATCAGCAACATATGCCCATGGCCCTTATGCCCTATTACCTGTATCTCCAGTCCATGGTCATTCTTCAGCTCCAGACTCACCAAGCTAACTGCCTACTGGTATCTCTTGTCCCAGTAGGCAGCTTGATAATGGCACTGTAGCTTGATAATGGCATTGCCAAAGCCACATACCACATTTGTCTCCCTCCAGACTTGCTCCACCTTCTCTGTTCTGTCCACACAATTGCCCAATCCAGAAATCTGGGTGCCACCTCGATTCTTCCAGTCTTTCATCTTCCACGTCAAACACCAAGCTTTCCAGAAGGTGATAATCCCCTTGTTCAATTCCCTGAGGTGTTTAAGCAGAATTGTGAGCAGCCTGGAAGCCAAGAGCTGAGCCCCATTAGCAAATGGAGAATAGATCAGGGAAGCAGACCTGCAGAAGACTGAGTGCCAGGAGATGTGGATGCGAGATTGAGGCCAGTCAGCATATCCCAGGACCCTGTCCCTCTGACCTTACACAAAAGAGCCTCCAAAAATCCTAATTGGCATATTCTGAGCAGTTTAACTGGGCTTATAACTTTCAAATATATTTTTATTTACACCAAGACATTTCAATAATGATAGTAGAAACAAACAGGATGTTAATTCATTTATTTGTTTTATCAGTCTTCCTCTGAATATTATCCAATTTAGTCTTTAGTTCTGAAAGTTATGAAAAATAATTTTATAATATTAGATGCCATTTTTATTTGAAGATGTCCCAGTGCTGGGATAAGACTACTATCAGCATTACAACGTATGACATTTTTGGTTTTGTGGCACATGGTATTTTGGAGCATATCGTTTGACATTGGGGTACAGTAGAAACTAATGATCATTCTATATGTCTTTAATCTCTGCTCTTGGAACCAAGCACCCAGGGTAAATGAGATCTTCAGTCTGAAAGGAGGTTTTTAATTGATGAATGTACATTCTGCAAAGGTTCATAAATTATCATGCAGGATACTTTGTTTATCCCTAAGCCGTGCTAGCCCTTTCATATAAGATATGTGTCTTTTCTACCAAAAATTAGGAGAAAATAAGTCACTCACGAACCATTAAAGCTGAACTAAGACTCATTCAGTGAGTGAGTGACTGCAAATCTTGTGAACACAGCCTTCCTTACCCCATTTTGAACAGCCCCATTTGTTTCTGTCTATAGAGAGAAAAATGAATTTATAGGTGGGCTTGCAGAATCTTGCACATTTCCTGTTTCCAAAAATTTATTGTATTGAGAATTTCTTTGAGGAAATTCTTGTTGGCATTTATATGTTCAGAGGATATTAATTCCTTCACTTAACAGGTATCTATTGTGTATATGCTCTGTGCCAGGCCCTGAGGAGACAGCAGCAAACAAAGGAGACATTTCCTGCTTACATTCCTGCGGGAGGAAAGAGGACATGAGCCAGCTATTTAGAAAGTGATTTAATAATTTCAGCACCTACCTGGGGTGTTCCTAACTGGACATTAGAATCACTTCCATAGGGGCCATGCCAGGGTCTCGGGAGGTTCCAGGAGCTCATATCCCTCATAACAGCCCAAATCACTACTTCCGAGAAGCTCAAAGCTATGGCAAACCCACCAGGTGTTTATAGTTTCTTCCAGTTTAGATACAATGTATCAACCAGAGGTTATTTTTATCATAAGCAATGTTGCTGGCATTCCACCTTTATCAAGTTTCTAGGAAACAGAGCCAGAAATTATCTTAAGGTCAAATTTGTCCTGAGAGAAGGAGAAAGAGCTGTGTTAACCCTTTACCTACAATTACTTTTGCTGTAAGTGTTGCAAAACACATGGAATGTGAAGAACATTTATGACCAAGAACATTTATAGCTGATGCCACTGCTATGCAGTCAGTCATTATGCTGCAGACGTTAAGTGTTTTCAACATAAACACACAACGCTGACACCCTCTTTATTTTGCAGATAAGTCATCATGGTGAAAAGCCACATAGCCAATTGGATCCTGGTTCTCTTTGTGGCCACGTGGAGTGACATGGGTCTCTGCAAGAAGCGACCAAAGCCTGGAGGAGGATGGAACACTGGGGGGAGCCGATACCCAGGACAGGGCAGTCCTGGAGGCAACCGCTATCCACCCCAGGGAGGGGGAGGCTGGGGTCAGCCCCATGGTGGTGGCTGGGGACAGCCCCATGGTGGTGGCTGGGGTCAGCCCCACGGTGGTGGCTGGGGACAGCCCCATGGTGGTGGAGGCTGGGGTCAAGGTGGTGGCACCCACAATCAGTGGAAGCCCAGTAAGCCGAAAACCAACATGAAGCATATGGCAGGAGCTGCTGCAGCTGGGGCGGTGGTAGGGGGCCTTGGCGGCTACATGCTGGGGAGTGCCATGAGCAGGCCCCTTATACATTTTGGCAGTGACTATGAGGACCGTTACTATCGTGAAAACATGTACCGTTACCCCAACCAGGTATACTACAAGCCAGTGGATCAGTATAACAACCAGAACAGCTTTGTGCATGACTGCGTCAACATCACAGTCAAGCAGCACACGGTCACTACCACCACCACCAAGGGGGAAAACTTCACTGAGACGGACATCAAGATGATGGAGCGTGTGGTGGAGGAAATGTGCACCACCCAGTACCAGAGAGAATACCAGGCTTATTACCAAAGAGGGGCAAGTGTGATCCTCTTCTCCTCCCCTCCTGTGATCCTCCTCATCTCTTTCCTCATTCTCCTCATAGTGGGTTGAGGAAGGCCTTCCTGTTTTCATCATCTTAATCTTCACCAGGTTGGGGGAGGGTGTATCTACCTGCAGCCCTTTAGTGGTGGTGTCTCATTCTTGCTTCTCTGTTCGTCACCTGTAGGTTAATACCCTTGGCACTTACAGCACTGGGAAATGGAAAGTAGATCTGAGATGCTATTTATTCAAGCCCCATTTGATTGAATCCTTCATAGGCCAACGCTAGTGCTGAACTGGTAAAAGTGTAACAGCAAATAATCATTGGTTGATCTAGGCTTATTTTTTGTCTAGTGCAACAGATTGAGGCTAAAACAATTCTCAAAGCAGTCTTCAAATACCTTTGCCTAAATACCTCCAGCTCCTTCTCCAGCTAGAGCTCAGTACACTAATGTCCCATCTTAGCAGTGACTTTATAGCAATTTCCTCATTTGTTTTAAGAAAACCTGACTGCATTTCCCTGTTCAGACAGCATTTTTGCCAAATCTGGAAGGAGGCCACATAATATTCATTCAAAAAATAAAACTAGAAATCCTTAGCTTGTGGGCCCAGGCTCAACCCGGTGGAAAGCATGTGTCCTCTGTCTGCAGAGAACTGTAAGGATGTTTTGCATTTTGCAGTACAGGTTACACAGCAGCTATTTCATCAAGAATGGATATTCGTGCAACACTAGACTTCGGGGCAGAGGACATTTTCACAGGGAATGAACATAACTAACATAATACGAAAGGCTTCTGAGACTAAAAATTTCCAACATATGGAAGAGGTGCCCTCGGAGACAGCCACCCATTTTGGATGTTTAAAGCACCTTCATGTGGTATTCTTTTCTTTAGTAATATAAACTATAGATAATTAAGGTACTTTAATTAAACTACCTTCTGGACACTGAGAGCAAATCTCTTTTGTTTGTTTACCTGGAAAGCAGAATGATTTTAACATTGTTTGGATGAAGCCAGGAGATTTTAACATAGAGGAAACTGCAGCTATAAAAATCACGGTATTCTTTTTTTTTTTTTTTTTCCACGGTATTCATTTGGTTGAATCCTTCCTGGGCCAGTACTGGTGTTGGACTGGTAAGAGTGTAACAGCAAATATAGAGGATTATGTTCTGAAGAAAACAATTAGTGTACAAAGAAAAGAAATGCTTTCATTTCTTTACTGCTATCATAATTGTCAAAAAATAGAATTAGGTCCTTAGTTTCTGGAATTGGCTTTTGAATCAAAGAATAGGGAGGCATTCCAAAAAAAAAATAGGTTAGAGGTGGTAGGAATATGATCCATTCAAAGTGGAAAAAGAAATTCTGTTACCATTATTTAAGTAAGGTAAAATTATTCCCTGGGTTGTTCGATATTGTCACCTAGCAGATATACGTTACTATTCTGCACTGTTATTACTGGCTTGCACTTTGTGGGTATCCTATGTAAAAAAAAAAATTTATATATATATATACATATATATATATATTGCATATGACAGACTTAGAAATTTCGGTTAGAGTGATTAACATCTGAACTATCTAATGCATTACCTGTTTTTGTAAGGTACTAAATACTTAATAACACTTAAAGGAAACCCTTTTGTGTGGTCCTTAGGCTTACAATGTGCACTGAATAGTTTTGTATAAGAATACAGAGTGGTATTTGAAATATGCATGTGCTTTATATTTTCTATATTTGTAGCTTTGCATGTACTTGCTTTGTTGTATTAAAAGTTTAAAGTGTTTAATATCTGACTAATATTAAACAGGAGCTAAAAGGAGCATCTTCCTTGAAGTTTGCAGTTGTGTTTTACCATTGTGCACCCCATGTTGGCAGCTTCATTTTGGGGGTTAATCTGAGCAAAGTGATGCATTCACCGCTTGTGGTGGCCAATGTTTAACACACCCACTCCTGATCCTGCCTCAGCCTTACTCCCAGTCACACGCCAGCTGTTCTCTGCTGCCTTTTCATTTGTTTCCACAAGTACCTGGCAAAGTCACTTCTGCAGCAGAGGAAAACAGTCCTTGAATTCTGGAGGCTTTTTTCTGTCCTGGATTTTGAAATAGAGGATTTTCTTGATTAAGATGAGATTTAACAAACTAAATTATCTACTTTATGCCCATCCCCGCCCTCAACACCAACTCAGGTTATAAACTGTGAGACCTGGTAACAATCACTCTTTGGATTGAAATTCAACACCGTACGGTCAATAGGCCACTTTCCTTTGTCACAGGGTTTCAACTCATTCTTCATGTTTTCTTCTTCACAAGTGTGAAGTACCAGCTCTCAGTTTTCCTTCACAGAGGTTTTCTGCTGCATCTGTAATTTACCAGCAGCAGGAAATAATCATAAAAGATGACAGTGTTTGAAATCATAATATTTATTAATACCTTAGCAAATGCCAGTATCCTTCAATATCTAAAGAGAGGATCAACTTTGCCTTAAAAATGAAAAGATAAAAATCAACATCTTGAAACCCCATTCACAAAACTATTAAAACAAATGACATATACAAAGACTCAAAAGCATTACTCAAAGTTAATCTTTAACATAAAAATTTCTAGGACTATTTTCATTCAGCCCTTTTGACCATATTTCTAATTATTTAAAAATAAACTATTCATTATCTGCCAATCATACTTTCTCAAAAATAGCCCACTGAGAAGGCTTCAATCATTAAAAGCATAGGTATTTGGAGGGCCAAAGTGAATAATACACGTCTGTATCTTTCTCAGCCGCCATGTTTTCTTCCTGTTACTTCCAACTACTATGAGTTGTGCTAAAGGAATTTTTACTGAAAAAAATTTTAAATCAATTTTAAATAACTGAGTCTAACCCTCACAGAGGGTTCTTCCAGACAAGTGTCAGGTGTCAACCTTTGTTTCCCTTCCTTTCTCTCTGGGATTAAAGCCAAATAAGTGTCCTCTGCCTTTGGAAGGGATTTGGGGTCTGTACTGCTTCCCACCCTAGTGGGAGCCTTAATCTGGCAAGAACCTGAGCTTCCCCAGGCTCAGGCCCTGACCTTGCATTGGTCTAAGCACGACTGACCTACACAGTTCATTTCCACCTGAAAAAGGTCAGTTCCTCTCTGGCTCTTCAAAACGAGGATTCAGCTCCTCCTGTATTAAGCTTACATTTCCATCCTTTGCCCCACTCCTGTGAGGCCTACCCCTGTTCTCCAGGAAGCCACGCCTTCCACTGCGCACACCCAGTCTACAAGCTTCACGTCTGCCTTGGTACAGCTGTCCTTTCCTCCAGAGCCGGTGCTCTGTTCTTGCCCTGGAGCAATGCTCCTCAAATTTGAATGTGCTCACCAATCTGCAAGTCCTGACTGGGGCCCAAGATTCTGCATTTCTCACAAGTTCCTAGATGGTGCCATGCTGGTTCTGTGAAACGTCACTGACACAAGGCCCTCAGGGTTCTCACACTATATCCTGCATTGGCACCTCCTGTAGGCTTGTTCAACACAGGTTGCTGGGCCCCACTGCAGAGTTTCTGATTCTGTAGTGCAGGGTAGGACCCGAGAATGTACATTTCTAACAAACTCCCTGGCAATGCTGCTGTCGATGTGGAGATTGCACATGGAGCTACACTGCTCTACAGGAAGATGTGAAGGAAATGGAAGGCGGCCTGGCCCTGAAATACAGAGCTGTTAGGGAGACTAAAAACCTGACTGGAACTCTCCCTGGGGAGGAGAAATATGGGAGCTCTAAGGATGAAAGGCCGTGGAGGTGTAAGGAGGTGGTTAACACCTGCTACCTGAAAAGCTGGAAGCACAGGTGAGTCCTGAGGCCCACCACTAGTGAGAGACAGCTAAACCTGGAGTGGTACCCACCCTGCAAATGTAACACTTCTCAAACTCTGATGTGCACACACATCACCTGAGAACCTTGTCAAAATGCAGTTCTGAGGCCACAGGTTTGATGTGGGCTCGGAGATTTGGTGTTTCTGCAAGCTCCCAGGTGATGTGATGCTGCTGGTCCCAGGACTACACTGAGAAACAAGGGCCTAGAGGCCCAAGTCATCTCTTCTAACCCTGGCCAAGACTTTGGAGAAGCACTAAAGGCTCAGGGGGAGTGAGGAGTGGCCAGCAGGAAGTCTTTACCTTCTCTTGATTTAGCCCTTAGTGCTGCCTCTCCTGCTCTCACAGCACAATCCTCCTGCCTGGCCTGAGTTAAAAGAATCAACCACCTGCAGGCAGCAGTGAAGTCAGCTTCTATCTTATCTCAGAGCCAAGCAGACTTAGTTAGCTGCTCCTGCGGGAAGTCTCAGACCCAGAGACATTCTGTCACTTGTCCAAGGTCACACAAATAGTATATTCACAAAAGTACATTGTGGAAACTCTTTGCCTTTGGTTTGTGATGATATTTAAGGGTTTGGCTCAAAGGTGCCAGGCCTCGGGCACTGTGCACAGCCCATGGCCTCTGTGAAGGGCACCCCCTGGTCTTCTGCAGGGCTCCAGCTTGAGGGGACACAGTTGACTCCAAGGGGAATCTGAAGGAAGGGTCAGAAATCCTAAAAGCAATCTCAGCCTGAAATGCCTCCTTCCCTAGACAGACCCTCCATCACTCACTGTCCCATACATGCCTCCCTTGTATTATTTCAGAGGTGACCTGCAGCTAGAGCCCATTGGTTGGTGGCCCTCTCTAACCAAACCATGGTCCCTAAGCCCTAGAGCAAGAGTCACCTTCTGCTGGAGCCCCCAGGCTGTAGGTCACCAGGGTGATTGGGGCTGGGGGCTTTTTTCTCCATAACTGTTCTGGCAAATCTACATCTTTCCTCCCTCCTTCTCTAAAAGCAAACAATAAACAAATAAACAAAAGCAAGGTCATTATCTTAATCTTTATATTGGGTAAAGATAACAGTTTTCAGTAATTCCATCCTTTAACACCCTTACTCAACCCAATCATTTCAGGAAACTTTACAGGACCTTGTTTCATTGCCTTTCTTGTTGAATATACCATCTTGATTAGTTTGCTAGGGCTGCCATAAAAAAATACCACAAACTGAGGGGCTTAAACAACAGAAATTTATTTTCTCACTCTTCTGGAGGCTGAAAGTCTGAGGTTAAGGTGTCCTCAGGGTTGGTTTCTTCTGAGGCCTCTCTCCTTGACTTGTAGACAGACATCTTCTCCCTGTGTCTTCGCACCGACTTCCCTCTGTGTGTCTCTGTGTCCTAATCTCTTTTTATAAGGACACCACTCATCAAATGTGATTAGGGCCCACCCTAACTGTGTCATTTTTTTCTTTTTTAAAAATTTTTAACATCTTTATTGGAGTATAATTGCTTTACAAAACAGCTTCATTTTAACTTAACTTTATATTAACTCTTTAAAGGCCCTAACTCCAAAAACAGTAATTTTTCGGTATTGGGGACTAGGACTTCAACACCTATCAAGAAATGTCACAGCAGTATGTCAGTGTCACTCTCAATACAGCTCAAAGGCAGTCCCAGGACTAAGAGGGCCTTTTGGGTGCCCCACATTCACACACTACACCCTTATCTGGATCACTCTATGCCTTCAACAGACTGGGCCACTGCCCACCGATCCACTTAGGATTGCCAAGGGTGCTTACCTCCTACTGCCCATTGCAAACAGAATTGCTTCCATTCTGGATACAGCCCCTGAAATCCAGCCACCACGCCCACATGGCTCACACAAAGTGAAGAGTTTCCTAATCAAACAAAGTTGTTTAGTTTGGCTCAAACTAATGGAGATCTAAAACTCTAAGCCAGGTAATGTTCCTCCCACACACAAATACACTGCAAACACACCTGGCTTAGAGTTATACTGTTATGAGTTAATTAACATAAGATGGAGTGTTAGCCATAACTCAGGGGGTACTACAGAAAGTTGGCAAGATGCTATCCCCTCAATGCTGCCAAATTCTGAATGCTAGGCTTGCCGGTCACCCTGCTCACGGTAGCTGTCCACACATGGAATGCGCCCACTCAGGTTTCTTTATGGCTCCAGCTCATCTTCCCAAGGCCCCAACTCCAAAATGCAGGGAGAACCCCACAGATTCCAGGCCCACCAGGTGGTCTTGCCATTGGCTAGACTCACAGACCAGGAACTCAATGAGAAAGGAGACCGTGTTTTCTTTGTCCAGTCTTATTTCCCCCATTCCCTTGCATGTCTCTGAATCTCCTTTTATTCCAGCCCTCCAAGGAGACCTTTTCTCTCCAACCACTCTTTTCTCTGCACTGCCTTCCAGGAGGTGATGAGACATCATGGGTTTGTTATTTCCATGGCATCATGCAAATACCAAGGCTATTTTTGTGGACCAGGCTAGCCCAGAAGAAGGGTTTCTCACCTCCAGTTAAGGCCATCAGACAGAGCTAATGTTTCCTCAAGAAACATCTCTGGACATTTGATGAATGATGATATGCTCAGTCAAGCCCAGATTCCCCCTGTAAATATGTCAGAGACCATTCTTAGCTTTGAGAATTTTAGGAGAATGATTTTTCACTGCCACCCATGGAGGAGGCCCACTGTGGCTCTGCTGCTCATTTGATTCCCACAGCTGGGGTGGCCACATTCCTCAGAACGTGCCAGGAGATGAACTCAACAAATAAACCAGGTTGGGCTGTTTGGCTCTGTCCAGCCAGCTTATGGAAAATGCACGGTGAAAGCCACGACTTGCTTTTGACAAAATCACCTGAAGAGTACTTGAACAACAGAAACATTGTTTTATTCAGCGTCTCCTAGTTTGCAATAGTCAAACCACAATATCAAATGGAAGAGCATTTGTGTTCTCCAGGGTAATGGGTGTAAACCATAAAAAGGCTGAATGAAGTTCTGATGTATGCTACAATGTAAATGGACTTTGAAAACATGATGCTAAGTGAAAAAAGCCAGACACAAAAGTATAAATATTGTGTGGTTCCATTTATATGAAATATCCAGAATAGGCAAATCCATAGAGACAGAAAGTAGATTATTCATTGCCAGCAATTGAAGAGAGGGGGTAATGAGAAGTGACTGCAAATGAACGTGGGGTTTCCTTCTGGTGTGATACAAATATTCTGGAATAAGATAGTGACAATGAACAACTTTGTGAATGGACTAAATATCACTGAATTGTACAGTGTGAAATGGTGAATTCCATGGTATTTGAATTATATCTCAATGAAACTTTTTTTAAGCATAGAATTACCTACCTAAGAATATAAGTGATGAGAGGGTACAGGAAGGTTCGGGCACTTGTCTGAAATTTAATCATTATAAGAACATTTCAGCCCACTTGTTATTCACCTAATAGCCTTGGGTCCAAAGCCTTTTCTGGCCACAGAATCAAAGCCTAATCAATGAAAGCTGAAAGATGTAATACAACGTTCTTGGCCTTTAAAAGAGTGAGCACCACAATAGTTAACCACAGAGTGATTGAACCTGCTTGCCCCTCCTGCAATATGTTATTCTAGAGGACCTGCTGGTGTCAAGAGTTGAAAGAATTGTTACCAGGTGAAATAAATCTGTTACCTGTATGTGGAGAAAATTCGACCCCCTTTACTCAGCATTAAATACTAAAATTTCCTCAAGAAAAAGCTATGGTCTTTGAAAAACGAATGAAGGACCTGAAAGTTGTTTCATGCACCAGTTTTTGTGATGATTGCCTTTTCTACTACATTACAAGTTACTCCTCTTACAAACTATTTCAACAACTTTCATCCACCTAGTGGAAACTTTACCCTTTTCCCCAAAGATGGCATTCCTCTTGACTTCTCAATCTGCCCAGCAGAGGTAGCCCCAGCTGTTTCCTCTCCACCTAGTAGGGAAGTTACACAGATTAATAAGGACACACCCTCTCGTGCTATGAGCTAAGTCTTTGGCAAGACTGGGCGGTGTGAATACCAGGCCTTGAGAAATGGAGGCCTTCATATGAGCCTTAGCTTCTGAGCTGCCCACATTACATCCCTGTTTTACTCACCTTGACCTGCTTGCCCTGTTCAGGAGCTTTGCTATATCATTTAAGAACCCATTTGAATAATGCATGTGATATTTTGGCTTTCCCTCCATTGGCTCTCTTTTCATTTGGTTTTCCCTCCCAAGTTTATACCTGATCCTCCTTCCCTGTGTGTCATTTCATACCTATATGTCACTTCCACTTGAGATCAGGAGATCAGAAAATATAGAAGAGGAGCATTGGTTCATGTTCAGTTGGAAAATTCTAAATGTTTCCATATGGCAACTAAAGTGAAGGGGTGAGAGGACCTGGTCAACTCTTGAAGTCAAGACATCTGTTGTAGAGCTGGATATGGAGTGTGAACTGCTAGTAGAGACATATCTGTGCTGGGTGGATTGTTCCCCTGGCAGTGACCATCATCCAGGGCTAGAAAGGAGTATGCATTGTTCAGTGCTAGCCCTTACTACAGACCATAAAGCTAAGTAGGATGGAAAAAATTTGCAGGGCAGAAACAGTTGTGAAAGCAATCCAGCAGAACACCAAAGACATCAATTGTCCCTCCCTTTGCCTTCCTCCCTACAGCCCTCTCAGTGGCAATCTGGTCCTCCATTGGCACACCTGAAATAAGACACTACCCCCTGCCCATCCTCACTTCCCTCCAAAAACTAGTCTCATTGTCTTCCTTCCAGACAGTTATATCTGCAGACTTCCACTGCAATGATCACCACTTCCTCTGCACTCTGATAACTCTTGCCTGGTACCTATCATCATACACACTGAACGAAGGGGCTGTTTCATACTGGCAATCACAGCTTACCACCATCACTTCCCCAAGAATAATTTTAAAAGGTATATTCAAACACATCATGAAATCTTACCTTATTGTGCCTTAGAGGCACTCCCAAGGTGCCTCCATTCCTTTTCTCATGCTGTTCCCTCCACCTGAAATGTCCTCCTTGCCCCCCTCCACCTGACAAACTCCTGTTTATACAACAAGACCCAGCTGAAATGTCTATCCCTGCCAGACCACTTTGTGAGTCTGATGAAGCATACGGACCCTACTCAGAATAATGGCTTTAAATGCATAAAATACAGAGGTTACATAGGAAACCAAGTATGCTGAAATAGAGTTATCAAAACATTTTTACACTGATTAAATGTAAATATCTAAAACTCACTAAAAAAGATCTATAGTGGGCGTAACGACTTCACAGTGATAAGTGTAAGGGATATTTTGTAATTTGCTAAACCTGGAATTAGGGTGATCAACTTGTCCTGATTTGCCCCATACTTCCCGTTTTAGCACTGAAATTCCCATGTCCTGGGAGCCCCCTCAATCCCTGGCAAACTGAGACAGTTGGCCACCCTACCTGTAATGTGACCTGAAAACATCTGTGATTCTAGTGGGTTATGGTCACAGTCACAACTAATGCTACTGTGTCTGCTACCTACATTTTTCATGGAGGAAAGCCTACATTTCAGGTAGAGGTTAGTGGAAATAAAGATGTGATGGTTTTTCCTAAGTTCATGTATCTTCCAAATTCTATCCATGGACAGCCCCCTTCCAGGTTAAGAACCCCTGCAACTAGCAGGATGAAGTTAGGCCTAATCTCCCCTAACCTTTATACTTTGTTCTAAGCTCTACTATAACTTACCAAACAGTTGTTACTGTTTATTTAAACAACACAACAAAAATTTCTCCATTGAGCACCTTTCCTACAATGGTGCAAAGAATTAAAAGTCTCCTGTACAGAGGGGCCGGCATGCAGCAGATGCAAGAGGAACCCCGGAGACCTCTTATGCAGATGCATCTAAATTGGTTGAACAACTTTGCAAATTGCTTGGCAGCTTCTACTAAAACTGAAAAGACACTTATTCGATGACCCAGCCTCTCTGTCCCTGAGGGTTTGCCCAACAGGAATGAGAGTTATGTTCACCAAGAGATGTACATAAGAATTTTCAAAGCAACTGCATTCATAATAGCTCCAAGTGAGGAGCAACCAAAATATCTATCAAGAGGTGAAGAGATAAATAAATTGTGGCCTACTTATATAACCATATATCATACAGGAATGAGAATTGAAAAATAACACTTCTAGGCAACAACACTGATGAATGTCACAAACAATGATGAGCAAAAAAAACCAGCAACAAAAGAGCATGTATTGCATGATTCCGTTTGTATAAAATACAAAAGCAGGTGAAACTAGCTTGGGCATTGGAAGTCAGAGCAGTGGGTACCATTTGGGTGGGTCGTGGGGGGGCATAAGGGCTTAGAATGTTCTGCTTGTTACAAAAATTGTTCAGTTTGTGAAAATTTTTTGAATCCTGCACTTACGAATGTACATTTTTCTGTACTCATGTTATACTTCAGTAAATGCTTTTCTTTACAATGTTGGGTCCCTCATTCCCATCTGCTGGTGAATCTGGTCCCTACAGACATTAATATCAAGAAGTGACCTCTCCCTGCATTGCCCAGTTTGATAAGCTCTGCAGCTTGACCACTAATTTCCCCACCAAATGTGAACTGTCTTAATAGTGCTTTGATTTTCTCCTGGCTGAAAGCCATCACAGACCCAGCCTTTGGAACCAACCTCTTCAGCCTTTGTTAGTTGCCTTCATAACAGTAAATCCTTCATTAGTATTTCTAGCAGGCCAATAATTAACACATGCCCGTGCACTCAAAGCAGCTCTTAGACCTTAGCTTACTTCCCTTTATAAAATTTCAGGCAAAAGATTTATATTGAATTCTGCGATTCCAACAGTGCCAAGCAGTGTCTGATAAGCCCTAGTTGGGGATGGGGGTGGGGTGGGGAAGAGTGATACCTCTTGCACAGATGTGAAAACTGATTCTCAGTGTGAACTTCCACCTGCCCCAAAGATGCCATTTGTTTTCTGAGACAAAGGGCTGCTTACATGATAGAGAAGGCTAAGGTCTCCTCTGACGGATGATAACTGAAGCCACCAGAGGCAGAGAATGGCAGCGTGAGAATGAGAACCTGGGTCTAGAGTTCACACTCACTCTCTTTGCAGCATCCCCAGGGCCTCTCCTGAGAATGAAGGGCACTGTGGGTAATGAAGGTGTCATTGCCCTGACACAGTACATGGCCTCTCTCACCTGCTCCAGGTAACCTCCCTCTGGGGAAGGCCTTTCTCCTTTTGGACATTTTCCTGCATATTAGGGAGAGAAGACAAACCACAGATCAAATTATGCTTTAATTATTATGCTTTACAAAAACATGAGAAAAGTAGTGGGAGGCTGAATGAGGAACTTCAACATGGTGGCTTGGTCTGGCATCCTCCGCCCTTCTTAGAATCTTTGGGTGGAAGTTTCAGCCCTTTCCCAGTCCAGTCCTTTCTGGATCAACTTAAAACAAAGTCTTCATGCTGTTACCCCTGCTCTAAATCTTCAGTGGTTCTCTATCTTCTTACTTATGAGCATCCTATTCCACAAACATTTAGTGATGCCCAAGATGAGTAATTGCCTTCAGTGATCCCTGATGTGCCACGAAAGAATTCCTCACTTCTTGGGCTTCCCTGGTGGCGCAGTGGTTGAGAATCCGCCTGCCGATGCAGGGAACATGGGTTCGTGCCCCGGTCCGGGAAGATCCCACATGCCGCTGAGCGGCTGGGCCCGTGAGCCATGGCCGCTGAGCCTGCACGTGCGGAGCCTGTGCTCCGCAGCGGGAGAGGCCACAACAGTGAGAGGCCCGCGTACCGCAAAAAAAAAAAAAAAAAAAAAAAAAAAAAAAAGAATTCCTCACTTCTCAACCCTCCCTCCCTCCCTCCCACTCCTCCCACCTCCCTGCCCTGAATCAATCCCCCACAGCCCAGCTCCAAACACCAGCTGCGGCCTGAGCAGGGAAGGACAGAGGCTGCAGAGGAAATGACCTTTGGATTAGCGCAGCCTATGCTCTGCAAGTGTTTGCTCACCCTGTGCCTCATACTGCTCTTCTAGACAACTGTCTTCCATGGAGTTTCAACTACCGCCATGACAGGTCTTCAACCATGCTGCCCTTGATTTTCTTCTTTTTTAATTATAAAACTGTTGCATTTATCCTTGTTAAATTTCCTCTTGCTGCCTTTATATATCCGGAACTGCTGTGATTTGGAATGTTGAGCCTGCCCTCTGGTGCACAGCCCACCTTGGCAGCTTTAATCCATGTGCAGCTCTGACAACCGCGTCCTCAACCAGGCCACTGATAAGGTAGGGATAAAGGGAATCTAGATGCGTCTGGATTCTAGGCACTGTGCTAGATGTGGGGCAAAGAGATGCAGATGAAACACAGTCCTTCAACTTCTGTGTGCTCAGCTGAACACATGAACAGCAAGGGAATGCTCCAGATGACTAGCTGGCTGTGTGCCAAGTGCTATGAGAACCCACGTGAAGACCCCTAACTGTGCTTGGGAAGAGTGAGCAAGCCATAGAGGAAGGTGATATTTAAGGTTTGCACAAGGCAATCATAAAAATTCTAAGACTATAAAAGCTTATTGTAGGCATATGCTATGACCCAGCAAATCTACCTATCAGAGTATACATCCAACAGAGAAGTGATC
Organism: Hyperoodon ampullatus; assembly: GCF_949752795.1. Lineage (NCBI taxonomy): Eukaryota > Metazoa > Chordata > Mammalia > Artiodactyla > Ziphiidae > Hyperoodon > Hyperoodon ampullatus. Next base: position 56,242,744 of record NC_136927.1, on the reverse strand, counting down.
ACAGGTCCACCAAAAGGCACGTGCAAAAATGTTCATGGCAGTGCTCTTCACGCCAAAACCACCCAAACGCCCACCAACAGGGGAATGGAGAAGTCTCACGATGAAATGAACAAGCTACAACTATACCCAATGTGGATGACTCTCACATGTAATTTGAGCAAGACAGATGCAAAGGATTGTGTTTTATGTAATTCTACTTATATGAAGTACAAAAGCAGGCAAAACGAATCTGTGGTGTAAGGAGTCAGGACAGTGGTCAGTACAGGGGAGGGGCAGTGACCTGATGGGGAGATAGGAGGCTTTGAGCTTTGTCATGTTCATCTTGTTAATCTTGGTGTGTGTTACATGGGTGTATTCAGTTTGTAAAACTACATAATGCTGTATAATTAGGATATGTTCAGCTTTCTGTGTGTATAGTAGACTCCAATAAAAGAAAATATTGAGTATGGCTGTTTAGACAGCTACACAGCTATCTAGTAAGTATTTTATCCCAAAACACATCTCAATTCTTTCTCTATCATTAGGCCATGAGCGACGTTACCTGCCTTATTCATCTCTGCTCTCCCACATAACAGACACTTGATAAATCTTCAAGAAGCCAAGATATGGTGGGTGATCTTCCCACACACTAACCTTTCTGGATACAGTTGTTTTGCCACAGCATCTCTTATCTTAACGATCAATTTATTTATTTCTAAATGTTTTCAGAAAGGCCCAAGATCTAATCAAACAAGGATTTGCTATAATAATGATCCATTCATGCATTTAGAACTCAGTTTTTCCCTGTTGCTTTTTTTTAATCCACATAATTTTCTATTATTCATGTTGGAGAGAAATATGTCACAGTCCTTTGCATCATGGAGCACCCAACACTGTGGAATCAGTCCCATTCTCCCAGTTTTCTCAAAGACCATCTACATTCAGTTATTTTTCTAATATAATTATCGATGCCAGAAGACAAAATTTACTCAGCTCTGGCCTCTCAGCTCATTTGAAGAAACTAATGTTCTCTCACTATTTCCATGGCTGTTTGTTCATCTTTACAGGCGAGAGCCAGGTGCCAGGCAGGGTTGGAGCAGTTCTGTACTCTCTGCATCTGGTTAACAGTTTTCTTGCTTGTTTACAGCTTCCAGAGCTCCTCCCTTCTTTTCAAACACTTCACAGCCCTCTACACTCTTCTATGCCTCTGAGAACAGTCTTTTGTTCGCTAACAGGAGGAATCTGCAGCCTCATCAGCTCTAAACCAACCTCCCACTACACTGTGGGCAAAGTCCTCCTCTAGAAGGGCATAGAAAGAAGGGGAATGAAGAGGGCCTGAAGGGGAGGGGGCATGGAGGTGACTGCACCAGATGGGGACAGGCAGGGTGGACAGTACACAGAGTACAGAACAGGGCAATGGATCTGCAGGGGCAGCACAGCCTCCTGGCTGTGTGACCTTGGGCCTATCTGGGCCCCATGACCTTATAGTGTGAAGGAGCTGCACTAGAGGATTCTGAGTCCTTTCTAGCTCTAAACATCCCAAACCTAATTATTACCCTAAGCATCTATTATGTTGAACAAACGTGTACTGACCCTTGTCTCTGGGGGTAGCAAAATATTGAGAGTCTTTTTCTTCCTCTCTTCTGCATTTTGCAAATAGTTTCTACTACTAATAGTGTGTGTGTATGTGTATGTTCACAAAACCAAAATGTCTATGATTCTAGAAGGAAAATGAAAAAGTTTTTTTTTTTTTTTTTAAGAGAGAAAAATCAGATAAATTTTAAAAGTAGAGGTAGGGGAGAAAGAAAGGCCCATGTGGAGGCCAAAAATCCACCTAGAGCAGAGGAAGCCCTGCAGGGACAGCATTCAATTTGGGGTTTCCCTCCTCCAGGGTGAAAAGTCTTTGTAAACTCTTCTGGCGTCATCTGTTGGTCATGCCAGAAGCAACAACTTAATGTGGTTTAAAAGAGGGCTTTGAAGTGAATTTGGAAACCATCGATAGGGTCATATTCAGGGTAAAGATCATATTCTATTTACAGGTAAATCTCGCTCCAATCTCACCTCCAGAATTCACTTTTGATTTGTCATTGCAGTAATGATTGTAACACGGACACCTTAGTCCCTTCTGTGCGTTCACCCGATAACTATGCACAGCTCCTCATGCCAAGAAAGGCAGATCCTCTGGCTCCCTCCCAGCTAGGCTTGGGCACCACTAGAGAGGGAGGCACTCTGAGGAAATCCGCTCTCAGCTCACACCATCTTTGAACATGTGGGTTTCGTCTTCCTCTGTCTCTGTCCCCTGGGTTTCCACAAACCTTCAACTCGGCCTTTTGAATAATTCATTGTTTCAAGCATTTCCTCACGGCCCCAGCGACTCAAAGTCCTGGCGAGTCCTCTCATTTATCTTCCACCCAACATTAGCCCTGCTTTTCCATGGAAGCTCCTCCAAGAAAACTAGTCCCTCACTAGTCCCTGTGGGTCTGGGCTGTGGGTCATGTGGTCCAGCTGGTTTCTCACCCTCTTCCCAACCTGACCCTTCCCACAGAGGCTGCCCAGCAAAGGCCCCTTGGCTTCTGAAACTGGTCTTTAGGTGCAGGACAGTATGCATATCTAGCAAGATTTCTTTAAAGCACCCTCTTGTAGATATTGAAGGAAAAACATTTTCCTTCTAACACTTTTCATTTCAATCTAAAAGGCACCTCTCCAAATATCAGTCTTAAAAATAGCCTTAACCAGACTCCTTGGACAGATGCAGCCACTCATCTGTACAGCTGTGACACTGTGATATAATAAGAAATACATATTTGATCTTCATCCCCAGTTCCTGGCACAGAGCTCCTAAAATTTGTCATTTCCTGAGTGATAGGGGTGAGAGGAGCATCTTTTTATTATATTTGGTTTGTTCCCAGTTTCTGGCATGGGGTTCAAAGAGCTTCCAGGTTGGTGAATTCACACACATTCGGGGAGAGTTGTGTACCCCAAACTCCATGAGAATTCCTGTACTTGGAATCCTTCCAGACCTGCCCTATGTATCTCTTCATCTGGCTGTTCATTTATATCCTTTATAATCAACCAGAAATAATAAGTATAAAATATTTTTAATAAATAACTTAGATAAATAAAAGGTACCTCTCAAGTCTTTCTGGACTTCATCAAGTTCTTCACATGGTGTTTATTAGTAAAGAGTAATGAAAGGGTCCATCTGTCTCAAGGCAAAGAAGCCCTCGGGACCCCTTGATTGGTCATGCCAGGGAGGGAAGGGCTCCCATATTTGGAAAGCAACAGGAATGCACCTCCCCCTGCAGCTCCTACATAGCTGGGCAGGCCCAGGAGTGTGTGCAGGAGGTGTGCAAGACGACAGTGTGCCCGTGGCTCCAGAGGTGCACTGCACTCCCAGAGAGATCCCAAGGTATGCGGGGGGCAGAGTTTGTGTGTGCATTCCATTTCTGTGGCCAGGGTTGTTCATTTATAATCAGACTGTAAACCATGCAGTGATTTCTTTACTCTCGCCTCCTGGGATGACCCCCAGATCTGGAGACACTTGTGAGGATGTTCAGACATCACTGGTGTTCTTGCCTATGTTTTGGTCCTACAATAACATGCTAGTTTAGGGTGGGCTGGTTGGGATTTTCTTTTGCGTTTAAGTCCTTGTCTCTGAAGACTAATTTCTTTCTCAAGATCTCTATGCTTTTATTTTTTAATTTGATGCACCCATAATTTATATTATTACTGTTATTTAAGATTTCTCCTACCAAGGGGTATGGGCTGATGACATGGGTGTGGCCCCTGTTTAGGAGATTAATGAATGTTTGCTTCACGCCTGGATTTTTTTGGAAAAAGTTCGTCTGAGCTCACTGTGATTGGGGAAAAGTGAGGGGTGGATGCTGGAAGCCTGGGTGCTCAGGCTGCTGCCTGGCAAACTTGCACCCACCCTGGGGCAGTGCCTACAAGTAAAGAGAAGTCAGCAGAGGTCTCTTTGCAGGAGTCCAGAGGAGCCTGGGTGTGCACTTAGGTTGCATTTTGCCTCTTTTTCTGCATAAGAACCAGTGTCACACTAGAGTTGAACATTTTAACAGAGAAGTACTAATCACTTTTAGGAATACTGCAGGGAGGATGTGTTAGGGCCTAAGCAAGCTAACTTTTCAACCTCCACCAGCTCTGGTACACGTGGACACAGTAAATCTTCTTCTAGAAGATAGCCTAAGCATGATCTGCTGTAGTAACTCTTCCTGTATCCCTGATCCACATGGACAAAGGTCCAGGTGCTGGAGTGCCTTGAACAGTTGACCTTGAGAGGTGGATTTCCACAATAGCTATTGTAAGTTCAGGAACCAGATGTGACGAACTACCAGATTGGGGGGCTTAAGGGGGAGGGATATTTCCTGAGGTCATCAGCAGCCTTTCAGATGCCCTGGGGCCACCTTGACTCTCAGTGCTTCCCCAAGCCCTCTTGTCTTCCCTGTCATCTCATTTCCTCTGAAATTCCGCACAGGCCCTGCTATTCACTTAGCTTAGGGGCTATCTGAGGTGCCCTTCATGTCCAGTGAGTCAAAAGCACAAAATTCGAGCACCATCCCCTCCAGCAGCCCAGAAGGGCAGTGGGGCATGGCAAGTGGGCACATGGGAACAGCATCAGACAGAGCTGGATTCAAACCTGCCACCCACTATTGTGTGGCCTTGGGCAAATTACTTAACTTCTCTGAATCCCAGTACAACTTTTATAAAAGGGGGGTAATAATGTACCTACCCCATGTGAGAATTACGTTAGGCAATGTCAGTGGCTGGCACGTAGTAAGTGCAATAAGAAACTAGTTGAGGGAGGAAGGTGGGGTCACCCTGTCCCCAGGGTAAGACTGGAAAGGATATCCATGAATAATCAAGGTGCCCGTTGCAGCTTCTGATCTGTCTGAGAAAACCAAGATCACTGTCCTGAATGGATGTAATTCCAGGCAAAAGCAAGAAACTTGGTATTGAATTGACTTAACCCTGTGCAGCCCAAGCCTGGGAAAACAATTATGTTTCCAGAAAAATGTAAAGGGTGCAAGAATGCCATTCCTCTCATAGAATCTCCTACATGTGGGAGGGCGCAGGGGAGACTGGGAACCCCACTGGAGAAGTTAACTGCTCCAGCCTTTTCTGTTGCAGATTCTGACACAATGAGGAAGCATCTGGGTGGATGCTGGTTGGCCATTGTCTGTGTCCTGCTCTTCAGCCAGCTGTCCTCAGTCAAGGCGAGAGGCATAAAGCATAGAATCAAGTGGAACCGGAAGGCCTTGCCAAGTACCTCCCAGGTCACAGAGGCCCACACTGCAGAGATCCTCCCAGGGGCCTTCATCAAGCAAGGCCGAAAGCTGGATATCGACTTCGGAGCTGAGGGCAATAGGTACTACGAGGCCAACTATTGGCAGTTCCCTGATGGGATCCATTACAACGGCTGCTCTGAGGCCAACGTCACCAAGGAGAAGTTTGTCACCAGCTGCATCAATGCCACCCAGGCGGTGAACCAGGAGGAACTGTCCCGCGAGAAACAAGACAACAAGCTTTACCAGCGGGTCCTGTGGCAGCTGATCAGGGAGCTCTGCTCCATCAAGCAGTGTGATTTTTGGTTGGAAAGGGGAGCAGGACTTCGGGTCACTCTGGACCAGCCCATGATGCTCTGCCTGCTGGTTTTCATCTGGTTTATTGTGAAGTAAGCGTGCAAGCAGGCTGTTAGCCACAGAGATGAGTGTGGGTGAGCAAACCATGAGGGAGTTACCCCAGTTCTTCTCCCCAAGCCCCAAACCCCAACATGTTCTGAAGGTACCAAAGAGCAGTGATTGATTCTTCAGCACTTCAAATAAGACTCCCAAGTATTCACTCAGGTTCTTGTCTGTATTTGATAAATGTGTGGGCATCAATTCTCTCCAGGCTCTACCTGAGGGTGGCTTGTTCATCACTTCATTCTCAGCTCTGGTGGAGCATCTGGCACACCATATCATGCAATAAATGTTTGGTAAGCAGATAAAAGAATGCACCAGGGACTGTGCCAAGCACTCCACAATACTTCCCCAAAACTCTTAGAGGTAGGTGTTATTCCCATTGTACAGATGAGGAAACTGAAGCTCCAAGAAGTAAAGTAGTAAAGTAGTTAGAAAGTGTCATAGCCATAATTCAACCCTGGCTTGTCTAACCCCAGATTTGCTGCTCTGTACAGTCCCACTTTTGGAAATATGAAAAGACTGATTCTGATGGCCATGTATTTGATACCTTATTACATGGAAGTTGATTAATTAGTTTAATTAAAGTAAGATATAATAAAGGAATTAAACTAAAATAGAAATAAAAGCTAGACAAAAACCCATATTTTCTTGTAAGCCCATATTTCCTTTCCTTGAAGTACTGCCAAGCTGATTCTCAGAGTAGATTAGATCTACTCGCAGGATGTGCCTATGGCACAAAGATGTTCTTTCTCAAGAAGGATAAGTATTTTCTATTCCCATCTCTGAAATAGTCCATGTGTTTAAGAAACTATTTCTAAACAGCATGTTTGCTTTCTAATGTTCCCCCAACCCTGTGTGCATGTTTTTAGGTACATGCATATGAGCATCTTTAAATATACTCCCTTTATACAGGTACTCGATAAAATCTCTAGCCATTCTTTTACTGCCACTTTGGCAAGGAGCCATCTTTTCTGTGAATCACTTACAGCTTCAGAAAAACAATGCCTTGACAGAAAGGTTAAAAAGAAACTCTGTCTTTCGGAAGAACAAGAATTCATGCATGCCACAATCAAGAGCAGATACACCTCATTAGTTAAACTATGTATATATAACACAATATGAATACAGTTTAAATAAGAATAATGGGGCTTCCCTGGTGGCACAGTGGTTGAGAGTCCACCTGCCGATGCAGGGGACACGGGTTCGTGCCCCGGTCCGGGAAGATCCCACATGCCGCGGAGCGGCTAAGCCCGTGAGCCATGGCTGCTGAGCCTGCGCGTCCGGAGCCTGTGCTCCGCAACGGGAGAGGTCACAACAGTGAGAGGCACGGGTACCGCAAAAAAAAAAAAAAAAAAAAAAGCATAATGAATCTAATGCTCTAAAAGGTGTCCCACAGACCCTCTGGGAGTATGCTCAGAGACCACCTCCAAGGGTTGTTGAACCATATTTGGAGATAAAAGTTGCTGAATATTATCAATTGTCTGTAAGGGTGGGAAAATGTGCCTTGTCAGACAATCTATCCTAAGTATTTTAAAACGTGAGTGTTGATAATGGTACCTCATGTTCTGAGCCTCCACTGCTAATCAGTGTTCTTTGCAAGGATACATTTGGAAGGTTTTAACATAGAAAGCGGGTGGAAGACTTGGGAGCCAGGCAGCCCAGTGGAGCACCTTCCCCAGGGTGTGTGGGGACGTGCCGCACACCCCTGGCAGCACATGAGGAGCGCCCACCTCCGTGGCTCTCGTGCTGCTAGCACGGTGCTCATCTTCCACAGTCCTGGTGAGTTCTAGAGACCAAGAGACCAAGACTAAAGTCCAGAACACATACAGGTTATTTCCTACATGTCAATTTTTTAATAATAACAATAGCAATAAAAACAGAAAGAACAAGTACTTATAGGCTGATGTTGACATTTCAAGTCCCAGCTCTCCTGAGTTTAATTACAAGGGCACACACAGCCTCATAAGCAAAATGACTTCATTATTTATGTGAAAACACTCAGGCCATGATGTAGTACATTTTCTATAATTCCTGTCTTTTCTCATTTCATTAATAGTTCCAGAAACCAGATTTAAGTGAACATGTAGTGAATTGGTATATAGTGATTCAAATGCAAAACTTATTTAAGGAAATTTTAATTGACTCCGTATGTGTTTGAACATCCTTGTTCATGTTGATGAATTATGAAATCAAGTCAAGGCTTTGTGAGTCTAGTTTTCACTTTAGCAAAGGGTTGTCAGGTGCCTACTATGGACAAGACTACAAAGGATTTCTGAATTATTCTTGATAGAGTCATTTTAAATGTGAATAATTTCACCAACCATTGATTTCTTGTCCTTTCTGAGCATTCGTTTTTTTAATGTAAGTTTATTGTAAAAGTGACACTAAAATTACAACAGAAATCCAAAACAAAACGTTGCCCAGAGTCCCAGCATCTGATTGTCAGTGTTCTCATTTTGCCCTATAACCTCCTAGTCCTTACCATTTGCATATACAAATGTACATATTTGCAATAATAATGTAAGTGAGCTTGTATATTCTAAATTTTTGCTCAACTTTATTCTATGTTTTTTTCATTTTCTATGATTTGGGGTTTCTTCCCTCCCCCTCTGCTTTCCCCAACCCACCTTCCTTCCTGCCTGAGATGTAGCCTCCACGCTTTCCTTGTGCTCAGATATGTAGGACAGAGTTTTTTGTTTGATTACTCCTTTTAAAAATACTGTAGTCATACATCGCACATTTAATCCTCTGCAATTTTCCTCTCTAACGCTGAGTCATGACCCTTGCTCCAGTGCAACAGCTACCTAGTTAGTTAACCTGTCCTTTTAGAGAGCTGCATAATATTCCATACCATGGAATAGACCAGGATTGATTTAATCATTTCCTTGTTGATGGACCTTCAGGTTGTTACCAGTTTTTCACCACTGCAAACAATAACTTTCTTGTACAGACAACTTTGCAGTCTGTTACTTTTATTTCCGTGGAATAGATTTACACGTGAAAATTTCCGGACAAAGCTGTGTGTAATTTAAATTTTTCTAGACATGACTAGATTATGTTCTTACATAGCTGGAGCATTTCGCATTCCCCTTGCCGTGTATGGTGCTAACATGTAAGAGTTTCATTTAAGTAAGAGCAACTGCCTTTTCCACAAATGGTGCTTGAGCATCTTCTCCACTCTGCACACGACACACCTAAAGCCTCCCAACTAATTTCTGACCATAAAGACCATTTGAAAATTCTAAAGCTGTTAGCAATTTCCATCCTACACCTGGTCCTCGGCCCAAAACATCTGGAAAGCAGGCGGAACGTGTGCAGGCTTCCGGCTCAGATAGTGGTATGCTTGCACAGCTCCACACTCCCCAACAGACAGGGGAGGCATAGTGTGATGTTTGGTCTTGGCCTTTTTATTAATTTGCAGTAAAATAAGAAATACAAGTATCTGCATTCCAGCAAGAATGCTCTCTAGGTCATAAAAATCAGAAGAAGCAGGAATCGAGCACACAGTGTAAATAGCCCACACTACTCCTTTCCTCTGAGTTGTCTGGGCAGACAAAGCATCCCCCTGGAGCCCCTCACACCCCACCTGGCTTAGGACGTGACTGGCAATATTCAGAAGCCCCACCCTCTGGTCCTAACGAGGTGTGTCCCAGGTAGTGCCATGAGTTTGTCTTGAGCTGCCCACACTCTCTACCTCAAGCTTTCTGATAACAAGTGACTGGCTTTGAACAGTGGCCCAAAGTTGACCCTTGGCCTTAATTAGCACCTTCGGTTTGGTCACATCTTTCATCTCTACCTTTTCTTCATGTGCTGTATATGGCTGGACAGGGATGCCCTAAGATGCCGATGTGTTTCTCTGTGGCACGTTCTGGAGTCTGCCAGGGTCTCACCTGAAATGCTGACAGTGGGGCCTACGTGACCACACGCAGGCAGTGGTAACACATGGGCAGACCACACATGCCAGGTGAGTAATCAAGAAAACTTACACAGATATGGCATCATGACAAGTTTCAGTTTCCCCAGTTGAAAGTTCAGGTGCTGCTCAGTTGAAGAGCAGACCTCTGACAAGCCCAGCTCAGGACAGCACCTGTGTGTTCACATTTTCTGCCCCAAGGCCATGTAGTCAGACACAGCACAGGGCTCGTTCTTCTCTTACCCTCACTGCTGGTAGGAGACCCCGTTTCAGTTGGGCACCCAGCTTCCCTGGTGGAAGAGAAGGGAGCCAAACTTCCATGCTACTGGGAACAACAGACACCTGCAAAATGGAAATAAGGTGCTATGTTTTTGAGACATCTCTTAGCCCATCCCATCAAAAGCCTGCTCCAGAAAAACAGACTCAACTGCTTCCCTTGGCAAATGGGAGCCTTCCCCTGGGCCCATGAGAGGCCTCAGACTGACCACCCCACTTCCAAAAGGACCTTCCTGGCAGCTGCACCCAGGCCAGAGCTGACCCCCCAAAAAAGCTTATCCTCCAATACCTAAGTGTCACTACATCCCCAAGATGCTTCCCTCTATCTGGTCTGAATTTCTTATCTCCATTCATCCACCCTCCCCCTGGTCTTCCCTTGGAATTCCCAAATCTTTCTGTGGGAAAGCATTGCCGTCTTAAACAAAACAAATTGTTTTAACTCCAATAGGCTTGGCCTTAAATTATACAAGGAAGTTGGCAGAAGGCCATAAAGGAACTAAAGGAAGCTGGAAACAGGTCAGGGCCAGGGGACCGAACACAGGTGGTCTCCCTGAATAGATGGAGGTGGGTGAGGGTGAGAGGTTTGGGGAGTTGGGGAGACTGCTAGGAGAAGACCATTGCCAACTAAAAATTGTCACTTGCTATCTGCCTCCACAAGGATTAAATCACTAGCCACTGCAGTTACTGACCTTCAACACACCCTGAAAGGAATTCAGGGCGGAGATCAGGAATGAGGCACTCTGTGCTCTGGGAGAAACTGGCAGAAAGGGGCCTTCAGATAATTAGATATCTTCAGGAGAAGATTTTATGAGCCTAAATTCTTCCATCTCCTCATATCTAGAAAAGAACTAAAATCACTAAAGTGACATCTGCTTCTCGTGACTAACAGCAAACTTCTGTCAAAATGTGTGCTTGATTGCACGTACCCCCTTCACCAAAATCACATGTATACTGACCTCCCCCACTACCTATTTGGAGCAGTTCCTCAGAGCTCTCTGAGATGCTGTCTCCTGGGCTATAGTCCTCATTTTGCCCCAAATAAAACTTAACTCACAGCTCTCACATTGTACCTTTTTTTCAGTCGACACCATCCATGGGAAGAATTACTCACTCAGGCCCATCAGAGGTGACATCAGCATCCAACAGGGCTTTGGGCTCAAGAAACAAGGTTCAACACCAAGGAGAGAGATGTTCAAGGACTAAGCAGAGGGAAGGGTCCGGGTAAGGTCCTGGTCAGGCAGGACCCATATCAGTCGTGTTCTCCTTGAACACTTGAATTTCTCCTTGAATTTCCAAATCCATAATTCAGGTTTCTAATTTTTTTAACTGGCTGTTTTGACTCAAGTTTACTTAGCAATCAAGAACAAAATGAAGGACCTTATAGCATCTGTAATATTGTGGTTTATAAGAAATATATTGTTAAAAGATAAACTGAGGTATGTTAAAATTTTTGAGTTTATTTGAGCAAAAATTAATTTGAATCAGGCAGCATCCAATCTAGCAGATAGAGAGGAGCTCCAAAGATCTGTACAAAATGGAAGACGTTTATTTACAGAAGGGGGTGGGAAAAGGAAGTTACTAGCAAAGAGTGGATTGTTTGTGGCAAGGTCACCTTCCTTTAGGGGATAGCAGGGGTCTAACAGGCAGATTACCTTACTAGTACTGACCAGGTAATTCCAGACTGACTGGTTTAAGAATCCACTCCTAGGAGAGGTTGAAATTGTAATTAATTTAGGTACTAAGTCTCAATTTGGTGACATGGGCTTAGTACAGGTGACTCCATTTGGGGCCTGCTGCCTCTTTTGTATCAATATATTTGGTCATATTCTGGTCATTCAGATGACCAAATCCATTTCTCATATATATTTGGTCTTCATCCATGGTTCCCTGTTCACAGTTCCCCGAACCATTGGGATTGCCTAAGGGATTAGAACAATAGGATTAGAACAATTTTGTCATAATACTAGTTCTCTTTCCTCAGTTCCTGAAATCACTTCAAAGCCATAAAGGTGAAATGGGTGTCTTGTTATTAATGACAAGTCCCTTTCCACAACTACTGGATTTATGTTAATGTAGTGACTTTTGGAAAGCACCTAAGAATGGGGGCTGGTTGCCAGGGAAACTAACTTTGAATAGAGGTTTGGAACTTTCAGTCCCAGCCCCTAACTTCTGGGGAAGGGAGGGGCCTGGAGGTTGAATCAATTACCAAATGCCAGTGATTTAATCAACCTTCCCTATGTAATGAATTCTCCATAAAAACCCCAAAGGATGGGTTTGGAGCTTCCTTGTTGGTGAACATGTGGGGATTTAAGGAGCGTGGTGCACTCAGAGAGGGCATGAAAGCTCTGCACTCTTTCCCCATCCCTTGCCTTGCCTTCTCTTCCATCTGGCTGTTCTTGAGTCATATTGTTTTGTAATAAACTTGTAATCTAGCAAGTAAAATGTTTCTCCAAGCTCTGTGAGTCACTTAGGTAAATTAATCGAGCCCAAGGAGGGGGTCGTTGGAACCTCAGATCTATTGTCTCAGGTCAGTTAGAAGCATAGATGACAGCCTGGACTTCAGATTGGTATTTGAAATGAGGGTGGGGAGCAGGCAGTCTTGTAGGACTGAACCCTTAACTTGTGGGATCTGACTCTATCTCCAGGCAGATACTGTCAGAATTGAGTTGAATTATGTGTGACACCCAGTTGGTGTCAGAGAATTGCTTAGATGTGTGGGGAAATCTGCCCACCCACAAAAACACACACTGGAATTGGTTCCAGAGCCCTTTTAGAATCTCATAAAAGTCATTTATCCCTCCTCATGCCTAAGCCAAACAACATCATCACCTGTCCCCCTGGAGAAAAAAGTGAAGGCGAGAAGGAGGCAAAGGGTTGGTGGATTTCCCTCAGATTTTGGCCCACATAGCATAGCCAAAGTGGGGAGGGCCCCCAACCACCCAAAGTTAAAGGGCTTTTCTGGGCTTATTGTCACAAGAGCAGATTCTAAAAAGTTCCCTCGGGAATTTCAAACGTAGTGTGGTCTGCGAAACTGCCCCTTCTCAGCTAAGAGGAGACTGACCTGTGCAGATGGAAGTTTCCATAAGTCCAAATGCCAGACTCTCAGGGTAGGACCTGAGCCTGTCTGTGGGGTCCCCACATCTATATTTCAAGGCCACTGGCCCTCTGCCTTAGCAGATGGCTTTTACTTAGAGTTACAGATAATTTTCCTCTGGGCACTAGCTCAGCTCCTAACTTATGTTAAACATTTTAGCTAATGTCGTTCTTTGCTTTATCTTGGACATTTTGTGGTTTCATCCATGCCTTCATTCAACAAACATTTGTTGAGTTCCTACTATGTGTCAGTCTACTCGGTGCTGGAGCTATAATGGTGAGCAAGTAAGGCAATATCCTTGCTTTTGGGGTCTTTACTTTCTGGTGGCATAAACACATACACATATAACCACAGATAAACTGCTATATCAGCTCTCTGGGAGTTGGGGGGAGCACTGGTTTGTACCATTTACCAGTAGTGACCTCGTGTTCTGTGCCCAGGTCAATTTATAAAGGTGATGAGTGACAGCATGGAGAGGTCAATGTCATGGATCACAATTTCCCTAGAAATGAGAGGCATGGCTTGTCACCACCACAGGGTCACAGAATGAATGCCAGACTTTGGTCAGGAAGCAGAAGCAGGAGAGAAGGGAGAGCCTAGGTCAGAAGATTTTACTGGGCTTTCCTCGGGAAGGGCAAGGCAGGGTAAACAGTTTAGGACTGGCTAGCTTGAATAATTTCTGTGGACTTTGGGCTATAGTGGAGCTCTCTAGTTTTTTGGTACCCAGCCCTTTAAAGCACAGGACTGATAGAGATCAGCTTCCACTGCTCTCAGCTGAGCCTTTTGCTATCTCTAACAACTGGCTGGCCCTAGGAGGGCAGCCTCTCTCCAGCCAGAGAAGTATTTTTATGATGTCAAAACATCACAATAGGGCTTCCCTGGTGGCGCAGTGCTTGAGAGTCCACCTGCCGATGCAGGGGACTCGGGTTCGTGTCCCGGTCTGGGAAGATCCCACATGCCACAGAGCGGCTGGGCCCATGAGCCATGGCCACTGAGCCTGCGCGCCCAGAGCCTGTGCTCCGCAACGGGAGAGGCCACAACAGTGAGAGGCCCGTGTACCGCAAAACAAGAAAAAAAAACCAAAAAAACCCATCACAATATAGAGAAATTTTTAAAAACATGATTAATACACCGAGCTAGTCTCAAGTTACCAGCTAGCTGACTGCAGAGCTGGAAGAGATGTGCACAGTCCTGTGTGACTGGTTCCAGCACAACTAATTTAACTGTTTACCTTGTAACCTTTGCACATGTTAATTCACTCCATATGCCATTTTATAGCCCTCTAAAATCAGGGCTGAAGTCATTTCAAGTTGAGAGCTGTAGATGATTGAAGATTGCCCTCTAGATCTCTCTCCCCACGTGCAGATTGACACCCAGTGGTGCGTGGGCTTGGGAAGAGCCAGGCCAGAGCAGAAGAGAGACGGCACATGGGCCTCCACTGGAGTTCAGGATCAGTTAGAAATAAATCTCTGTTGACTCTCTATCACATGCCTGACCATCCCTGGGGCTCTGCAGATACCACAATGAATGAATCACCACTGCTGCCTTCCAGGTCTCAGTCTGATGGGGAAGTGGATAATGACTGAGCAATGTGGGAAAGTGGTATGCTACGCATGGGCACTAGCAAGAAATCTTTCCAGAGAGGGCAAGTCTGAAAAGATGAATGAGAGTACCGAGGTGAAGAAGATAGGAAAGAGGCAGTATTATTGCAAAAACCAAAACCAAAAACACCCTGGTACATTCAAGGAGCTGCAAGTTGTTCAGTCCAGCAGGGATGTGGGGGCATATGGTGGACAGTGATGCCATGAGGCTAGAAACCAAGAAGGGCAAGACCAACAAAGTTCCTTTATTCTGCTGGTCCTACAGGGCAGCACTTCTCAAGCTTTACTGGGGATCTTGGTTAAATGCAGACTCTGCTTCAGCAGGTTTGGGGTGGGTGGGCTCAAGATTCTGCAGCTCTATCAGCTCCCAGTGATGCAACACCACTTGTTCATGGACCACACTTTGAGGAGAGTGTAGGTAAGGGGGAGCACTGAAGGGTGTTAGGAATACTGTATCAGGCTTGCATTTAGAAAGATGGCTCTAGGGACTTCCCTGGTAATCCAGTGGTTAAGAATCCGTCTTGCAATGAAGGGGATGCCGGTTCAATCCCTGGTTGGGGAACTAAGATCCCAGTTGCCGCGGGGCAACTAAGCCCGCACCACAACTAGACAGAAGCCCGCGCAGTGCAATGAAGAGCCCGCATGCTGCAATGAAAGATCCCACGTACCACAACTAAGATCCGACACAGCCAAATAAATAAATAAATATTAAAAAAAAAAAAAAAGAAAGAAAGATGGAAAGATGGCTCTAGTTGCTGGGCAGGGAATGGGCTTCAGGCAGCCAGGGCTGCAAAAGGAAGAAGGTTAAGCCTGGCACATGGTGAGTTTGAGGTGTTCCATTTCGATCCTGCCTGTCCCCCCTTGTCTGACTCCCTTGGCCTCACCGCCTTCCTCACGTTTCTCCTCCCAAGGGGGATGCTGGAGCCCTCAGAAATGCTCTCCGGGACATCTTCTCATGTCTGGGATGCCAGTCTGAACAGATCACTCAGCTTTACAGATTCAGGCAAATGTGTGCTTAATGTCACTTGGTCCTATTATACAACAGAGTCTGTTCATTTAGGGGCAGAATTTATTTCACTAGCTTTATAAATGGCTGTCCCCAGAGTACATATTCAAGACCTAAAGTGTGGTCATTTATGCTTTCTAATTAAGCTTTACTGAATTTTATGGGGGAAACCTGTGCTATAAGGAGATTTCCCAAAATCTTAGGATATATTGCTTTGGAATGTTCACAGTCACAGTGGTGGGGAAATATCATAGGCTCAAAGGGGCCAGGGAGGCTGCTATGGGGCTTAAAGGAGAGCAAATTATCTGCTCCTGGGGACATTAGAAATGAGGTTTAGGTAGAGTCCATTAGACAGTAAGAGAATGGAGCACAGAAGGGTGCTCCTGTAAGAAATAATATGTCCAAGGGCTTAAAGGTCTAGAAAGAGATGACAAGTGTGAACACTACAGACAGCCTGGTATAACTCTAAAATACACTGTGATTAGGGGAGAAATGAAACAGGATGATCACCAGAGAACAGAACACAACGAACCTTGTGTGCCGACCAAAAGGAGGGCAGCTAAGCTGCCAGATAACTAAACTCCACCCCACTGGCCAACCTGTTAGGAAACAAACATTTACTGAGCTGCTCTTGTGTGCTGGGCATCTGTGCCAGGCCTTGGGGATACAGTGATGGAGACCACAGTTAAGGAGCTTAGAGCAGGTCAATATTGGAGACAGACTTAAACAATGAATATGATTAATTAATATCACATGTGATGACTGTCACACATGAGTAAAGGGGATTTGAGTATTAAAACTGAGGGTTCATGTTTGTGCTGAGACTTGCAGAATTAGTGAGTGAGGCACATCAAAACCCATTCCTAGCTTTCTTACCCTGCTGGTGGGAGTGAAAAATGGTTCAACCACTTTGAAAAACTGTTTGGCAGTTTCTAATAGTTCAACATATGGCCCAGCAAGCCCACTCCTAGTATACCTAGGAGAAATGAAGAGAAATGAAAACATATGTTCACAGAAAAGCTTGCGTATTTCAAATGTCCATAGCAGCTCTCTTCAGAATAGCCCAAACCTGGAGAAAACTTAAATGTCCATCAACAAGTGAGTGGATAATCACATAAAAACTAGGGCAAATGTTTGGAGGGAAAGATGTTCTTGTTTAGCAAAAGAATATACATCTAAGCTTTGAATATACATCATCTACTCATATGGTGAGTAGCTTCAACTTCTAATTATAGAGATCTTTCAGGAAAGAGGTGCTTTATCAGCTCATCTTGAGTATTAAAGGTAATAAAGATACAGCTATTAGCTCCAGAGTCTTCTGTCTCATACAGCTCAAATTTGCAAGGTCCAAGTGCCTGGAGGCGGGGAGTGAGATGTGTTATAGATTGAATGCTTGTGTCCCCCACAAAATTCATATGTCAAAATCCTAACCCCCCAATGTGATAATATTAGGAAGTGGAGCCTTTGAGAGGTGATTAGGTCATGAGGGCTTCACCCTTATAAAAGAGACCCCTGAGAACTCCCTCCTATCCTCCGCCGTGTGAGGACACAGAGAGAAGACAGCTATCTAGGAACCAGGCATTGACTCTGACACCACCAGACACCAAATCTGTCAGTGTCTTTATCCTGGATTTCTCAGACTCCAGAACTCTGAGAAGTAAATTTCTGTTGTTTATAAACCACCCAGTCTGTGGTACTTTGTTTTAGCAGCCCAAACTGACTAAGACAAGAAGCAACAGAATCTCTGGGCTTGTGGGTGAGTGTTGGTCTGCTACGCAATTTCTATGCCCGCAAAGATTCTCTGTCTATGGTCTCAGAGTTCCTAGATTTGGGGTGCTTATCCTGATGGCTTCCTACATGAGATCATCCATCTGTACTTGACCCTACCTCAGGCATGGAATTTCCCCCAGTTGCACTCCACCCATTTGTGTCTATCCCTTCAAAACTAGCAACACTGTGACTCCACAAAGATCTCCTGTATCCCATTGAAATGTCCTTAACACCTCTCTACAGATCAGACCGCATTGTCTTAGTTTGCTGACATTGCCTTCTTCTTCCATGTATACCCAAGCTGCATATGGATTCCTCACAGATAAGAACTGGAATTTCTACTTCTTTTGTATCCCACACAGCACCTAGCACAGAGTTGAGTGCATCAGCCGAATGAATGAATGAATGAATGAATCATACTGTCTTGCCCGTGGAAGCCCAGTTTCCTCCTTCCTACCATTCCCACACCCACTTAGGAGATTCTATCATGTCTTAAAAGAACTCCATACACATCTGTCAGTATCATAACAACAATATATAAGTGGCTCAAAATTATCCAGGATGAATTTCTTTGCCTTCCCACTGACACAAAAGCCCAAGTACTCAAGAGTTTACCTGCACATGAAAAAGGCAAAGTATAAGATTGTTGAAAAGAGATATGGCAGGTTTTTGAGAACATCCTTCAGATGTATCAGAAACAATCCAGGTTGTAAACACTTCAGATTCTTCAAGGAAAGCAGAATGAAGTGATCTCTACAGTCTGTTTTGGATCTACTGCTCTTCATTTTTGAGGGTCCTTCAAATCTATTCAAATCCCTTTGAGGACATTCTGCGTTGCACAGAAGAAGGTCATGGCACCTCAACAAAGTGCACAAGGTCCTTCGTAACCCGGTCCTGCCTTGTTCTCTCAGCTCCCCTTCCATAACCCAAACAAGTGCTTTACAATCCAACCATATTGCCCAGCCCTCTGAAGCCCTCCCTTACCCTCAGCAGAATTCCTACTCACATCTCAGAACAATCTCAGATAAGACCTCCAGGAGACCTGTCCTCAGATTCTGGGTAAGATAACTAATCTCCTTGTCGCTTTGTAATGTAATTATTTATTTACATGTGTATCTCTCATAGTGGACTGTGAGTGCCTCCAAACCCAATGATAAGTTTTGTTCACCTTGTGTTCCTCTACACAGCTGCTACCCCAATCTTGTCAGACTATCTGCAGGGACTAGAACCCTCGCACTGGGGTCCTCAATGCCTCTCTACTTGTCTCATTCTTGAATTCCACTGCCCTGAATCTCTTTCCTTCCACTAAGATCTATCTCTTTGTATTGAAAGCACCAGAACTTTGACATGCTCTAAAAAACATAACATGCCCATGTTCCTCTGCTGCTGTTCAAACCCACCTCCCAAGCCAGGCTCTCCCTGAGGGAAGGGTCTCAGCCAGATCCAACTGCCTCTAGCCCAACACTTGGTTTGAGGAGCCCCCTGCCTCCCAAGAGCCACAATATGGCATTCTGTTAGGTCTTCCTAGAGCCACAGGAGGAAACAATGTTCCAGCATCAGCCAGCAGGGGGCAGTGCGGAAACACACAAACTAGGCCCTTCCCTGAGAGTTGTCTCTCTCTGAGTCTGAAGATGGCTTGAGCCATTCCTCAGTTCCCATGTCCAGATGGATTCTTCTCTTACCAATTATTCCTATTAAATTAGAAAATCCTGATTCACTTCCTGGATTGTTCGGAAAGGCAGTAAACTCTGCCAGTCAGTTCTTGATATTTGAACCAAATGAGGGCCAGAAATTACAGAACTTTTTCTCAGTGTTACCAGATCTAAGTCAGCAAGATTTTTTTTTTGCCTGTCACATGCAAAAGTTTTTTTCCAGCTTGCTTGAGGTATAATTGACATATAAAATTGTAAGCTATTTAAAGGGTACATAGTGGTGACCTTTTTTAAAAAAAACATTTATTTATTTATTTTTGGCTGCTCTGGGTCTTCACTGTTGCATGCGGGCTTTCCCAAGTTGCGGCGAGCGGGGGCTACTCTTCGTTGCGGTGCATGGGCTTCTCATTGCGATGGCTTCTCTTTATTGTGGAGCATGGGCTCTAGGCACGCAGGCTCAGTAGTTGTGGCTCACGGGCTTAGTTGCTCCACAGCATGTGGGATCCTCCCAGACCAGGGCTCGAACCCATGTCCCCTGAACTGGCAGGCAGACTCTTAACCACTGCACCACCAGGGAAATCCCCATAGTGGTGACTTGATATAAGAATTCATTGTGAAAGGATTACCCCCATCTAGTTAATTAACACAACCATCACCTCATGCATTTATCTTTTTTTTTTTGGCGAGAGCTTAAAATGTTCTACTCTCTTAGCAAATTTCAATTGTATAATACAGTGTTATCAACTATACCCACCATGTTTTATATTAGATCCTTAGACCTTATTCATAATATAGCTGAAAATTTGTGCACTTTTACCAACCTCTCCCTAGTTCCCCCACTCCTCAGCCCCAGAAACAAATGGGTTTCTAATCCTCTCTGATGCCTTGAGTCCTAGAAAGTAGTTCTTCGTATTTTATTAGAGCATTTGGACTTGTCTTTTAAATATGCTTTTAAATGTACCATAGATTTCTTTCTCTGATGAATAAAAAGAATTATCTAAAGTTGGGAAAGGGTCAAATTCTCCACGTTTAACCATTTGCACCACAGTGCAGTTTTCTTAAGAAATCCTGTTATACATGGATGGATCTAGAGATTGTCATACTAAGTGAAGTCAGACAGAGAAAGACAAATATCGTATGATATCACTTATATGTAAAATCTAAAAAAATGATACAAATGAACTTATCTACAAAACAGAAACAGACTCACAGACTTAGAAAACAAACTTATGGTTACCAAAGAGGAAAGTGTGGGGAGAGGGGGGGAATAAATTAGGACTTTGGGAATAACATATACACAGTAATATATATAAAATAGATAATCAACAAGGACTTAATGTATAGCACAGGGAACTCTACTCAATACTCTGTAATAACCTATATGGGAAAAGAATCTGAAAAAGAAGAGATATATGTATATGTATAATTTAATAGCTTTGCTGTACACCTGAAGCTAACACAACATTGTAAATCAATATAAAATAAAAATTTAAAAAAATCCTGTCATCAAATCCACAGAATTTAAAATCATATTATTTTGGCTCTACAGTCATAACTTTGAACTATTTTGACTACAGAATGTGTTGCTGAGATCATGTAAGCAAGCCACTCCAAAGCATATACATGATCTTTATTGCATTATCAGTACCGTAAAGAAATGTTTCTATCTCATCCTTCATTTCAAAACATATATGAGCATTTTCTTCCTGATACTTGTGCCATACCTTGGTCTTAGGGACCAAGGCACAAGTCTACTGAGGGACCTTTTATACCTACTGGTCACATAGCTAAAATCAGGCTAGTTAAACATGTAAACCAAATGCAAACTATCAATGGCTACATTTCAAAGAAATAATGTGGACATGCTGGTACAAGATGACTCCAGGGGAGTTTTGGACTTTAAAAAGCATTTTGTAGATCACCAACAAGAATAAGTCCATATCGGGACTTCCCTAGTGGTCCAGTGGTAAAGAATCCACCTTCCAATGCAGGGGATGCAGGTTCAATCCCTGGTCAGGGAACTCAGATCCCACAAGCCACGGGGCAACTAAGCCCACATGCCACAACTATTGAGTTCGTGCACCTCAACGAGAGAGCCTGTGTGCTGCAAACTACAGAGGCCACACACTCTGGAGCCCGCGTGCCACAACTACAGAGCCCACATGCCCTGGAGCCTGTGCGCCACAATTAGAGAGAGAAAACCCACATGCCATAACTAGAGAGAAGCCCGAGTGCTGCAACGAAGATCCCACGTGCCGCACCTAAGACCCGACACAGCCAAAAAACAAACAAACAAACAAAAAGAATAAACACATATCTTGCCCAATGTTGCTCCAGATAACCCTGGAGTTAAGCACAGAACCTCCACAGACAAATCCAAGTTAACCCCATCCTTACTTAGTTATCAAGGCTTTCTCCATAATATGTGTTGTGTGTGAAACCTGACAAACATCACCTCACCCAGGTGATCACAATCAACGTGAACATTGATAAATCATGTTGATAGTATGTACTACTGATATGATGTGAAGAAAATGACACTTTATCTCTGTGGTCTTCCTCCCCAAAATTCATAATAACTCCAGTCTAATCATGAGAAAAACACCAAGACAAACTCAATAGAGGGACATTCTACAAAATATCTGACCGGTACTCTTCAAAACTGTCAAGATCGGCCGGGGCGGGCGGGGCTGGGAGCTGAGGCTCGGGTTTCGGTCGGAACGCAGGAAGAGGACTGGCGGCGTGAACACAGCCTGAAGGGGTTAGTGCACCACGGCTAGCCAGGAGGGAGTCTGGGGAAAAGTCTGGACCTGCCGAAGAGGCAAGAGACTTTTTCTTCCCTCTCTTTTCTGGTGGGCGAGGAGAGGGGATTAAGAGCGCTGCTTAAAGGAGCTCCAGAGACGGGCGCGAGCCACGGCTAAAGGCGCGGACCCTGGAGTCGGGCGTGGGATGCTGGGGCTGCTGCTGCCGCCGCCAAGAAGCCGGTGTGCGAGCACAGGTCACTATCCACACCTCCCTTCCGGGGAGTCTGTGCAGCCCGCCACTGCCGGGGTCCCGAGATCCAGGGACAACTTCCCTAGGAGAAGGCACGGCGCGCCTCAGGCTGGTGCAACTTCACACTGGCCTCTGCCACCGCAGGCTCGCCCTGAATCGTGCCCCACCCTCCCCCCGGCCTGGGTGAGCCACAGCCCCCGAATCAGCGGCTCCTTTAAAGCCGTCCTATCTGAGCGAAGAACAGACACCCTCCGGAGACCTACACTCAGAGGCGGGGCCAAATCCAAAGCTGAGCCCCGGGAGCTGTGCGAACAAAGAAGAGAAAGGGAAATCTCTCCCAGCAGCCTCAGGAGCAGCGGATTAAATCTCCACAATCAATCTGATGTACCCTGCATCTGTGGAATACCTGAATAGACAACGAATCATCCCATTGAGGAGGTGGACTTTGAAAGCAAGATTTATTATTTTTTCCCCTTTTCCTCTTTTTGTGAGTGTGTATGTGTATGCTTCTGTGTGAGATTTTGTCTGTATAGCTTTGCTTTCATCATTTGCCCTAGGGTTCTATCTATCTGTCTGTTTTTTTCATTTTTTTTCTTTTTTTTTTTTACTTAAAAATTTTTTTTCTTAATAATTATTTTTTACTTTAATAACTTTATTTTATTGTATCTTACTTTATTTTATTTTTTTATCCTTTTTCTTTCTACTTTTTCTCCCGTTTATTCTGAGCCGTGTGGATGAAAGGCTATTGGTGCTGCAGCCAGGAGTCAGTGCTGTGCCTCTGAGGTGGGAGAGCCAACTTCAGGACACTGGTCCACAAGAGACCTCCCAGCTCCACATAATATCAAATGGCGAAAATCTCCCAGAGATCTCCATCTCGACACCAACACCCAGCTTCTCTCAACGACCAGCAAGCTACAGTGCTGGACACCTTATGCCAACAACTAGCAAGACAGGAACACAACCCCACCCATTAGCAGAGAGGCTGCCTAAAATCATAATAAGGCAACAGACATCCAAAAACACACCATCAGACGTGGACCTGCCCACCAGAAAGACAAGATCAAGCCTCCTCCACCAGAACACAGGCACTAGTCCCCTCCACCAGGAAGCCTACACTACCCAGTGAACCAAGCTTAGCCACTGGGGACAGACACCAAAAACAATGGGAACTACGAACCTGCTGGCTGCAAAAAGAAGACCCCAAACACAGTAAGGTAAGCAAAATAAGAAGACAGAAAAACACACAACAGATGAAGGAGCAAGATAAAAACCCACCACACCTAACAAATAAAGAAGAAATAGGCAGTCTACCTGAAAAAGATTTCAGAATAATGATACTAAAGATGATCCAAAATCTTGGAAATAGAGAAAATGCAAGAAACATTTAACAAGAACCTAGAAGAACTAAAGATGAAACAAGCAACGATGAACAACACAATAAATGAAATTAAAAATACTCTAGAAGGGATCAATAGCAGAATAACTGAGGCTGAAGAACGGATAATTGACCTGGAAGATAAAATAGTGGAAATAACTACTGGAGAGCAGAATAAAGAAAAAAGAATGAAAAGAACTGAGGACAGTCTCAGAGACCTCTGGGACAACATTAAATGCACCAACATTCGAATTATAGGGGTTCCAGAAGAAGAAGAGAAAAAGAAAGGGACTGAGAAGATATTTGAAGAGATTATAGTTGAAAACATCCCTAATATGGGAAAGGAAACAGTTAATCAAGTCCAGGAAGCACAGAGGGTCCCATACAGGATAAATCCAAGGAGAAACACAATATACATATTAATCAAGCTGTCAAAAATTAAATAAAAAGAAAAAAAATTAAAAGCAGCAAGGGAAAAACAACAAATAACACACAAGGGAACCCCATATGGTTAACAGCAGAAACTCTGCAAGCCAGAAAGGAGTGGCAGGACATATTTAAAGTGATAAAGGAGAAAAACCTACAACCAAGATTAGTCTACCCAGCAAGGATCTCATTCAGATTTGATGGAGAAATTAAAACGTTTACCGACAAGCAAAAGCTGAGACAGTTCAGCACCACCAAACCAGCTTTACAACAAATGCTAAAGAATTTTCTCTAGGCAAGAAACACAAGAGAAGGAAAAGACCTACAACAACAAGCCCAAAACAATCAAGAAAATGGGAACAGGGACATACATATCGATAATTACCTTAAATGTAAATGGATTAAATGTTCCCACCGAAAGACACAGACGGGCTGAATGGATACAAAAACAAGACCCATATATATGCTGTTTACAAGAGACCCACTTCAGACCTGGAGACACATACAGACTGAAAGTGAGGGGATGGAAAAAGATATTCCATGCAAATGGAAACCAAAAGAAAGCTGGAGTAGCAATTCTCATATCAGACAAAATAGACTTTAAAATAAAGACTATTAAAAGAGACAAAGAAGGACACTACATAATGATCAAGGGATTGATCAAAGAAGATATAAAAATTGTAAATATTTATGCACCCAACATAGGAGCACCTCAATACATAAGGCAAATACTAACAGCCATAAAAGGGGAAATCGACAGTAACACGTACTCAGTAGGGGACTTTAACACCCCACTTTCACCAATGGACAGATCATCCAAAATGAAAATAAATAAGGAAACACAAGCTTCAATGATACATTAAACAAGATGGACTTAATTGATATTTATAGGACATTCCATCCAAAAACAACAGAATACACATTTTTCTCAAGTGCTCATGGAACACTTTCCAGGACAGATCATATCTTGGGTCACAAATCAAACAATGGTAAATTTAAGAAAATTGAAATTGTATTAACAATCTTTTCCGACCATAATGCTATGAGACTAGATATCAATTACAGGAAAAGATCTGTAAAAAACACAAACACATGGAGGCTAAACAATACACTACTTCACAATGAAGTGATCACTGAAGAAATCAAAGAGGAAGTCAAAAAATATCTAGAAACAAATGACAATGGAGACATGACAACCCAAAACCTATGAGATGCAGCAAAAGCAGTTCTAAGAGGGAAGTTTATAGCAATACAATCCTACCTTAAGAAACAGGAAACATCTTGAATAGACAACCTAACCTTGTACCTAAAGCAATTAGAGAAAGAAGAACAAAAAACCCCAAAGTTAGCAGAAGGAAAGAAATCATAAAGATCAGATCACAAATAAATGAAAAAGAAATGAAGGAAACGATAGCAAAGATCAATAAAACTAAAAGCTGGTTCATCGAGAAGATAAACAAAATTGATAAACCATTAGCCAGACTCATCAAGGAAAAAAAGGAGAAGACTCACATCAATAGAATTAAAAATGAAAAAGGAGAAGTAACAACTGACACTGCAGAAATACAAAAGATCATGAGAGATTACTACAAGCAACTCTATGCCAATAAAATGGACAACGTGGAAGAAATGGACAAATTCTTAGAAATGCACAACCTGCCAAGACTGAATTAGGAAGAAATAGAAAATATGAACAGACCAATCACAAGCACTGAAATTGAAACTGTGATAAAAAATCTTCCAACAAACAAAAGCCCAGGACCAGATGGCTTCACAGGCGAGTTCTATCAAACATTTAGAGAAGAGCTAACACCGGTGCTTCTCAAACTCTTCCAAAATATAGCAGAGGGAGGAACACTCCCAAACTCATGCTATGAGGCCACCATCACCCTGATACCAAAACCACACAAGGATGTCACAAAGAAAGAAAACTACAGACCAATATCACTGATGAACATAGATGCAAAAATCCTCAACAAAATACCAGCAAACAGAATCCAACAGCACATTAAGAGGATCATACACCATGATCAAGTGGGGTTTATTCCAGGAATGCAAGGATTCTTCAATATATGCAAATCAATCAATGTGATACACCATATTAACAAATTGAAGGAGAAAAACCATATGGTCATCTCAATAGATGCAGAGAAAGCTTTCGACAAAATTCAACACCCATTTATGATAAAAACCCTGCAGAAAGTAGGCATAGAGGGAACTTTCCTCAACATAATAAAGGCCATATATGACAAACCCACAGCCAGCATTGTCCTCAATGGTGAAAAACTGAAACCATTTCCACTAAGATCAGGAACAAGACAAGGTTGCCCACTCTCACCACTCTTATTCAACATAGTTTTGCAAGTTTTAGCCACAGCAATCAGAGAAGAAAAGGAAAAAAAAGCAATCCAAATCTGAAAAGAAGTAAAGCTGTCACTGTTTGCAGATGACATGATACTACACATAGAGAATCCTAAAGATGATACCAGAAAACTACTAGAGCTAATCAATGAATTTGGTAAAGTAGCAGGATACAAAATTAATGCACAGAAATCTCTGGCATTCCTATATATTAATGATGAAAAATCTGAAAGTGAAATCAAGAAAACACTCCCATTTACCATTGCAACAAAATGAATAAAATATCTAGGAATAAACCTACCTAAGGAGACAAAAGACCTGTATGCAGAAAATTATAAGACACTGATGAAAGAAATTAAAGATGATACAAATAGATGGAGAGATATACCATGTTCTTGGATTGGAAGAATCAACATTGTGAAAATGACTCTACTACCCAAAGCAATCTACAGATTCAATGCAATCCCTATCAAACTACCACGGCATTTTTCACGGAACTAGAACAAAAAATTTCACAATTTGTATGGAAACACAAAAGACCCCGAATAGCCAAAGGAATCTTGAGAACGAAAAACGGAACTAGAGGAATCAGGCTCCCTGACTTCAGACTATACTACAAAGCTGCAGTAATCAAGACAATATGGTACTGGCACAAAAACAGAAAGATAGATCAATGGAACAGGATAGAAAGCCCTGAGATAAACCCACGCACATATGGTCACCTTATCTTTGATAAAGGAGGCAGGAATGTACAGTGGAGAAAGTACAGTCTCTTCAATAAGTGGTGCTGGGAAAACTGGACAGGTACATGTAAAAGTATGAGATTAGAACACTCCCTAACACCACACACAAAAAGAAGCTCAAAATGGATTAAAGACCTAAATGTAAGGCCAGAAACTGTCAAACTCTTACAGGAAAACATAGGCAGAACACTCTATGACATAAATCACAGCAGGATCCTTTTTGAGCCACCTCCTAGAGAAATGGAAATAAAAACAAAAATTAACAAATGGGACCTAATGAAACTTCAAAGCTTCTGCTCAGCAAAGGAAACCATAAACAAGACCAAAAGACAACCCTCAGAATGGGAGAAAATATTTGCAAATGAAGCAACTGACAACGGATTAATCTCCAAAATTTACAAGCAGCTCATGCAGCTCAATAACAAAAAAACAAACAACCCAATCCAAAAATGGGCAGAATACTTAAATAGACATTTCTCCAAAGAAGATATACAGACTGCCAACAAACACATGAAAGAATGCTCAACATCACTAATCATTAGAGAAATGCAAATCAAAACTGCAATGAGATATCATCTCACACCAGTCAGAATGGCCATCATCAAAAAAATCTAGAAACAATAAATGCTGGAGAGGGTGTAGAGAAAAGGGAACACTCTTGCACTGCTGGTGGGTATGTGAATTGATACAGCCACTATGGAGAACAGTATGGAGGTTCCTTAGAAAACTACAAATAGAACTACCATATAACCCAGCAATCCCACTACTGGGCATATACCCTGAGAAAACCATAATTCAAAAAGAGTCATGTACCAAAATATTCATTGCAGCTCTATTTACAATAGCCAGGAGGTGGAAACAACTTAAATGTCCATCATCGGATGAATGGATAAAGAAGATGTGGCACATATATACAATGGAATATTACTCAGCCATAAAAAGAAATAAAATTGAGTTATTTGTAATGAGGTGGATGGACCTAGAGTCTTTCATACAGAGTGAAGTAAGTCAGAAAGAGGAAAAACAAATACCATACGCTAACACATATATATGGAATCTAAGAAAAAAAAAAGTCATGAAGAACCTAGGGGTCAGACAGGAATAAAGACACAGACCTACTAGAGAATGGACTTGAGGATTTGGGGAGTGGGAAGGGTAAGCTGTGACAAAGTGAGAGAGTGTCATGGATGTATATACACTACCAAACGTAAAATAGATAGCTAGTGGGAAGCAGCCTCATAGCACAGGGAGATGAGTTCCGTGCTTTGTGACCACCTAGAGGGGTGGGATAGGGAGGGTGGGAGGGAGGGCTATACAAGAGGGAAGTGATATGGGAACAAATGTATATGTATAACTGATTCACTTTGTTATAAAGCAGAAACTAACATACCATTGTAAAGCAATTATACTCCAATAAAGATGTAAAAATAAATAAATAAATAAAAAGTCCAAAAAAAAAGAAAAAGACCCAAAACTGGCAAGATCATCAAAAAAGAGGAAAAGTCTGAGAAACTGTCACAGCGAAGTGAACCCTAAAAGAACAAGACAACTAAATAATACCTCAATATTGTTTCATTAATTGTAATAAAAGTACCATACTAATAATGTAAGATGTTAATAATATAGGACATTGGGTATGGGGTATTGGGAACTCTCTGTACTATCTTCTCAATTTTTCTGTAAATCTAAAACTGTTCTAGACAATCAAGTCTTGAAAAATACAAGCAACAGAAAAAGAGAAAACATTTGCAATATATAACACAACAGATTTTTACATGGAATGTAGAAATAACTTCCATCATCAATGAGGATAAGATAAACAATCCAATAGAAAAATCGACAAAGTATATGAAAAGGCACACGGAAGAAGTACAGTGGCCAATAAACATAAGAAAAAGTGCTTAATCTCACTAACAATCACAGAAATGCACATTACATTAAACTATCAATAAGACTGCTTTTCCCTCAACAGCTTAAAGGGCTGATGATAGGCAGTCTTAGCAAGGATGTGAGGAAATAATGAAAATGTATTCATATAAAACTTGTGTAATTAAATGTGAATGAACACGAGTGAATTTAAAAAAAAAAACTCAGAGATAAAAAGGCATTTTCCCTTTGCCAGACTCTAAAGAAAAATATGACTCAAAAATGATGCATGAAAAAAAAGGTGATGGGTATCCACACATCCAATGGCCAAAAACCACATAGGAAGGTGTTCCATCTCATTCGTCATCAGGGAAATGCAAATTAAAACTACAATGAGGGCTTCCCTGGTGGCGCAGTGGTTGAGAGTCCGCCTGCCGATGCAGGGGACACGGGTTCGTGCACCAGTCCGGGGAGATCCCCCATGTCGCAGAGCGGCTAAGCCTGTGAGCCATGACCGCTGAGCCTGTGCGTCCGGAGCCTGTGCTCCGCAACGGGAGAGGCCACAACAGTGAGAGTCCCACATACTGCAAAAATAAAAATAAAAATAAAAATAAACCAAAACTACGATGAGATACTCTCACATACTAGAATGACTGACCTTACTGAATGTTGATGAAGATGTAGAGCAACTAGACTGTCAGTGGAACTGGCACAACCCACTTTGGAAAACTCTTGGACTGTATCTATTCAAGCTAAACACGCACCTGTTTTAAGGCCCAGCAATTCCACTTCTTGGTAAATACACAACAGAAGTGAGGGCTATGGTCACCAAATGACAAAAATGTTCATGGAAGTTTTATTCACAGTATTTACAAATTGGGAACAACCCAAATGTCCATGGATAGTAGAATAGCTAGATGGTACAGCAACCAAAAAGAACTATTGCCACATACAATGTAGATGAATCTCACCTACTTATTGCTGAGAAAAAGAAGTCAGATGCAAAAAAAAATACATATTATATGGATCCACTTCTATGAAGTTCAAGGATAGGCAAAATTAATCTAAAATGATAGAAATTGGCATAGTGACTGTGCGGGTGGGGGATGTCCCTGGGAGGAGGCTTGAGACAGCCTGATGGGAGGAAAAGATGCTCTATATTTGCATCTGGGTGGTGGTTATTCAGGTATAGAGACAGGTAAAAACTAATCAAGTGCACACTTAAGTTGTGTGCACTTTACTTGTAAGTTATAAAGGAGGAAATATGTGAGTCTTTGAATATGGGATAATTATTACAAAATGAGTCATTTGACTGTACTCACTGTATCATGTGGAGATCACATTTCAGAAGGAAACATTAAAACAAAGGAATAATGCATAAAATGTGGTCTATCCTTATAATGGAATATTATTTAGCCATAAAAGTGAATGAAGGGCATCCTTGGTGGCACAGTGGTTAAGAATCCACCTGCCAATGCAGGGGACACGGGTTTGAACCCTGGTCCAGGAAGATCCCACATGCCTCGGAGTAACTAAGCCCATGCACCACAACTACTGAGCCTAAGCTCTAGAGCCTGGAGACACAACTACTGAGCTCACCTGCCACAACTGCTGAAGCCCGCGCACCTAGAGCCTGTGCTCCGCAACAACAGAAGCCACTGCAATAAGAAGCCCGTGCAACACAACGAAGAGTAGCCCCTGCTCGCCACAACTAGAGAACAACTAGCCCCTGCCACACACAGCAACAAAGATCAACACAGCCAAACAAAAATAACACTATAAAAAAAAAAAGAAAGTGGGGGGGAATGAAAAATGGATGAATCTTGAAAATATTATGCTAACTGAAAGAAACCAGACACAAAAGTACACATAACTGTATGATTCCATTGATATGAAATGTCCAGAATATGCAAAGGCATAGAGACAGAAAAGAGATTAGTGATTTCCAAGGGCTGGGGGAGGGAGGAATAAGGAGGGACTGTTGGTAGGCATGGGGTTCCTTTTCAAGGTGATGAAAATATTCTGGAATTAGATAGTGGTGATGGTTGCATAGCTTCACAAATATACTATAAACCACTGAACTTTATGTACACTTTAAAAGGATGAATTTTAAACTATGTGGCTTATATCTCCAAGAAAAAACAAAAACAAAAACAGAGAAATAGCTTCAGAAATCCCAGGAAAATGGAATAAGCAGGGCACCCCTCTGTCATCAGGGTCAGCTTCATGGGCATGTGGACTGTGCAGCCATCAGAAGGGCCCTGTGCTTGGTTCAATGCTCTGCTGTTACTGCCTTGAAATTCTTTTTTTTTTTTTAATTTGAGATGTAATTGACATATAATACATGTGAATAATAAATGTCAGTTATATTGGTTTCAGGAGTACACCATAATGATTTGATATTTGTCCCTATTGCAAAATGATCACCATAAGGAGTCCAGTTAACATCCATCACCACGCATAGTTACATTTTTTTCTTCTGATGAGAACTTCTAAGATCTGCACGTTTAGCAGTCATCTAGAAAAATGAGTTAAATCTTGCCATTTGAGACAACATGGATGGACCTTGAGGACATTATGCTAAGTGAAATAAGGCAGACAGAGAAAGACAAATACCTTATGATCTCACTTACATGTGGAATTTAAAAATAAGAAACAAGCTCGTGGATCAGAGAACAGATTGGTGGTTGCCAGAGGCAGGGAAGGGAGGGGTGTAAAATGGGTGAAGAGGATCAAAAGTTACAAAGTTCCAGTTATAAAATAAATAAATCGTGGTAGGGAGGTGTGAATCTACTTCCTTAGCAACTTTCAAATATACAATACAATATTATTAGCTATAGTCACTATGCTGTACGTTACATTCCTAGGACTTACTCATTTTATAATTGGAAGTGTGTACATTTGAAATTTTCAATAATTTTTAACAGGGGCCCATATCATCATTTTGCACTGGGCCCTGCGAAGTAAGTGGCTGGTCCTGTGTGTCAGGAAGATTTCATCCTTAAGTGGCTGAGGCTGGTGCCTGCTTTCGGAAGTGGGGGCTGGGGAGGGGGAAGACACCCAGGTAAAGCATGGGACCGCTTTTCCTTCCTATTTGGGCCTGAGAACTTGGATCCCTGGACACTGGCTCCAAGGGCTGCCTTTCCATTCCCAGAGCAGCCTGAGGATAAGACTGAGGATCCAGAGGAGCCGCCTGGGTCCCTGTGCTGCCCCAGAGGGCAGAGCTGGGATCTGCTGGGGATGGGGAGAGGTTGCATGGGGGGCAGAGAAGGGGCTCCAATGCAGGGGGAGGGCCAGGACAGTGACAAGGAGTCATCCCCAAACATGAGGCTCCCATCGCAGAGCATCCCATCTCCCTCAGGGTGCTATGGAGGGGGTTCCTGAAGCAGTGAGCAGGGGGCCCACCAGATGAACCCCAAGTCCCTCCAACTGCAGATTCTATGAGGATGGAAGTACTAAGGGGCCAAGACTGAGGCGTTGATTGATTTCTTCTAGTGAGTTTAAAACTAGCAACCCAACACTGAGGAGGCTACCCAGGAAGAGGACCTGAAAGGCTCCAGGCAGTTCCTCTGCAATTAGTGTCTCCTTGTTGGGTGATGCTGCTGATGCTGATGGGGGTAAGGCCCTGGGATGGAGAAGAAAGGATAGCCTCAAAAGAACCCTGGACTGGGAATTCCCTGGTGGTCCAGTGGTTAGAACTCCTTGCTTTCACTGCTGAGGGCCTGGGTTCAATCCCTGGTTGGAGAACTAAGATCCCAAGAGGTGCAGCCAAAAAAACCTGCTGTTTCTCGAGGGCATACACAAGGCCTGGGCACATGGCTACTGCCTTCTGCACTTGGCAGCTTAAGGAGCAGATATATGGAAAACTGCTTTTTTTGTTTGTTTTAGGTTTTAATTAAATTACACAGTCTCTTTTGTATCCACCCATCCTCTTATGCACTTTACTTGCTTCTACTAATCCATGACAATTTTAATAAAAAGTTTAAATTTAAAGTGAAGACATACAAATCAAATTATTTAATAACTAGAGATGCTGATTATTATTTTCAAGGTTTCAAAAAGGCATTTATTGAGTGGTTAGTATGAGCCAAGCTCTGTTCCTGTGGCTTAACCCTCACAGCCTTATCAGTCAGGCAATATAATTACCCTGTTTCACAGAAGGGGAGATGGAGGATTAGGGACTAGGTGTGATTGGTAGTGAGCAAGGGACTTAGTCCATCAGTCTGGGTTCAAAGGTCACACTTTAACCTCCACGTCTCATTGCCTCCTTTTACAAATTTTAGTATTTCAAAAATTTTCATCAACAAGGTTGGAGGATCATCTCTTGCTGCTGGAGTCTTCAAGTGGAGGTCATGGCCCTGGTTTGGGGGCAGGGAGGAGCAGGAGAATCCACCTAGCTCTGCATTGACACACTCTCCACCCAAAGCAGGACCAGGTACAGATGGCATTCCTGGTCCCTGGTGCCCTGCCAAGAGGTTTGGAAAGCCTGGAGTCTACAATCATGCTTTCAGCTTATGGGTCACAGAACCAGTCCCTGTCACCACTCCCTGCTCAGTTCCCTGGTTTCCTCTCCATTTCCATTTATCACATCCTCTCAGAAAAGAGACCGTTGTCTAGGGCACCTTCTTCCCTAATTTAGGCATTTCCAGTTCACATGAGTCCTCAACCAGGCCTGGATGAGGGATGGGCTGGGCTGTCTCACTGAGAAGGGCTTGTGGCTGCTTTGAAGGAGACTTGCGCCTCCTTGAGGCATCTTCCTCAGACACTGAATGAACAGGTGGGGCTGGAGCTGCTGGGAGTCCAGGAGGATCAGCTCATCCACATTTGTACCCAACACTTCTCCCCCTGCCCACTACAGAATGGCTAATCTATCCTGAGAATCCTGCAGACTCTAATTTACCGGTCTTCAAAGACAGGGTGTCAGTTCTAGTCTAGGTATAGACCTAAGAGAAAAGAGCTTTTCACCACGTGGGGGACATTCCTCAGATCCAAACAAGAGATCTCTGAAAGCCTTATGAAGGTAAACTCCAACACCATTTTCCTGGGGTCTTCCCTTGGAGTATGGCCCAGAGAGAGATTGTGCCAAACCCCAAATCACTCTGCTCCTCTTACCAGCTATGTGTGCCCTTGAACACGTCACTGATCCTCATGGTGTCTCTGTCTCATCTGTAATGTGGAGATAAAGAACGGCCTTAGGGTTGGTGTGAGAATGTCAAGAGCTTAGGGAAGTACCTAGAAAATAGGAAATGCTCAACAAATATTAGTTACTATACTGCTGCTGTTACTTCTACACTCTCATTCAAATGCCATGGACATACCCATCATCTACCTTCCTTTCTCTCCTCTGGATTTCCAGAAACAGTTTTCTGGGTGTAAGGAATTGGTAGCTGATAGTAGTTCTCTATCATACCCTAAACCAGAAAACTTGGCCCTATGAAGTTTACTCTAAAATGCATTATTAATCCACTCACTTCTCAGCACTGCCACTGTCACCACCTGGCACAGGCTCTGCCATTATCTCACCTGGATGTCTGCAACAGCCTCCCAACTGGCACACCTGCTTCTATTCACACAAGAACAAAGATGGTCTATCACAAATATAAAATCAATTCTCTCTCCCCTCCTCTCCTCTCCTCTCCTCTCCTCTTCTCTCTTCTCCCCTCCCCTCTTCCTCTTGTTCTTCTTCCCCTTCTCCTTCTTCTTCTTTCTCTTTCTTTCTCTCTCTCTCTCTGTCTCTCTCTCTCTCTGTCTCTCTCTCTCTCTCTCCCTCTCTTTCTCTCTCTCCCTTAAGACCTTTTTAAAGCTTCCCATTGTACTGAGAATAAAATTCAAACTCTTTGGCCTCAAAAGCTCTGTATCTCTCTCTAGCTTCACTTGCCTCTTTTCCCTGACTAACTCTGTTTCAGCCACCCAGGTCTTCCGTCAGCTCCTAAAGCACAACAAGTTCTTTCCAGCCTCAGGAGCTTTGTCTCTTCTTACTCCTCTCCCATTATCATGGGAGAGCTCCTTCTCAACCTTCAGGTCTCAGCCTAAGTATTAGCTCCTTTCCAGAACTTTCCAGACCATCCTGCCTAAGTGTGTTCCTTCAGGTGTATCTTTATCTCAACTTCTTTTTCCCTTCAGAGCACCTGTAACAGTCAGCTACTGCTGTGTAACAAACCATCTCAAACTCTATGGCTTAAAACCACAATCCTGCATTATCACTCATATCTGCAGGTTGGCTGGGCTCAGCTGGGCACAGCTGTGTTCCTCAGGGGAGGGCTGTGGGTTGCTTGGGGAGACATTTCTGCTCCACATGTCTCTCATCCTCCTGCTGGGACCAGACTGGTATGTTTTCCTCACTGCAACGGCAGAGGAACAATAGAGTAAGCAGAAATGTGTGAGATCTCTTAAGATCTAGGCTCAAAACTGACACACTGTCACTTTTGTCGGAAAGATGCGATACTGAGTAGTATCCTGTGAACCAAGAAGGAACTTTTAGGTGGAAAAACAAAGCAGGTAACTTCATAAAGTGAAATTATGAAGTTTATCATGGGTAACTTACCTACAGGCAGGATTAGGCGG
Organism: Hyperoodon ampullatus; assembly: GCF_949752795.1. Taxonomy (NCBI): domain Eukaryota; kingdom Metazoa; phylum Chordata; class Mammalia; order Artiodactyla; family Ziphiidae; genus Hyperoodon; species Hyperoodon ampullatus. Next base: position 56,207,425 of record NC_136927.1, on the reverse strand, counting down.
AGGATGATCCAGAGGCATTCATAGCTGCAATCTCCTCTACCAAAAGGGGTACAGGGGGATTTAAAGAGGCTAAAGCTAAAAACAGAATCTGACTACCAAGGGAGAAGCATGTCCGCACTGACAGGAACCAGGAGTTTTCCCTCCCCCCGGGGGTCTCATGACCATTAACCATTTGCATCAGCAAAAGTCATTCTTGCAGTTTTCATATCAGATGAGAGAAGGGTAAAATTTGATAGGGAACTTATCTGGCTTGGGCACATTCCTTGAGGGTAGCTGAAGCTCAGTCACAGAGAAAGGGGAGGGGGTAGGACTGCTGGCCTAAATGGAGCTGACAAAATGGAGTCTGTGTGGTTCAGCCACACCCACATTCCACTGTCCAAAGCAAGTTTTATGCTCAAGCCCGAAGTCATTTTTTTTTTTTTTTAAAGAAGATGTTGGGGGTAGGAGTTTATTATTTTATTTATTTATTTTTGCTGTGTTGGGTCTTTGTTTCTGTGCGAGGGCTTTCTCTAGTTGTGGCAAGAGGGGGCCACTCTTTATCGCGGTGCGCGGGCCTCTCACTATGGCAGCCTCTCTTGTTGCGGAGCACAGGCTCCAGATGCGCAGGCTCAGTAGTTGTGGCTCACGGGCCCAGTTGCTCCGCGCCATGTGGGATCCTCCCAGACCAGGGCTCGAACCCATGTGCCCTGCATTAGCAGGCAGATTCTCAACCACTGCGTCACCAGGGAAGTCCCCGAAGTAATATTTTTGTTCCTCCCTTCTCCATTAGAATGTAAGCTCTGAGCAAGCAAGGCACTTGTCTGTTTTATGTATCTTTACCTAGAACAGTGTCAGGCATGTGACAGATGTTTTTAACCAGTCCCTTATACATTTGAATGAACTTCTGAACCAGAAGTCTATGCTGAAATTCAAACAATTGTCCTATAAAACCATCATGACAGTTGGCTTTTCAGAAATACCTCTTGCTGGAGATGGACTTGACACAAACTTTTGCTTAAATGGAGTTCTTTATTAACCATGTGCAACTACATACTACTTGTCAGCAACTGCTTTGGATATGGCCTACGAATTACAAGAGCCACCTCAAGGTCCAGAATGGCAGAGAAAGCCCATGAAAGTGGCCCTGACCAGAACAAAGACCATGCAAGGTAATTTCCACCCTGGACATGGCAGAAACTATCAAGTTCAGAGCAGAGCCCAGCCCCAAACTCTCCTGGTCTCAAACCTGATTATCCTTTAGAGAAGGGAGTGGGAGGGGGCAGAGGCAGCTACAGGGTGAGTTGCAAATGTTGATGGGCCTCCCCTTGCACCTCTGAGGAGAATGGGGTCCACAAGAGGTTAACAGTCATGGAGAGCATCTAGGAGGGTGTGAAAAACAGCAGTCTTTGGAGTGAAGAGGCCCAGCTCAGCTAGTGACCACACCATGCAACTTTGGATAAGGCTGCTGACCTCTCTGTGCTTCAGTGTCCCCACATGAAACATGACACTAAAGCCCTTGCCAACCCAAAGGGCAAATCAAGAGAGATGTGCTGGGTGAAGCCAAGCCCTCCACTGGAATCACATATCACCATCCAGGCTCAGAACCAGTGATTCCAAAACTTTTCAGATTAGACACCCACTCAGTGACATTCTTAATATATGCTAATATTTGTTTATAAATTATATACATGTACTTTTAAATACTAATGTTAGTGGCCTCTTGCACTTGCATTATTCATACTATCTTTTTTTTTTTTTTTTTTTTTTTTTGCGGTATGCGGGCCTCTCACTGTTGTGGCCTCTCCCGTTGCGGAGCACAGGCTCCGGACACGCAGGCTCAGCAGCCATGGCTTATGGGCCCAGCAGCTCCGCGGCATGTGGGATCTTCCCAGACCGGGGCACAAACCCGTGTCCCTTGCATCGGCAGGTGGACTCTCAACTACTGCGCCACCAGGGAAGCCCATTCATATTATCTTTGATCTATGTTTTTTGCAGTGATTTTTTTAAAGCTTTTTAGGTTTTTTATGAGGGCTTCAGCAAAACTAACAATAATAGTTGCTGCCACTTATATCGTCCTTACCAAGGCACTTTTCTGAATATTTTAAAGGAACTTAATCCCTGTAGCATCATCATGAGATGGGTCTTAATATTATTCCCAATAAAATGATGAGGAAAGTGGACAGAGAGTAACCCAGGGCTCATAATAGCAGAATGAGGATTCGAACCGGAACAGTCTGGCTCAGAAAGCATCAAAACACACCAGGGATGTGTCAAAAGCTTTATGTCCCAAACACGGAGCCCAGGGAAGGTGTCACCAGCAGCTTCATCACGGTGTGAGGCTCTCTTGCACTCCCAGGGTGTGCCTTTCCCATCATTTTGTGCAACAAGATATGGGGCTGACACACAAACCAAATAAGGACACAAAGATCAAAGTGTCACTATTTTAAGAATTTTTTAAAATTCAATTATTTCAATTGAAATGGAGGTTATAGTCCTGTCTTTTTCCTGCCCCAGTTTTGTGGTACGTGGGCCTCTCACTGTTGTGACCTCTCCCTTTGCGGAGCACAGGCTCTGGATGCGCAGGCTCAGCAGCCATGGCTCACGGACCCAGCCACTCCACGGCATGTGGGACCTTCCTGGACTGGGGCACGAACCCGTGTCCCCTGCATTAGCAGGTGGACTCTCAACCGCTGCACCACCAGGGAAGCTCTCCTTCCCCACTTTGGAAGCCACTGCTCTGAAGAGGTGGGGGAGTGGGCATAACACAGCGTCGGACCACAAGAGGGCACCCTAAACCACCGGCCGTAAAGGGCGAGGGCCGAACCTGTCTGCAGCACTCACGACCTGAACGCCTGTAATGAGGCCATCTGACGAGTTTGCTTTTCGCATTCTCATTAGCTATCAGGCTCACCCAGTATGAAAGATGGGCCTGTCTTTCTTAGCTCCTAATCCTTCTCGGGGCTGGGCCTGGGATAGGGAGCCTGGTTGTTACTCTCCGCTAATAGCTGGGTAGGGCAATGACAACGAAATCCTCAGGGACTCACAGAGCTAGAAGGTACCATCAGGGAGTGTCGCCTTCATCTGCTGCCTCCACATCTACCACCTCCTGGAGATAGGTTTTTAAACACCTTTTTTTTTTTCTTGAATTTTTGAATTTTATTTAATTTATTTTTTTTATACAGCAGGTTATTATTAGTTATGCAATTTATACATATTAGTGTATACATGTCAATCCCAATCTCCCAATTCATCCCAACCCCCACCCCCCACCCCACGCCACTTTCCACCCTTGGTGTCCATACGTTTGTTCTCTACATCTGTGTCTCAATTTCTGCCCTGCAAACCGGTTCCTCTGTACCATTTTTCTAGGTTCCACATATATGTGTTAATATACAATATATGTTTTACTCTTTCTGACTTACTTCACTCTGTATGACAGTCTCTAGATCCATCCATGTCTCTACAAATGACCCAATTTCATTCCTTTTTATGGCTGAGTAATATTCCATTGTTTATATGTACCACGACTTCTTCATCCATTTGTCTGTCAATGGGCATTTTGCTTCCATGTCCTGGCTACTGTAAATAGTGCTGCAATGAACACTGGGGTGCATGTGTCTTTTTGAGTTACAGTTTTCTCTGAGTATATGGCCAGTAGTGGGATTGCTGGGTCATATGGTAATTCTATTTTTAGTTTTTTAAGGAACCTCCATACTGTTCTCCATAGTGGCTGTATCAATTTACATTTCCCACCAACAGTGCAAGAGGGTTCCCTTTTCTCCACACCCTCTCTAGCATCTGTTGTTTGTAGAGTTTCTGATGATGCCCATTCTAACTGGTGTGAGGTGATACCTCACTGTAGTTTTGATTTGCATTTCTCTAATAATTAGTGACGTTGAGCAGCTTTTCATGTGCTTCTTGGCCATCTGTATGTCTTCTGTGGAGAAATGTCTATTTATGTTTTCTGCCCATTTTTGCATTTTTTAAAAAATATTGAGCTGAATGAGCTGTTTATATATTTTGGAGATTAAACCTTGGTCCATTGATTCATTTGCAAATACTTTCTCCCATTCTGAGGGTTGTCTTTTCGTCTTGCTTGTCATTTCCTTTGCTGTGTAAAAGATTTTAAGTTTCATTAGGTCTCACTGGTTTATTTTTGCTTTCATTTCTGTTACTCTAGGAGGAGGATCAAAAAATATCTTGCTGTGATTTATGTCAAAGAGTGCTCTTCCTATGTTTTCCTCAGAGTTTTATAGTGTCCAGTCTTACTTAGGTCTCTAATCCATTTTGAGTTTATTTTTGTGTATGGTGTTAGGGAGTGTTCTAATTTCATTCTTTTACATGCAGCTGTCCAGTTTTCCCAGCACCACTTATTAAAGAGACTGTCTTTTCTCCATTGTATATCCTTGCCTCCTTTGTCATAGATTAGTTGACTATAGGTGTGTGGGTTTATCTGTGGGCTTTCTATCCTGTTCCATTGATCTATATTTCTGTTTTTGTGCTGGTACCATATTATCTTGATTACTGTAGCTTTGTAGTATAGTCTGAAGTCAGGGAGTCTGATTCCTCCAGCTCCGTTTTTTCCCCTCAAGACCACTTTGGCTATTTGGGGTCTTTGGTGTCTCCATACAAATTTTAAGACTTTTTGTTCTAGTTCTGTAAAAAATGCCATTGCTAGTTTGAGAGGGATTGCATTGAATCTGTAGACTGCTTGGGGTACTAGAGTCATTTTCACAATGTTGATTCTTCCAATCCAAGAACATAGTATATCTCTCCATCTGTTGGTAACAGCTTTTTTTTTTTTTTCCAGTACTGTTGGTAATATCTTTAATTTCTTTCATCAGTGTCTTAGAGTTTTCTGCGTACAGGTCTTTTGTCTCCTTAGGTAGGTTTATTCCTAGATATTTTATTCTTTTTGTTGCAATGGTAAATGGGAGTGTTTCCTTGATTTCACTTTCAGATTTTTCATCATTAGTGTATAGGAGTACCAGAGATTTCTGTGCATTAATTTTGTATCCTGCTACTTTACCAAATTCATTGATTAGCTCTAGTAGTTTTCTGGTAGCATCTTTAGGATTCTCTATGTATAGTATCATGTCATCTGCAAATACTGACAGTCTTACTTCTCTTTTCCAATTTGTATTACTTTTATTTCTTTTTCTTCTCTGATTGCCGTGGCTAGGACTTCCAAAACTATGTTGAATAATAGTGGTGAGAGTGGACATCCTTGTCTCCTTCCTGATCTTAGAGGAAATGCTTTCAGTTTATCACCATTGAGAATGATGTTGACTGTAGGTTTGTCATATATGGCCTTTATTATGTTGAGGTAGCTTCCCTCTATGCCCACTTTCTGGAGAGTTTTTATCATAAATGAGTGTTGAATTTTGTCAAAAGCTTTTTCTGCATTTATTGAGATGATCATATGGTTTTTCTTCTTCAATTTGTTAATATGGTGTATCACATTGATTGATTTGTGTATATTGAAGAATCCTTGCATCCCTGGGGTAAATCCCAGTTGATCATGGTGTATGATCCTTTTAATGTGTTGTTGGATTCTGTTTGCTAGTATTTTGTTGAGGATTTTTGCATCTATATTCATCAGTGATATTGGTCTGTAATTTTCTTTTTTTGTGGTCTCATTGTCTGCTTTTGGTATCAGGGTGCTGGTGGCCTCGTAGAGTGAGTTTGAGAGTGTTCCTTCCTCTGCAATTTTTTGGAAGACTTTGAGAAGGATTGACGTTAGCTCTTCTCTAAATGTTTGAGAGGATTAACCTGTGAAGCCATCTGATCCTGGACTTTTTTTTTTTAAATTAATTAATTATTTTTTTTTTGCTTTATAACAAATTTAATCAGTTATACATATACATATGTTCCCATATCCCCTCCCTTTTGCATCTCCCTCCCACCCTCCCTATCCCACCCCTCCAGGCGGTCACAAAGCACCGAGCTGATCTCCCTGTGCTATGAGGCTGCTTCCCACTAGCTATCTACCTTACGTTTGGTAGTGTATATATGTCCATGCCGCTCTTTTGCTTTGTCACAGCTTACCCTTCCCCCTCCCCATATCTTCAAGTCCATTCTCTAGTAGGTCTGTGTCTTTATTCCTGTCTTACCCCTAGGTTCTTCATGACATTTTTTTTCTTAAATTCCATATCTATGTGTTAGCATACAGTATTTGTCTTTCTCTTTCTGACTTACTTCACTCTGTATGACAGACTCTAGGCCCATCCACCTCATTACAAATAGCTCAATTTCATTTCTTTTTATGGCTGAGTAATATTCCATTGTATATATGTGCCACATCTTCTTTATCCATTCATCCGATGATGGACACTTAGGTTGTTTCCATCTCGGGGCTATTGTAAATAGGGCTGCTATGAACATTTTGGTATATGACTCTTTTTGAATTATGGTATTCTCAGGGTATATGCCCAGTAGTGGGATTGCTGGGTCATATGGTAGTTCTATTTGTAGTTTTTTAAGGAACCTCCATACCGTTCTCCATAGTGGCTGTACCAATTCACATTCCCACCAGCAGTGCAAGAGTGTTCCCTTTTCTCCACACCCTCTCCAGCATTTATCATTTCTAGGTTTTTTTTTTTTTTTTTTTTTTTTTTTTGTGGTATGCGGGCCTCTCACTGTTGTGGCCTCTCCCGTTGCGGAGCACAGGCTCCGGACGCGCAGGCTCAGCAGCCATGGCTCACGGGCCCAGCCGCTCCGCGGCATATGGGATCCTCCCAGACCGGGGCACGAACCCGTATCCCCTGCATCGGCAGGCGGACTCTCAACCACTGCGCCACCAGGGAGGCCCCATTTCTAGGTTTTTTGATGATGGCCATTCTGACTGGTGTGAGATGATATCTCATTGTAGTTTTGATTTGCATTTCTCTAATGAGTAAAGATGTTGAGCATCCTTTCATGTGTTTGTTGGCAGTCTGTATATCTTCTGTGGAGAAATGTCTATTTAGGTCTTCTGACCATTTTTGGATTGGGTTGTTTGTTTTTTTGCTATTGAGCTGCATGAGCTGTTTATAAATTTTGGAGATTAATCCGTTGTCAGTTGCTTCATTTGCAAATATTTTCTGCCATTCTGAGGGTTGTCTTTTGGTCTTGTTCATGGTTTCCTTTGCTGTGCAAAAGCTTTGAAGTTTCATTAGGTCCCATGTGTTTATTTTTGTCTTTATTTTCATTTCTCTAGGAGGTGGCTCAAAAAGGATCTTGCTGTGATTTATGTCATAGAGTGTTCTGCCTACGTTTTCCTCTAAGAGTTTGATAGTGTCTGGCCTTACATTTAGGTCTTTAATCCATTTTGAGCTTATTTTTGTGTATGGTGTTAGGGAGTGTTCTAATCTCATACTTTTACATGTCCCTGTCCAGTTTTCCCAGCACCACTTATTGAAGAGACTGTACTTTCTCCACTGTACATTCCTGCCTCCTTTATCAAAGATAAGGTGACCATATGTGCGTGGGTTTATCTCTGAGCTTTCTATCCTGTTCCATTGATCTATCTTTCTGTTTTTGTGCCAGTACCATATTGTCTTGATTACTGTAGCTTTGTAGTATAGTCTGAAGTCAGGGAGCCTGATTCCTCCAGCTCCATTTTTCGTTCTCAAGATTGCTTTGGCTATTCGGGGTCTTTTGTGTTTCCATACAAATTGTGAATTTTTTTGTTCTAGTTCTGTGAAAAATGCCAGTGGTAGTTTGATAGGGATTGCATTGAATCTGTAGATTGCTTTGGGTAGTAGAGTCATTTTCACAATGTTGATTCTTCCAATCCGAGAACATGGTACATCTCTCCATCTATTTGTATCATCTTTAATTTCTTTCATCAGTGTCTTATAATTTTCTGCATACAGGTCTTTTGTCTCCTTAGGTAGGTTTATTCCTAGATATTTTATTCTTTTTGTTGCAATGGTAAATGGGAGTGTTTCCTTGATTTCACTTTCAGATTTTTCATCATTAGTATATAGGAATGCCAGAGATTTCTGTGCATTAATTTTGTATCCTGCTACTTTACCAAATTCATTGATTAGCTCTAGTAGTATTCTGGTAGCATCTTTAGGATTCTCTATGTATAGTATCATGTCATCTGCAAACAGTGACAGCTTTACTTCTTCTTTTCCGATTTGGATACCTTTTATTTCCTTTTCTTCTCTGATTGCTGTGGCTAAAACTTGCAAAACTATGTTGAATAAGAGTGGTGAGAGTGGGCAACCTTGTCTTGTTCCTGATCTTAGTGGAAATGGTTTCAGTTTTTCACCATTGAGGACGATGCTGGCTGTGGGTTTGTCATATATGGCCTTTAGTATGTTGAGGAAAGTTCCCTCTATGCCTACTTTCTGCAGGGTTTTTATCATAAATGGGTGGTGAATTTTGTCGAAAGCTTTCTCTGCATCTATTGAGATGACCATATGGTTTTTCTCCTTCAATTTGTTAATATGGTGTATCACGTTGATTGATTTGCATATATTGAAGAATCCTTGCATTCCTGGAATAAACCCCACTTGATCATGGTGTATGATCCTTTTAATGTGCTGTTGGATTCTGTTTGCTAGTATTTTGTTGAGGATTTTTGCATCTATGTTCATCAGTGATACTGGCCTGTAGTTTTCTTTCTTTGTGACACCCTTGTCTGGTTTTGGTATCAAGGTGATGGTGGCCTCGTAGAATGAGTTTGGGAGTGTTCCTCCCTCTGCTATATTTTGGAAGAGTTTGAGAAGGATAGGTGTTAGCTCTTCTCTAAATGCTTGATAGAATTCGCCTGTGAAGCCATGTGGTCCTGGGCTTTTGTTTGTTGGAAGATTTTTTATCACAGTTTCAATTTCAGTGCTTGTGATTGGTCTGTTCATATGTTCTATTTCTTCCTGATTCGGTCTTGGCAGGTTGTGGATTTCTAAGAATTTGTCCATTTCTTCCACGTTGTCCATTTTATTGGCATAGAGTTGCTTGTAGTAATCTCTCATGATCTTTTGTATTTCTGCAGTGTCAGTTGTTACTTCTCCTTTTTCATTTCTAATTCTATTGATTTGAGTCTTCTCCCTTTTTTTCTTGATGAGTCTGGCTAATGGTTTATCAATTTTGTTTATCTTCTCAAAGAACCAGCTTTTAGTTTTATTGATCTTTGCTATTGTTTCCTTCATTTCTTTTTCATTTATTTCTGATCTGATTTTTATGATTTCTTTCCTTCTGCTAACTTTGGGATGTTTTTGTTCTTCTTTCTCTAATTACTTTAGGTGCAAGGTTAGGTTGTTTATTCGAGATGTTTCCTGTTTCTTAAGGTAGGATTGTATTGCTATAAACTTCCCTCTTAGAACTGCTTTTGCTGCATCCCATAGGTTTTGGGTCGCCGTGTCTCCATTGTCATTTGTTTCTAGGTATTTTTTAATTTCCTCTTTGATTTCTTCAGTGATCACTTCGTTATTGAGTAGTGTATTGTTTAGCCTCCATGTGTTTGTATTTTTTACAGATCTTTTCCTGTAATTGATGTCTAGTCTCATAGCATTGTGGTCGGAAAAGATACTTGATACAATTTCAATTTTCTTAAATTTACCAAGGCTTGATTTGTGACCCAAGATATGATCTATCCTGGAGAATGTTCCATGAGCACTTGAGAAAGATGTGTATTCTGTTGTTTTTGGATGGAATGTCCTATAAATATCAATTAAGTCCATCTTGTTTAATGTATCATTTAAAGCTTGTGTTTCCTTATTTATTTTCATTTTGGATGATCTGTCCATTGGTGAAAGTGGGGTGTTAAAGTCCCCTACTATGAGTGTGTTACTGTCGATTTCTCCTTTCATGGCTGTTAGTATTTGCCTTATGTATTGAGGTGCTCCTATGTTGGGTGCATAAATATTTACAATTGTTATATCTTCTTCTTGGATCGATCCCTTGATCATTATGTAGTATCCTTCTTTGTCTCTTCTAGTAGTCTTTATTTTAAAGTCTATTTTGTCTGATATGAGAATTGCTACTCCAGCTTTCTTTTGGTTTCCATTTGCATGGAATATCTTTTTCCATCCCCTTACTTTCAATCTGTATGTGTCTCTAGGTCTGAAGTGGGTCTCTTGTAGACAGCGTATATATGGGTCTTGTTTTTGTATCCATTCAGCCAATCTGTGTCTTTTGGTGGGAGCATTTAGTCCATTTACATTTAAGGTAATTATTGATATGTATGTTCCTATTCCCATTTTCTTAATTGTTTTGGGTTCGTTATTGTGGGTCTTTTCCTTCTGCTGTGTTTCTTGCCTAGAGAAGCTCCTTTAGCATTTGTTGTAAAGCTGGTTTGGTGGTGCTGAACTCTCGCAGCTTTTGCTTGTCTGTAAACGTTTTAATTTCTCCATCAAATCTGAATGAGATCCTTGCTGGGTAGAGTAATCTTGGTTGCAGGTTTTTCTCCTTCATCACTTTAATTATGTCCTGCCACTCCCTTCTGGCTTGTAGAGTTTCTGCTGTTATCCTGATGTGGATTCCCTTGTGTGTAATTTGTTGTTTTTCCCTTGCTGCTTTTAATATGATTTCTTTGTGTTTAATTTTTGACAGTTTGATTAATATGTGTCTTGGCGTATTTCTCCTTGGATTTATTCTGTATGGGACTCTCTGTGCCTCCTGGACTTGATTAACTATTTCCTTTCCCATATTAGGGAAATTTTCAACTATAATCTCTTCAAATATTTTCTCAGTCCTTTTCTTTTTCTCTTCTTCTTCTGCAACCCCTATAATTCAAATGTTGGTGTGTTTAATGTTGTCCCAGAGGTCTCTGAGACTGTCCTCTGTTCTTTTCATTCTCTTTTCTTTATTTTGCTCTGCATGAGTTATTTCCACTATTTTATCTTCCACCTCACTTATCCGTTCTTCTGCCTCAGTTATTCTGCTATTGATCCCATCTAGAGTATTTTTCATTTCATTTATTGTGTTTTTAATCGATGCTTGATTCATCTTTAGTTCTTCCAGGTCCTTGTTAACTGTTTCTTGCATTTTGTCTATTCTATTTCCAAGATTTTGGACCTTGGAAATAGAATCTTGGATCATCTTTACTATCATTATTCTGAATTCTTTTTCAGATAGACTGCCTAGTACCTCTTAATTTGTTAGGTCTGGTGGGTTTTTATCTTGCTGCTTCTCCTGCTTTGTGTTTTTCTGTCTTCTCATTTTGCTTATGTTACTGTGTTTGGGGTCTCCTTTTTGCAGGCTGCAGGTTCGTAGTTCCCGTTGTTTTTGGTGTCTGTCCCCAGTGGCTAAGGTTGGTTTAGTGGGTTGTGTAGGCTTCCTGGTGAAGGGGACTAGTGCCTGTGTTCTGGTGGATGAGGCTGGATCTTGTCTTTCTGGTGGGCAGGTCCACGTCTGGTGGTGTGTTTTGGGGTGTCTGCGGACTTTTTATGATTTTAGGCAGCCTATCTGCTAATGGGTGGGGTTGTGTTCCTGTCTTGCTAGTTGTTTGGCATAGGGTGTCCAGCACTGTAGCTTGCTGGTCGCTGAGTGAAACTGGGTGCTGGTGTTGAGATGGAGATCTCTGGAAGATTTTCGCCGTTTGATATTATGTGGAGCTGGGAGGTCTCTTGTGGACCAGTGTCCTGAAGTTGGCTCTCCCACCTCAGAGGCACAGCACTGACTCCTGGCTCCTCAATTTGGGATGATTTGTTGTCTTTTCATGTATTCCACAGATCCAGGGTACATCAAGTTGATTGTGGAGCTTTAATCCGCTGCTTCTGAGGCTGCTGGGAGAGATTTCCCTTTCTCTTCTTTGTTCTCACAGCTCCCGGGTCTCAGCTTTGGATTTTGCCCCGCCTCTGCGTGTAGGTCGCCGGAGGGCGTCTGTTCTTCGCTCAGACAGGACAGGGTTAAAGGAGCAGCCGCTTCGGGGACTCTGGCTCACTCAGGCCCGGGGGGAGGGAGGGGCACGGGGTGCGGGGCGAGCCTGCAGCGGCAGAGGCCGGCGTGAGGTTGCACCAGCCCAAGGCGCACCGTGTGAGGTTGCACCAGCCCAAGGCGCATCGTGTGTTCTCCCAGGGAAGCCTTCCCTGGATCCCGGGACCCCGGCAATGACGGGCTGCACAGGCTCCCGGAAGGGCGGTGTGGACAGTGACCTGCGCTCGCACACAGGCCTCTTGGCGGCGGCAGCAGCAGTCCCAGCGTCCCACGCCCGTCTCTGGGGTCCGCGCCTTTAGCCTGGCTCGAGCCCGTCTGTGGAGCTCCTTTAAGCAGCGCTCTTAATCCCCTCTCCTCGCGCACCAGGAAACCAAGAGGGAAGAAAAAGTCTCTTGCCTCTTCGGCTGCTCCAGAGTTTTCCCGGACTCACTCCCGGCTAGCTGTGGCGCATCAGCCCCCTTCAGGCTGAGTTCTCGCCGCCAGCCCCAGTCCTCTCCCTGCGCTCTGACCGAAGCCCGAGCCTCAGCTTCCAGCGCCGCCCGCCCCAGCAGGCGAGCAGACAAGCCTCTCGGGCTGGTGAGTGCCAGTCGGCACCGATCCTCTGTGCGGGAATCTCTCCGCTTTGCCCTACCCAGGTACGTGGGGAGTTTCTTGCCTTTTGGGAGGTCTGAGGTCTTCTGCCAGCGTTCAGTAGGTGTTCTGTAGGAGTTGTTCATGATCCTGGACTTTTGTTTGTTGGAATATTTTTAATCACAGCTTCAATTTCATTACTTGTGATTGGTCTGTTCATATTTTCTATTTCCTGCTGGTTCAGTCTTGGAAGGTTATACCTTTCTAAGAATTTGTCCATTTCTTCCAGGTTTCCATTTTTTTGGCATAGACTTGCTTGTAGTTGTCTCTTAATGCTTTGTATTTCTGCAGTGTCTGTTGTAACTTCTCCTTTTTCGTTTCTAATTTTATTGATTTGAGTCCTCTCCCTCTTTTTTTTGATGAGTCTGGCTAATGGTTTATCAATTTTGTTTATCTTCTCAAAGAATCAGCTTTTAGTTTTATTGCTCTTTGCTACTGTTTTCTTTGTTTCTATTTCATTTATTTCTGCTCTGATCTTTATGATTTCTTTCCTTCTACTAACTTTGGGTTTTGTTTGTTCTTCTTTCTCTACTTCCTTTAGGTGTAAGGTTAGATTGTTAATTTGAGATGTTTATTGTTTCTTGAGGTAGGATTCTATTGCTCTAAACTTCCCTCTTAGAACTGCTTTTGGTGCATCCCATAGGTTTTGGGTCATTGTGTTTTTATTGTCATTTGTTTCTAGGTATTTTATGATTTCTTCAGTGATCTCTTGGTTATTTAATAACGTAGTGTTTAGCCTCCATGTGTGTGTGTCTCTTACATTTTTTCCCTGTAATTGTTTCTAATCTCATAGCGTTTTGGTCAGAAAAGATGCTTGATATGATTTCAATTTTCTTAAATGTACTGAGGCTTGATTTGTGACGCACGATGTGATGTATACTGGAGAATGTTCCATGCGCACTTGAGAAGAAAGTGTAATCTGCTGTTTTTGGATGGAATGTCCTATAAATATTAATTAAATCTATCTGGTCTCTTGTGTCATTTAAAGCTGGTGTTTCCTTATTAATTTTCTGTTTGGATGATCTGTCCATTGGTGGAAATGAGGTGTTAAAATTCCCCACTATTACTGTGTTACTGTTGATTTCCTCTTTTATAGCTGTTAGCAGTTGCCTTATGTATTGAGGTGCTCCTATGTGGGTGCATATAAATTTATAATTATTGTATCTTCTTCTTGAATTGATCCCTTGATCACTATGTAGTGTCCTTCCTTGTCTCTTGTAACATTCTTTATCTTAAAGTCTATTTTATCTGATATGAGTATTGCTACTCCAGCTTTCTTTTGATTTCCATTTGCATGGAAAATCTTTTTCCATCCCTTCAATTTCAGTCTGTATGTGTCCCTAGGTCTGAAGTGGGTCTCTTGTAGACAGCATATATATGGGTCTTGTTTTGGTATCCGTTCAGCGAACCTGTGTCTTTTGGTTGGAGCATTTAATCCATTCATGTTTAAGGTAATTAGTGATATATATGTTCCTGTTACCATTTTCTTAATTGTTTTGGGTTTGTTTTTGCAGGTCCTTTTCTTCTCTTGTTTTTCCCACTTAGAGAAGTTCCTTTAGCATTTGTTGTAGAGCTGTTTTGGTGGTGCTGAATTCTCTTAGCTTTTGCTTGTCTATAAAGCTTTTGATTTCTCCATCGAATCTGAATGAGATCCTTGCCAGGTACAGTAATCTTGTTTGTGCGTTCTTCCCTTTCATCACTTTAAATATGTCATGCCACTCCCCTCTGGCTTGTAGATTTTCTGCTGAGAAATCAACTGTTAACCTTATGGGAGTTCCTTTGTATGTTATTTGTCCCTTTTCCCTTGTTGCTTTCAATAATTTTTCTTTGTCTTAATTTTTGCCCATTTGATTACTATGCGCCTTGGTGTGTTTCTCCTTGGGTTTACCCTGTATGGGACTCTCTGTGCTTCCTGGACTTACATGGCTATTTCCTTTCCCGTGTTAGGGAAGTTTTCGACTCTAATCTCTTCAAATATTTTCTCGGGTCCTTCTTCTCTCTCTTCTCCTTCTGGGACCCCTGTAATGTGAATGTTGTTGTGTTTAATGTTGTCCCAGAGGTCTCTTGGGCTGTCTTCATTTCTTTTCATTCTTTTTTCTTTATTTTGTTCTGCAGCAGTGAATTCCACCATTATCTCTTCCAGGTCACTTATCCCTTCTTCTGCCTCAGTTATTCTGCTATTGATTCCTTCTAGTGTAGTTTCCATTTCAATTATTGTATTGTTCATATCTGTTTGTTTGTTCTTTAATTCTTCTAGGTCTTTGTTAAATATTTCTTGCATCTTCTCAATCTTTGACTCCATTCTTTTTCCGAGGTCCTGGATCATCTTCACTATCATTATTCTGAATTCTTTTTCTGGAAGGTTGCCTATCTTCACTTCATTTAGTTGTTTTTCTGGGGTTTTATCTTGTTCCTTCATCCTACATAGCCCTCTGCCTTTTCATCTTGTCTATCTTTGTGAATGTGGTTTTTGTTCCACAGGCTGCAGCACTGTAGGTCTTCTTGCTTCTGCTGTCTGTCCTCTGGTGGATGAGGCTATGTATAATGAACTTCTTTAATGATTTCAGGGTGAAGCATCTGTCAGGATATTCTGCTTTAAAAAAACTCTAAGCCACACATCATCCAAACCTCTGAGGTTAGCATGAATGACTTTGCTTTGGGACTGCGTTTGATCACCCTAACTTTGACTCTCCAAGGTGTCCTCTCAGGCTGGGCTGGTGCAGAATGTGGAAGTGGTGAGGCAGTGTGTGAGGTAGAGCAGGGGGCTAGCAAGCAAAGCTTCATCTGCTGCTCCCCATCACTCGCATTACTGCAGGAACCAGCGCTTTCATTACTGCCTGAACCATATATCACACACACACACACAGACCCCCGACCCGGTTTCCAGGAAACCGGTCCCTGGGGACTGCTGAGGAACGAGCTCTGACAGGTTCACTCCCCCTAGGCCCAGGGACTAAGAGTGTTACTCACCTCAGGATTACCTGCATTTTGTATTCCTTTCCACCAAGGGGTGGGCAATGCCAAATCCCAGAAAATACCCTGGGTGAGTTTGCAGCATTAGAAGTCAGGGCTTCATGCTCATGCAAATAGAAAAGACTGTTCATTAGTTCAGTGCAACAGAGAAGGATGTCTTGACGATGAGAAATACAGAAGTGAAGGAGACTGAAGAGAGCTCTGTTTTCTGGGAGCTTCTATTTTAGACAACATACAAATAAACAAGAAATGTTCTACAGAGCTGAGTGAAGTTGATGAAACAGACAGATAACAAGGCACTGAGGAAAGGTTGTATCTTGATTTGGGATATTGCTACATGGATGTATACATTTGTCAAAACTCTCTAAGCTGTACATTTAAGATAGGTACATTTCATTGTATGCAGATTTTATCTTAATAAAAAAAAAAACTTTCTTGGGCTTCCCTGGTGGCGCAGTGGTTGAGAGTCCGCCTGCCGATGCAGGGGACATGGGTTCGTGCCCCGGTTCAGGAAGATCCCACATGCCGCGGAGCGGCTGGGCCTGTGAGCCATGGCCGCTGGGCCTGTGCGTCCGGAGCCTGTGCTCCACAGCGGGAGAGGCCACAACAGTGAGAGGCCCACGTACCGCCAAAAAAAAAAAAAAAAAAAAAACTCTCTTAAGGGCTTCCCTGGTGGCACAGTGGTTGAGAGTCCACCTGCCGATGCAGGGGACGCGGGTTCGTGCCCTGGTCCGGGAAGATCCCACATGCCGTGGAGCAGCTGGGCCCGTGAGCCATGGCTGCTGAGCCTGCACATCCGGAGCCTGTGCTCTGCAACGGGAGAGGCCCGCGTGCTGCAAAAAAAAAAACAAAAAAAAACCTCTCTTAAATAATGAAAAGAGTGACTGGAGAAGGAAGACATTACTAGGGTGATCGGGATGGCCTCTTTGCAGGGGGACATCTGAGCTGAGACTTGAAAAATGAGAATGAGCTAGAATGAGAATGAGCTAGCTAGCCATGGTAACTCTGCAGCCAAGACACTTCAGGAAGAGAAACCCATGTGTTCAAATGGCCCAAGTTGAGAATGTGTTGGTGGCTTGAGAAGGAAAGCGTGAGCAAGGGGAGAAGGAGGGCAGGTGTGTGAGATGAGCTTAAGGAGGTAGCCAAGGGCTGGTGAAGAGGGCCTTAAAGACTGTGTAGGAGTTCATTGTAAGTGCAGTTGGAAGCCAGTGGGGGACAGGTTAGAGGAAAGAGAGCTCCCAAGTCTGATGGGCCCCAGGGCCATCTCCAGGCAGAGTCTATGGAAGAGGGAGGAGGAAGCAGCCAAGCCAAGAAGCTACCTGAGAACTAATGGTAGGAGTGGCCTGGACAGCAGGTAGGCAACTGGGGTCCAAGTTGTCCAGGGTGGGCATTGTGGCCACAGGTGGAAAATACAGCAGGGAACAGGTAGGACCTAGACAAGTCAGAAAGATCCAAGTTCACGTGGAGGGCTCCAAGGCCTGGAGTGTTCTACAAGTGGGCACTAATGTATGACCCCTGAAATGAGCCCCAGGAACAATTGAAAAAAGAGTCAGAAGGAAGAGAACAGGCTGAATGTCACAGCAGGAAGGGCACTGCCCAACCACTGGCCTGAGCTCCCTATATGCCCCTTCCTAGGAGTCCACAAGCCATCTTGTGGACACAGCCTAGGATGTCCAGTGTTCCAGGAAACAGAAGCCTGGTTGGTCCCTATGGTGCATAAATTAGCCCCCGAGTCTGCACAGCAAAGGGTTTCTCTAATGTGGTCAGGTGGCAGAAAACTCAGCAGTGTGTCCCCAAAATGCCTGCAGTCATTATTTCTGTCTGGCAGATACTTTGGGGTTGTCAGCTGTGTTCTCTGAGGAGAATGAAGGAAATCACCTCAAAGTTGCCCCCAAACACCTAAATGACCTGGACTCCTTAGAGAAAGAAAACCTAAGCTGAATATCTGAGATGGGGCCATCTGTTGTCATCTGAGAATGGAGGCAACCTCACCAAGGTGAAACAAGTTGGAGCTAATTGCTTGGGCAGGAGCAAGAAAATAGAGGGGCAATTTCAGTATGTCATTCAGACTTGCAAAGAGAAGGGCTCCTCCCCTGGGACACACTGTCTTTCCAGACACACCCTCTTTCTCATCTCTCTGTGTCTGGGGTCTTAATTGATTCCAGTGTTAAATGAATGACAGAGGAAAAGAACCAAAGCTTCCTCAGTTCACTAATTGCTTTGGGAATTACCTATAATTTTATGGTGGCCTTGAGATGGCCTAGAAGAAGGGAATGAGCTTTGATAAGTGTGGGTGCTGGGAGCTGGGGGTCTGGGGTCAGCCTTGCCTTGGCCTTTTTTCTCTCATCTTTGTTTTTCATGGCTGGACAGTGTTCCAGGCTTCAAAGTTATGCATTTTCTTGTCTGCTAAACAGGGTCATACAACCGACTGTGGGCATCATTTTTGTCTAACTTCACTTTTTCCAAAGTAGTCCAGGATTTCCATAGTGTAGTAGGTTGAAAATTCCCCCCAAAATATAAGGTCCTGATCCCTGGAACCTATAAATGTTATCTTATATGGAAAAAAGGTCTTTGCAAATGTGATTAAGTTAAGGATTTTGAAAGGGGGAAATTATGGTGGAATATTTATGTGGACCCTAGATAAATTCCTGGAATGGAGGAGAAAGGCCTTTCTATTTAGGGCATCCAGGAAATTGCAAGATGAAGAAATGCAGAAACAAGTTTACAAAAGTGAGGAATAGCTTAAATATTTACATCTAACAAATTGTCACTTTTTTCTTTTTTTTTACCTTGAGAATAGGAAGCATGTATTTCTTTTTTTATTGGAGTATAATTGCTTTACAATGTTGTGTTAGTTTCTACTGTACAGTGAACTGAATCAGCTATATGTATTCATATATCCCTACAACAACTTCATGTAGCAGACATTGTTCATATCACCTGCTATTTCTGTGTACATACACCTGACCATTAACAGCCAGCCCCTGTGTCCCTTGGCCACCAGAGTCTGTTCTGCCTGTGTACACTGCAAGCCAGATATGCTGGGGAATTAATGGCTCCCCCCTCTCCCAAGAGGAGCCCCCTACCAATGCCTGATGAAAGTTGGTGTATAAATACCCCAGCTCTCTCACCCTTCAGTGGGAGAACTCTGAGGTGTGCTCTACCCTGGCTCCCAGAGGACTTCAGTGGGATTGAGCTGTAGTTGCCCATGATGGTAACTTAAATGATAACGCACCCTATATTGGCTTCCTTCCCTTCCCCACTCCACTTCCAGTCTTTCTTGGAATCACCTCCCAAATAAACTTCTAGTCCTCAAATCCAGGACTTAGAGTCGCCTTCTGGAGGAACACAAACTAAGACACTATTGTATATCATCTAGTGATAGTGTTAAAAGCATATATTTAAGGCCCTTCATTAATTTGAGCATGAGCCAAATGGCCCTGCTGGTCCTGATGGAAGCTCCAGATAGGCAGGAGGTAGAGCATCAACTCTGGGTATGACAAGTCAAAGCTGACCCAAGCCATTGGTTTGAAGATGCTAGAATGTGTAACCAGTATGGAAAGAGTCACTGGTGTGAAAAGGACCACATGGGCCTCTGGTCAGTCATGTAGCCAGATGCCTACAAGCATCTCTCTACAGATGCCTCTTGTAGAGAAGAGGCACTCCCCTGCTCAGGCCTCAGGAGAGAATGATGTTCTGCTTCCTCCCCACCTTCCAGGGCCCTGGGGCACCCAGTTGCCTAGCTGAGCGGGATGGGTTGTATCCTATTGGATAAGGGCTAGCACTTCAACCACCACAGCTGGAATGGTGGAGATGCAGGTGCAATGATGGTGGCAATGGGATGAATCATAACTTTATTCCAGGGAGGAGGTGAGTCATTGGGACTGGGGTAATCAGAGTCAGGAGAAGCCATCCATAAAATGTCTGTTCCATTGCCTGTTAGGGTTTAGGATTGCTGACTCATTAATGTCAAGTTTATTAGTGTTGTTAGCATTAATGTCACTGAGACTGGGAAAGTCAGGCTCATTAGATCTAGGCTCCATTGAAACTGTTTCAGGTTAATTTGGGTTTGGGATAATTTTGGATCAATTAGAATTGTTTAGGGAGTCTGGAATTCAAGTGTACTTAGGATTTCTTGGTTTTTTTTATGGTCTTTTGGACTGAAAGGGTTTAGAGTCATTTAAAGCAAATTTGGATTTTTAAGGTGCTTTAGGGAGGTGTAAGGTTTAAAATCTTTTACAGTCTATTGTGATCCTTAGGGTCATGTAGAGCTGTTTGAGTTAGTTTAGGGTCACATGGGATAATCTGGGGCTTAGGATTTTAAGCATCATTTAAGAAACCTGAGGATGTTTAGTGCTGCTTAGGATTTAGGGTCTAGTTTTGTTTAGGATCTTTGAGGACATTTTAGAATGTAGGGTTGTTTTAGTTTTCTTAGGATCCTTTGGGGCCATCCAGGTTTATGTGACTTCTATCCTTGTTGTTCAGAGTGTGATTTGTGAACCAGCAACAATGGCATCCCCTGAGAGTTTGATAGTAAGGCAGGGTCTCAAGCCCCACCTCAGATCTACAGAATCAACATCTTAACAAGATTCCCCCAAGAAGGCCTCTCTTCTAGGATAGTGCAGGGTCATGTGGGACCATTTCCAGTCATTAGAGCTTTAGGGTTTTTAGACACATTAGCCATTGGGTCATTGAAATTATTGGATTCTTTAAAGTCCTTAGAATTAGGGTCATTTTCATCATTCAGGGTATTTTACGTATTTAGAGTTAGGATCATTTGGGAGTCAAAATATTGAAGGTCTTCTAGACATTTCCAGTGTTTAGCTTCTACTTGGATTGCTTAGAGTTTTTGAAGGATGTTTTATATAATTTGGCATCATTTAAAGTCATTGACATTCACTTAGGGCTTAAGTCATTTTGAGTAATTTACGCCTCTTCAGGATCTTCAAGATTATTTGAAGTCTTAGGCCATTTCAGGTATTTAGGATCACCAACGGTTTAGGATCATTTGCAGTAATTTATGGTCCATTTGCAGTGATTTGTGGCCCATCGGATAGTTTGGGATGATCTAGAGTCATTTTAGGGAGTTCCATAGTGGCCTAGTGGTTAGAATTCCAGGCTTTCATTGCCATGGCCGTGAGGCACAGACAAGAAAAGAAAAGAAAAGTCATTTTAAGAGGGATTATAGAGATTGTGATAAAGAATTTGGGTCAAGACCTTGAGGTTGTTAGCCTTGGTGGTCTTCGCATTTTGAAGTCTTTGTGTTTGGGGTACATCTGGATATTCATTTGTTCATTGCACAAATATTATCAAGGTGCCTACCAAGAGTCATGTCGTACTCTGGGTGTTGAGGTTACCCTCATAGAGTTTGGGTTCTAGCGGAGAAAATAAATAAATCAACAATGCCACCTGACATTCAAAACCACTGGCCTGGGATTTACAAGGATCTTCAGGATCCTCGAGTTTTTCTAGGGTGGAAGATTCTAAGGGCATTTTAGGATCACTTAGGATCATTTGAGTTATTTTAGTATTATTTATTGTTGGAAGAGTGTGCATATCTTTTTAGGGTGCTGGTAGGTACCTGATTAAATTTATCAATTTAATAAATTTATCAATTTATTAAATTGATAAATAAATTATCAATTTATTTGATAATTATCTGAGTCACTCCAGGAAGAATCTTCAATGCCACTATCCCCAGACATTATCTTCCCTAAAGCTCTTGGGAAAAGTGCTTTGTGGGAATGTAGGTCAAACCTCCTGGCTCAGACCTCCAGGTGCATGAGACAGGATCGGGAAATAGGGAGTGTCCTGTGTGCTAGAGTGGGGTGAAACACACATTTATCCAGAATCTACCATAAAAGGCTTTGATTAGCCAAGCAGGCCTTGCTTCTGGTACCCAATTCTTAATAAAGAGAACTTCAGAATGTAAGAGACTGAAAGCAGAGCAATCTGATGGTACATTCTGGCGAACCTCAGGTTTCCAGAATTCATGATAGGCATTTTTTTTTTCTCCTTTTGAAAGCTTTTGCTTGTCTAGTTCCTGAAAGGAGCATTGAGAGTACAATTAGAAAGTGAGTTTGGTGTCTAGGGTGACTGAGACTAAACACAGGGAGCTCCTGAGTTTCTCACATGGAGACTCCATCCTTCAGCACAGTCAAGACATCAGAGTGGCTGGTTTTCTCAAAGACCTTAGAACTATGGATGTGATCTTTCCATTCTGGTGTCTGTATGTGTGTGTGTGTGGTGCGTGTACATTGCAGACACACACACACACATATGGTTTTGGCATATAGAGACTGCATTTCAGTTGCACGATGGGCCTCGTGTTACAACGGGATTTTGAAGTCTTGTGCTTGGAGAAAACTGACCCTGGCAGGGAGATGAGAGCCTAGCTGGCTTTAATCCTCTGGCCATTGTTTTCATTTTTTTGTGTTTTTACATGTACATGTGATTTTGGACACACTAAACAGGAAATTTTAATCCAAAAGCCAATGTAGGGGATTCCCTGGCAGTCCAGTGGTTAGGACTCTGAGCTTCCACTACAGGGGGCACGTGTTCCATCCTTGGTGGGGGAACAGAGATCCCCCAAGCCACGTGCTGCCAAAAAAAAAAAAAAAAAAAAGAAGCCAATGTAATAGAAACATAAAAGAATCTCACCACTCCAAGGTAACTTTTTTCATAAGCTTTTATATATAGGCCTGCAATCATACTGAACATGCAATTTTATTCACTTTATGTAATGTTTTCCAATGTTTCTAAATAAATTTATAATTATACTTTTAATGGCTGAATAATACCCATGTTTATGGTTTTTATTTTACCTGTAGCATTATCACAGAAGGAAAGAAGAAAGAAAGAAAAAGTCCTACTTGGCTTTGGTTTTTTTTTGATTGAGGTATACCTACTTGGCTTTTTATTGGGATTACTTAGTTCAATTTGAAGAGAGTTGCTATCTTTCCAATTCATAAATGAAGTATACCTTTCCATTTTTAAATTTTATTTTCTGATCTTTTATTGCTGATACATAGAAATAAAATTAATTTGTATATAGTCACATTGTTTTAGTAACCTTGTAAAATCAATTTATTATCTCTAATAATTTCTCTCGAGATTATTATGACCACTTTAAATTCAACTTTTATTTGTTGGTTTCTTTTAATGGGTCATGGATGTTGTAGTTTGCTCTTTTTGCTTAGTTAACTTAAGGGTTTTGGCCAAACTACTTATATTAATTTTTGTGATGACTCATGTTGTTGCCAAAATTTGGTGAAGGAACTTTTTAAGTTAAACAATACATTACATTTCTGTAAGTATGTCCCTTGCCTTTAAAAATCTTTCTTTGGGGTCATTTTGGATTCCAGGCTTTTTATGGCCCCAGACATTCAATATTGGCTATGTGTGGGAGTTCTCATCAGCAGTTTGTTCCTGAAATTACACTCCAGACATCTCTGAGACATAATTATTCCCATTAGTAAGACAACCTACACTGTCCTGTTCCTTCTGATCCAAGCTTTGGCACAAGCTACCCTCCGGGAGCCCAGGTTTCTCTCAGTGGAGGATATTTTAAGAGACCCAAATCTGGGTGCTGCTGATCCCTTAGATGGTTCTGCAGACACGGGTAGTGTGACATTCAAAGTCACAAGTTAGTGCTAATGTGTCCAGTTTTAAAACTCCAAAAGAAAAATGGATTTTGCTCTAATGCAAGAACATTTAAATCAGCATTATCAAAACAGTGATATATAAAATATCCATATTATATTCTGCCTTCCACGAAAACATGGGTTTAGATTTCAGTTCTAGCCTAAAGCTTAAACTTAACATTTAAATTCCAACTTACAGCTTTTCTTAAAAATCTCACATATTAAAATTGTGATAAGCTGCTTTTTGGCCAATGCATAGAGTGACCATATATATCATCCACAATGGGACATTTTGAGAGCAAAAGGGGGTGCTCCTTTTTACATAATTACACTAGAGCAATGGACATAAATTGGAATTGTCCTGAGCAAACCAGAACTTACAGCCCCTACCAATGAGCCCATAGTTTTAAAACTTCTAAACTTATGTACTTATAAAGTATACATTTATAAGGTATTATTTCTATAAAGTTAATTTACATAGTTATTGTTATATAATTACATACTTAAATAAGAAGTAATCATTTTTATTTTGTTTGGTTGGGTTTTTTTTCTCCCCTGCATTCCCCCCACCTCTTATTTTGCTTGGTTTTAAAATGAAAAGAGCAATGTCAATTTTACCCAGGTTCAATTTTCAGTAGGTTTGCTTGCATCTAAGCATTCCAGCAAAACCTACTCAAACGTATTCAGAACTTTACAGTAAAGTCTGGTGCTCACAGCAGACTCCATTCAGTAAGAGCTTCATTACCTAAAATGGATACCAATAAATTATTTCATAAAATCTGTTTTCATAAAGCAAGACAGAAACTGCCGACTCCTATGGCAGTGGCTATTAGTATTTGTTGGGTGACTTCAGGCACTCTTAAATTTTATAAAGTTTACTGCCTGATTTGGGGTCTTGGTGGGGCCCCAAACAGACCATTTATCTTTTGTTTATGTTGCCTACATCCACATACTGTACAGTACAAAAACCTCACTGTCGGGCTTCCCTGGTGGCGCTGTGGTTGCGAGTCCGCCTGCCGATGCAGGGGGCGCGGGTTCGTGCCCCAGTCTGGGAGGATCCCACGTGCCGCGGAGCGGCTGGGCCCGTGAGCCATGGCTGCTGAGCCTGCGCGTCCGGAGCCTGCGCGTCAGGAGTCTGTGCTCCGCGACGGGAGAGGCCACATCGGTGAGAGCCCCGCGTACTGCAAAAAAAAAAACAAAAAAAAAACCTCACTGCCTTAGAAGTGTTACCTGTCTGCTCATCTATTTCACTCAGTTTAGTTAATTCAGCACCTAAAAAGCTACTGCTTGGAGTGAAAACTCTAAATGTAAGAAATCAAAACAACAGTTAAAGGGGAACCACCGTTATCCAAACTTTTCTCTCTTTTTAAGTACCTATAAGCATTGTTTGGCAGCATTGATAAAAATCTTGTCTTGGTTGCTACCTTTTTCTAGAGGCCAAATTATGTTGGTCACTCTTTATGCTCCATGGCCAGATTTCCTAGAAAGACAACTGTCAATCACATATTTAAATGTTATGAAACAGCCACACAACCTCTCTCTGTGTTAGAGTTCTCCAGAGAAACAGAACCAACAGGATGGAGAGAGATGATAGATAGATAGATAGATGATAGACAGATAGATAAATAGATAGATAGATAGATAGATAGGGATCTACTTTAAGGAATTGGCTCATGCAATTGTGAGAGCTGGGAAGTCCAAAATCTGAAGGGTAGGCTGGCCATCTGGAGGCCCAAAGAGCCAATGTTGCAGCTGAAGTCCAAAGGCAGACTGGAGGGAGAATTCCCTCTCCCTCAGGTGAGTCAGCGTTTTTCTGTTACAGCCTTCAATTGATTGGATGAGGCCCACCCATATTATGGAGGGTAATTTGCTTTACTCAAAGTCTATTGATTTAAATGTTACTCTCATCTAAAAATACCATCACCGCAACACACAGACTAGTGTTTGACCAAATATCTGGGTACCATGACCTAGCCAAGTTGCACATAAAATTAACCATCACACTTGCCTCACACCATAGCATGGAACTTGGGCCCTAGTCTAAAGGTCTTAGGCTTGGCAACCCCTGGGGGGGGGCCGTGCCGCCAACAGAGGCAAGCCCAGGTCCCCAAACCCTGACAGTGGCTTGGCCATTTTACAGATGAGGAAACCAAGTCCTAGAAAAAGGTTCAGTGAATTGGCCCCAACAAGCCAAGGGTAGAGTTAGGACAAAAATCCAGCCTCACTGAATAGCTGTCCCCAGCTGTTTCTATAATTCTTGGCTCCACCAGGGCCTGAACTCAAGATTCATAGGGAATATTCTCATTTCACTTCCTTTTTGGAACATTAGAACCAAGTCTGAGTGCAGTCAAACCATAAACTCTGAAAAGAAAATCAAAGCGTCTCCTGGATGCACCTTCACTTTCCCATCCCCAACCCTCCTGTAATGCAGCGGACACACACACACCTGTCCACCGGGGACTTCTCTTTGAAAGTGCTTTATTCAACAAGATCTAAGTCAGGTGCTTTAAAACATATCAAAATGTTACAGAAATTCACAGCTCCCTACTGAGGACTTGCCAAGTTACATTAATATACCTAAACACATCAGTTTATAACTTCAGAACCAAACATTGAATGAGGTCATGTACCATTGCTCGAAAAGCAAGTTATGATTAAGAAAAAAGATACTTCACAAAGCTAAATCAAGTGAGAAAACCCTTAAGAAACACTAGCAGTAACACACCAGGAACCATCAGCCTGGGAAACAGGTCTGCAATCGCCGGGGAGACTCCACAGGAAAACTGAGGCTCTCCTTTCACAGCTTGTCCATGTCTCGTGCCTGTCTATAACACAGGGGGCGCTGTGACCTCCCATGACAGGGTAAACACTGTCAATTCCCTCTGAAAGAAGCGGTGCCACATTTGTCTTTATTTTTACCTCTCTAGATCATTCTTCGTCTCATCTGCCTCCAACAAGACTTTGTGTGAAACAATTTTCATAGAGGCTTGACTCAAGAATTTGTACTGCTGCAACAGGTGTTCAAGGAGATCTCTGCTTCCTACCTTGGCCCTCACATCATGGTTTTGTCGCTATGAGGCATTGGAATTCATTTGTTCATATAGGAATTTCTCTTGGAGATGTATCTATGGCACCACATTCTCTGTGCTACAGAGCTTTGAAATAGTATTATTTTTTGAAGAGAGTGTCTCTCTTCTTAAGAGAGCTTCTTGCCTTTCTCTGGTCCATTTCTCCTTCCAACCTCCTAACACTGAAATAACAGCCGAACTCCAAAGAAAAGAATTCTTGCCAAGACATGTTTGCATCGGAGAACAGAATTTGTTTCTTTTGGTCTTTATACCCTAAAGTCTTATCTACAGAGATGATAAAATGTCTTTATCTGGAGGTCCCTAGGAGAGAGTATTGTTTTCTTTCTGGTAGAGAGGAGGGAAGGGTGAAAATATTTCTCCTTGAAGTCTTAGACCAAAACTTCAACCTCAGGGCTCAGCATTTGTCACAGGGGTAGGTGGCTAATCCGAGATCCTCCCACCTCAACGTCAACTCACAAAGTCCACAAGTCTGGAGACCAGTGTACACATTCCTTACCAGTTTGCACAGGCAAACCTATTGTTTGTGCTTTTCAATCCCTCCCCAAGGTAACCACTCCCCCTCCCCCCACAACTTAACTCCTCACATTCCCACTAATGTGATGACTAAGAATGTGACCTTGTGCTTAATTCCATCATCATCAGGGGGACCGGATCCCCTTCCCAACGATAAACTCAGGTTTTTCCTTCATTTGATCACCTTGTAACATAAGCCCCTGGAAAAAGGCTCAGATGTGGCTATGCCGCTTTTCACAAGTGAGGGAAAAACTTGTAAACTGGCCTTTTTGTTCTTCACACGATTTCAGGTTCATTGCACACAATTACATAAACCCACACAAATCAGTCCAGGAGTTCAAAGCTGCAAGGCCATGTGACACCAGTGAGAAAATCCAGCTCCACATCACAGCAGAGGGTCTCTATTTCAGTTGCTGCTATTTCAAAGAACCTTTCCAAAATTCCTGACTGGGTCATTAGTACGTGAGAAATGATTTCTAAACAGGGTGAGCCAAAATGGAAAAGTGCGGCCTGCACTAAGTGGAATGTATCATGTAAGATGCGATTTCCCCTCAATTCCACCCCAACCCCCCATCTTTAAAAAGCCAAGTCTACCTTGGTATCACTTTCTGAGAAAGTGATCTGGCAAATCTGACATTTTGCAACATTCCCATATTTACCACTATCATATTGCTAGTGCAAATTAAAGAAAACTTTGATAAACCAAAAACAGCTGTCCAATAAAAGTTAGCCATTAGTAATTTGCTTTGTGGAAAATTTTTTCCCTAGCCACTCAAGGAAGATTACTGGGGCCAACAAAGGCTTTGAACATTCAAAATAAAAATACCCGGAAGAAAAGTTTTCCAAGTCATTTCTCAAATGCAAAACTCAGGAAGTATGTTTGCATTCACAAAACTGCTCTTTCCCATCTGTAACAAAGGAAGCCTCTCCCCAGGCCCCATTTTTTTCTGTGCATTTTGCAGAAGCCCACTGAGGTGTATGATTGCGGCTAAGCCCCTCCAGATTTCCAGTCCATCCCCCACAGTGCTGGTGGCGCTCCCCACAGAGGAGGTAAGCTTGCTAAGAGACCCTCAGCAAAATGCCAGGTAGCAGCATGCCATCCTTTTGAAAGTCAACAGTGAGACTACAGCTGTGAGACATCTAAAGAGGCCATGGAAGCCACAGGGGCAGGTAGGGGGTAAGAGTGCCTGGGTAGGAACAGCTCTGCTGCAAATCTCCACTGTCCTTGCAGGCACGGATCAGTGATATTCTTTCCTCAACTGCCCAGCTCTCCAAACCTTCTTTGGAGAGGAGGTGGAGAACAGATGGGGAGCTTCCCTACCACAAGGCTCAGTGTTAGGAGCTTCTGGCCTTGCTTGGTTGACCTCCACAGCCAGGCACCTGCTCCAAGCATCTATCTGTCGCTCTTCAAACAGTATCAGTTGTACTGGAGCTGAGCTACCTGGCGATCTTACCAATGGGGGCCCAGAAGGACAGACTCTTCCTGCCCTTCCCCTACCATTGGAGTCTCTCTAAAGATCACCCAGGTGGCTGCTCAGAGAAGCTGAGAGAGAAGCTCCATCCTATCTACACACTTTCACGGGGCAGCCCAAAAGTTATCCCTTAACCCCACACTTGGTCAGTAGCAGGACAAGTCTTCATTCTTAGAGTCCATCTCCACACACGACGTAAGGGCAACTTGCAAAAATCCAGTGGTTGTAAAGTATTAAGCCTTGACTTTGCAAACGCAAGGCCTCAGCTCCAAGTGCAAGAAGACCACTGGATATAAAAATGGGCTGGGTTTACAGGCACCTGTCATTCTGCAAGGAGCCTCCACATTTCTCTAAGGGGGGAAACTTCCCGGCCATACAAGACCAGGCGCCATGTACAAACCAGTGAGGCCTGTTTCATAAGATACTTCTTTCAACTCAGGGAGACCTCAAAGAGTTGGGGTCATCAGCTTGGCATGCTGAGACAAACATCAGGCTCCCCTATCTCCTAGAGGTAGCCAGGGAGGTGGGAGTGGAGGCAGAATCCATTCTTTACTGGCATCCACACAGATCATCACATATGTCCTTGTTATTTAAAACAACTGAAGTTTCCAGTGTAAAAACCTGTGGGCTTATTGCATCTACCCCACTGATGGTTTAGCTTTTTCTTTCCATCAGAACTGCCCCAAGGGCATGGTTTGTTAATTAATTTGTTAACTGCCAAGGATCTCACACTTGCAGATCCTTCCTAGGGATACAGGGAGAGTATCTATTAACATAAAAATACCCCAAATGGTGAGTTTGCTGGGCCCCCTTCCCCTTCTAAACACAAGCAGACATGTATGGCTGCTCCCTGGCACTTGAGGGGAGAAATCTTTTCTTCAACCTAAAACCCCTCAGATCGGTGACTCCTCTGATTTTCCTGCCCACAAGCAGAACATCTGCCAGCCACATAGCACCTGTGCTGGCTGCTTGGAATTGAATTGCATGTGAATATATCATGTAGGCATGTGGATGTGTACCATGTGCACACACAGGTGCACACACACATTTTGGGTTCTTCTTATAATAAAAATTGAAAGTCCTCGTGAGTAAAGGAAAGGAGCAGGGAAAGAAAGGTCAGGGAGTTGTCTGCTGGCTTCTCCATGGTGGTTTGGGAGCTGGAAAGGTATGCATTTAAACGTTTCCATGGAAGGCGCCCAGCTTCCTGTGAGTCTTCTCAGGTCAACAATGCCCTCCACGGCGTCTGGATCCCCTCCCTGTGGCTCAGATTGTTGCTGGGGTCTCGGCTATCTCCTCCAGCCTCTGCCGAATCATTAGCCGGAGCACGGTGTACCTGGGGATAGAACAGCTTCAGTGGAGAGCAGAAAGCAACACACTCCTTCTCGTGACCCTCCCCCATCACTTGGGTCACAGGGTGAGCCAAGTGTCCCAACCCTTTGCTTCTCTCACTGGCCTACTCTTGAACCACTTCGTTACTTGTGTTCATTTCCACAACAGGATGAAAGAGACTGAAGTGGCTCACTCCAAACTAATTATTTTACTATGATTAGAAAGTCTGGAGAAGAAGAATGAGAAGGTGAAATAACAAGAACAGTAATAAGGATTCCCTTTGTTGAGTGCTTACTATGCTCAAGGCACTATGCATAGAGTAGCATATAATCCTCACCTAGGCTGGACCATATGAAATTGCCATTACTTTTACCATTTTGGGGGAGCATACAAAAATGGCAACTTCATATGGTTCAATCTAATATCAGTATCTGCATTTTGCCAAAGACGCTATAGCAACTACCAGGCATGGAGGTCCATGGCTTAGTGGTGAGTATGGTTTTTTCATCCCTTCCCTGTATTATGGTAATTCAGATACTGGAGTGGGCACTGTTATGCAGGGCTAACGTGGCTTTGCACTGTACAGCAAAACTATTTTTAAAGTATGGCACATAGTAAGTGTTCAATAAATGTTAACTGCTATCATATTAGTTATTATCATCAACACAGAAAATGTAGCATTGACTTTAGCAGCAAAAAAATCAATTTTTCTGCCATATCTATGAAACACAGCTCTACTTTATGACTAAACATGACAAAAAAATAACAAAATCCTCCCCAGAATGAAGTTTTAGTACTGGACTTTTCAACCCAAATGCAATTTCCAGAAGAGAAATGTTAAAAAGGAAGAAAGGATCTGAGGAAGGGATTTTAGGGTTACTCTGCTCAGACAAATTTCCACTGCCGAGACAACCTTCCTGAAATACTTGGAACAATTTTATGTCCCACATCAAAATAAGAAGTTGAACGAGAAGCAGAACGACCAACACACCGACGTTTCAAGTCCCCACCTGAGATCTGAGATCTGGCATTGTCAATGAGAAGCCCCCTGAACACAGTCCCAGGCCCAGGCAGCAGCTCCTCACAGTCCCTGCAAGGCTCTTGAACAGAGACTCCTCTCACTGAGGCCTCAGGAGAAACCCAACCAGCCACCCCAGGGGCTATGCTTACTTGCGCATCAGCTTCTTTACTTCCCGATCTTCTTCCTCTTGGAGCTTCTGAATGAAGCTTTTAAGGACAGGCATCTCAAACTTTATATACTGAGCCACCTGGGGAGGAAAAAGTAAGTCTGGGGTGCAAGACCTCTCCCAGCACTATTCTAATTTTTTGGGGCATCTCTCTCATATAAGGCACAAAGCCTTGGGAAATCTATTTCTGCACTAATCCGGGATTTCCTTAAAGGCAGGAGCCAAGCCTCATTCTTCTCAAGGTTGGTATAGAGTCTATGATGAAGATCACTTCATATACATGATAACTTCATCTCATAACTCCTCATTTTTCATCTCATGTATCCAATCCATGAGAGGTGATGTCAAACATAGAAAAGCACTTTCTCTTGTCAGGCATGCAGAGAAGACTGGAACACATAATATTCAATAAACCTCTCTGCTCTCCCCTAAGAGAAATTAAGGAACCATGGCTCAGAATGATGATTTGTGCCTCAAGGCTCAAACAGGCATCCAAATGCGAACTGCCTCCTGAGAGGCTATAAGCGTGGGGGTGGCTCCCAGGTGAGCTGAAGTTAAGCAGCCACTCTTCCTCCCTCACCAGAACCCTCACCCTGTTCTACCAACTCTTCTCTGTGGGAGAAGTATGTTTCTCCACGTTGTTAATGGTGGGCTCAGCTATGTGACTTGCTCTGGCCAATGGAATGGGTGTGTGGATGTGATATACATTAAATCCAGGTGGGGGCTTCAAAGGAGCTTACATGGTTTCTTGCATTCCAGCCATCTGCCATGAGAAGCATACCTAGGTAGCCACTGCCTCTTGATCCTTGGTCTCTGAATAAGACATGCAATGTCTACCTGAACTGAACCCACAATCTAAAGCAGAACCGCTGCTACCAGCCTGCAGAATCCGGAGCAAGAAAGTAAATGTTTACTGTTGTAAGTGACTAAGACTTGGGGAAGTTTGTTGCTATAGCAAAAGCTATAAAATCACTGCTAACTTCTTGAAGTTGCTTGGAAAAGGTCTGCAGAAACTTTTCAGCCCTCTTAAGTACCCCAGAAAGCCTCAAGAAATTTATTCCTTCTATTGAAATCATTTTGTGCCTGAGCATTCTTCCAGTTAACTCCCACAGGGCACACCCTCAACCTAGCTTCTGCATTCATTTTCCTGGCCCCATGGTCATTACTGTTTCAAGAAAACCTGGTATTGAGAAATAGCAACAAAACAGGGCCTGGTCCTTGGCCAAAAAGCCAAGCTATACCCCAATTGTAGTTTACCCAACCAAATCCCCCACCCTCCTGGGACAGACATCTGACTGAAAAGGGACTCACATCATAGGTGACTTCCTCCACCTGGTCCTTCTCCATAAGGAACACTTTGGAGACCTGCTCACATGGGCCCTGGAGGATCCGGGCAATCAGGGGGTAATCAGTGTTCTTCAGCTTCTGTTTCTCTGGAAACACACACAGCCAGAAGCAGCCCTGAGTTGCCTGAGGCCTTTCTCACCTTAAATGCTTGTCAACTCAAGGGCCCAAATGGACCAGGCACCTCAGGAGATGTAGCCAATCAGGAGACTGATTTGTAAATGAACAATTCAACAGTTCAAAGCAACTGTTGCCGCTCCCCAACCCTTCAACAATACTTCCATGCCTCAAGCCCTTTGGAAGATGCTGCATTGGAGAATCTGTTTTTCTCTGTGCTTTGAGAAAATCCAGTTCTTTTTTTAATAGGCAGTTAGGTTTTAGGGTTAATTTACTGACCATATATGGCATTCCCCGGTGGACTCATCCAGCGAGCTCACCAGCCTTGGAGGCAAACAACATTTGAAAGTTTCCAAAACCCAAGCAACAAGCAAATGAGGCAGAGATTTTTTTTTTTTTAACTTGCTATTTTGAGTTAATTAAAAGTTTTAAGTATACTGTGTTCTTTATACTTACCACCACTGGTATGGACCACATACAAAGCAAACTCCTCCGCTGAGTTCTCAATCTGAATCAGGAAGGAGCAAAAGGTACTTGCTGAAAGCATATATTTACATATCCTAACTGTGGCCATTTCTTCTTCTTGAACACTGCAAAGCTAAATAAATGATAGGCTCTTTTGAGGGGACGGCTATTTATCTACAGCATTTAAAAGTGGTAAGGAAATGGGGTGGAAACATTATCAATAATAATAGGTAATAAGAGCTAACGTTTACTGCACCATGCCAGGCACAGTTCTAACAAACTCTACATGTTTTAACTAATCTAATATGACAACCCAGTGAGAAATAAAATATTGCTTGCCATATCAGTAAACAAAGGATGTCACAGTCATCAGCAATTGCAGCCACCTCTGATGGTGAGCTGGTGAGCCCTGAGAGGACTCAGGAAAGAAACAAAGAATACCTGCCATCTTGCAGCCATCAGACTGCAGCCACTCCCAACGGTGAGCCCTGAGGAAACTCAGGGTGAGAAAACAGGATACTGGCCCCCAGTAGCTAAGGTGTGTATCAAAGGAATGATCTCAGTGAGCCCACACTCTTGCATCTTTCCATATGTAGGAAAACGCTAAATTCCTTAACTTGAGATATCTGATTTTCTTTAATTAACAATAATCTTTTGACATTCAGACTACCTGCCCTTTGAGACAAAACTCCTATGTATCCTAGCTTCCCCTTCACCTCCTTGGAGCAGTTCTCTCAGGGTTACTTGAGATGCTGCCTTCTGGGATTGAAGTCCTAAGAATATTCGCTGAATAAAACATAACTCTCAACTTTTAGGTTGTGCAATTTTTTTCCAGTTGACACCAGTAATGGGGTCCTGTTAACCTCATTTTACAGATGGTGAGGCAGAAGCACAGGGAGCTTAAGTCACTTGTCCAACTCCTCCAACCAGCAGGTGATAGATAGAGATTCAAACCCAGAGCCTATGCTTTAAACCACTAGGACACACTGGCTTCTGTTAGAAATAAGAATACCTGTTTTCCAAAAGACTTAGAAGGGTATTGTGGAAAACATACAGAGCAACAGGACTTCAAAAACACTCATGCACTAAAATTTTCACATCTATTGAAGGCTCATCAAAGTAGGTTCCCCAAATGCACAGAAGTCGATATGTGCATGGAGCCCTGAACCAGTCATCAGGTCCAGGGTCCTTCTCTGGAGGCCCATAAAGCACCTGAGGGCTGGTGCTTCTCAGGCTTCAGTGGCACCAGAATCCCTTTAAACCTTGTGGAACAGGTTCCCTGGCCTCATCTCCGAGTTTCCGCTTCAGTGGGTCTGATCTGGGGAAGAGGGAGGCCTGAGAACCTACTTTTCTAACAAGCTCCCAGGTGATGCTGATGTCGCGGGGTCTAAAGAACCTAAACCCTCTCCGCCCGGTGCCCCCCTTACCACACACTCTCCATAGCCCCCACCTCTACACTTCTGGGGGCCCCAAGGCACACATGCCACTGTCTGAGGCCAGCCAGCAGAGGGAACTTGCCTTAAATTTGTTGAGCAGCAACTTCAGGACCTGTGGAGTGGTCATGGTGCTGTTGATGCGGACATTGGTGATGGAGCCATAGGCCGGCGTGAACACCGACGTCTGTCAATAGAGGGGTCCAGCTCAGAGTGGGTGTACAGACAAGGATGGGGCACTAAAACCCAGGTGTCCTGGCCCTGTTACCTGGGGTAAAGGGACAGGGACAATGGCACTCAACCTGTGCTCCCTGAGAGTCCTCTGCCCCTTACAACGTAGACGCATTGGGCTTTGATGTCAATAAAGAGCCCTGGGCTTTGCCTAGCTCAGGAGCTCGTGCCCACCCCACCGCAGGAGGCTTGAGGGATCTGAGCTTGCCAAACGGCAGTGTTGAGGAGGGAAAGAGCACCAGATAATGGAGGCACTACCTCCAAATAAAACACGCACAAAGCCCCTTCTACTACGACTTCAACATGAGGAGGTCTGTGACCACTCTTCCATGATGCACTTGTTTCTGGGGCCAGATTCAAACCAAGCAGCAGGAAGAAGGAGAGTCAGCTAGCTTGGGGTGGGGTGGGTGATCTGAGTTCTGCAGCTCTGTTTCAGGGCAGCCCTTAACTCACAGGGAAGTCAGGCCACATAGCAGCTGGAGGCACATGGTGCAGAAAGAGAGTAACACGTGGATGGGGGCGTTTCTGATGAGGGCTGTTTGTGGGGTCATGTCGCATCTCACCCACTGAGCCAGGAAGAAAGGGGGCAGGGCACAACCATTAAAAGAATGACACAGCCGTTAAGAACAGGATACCACAAAAACTGGTTAGAACCTACTAGGCCCAAGATGGCAGAAGATTTGACCTCCAGTAGACCTTCACCTCATTATACACTCATTGTGATACATTAGCATCTAAATGACACACCCACAGGTGCCACGACAGTTCCCAGGTCGACCATAAAAGACCAAAAAGTGGGTGGTGGCCCAATTCATGGAAATCCCCACCCCTTCTCCAAGATAGCTAGAATACTCCTCTCACTTATAGCCTATGAAATTACCCAGCCCATAAAAACTAATCACCCCCACAGCCCAGGGCTGCTCTCATATTCCCTAACGACCCATTGCCTTGGGGCCACAGGACTCACCCGAGACCTGGGACGTGACCATCCTCTTGCACCCCATTTTTTCCTACAACACCATCATTTAGGAGGGCTCCTGATCTGGAGCCACTTATCTCTCTCAGAGCCAGCAGAGCCTGCAGCCCACTCACGACCCAAAGACTGAGTGGCTTCCCAGGAGTCTGCAGCCCTGAGGTGGCAGCTGCCCAGGAAGGGATCTTGCCCCCCGCCACCCTATCGCCTCTACCTTGTGGTTGTAGAAATGGCCATTGATGGAGAAGCGGTGGCGTCTGATTCGCCGCTGGTCGCTGGGTGTCCTCACATTGCCACGACGACGTACCCCAACATCACTGCGTGTGCGCATCAGTTGTGGGGTGTCTTCCTGCAGGGACTTCAGGCCCCTGGAGTCTGAGAGGGAAGGGGAAGATGAGCTCTGTCTGCCTGGACCTGGGATGTGGCAGTGTGCACAGAGTACCCTCTTCCTGACCAATGCTACAGCACCTACAGCTTCCTCAAAAATATATTTTATAAAAACAGTATTTCCTGCTGGGGGAAAAACATGATGCATAATTTACCAAGAAGCAATACAGTGGCAAAGTTCAGAGCACAGACTTTAGAGCCAGACTCCTAGGTTCAAACCCCAGCTCCACCACTGTCATTGTAGGGGAGCAAAACTTGCTACCCCCAAATGTCTCTGGCATGCTGAAAACAATCAAGCCCCAAAAGACTGATAAATGAAATATAGCCTGCTATATCAGTAAACAAAGGATATCACGGTCATCAGAGATTGCAACCACAGGCCATGGTGAGCTGGTTAGCTCTAAGGGGACTCAGGATGGAAAAGAATACCTGCCATCTAGCAGCCATCAGACTGCAGCCACTCCCCACGGTGACCCCTGAGGAAACTCAGGAGGTGAAAACACAGGATACTGGCCCCAGATAGCTGAGGTGCATATCAAAGTAATGATTTCAATGAGCCCAGACTCTTGCATCTTCCCATACACAGAAAAGAACTAAATTCCTTAACTTGGGGTATCTGGTTTTCTTTAATTAACAATAATCTTTTGACATTCAAACTACCTGCCCTTTGTTGCAAAACTCCTATGTATCTTAGCTCCCCCTTTGCCTCCTCAGAGCAGTTCTCTCAGGGTTACTTGAGATGCTACCTTCCAGGCTTGAAGTCCTAAGAATATTCGCCGAATAAAACATAACTCTAAACTTTTAGGTTGGGAATAATTTTTCAGTCAAAAAGACTCAGGAAGAAACTCTGCCTTTTCCCCTAACTACCTGAAGAATTTAGATAGCGGGATTATTACTGGACTAGAGTTATCACCAGAGACATATGCAAAGAACATGGGCTAAATGTGGTGAGGGAAACTCTTAGAGATCAGAGTCTACCCTGTGTCACACTGTCTTTGCAGGCCCAGCAAACATTTGTTTACCAAACGTTTGCTTTTCCATCTCCATGTGAATTGCCTTCCTCCCCTGAAGTCCCAAACCACTACCCCCAACATCCTCTTTTGTCTTTAGCTGAAGATGGTAGTTAAGGTGAGGGCATCAGCCATTTTGGTGAGTTATTCAGTTTTTCTGGGTCTCTCCCATGTATACATGTTATTAAACTTTTGTTTGATTTTCTCCTGTTAATCTGTCTCATGTCAATTTAATTCTTAGACCAGCCAGAAGAACCTAGAAGGTAGAGAAAAATGTCTTCCTTCCCAACACCATATATCACTAACTCTCTGTGCCTCAGTTTCCTCATCCATACAATGGGGATAACAATAGCACCTACCTCACGAGATTGTTGTGAAGGTTTAAATAAGTTAATTCATTTAAAGCGCTTAGAACAATGTCTGCACAGGATAAGCACAATATAAGGACTTGCAAGATAATTTCGAACTGAAAATATCTATCAAAATTGCAAATGCACATAGCCTCAGATCCAGAAATTCGATTTCAAAGAATCCTACAGACACTGACAAATGTGTGAAATGAGACGTGTATAAGGACACTGTCTACACTTTTGTTTGTCTAAAAGACTAAAGATGACTTAAATGTTTATCAATAGGGAGCAATTAAATTGTCATTTTTTTCATACAATGTAATACTGCAGAGCTGTAAAGAATGCAGAAGTTCTCCATGGGTTTGTATGGAACAATCCTCAAGACAAACTAATAGAAATGGGATGTGCAAAATGCAGCCACTTACATAAAAAGGGGAAGAAAAGAAATGACATCAAACCATTAAGCTTTGTTGGTGTGTATTTCCTTGTGTTTGCAAAGAGTATCTTGGGAAGAATGCCATCAGTTTGCTTCTAGGGAGGGAAACTCAGTGGGTGGATGAGATGGGAAACTTTCAATTCTTTCTTTTTAATAAGTTTTGAATCTTGAACCATGTGAATTTTGTTTTCAAAACATAAGCAACAGTGTACAACATTCATCACATCAGTCTTCACACAGTCGGCCCCAAACTAGAGGATCCTCCCACCATGCATGTACCTGTGGGACTTGATGTCTGATCACTCTCAGGCAGGGCATCCACCTCTGAGATTGGAATGTTGGGCCTGGTGAGGGGCTTCAGGATGGTGCTGGTGAGCAGAAAACAAACAAAAGGTTCAGCCCCTGCAGAAGAACGCCCCCAGTCCCGTCCCACCCCACTCGTACAAAGGGAGCACTTGGCCTGTGCAAGGCTGGGTACCAGCACACAGCAGGTGACAAAGGGCATGGTAGGCTGTGCTGAGTGTCTCACGAGGCTGGTCCAGCTCCTGGGCTAAGCACTGGGCAGGGAAGGGGAGTTCTGGAGGGAGAAAATGCTTGTTCCCAGTATTTGCAGCAACATGAAGTCCAGGACAGAGAACAACAAAGAACACCTGTGTGGTGCCTGTGCTGAGTTTCTAAGCACGTACAAATTCTATAGCTTATTTAGAAAACCCTAATAATGGTCATTTATTTCTAGGGACAAGATTCTAGTTCAGACCCACTTCTGTTGGAGGAATAACTCAGAAATTGCTTCTGCCATCTAACAGGAATGGAAAGTAAGAGGTTGGTTGCTACAAGAGTCAGGGCAGCTTTGGAAGTGGCGCTGATGGCAGTGTTCTCAGGGTTGCTGGAGGAAGGGTCACAAGCAGGCAATCTGAGTTGAGACCTGGTACTGCTATGATAGCTGGGAAATAACTCCTCAAAGCCTAATAGGACAGTGGAAGCAGCTCAGAGAAACATCGAAAATCAACAGAGGATTTGGCCAGAAAGGAGAATAATATTTAACCAATTAGGACCATCCCATGGTGAGAAGAATGCAGGTGCCCTGGTGAAACAAAGCAGGAC
This sequence comes from Hyperoodon ampullatus, assembly GCF_949752795.1. Taxonomy (NCBI): domain Eukaryota; kingdom Metazoa; phylum Chordata; class Mammalia; order Artiodactyla; family Ziphiidae; genus Hyperoodon; species Hyperoodon ampullatus. The sequence goes on along the minus strand of NC_136927.1, from coordinate 56,168,892 downwards.
CCTGTGGGGGCTTCCCAGGAACAGACCCCTGTATCCCCCTCCTCTAGTTTGTAAAAAAGCTTTAGCCTCCTAGGCCTTCCCTGAGTTCCAAAGAACAAATTTAATCAGAAAAGTGAGAAAATGCAGAAACTAAGGAAAACAGTCAAGCAAGACAAAATATTGATAATAACAGTTTAGCCAAAAAACAAAGTCAAGGACCTTTAGTTTCTCCTCAAGGGCTATAGATAGTATCCTGAGCCATGTCCATGAGTTGCTTTGCAAATACTAAAAGTATCTTCTTACACCAGGTGTAAGAAGTTAACTGCATTCTGACCACAAGCAGGTAAACCCCAAACCCCTTGGAACCAGATGATGTTGACTCCTGAAATACCACCCAATTACCTCACCAGCAATTAATCAGAAGAGCATCTACCACCCTGCGACCCTCTCCCCTCACCTTGCCTTTAAAAACTCTCCGATGAAAGCCATCGGAGAGTTCAGGTCTTTTGAGCATTAACTGCCTGGACTCCTTGCTTGGACCTGCAATAAACGCAGCACTTTCCTTCACCACAACCTGGTGTCAGTAAATTGGCTTTACTGCATGTAGATGAGTAGACCCAAGTGTGGTTTGGTAACACTGGGACTCAGCAGAGATAGGATCTTTTTTTTTTTTTTTTTTTTGGTCACATCATGTGGCTTGTGGGATCTTAGTTCTGAGACCAGGGATTGAACTTGGGCCCTCTGCAATGAGAATGCAGAGTCCTAATCACTGGACACCAGGGAAATCCCAAGGGATGCTAACTTTAACGGAAGACAATTTAAAATTGAAAATCTGAAAGAACTGCCTATTGTATTATAACCAGTGGGCTTCTGAGCCCCAGAATGAAACTGAGAAGAGCCTCTCAGGAATGGTGAACATTTGGCACCCATAGCAGCCACTTCCCACTCCCTTGTCCAAAGCACTCTTTATTGCCAAAGCAGAAACTGGTCTCAGCATGCTTCTTAACACAGTGGTTCAGGCATTCACTTTTATTATAGCAGGCACTGGGATAACGTTATTTACCATTCCTGAAAACTTTCTCAAAGTATTTGCAGGTTTCAAGAACCAACCAAGACCAGCTTGATGCCATAGGGAATGGAAAAGAAACAAGTGTACAGCGTGGAAGACCCCTTAGTAGGCCAGCCAAAGGCCACATGGTCAAGTGGAATTTTAAAAATCATCTCACTTAGGAAATGGAATGTAACACCCCAGGGCCTGGGCCGGCGCTGTGCAAAGGGTTTGGCTCCCTCGAAACCAAATACAGTGAAAGTGCTGAAAACAAAGCAGAGTATGAAACCGGCAAAGTTAGATGAAACCAGAGAACCTTGACTGGACACCCTGGCGCTGATGGGACAGGCAAAGATTTTCCTCCTTAAATTCCCTTGGAAAGAAACCAGATCAGTAACAGGCTTTGGCCACATTGTAGGTTTCTCTCAACTTTAGCAAAGAACAGATTTGGCTGTGGAGTTTAACAAAATGTTCAGTGGGGTCAACAGAAAGGGCTTGGTTCTTATTGAAAACAGAAAAAACATTACTGTGGTTTTGGCTGAGAGGTTGGCGCACACCACCCACGCTCTGGCCCCAAGGCATTCAGTATCAGCAAATTTTAGGATGGAACAAGGGATAGTCACTTGATTCTAAAAACTGAAGCCCCAGAAAGACAGTAAAGAGGGTGTGCCTTACTAGAAGCATTGAACTACTCATTTGGCTACAGGGAGGAACAGGCTTAGTCTTCACAGAACTTCCAGTGGGAACCCAGGAGAGGGGACCTCTCAAGACCATCACGCCACCACCCAACTCCAGGTGTGGCCTGAAGGAAGCAGACCTTGCTTGGCTGGCTTGGACAGGACCTGACATTCTTCTTCCTCTTCCAGGTTCCCCTCAGACACAGAGAGCTTTAGACAGAAGTTCTGAGCTCTAAATGTCTCTGGGGTGGGGTCGTTCTATGAGGAGTGGTCCCAGTGGGGAGGATGCTGGGGCATCAGGTGTCCTGTCGGAAATCTTCAGACTGGGCCTGGCTGGCCACTATGATACCCCTCAGAGACTAGGGGTCTCCACGAAGGAAGGCACGCTGCTCACCCAGGCCTTAGTGCTTCTCCTCTCTGACTCAGCATCTCCCCTCCTCACCCTGACTCTCACTCAGTGACTGTGGTGACAGGCATGGAAGCCCAATAACACCAACATACACCCCTTTCTCCTCATCCCAAGTCGAAGGCAGGGGGTAGTGGGAATAGGAGCTGGGATCAAGGCTTGCTGGAAGAAGGTGGCATTTACCTGCTTAAGAATAGATGGAACCCCCAGATACCCCTGGTCACCCCCCAGTCCCATCTCTCTTCACTCACCCCTGAGCTCCTAAGTTACAGCCAGAGTGCCAAGAGGAAGAGGATGGAGGAGGGCGAATGCGTTCATTGTCATCCTGCATTTGTAGACGAATGGGCCGGCGCAGCCCCCAGGAGATGTTCAGCAGCCCCTCCACGATGAACTCATCTTCTTCCTGCCACAAAACAATTGGCAGGGTGAGCCCAGAAAAGCCCCAAGGACGCCAGAACCATGTTGTTGGGGGTAACTGACAGCATCCTTGATGTGTCCAGCTGGGTGCACCCAAGTTACAGTCACACCCCAGCTCCAAGACACTCTCTCCACTTGTAAACTACCCCTGAGGCTCTGAAGCTGACCTCAGAGGTCAGGGCAAAGTTGCCCCAAAATTCATAGACATGTGCAAATTATAACAATGGTTTTTTGTTGTTTTTATACTAATGACTTTAAAGAAAGTTAACTGCATGTTTTTTTCTTTTTTTATTTATTTTTGGCTGCGTTAGGTCTTCGTTCCCGTGTGCGGGTTTTCTCCAGTTGCGGCGAGTGGGGGCTACTCTTCATTGCGACGCGTGGGCTTCTCATTGCAGTGGCTTCTCTTGTTGTGGAGCACGGACTCTAGGCACGTAGGCTTTAGTAGATGTGGCACACAGGCTCAGTAGTTGTGGCTCGCGGGCTCTAGAGCGCAGGCTCAGTAGTTGTGGCGCACGGGCTTAGTTAGTTGCTCTGCAGCATGTGGGATCTTCCCAGACTAGGCCTTGAACCTGTGTCCCCTGCATTGGCAGGCAGATTCTAAACCACTGTGCCACCAGGGAAGTCCAATTACATTTCTTAAAGTATGTGAGGCTAACTCTGCTAACAGAAGCAAGAGCTAAAACCTTAAATTAGCTACTTTCCCCTCCCCTACTATGGAAAGTGATGTGTCTTTAGCTATAACATGTTATATGTTAATCTGACCCACTGGTTGAAGGAGATTTAAAGTAACATTTCCTCAAGTTTGTTCAACAGAATGCTAGCTCCTCTACCAGATCAATTGTTACCTTAAAAAGAGTATCGTGTGATTGTGAGTTGGGAGATGATGTGTTAATCAGATTTCTTAACAGCAGAACTTCCCAGGCCAATAATTAGCTAATGTACTACATAACAACTCTCCAAGAGGTGAATAAATCCTACAAGAATTTCAACTTTATACTCAAGTGTTGTTGACTGATAAGAATTTAAATGTGAAACCCTTCCAAAAACATTTGCATGTTTTATCCCAAAGAAGTGGATCTCACTAATCACCATAAAACCTTTTAATCACCTATAGGACACACCTCAGAAAAGCTGTTTCAGGACCAAAATCTTGCTAATGATCCAGCCACTAATTAGTAGAGGGTTTGAGGACAATGCCTAAAGGGTCAGGTTTTCTTTCTAGAGTTTCAGAAAAACCTTTCTGAACCCATGTTTTATAAGCAGGGCCAAGACCTGAGATCTGGGCTATGGCCACATCTTCAGGACAAGCCGCATGAATGAAGATGACACTTGTTCAGTGAACAACTAACCTGAGCCCCAGGATCATCCTTAGAGAGGGAGGGGGTAATAAAGAAGGCAGGAGAAGAGTGGAGCAACTTTAGGGCATTTGGGGATCTTAGGGAGAAAAGATTTAAGTACAGGTCATATATGGCCTTCTAGCTGGTCAAGGTTGGCATCATTACTTTATAGCACATGATTGTAGGGCAGAATTTAACCTAAAGTAGGACTTTGCCTAAGTGGTGTGGTTTGAGGAACATACAAAAAGCCACTACATAGTATTCCCAACCAGCCTGCCTTAGTAGCTGAAATTCTGCCATCTGGATATCCGTTTGTTTCTATGAATTAAATCCCCATGGCTTGACAACCTGAAAATATGTTTAGTAGGATATTACACACACCTTCTTATCGGTCAAGAACACTTGAGTATATGTTACTCCACCATCTATCTGAAACAGGCTTTACAGAAATGGATACAGTATGAGTAAGCTTAGATTCAGGATGGGGGCTGGGGAAAGACAGATGGATAACAAAGGACACTCCAAGAAGGCACTCGAGGAAGGCTGCTGCAGTTGTGGGGAAGGGCCAAGAGTTACCACCCAGAGCTTATGTAACTTGTCCAGGTTGCTTCAGCAATAGGACATGGGCACAGATGTGTCAACATAGAGGACTGTGTGAGGTTCCTGAATTGCCCAAAAGGAGGAAGGCTGCTTGAGAGTTAGCTGAAAGAGTCATTTCATGAAAGGGAGGGTTCTTCTTTTGAGGCTGGCGCTAGCCCAGCCACACAGCCGCAGGAATGTCTCCAGAACAGAAAAGCTCATCCTTTTTAGAACAAATTTGGGCCTGGGGTCTCCTTCCAAAGAACTCTAGGGACTCTCCATAACATCACCAGCATTGAGAGGCTCCTCACTGTGGCAGGAGAGGCAGGGACTCTCAGACCAGGAGACATGGAGACAAAGACTGGGCTGGCCACCAGGGAAGGAGCCTCACAGATCTTCCTTGGGACTCCTTACCTCACGATGTCGGAGCTGCAAATTCTGGCCTTCATAGTACAAGTTGTAGGTCTTCAGATGCAGGAGAAGTTCGTTCCTTAAGGGAAAAATACAAGAGGTGTCACAATCTCAGGTGAAGCCACTTATAATGCAGTTGTTCCCTCTTTTTCTCACCTCTAAGCTGGCCTTCAGTCATTCCAGTCTGGGTGTTTGTCTACATGTGTACATATACACATACACACACCCAGAGTTCAAGGTCAAGGTCAAGAGTAAATACTACCTAGAACAGACTGGATGTAAAGAGCAACTCCAGAAAACCAAGGCAGGTCTGGTCTGCTGACAAAGGTTGGCATCTCTCACAACACTCCCCAAACCTAAGCTAAATATGCAGGCCTTCATAAATCACAGACTAACAGAGGCAAACACACTTCAAAAGCCCATAGACAGGATTTCTCCAGCCTCTCCACAGCCTTTCCTCCCTCACACATGCTGTGAGTGAGGAGGGGACAATCATTACAAACCTTCACAAGACTCAGAAACTCCTAGAATTTCAGAAAGTTAAAAGGGACAGGTCTGGGTCCCACTGACTTATGCTTCATTGCCATGACCTTATCATGCGTTTAAAAATTTACCGACTCCCATCAAGAGTGGAACAGATGAATACAGGCAGCTATGGTCACACAGTGGAGCAGCAATGAGAATAAGAATGAACTACACATAACATGTATGAATCTCAAAGATATTACACTGAGTGAAAGAAGCCAGACACAAAAGAGCACATATTGTATGATTCCATTTATATGACATTCGAGGTGGGTGTTAGAATTCAGATAGTGATTCACCTTTGGGAGTGGTGACTAGAAGTGGGCATGAGGGGGCTTCTGAACCCTAGCAATGTACCCTTCCAGGTGCTTTTATCTTTTTAATCTATTCTAGGTGCTTTTAGTTTATAAAAATATATTTTAAAAACCTTACAAGGCCTCTAAATACTGGTTTCCAAGTGGCCCCCCTGGGAGCACAGCTCTACTAAATGTGAGAGGGCATGTCACACCCTTTGTGATCAGAGTGAGAGCTGTCAAACCTGAAAATGCTGTGATCAAGTTTTATCTGAAAGTGAATGAGGGGAGGCCTGGGAAGGGCTTGAGGAGGCTAAGCTGTGTTCTTTTGCCTATACTCAGGCAAGAGGTAAGGGAGTTCAGTCCCTCTAAGTCCAGCCATTCAATGGAGAGATTTGGGGCCACACAGGAGGTCAAAACTGGCTGGAAACTCCAAGAAGTTCCAGACAAGTTAAACCTAGATAAGCTGGAGTGAATTAGTAAAAAATGTGACTCCAAATAACCTAAAATAAAAGCTGTTTGATACTTTTGAACACAAAGATCTGAAACTAGGAGTTAAAAGTACTGGTCAGTAGAAGCCCCAGGGGAAATCCATCAGTGAAGAGACAAGTATGATCCATAGCTCACACAACTGTGTGTCTGTGTATGGCCAAGTGTGTCTAAAGGAATTAAAACAATTTGGTCTCAAATAAATTAAACATTTCATTAAGATAGAGAACATAAATATGTACAAATCCCTGTGCTGAATGTAAAAATATATCTGCAATCTTATAATTTTAAAAAGTCCATTTTGGCTTAGGCCCTGCCATATCAGCAAAAATCTGAGTTCAAAAGATTTTAGTGCATATAAAGTAATGAAACTGTCTCCTTCTGTTCAGGGGGCACCTGTGCCCATTTTAGCCAGAACCCCAGCAGCACAGGGACACAACCCAGCCAGGACTTCCCTGGGGTATACCACACACAAGACAGTGAGCAGCCAGCACCAACTCCTCCTCCTGGAAGCCCTCCAGGACATCATCTCATTTGAACCCCTAAGAGTGCCATGTCCTGAAGACCTCCTTAACTTCACTCTCTATGTCCAGGTTCTGGGGGCATGTTTTTTATCTATAGCAGCAACCTTGCTGATGCTCTCACTAGTCCACACTCAGTTGCTTTCTCCTTCTCACACACATGAGCTCCTTCATGCACAGAGGAGGCTCTGCCAGTGGCTTCCACTCACATGGGACTGGCCACTGCAAACACAATACCATAGCAAAAAATCTTACTTGGAAATGTATTTATCTTGTCCACATGGGACTAGGGAAGTTTGGTGACTGTAGTCCATTCTTCCTTTCTCTTTTCATCAGACGAGAGGCCTATATTTGAAAGGTGAAGACAGAGGTTAAAGTCAGGTTGTGTCCTTAGGAACTTAGCAGACCACGTACCAGGGGCGGGGACCACATGGCTCTCTGTCCCTGCCCCAGATCCACAGCTCGAGCAGCCCAACACTGACCCAAGGCCAGGGAAATGCCACACTGCTGGCTGCTGCCTCTGCTTGCCACAGCCTCTGAGAAAACTCCCACTTGATCATGGTGTATGATCCTTTTAATGCACTGTTGAAATTCAGTTTGCCAGTATTTTGTTGAGAATTTTTATATTTACTTTCATCTAGTATTTCAGCCTGCAGTTTTTGTTGTTGTTGTTGTTGTTTGTTTTTTATTGTAATGTCCTTATCTGGCTTTGGTATCTGGCATTGTAAAATGAGTTTGGGAAGGTTCCATCTTCTTCAATTTTTTGGTAAGAGTTTGAGAAGGATTAGTATTAACTCTTCTTTAGGTGTTTGGTAGAATTCACCAAGGAAACCATCGGGTCTTGGGCTTTTTGTTGGGAGGTTTTAGGTTGCGGATGTTCAATATCACTAATCATCAGGGAAACGTAAATCTTGCAAACTATTATATACAGGATGGATAAACAACAACGTCCTACTGTATAGCACAGGGAACTATATTCAACATCGTGTGATAAACCATAATGGAAAAATATGAAAAAGAATACATATGTGTATAACTGAGTCACTTTGCTGTACAGCAGAAATTAAATACATTATAAATCAACTATACTTCAATAAAATTTTTTGAAAAAACCACAATGAGATATCACCTCACACCTGTTAGAATGGCTATCATCAAAAAGACATGAGACAACAAGTGTTGGTGAGGATGCAGAGAAACTGAAACACTTGGGCACTATTGGTGGGAATTTGTAAAATGATGCAGCGCTGCGGAAATCAGTATGGCAGTTTCTCAAAAACTTAAAAATAGAACTGCCATATGATCCAGCAATTCTACTTCTGGGTACATACCCAAAAGGACAGAAAGTAGGACCTTGAAGAGATATCTGTACACCCATGTTCTTCACAGCATTAATCACAGCAGCCAAAAGGTGAAAGCCACTCAAATATCCATCAGTGGATGAATGGATTAACAATGTGGGGGGTATATATATATATATATATACACACACACATATATATATATAATGTAATATTATTCAGCCTTAAAAAGGAAGGAAACCCTGTCACACATTACAACATGGATGAACCATGAGGACATTATGCCAAGTGAAGTAATCTAGTCACCAAAGGACAAGTACTGTATGATTTTACTTACATGAGGTACCTAGGTCAAATCCACAGAGACAAGAAAGTAGAATGGTTGTTGCCAGGGGCTGGGGAAGGTGGAATGGCAAGTTACTATTTAATGGGTATAGAGTTTCAGTTTTGCAAGATGAAAACAGTTCTGTGGCTGGATGACAGTGATAGCTGCACAACAATGTGAATGTACTTAATGCCGCTGAACTGTACACTTAAAATGGCTATAATGGCAAATTTTATGTGTGCTTTGCCACAAATTTTTTAAATGGAAAAAGCAGGCAGAAAATCAGTGTTATAGTGACACAATGTGAAAAGGATTCAACCCACTGTTGCTGGCTTTGAAGCTGGGGGAATCGGGTGTGAGCCAAGGAATGTGGGTGGCCTCTAGAAGCTGGAAAGGACAAGGAAATGGATTCTCCCCTAGATCCTCTAGAAAAGAACACAGGCCCTGCCAAAACCTTGATTCTAGTCCAGGAAGACCCATGTCAGACCTCTGACCTACAGAACCAAAAGATAATAAATTTGTATTGTTTTAAGCCACTAAGTTTTGGTAATTTGTTACAAGAACAACAGGAAACTAATACAAAGGCTCCCTAAGGAAGGGGTATAAGGGGGAGGAGGGGAGTGGAGGGCTGAGTTCCATTCAGAAAATTCATACCCCACCTGTATACCCAAAAGTGGTACCCCAAGAACACAATTGTTCTCTCTAAATTTTAATTTTTCAATTCTTCAAAAAAGGAAAAAAAACCCATAAAATTTGGAGTATATATGTACTGCAAAAAAGGAAAAAGAAAGAAAGTCAGACTACTGAGAAAGTTTTTCTTTTTTTCTTAAGTGACAATTACCATAACTAGTGAGTACCCTTTTTTTTTAATTTTTTTTTTTGATGTTGCAGGTAGGAGTTTTTACTAATTTATTTATTTTTGCTGTGTTGTATCTTCGTTTCTGTGCGAGGACTTTCTCTAGTTGTGGCAAGCGGGGGCCACTCTTCATCGCAGTGCGCGGGCCTCTCACTATCACGGCCCCTCTTGTTGCAGAGCACAGGCTCCAGACACGCAGGCTCAGCAGTTGTGGCTCACGGGCCCAGTTGCTCCGTGGCATGTGGGATCCTCCCAGACCAGGGCTTGAACCCGTGTCCCCTGCATTAGGAGGCAGATTCTCAACCACTGCGCCACCAGGGAAGCCCCGAGTACCCATTTTTTTAAAGCACCTCGTCTATGCATATGTAAATGTATATGTTCACTTATTGTGTGCCTAAGATGTGTCAAAGCTTTGCATTTACTGATGGCAGTTCAACAGCAAGTAAACTGGCACAGCCCTGCCTTCAAGTGTACATAGTCCAGCAGGAGGGGATATGAGGGGAAAGACAATTCTATCGAGGAGGGCAGGTGCCACAGCAGCACACAGGAAAGGCACCTGATCTGGACTTGGGTGGGGTCCCAGGAGCTTTCTGGAGGAAGTGAACTCTAAACTGAGACCTCAGTGATGAGATAGAGCTGGCAAAGGTGAGGGGCAGAGTGGTCCAGGCAGGAGCATGCACCAAGATGGGGTGGTGTGTGTGCTGGACCTTGACCATGTCGAGGAGTTTGGACTTTGAAGTACGATGGGGGATGTGGTAGGCTGAATAATGGACTCCAAAGATATCCAGGTCCTAATTCCTGGAACCTGTCAATGTCACCTTTTATGGTGACAGGGACTTTGCAGATGTGATTAAATTAAGGATCTTGAAATGGGAATACTATCCTAGATTATCTGGGTGGACCCTAAATGTAATCACAAGTGTCCTAATAAGAAAGGCAGAGGGAGATTCTACAGACAACCTCAGCAGAGAAAGATATTTGAAGATGCTACGCTGTGGATGAAAGATGGAGAAAGGGACCACGAGCCAAGGAACACAGCCAGAAAAGGCAAGCAAATGAAATTCCCCCCACAGCCTCTAGAGGGAACACAGCCCTACTGACACCTTAGTTTTGGTCCACTGAAACCAATGTCAGACTTCTGGCCTCCAGAATGTAAGAGAGTATATTTTTGTTGTTTCAAACCACCAAGTCTGTGATGATTTTTTTATAGTGGCAATAGGAAAACAAGGGGAGTTATAAGGGAAGGGTGTGATCTGAGTTGAATTTTGGAACGATTATCCCACTCTGCTGTCTACTTTGAGAAAGGATTGGGGAAGAAAACAGAGGTAGGGGGACCAATTGAGAGGCCTGTCCCAGGGAAGCAGGCAGTGGGGATGGAGTAACAGAGTCTAAAGAGTTTAAAGAGGTAGAGAAAAAGTCATGATCCATCAATAAAGAGATTTGGAAAGGGCCAGATTCGACATGGGGGTAAAGGCAGAGTCCAGCATGATGCCTGGCTACTGGTGAGGATAGCGATGAAGGTGGCCATGCACAGTCACAAGCACTGGTGTGAGGAACACGGGCTGAGTCTGAGGCAGGGCCATGGAACCCCGTGACGCAGATGACAAGAAGCACAGCCAGGTCTGCGGCCCAGGAGAGTGACAGTGTGGAGCTCCCGGGGAGGGAATCCTGGCTTGGCTGAAGGGAGGGAGGTCAGGAGAGTGGCAAGATTACCAGGGAGAGAGCAGGGAGGGCTGAAGGGGCAGGGCCAAGGGCGGGGATTCAAAGGACCCAGTAGGTCAGGGATTGGCAGAGAAAAAATGAGTCCCCATAAGAGGAGGGAAAACAGGAGACGCAATATCCTGGAAGCCAAGAGAACAGGGGGCCCTGAGAAGAAGGCCAAGATCAGCAGAGCCAGGAGCTGGTGGTGGGAGCCCAAGGAAGGGAAACCCAGAGGGGCCTCTAATTTACCACACAGAATCATGGGGGACCTCGGCCAGAGCCAATGCCAAAGCTTGAATGGAGTAGAAATCAGATTAGTAGTGCCTGGCCATTGACAGACCTCATCCTGAACGTTCAGGTCTTTCTCCAGCCAGGGAAATATCCTATACTTGCTTTGATTACTGCTTCTCTTCCTTCCATTCTTGGGTTTTCTTCTGCAATGTCTCTATCCCCTCTCTCCAGCACTATACATACATACATACATACATACATACATACATACATACATACTTACATACATACATACATACATACATACATACATACTTACATACATCCCTACAGTTATCCTCCAAGTCTCGAATAATTTTTACTCACAGTCTCCACCTCCTTATTTTCCCCAGAATTCTACAGCTAATTTTCTAACTCACTGATTGGATTTTCTGCAGGACTCTCATTCACTGCCTCCATAATAACCTATAATTTGGTAATTTTGTTTTGGATCTGAAAGCAATCTGTCCTGCTCCTAAGACAAATCCCTTTTGACACTACGTCCTCTTAAATCTACTGAAAATACCAATTAGAGAAATTAAGTCTTCTCTGCAGTTACTAAAACTGTTTGGTACTTTAGGAAAACAGGCAGATTAATGAAACAATATCACATACAGAAATAGACCCAAATATATTTGGGAACATAGAATGTGCACTACCTTTCTAAATAGCAGGGAAAAGATAGATTAATAAAACAAAATATTGCTGGAGAATTGACTGGCCTTTGGAAAGGGGGAGATGGGGAATCTAAATCCCTACTTTACTCCTCCATCAAAAGAAATCATAAATGAATTAAAAAATTAAACATTAAAAACATAAAATGCTAGAAGGAAATGTAGGGAAATTTGAATTGGGGAAAACTTTCTTGACCCAAAATCCAGAAGGCATGATGAAAAAAGAAAACTGGATACCAATCTGTAACAATTTTAAGCTTCTGTTTAGAAAAAAACTTTACCCTATCCTGAGTCAAAAGGCAAATGACAAATTGGGGGAAAATATTTATAATACATATTATGAAAGGTTAATCTCCTTAATATGTAAAAGTCTTTAATAATTCAATAAGAAAAAGACTACACTCAATAGAAAATTTGTCAAAGCACATGAATAGATAGTTCACAGAAAAATAAATACAAATAGTTAATAAAGATGTTCAATCTCCCTCATCACTATTTTTTACTTACCAGGTTGATAAAAATCATCAAGTAGTCTGATGGCCCAAATGTGGGAATTCTCTAAAGCCCTCTCTGTCTACATACTGAGTGACTTCACCAAGTCCATTGTTATAAATCTGACCTATAGACCCACTTGGCCCAGTCTTTGTCTCCAGCCTGACTTCTTCCCACCTTTTTTCTTACTTTTACGTTTCTTGGGTTGGGAATGTTAGGAAAATACTTACACAGCTGACCACATTGTTGAATTGAAAATACAGGTAGCTGATTTTAGGACCCAACCCCTCCTTTGTCTATCTCAAGGACAACAACTGCATCTGTCTTCATAAACTTTCCAACCATCACCACAAATCACTGGCTACCTCCAGCCAGCTGGAGAGGAAAAAAAGCCAGCTACATTTACATACACTTTAGGGCAAACACAGTAGCAGAGCAAACAAAAGGCCGGAAATTTAGAGTTCAGTCCAATATTGCTTAAGCAGAGTATTGTTCTCACACAAGGAAGAGTCAGAGGAAGACGGCTGATGGGGCTGGGATCCACATTCAACTGGACACTTCTGCCAAGGGTGTCTGCCAATATCTACAGTCTCGAAGAGAGGGATTTGCTCAGCTAGCTGGTTGCAATTCTTCTGCCTTCTCTGTTATTATCAAGAATTTATGAAGCCCTCCTGGACTCTACAATGCCTTGTAAGGATCATTTCCAAACATTGCTTCCACATTGCCTTGAGAATATAGAACCAATCTTCACCATCTTTTTGAAGAGAGGAAAGCAAGACAGAGAGGAAGGAGGGGGCTTCCCACATCAGCCAGCATCTCAGGCACAGAACGGAGACAGCTCACTGCTTCCCATACAGAGAAAGGAGCAGAGAGACAGAATGGGACAGGAATGAAAGGGCAGATTTGACACAAATAATCTTTGACGTGGAGTCACTCTTTAGAAGTCTAAAACATATTTAAACCTACTGAACCCCCCGTGAACATGGCCATTTAGCCCTCAAGACTTCTAGATCAGTACAACTTCTCTTTAGAAAAACTTTAAAAGATAAAATGTGTATTGAATGTCTACTAACTACAAAGCATGTCTGCTAACATGTCTGGAGATGTGAATACCGTTGGGCTTGCCAAGTCAGGACATAAGCCTTCTAGTCACCTAGTTACAGTGGAGACCTATTGAGGCCACTAACCAGTCAGTCCTCTCTTCTGGCACCACTTCATGCCCTGGCATGTTCTGGGTTCTCCTCAGCTCCATTAAATGCCTGGGCAATGCCATGCAGCCTGTCAGCAGAACCTAGCACTTCCCATGTGAAGACCCATCCACTACTTCTTGCCTGCTCCCAGGACAACTTGAGGGCACAACCTTCCCTAAGATCCAAGAGAATGTCTTGACAAAAGGAAGGTTCCTAAGCTATTGAAGATGATGACATCCCAGCTACAAAGCACTTTCTACGCCTGTTTTTCATGCTCTGTGAGTGTGCCCATGCTTCTCAGACCCAAACAAACTTACATGTTGCCTAGACTCTGATCCAAAACTTACCTCCCCCTACAAACTGTTCTCGCTGTCCCTGGGCAGTGTTGGGGGGATAGGCACCCACACCTCAGCCTGTCCTTCATCACAGCACTTACTACCACACAGAAACCATTCATTTGGTGTTTCTTTCTCTCCTAGGCCTAGAGCTTTCTCTCTTTGGACTCCCAGCTCCCACGCTGTGCCTCTCTCCTGCAAATATTCCCATTCTCATTATTAATTCTTCAGCGGAAACAGTGGATTCAACAGTCAGCCCAAAGAAAGCTAACCTGCTGTCTTGGGTTAGGGAATTCCTAGAGGCAGAGGTCAAAATGAGGATTCTTGTGCACATGAGTTATTAAGGAATTGATTTCAGGAGAAACCTGTAAGGGAGTGAGGGAAGAAGGACTGGGCAGGGGAAGGAACTGGAGCCCAGCCACAGCCTGATTCCACGGGAGCTCTAGGGCGTGAACAACTCCACGGAATTGTCCCACCCTAAGACAGGCAGGCCAGGCCTTTGTACCCCACGCTAGTCACTCACTGGTTGACAGCCACCTCTGGAAGGAGGGGGTGAGCACCCAGGCATTATCCTGCAAGAGAAATTCTCAAGACTAGGGAGTGACTGAGACCTGTCAGCAGTCCACACCCATAACACGCAGTAGATAAAGGGGGGACTTTCCTGGTGGCGCAGTGGTTAAGAATCCGCCTGCCAGTGCAGGGGACACAGGTTCAATCCCTAGCCTGGGAAGATCCCACATGCCGCGGAAGCCCGTGTGCCACAACTACTGAGCCTGCGGTCTAGAGCCCACAAGCCACAGCTACTGAAGCCCGTGCGCCTAGATTCTGTGCTCTGCAACAAGAGTAGCCATGACAAGAGAAGCCCACGCACTGCAACGAAGAGTAGCTCCCACCTGCCGCAACTAGAGAAAGACTGCACACAGCAACAAAGACCCAACGCAGCCAAAAATAGAAACAAATAAATAAATAAGTTTAAAAAAAAAAAAAAAAAAGAATCCGCCTGCCAATGCAGGGGACATGGGTTCGAGCCCTGGTCCGGGAAGATCCCACATGCCGCAGAGCAGCTAGGCCCGTGAGCCACAACTACTGAGCCTGTGCTCTAGAGTCCGCGAACCATAACTACTGAAGCCCGCATGCCTAGAGCCCGTGCTCCACAATAAGAGAAGCCTGCGCACATAACGAAGTGTAGCCCCCACTTGCCACAACTAGAGAAAGCCCGCATGCAGCAACGAAAACCCAATGCAGCCAAAAACAAATAAATTTATTTTTTAAAAAATAGATAAAGGGGATCTGGGTGGGTACCAGCAGCGGCCACGACACCTGCTCCACGTTAGGGCTTGAAGCTCCTGGCTCCATCACCTTCCTCTACCCACTCTCAAGCTGGGACAAAACAGCTGCCTGCACAGGATCTCCAGGTGCGGTCGGTACAAGGCTGAGCTGCAGGAATGGGGACAGACTTGCCCAAGTTCTGGACCAGTCAAAACCCTGTAGCTACCCTGTAGCTGTTGCACAAAGGATCCTTTCCTCTATCTTTTCACAGAACCGCCCCCACCCCCTCACAGGTGTTTCCAGCCTTCCCAAGAATAAATGAGGGGCCAGCCAGGCTCTTGAAATTAACCAGCTCAGTTTCCTGTGATGAGGGCAAACATTAAGTCCTCAGGAAGCTTGAGGAGGTGGGTAAGGCATCAAAGCTCTGTCCAAAGACAGCAGAAGCTCCTCTGTTCTTAGCTCTTGGTTCCTCCAGACTCCTGTGCCCTCACTCGCTTTCTGTCAGAGAGCCCAGAGAACACACTGAAGTTAATCTGGTCTCAGAGCATCCCCAGGAGGCTAGCTAATCCCTACTCAGTTTCTGTTCCAGCCTAGAGACCAAGTGTCTCTCATCTTATTGATCAACTGGAAAGTCCCCAGCAGGCAAATACAGAACAGAAAGGGGGGCCACCCCTGGCTGGAAAGTCCAGAGTGAGATGAAGAACCCCTGTGGTGTTTTGTTTGTTTTCTGTTTCCTAAAGGGTCTTTCTGATTGCGTAACAGGAGCCAGGCCCCACCCCACTCCCACCTCAGCTCCCAGGGTAGGATGGGGGGTGCTGGAGCAACAGCGAATTTATAGGACCCAGGTAGTCCCAGTCTCTAAGAAAATATAACTAGGAGAGAGAGACTGGCTGGGAAAGGGGAGGGCTTATTCCATGAAGCATTCCCAGGGGGGCAAACCCCACAGAGCCACCCCCTAACCAGCGAGAAGGACATGCACTTGGCAAGCCTCAGCTGAAACCAAAGTGGGAAGGAGTAACAGCTGAACTCAGGACACACAACACCTCAGAGGTTCTAATTCTGGGTGCTCATTAGACTCTCTTGGAGGGGGAATGGGGTAGGGGGTTAATTTGAAATTCCTGATGTCAAGGCTGCAACTCAGACCAATTTCATCAGACCCTCCAGGAGGAGGTCCAGCCACAAGCATTTTTAAAACCTCCCCAGGTCATGACAATGTACAACCAGGGCTGAGAACCACTATGAAATCTGATGGGGTTAGAGCTGTGTAAACTGAGGACACCCCCAAATGCATCTCAACGAAGCTTTTCAAGAATCGAAGGAACAGAATTTTCTAAAAGCAAACTGAGTTGAGTCTTTAGTGCCCCCCTTCCCATTACTAATATTTCAAAGGGGAGAGGGGACAGTGCAGAGCACCCCCGAGGATCAGTGTGTACAGGCACAGAGCTGATGCAAGGGGCCCCATCACCAAACCAGGGCACCACACCACAGAAGCCAGGGAGCCAGCTGCAGGCCCCAGATGCAAAGGAAACACTAGCTGGGGGCCTGCAGCTTCCCCTTTTGGGGCCTCTCCCCACCTCTTCTCTGAACCCTGGTCTGCCCTGTCCCCTGGGGACAATCTGGAGCTCTAGGGTTGGAGAAGACAGTTATCTGACACGGTGCTTCATACTATCTGTGGCTTCATACTATCCGAGGCAGTATCGAAGACTGCCTCATCAGGTCTCCTGAGGGACTCTGCTTTGTAACCAAGCAGTGGGAGAGGAGATAGTGCTGACCCCTCCGCACTTCAGCCTCCTCGTATGGGGGCAGGAAGAAGTGTTGGTGGCAAACAGGAAACCCCAGCCCCACTGCGCCACACAAGGAAGGAGACTTGAGCTGCGGCCTGGGGCCCTGCCAAGATCTAGAGATTACAAGAGATTCCACCTGAGCCTGTGCTGAACATGGGCAAAATTTCTGCTGCCTAGGAAGGAAACAGCATACTTTGCCTTCCATCTACATGCTTTCTTCAATAAAAGGCCCACTTACTGGTCAAACCCATGTGCCTCCTCCATCCCTTTCCCACCCTGTGTCCAGGCCCCCAGGGAACCACCCACATGGTTCTCAGTCACTCTGCTCAGGAAAAGAACATCAAACAGCACCAAAGGGAGAGATAAGGTCAAGTGTACTGGGTATATGTACTCTACTTCCTCAGCTTCATTGTGAATGTGAATACAAAGCTTTGCCCCTCCACACCCCAATAGGACGTTAGAGGTTAGGGAAAAGGGAGAGGAAGGTATTTGGGAAGAGATTGGCTTGTCCTGCCTGAGGAGGGAGGGCACTTAACGTGGAGGCAGGTAGCAAAGAGAACTAACAGAAGACTAGTCAAAGGAGGCCCCGGTCTCCTGTTTCCCTCACAAATAGGGAACAGAACAATCCCAACAGTATTACTATGTTAATAATAAAACAACAAGTGTGAATAATAGACAACTACCAGAAATGCAAGCTTACTACAGGCTAAATATTACCTGCTTCGACTCATTTAATCCCCAAAACATCCCCATGAAGAAAGAAACATTAATATTCCCATTTTGTAGATAAAGCAACTGAGGCACAAAGAAGTGAAGTAACTTGTCCAAAGACACACAGCCAGGAAGAGGCAGAGCTAGAGTTCAAACCCAGGACTGTCTGATGCAAAGCAGAACCCTTATTTAGTACAGCTTCTCTTGAGGTGAATGGGAAGAAAGAGTTTTCAGCTAAAAGTCACCTTACGTGGCCATATTCTAGAGAAGTGTATATCAGAATCCCCCAGAGGGCTCATTGAATACAGATTCCTGTCCCCCTCCTCCCAATTTCTGATTCAGTACCTCTAGAGTGGGGCCTGAGAATGTGCATTCCTAGCAAGCTGCCAAGTGATGCTGGTGCTGCTGGTGACAAGACTCTAGAAGCCTTCTCCTATTCCTTACAAGAACCCCCAGGGAAGGCTTTACTTTTATCACTTTAAAGATGAGGAAACAGAAGGTCCCGGAGGTCAGGTGACTTGTCCCAGATCACAGAGCTGACATGATGAGGCCAGTGCTCCTTCTATGGTGCCCTGGCTGGACATGAGGGTCTCCGAGTAGGACAGGCAGCTGGAGGCTGGCTTCAGCTGCTGGCCACAGCACACCTCAGAGTCCTGGGGAAGGCAGGTGAGTCAGCGACTGGCCTGGCAGACAAGCTGAAGGAAAAGCAGACCTTGCAGGAGCCCGGGATGGAGAGCCCATCCAGGGACCCAGATATTTGCAATGTTACAGAGCCACGAATCCCCAGACACATCTCACCCTCTGTCTAAAGAACAAGCTACCCCCTACACTCATGGGCCCCAAAAACCACCTGTCCCCCTCCTTCTGGAAAAAACCTGGGGGCCTGACTGACAACAGGTACGAGGCCCCTGCTGACAGGCAACCTCACTCCTATCTCAGGAGGCAGTCTCTGTCTGGTCCACCTGCCAGATGAGGACCTGAGATTCAGCAGGACAGGTGGCCAAGCTGGGCGCCCTCCTGCCAGCAGCAAGGTCTGCAAAGCCCCAGCTCCTTCCACCGACAGCTGGGTCCTTGACCCTTCTTGCTTAGGCCTTCCTCACACAGGCGTGAGTCCCTCAGTGTGGCTGGGGAATATCTGAGGGAATGGTCTCGGGATGCCTGCCGGGAAGGCCTGCCTCCTCCTCTCACACCAGCGGGCAGGTGGCCAGGCAAGTGACCACGAGAGTCACAACAAACAGTCATCCCCCGCCAAACAATCATTTCGTGGGCCCAGATGAGCAACTACTTGTTTATAGGGAAGTCCCGTCAACATCCACAAGCTTTTGACTTCAGGACGGATATTTAGAAGGAAACCCAAAGACCCTTAGCCTCATAGGGGATGAGCAGGGTGTTGGAATGGGGCCAAAAAAGGCATGAAGGAAGCAAAAACTCCAGATAGAAGCAGCAGTGTGTGTGTGAATGTGTAGGTGTGGATGTGAGTAAATGTAGATATGTACGGGAAAGTGTGTGTGTAAATGTGTCCGTATGGGTGTGAGGGAGAGAGCGTGCAAGTGCACATATGAATGTGTGGTGTGGATGTGTGAGGGAGTGTGTGCATGTGCAAAGAACTTAGACTCCAGCTCAGAGAACCCAAAGACCCAGAAAGCGAACCCTCCAGGATCTACAGGCCCCAGGGAAGGTCCTGGCCACCTCTGCCTCCCTGATGGAAGGGAAACAGCGCCTCCGTCATCTTCAGCCAGAGGGGCCCTGCCCGGATAGCGCCTCACAGGATAAAGCTCAACAAAGTGCAAAACTCCATGTAACTGACTAGGCATGAGGAAAAAGTGGGAAGTTAGTGGAGGCATACAAGACACGTAAGACTAAGCATTTCTTCACCTGCAATTCTCAAAACCGAGGGCTATTTTATGGGGTATTTAAAGACCTGCCTTCAGAAGGGCAAATTAAGCTTCCCTCCAGCCCAATAATTGCAAGGTTTAAGTGGAGCCCTGTCCCACAGGGAGGGCCCAAGGTCTGTGTCACTCCTCATGCTCTGAGCCCCCACTCGCCATCAGCTCCAGGCACTGCCGGCTTATCCTGGCAGGTGAGGAGGCCGTCTCCAGTTCCCCACTTCCTACAAGCACAGGTTTCTTTCTGGCCACGCTTCCTGTTTACTAAGTGCTTCTCTGAAACTCATCTCTGACCTCACATCCCCTTCCTAAGGGAACCCCAGCAGTTCTTCCCTTTTTTGGTGTTACAGGCTGAGACTATGAGCTTTGTGTGCAGAGATCTTAGGGTTTCCTCTCCTTGCTACCCAGGGCCAGGATTGGAAACCCAAAAGCCCAAAGCGCTGGCCTCCTCCACCGCCAGAGACAGGCAGGTTCCTTGCCCTTGGAAGCAGTAAGGAAGGCCAGTGGAGGAAGGGTCAGTGTGCTCTGAGCCCTCCCCTGGGGCAGCCACTGTGGGGCATCTCACATCCACCCTTTTTTAACCTCATTAATGCCCTACAACAGGTGTGGGGAAATTCAGCCTCTCATAGCAGATCTCAGACCCAGGAGAAACAGCTCATCCAGGGGTTTCCAGAACAGTTCCAGGAGGCTGAGGAGGGGAAGTTTTCCACAAAACCACACTCATACCCTCCTCTGCCTGTCCTGCAACCAGGTGACTAACCCTACAGAAAAATCAGCACCACGAAAAACCAAACTTCTCAAAATGGCCTTCAAAGGTTGTTTCCATAAAATCGTTATACTTCCCCCACTGTCTGAGATTAAAGGAGCAGCCTTCTGCTGGGCAGAGAGAAAACAGGCAGAGCCAGGTGAAGAAACTTCCAGAGAACACAGTAGGCACATCTGTCCTCCCAGACCTACATTCTTTCACCAGCTCGCTGGAGGGTTGGGGCAGGCTCTTCTGGGAGATTGCTTAATGAGAAACTCTAAAACATTTTCCACAGAACAAGGCATCCCAGAGTAAAGCCACTTGACCCACTCCCATGACCCCTGAATAGAGCCACACAAGGTAGTATCCAGTTTCTGGGTACTGAAGCTTCCTGACCTCCTCTCACCTCAGACCAGATTGAAACACACATACATGCCACCTCCCCTGCCCCCACCCCTCTGCACCATGTTCCCAATTATCCTGTCATATACACAACCCACCACATGCACAAGAGAGCAATCCTTGCCCCAGATATCTGTATAATCAACTGTAAGAGCCTATGTGAAGCCTTAGGAAGAGGGCACTGATTATCTGAGGCCACTACCCATCTCCCCAGAGTTCTTAGGATCTCATGGATTCCACCAGTTAAAGTCCTCCCTGCATCCCAGGCAAGCAGACCCTGCCTGTGAACAAAGCATTCAGCAGCCATACCCACAGCTGCCATTGGTGGGTATTTAGTAGGTTGAGTTGAGCCACAGGGTCAGGAATACACAAAGGATGCTTAAAATAGAAAGGCTGAGGCTCTCCTTCTCAATCTTTAAGAAAGATGGTCTCAGCAACACTACTTCCACCTGGTTTGGACCCCACTCACTGCATGACAGCTGTTAGGTTTGAGGCACAGTGAAGCCCAAGCACACCCTCTCAATCCCACCACCACACACAGAAAACCCTGGGATAAGATGATTTGCCAGCAACCAGCAAGCCCCAAATGTGATTAGTTCTGAGGCCCACTGGCCATCCACCCTTGTCCTACCAGGCTGAGATGGAGGTCAGACGCTGACCCCCACCCCAGGTAATGGCGGTGGAGGCAGCAAGGATGGCCAGGACCTTGTGGCCCAGCTTGAAATGACAATACCAGAGACCGAGCACCACAATTCTCTCCCAGGTCGTTCTTGTTCCTTTCCTTTTTATTATACAAGTAAAACAGACTTTTTTAATTTTAAAAATACAGATAAGCAAAAAGATTAGGATCCACAAAAGGACAGTTACTGTGCAATTGCACTTTTATAAGAAACCTAGAATAGGGAAATTCATGAATACAGTAAGTATAATAGAGGTTACCAGGGGCTGGGGTGTGGGGAGGGAATGGGGAATTAGTGTTCAACGGGTACAGTCTCTGGGATGATGGAAAAGTTCTGGAAATGAATAACAGCGATGGTCATACAACACTGTGAATGCACTTAATGCCACTGCTATGGTCTGAATATTTGTATCCTCCCCAAAGTCATATGTTGAAATCCTATGATGGTATTAGGAGGTGGGGCTTTTGGGAGGTAATTAGGTCATAAGGATGGAGCCACGAATGGGATTAAAGGAGACCCTGCCGCGCTTCCAAGCCCCTTCTGCCATGTGAGGATATAATGAGAAGTCTGCATTCTGGAAGAGGACCCTCACCTGACCATGCTCACACCCTGACGACTCCCAGCCTCCAGAACTGTGAGAAATAAATGTCTGTTGTTTGTAAGTCACTCAATCTGTGGGATTTGTTATATAGTATAGCTCAAACAGACTAAGGCAGCCACTGAATTGTATACTTAAAAATGGTTAAAAAGGTAAATTTTATATTGTGTATATTTTACCATAATAAAAAATCAAAAATATTTAATGTAAAAAATTTAAGATCAAAATCTTCCAAAATTCCACCACTCAGAGACAACCACTATTAACATTTTTCCATGTATCATTCCAGAGGCAAATGTAAGTGGATGATATGATATATCTTACAAAAATAGCACATTGTTTGGTAACCTACTTTTTAGAAATGTATCAGATTTTCCCATGTTAACATCTGTATCCTAAATTTTTTGTAGTCACATGGTATTTTAATGTATAAATACACCATGATTAACAATTTTACTATTTGGGGGCATTTAGTCTCCATTTTTGTTGTTGTTATTATTATTGTTATAAAAAACGCTGCATGGGACATCCCTTATGCACATATTTTTCTTCATGTGTCCAATTATATCCTTAGGATAAGAATTCCTATGGGTGGAATTGCTGAGTCAGGGACTCCCTCAGGAGGATTATCAGTGCAGCACTGTGAGTAAAACCCAACTAGGAATGCTGAATTCTGTCATATAGAAGTCTCTTCCTCCACATGGACTTTTCTTGGTTTCCACTTGGGTGTCTACAACATTGCATAGTGGTTCAGGAAAGTAGGGCATATCCTTTCCATATCCTCCTTACCCACTCCTCAGGCATCCTCTGGGGACACATCATGCCTACGTCATTAAGTGAAACTGGTACACAAGGAAGGCAAAAATTTTACTGGGATAATTCTACTGAAATCCCTTGTGCCAGCAGGAAAGACTAAAACTTTAGGATGGCCCAGTGCTGGGTGCCCCATGGTGGGCAACCTAATTGTAGACACATGAAAGGTTTTCTTTTGTTAAATGTTGTTTTGTATGGGCAGAAGGAGAATGCAGTAGACTCTTCCTGAGGAGACCAAGGGCCAGAAGGGACCTGTGGAATCATCTAAGCCCTGGCCTTGGAGATGGGGAAACCAAGGCCCCCAAAGACTCAGAGCACTCACTTCAATAATCTTTAACTGAACCTCAGAAGTGTCTCATACACAGTGATTCAGCCAGTTCAGGGCACAGTTGAACATACCCTAAATTTGACACCTAGTACAATTGGCTGCACAGCGCAGCTTGTGGGATCTTAGTTCCCTGACCAGGAATCGAACCCGCGCCTCCTGCAGTGGAAGCACTGGAAGCGTGTAGTCTTAACCACTGGACCGCCAGGGAAGCCCCCACACCTTGTACAATTCGTATCCTCCTCACCCTGTGCACAAAATCGGAAATTAAGATCACTGATCACATCCCAGCCCAGTCAAGGCCAGGTGTGTGCTACAGCTGGCTCCTACTGGCTCTCAAGCCTCTCTCTCCAAAGTATTATAATTCTCTATGGTCCACCAAAACACCCATTCCCAAATCCATCATAGCCCCATCTGTACTACTCAAAGAGCCAGCAAATGTTTGCCTGAATGCTTGCTGTGTGCCAGGCCCCTGTCTGAGCACGTATCACAGTGAGATAGTTATCATTTCCATCATACAGCTGGGGAAACTGAGACTCAGAGACTTTATTTTTTTTCTTCTCATTTTTTATTCAGTCAACGATATTTAAGAGGAATCCAAGATATAAAAGGCATTTTGCAGGATGCTACCAAGGTGAGTCAGTCAAGGACTCTGCTCTCAAATTTTACAAGGTGAGAGATAGAGAACAATGAAACAAGGAAGAAAGGGATGGGCAAAATGTGGGATGAGAAGGCAAAAGATGGGGCTGTACTCCCATGGGGCACAGTCAGGGAACAATTCCTGGACGCAGTGACATTGGAAGTAGCTGGAAATGTGGCCTCAAGCTTTTCAGCCCTGAGTAGGTCCTGCTGGGTGGTAGGAGTGTTCTGCTTTATCAGAACCAGGGTTTATCTTTTTTTTTTCCATTATGGTATATTACAGGATACGGAATATAGTTCCCTGTGCTGTACAATAGGACCTTGTTGTTTATCCATTCTATGTATAATAGTTTGCATCTGCTAGTCCCAAACTCCCAATCCAACCCTCCCCCTTGGCAAAGTCTATTCTCTATGGAGACTCAGACTTAAAATGACTTTTTAACTACAGACTAAAGCCTTAGGTTGGTTTCCCCCAGAAGTTGACCATAAGACAAGGATTTGAGGACTTCCCTGGTGGCACAGTGGTTAAGAATCCGCCTGCCAACGCAGGGGACACAGGTTCGATCCCTGGTCCAGGAAGATCCCACATGCCACGGAGCAACTAAGCCCGTGTGCCACAACTACTGAGCCTGTGTGCCACAACTACTAAAGCCCGTGTGCCTAGAGCCCGTGTTCCGCAACAAGAGAAGCCACTGCAATGAGAAGCCCGCACACCGCAACGAAGAGTCATCCCCGCTCACCACAACTAGAGAAAGCACGCATGCAGCAATGAAGACCCAATGCAGCCAAAAATAAATATAAAATAATAAATAAAGTTATAAAAAAACATAAGAGAAAAGTATATAAAAAAACAGACAAGGATTAGAGTGCAAGTTGAAAGGGAGTAGGAAAGTGAAAAAGGGAAGGGAAGGCAGCCAATGAAGGGAGACAGTTATTACTGTTAGCAACTGGGATATGGTCCTACAAGGCAACTCTGAAAGACAGCATGGAATATGCCTCAAAGTTACCCCAACAGAGAGGTGAGGGAGTTGGAGTATTTATACACTTTCTCCCATCACTCACTGGTTGAGGTCAAGGGAACACAGGAAGGATGCTGACAGCATCTATTACATTGCCCAATATCACGCTGCTAGAAACTCTGAATGCCATTCAAACTCCAAATCCGACAGTTCTTTCATTTCTCTATAGAAAGGAGCAGTTAATCAAACTAACACTATGGATAAAGTGTTATGCTGGTAAAAGTAAACCTATTTGCCAAATCACTTTGGATTAACATGTCCAAGGAAATATAAGGTATCTTTTTGCTAATTTTTATCAATATAAGGAATAGAAAAAGCCATTCTAAGTCACTTTGCTCATGTCACGGGAATTAACCAAATGCCCTTCCCTGCCCACTTCTTCAGTGGGAGGTTGCCTTCTCTATTTCAGTCACAGCTGCCTTAGGCAGGAGTCCTACGTCCTCAAGCTGTCATCCCCGAGCAGCTGCATCAACCTCTGATTACAGGCTCCAGAGTCTACCATCCAAGGGATGATAAAAAAAATGACCCCCTGGCCACCTAGCCAATGGAGTCTGGAAGACGTTCCTGTTTACTGTGCCCTGCTCCCCCACTGCCTCCTGCCCCATCCCCTCCCCCACCACATCCTCCATGGGAATCCACAAATAGCCAAATAAATGAAGCCTTCAGTCATGGGCCTGTGGTAGCTTACACAGCCTCAAAGATTTATTTACAATTCTTCTGGAGAGGCAGGGAGGTGTTTAAATAGCACAGTGTGTCATTGGGATACATAACTGGACCATATTGTGAAGAGTGGTGGGAGGGGCGGGGAGGTGTAGGAGGAGACCACTGCCCTAGTTTTACAAACCCAGCTGTAGCAGCTCTCCGCAACTATAGCTTGAAGACAGAGACTGCATGTTTTGTTCCATTCTACGAACACCACTGAGACCTGCCCAGTTTCTCACTCTGGGCAGAGGAAAAGGAATGTGGACAAATCCTGAGACTGCTCTTGGGATCATCCAGTCTCCCAAGTTCTCCAAGGGATTCTCTGACAATCTGGTCCCACCTCCACACCTCATCTCCCAGTGAGGACACTTCCTGCCAAAAGTATCCTAGAGAAGACTGAAGGAAATAATTAGGCCAAGGTCCTTTTGTACTTTGGTGACAGGACCCCTTTCTGGCAAGGCCCGCAGTCCAGCTCTTGGCACTCTAGCATAGGTGCCAGAATACTTGGTCCTGGACACCTCTCCAGCCAACTCTCTTGGCCATTCCTAAGGAGCTCACGCACAGAAGGCAAACAAAAAGCTTGGCTCCAGGAAAGAGACCAAGAAATCAAAGCAAAACTCGGTAACTGAGTGGTCTCAGTGCATCCAAGAGTGACGAGGAGAACTGAGGGACTGAAAATAAGGTGTAGGGTTGTCAACCATCCTGGACCAACTCCTAGGATAACACAAACTGGAGAGAGGGCCTGAACCCACAACAGAAGCCATGCAGAGATGCAGAGAAGTGGACTCTGGGGCAGAGTGGGACCGCCCTCAGGAAGGCGGGGGTGCTGCCAGCCGGAGGTACAGCAGGGGCAGAATACTGCACAGGCCCTGGCCCACTCAGCCAGGTGCAGAGGGCATATCTTCTACCTTCCCCTGGAAGAGGGTATGACTAGGGGCCCCAGATCCCCTGGCCTTCTCTCAGCCAAGCTCTCCAAAAGTATCCCTCATCATTCTAACCAGATTTCACCAGCATAAACAACTAGGCCAGAGGAACATAGGATATGCCTAGGTTGCACTCCAAAGATTATCCTATCCCCCCTGCACTCCACCTCTGCTCTCCCTTCTCCTGAAGGAGGAGCAGGATTCACCTTCCAGCTTTCTCAGCACAGGGAATCCTGAATTGAACCAGCCCAGACTCCCAGGTGCCTGGGCAGGTTGCATGCTCTGTCTCCACCTCTTTGTCCCAAGGCAAGAACTACCCTCTTTCCAAAGCTACTGTCCCTCTCCGAGCTCAGGCATCATTTGAGGTCCTCTTCTGTCCCCCTGAGGCCCACCCGACTGCAGCAGCTCCCAGGCATCAGGCTGTCCTGTTCAGAGGAGAAAGCACAGCTGGTGCCCACACTCATGGCCATACTCCAGGGTCTCTGATCCCAGATGGGCACCTCACAGGCAGACTCCACATCCTCTGAGACACTGCATTTGGACACAAGTTTGAAAGCAAAAAAACAAAACAAAACTCTCCTCAAACTACCCAATATAGCCACTGAGAAGTTTCTTTAATTCTTCAGACCACCTGCAGAAAAATTTCCAAGTAAGGAAATGTGGATTGGTGAATAAAATAAATCCAACCCCGGATTCCTCAACCAGATGCTCGGGAAAGAAGGCCCCTGGCTCTGCCTCACAGCTGTTTAAAAGAATCATTGTTTCTAATTCTTTCCTCCCATTGTACCAAGATCAACTGTGGCAGGAACTGTTATTTGTCAGCTCATTGGTTCATACATTCATTCATCACATGCAAAGTACTTACTATAAATTTGGCCAGTTCTAGACATGGCCTCTGTTCTCTGGGAGAACAAGTTTTAGGGATCCAGAGTCCACACACCTGGAAATAAAGTGCATCGAAGCGTTCAGAAGCCTGGAGCTCAGCTCCTCCTGTCACTGAGGCGCAGAGGTGCGGTGGACAACCCAGGACCCACGTTGTGCCCCAGGGTAAGATGGAACCCTATATCTCCCTGTCAGGCCACCGTGCCTCTCTGCTGTCCCCAGGGATCTCCCAGCTCAGGAACTGAGTGCAGTGCAGGCACTCGAAATGCAGAAGTGGCCGGGGTCGGCCCAAGGCACTTGCCTCTCCGGCGAGAGAGGATGTAAAGCCGAGATTCCAGCGACCTCCGGCATCAGCTCCGGAGACGGGCTGCGAGCCGGCAAAGGGGAAGTGCAACGAGGACCCAGGGCCCCCGCGCATCCGGCGCCCTTCTGAAGGCCAAGGGAGGCTCGGGCGCCGGAGGTTGGAACCCGCCTCCAGGGAATCGTCGGTTGAGCCGGGAAGAACAGGACCAGATTAGGATCGGACACCCCCAAGGACACCCCCCAGGACACCCCCCAGATTAGGGTCGGGGCCTGCCATCCCTGCACCTGCCCGCCCGGCACCTTCTAGCCAGGGAATCCCGGGGACCCCGGGGATAGGGTGGGGGCGCCTTCCTGCCGCCGCCCTTGGCGTGGAGAGAAGGAAGGACGCCCCAGGAATCGGAGGGGGAGGACGAGCCTAGAGCCACAACTTTCTCCCGCGGAAGGCGGGCAGGCTGGGGTTCCGCACCTACGCGGCCCCTGCGGAGTCCACACGCCCGGGAACCCCCAGTGTCTGGGGAAGAAGGGAGGAGAACAGGAGCTGACGCGGACTGAGGGGCTGACTCGGACGCAGGGGACACTGCGGGAAAACTTTCGGCGAGGGGAGAGAGGACCGCCCAGTGCACCACACCTTGCGCCCCGCAAATCGGGCCCGGAGCCTCGCTCCCCGCGGCCCGCGCCCCGCGCCTTGCCTGCGTCCGGAGCCGGCTGCACCTCTCGCGCGCTGCGGGGACCTTGGAGTTGGAAAGTGGGGGTGTTGCGGCCGGGGATGGCTCCAGCCAGCGTCTCGGTCAGCGGTCGGCGGGCCCGGCTCCCTTACAGCCCTGCAGAGCTTGCGGCAGCCGCGCGATTGGGGGTCGGGCGCCCAGTCCCCCTCCGCCCCTCCTCGCCCCTCCTCGCCCTCTCTCCCGCCCCTCTGCCTTTATCTGCCCCAATCGGATCTGACCTCCTCCCTCCCCCTCTTTCTTCAGCTCTCCATCTCTCCCTCCACCCCTCTTCCCTGGCCTTTCTTCTTCCCCCTCCTCTCCCGCCCTCCCTCCCCCCCGGGGGGGCGGGGCTTCTCCCCTCCCTCCCAGACAAAGCTGTGGCTGCTCATCCCCTGCGAGTCCGGGCTCAGGCTGCCAGCGCCTCTTCCGGCCTGGGGTGGAGGGGGTAGAAGTGAGGGGGTGGGGAGGATGAGCTGGCTCACTCACCCCATTCTCCGCGGCCTTCTCCAAAAGAGATATAGTCTTGGCCCGAGCCCCTTGGTTTGCTCCGGGCGGTGACAGCCACTCCCAGAGAACAGTCACGCTGCCCCGGGGAGCCCACGTCGAGCGCCCTGGATTCCCCAGGCAGAGGATATGGGATTTTTTGATACGGGGTTTTCTTCTAACACCTGCTTATTCCAAAAAGGGTTTGAGCTGAGCAAGGCCCCTTGGACTTCGCGGGCTGGCAGACGTGACAGAAATGTGAAGGAGGCCAAGGTTCTTTGTCCTCCTCTCACCTCCCCCTCTTAGCCTTCCCTGGACCTCCAGGGCCTCTCAGTATACACGGAGCCCTAGAGCACCCAGATTTGGGGCGCCTTATTTGTTCCCTCCCTCTTATTGCAACTGTCCCCCAACATACATACTCCAACCCTGCAGGGTCGGTCCCCATGCCTTTCAGCGTAGAAGGGGGACTAAGGATTAATGGGTAGACAACCCTCAGGGTACAGCTGGGTCAGCTCATCCCTCCTGGAAGCGAAACATTCTTTATAAATTCATTGTTTGGATCGTGGAATGTGTTTCCCTTAGAAACAATGTTATAAATGGTGACCTGCTTCCCAGACTGGCCACAGAAGTCTTTTGAACCCAAAATGCAGCTGAAGGTTGGTGGTGAAAACTGTGTCAGCTACCCCAGAGCAAGGAGACCACTGAACAACTATAGAAGAAAAAAAAAATTATCTTCTGGTTCTTTCCGGAGCTATAAACAGAAAGGTCAATTATTAATTCCCCCTCCCCCACCCCAAACTTTGGAGTTACTACTCTGTATTAGTAAGCTTCTTTGCTTTGCAGGTAATAGGAGCACCCTCAGGGGAATGTATTATGAGGACATGGGGATTCCCCTACAACCTCAGGGTCAGAACTGCAGGGAGAGCTCGGTAAGAAGCAAACCTAGAACTTGAAAGGCTTCCAGTAACCCAGAAAGTCTTCTCTGAGGAGCCAACTTTTCTCTTTCACCATAGACAGGCATTCACTGCACCCCAGACACATGGCAAAGGGTGGCCATCACTTCCATCACTGGGGCTTAGAGCTCCCTGTTGAAGAAGGCAGCCAGGTGGAACTAGAATCCCTTAGTCTCTACTCCAGTCTCCCAGGACAGCAACTCATTGGCCCAGTTTAGGTCAGGTGACCATCCATTGTCCAAAGTAGGCTGCCAGGACCCCTGACCTGTTTAAAACAAAATCCATTCCTCTCCACTTAGAGTCTCCATCTTTTTTTTTTTTTTTTTTTCTTTTCAGTACGCGGGCCTCTCACTGTTGTGGCCTCTCCCGTTGTGGGGCACAGGCTCCGGACGCGCAGGCTCAGCGGCCATGGCTCACGGGCCCAGCCGCTCCGCGGCATGTGGGATCTTCCCGGACCGGGGCATGAACCCGTGTCCCCTGCATCGGCAGGCGGACTCTCAACCACTGCGCCACCAGGGAGGCCCAAGTCTCCATCTTGGTGAATAAATTGATTGATTAGTTCAAGACACCAGAAAACATCTTTCTTTTCATCAATTTCCCCATACAGAAAGTACAAGAGAGAAAGGAATATGCCTTTATCCTTCAAGGCAGTGTAGGGCCAATACTTCTGTAACAGGGATAATATATTGCAAATATTAAACTGCTACATTAAAGCCTCCTTAAACCATGTTTTCTTGTAGACTTCCAGCCCCATGGACTAAACCAGGAGGCACATGGAAAAGAAGCAGCAGAAAAGTATTTCTAGAGCCATCCTCTAGTAGAAATACAATGCATGCCACAGTTGCAATTTAAAACTTTCTAGCCACATTAAAAATAATTTTAAAAAGTGAAATTAATTTTAATAATATATTTTATTTAACCCAACATAACCAAAATATTACCATTTCAATGTGTAGACAATATAAAAAAATTATTCATGAAGTATTTTACATTCTATTTTTGTACTAAGGCTAAAATCAGGTGTGTATTTACACTTCAAAACATCTCAGTTTGGATGTTAAATTTTGAAATAAAATTTCAGAAATTTAAAAATACTTGATCTGTATTTAGGTTTTATAAAATTTTCACTTGAAAAAGTGTATTCACATATCCAAGTTGTTCCAACATGCTTAAAAGTTTCCCAATAACTGAATTATCAGTTTTTAAATTTAAGTTTTAATTAATTAAGTTTACATAAACTTAATACTCAGTTCCACTAATGACATTTCAAGTGCATAAGAGCGACATGTGGCTAGTAGCCACCATATTGGGACAGCACAAGTTTAAGAGCAAAGAGGTCACTGATGAGCTTGAGTCTCAAAGCCAACTTCCCAAAGTTCCCTGGCAGTCCAGTGGTTAAGACTCTGTGCTTCCAGTCCAGGGGGTGCCAGTTGGGGAACAAAGATTGCACATGCCAGGCGGTGCAGCCAAAGGAAAAAAAAAAGCCAACTTCCCTTTTCTCTTTAGCAAAACAGTGACAGAAATATCAAGCATGGTCAGAGAAAATGATTTTCCACATTCTTTTATGTCCCCCTATAACATCTCAAGAGGCAGACTTTGCCTACCTAGATCAGAGTTCTACTTTATGCCTGGGAAGAAGCAGGAGATGCAGAGAAGTGGGGAGGCCCAGAGCCTACCCTTAAGTACCCAGGGGATTCTGGGAGAAGGGAGGAAGAAGTGGGGGACATAGTAGGAAATGCACCTTCTTCATTTGTGACTTCGACCAGAGTGAGAAGATATGTTGATGGGCTGAAGGGAGTTCTGGGGATAAAATAGAGGAGATTGCCACACTGGCTGCCTACCTCTTTCTCCCTGGTTCTCAGACACTCACCTGGGGGTGGAGGGGAGCCTCATTAAGGTCAACTTAGTGGATCGCTTATGTTACATAAAGGGAGGGCCTGGGGTTTTTTTCTTGGGTCACCCACAGTTCCTGCATGGCCTAGACTTGATGAAGAGTTCCCCCCTGCTCCCAAGGACCAGAGGCCTCAGAAGGAAGCTAAATTGTAAGCCAAAGCCCTTCTATAGGGCCTGTCTTAGTTTGAGCTCCCTCAAAAGCAGAACATGAGACAAGAACTTGGGTGCAGGTCATTTACTTAGGAGTTGATCCCAGAAAGCAAGAGAAGACAGGGAAGGAGGAGAAGCTAATAAAGGATATACAACTGGCACTCCATTCTTCTGGGGACCCTCTAAGCACCTGTGTAAAATGCCCCTCAGAACTGTTCTCTCTGAAAGTCAGGGAGCTGGGGATTTATCCGCTGACTCTCATTCCCCACCAGTTGAGGATTATTCCCAGGAGAGTTTACCTCTTCTTACTTCCTGGTTGTGTGGATATCTTTGGCTTCGAGGAAACGTCTGAGGCAGAAAAGCTGGAGCCACTGCCACTGGCACTTGAGGTGGGACGAGTTACTGTGCATGGAGCTGCCCACCACAGCTAAGCCAGGGTGAGAAGTGGGCTGAGCGGAGGCGACACAGGACACACAAATCATCTGCTCTAGGACCCAGCATGGAGAGGGCAAGTTGACCCTGGAGGCTGGCAGGACAACATGATGGGGACTCAGAGGGAGCAATTGGTGAGGGCTGAGTTAAGGTTAGGGGAGACAGGGAACACTACAGAGCTCTGAAGGAGCATGGATCACCCAAACCATGAGGTACACGGGCTGCAGGCATCAGCAGAATATGCCAGCCAAATGCTCATAAATGGGGCCACCACCCCTCAGCATGCTGCTTTCAAAGGGATGGTACAAAGCAAGCCCTCTTCAGGGGAGCCAAGAGAACTGAGGCACCAGCCTCAAATGCCACCACAAGAGAAGGTAAGACAGAATCTCCCCCAAAGATCCATCGTGGAGAGAGCTGGGAAGGGAGGAAGAACTTGAGAGAGTTTTTAACCTAACGAGACCAGCAGGACTGTTTAAGTTATTATGTCATACTCCATTTTGTCCCTCTGCTGTGTAGGAGGTGAGAACCTGCAAAGGAAGATCCAATGAGTTAATAGAGAAATAAGGAAGGCTAGGTGAGGTCTGTCCCTGGGACCTGAATAAACCTGGACATGTCTGGCACACTAGCATAGTGGTCTAGCTGGAAATATATTTGTTGGAGAGGTGAAAACGGGCCCCCCTTGGAGATAATTTTCATTCTAGAGAAAGAAGAAACCAAGTTCGGCCCAGTAACAAAGCTTTAGTTGAAAGAAGGGAGGTGAGAGATTGTCTCTCAGCTCTGCCTCCAACCTGAGTCCCTGGACACATAGTGAGGGGAGGGGTTGAGAAGATAGTAGAGGCTCTAAGTTATAACTTAGAGGAAAAGACTGTTTCATGAACTTCAGGGATATTATGTGGCCTAAGCAGCCATGCTTGGCGACCCTGCTGCTAAGTAACATTTAAGGGACCAACACTCAGCTTCTCAATTTCAAGGGCCTGGTATGTTGACAACATTACCCAGAAAGTGGTAGATGGACTGCTAGAATGGTTACAATTATCCCCTTCCCTGCATACACTTTGCAGTTCCTCTCACAAAGAGGTGGAGTCTACTTCCCCACCTTGAATCTGGGTTGACGTCGCAGCTTGCTTTGGCCAGTACAGTAGAATGCGGCAGAAGTCATACCATGCCTTTTCAGAACCTGGGCCTCAAGAAGCCTTGCATTCTTCTACTCTTTCTATTGGAACATTGCTCTGCCATGTGAATAAGTCTGCGCTAGCCAGCTGGAGGATAGCCCAGAGCCAAGGCAGTCCAGATGTTCCATCCAAGGCCCCAGACATGTGGGAGAGTCCAAACAAGATCAGTAAAGTCCCCTACCCAACCTAGAGTTGACCACTGATGCATGGGGGAGCACAGCTGAGTGTAGCCCAAATAGCCAACCAATAAAAGCATAAGATAAATAGATGGTTGTTATTTTAAGCCACTAAATGTGGGATAGTTTGTTATATAGCAGTAGCTAACTGTTAAAGAACTTAACAGGATTTTTAAAATGGTAACTATGTGAGGTGATAGATTTGTTAACTAACCTTATTGGCATAATTCTTTTATAATATATATGTACATCAAATCATCACCCTTAAACCTACAAAATGTTATATGTCAATTATAACTCAATAAAGCTGGAAAAAAAGAAACACAAAAAATGAAAAAAAAAAAAGAACAGGATGAAGTGTCCATGGCTGACATGACTGGGCTACTGGTGAACACCAGTCTGGAGACCTCTGGATTGTTTATGAGCTTGTGAGAGAGATGCATCTGGGGAACTCTCCTCCCACATACACCCCCCACCCCTTCCCAAAGCAATATTTTGGGAAAGTAATACACTTTCAAAACTGTATTGATAAATATTTACTAGACATCAAAGGTATGCAAGGTGCTATGTTAGGCATGATAAGAAATAAGAAAAATAAGAATAATGGAGCCAAGAAAAATATTAGGCAGCATCTAGTTTAATAACATCACTTGGCAGGCTCAGAAATTAGACTCAGATAAATCAACTCACCACATCATTTGGTTGCAAGAAACAGAAGCCATTTGAGCCAGCCTAGGTAAAGTGAGACCGTACGCAGGCCTCTCACTGTTGTGGCCTCTCCCGTTGCGGAGCACAGGCTCTGGGCGTGCAGGCTCAGCGGCCATGGTTCACGGGCCTAGCTGCTCCACGGCATGTGGGATTCTCCCGGACCGGGGCACGAACTCACGTCCCCTGCATCGGCAGGTGGACTCTCAACCACTGCGCCACCAGGGAAGCCCCAAGACTGTTTTCAAAGAACCAAGAGTTTCTTGCAGAACTCATGGGAAGGAAGTGAACCAGGTCCAAGATGAACTAGAACATGACCTAGAGGGTTCAATCTGTGTGTGTCTCTCTGTCTGTCTCTCTGTCTCTGTCTCTGTCTCCCTGCTTCCTCCCTCTCTTCCTCCTTGTTTCTTGTATTGCCATCTCTCCACATACGTTCTCTAACTTCTGCCCAGATGGTTGCCTTTATCCCAAAGTCTACATGCACTTAGATCCAGCAACCACCATCAACATACTCTCTCTGTGGCCAGCAGGGTAGGGCCAGGATGTGAGATGGGTCAGTGTTCTCAAAATGGGAAGGAGTGAGCAGAGAGGAAAAGTATTTAAAGTCTCTACTGAGGAGTCACATCTTCTGTTCATCTCCCACCTGTTGGCACTTACACGTCTGGCAGCCCAAGTTCGTGGCCAGGCTTGAGCGCCCCTCTTAGTGAAGGCCCCACTTACCCCATCACTTCCTCAGTGCTCTCACTGTACTGTTTCAAAATGCATCTACAAGGACCACTTTCTTGGGTCAACCAGCCCAAGAACCAAGTTGTCTTATTTATCAGTTCATCTCCTTCTCCATCTGCCACAATACATATCTGATGAATGAAAAAAATGAGTACTCAATACATATCTGATGAATGAAAAAAATGAATCCCATCTCCTTGTTTGCCAAGTTACAAGCATTAACTCATTTAATTCTCATCTAACCCTAGGAGGAGGTACAATTTTTATCTTCATTTTATAGATGAGGAAACTGAGATAACTAGGTAACTTTCCTAAGATTACAGTCAGCAGGTACCAGAGCTGGAAAATGTATCTCAAGTCCCTCTCTGAATCCTTGTTTTCTTCCTCCTCAGCCAAGTCCAGGCATGGAGGTGACACCCACTGATCCTCCCCCAGATTGCTAGCCTTGATGGTGTCATAGGAGGTACAAGATTGTCTTCTCACTTTGAATGTTGCTGTGCTGAAGTTTGTAGCCAGCCTGATTTTGGGGGCTGGGAGGATAGGATGACCTTTCTGCTGGGTAACCAGAGGAAACTTTATCTTTGAAATATAATAACATTAATAGGATATGTTTGTATTAGTTGGTCTATTCCTTTAGCAATTAACTCATTGAATGTTTACAGGGGGCTCCCAGGTACCAGACATTATTTTAAACACTGGGGACATAGCAGTAAATAAAAAGGACAAAAATCCCTGTCCTCATACCTCATGGAATTTACATTTTAGTGAAATACTTAAAAGGCAAAAAAAAAAAAACCAAACCTATATCCATTTCTTTAGAATATAGTATGGCCTTTTAATCTACAAATTTGATTTTTTAATTTAGGAAATTTTTCTTAATTTTTATGTTTGAATGCCAATTAAAACCTGAAACCAGATGGGGAACCTGAGGCTGGCATATGTCGTGGGGTGAGGGTAGAGAGAAGGTTATTGTTTCTTTACAATCTCTACAGTGATGGGCACTGATAGCCTTGGGAGCATCACCTTGTAGTCCCTGGAGTGAGAGTACTGTATTTCAACTATTAGGATTATGGTTACAAAACAAAACATAAATGTTATAAACCATTATGACGTAAAAACTATAAAACTAGTGAAGGTAAGAATTTAAGTATCCTGATTTGTTCATTTTATATAAAAAGGAAATGAAAAGATGTTTAAAGTAGATAGCCCAAATAATAGAGATGTAAATGAATTAAAACTGTCTGGTACTCACTAGATAGCAGTTTGCAGCCAGAGTAGGGTCTGCATCTTTGGTGGTCCCTGAGCTTGAGCAGCACTGATATCAGTTAGTGTGCTGGGAGCAAACATAATGAGCAACCTGCCAAGGGCTCAACTATCTTGCACAAAGAAGAATTGTTTCATATAAACACATTCATTCACCCTCATGGAGAAATTAAGCATTAGAAGTAATACTAGTAATAACCTATCAAAACTGAGGAAAGGAGAGAAAAGAGGTGGAATAAAATGGAAGCACACTGATTTCATCATCACTTGTGGAGATTCAGTTGATATTGTCCTAAGGCAGGAAGATTAAATAAATTATATAAAAATTTGAGTGCTCTTTCGTACTATTTGAATTATTTGTTCCATATGCATATATTAACTAGCCAAAAAATTAAAAGGAAAGGCAGTTGTATGGGATGCAGGGAGGGGGGAGGGGAGAGGGGGAGTGGGGTGACCTGCTGGTTAAGCAAGTCATTTAGATGCTCGTAGAGATTGCTGAGGTGTCCGAGATGCTGCCTCCTCTCTAGGTTTATATCCAGAAAGATGGAGGTAGACAGTAAGACCCTCAGATTTCAGACCAGTCTGGGATCTGAAAGTGGAGAGGAGCTGTGCCACTTTTCATCAGGCACATGGAGTATCCTGGTACCCATGGCATGGTGGCTGCTTAAGCCATCTTCAGGAGTAGAGGGACCTAGTCAGATCCAGACAGCATCTGGGGATTACAGGGAGTGTGGGAGGCAGCCAACATTTTCCACACCCCGGAGACGGCTGTGCAAGCCAGATGGGAGAAAACTGAGGGACAGGAGAGTATCTCACAATTGGGACAAGAGGACCCACAGAAAGGCAGTAGTCTGATCCATGCCAGGGACCCCAAGGGAACTCAGACATCTTGTGGGAGCCAGGATGGAAAGATGCTGCACCCAAACCAGCAGTATACTCACTTAGGCTCAGATGTCGCCTCCCACCCCCAGTTGCCAAGATGTTCCATAAGCCCACCACTACAAGCAAAACTGAGATGAAACCCTAGGGAGAAAGAGAGGCGTGGAGCAGGCAGGAAGGAAATTTTCAGAATTAGCTGAATTTAACCTGAAAGGACCAAGTTTATCAGAAATTAACCAACATGTTTTCTGCTATTAGTCAACTAGGAGTTCAAAGTAGAGATTAAGTTATACTTTTAAAAAAGTTTCATGTGTTTGACCAAAAAATCCAGGTGAGAGAATGAGATAAATATTTTCAATCTTTGCCTCTCCAAGTATGGTTCGTGGGCCAGCAGCACTAACATCATCTAGGATTTGGTTAAAAATATAGAACCAGGCCTCAGGCCATGTTCAAGTTTGACAATAAGGCCAGGTGGAGGGCTCCCCTGGCGGCACAGTGGTTAAGAATCCGCCTGCCAATGCAGGGGACACAGGTTCGAGCCCTGGTCTGGGAAGATCCCGCATGCCGCGGAGCAACTAATCCTGTGCACCACAACTACTGAGCCTGTGCTCTACAGCCCATGAGCCATAACTACTGAGCCCACATGCCACAACTACTGAAGCCTGCACACCTAGAGCCCGTGCTCCGCAACAAGAGAAGCCACCGCAATGAGAAGCCCACACACTGCAACGAAGAGTAGCCCCCGCTCGCCACAACTAGAGAAAGCCCGCATGCAGCAAAGAAGACCCAACGCAGCCAAAAATAAGATAAATAAAATAAATAAATTTAAAAACAAAACAAAAACAATAAGGCCAGGTGCTCTGTGTGCATGCTAATGGTGGAGACTCCTTGCTTTAATAGTCTCGGGTGTTATACGGAAGTGCCTAGGAAGGCAGGACTACATGTGTAAAAGGAGACTTTCCAGCATGGAGAAGGACATTCCAGGCAGAGCCATGAAAAGACTGGGCAGGTCAGAGAACAGTGTGTGGTCCAGTGTGGCTGGAACAGAAGGTAGGAGGTGAGAGGTATTTTAAGTTCTGCTTATGCAGCCAAGAAACAAAATTCAAGACATCCCTGGTTCCTGTGGTGTTTCAGTAGCACAGCTCCCTTTTCCCTACGTGTGAACGTTCTCCAAACTGCAGGGCCGGAGGGTGAGCCAATGCCACCTCTCTCATGGAGATGTACACTGACTAGGAGGAGCTTGCTGGGGGAGGTTTCTTGGAGAACAGACATGCTGGAAAGCCAAGGAGGGGAAGGCAGGACAGCCCAGCCATCGGCCTGTGTGAGAGGCTGACCCTCTGCCCAGAGCCAGCCAAATCTCTGCAGTGGAAAGCCAACTTTCAGGACTTTCACCACTTTGAGGCATTGACTGTCGCTCCTTCCCAGCCCTGGACCACCCTGCCTTCCTCAATGCACAGGGTTGCACAGAGAGCAGCATTCAGCACATCCTCTTCCACACTCTACCTAATTGCTTTGCTAGGAGACTTCCTGATCCAGCAAGGATACCCAGGCCTTGCTGTTGTGCCCCTGATGGAGACCAGGCCAGGGCTGACCAGGCTTTCCAACAGCCTTAACCTCTTCCTCCCCAGACCCAGACCATCAGGGAAGGGGTGGGAGGAGGGTCTTGAAGGAGCTAAACGACTGGACAGAGAATGTTACTTCCGACATACAGCCAGTCGGCTCTTGTCCTGAGGGAATGGTGAAAACATTACCCAGGCAAGCAGGGAGGAGGGTGCAGGGAGATGGGCACAAGATGAAGCAGGAGAGGCCAAGTCACGCCCTCTTGTATTGCAGGCCACAGGGAGGAGTTTGGGGTTTCGTTCATATTGCAATGTGATGCCCTTAAATAATGGATTTATTTTAGAGATTAGCCCTTACATCTTTATGGGAGAAGCTGGTGAGGTAACATCTGTAAGAAGACCACTGGAAGACTAGAAAACAGTCACAAACCAGGAACCACAAAGCAAGGGAAGTGAAGAAATCTACAAAAGGCTGTGCCTCTGTGCTCAGTGGTAAACCTAGGTGAGCCAGTGCAGGCTGAAAAGAAAAGCTGGACGCAAAGTGGAGGACAGGAAGGACAAACGGGAACCCCAAAAGTTGTACCAGAATATGTGAGGACAAACCGGAAGCTGTATTTGTCTTTCACAATCTGTGGGTGACCTGCAGAAGCTGGTACGCTAGCCTCAGAGCTGCATTTGTCATTTGTTGGGACAGCTCTACTTCATGCTAAAGGACTGACTCTCTGTTCTACATTCTCTCATCTTCCAGAGACCAGTGGGCTAACCAGAGCATGTTCCTCTCCTGGTGATGGCTGAGGCACAGGAGAGCAAGCCCCACTACACAATCACACTTCAAGTCTTTGTCACGTTCCATTGGCCAAAGTAAGTCACATGGCCAAGCCCAAAGCCAAGGCATGAGAAGTACACTCCACCTCTAGTGGGAGGAACTAGAGTCACATATCAAAGGGTGCGAACTCGGGGTGGGTGAATAATTGAGAAAAGTGATATAACAACTTTTCAGTTCTACCAGTGGCAATACCAGGTAACACTAATCAGTGTGACCAGAGGTAACAGTGGATATGCAGAGAAGAAGATAGATTCAGGGGATGGTTGCAAGGCAGGACCAGTGGGGTTTGGTGAAAGATTGGATATGGGAGATGCCAGAGTAGGAGGAATCATGAGTGAGTGCAGCGGGGCTGGAGGAGAGGTGACTTTCATGGACAGACCAGTTTGAGAGGTACCCATGGTGGTGTCAAGTAAGCAGTTGGCTTTAGGGGTTGGAACTTGGAGACAAGGTCTGGGTAAAGGTTTAGAATGGCCAGTCATCAGCTTATCAAACCCACCAGAGGGCTTTGTGAAGTATTTGCTTGTGGCCATAACCTGAGACACCATGCGAGATCTGTCCTCATTTCCCCAACCCGGCTCCCTCAGATCTCATGTGACTAAGTTCAAGGGGCACCATACTGCCATGTGAGATGACAATTCTCTCTCAGGTTCAAAGAAGCTGAAAGGAGGATATAAGCTCTGCATTTAGCAGGAAAGAGGAATTTTGTTCTAGTTTGCTTGTTTGTTTTGAGAAAATTATTTGTAGAAACTTCAGAGTACTATACAACCTCCCCCTTTTCCCACCTCTAGGCAGAGGCACCTGTGAAGTTCAGTGATAGCTGTGAGACTTTGGCTTCCCTCAAACACAGACCCCAAGGCATAGATTCAAGTGCAAGTTGCTTAGACAAGAGTGGAGAGTGGGGAAGTGAAGGAGCCCAGCCTAAGGTATATGGAAATGGTTGTACCTGTGGCAGGTTCAGAGGCCCTTTTCAGAGACAAAAGATAACCTGGATATCATCAGCTCTGCAGGAAGAGTAGCCAGAAGTCTGAGCACATGCTCAGACAAGGACATGGACCCCCCAGGCACTGTGCTGTGGCCCTGCACCCCGTGGAAGCTGGGGGCACCTCAGAGTGTGGGAGCCTGCAGAGGAGCTGTGCTGAACAGATCCTAAGCAGGACCGAAAAGTCACCTACAGGAATGCCTGTACTGGAGAGGACTGATGGAAAATTTTAATGGTTTCTCAGAGTCAAGAAAAGAGCAGTTGGGCTTCCCTGGTGGCGCAGTGGTTAAGAATCCACCTGCCAATGCAGGGGACATGGGTTCCAGCGCTGGTCCAGGAAGATCCCATATGCCGTGGAGAAACTAGACCTGTGTGCCACAACTACTGAGTCTGCACTCTAGAGCCCATGAACCACAAGTGCTGAAGCCTGCGTGACTAGAGCCCATGGTCTGCAACAAGAGAAGCCACCACAATGAGAAGCCCGTGCACTGCAACAAAGAGTAGCCCTTACTCGCCGCAACTAGAGAAAGCCTGCGCACAGCAACAAAGACCCAATGCAGCCCAAAATAAATAAATAAATAAATAAATAAATATTTAAGAAAAGAAAAGAACAGTCACTCATAGACAAAATGTTTCATTTTTGCATATATTCAAATTGCGTGTGCAACCTTGGATGTTGATACAAGCCATGGCCATGGTGAGAGTGGGCATTCTGAAGAGAGAATAGTCCCAAGATGGGGTCTGCTAGTTGGAGGTACGAGCTTCTCCCTTAAAATCCTTTTGTAACTTCCCACACCTATAAAATTACGTCCTGAAGCCTCCTATGTCTTTATTTGGCTTCACCAAAGAGCCAACTCTGTGTATTAATTAACTACTGCTACATAACAAATGACCATAAAATAGCAATAAATGATGCTTATTTCATACAGTTACTGTGGGTCAGTGATTTGGGGGTGGCTTAGATAAACTGTTTTGGCTGTGGGTCTTTCACAGAACTATAGTCAAATATCACTAGGGGCTGCAGTCATCTGAAGGCTGGACTGAGGCTGGAGAATCCATTTCTAAGAAGGCTCACAGGCATGGCTGTTGTCAGGAGACCTTAGTTCTGCCTCACAACATGGACCTTTTTTTTTTTTTTTTGCGGTAAGCGGGCCTCTCACTGTTGTGGCCTCTCCCGTTGCGGAGCACAGGCTCCGGACACACAGGCTCAGCAGCCATGGCTCACGGGCCCAGCCGCTCCACGGCATGTGGGATCCTCCCAGACCGGGGCACGAACCCGCATCCCCTGCATCTGCAGGCGGACTCTCAACCACTGCGCCACCAGGGAAGCCCAACATGGAACTCTTGATAAGGCTGCTAGGGTGTCCTCACAACATGGTGGCTAGCTTCCCCCAGAGTGAATGATCCAAGGGAGAAACGTGGAAGTTGTAATGTTTTTAATGACCTAGCCTCAAAAACACACACCATCATTACTATTGCATTGTTTAGGAATAAGTCATGAAATCCACCCACACTCAAGAGGAGGGAAATTAGCTCTACTTTTTTCCTGATTACCTATTATTTTTCTTACATCTTTATAGGAGTATAATTGCTTTACAATGTCGTGTTAGTTTCTGCTGTATAACAAAGTGAATCAACTATATGTATACATATATCCCCATATCCCCACCCTCTTGAGCCTCCCTCCCACCCTCCCTATCCCACTCTTCTAGGAGGTCACAGAGCACTGAGCTGATCTTCCTGTGCTATGCAGCTGCTTCCCACTAGCTATCTATTTTACATTTGGTAGTGTATATATGTCAATGTTACTCTCTCACTTTGTCACAGCTTCCCTTCCCCACCTGCACCCCGTGTCCTCAGGTCCATTCTCTACGTCTGTCTCTTTATTCCAGTCCTGCCCCTACGTTCTTCAGAACCACTTTTTTTTTTTAGATTCCATATATAGATGTTAGCATACGGTATTTGTTTTTCTCTTTCTGACTTACTTCACTCTGTATGACAGACTCTAGGTCCATCCACCTCACTCCAAATAACTCAGTTTTGTTTCATTTTATGGCTGAGTAATATTCCATTGTATATATGTGCCACATCTTCTTTATCCATTTATCTGCTGATGGACACTTAGGTTGCTTCCATGCCCTGGCAATTGTAAATTGTGCTGCAATGAACATTGTGGTACATGTCTCTTTTTGAATTATGGGTTTCTCAGGGAATATGCCCAGTAGTGGGATTGCTGGGTCATATGGTAGTTCTACTTTTAGTTTTTTAAGAAACTTCCATGCTGTTCTCCATAGTGGCTTTATCAATTTACATTCCCACCAACAGTGCCAGAGGGTTCCCTTTTCTCCACACCCTCTCCAACATTTATTGTTTGTACATTTCTTGATGATGGCCATTCTGACCGGTGTGAGGTGCTACCTCATTGTGGTATTAATTTGCATTTCTCCAGTGATTAGTGATATAGAGCATCCTTTCATGTGTTTGTTG
The DNA here is from genome assembly GCF_949752795.1 of Hyperoodon ampullatus. Lineage (NCBI taxonomy): Eukaryota > Metazoa > Chordata > Mammalia > Artiodactyla > Ziphiidae > Hyperoodon > Hyperoodon ampullatus. The sequence continues at coordinate 56,125,998 of NC_136927.1, read as the reverse complement.
GCAATCTGTATATCTTCTTTGGAGAAATGTCTATTTAGGTCTTCTGCCCATTTTTGGATTGGGTTGTTTGTTTTTTTGATATTGAGCTCCATGAGCTGCTTGTATATTTTGGAGATTAATCCTTTGTCACTTGCTTTGTTTGCAAATATTTTCTCCCATTCTGAGGGTTGTCTTTTGGTCTTGTTTATGGTTTCCTTTGCTGTGCAAAGGCTTTTAAGTTTCATTAGGTCCCATTTGTTTATTTTTGGTTTTACTTCCATTACTCTAGGAGGTGGGTCAAAAAGGATCTTGCTGTGATTTGTCATAGAGTGTTCTGCCTATGTTTTCCTCTAAGAGTTTGATAGTGTCTGGCCTTACATTTAGGTCTTTAATCCATTTTGAGTTTATTTTTGTGTATGGTGTTAGGAAGTGTCCTAATTTCATTCTTTTACATGTAGCTCTCCAGTTTTCCCAACAACACTAATTGAAGAGGCTGTCTTTTCTCCATTGAATATTCTTGCCTCCTTTATCAAAGATAAGGTGACCATACGTGTGTGGGTTTATCTCTGGGCTTTCTATCCTGTTCCATTGATCTATATTTCTGTTTTTGTGCTAGTACCGTACTGTCTTGATGACTGTAGTATAGTCTGAAGTCTGGGAGCCTGATTCCTCCAGCTCCGTTTTTCTTTCTCAATATTGCTTTGGCTATTCGGGGTCTTTTGTGTTTCCATGCAAATTGTGAAATTTTTTGTTCTAGTTCTCTGAAAAATACCATTGGTCGTTTGATAGGGATTGCATTGAATCTGTAGATTTCTTTGGGTAGTATAATCATTTTCACCATGTTGGTTCTTCCAATCCAAGAACATGGTGTATCTCTCCATCTGTTTGAATCATCTTTGATTTCTTTCATCAGTGTCTTATAGTTTTCTGTATACAGGTCTTTTGTCTCCTTAGGTAGGTTTATTCCTAGGTATTTTATTATTTTTGTTGCAGTGGTAAATGGGAGGGTCTCCTTAATTTCTCTTTCAGATTTTTTGTTGTTAGTGTATAGGAATGCAAGATACTTGTGTGCATTAATTTTGTATCCTGCTAGTTGAACAAATTCATAGATTAGCTCTAGTAGTTTTCTGGTAGCATCTTTAGGATTCTCTATGTATAGTATCATATCACCTGCAAACAGTGACAGTTTTACATCTTCTTTTCTGATTTGGATTTCTTTTATTTATTTTTCTTCTCTGATTGCCGTGGCTAAAACTACCAAAACTATGTTGAATAATAGTGGTAAGAGTGGGCACCCTTGTCTTGTTCCTGATCTTAGAGGAAATGGTTTCATTTTTTCACCATTGAGAATGATGTTGACTGTAGGTTTGTCATATATGGCCTGTATTATGTTGAGGTTGGTTCCCTCTATGCCCACTTTCTAGAGAGGTTTTATCATAAATTGTTGTTGAATTTTGTCGAAAGCTTTTTCTGCATCTATTGAGATGACCATATGGTTTTTCTCCTTCAATTTGTTAATATGGTGTATCACATTGATTGATTTGCATATATTGAAGAATCCTTGCATTCCTGGCTTGAACCCCACTTGATCATGGTGCATGATCCTTTTAATGTGCTGTTGGATTCTGTTTGCTAGTATTTTGTTGAGGATTTTTGCATCTATGTTCATCAGAGATATTGGCCTGTAGTTTTCTTTTTTTGTGACATCTTTGTCTGGTTTTGGTATCAGGGTGATGGTGGCCTCGTAGAATGAGTTTGAAAGTGTTCCTCCCTCTGCTGTATTTTGGAAGAGTTTGAGAAGCATAGGTGTTAGCTCTTCTCTAAATGTTTGATAGAATTCGCCTGTGAAGCCATCTGGTCCTGGGCTTTTGTTTGTTGGAAGATTTTTAATAACAGTTTCAACTTCAGTGCTTGCGATTTGTCTGTTCATATTTTCTATTTCTTCCTGGTTCAGTCTTGGAAGGTTGTACTTTTCTAAGAATTTGTCCATTTCTTCCAGGTTGTCCATTTTATTACCACATAGTTGTTTTCAAACAGTCTCTCATGATCCTTTGCATTTCTGCAATGTCAGTTGTTACGTCTCCTTTTTCATTTCTAATTCTATTGATTTGAGTCTTCTCTCTTTTTTTTTTTTTTGATGAGTCTGGCTAATGGTTTATCAATTTTGTTTATCTTCTCAAAGAAGCAGCTTTTAGTTTTATTGATCTTTGCTATCATTTCCCTCATTTCTTTTTCATTTTTTTCTGATCTAATCTTTATGATTTCTTTCCTTCTGCTAACTTTTGTGGTTTTTTTGTTCTTCCTCTGATTGCTTTAGGTGTAAATTTAGGCCATTTATTTGAGATAGTTCTTCTTTTTGAAGTAGGATTGTATTGCTATAAACTTCCCTTTTAGAACTGCTTTTGCTGTATCCCATAGGTTTTGGGTCATCATGTTTTAATTGTCAATTGTTTCCAGGTATTTTTTGATTTCCTCTTTGATTTCTTCAGTGATCTCTTGGTTATTTAGTAGCATATTATTTAGACTCCATGTGTTTATATATTTTACAGGTTTTTTTTTTTTACTGTAATTGATATCTAGTCTCATAGCATTGTGGTCAGAAAGCATACTTAATATGATTTCGATTTTCTTGAATTTACCAAGACTTGATTAGTGACCCAAGATATGATGTATCCTGGAGAATGTTCCATGTGCACTTGAGAAGAAAGTGTATTCTGTTGTTTTTGGATGGAATGTCCTATGAATATCAATTTAGTTGATCTGCTCTAATGTGTCATTAAAGCTTGTGTTTGCTTATTTATTTTAATTTTGGATGATCTGTCCATTCGTGAAAGTGGAGTGTTAAAGTCCTCCACTATTACTGTATTACTGTTGATTTCCCCTTTTATGGCTCTTAGCATTTGCCTTATGTATTGAGGTGCTCCTATGCTGGGTGCATAAATATTTACAATTGTTATATCTTCTTCTTGGATTGATCCCTTGATCATTATGTAGTATCCTTCTTTGTCTCTTGTAATAGTCTTTATTTTAAAGTCTATTTTGTCTGATATGAGAATTGCTACTCCAGCTTACTTTTGATTTCCATTTGCATGAAACATCTTTTTCCATCCCTGCACTTTCAGTCTGTATGTGTCCCTAGGTCTGAACTGGGTCTCTTGTAGGTAGCATATATACAGGTCTTGTTTTTGTATCCATTCAGCAAGTCTGTGTCTTTTGGTTGGAGCATTTAATCCATTTACATTTAAGGTAATTACCTATATGCATGCTCCTGTTACCATTCTCTTAATTGCTTTGATTTTGTTTTTGTAGGTTTTTTCCTTTTCTTTTGTTTCCCGCCTAAAGAAGTTCCTTTAGCATTTGTTGTAAATCAGATTTCGTGGTGGTGAATTCTCTTAGCTTTTGCTTGTCTGTCAATGTTTTAATTCCTCTGTTGAATCTGAATGAGATCCTTGCTGGGTAGAGTAATCTTGGTTGTAGGTTTTTCCCTTTCATCACTTTAAATACGTCCTGCCACTTCCTTCTGGCTTGCAGAGTTTCTGCTGAAGGATCAGCTGTTAACCTTATGGGCATTCCCTTGTATGTTATTTGTTGCTTTTCTCTTGCTGCTTTTAATACTTTTTCCTTGTATTTAATTTTTGATAGTTTGATTAATATGTCTCTTGGCATGTTTCTCCTTGGGTTTATCCTATATGAGACTCTCTGTGCTTCCTGGACTTGATTCACTATTTCCTTTCCCATGTTAGGGAAGTTTTCAACTATAATCTCTTCAAATATTTTCTCAGACAGTTTCTTTTTCTCTTCTTCTTCTGGGACCCCTATAATTTGAATGTTGGTGTGTTTAATGTTGTCCCAGAGGACTATGAGACTGTCCTCAATGATTTTGATTCTTTTTTCTTTACTCTGCTCTGCAGCAGTTATTTCCACTATTCTATCTTCCAGGTCACTTATCCGTTTTTCTGCCTCAGTTATTTTGCTATTGATTCCTTCTAGAGAATTATTCATTTCATTTATTGTGTTGTTCATCATTGTTTGTTTGCTCTTTAGTTCTTCTAGGTCCTTGTTAAACATTTCTTTTATTTTCTCCATTCTATTTCAGAGATTTAAATCATCTTTACTATCATTACTCTGAATTCTTTTTTAGGTAGACTGCCTATTTCCTCTTTATTTGTTTGGTCTGGTGGGTTTTTACCATGCTCCTTCATCTGCTGCATATTTCTGTCTTCTCATTTTGTTTAACTTATTGTGTTTGGAGTCTGCTTTTCACAGGCTGCAGTTTTGTAATTCCCATTGTTTTTGGTGTGTGCCCCCAGAGGGTAAGTTTGGTTCAGTGGATTGTGTAGGCTTCCTGGTGATGGGGACAGTTGCCTGTGTTCTGGTGGGCAGGGCCACGTTTGGTGGTGTGTTTTGTGGTGTCTGTGAACTTAGTATGACTTTAGGCAACCTCTCTGCTAATGAGTGGGTTTGTGTTCCTGTTTTGCTAATTGTTCCACATGGGGCATCCAGCACTGGAGTTTGCTAGCCATTGGGTGGAGCTGGGTCTTAGGCTTGAGATGGAGATCTCTGGGAGAGCTCTCACTGAGTAATATTACATGGGGCTGGGAGGTCTCTGGTGGTCCAACGTCCTGGACTCAGCTCTCCCACCTTGGAGGCTCAGGCCTGACACCCGCCTGGAGTACCAAGACCCTGTCAGTCTCATGGCTCAGAAGAAGAGGAAGAAAAGAAAACCCGACAGAATCCCAAAACAAATGGTAAATGCAAAACTAAACAGACAAAATCACACAAAGAAACATACACACACACACTCACAAAAAGAAAAACAAACAGACAGGACCCCAAGATAAATGGCAAAAGCAAAACTAAACAGACACAATCACAGAAAGAAACATATACACACACCCTCACTAAAAGAGAGAAAAAAAAAAGGAAGAGAGAAACCAAATCAATAAACAAACCCACACATAAAAACAATCAGTAAAAACTAAACTAAGATAAACATAAAACCAAAAACAAATCAAACTCAGAAAGCAAACCCCAAGTCCACAGTTGCCCACAAAGTCCACTGCCTCAATTTTGGGAACACTTGTTGTCTATTAAGGTATTCCACACAGGCAGGGTTTACCAAGGTGGTTTTGGGGATTTAATCTGCTGCTCCTGAAGCTGCATGGAGAGATTTCCCTTTCTCTTCTTTGTTTGCACTGCTCCTGGGGTTCAGGTTTGGTTTTGTCCCCGCCTCTATGTGTAGGCAGCCCTCAGGAGTCAGTTCCCCGCCCCAGACAGGAGGGGGTTAAAGCAGCAGCTGATTAGGGCTCTCTCGCAGAGCAGGGAGAGGGAGAGGTACCGTAGTCACAATTGGAATGTGGGGCATACCTGGGGCAGCAGAGGCCGGCATGACATTGCAACAGCCTGAGGCGTGCCATGTGTTCTCCCAGGGAAGTTGTCCCTGCGTCTCAGGACGCTGGCAGTGGCGGGCTGCACAGGCTCCCGGGAGGGTGTGGGTAGTGACCTGTGCTTGCATACAGGATCTTTGGCAGCAGCCGCAGCAGCAGTAGCGGTCCATGCTCGCCTCTCAGGTCTGAGATGATAGCTGTGGCTTGCGCCCATCTCTGGAGCTCATTTAGGTGGTGCTCTGCCTTCTGTGGGAAGACAAGGAAGGAATCCCCTCTCCTTGCGCATTCCAAAACAATGGTCTCTTGCCTCTCTTGCCTGTTAGGTCCAGACTTTTTCCCGGACTCCCTCCCGGCTAGCTGTGGCACACTAACCCCCTTCAGGTTGTGAAGATCCCTCTCCCTGGGATCTGACCTCCAAAGCCCGAGCCTCAGCTCCCAGCCCCCACCCGCCCCAAGAGGTAAGCAGACAAGCATTTCAGGCTGGTGAGTGCTGGTCGGCACCGATCCTCTGTGCGGGAATCTCTCTGCTTTGCCCTCTGCACCCCTGTTGCTGCGCTCTCCTCTGTGGCTCCGAAGCGCCCCACCCACTCACCTCCCATCTCCACCAGTGAAGGGGCTTCCTAGTGTGTGGAAACTTTTCTTCCTTCACAGCTCCCTCGCAGAGGGGAAGGTCCTGTCCCTATTCTTTTGTCTTTTTTTTTCTTTTTTCTTTTGCCCTACCCAGGTACGTGGGGATTTTCTTGCCTTTTTGTAAGTCTGTGGTCTTCTGCCAGCATTCAGTAAGCGTTCTGTAGGAGTTGTTACACATGTAGATGTATTTGTGGGGAGGAAGATGATCTCCACGTCTCACTCTTCTGCCATCTTGAAGGTCTCCTGATTACCTCTTTGAACGGTTTTCTTTTTTCATGTACACATATACACTTTTGATGTGTTAACTAGAAAACCTGAGGAAAATGCCGTCCGTGTTTCTCATTATCACATCTCTAAGTCATCATGTCATCACTTTGGATGCTGCTAGCTGTCACTGTGTGTGAGAAAAATGAACTGTAGCCCATGTTAATATAAGACCATGTCCTTCCTAGCTCTACCTTTTAAGGAAGGAGTGTCAAAGAATTCTGAAATCACCACACCCTGAGAAAAGTATTTTGATGCCGGTGGTTTCTTTGGGAGGTAATCCTAGGAAGCACCAGTGAAGGAGTAGCTAAGTGGATCAAGGGAGAGAGAAAGGCCAATTAAAGGTGCAATAATAAGCAGGCTACCCCTGTGGGTAATAGGAGCTCAATTTTACAATTTGTCTGAGAAACTGTGTGGACTATGCCTTAGGCTTATCCCATCGGATAGTGGAAGTCTAGGGCATTTCCCACCTATACCAGTCCTGCATTGGTTGAGGCTAAATCCCTGAATCCACCACTTCTGTGTACACCTGCTTTCAATTGAGCGAACTCTCATGATTTCCAAGTTTTAAGTGGAGAAAAAACAAGATGTACAGATGCTTAAGGTGGTAGGAAGCTGTCATTGTGCTGGAAAATACCTTCCTCTGCAGCTGTAGGTGAACTCAAGTGGGCTCAGTGATAGAGATGATGTTGGGGCAGCAACATATCTCCTACAGCCTACAAAGCTGCCCATTTATTAGTCCTTGCCTAAGGCTCCATTTTCATGACTTACTTCTCTCTGGCTCATACTTTATGCTCTAACAACAGTGAAGTGCTTGTCACTCCCTACATCTGCTCCCCTATTTCACACATCCTTGACTTTGCTCAGTCAGCTGTCAGACCCCAATGTGAGAAAAAAATTATTTAGAGCACCTAGAAAGCTTTAAGAGCAGCACAAAAAGATTCTCTGGAAGTAAAATATTATTGAGCTTTATTATAAATATTTACATACACAAAGTAGAAAGTACCATGAATCCCCACATGCTCATCATACAGATTCAGCACATAAAGATTTTGCCACATATGCTTCATTTATCTTCTTTTCTTCTCTACTATTTTAAAGCCAGTTCCATACCCATGTTCTGTCACCCCTACGTACTTTAGTATGCTTCTCTAATATGCACTTGCTCTTGTCTAACCACAATTTAACACTTTATCAATCCAATTTTTTACTTCATGAAAGTATTTTAAAGTTAATTCTTTAAAAAATATGGGCATCTTACCATCTAATCACAGTTATAAATATGTGATTTTTAAATTAAAATATTCAGTAAATGAATTGAAGGATGGCCAATGTCAAGATTTGAAAGAAAGAATTTACACAGGAAAAATAATCAAAATGGCATCACACTTTTGATCTGAAACACAGGTAGCTAATAAACAGTGGAATAACATAATGATAAAAAAAACAATAAATCCAGCAACCCAAGAAACAGCTATTCAACATAAATATCACTGACATGTGAGGGTAAAAGAAAGATACTTGTGGATATGAGAGGCATCAGAATGTACTGCACCTTAGGAAAACTTTCAAGAATGGACTCTGTCCAAAAACAAATGACTCAGAACTGAGATTTCAAGTTGAGAGATGGTGCAAAAAAGAGGAAACAGTGCTGAGCAATTGACCTTTCAAAATGCACACTGTTAAATCTAACAAAATAATATACTGTATGAAATTGTGTAGTACAAATACTCAGGAAGGAATTACAGATAGCAGAGACATACTGCAAGAATACAAGTAATCAACTGGAATGAAGAGTATTAGGAGTTACAAAGTGACAGGTAGGATTTCAAAAGTAAAAGCTTTCTAAATGTCTAATCTGGGAAGATGGGGAAATGAGAGTATTATGTTTGTCTCAACTTATTGAAGAGAGAGGATAGGAGTAATGAAAGGAATGATTGGTGTCTTGTTTTCATAACAGGATTATATTTGTTTAATTATAAAATCTGGGGAAAGTTTAATGAGATCCACTACCTAACTGGGCAGAGAAGGGGAAGGAATGTTGAAATTAACACAATTTTATTCAATTAACAAACTTTTTAAAGGTAAAATAGATACAAAAAAGTACGTAATAAACAAAATGAAGAACGAATAAAATTAAGAATATCAGCTAATACAATAAGTTCAAATAGAATGAATTAGCCCAAGAAGGACAGAAATGTCAGAAAGAGTTAAAATGTAAAATGTGGCTATATGCTGTATAAAAATACAGTTGAAATATAATGATAAAGAATGACTAACAATAAAGGGATGGGCAAGAGATACCAAGTAGACACAAATACCCCTCTTCCTTGTATTTATTAGTGACTAATAAAAGTGTGGTAATTTTTTTTGTCTGTGTTGGGTCTTCGCTACTGCATGTGGTCTCTCTCTAGTTGTGGTGAGCTGGGGCTACTCTTCCTTGCAACGTGCAGGCTTCTCATTGAAGTGGCTCTCTTGTTGTGGAGCACGGGCTCTAGACATGTGCTTCAGTAGTTGCAGCACACAGGCTCAATAGTTGTGGCTCACGGCCTCTAGAGCATAGGCACAGTAGTTGTGGTGCATGGGCTTAGTTGCTCTGTGGCATGTGGGATCTTTCCAGACCAGGGATGGAACTCATGTCCCCTGCATTGGCAGGGGGATTCTTAACCACTGCATCACCAGTGAAGTCCCCAGAGTCTGGTAATTTTGATATTGAACAACATGAAATTTAAAATTAAAGGCACTAAATAGAATAAGGAAGATCATCATGATAAAAGTCACACTTTCTAAAGAAGATATAACAGCTATAAACAGGTAAGCACCAAACAACGTGGAAACTAAAGATATAGAACAAAAATTACTAGAAATGTGAGGAGAATTCCATTTAAAAATTATTGTAGAGATTTAAACAATTCTTTTTTATTTTGACATGTCTAATAAATGTAAATTGAAGGTGATAGAGTAATTGTATAATACAATCAACATACTTAAATCTTTTGAGTAAAGAATAGATAATTCTTATATATCCATGACTCATTTGTAAAGACTGCTCATGTGTTTGACTACATTTTCTAATTATAATTCAATAAAATTAGAAATAATTAAGTAACCAAAAACTTTACTACTTGGTAATTAAGAAATAGATTTCTAGATATCCAAGGACATTAATATAGGAATTAGAAACTATCTAGAAATCAATGAAGAAGAGAACAATTCATATCAAAACCTATTAGCAGCAAAAAACTGTATTCAAAGGGAAATAAATATACACTGTGTAGCCTTAAAATTTCATTATTAAATTAGAAAGATAAAGGAATATAGTGATCAGTTTTTAAAAATTAGAAAAAGGCAAAAAATTAAAGCAAAAGAAAATAGGAAGAGGAAATTAATAAAGAAAATTTGATTAATGAAGAAAGGAGATACAGAAAAGTGTAAAATAAAAATTATCAAAGAATATTTACCCAACACTATATAAATATATTTGAAACTTAGAGAAAACAATTTTCTAGCAAAATTGACCCCCCCAAAGTAGAAATTTGATTAGAAAAATTAATTATAATAAAAAAGAGTAGTGATTAAAGCTCTACCACTGAAACAGAAAGGCACCAGAACTAGATGGATTCACAGCCATGTTTATTTACCTCTAAAGAAAGAAAATCTTCAGTGTTATTTAAATTATTTTAGATCATGGACAAGTGGTTGAAAGCTTCCTAATTTCTTTTATGAAGCCACAATAACCTGAACACTCAACTCAGATATTACAGTACAAACATTAAAAAACTGTAATTAATTGCCCTTGTGAATATGGCTGTAAAAATCTTAATGATTGTTAGCAAGTAGAATCCAGCTATGTACCTGGAGTGTGACACTGTGACAGTGTGTGCTGCATTTCAGGAATGCAAATCTGGTTCAAAATAAGGAACCCTGGCAAATGTAATTCCTTACAATAAATTAAAGGACAAGACCATGTAATACATAATTAATTGGTGAAAAGCTATTTGATAAAAATCAGCAGCCACTCTTAATTAAAATGCTGAATAAAATTGGAAACTATTTAAATATATAATAAAGACTATTTACTAAGATTAAGTGGCAAATATCCTAAATGGACAAACACTTAACCTAAATCAGCAACTACATCATTATTATTCAGTACCATCTTGGAACTCTAGTAAATGCAGTATGACCAGAAAAAAAGAAAAGAAGGGCTTCCCTGGTGGCACAGTGGTTGAGAATCCACCTGCTAATGCAGGGGACACAGGTTCGAGCCCTAGTCCGGGAAGATCCCACATGCCGTGGAAGAGCTAAGCCTGTATGCCACAATTACTGAGCCTGCACTCTAGAGCCCACAAGCCACAACTGCTGAAGCCCGTGCGCCTGGAGCCTGTGCTCCACAAAAGGAGAAGCCACTGCAATGAGAAGCCCGTGCACTGCAATGAAGAGTAGCCCCTGCACACCGCAACTGGAGAAAGCCCACATGCAGCAACGAAGACCTAACACAACCAAAAATAAATAAATTAAATTAATAAATTAAAAAAAATAAAATCTGACTAATAAAAGAAAACTAAAATGATTAAGAAAAGAATTTAGTGAGCTAGCTAGATATAAAATAAATATATAAAAATAAATAACTGATCTGTACAATACACGCAGAGAAATAGATATTGAATAAATATTCCATGTATAATAGCAAAAAACTATTAAGTTCTGATTAATAAATCTAATGAGAAACATAAGATCTATGTGAAGAAAACTTTAAAATCTTTTTAGAAGTCTTAAAAATATGATTCTGGGCTTCCCTGGTGGCGCAGTGGTTGAGAGTCCGCCTGCCGATGCAGGGGAAACGGGTTCGTGCCCCGGTCTGGGAAGATCCCACATGCCGCGGAGCGGCTGGGCCCGTGAGCCATGGCCGCTGGGCCTGTGCGTCCGGAGCCTGTGCTCCGCAACGGGAGAGGCCACAACAGTGAGAGGCCCACATACCACAAAAAAAAAAAAAAAAAAAAAAAAATATGATTCTAAACAAGCAAAAGGACATATCACATATTTTATTGGGAAGTAATAAATAAATATAATGTAATTCTAGTTAGAATCTTAACAGGGCTTCTAGGGATTGGATAAACTGTGATTAACACAATGTTAGCACAGAATAAATAAATGCCTGAAGTCTACCTAGCACTCTCTGTGCCACAGCCTCCAGTTCAACTCCGACAAGCCAAAAATCTCCAGCCTTATAGAGACAGTGGTGCATTGAATCCTGATTACTGTTTTCCAAAAGTATGCTGGAAAGGATGGGAACAACTGCAGATTGTTCAAGAGAAATTTCCTAAGCTTCATAAATATAGAAATGGCTGCCTTCACAAAGAGCCAAAAGGACCTCAGTGTCCTTGACCACATGATGCAGAAATGGGACCTCAACTGTGGTAGGCAGCTAGGTTTCCAAGAATTTCTTAATCTTCTTGGTAGCATAGCCATGGCTTGCCATGACTCCTTTATCATGGCTACCCATTCCCAGAAGCAAATCTGAGGAGCCCTTGGGCCTGGCCTCCAAACCCACCCTCTTTATTTCCAGTTTCCCAATCATCATCTCCTCACAGCCCCACACATAACCTGAGCCCAGCGTACCCACCATCCCATGCAGGCCACTCCTGCTGGTAGTGATAAAACAATATAGTTTTTTATTTTTTTTAGAAAATAAAAGCCTGAAAAAACCCAGTAAATATAAGGAAAAGAACAATAGGCATGGATTTGCCTTATCAATGTAATAGAACAGATAGATAAATTAGTGGAATAAACAATCATAAAAATAAATTCCAGGAAGGATATTCAAGATGGCAGAGGAGTAAGACATGGAGATCATCTTCCTCCCCACAAATACATCAAAAATACATCTACATGTGGCACAACTCCTACAGAACACCTACTGAACACTGGCAGAAGAACTCAGACTTCCCAAAAGTCAAGAAACTCCCCATATACCTGGGTAGGGCAAAAGGAAAAACAGAGACAAAAGAATAGGGACGGGACCTGAACCTCTGGGAGGGAGCTGTGAAGGAGGAAAAGTTTCCACACACTAGGAAGCCCTTCACTGGTGGAGGTGGGGGTTGGGCGGTGGGTGGGGAGGCTTCAGAGCCACAGAGGAGAGCGCAGCAACAGGGGTGCAGAGGGCACAGTGGAGAGATTCCCGCACAGAGGATGGGTGCCGACCAGTACTCACCAGCCTGAGAGGCTTGTCTGCTCACACGCCAGAGTGGGTGGGGTGTGGGAGCTGTGGCTCGGGCTTCGGAGGTCAGATCCCAGGGAGAGGACTGGGATTGGCTGCATGAACACAGCTTGAAGGGGGCTAGTGTGCCACAGCTAGCTGGGAGGGAGTCCGGGAAAAGGTCTGGACCTGCCTAAGAGGCAAGAGACCATTGTTTCGTGGTGTGTGAGGAGAGGGGATGCAGAGCACCACCTAAACAAGCTCCAGAGATGGGCGCGAGATGAAGATATCAGCACGGACACCAGAGACGGGCATGAAAAGCTAACGCTGCTGCTTCAGCCACCATGAAGTCCATGTGCAAGCACAGGTCACACTATCCACACCTCCCCTCCCGGGAGCTTGTGCATCTCGCCACTGCCAGGGTCCCGTGATCCAGAGACAACTGCCCTGGGAGAACACACGGGGCACCTCAGGCTGTTGCAACGTCACACCAGCCTCTGCTGCCAAAGACTCACCCCACATTCTGTACCCCTCCCTCCCCCCTGGCCTGAGTGAGCCAGAGCCCCCTAATCAGCTGCTCCTTTAACCTAGTCCTGTCTGGGCGGGAACAGATGCCCTCAGGTGACCTACATGCAGAGGCGGGGCCAATCCAATGCTGAAACCCAGGAGCTGTGTAAACACAGAAAAGAAAGGGAAACTTCTCCCAGCAGCCTCAGGAGCAGCGGATTAAATCTCCACAATCTACCTGATGTACCCTGCATCTGTGGAATACCTGAATAGACAATGAATCATCCCAAAATTTAGGTGGTGGACTTTAGGAGCAACTGTAGACTTGGGGTTTGCTTTCTTCCTTTATATATATATACTTTTTTCCTTTTATTTTCCTTTTTCTCTTTTTGGGAGTGTGTATGTGTATGCTTCTTCTTTGTGTGATTTTGTCTGTATAGCTTTGTTTTTACCATTTGTCCTAGGTTCTGACTGGTTTTTTTTCTGTTGTTTTTTGTGATTTTAGTATGTGTTTTTGTGCTTGTAATCATTGGTGGATTTGTTGATTGGTTTGGTTGCGCTCTTCTTTTTTGCTTTCTCTTTTTTATTACTTTTTTATCTTTTATTTTTAATAATATTTTTTAATTTTTTATTTTAATAACTTTTATTTATTTATTTATTTTTCTTTCTTTCTTTTTCTCCCTTTTCTTCTGAGCCATGTGGCTGACAGGGTCTTGATGCTCCTGCCAGGTGTCAGGAGCATCTCATGTCTTTATTTGGTGGGAGAGCCGAGTTCAGGACATTGGTCCACCAGAGACCTTCCAGCCCCACATAATATCAAATGGTGAAAGCTCTCCCAGGGATCTCCATCTCAACGCTAAGACCCAGCTCCACTCAACGACCAACAAGCTACAGTGCTGGACACCTTATGCCAAACAACGAGCAAGACAGGCACACAAACCCACCCATTAGAAGAGAGGGAGTCTAAAATCATAATAAGTTCACAAACACCCCAAAACACACCACCGTTCGCAGTCCTGCCCATGAGAAAGACAAGATCCAGCCTCACCCACCAGAACACAGGAACCAGTCCCCTCCACCAGGAAGCCTACACAACCCACTGAACCAAACTCACCTACTGGAGGCAGACACCAAAAACAACAGGAACTACAAACCTGCAGTCTGCTAAAAGGAGACCCCAAACATAGTAAGTTAAGCAAAATGAGAAGACAGAGAAAAACACAACAGATGAAGGAGCAAGGTAAAAACCCACCAGACCAAACAAATAAAGAGGAAATAGGCAGTCTACCTGAAAAAGAATTCAGAGTAATGGTAGTAAAGATGATCCAAAGTCTCAGAAATAGAATGGAGAAAATAAAAGAAACATTTAACAAGGACCTAGAAGAACTAAAGAGCAAACAGACAATGATGAACAACACAATAAATGAAATGAAAAATTCTCTAGAAGGAATCAATAGCAGAACAACTGAGACAGAAGAAAGAATAAATAACCTGGAAGATAAAATAGTGGAAATAACTACCACAGAGCAGAATAAAGAAAAAAGAATGAAAATAATTGAGGACAGGGCTTCCCTGGTGGCGCAGCGTTTGGGAGTCCGCCTGCCGATGCAGGGGATGCGGGTTCGTGCCCTGGTCCGGGAGGAGCCCACGTGCCGCGGAGCGGCTGGGCCCGTGGGCCATGGCCGCTGGGCCTGGGCGTCCGGAGGCTGTGCTCTGCAATGGGAGAGCCCACAGCAGTGAGAGGCCCGTGTACTGAAAAAAAGAAAAAAAAAAAAAAAAAAAAGCCTATCAGAAAATAATTGAGGACAGTCTCAGATACCTCAGGGACAACAATAAATGCACTAACATTCGAATTATAGGGGTCCCAGAAGAAGAAGAGAAAAAGAAAGGGTCTGAGAAAATATTTGAAGAGATAGATAGTTGAAAACTTCCCTAATATGGGAAAGGAAATAGTCAATCAAGTCCAGGAAGTGCAGAGAGTCCCATACAGGATAAACCCAAGGGGAAACATGCCAAGACACATATTAATCAAACTTTCAAAAATTAAATACAAAGAAAAAATATTAAAAGCAGCAAGGGAAAAACACCAAATAACATACAAGGGAATCCCCAGAAGGTTAACAGCTGATCTTTCAGCAAAAACTCTGCAAGCCAGAAGGAAGTGGCAGGACATATTTAAAGTGATGAAAGGGAAAAACCTATAACCAAGATTACTCTACCCAGAAAGGATCTCATTCAGATTTGACAGAGAAATTAAAACCTTTACAGACAAGCAAAAGCTAAGAGAATTCAGCACCACCAAACCTACTTTACAGCAAATGCTAAAGGAAATCCTCTAGGCAGGAAACACAAAAGAAGGAAAACACCTACAAAATAAAAATCAAAACAATTAATAAAATGGTAATAGGGACATACATATTGATAATTACCTTAAATGTAAATAGATTAAATGCTCCAACCAAAAGACATAGACTGGCTGAATGGATACAAAAAAAGACCCATATATACGCTGTCTACAAAAGACCCACTTCAGACCTAGGGACACATACAGACTGAAAGTGTGGGGATGGAAAAAGATATTATATGCAAATGGAAATCAAAAGAAAGCTGGAGTAGCAGCTTTCTCATATACTCGTATCAGACAAAATAGACTTTAAAATAAAGACTATTACAAGAGATGAAGAAGGACACTACATAATGATCAAGTGATCAAGAAGATATAACAATTGTAAATATTTATGCACCCAACATAGGGGCACCTCAATACATAAGACAAATGTTGCACCTCAATACATAAGACAAAGGTTAACAGCTATAAAATGGGAAATAGACAGTAACACAATTATAGTAGGGGACTCTAACACCCCACTTTCACGAATGGATGGATCATCCAAAATTAAAATAAATAAGGAAACACAAGCTTTAAATGACACAATAGACCAGATAGATTTAATTGATATTTATAGGACATTCCATCCAAAAACAACAGTATAAACTTTCTTCTCAAGTGATCATGGAACATTCTCCTGGATAGATCATATCTTGGGTCACAAATCAAGCCTTGGTAAATTCAAGAAAATTGAAATCATATTAAGTATGTTTTCTGATCACAACGCTATGAGACTAGTTATCAATTACAGAAAATAATCTGTAAAAATACACATGGAGGCTAAACAATACACTACTAAATAACCAAGATATCACTGAAGAAATCAAAGAGGAAATCAAAAAATACCTAGAAACAAATGACAGTGAAAACACGACGACCCAAAATGTATTGGATGCAGCAAAAGCAGTTCTAGGAGGGAAGTTTATAGCAATACAATCCTACCTCAAGAAACAACAAACATCTCAAATAAAGAACCTAACCTTACACCTAAAGCAATTAGAGAAAGAAGAACAAAAAAAGCCCCCACAGTTAGCAGACGGGAAGAAATCAAAGATCAGATCAGAAATAAATGAAAAAGAAATGAAGGAAATGACAGTAAAGGTCAATAAAACTAAAAGCTCATTCTTTGAGAAGATAAACAAAATTGATAAACCATTAGCCAGACTCATCAAGAAAAAAAGGGAGAAGACTAAAATCAATAGAATTAGAAATGAAAAAGGAGAAATAACAACTGACAGTGCGAAATACAAAGGATCATAAGAGATTACTACAAGTAACTATATGCCAGTAAAATGGACAACCTGGAAGAAATGGATAAATTCTTAGAAAAGCCCAACCTTCTAAGTCTGAACCAGGAAGAAATAGTAAATATAAACAGACCAGTCACAAGCACTGGAATTGAAACTGTGATTAAAAACCTTCCAACAGGGCTTCCCTGGTGGTGCAGTGGTTGAGAGTCCGTCTGCCGATGCAGGGGACCCGGGTTCGTGCCCCGGTCCGGGAAGATCCCATGTGTGGAGCGGCTGGGCCCGTGAGCCATGGCCACTGAGCCTGCACGTCTGGAGCCTGTGCTCCACAATGGGAGAGGCCACAACAGTGAGAGTCCCGCGTACCACAAAAAAGAAAAAAAAGAAAAAGAAAAAATCTTCCAACAAAAAAAAGCTCAGGACCAGATGGCTTCACAGGCAAATTCCATCAAACATTTAGAGAAGAGCTAACACCTATCCTCCTCAGACTCTTCCAAAATATAACAGAGGGAGGAACACTCCCAAATTCATTCTACGAGGCCACCATCACCCTGATACCAAAACCAGACAAAGATGTCACAAAAAAAGAAAACTACAGGCCAATATCATTGATGAACATAGATGCAAAAATCCTCAACAAAATACAAGCAAACAGAATCCAACAGTACCTTAAAAGGATCATACACAATGATCAAGTGGGGTTCATCCCAGGAATGCAAGGATTCTTCAATATACTCAAATCAATCAATGTGATACACCATATTAACAAACTGAAAGAGAAAAACCATATGATCATCGCAATAGATGCAGAAAAAGCTTACAACAAAATTCACCACCAATTTATGATAAAAATCCTCCAGAAAATGGGCATATAGGGAACTTACCTCAACATAATACAGGCCATATATGACAAACCCACAGCCAACATAGTTCTCAATGGTGAAAAACTGAAACCATTTCCTCTAAGATCAGGAACAAGACAAGGTTTCCCACTCTCACCACTGTTTTTCAACATAGTTTTGGAAGTTTTAGCCACAGCAATCAGAGAAGAAAAAGAAATAAAAGGAATACAAATCGGAAAAGAAGAAGTAATATTGTCACTGTTTGCAGATGACATAATACTATACATAGAGAATCCTAAAGATACTACCAGAAAACTACTAGAGCTAATCAATGAATTTGGTAAAGTAGCAGGATATAAAATTAATGCACAGAAATTTCTTGTATTCCTATACACTAATGATGAAAAACCTGAAAGAGAAATTAAGGAAACACTCCCATTTACTATTGCAACAAAAAGATAATAGCTAGGAATAAACCTACCTAAGGACACAAAAGACCTGAATGCAGAAAATTATAAGACACTGATGAAAGAAATTAAAGATGATACAAACAGATGGAGAGATATACCATGTTCTTGGACTGGAAGCATCAACATTGTGAAAGTTAGTATACCTCCCAAAGCAACCTACAGATTCAGTGCAATTCCTATCAAACTACCACTGGCATTTTTCACGGAACTAGAACAAGAAATTTCACAATTTGTATGGAAACACGAAAGTCCCCAAATGGCCAAATCAATCTTGAGAACGAAAAATGGAGCTGGAGGAATCAGGCTCCCTGACTTCAGACTATACTACAAAGCTATAGTAATCAAGACAGCATGGTATTGGCACAAAAACAGAAATATAGGTCAGTGGAACATGATAGAAAGCCCAGAGATAAACCCATGCACATATGGTCACCTTATCTTTGATAAAGGAAGCAAAAGTATACAGTGGAGAAAAGACAGCCTCTTCATTAAGTGGTTTTGGAAAAACTGGACAGGTACATGTAAAAGTATGAGATTAGAACACTCCCTAACACCATACACAAAAATAAACTCAAAATGGATTAAAGACCTAAATGTAAGGCCAGAAACTCTCAAACTCTTAGAGGAAAACATAGGCAGAACACTCTATGACATAAATCACAGCAAGATCCTTTTTGACCCACCTCCTAGGGAAATGGAAATAAAAAAAAATAAACAAATGGGACCTAATGAAACTTCAAAGCTTTTGCACAGCAAAGCAAACCATAAACAAGACCAAAAGACAACTCTCAGAATGGGAGAAAATATTTGCAAATGAAGCAATTGACAAAGGATTAATCTCCAAAATTTACAAGCAGCTCATGCAGCTCAATATCAAAAAAACAAGCAACCCAATCCAAAAATGCGTAGAAGACCTAAATAGACATTTCTCCAAAGCAGATATACAGATTGCCAACAAACACATGAAAGAATGCTCAACATCATTAATCACTAGAGAAATGCAAATCAAAACTACAATGCGATACCATCTCACACCGGTCAGAATGGCCATCATCAAAAAATCTACAAACCATAAATGCTGGAGAGGGTGTGGAGAAAAGGGAGCCCACATACTGTTGGTGGGAATGTAAATTGATACAGCCTCTATGGAGAACAATATGGAGGTTCCTTAAAAGACTAAAAATAGAACTACCATACGACCCAGCAATCCCACTACTGGGCATATACCCTGAGAAAACCATAATTCAAAAAGAGTCATGTACCACAATGTTCATTGCAGCTCTATTTACAATAGCCAGGACATGGAAGCAACCTAAGTGTCCATCCACAGATGAATGGATAAAGAAGATGAGGCACATATATACAATGGAATATTACTCAGCCATAAAATGAAATGAAACTGAGTTATTTGGAGTGAGGTGGATGGACCTAGAGTCTGTCATACAGAGTGAAGTAAGTCAGAAAGGGAAAAACAAATACCGTATGCTAACACCTATATATGGAATCTAAAAAAAATGTGGTTCTGAAGAATGTAGGGGCAGGACAGGAATAAAGAGGCAGATGTAGAGAATGGACCTGAAGACATGGGGGGCAGGTGGGGAAGGAAACCTGTGACAAAGTGAGAGAGTAGCATTGACATATATACACTACCAAATGTAAAATAGATAGTTAGTGGGGTGGGATAGGGAGGGTGGGAGGGAGGCTCAAGAGGGAGGGGATATGGCCATATATGTATACGTATAGCTGATTCACTTTGTTATACAGCAGAAACTAACACAACATTGTAAAGCAATTATACTCCAATAAAGATGTTTAAAAAATTTCCAGAAGTGTTAAACATTTAAATATGAAAAATTAAATAATAAAAATCAAGAGTGACAGCTTTCCTCCATTGTTGAGCCCTGATGGTGTGGTGGTGAAAAAGGAAGGCTAGAAGAAGGTGGAATCAGGGAGATGCCTTTCCACCAGGAAACTAAGGGTCTTGAGAAGTCTGTTTTGCTGGAAAGTAGGCCTGTTATGGAGAACACTTTCAGCATATTTCAAAATGGTTACTTTCCTCTCTTCTGCCAGAGCTATGAGGTGTTGATTCTATGAAACCCAACTTCCACCAGATTCCTTATAAAGTTGATGGGGAAACTTCTGCATATATCTTGGAAGTGGCCCATAAAGAACTCTGACAAGAACATGTCTCTTTAATATGTTTTGAATAATTTCATCTTTTTTGGTAGGTGTACTAAGAGTCTAGCTACTTACATGTCTTTATTGGTGACACAACAATTTTAAGAAAGCAAATAAAGACTGGTATAGGAATATAAAAAAAAAATATCAAGAGTGAAATCTTAGACTACACATGCAACCTAGGGGTGGGGAAATTATCATAACCAAAACAGGAACCACACTTTGCTCTGGAGATGCAGATAGATATAGTTAACTATATAAATATCAATAAGAGCTCTTTATGAATTATGGATATTTAACTTTCTATCTGTATTGCAAATTCTTTTTCCCAAATTTATTTGTCTATTGACTTTATTTCTAATATTTCTTGCCAAGAAACAGTAAGACAAATAAATTTGAAAAAAAAATTGCAATACAGATAAAGAGTTAACTATCCATAATACAAAAAGAACTCCCAAAAAATAAAAGATAAACAACCTAAAAGAAAAATGAGCAAATAATATGAACAAAGAGTTCATAGAAGGGCATATTGATATGGCTGAGAAATATAAAAAAGTTACTCAAACACATTACTGGTCAAGGAAATGCAAGTTAAAGTACAATGAGATATTGTTATATTTATTAGACTGAGAAAAATTAAAAGAAAAATAATATCATTGCTGGCAGAGATGCATGGATGAGAAAGAGAGTAAGGTATGCACATACTATGCTATTGGAAATAGAATTATTATAGTTTTTGGAAAGCAATCTGGCTACATCCTTTAAAATTTAAAACACACTCTTTAGCCCAGCAATCTCACTCCTGGGAATGTATTTTATCATTTGTTAAAACCTAGGTACAGGGGCTTCCCTGGTGGCGCAGTGGTTGAGAGTCCGCCTGCTGATGCAGGGGACACGGGTTCGTGCCCCGGTCCGGGAAGATCCCACATGCTGCGGAGCAGCTGGGCCCGTGAGCCATGGCCGCTGAGCCTGCGCGTCCGGAGCCTGTGCTCCTCAACGGGAGAGGCCACACAGTGAGAGGCCCGCGTACCGCAAAAAAAAAAAAAAAAAACCTAGGTACAAAAATGATTATTGTAGCTATGTGTGATTGCTAAAAATTGAAAATCCCAATATCCCTCAACTTTGAATAAACTACAGTGAATCCTCAGCTAGGAATATTATGAAACCATTAGGAAAAAATGAATTGGAGTGATGTCAGCTTACTTAGGGATTTCTGCAAGACATTGTTGAGACAACAATGCAAGACACAGAAAATTTTGTATAAGATGATCCATTTTTTTTGTAGAGAAAAGAATGACAAAACATGAATGAGTATGTGGGGTTGATGCATGTGTGTGTGAATAGGTAGCTAGAGACAGATATTTACATGGGTATATGAATACAGAGAAATGTATGAATGGTCGCTAACATGCGTGAGTAGAGCAGTGCCGAAGGACAGGCAGAGGAAGAGGAGAATGGAAGAGAAGCAGCAAACACAAAAGATGGAAAGAAGTCTGCACTAAAAAGAAATTGGTGTGTAGAAGATCTTGTTTATGTTAAATTGTATCTCAATGCATAAAATATCAGGAAAAAAGAAAAGATAGATCTGTATGGTCCCATCTGTAGGAATTCTGATACTATATTTTAAAGTGAAAAAAGCCAGTTGTAGAGTATAGTATGCCACTATCCTATTTCAATAAAAACAAATAGGCAGGGCTTCCCTGGTGGCGCAGTGGTTGAGAGTCCGCCTGCCGATGCAGGGGACACGGGTTCGTGCTCCGGTCCGGGAAGATCCCACATGTCGCGGAGCGGCTGGGCCCGTGAGCCATGGCCGCTGAGCCTGCGCGTCCGGAGCCTGTGCTCCACAACGGGAGAGGCCACAACAGTGAGAGGCCCACGTAACGCAAAACAAAAACAAAAACAAACAAACAAAAAAACCCAAATAGGCATTGAAACTAACACAACATTGTAAATCAACTATACTCCAATATAAATTTTTTTTAAAAAGCCAAATAGGCAAGCACAATCCTTGTACAGTATACATGTATTTATGATTGTATGAGTTTGTTTAACAAGGAGAATATGTGAAAGGATACACAGGGGGTAACAATGGTTACTGCATGATGGGGGGGGATAGTTTTCACTTTTCACTTCTTTGCATTGATTGCATTGCTCCACTTGTCACAATAAGCATGTATTACTTTGATAGCTTTAAAACATCAATAAAGAAAAAAAAACCCTGAAGTAATAATGGGTTTCTTTTTCTCTCCTTCTTTGTTCCTCCCTGAACATCTGGCTTGGAACATAGCCCAGTGCCCCACAAGCCGTCCCATCCTATCCACTTCACATGCAAGCAGACATCTGAGTCCCATAGGTAGAGGGAGTTGAGGTTACCTCCCACAAAAGTCCTCGGAGGTAGTCAAATGCAGGGAATGTGTCTGGATATCTGTGAAGCTCTTTGAAAATTCTGGGCCACTGAAGAATTTGGCTGTTCTAGAGAACAGAGGAACTAAGGATGGAGCCCACGACTCTACTGACTGACACGCCCAAGTCTCAGCTCTGGCCTGGTCAATGCTTCCAGTTAAAGCACCTACAATATGATTACAGCTCTATAAAAATATCTGCGTGTGCCTGCAAGGCCAGGAGAGAAATTGAGGAGGAATGAAACCTAGCTTGTTGAGGCTCTATATCTTAACTCCTATAGTCCTTTCTAATACTCTGGATGAGTATTACTTCCATTTTAAAGAGAAGAAAACAGAGGACCAGAGTTTAAGGAACATGCTAAAGCCTATATAGCTGGTCAGTTGTTAGGTTGAAGCTTATGAATTGCTAGTCTAATTCTAGATTGTCTTTTCCTGCTCTCTTTTTTTATTGTGGTAAAATAAACATAATCTTTACCGTTGTAACCATTTTTAAGTGTACACTTCAGTGGCATTAAGTACATTCATATTGTTCCATCCACCTCCAGAACCTTTTCATCTTCCCGAACTGAAACACCACCTCCATTATCACTCTTTTTTAAATATAACAGTCTTGAGATATAATTGACATACAATTCACCCATTTAAGGTATGTAATCCAACATTTTTTTAGCATATTCATAGAGCTGTACAACTATGATCAGAATAAATTTTAAAACATTTCGTCACTCTCAGAAAAACCCTGTACCCATTAGCGGTCACTCCCCAATTCCCCCAGCCCCTAATCTACTTTCTGTCTCTTTAGATTTGCCTGTTCTGGACATTTCATGCAAATGGAATGATATGATAGGTGTCCTATAATTTTAGATTGTTTTTGATCTACAAAATCTCTCATAGTTAGGATGTAGTTTTTGGCTGCTACAACAGAGGCCCAAATAATAATGGTTTAAACAAGTGTATTTCTTGTTCATGTCAATGTTTGGGCTGCTCTCTCTCATCAGTTTAGGCTCCTTCTTTCATATTCTCCTGCCCTCTCATGTGTTGTCCTTGTGTGAATGGACCAAGTCAATTGGCCACCGCTTCTGCTTTTTAGTAATGGGAAGGAGAGGAGATGAGGGTAAACATCTACCCTTTAAGAACATAACCCTGAGGTTGCCCCTTTCAGCTTTGTTTACAGCTCACTGGCCAGAGTCTGGTCACATGATCACACTCAGCCTTACAAGCAAGGCTAGGAAGTATAGTCTTGTGCCCTTCTGAAATTCCATGACCACGGAAAAATGGGAGAATAGATCCTGGGGGAAACTTAGTGGTCCCTGCTACAGTGGGAAGAGGGCTTTCCAAAATTTGAGTGTGGATCTGTCTACCTGCAAAGCTCATCATCTTATCACTGAACCACAATAAAAATGGTTAGGATGCTACTTGAGGTGAAATATTTTTATTTTTCTCACAGTTTTCTGTTGGGCAAGCAGCTCATTCCTAGGAGGACCTCTCTGAGGGTCATTCATCCTGCTTCAAACTCATTCCAACAATTTTCCCAAGGTCACAATGGATCACTTGCTGCCTAAGGGGTAAAACATAACAAATAAATGATATGTATGTGTGCATATATATATTACACATGCACACACATACAGGTACATTTATAAGAGGCTCTCTGCTACCTGTGCATCTCCAAAGACAGTTGCTTCATAGGTGATACAAATTGGAAGTTTGAGGGTCAGCGTCTTCATAGGTTGGAAGGTTGGGACAGCAAGGGAAGAGAAGTTTTCTTGCCCCTTAGGCCAAGCATGTGTCTGGAGATAGCACTGGCCCAATTCAGGCAAGGGCTGCCTTGGTGTGTGTGTTGGGGGGAAGGGAGTGATGAGGGGGTGGTCACTATAGACTTCTGGGCACTACTCAGTGGCAGATGCCTAAATCTCACCATCTGAGAGTCATTCCTCACCATGGTTATTTTTCCTCCCAAGGATGGAATGTTCTGGAAGATTTCATCCAACAAGCCATGTCATTTATTAGGCAAAACCTTCCTATACAGGACAAAAGGTGTATTAGCTTCAGCACTTTCATATTTTTACTGAGATATATTTGGCTACAACTGTTATTTTAATTAGCAATAATCGCGCCTCGGATAAACCTCATTGGCTACGATACTGCCACTGCGCAAAGCTACAACTGTTATTTTAACGTTAAGTACAATTTGAGGAAGTGCAATGTTTTATATTAGTATTAGAGGAGTACAGGGACTTTCCCATTTCTTAAACTCCAATATTGCTGAATACAGTTATAATCCAATTTTCACTACTCAGCCATAAAAGGGAATTGGATGGTCTTATGCTAAGTGAAATAAGTCAGATAGAGATAGACAAATACTATATGATATGTGGAATCTAAAAAATACAACAAACTAGTGAATATAACAAAAAAGCAGACTCACAGATATAGAGAACAAACTAGTGGTTAACCAGTGGGGAGATGGAAGGGGGGAAGGGCAAAATAGGGTTAGGGGGTTAAGAGGTACAAACTATTAGGTATAAACTAAGCTACAAGGATAAATTGTATAATAGAGAATATAGGCAATACTTATAATAACTGTAAATGGAGTATAACCTTTAAAAATTGTGAATCACTATACTGTACACCTTTAACATACAATATTGTACATCAACTATACTTCAATTAAAAATTGTAATACAATTTTCATCCTCTTTGAAAAAAGCATTTATATAAGTAATTTGTATTTAAAATAGTTAGAAAATACAGAAATAAAAAGATAGAAAAAAAAGAATAAATGTAACCTGTAACCCCACTTCCCAAAGATAATGATCAAAAGTTTTGGAGTATATTTTCATTTCTTTTAAGCACACATTCACATAAATATAAAGGTATTTGTAATAAAATTGGAATATGAGATATCTTTATTGCTGAATAAACAAGAGTCTGGTAAATGGATGCAGATGGAACCAAACTGAAGAAAAGTCCAAGGAGAGGCCAACTCAAAAGGCCTAAAGGATTTTAATTTCAACTCATGGGCTTTGGGGGGAAAAGTAACTAACCAAATCCACCGTAAGTCCTATTGTCGAAAAAACAGAAATCTTATTTAGTATAAACAGTCAGGAAAAAAGAAAATCACCAAGCACATGAAAAGATTCAATAGTCAAAAAAAGGGTCTGGGCTTCCCTGGTGGCGCAGTGGTTGAGAGTCCGCCTGCCGATGCAGGGGACACGGGTTCGTGCCCCGGTCTAGGAAGATCCCACATGCCGCGGAGCGGCTGGGCCCGTGAGTCATGGCCGCTGAGCCTGCGCGTCCGGAGCCTGTGCTCCGCAACGGGAGAGGCCACAACAGGGAGAGGCCTGCGTACTGCAAAAAAAAAAAAAAAAAAAAAAAAAAAAAAGGGTCTATTCTGAAAGAAACATTTCCCAATGAAACAAACATGACATGGGAGAAAATTTTTTTTTTTTTTTTTGCGGTATGCGGGCCTCTCACTGCTGTGGCCTCTCCCATTGCAGAGCACAGGCTCTGGACGCACAGGCTCAGCAGCCATGGCTCACGGGCCCAGCCGCTCCGCGGCATGTGGGATCTTCCCAGACCGGGAGACGAACCCGCATCCCCTGCATCTGCAGGCGGACTCTCAACCACTGCGCCACCAGGGAAGCCCCTTGGGAGAAAACTTTTAAGCCAAGTTCCTAAGATACATTTTCAGTGGACTTGAGAGGTTATTGCATCTATGAAAAGATCGCATCATGGAAGATTGTGTTTTAATTTAAAATACAATTACAAAGCCCAAATTTAAAAAGGAATGCCCCCTAATAAACTACTGGATCTGGGAATTGAGATTTCATGGCTGTAAACATCACAAAAGGAGAGACCACATGCTGCCTGATGGAAGGACACACATCACTTATAAAGTAGTGCTTCCCCCACCCCAGGCAAAGGAATATGTTTTGGGGGAATGCACTCAGCACCTCCTGTAGGAAACTACAGGACAGATAAATTGCTCAACAAAATAAACTTCAAGGAAGGAAGAGAGAAAGAAAGAGTGAGAGAGCAAGAGAGATGTATCAATCAATATCAATGGTAACGTGTGGACATTATGTGGATCTTGTCCCTAGTATTTATGAGACAACTGGAAATTTGAACACTGACTAAAAATTTATCATATTAAATAAACCCTGCTAATTTTTAAAGATAATTGTTTGGTTTTTAAAAAACTATCTTTTAGGGACTTCTCTGGTGGTCCAGGGGTTAAGAATCTACCTTCTAATGCAGAGGACGCAGGTTCGATCCCTGGTTGGGGAACTAAGATCCCACATACCGTGGGGCAACTAAGCCTGCACACCACAATGAGAGGGCCTGTGTGCTGCAGCTACAGAGCCCAGGTGCTCTGGAGTCCACGTGCCACAACTAGAGAGAAGCCTGAGCACTGAAATGAAGAGCCTGCACACCACAACGAAGAACCTGCGTGCTGCAACTAAGATCTGATGCAGCCAAAATAAACCAATAAATAAATAGGAAGGAAATTTTTAAGAAATCTATCTTTTAGGGGTAACTACTGAAATGTTTATAAATGAAGTGAAATGTCTAGGATTTGATCAAAACAATGGGGAAGGGAAAGTTGAGGGATGGAGATGAAACAAGAGTGGCCAGCAGTTGATACCCATTAAGCTGGATGATGGGCACATGAGGGGCTATTATGCTATTCTCCCTACTTTTGTGCATGTTTGAAAGTTACTAAAACAAATTGCTCAAAAATTGCGCTAGAAACATGAGCAAGAGGTTGGGTATTCCAAAAAATCAAGTCAGTGACTTAGATCATTGCACAGGAAATTCTCCCAGAACTTAGAGGAAATGGAAAAAGATAGTACGAGTGAAACTATATGAAACTTAGAGAGACGTGGGAGATGCAGTGTGAACATAAAATCAGAATTCCAGAAGAATGCACGAACAGAACCAACAGGGGACAAGCAATAAACTTCATTAAAGAACATGTCCATTATTGGTTTCTTCTCTAACCAACAAGTTATTTAGCAATATTTTATACATCCAAATACAGAGATTTTTAAATTTATTAACTTCTAACATTGTGTATAGTTATGGAACATGTTCCATATGATATCTATTTTTGAAAAAAAATTGAGGCTTGCTTTAGTGCCTAGAACACGAACAGCTTTTAGAAACATCCTTGAGTGCTTGTGACGAACGTGTACTCTCTAATTGTTGGATGCAGAATTCTAAAAATGCCCTTTGGTCACTTAACCTTGCTTAGCTTTTGTCTGCCTGACCTATCAAAGGCAAGTATTGGAACCTCCCACTGGCAGGTGGACTTAACAATTTCTTCCTGTAGTTCTATCCATTTATACTGCATAAATTTTGAGGCTATCTGATTAGGTGCATGTGCTTAATATTGACTCCTCTTTGTAAATTAAACCTTCCTATCCTTTTTTTTTTTTTTCCCTTTTGGTTATGCTGTGCAGCTTGCAGGATCTTACTTCCCTGACCAGGGCTTGAACCCGGGCACATGGCAGTGAAAGCACTGAGTCCTAACCACCAGGGAACTCCCAGAACCTCCCTATCCTTAACAATTTTTTTTTTTGTCTTAGGATTTGTCTGAAAATAATATAATAGATGGTTAGTATTTGCCCCATGTGATTTTTCCCCCATTCTTTTACTTGCAATTTTGCACATCCTTATGTAAACCAGTCTCGTGTAAACAGTGCTTCTAAACATATTTGTGGTGAAGGAGCAATTGCTTTTTGTTTTTCCCAATCCATTATAGGTTAAGACTTTTGTAAAATATACCAAAAAATAAATTTCTAGAATTAAAGACATGCAAACTACAAGCCAGATATTTTAGTATTAGATTCAACACACATAAAATGATTGTCAAATTGCTTAGAAACTTTTATAGTTTCTAAGCCACTATCAACTTCTGAACATAAATTGCTTCAGCCTTCAACAATCACAGCCACACTTTTGAGCCCAGTGCTGTAAACAGCATATTATCAGGATTTTGTTCTGTTATCTGGCCTAACAAACTATCTTTTAATTGGCAAGTTTAGTCCATTTACAGTTGGGCTTGTTATAGTTGGTACATTTGGGCTTGTTTCTCTTATCTCTGTAAGTCTCCTCTCTTCTCCCATCACCAAGTTGATATGGCCTGGAATTATAATTTGAGCACATTATGGGTATTTTTTCTTTCCTTTGGCCTTCACTACATTTTAATGACCAGGTGTTATAGACTGTTTGTGTCCACCCAAATTCATCTGTTGAAACCTAATCCCCAGTGTGTTGGTATTAGGAGGTGGGGCCTTTGGGAGGTGATTAGGTCATGAGGTTGAAGCCCTCTCGAATGGGAGTAGTGCCCTCATAAAAGAGCCTCAAAGAGCTTGATCTTTTTGCCCATTCCACCACGTAAAGACACAGAGAGAAGATGGCTATCTCCGAATCAGGTCCTCACCAGATACCGAATCTGCCATGCCAAGATTTCTAGCCTCCAAAACTTTAAGAAGTGTTTTTGTTTCTAAGCCACTCAGTCTATGGTTTTCTGAGAGCATCCATAAAGGGCCAAGACGCAAGTTTACCCAGATCTTTACTGCTCACCTTTCCCTCAGTTATCTCGTACAGTACTTTCTAGGTTTGTTTTTCCACATATTTAAGTACTTCATCCAAAGTACTTAAATGGGGGCCTTTGAGTGGCTAGACGTAAAATTCTAAGTTCAAAGTTTTTTCTTCAGTCCTTAAAAATGTAACTCCACAAACAGGGCTGCTCTTGGAAAATCTGGTGTCCATGGGTTCCCAGCTTTAAAGGGCTTTGTTTTTGCTCATTCTCTCTGGAAGCTTTCAGAATTATTTTTGTCTTTGTCACTCTTAAGTTTTACTATCCAGCAGTGAAGATGAATGAACTACATCAGTTATGTACCAACATGAAAGAATCTCACAATGAGTAAAATGTGACCATACACCTTTTACATAATGTTCCAAAACACACAAAACTAAAACTAAACAGTAAATTGTTTAGGGATGCATATATATGGCAAAATTGTGAAGAAAAGCAAGAAAAGGATAAACCCAAATGGGGATGTACCAGGAGAGAGGCCCATGGGGTCGGGAGTGGCAGGGCCTTTAGTACTGAAATGTGCTATTGTCCCAACTGGGGGTGAGAACATGGGTATTCTTTTTTAAATACCTCACATATATTTTCCGCATGTATATAGTGTAAGGTAAGACATTATCACCTTGTAACTGGATGCCTATCAGTGGCTCATAGGTCAGGATACTGGGAACAGGAAGCAGCAGGTTGAACACCCTATGGGAGTGGCTGTGGTGGTCACTATGGCTGAAACTGCCAGAGACAAACCAGGGATAGAGATGGGGATGGAGGAGTTCTAAGTTTGTTCTAAATTGAGAAACACACCAATTAAACACTTCTGGAATTGTCTTCATACCCCACCAGGAGCCATGCCTCTGATTGAATGAGCTGTCACCAGCTGCTCTCAGGCTTGGCTCTGAGCTTTTTCTGGCACCCACACCTCAGCATTTCCTGTCCCAGCCTAAATAGTCGGCCTGAAGGGGCCAAGACTGCTCTGGAGACTTTGATTCCACTGTGTGGACACGACAGCCTTTCTGGTCCCTAAAATGTCTCCAGCCTCCAGATGTCACTAACTTACTAAGAGACTCATAATTTCACGCCAAAGTCCAGCATGAGTGCATCCTCTAACCAAGGTCTCCCTTCCCCCTTGGGCATGCTCCCAAGGAGCCCATCGTGGTTCTCTAGCTGTGGGGGCCAATTCCTCCTCTGAGTCTTCGATGTATCTAACAAAGGTGAACTTGTTGAACTAAAATTTTTACTAGTTGAGTTCCCTTCCCTAAGTGATGACTTTTAAATAATGACAGGTTTCTTTAAAGACCAGCCAAAGAAGGTACATGAACAGCAGAACTGTGTCCAGGAGAGCTTTTATTTGTACGGAACAGTTTTAAAAATACAGAATAAAATAGCTTTATCTCTACTATTATTCACAACATCTGGTCCAAATATTACATATTTTTAAAATACTTAAACGTTTAATGAAGCCATGTTAGAAAAACAATATGAAAATTCTTTTTAAAAACTCCATAAAAGAATTAGACATCTCAAAAAACAACCCCACCCCAAATACCCTCAGTATGCAAAATAAAAAACAAACAAAATCCCAGAAAGGTATATAGCCAAAGTCAGTCACAAAAACTTAAGGAAAATATAGGCATCCCCACTGTTTTAAGAACAGTCAGAAATTTATTAACATGTCAAACAAAGGTTGTTACGAGCGAACAAAAAGGGTATTAACTTGACTGTCAGTAAGACGGCACCACTGGGAAGGGTGTCCTAAGTGTTGGGAAACACACAGAGCAATTCTAAGGAGGCTGGATGTTACTAGTGTAGAGTGAAGACGAGGCACAGTCCAGAACAGACTAAAAGGACAGGAATGTGTGGAGGCTGCTGAAAAGGGATCCTCTGCGCTAACGTGCTTCACAGGTCCATGGGCAGATGCTGAACGCGGGCAAAAACGGGCAATCTTCTTGCACTACTCCAGTTGTGACTGCGGGAGGGGTGGAGGGTGGGGGAGATCCTATTCTCTGTGTCAAAATCATAAGGGGACAGAGCACAACACGCATGGCATGTGAGGCCCCAGGTGTTTCCCTAAAGCCAACAGTGGCTCCCTGGAGAAGTGGGCCCTGTGAGAGCTCAGGCTGCCACGGTGTCCAGGGGGCACAGCTGGGTGAGCACACCAGGGGGCAGCAACAGTCATGCCAGGCCTGCTGCCTGCAGCTGAGCATCCACCCCAAGCCATGGGGGTGAGTGTGCAGGATGCTGCCTTTCTTTGCGCCACACAGGTTCTGATGAGGCTTCCGCCACAGTGCCTTGTTCGTCTCCTATCTGGCCTGACCACTCTTGTGGCATCGATATTATGGAAGATTATAGTTGCCAACTTCAAGTCTAAGTTGCTAGTACCAATATTTCAGCAGAGACATGAATTAAAGAAATAACAACTTAGCTCATGGTCATAAAGTATATGCATGAGTAAATAAAGTATACACACATATGAAAGATTCATCAATGGAGAAATTCTATCATCACATGACATTGTCATGAAAATTATCATTCCCTCCCTGGAAAACTGTGACTATTATCCTGGGTAGAAATGTTATTTTACTATATGGAAATACTGTAATATTCATGCATAAACCAGGTTGTCATCATGAAAGTCAGTATTCTACAGTATGAAGCAAATCCTGTGTGTGAATTTGTTACCATGAAAACGGGAAACCATCAGGACCCATGGTTAAGCCACTTCCCTTGCCTTGATCAATCACAAGAAACTTACTACAATCTAACATTTGAAATCATCTTAAGAAAGATTCTGTATCAATGAATCTATGTTTACTTCCCTAGTGAGAATGAGAATGAAAATTGCCTACAAAGACTGGAGCCACTTCCCATTGTGAACCATTTAGATATTTTATCAAATCCAGTGGTGGGTTCGCCCTTGCCGCCACAGTGATACTGTAGCATCTACTGTCCTATTTATAAGTTTCTACTTTCCACATCAGGATCACCAATGTAAATGTGAAAACGGTGGGTAGGTGTTCATGTGGGAATTGGAGGGTGAATGCCCTGCCCAAGGACATTCACATCCAAAATATCCTAAAACATTCTATTGGCCAAAGCATAGCAGGTATGTGGACCCAGCAATGGAAGTGGGAGGTGCACAGGCACAGACCGTACATGGCCACTGTGTCCCCCAAAACCTCCCCTTCAGGTGTGCGCTTAAACACAAGAAGCAGATGAATATATTTTTCTTTCAACTACAGACTCATTCTGTAGCATATCTGCTAGCCAGAGGACACTTCCTAATCTCCTGTCCCCTTCCCCCACCTTGGACAGAGAATCTAAGTTGGCCCCAATGGAACAAGAAGGGCAAAAACCCTCTTTTTCCAATAGGAGGTGTGGGCACAGGGCTTCTTTGCACATTTGAAGGCTTATGGAAAATATCCCCCCCAGACCAGCAGATCTGAAACCTCTCAATAAGTCCATCCCAGGAGAGTTTTCAGAAGGGAGAGGATTCCTAGACATCTGAAGCACATGCCCTGAGTGTTACCCACTGGGAGGGAAGATTCCTGGGTCAAGTTAAGCTGAAAGCAACTTGTTCCTGAATTACCAATGGTTCAGAGGCTTTCATTTGGATATTTGGTCCTTCTGCTCATCTAGAGAGCTAGAATACTGCAGTCTCTGGGATGTTTTACAATTTCCCTCATTGTTCAGAGGAGAGAAATTGGAGATGCTGAGCAAAATACAAATAGAAGGAACTAAGCAACTAAGGGGACAACTAGGGCTGTCAGCCTCGAGGGCTTACCAAGTCAAACGGATGAAAATCATTTAACCAGTGTGCTTCTAAAGTAAATATGCACCAAATACACTTCAAAAAAACATACCATACAAATTTAAATTTAGAATCTAAGTTCTTTACTTAATCTGCAATAAGGTCTTGGCAAAACAATGCAGTGGCTCTGAAGTGTTCTTGCCAGAATAGGCCTTAAAGTCCCAAACTTTACAGGAGTCAAGGAGGCTGTAGTGACACAACAATGCTGCCAAAGACATCCCAGTGTGGTGAGCTGAGCCAGTTGCTGGGGCAGGAAGTTCACCATGTGGACACAAGACTGCCAAGAGCCATGTGTTCACTGCCTGGTAAACAACCAGGTAAATACTTAAGAAGAACTACCTCAAGAAACGAGGTCACTCAGGATTTTCCTTTGATTGCAAATTTCAAGCCAAATTCAATAAAAGTCATTTTTGTCAGAAACAATTTAATATTATTAATTAGAATTCAACAGAGGGGGCCTGCCAGCTGCTCTTCTTACTACCTGCAGCAATAACTTAAACAGGAAAGGCAGCATTTGGCCAGGGGATCTAGTCTTCCCCTCTGCAAAATCAAAATCCAGTGGACATTCAACATGGCAACTCACAGAAAGTCTCCTTAAGCCTTAACTGCCAGATATGAATGGCAACAGAACTGCAGTGATTAATTTACCAGGAGGCCGCACCATTCAACATGGCGGCTGTTTGTCACCTGCCCCAGCTTCCCTTCTTCACAAAACAAATTCACGTATAACTTAACCCATGGTTTCTGGGCTCTGGTCCAGTAGTCAGTTTTGATAAATAGATTAAGCATTATGTATTTACACTTCCATGGTATCAAGCAATACAAAACACAACCACAATAATGGTTACTGGCCTTTAAGAGCCAGGAAAACAAGCTTCCCTGATGGTGTCTACAGCTTTACAAATGCTGGTTCCTTTCTTAATGGGGGATAGGAGGTGAGGGACAAGTAATAGGGATGTAAGGTAAGAGGGTCACATGGAAAAACACTGATTTCAAAAGTCTATAGTCAATAACGTTAAATAGGAATAAAATCTTGTAATAATAGATACACACAACAATAACTGACATCCACATGTCAGCAGAACCAAGACCCCCATAAACACCTGCTTGGTGCCCTCATGGGCACTCTATACCCGTCACACCAGCCAGGAGTGATAAATGCCAGCTAGAGTGTCTCAGCTACTAGTAAAAAAAAAAAAAGAGGCCAATATGAGATGTGCCGGCCCAGCTTGGGCCGGGGTGGCACCAAGAAAGTGTAGTTGAGAATCAGATACTGATTTCAAGGTACCTTCCCTTCCCGTCCAATCCCCCAATTTCCATTCTAATTATATCTGTACAAACTTTACCCATGCACAGATTTGGGCATAGGGTAAGCATGTCACTGTTTTCAACTGGCCAGCAGCCACCTCCTACAGGAGTATCAGGGAACACAGAATCTCACTTGACAGTGCAAGGATACTGGTGCCCCTTGACCAGAGGAGGTCTTTGCAGGTGAAGGTCCTGGTGCTTCCAAGCACAGAAAGCCCCTGGACCCTGGAGGTGGCCTGTAAGAAAGCTAGCACAGGGTGTTAGAAGGGGACTGAAAACAAGGAATCACTGTGGGCTTCAAGCATCCACTCCCACAGGAGGACAGGAACTTCAAATTCAATGACCATGGCCAGCAATGGATGCTCTCAAGGGCAAAGGGTCAAGGGCTTAAATAAAAAGATAGGTGAGACACCATATTAGACAGGATCACAGCCCACAACAAAAAAGCTACTTGTAATCTGTCTTAGCTCTGGGGTGGACAATGTAAATGCAGATCTACAAACATATATGTTACTGCTTGTTACTCAGCAAGGAACTACAGGTTCATGCCTCACTGCGGCTGGGCCACAGGGCAAGCTACGGCTATACTGTGGCCTGTGAGTCTTCATCTGAACTCCGGCTGTTAGTGCTCTTCCTGAGGCCTTTCCATGTGTAGCCTGCAAAGGTTGGGCTGATGGGTAAGTAGCTGAAACATCTGTATTTTTTAATAATGTTCATGCCAAATGGCAAGTCGTAGGATTCCATGCCATCAAGAGACTTGCTCCCTTTGCCCACGCCCTTCTTCCATTTCCTGATTCCCCTTTCCTCTGGAGTACCTGTGGAACACACACACACAACAAAACAAAAACAGAACAATGGAATGTTTAGTTACATAGTTCTACCAAGAATTGAGATTCTCCACTGCTGCTGTCTCATAAATTGAAAGGAATGGGATGGCAGAAAGAACACTTGAGGAGTAGTTGATGCCCAGTCCAGAAATCTAAGAATCACTAATCCCTCAAAACAACCACTTCTCTCTAAAACGCCGATCTGATCTTGCAAAATGGGGCCCAGAGTCATTATTACATATCACAATGCCTTCACCACTTGGTCATTGCACACCCACCCACCACTCATCCAGACATATCACTTTTCATACTGTTTTGCTCCATTTCAGTGGGTGGGGGGTGGTGCATTTGTCACATATTCCCCACTTGTTGTGCTCCTGTGAGGATGAACTGCCACTGGCATAACACTCCTGGCAATTCTGTACCCTGACAGATGAGTCAGGGAGAAAGATCTGGACCTACAGGGTTCAGCAGCTCCTGGACTCCTTTACAAAAATCTTTCCAGTGCAGAGAGGAGCACTGGCACCTGCTTTTAGCTACATGGGAGCCCTAACAATGTACTTCTCTGCCTGAGCCTGGGTGTTGAGCTTGACTCTATGGTGCAGGGCTTAGGAACCTCTCACACATAAGCTATGCCCTCCCATGGGCATTTCAGTAATAAAACTGACTTTAATTTCCATCTGCCTGACTCCTTTGTCTCTCTCTCACTTAGTGCTGACTTAGGAGAGAAAGAGGATGTTACTGGCCTCCCACAAATCTAACACCTTCCACCTATTCATGTGTGTGATTCCTTCTGCCAGATGTGTTCACCCCTCGTGCCCCTAGTAACCTCTTCTTGATTGAGGCTTTTTGGAGGTAGGTTACAGGCAAAATCTCAATAAAACCTTCAAGCTCAAGAATAAACATCATCCTTCCTTGACAGCGGATGAATCTACCAGTGCGTCCATGGCAGCACTTTACAACGATACAAAGCAGCCTCCTCTAGGAAGCTGGGAAGGCCACAGGGCAGGGCTGACATCACATCCTAGTCCATCACCCAGCACTTGGCATAGAATGCACCAGCTGTGAAACAAGGGCTATGGGTGTTGGAGAGAGCTGCCTCCATACATCTCTCAGGCACTGGTCCTGGCAGTGGCCTGCCTCTGCAATGACTCAAAGGACAGGCTCCACAAGGAGAAGAAGTGCTGCCCACTGGTAGCAGCTGGCTCAGGAGCGTGTGAACAAGTCAACGAAAGCCAAACTGCAGAGCTCCAGGCAAGGTTGAGCAGAGGGGCAGGCAGCTGGAGCATGCTTAAGGCATCCCGCTGCCACTTCACCATATGCAAGGAGCTCACCTGCTTTTCCTTAAATGTAATTCAGCAAGAAGGAAAGAAAAAAAACTAAGTTTATTAGCAAAAAAGTGATTCACGAAAGGTGGCTGAAAGTGTCCTCTTAACCACTTTAG
Source organism: Hyperoodon ampullatus (assembly GCF_949752795.1). Classification (NCBI taxonomy): domain Eukaryota; kingdom Metazoa; phylum Chordata; class Mammalia; order Artiodactyla; family Ziphiidae; genus Hyperoodon; species Hyperoodon ampullatus. Next base: position 56,089,516 of record NC_136927.1, on the reverse strand, counting down.
AAAAGACAGTTTTAACCAGTGATTGCTTTGAACTGATTCACTCTTCCTGCTTCCCATATTTATTTGGCAAAAAAAAGTAAGTCACATATGTAATAAGCATGTTTGATATATACCACATACCTGGGATGGTGTTATCCAAAATAAAAGCCACACAGCCTCCTACAAACATAGCAGTTGTGAGAAGAACATTCAACACTTGATCGATTCCTGTTATCCCTGAAAATGACATAGCAACTGGTCACTGCCAGCCAGAATAGGCCTGCCCTTGACTTAGAAAGGAACACTGGGGTGGACACTAATTGCCAGTCCGTCAATACAGTGCATGAAAGTGTAAATTTCTGCTATGCATGTGTAGATAAATTTTTGCCAGTAACATGTTAAACTACTATGAATGCTTTCAACAATAATCAAAAGTTATCTCCATAAGGAAAATTCCTAACAATGGTTCACAGATGATAAATCTAATAGAGTGAAGTTCAACCTGTAATGAACTATGAAGACTTTGGGGGTGGAGGGGGGTGTTGTTTGCAGATTAAAAAAAAAATCAATATAAAAGATGGCTATTGTAAGGCTGAAAATTTTACAAAGTGAATAACAAGACAAAAATATTTGTGGGGTCAGCAATCAAACGAAGGGCTTCAGAATTCTGGGTTACTAATTAGTGCTTAGCTTCTTTTAATTAGGAGCAACTTTATTTCTAAAGATGTTATCACATGAATGAGATATATTAAGACAGAAGTTCACACACTTTCTGTATTTAAAAATATAATGCTCCCCAACAGAAAAATAACATGTGTTTGGTGAGAATATGGAGAAATAGAAATCACTGTGTCCCACATACCTGGTGGGAATGTAAAATGGTTCACCTGCTATGGAAAACGGGTGGTTAGGAGTGCAAAGGGCTTCCAGATAAGCTTTAGCCAAGTGGGATTTAAATGAAAAACATAGATGAACATTCATCAAAATGATTCCTGAAGTTCCAAAGTTCTCTCCAACTGGTGATGAGCTGTTTGTGAACTGCTGGCTGTGGTTCCAACTTCCCCACAAGATTCAAGGCCTGTTTTCCCTACCTGTGACGAGAGGGTTCTGTCTGAGGTAACTTGGAAGGACAAGCCCAAAGAAGATTGAAAATCCAAGCACAAAGAGGTTCCGGGAAGAATTTAAATCAATGAACTGCAGGTTAGAGAGTCCAACAGCTGTGATCATTCCTGGAGAGAAAAACATGAGATCACAAGTTCCATTATCTCACCTATGGCATGGATGACAGATAAACTGTCGAAGACAGACTCCCTACAATGTCCTTTCTCGGTCCCATCAGAAACAGGTTGGGAGACCTGCGTAGTGACAGGACAGGGACCCAAATGTGACCACCTGATCCAAATGACCCTCGGCCTAGGCACTATTTGGGCTTAAATAAGGGGCATAAACATCACACTATGCTTTTTTTAGACCAGGCAGAAAACTAAGGACATTGGTTCTCCCTCAAAAACTTGATTCAAACAATTTAAATTACATTGGGAAATGCACCCAAATATCAAGTCCCTGATTACTACAGCTGAATGGCACAGAGATCAAATAGAGTCCCATCGTAAAAATGGTCAGTTTTTTTTTTTTTTTTTTTTTTGCAGTACGCGGGCCTCTCACTGTTGTGGCCACCCCCGTTGCGGAGCACAGGCTCCGGACGTGCAGGCCCAGCGGCCATGGCTCACGGGCCCAGCTGCTCCGCGGCATGTGGGATCCTCCCGGACCAGGGCACGAACCCATGTTCCCTACATCGGCAGGCGGACTCTCAACCACTGTGCCACCAGGGAAGCCCAAAAATGGTCAGTTTTAAATGGCCCAGAGGGGAAGATAGTTTGAGTTTAAATCAATTAGAAATGGCAACTAGAGGGAATAAAATTTAATTTGATTTTTCCTAGCTCAATTATTCTACCTTTAACATCAATTCAACTCAGAAAGTGATATGTGTTTATATGTTTTTAAGGTATATCCTTTTGTATTTTAAAAAAGAAATTTATCGTTACCTTCAATCTCATTGAAGGGATTCCTTAGCAAATGTGAAGAAAGAAAAGGAGCCTGAGAAGGAAGCCGGCTATCAAGGAAATGGAATTTTACCAAAGAGAGTACAGAAGAGGGCGCCAAGCACAGGATCCGGGAGCGAGGCGAAGAGGGCACTGAACTTTCCAATCATGCCCAATGCCAGCATGAGTGCTGCACCGTACTGTATCACCCGACGACTGCCAACCTGTGGGACACACAGAGGGCAGAGACAGGCATTCACCTCGAGGCCCTCCAGCAGCACACACAACTACTCAGGCCCCGTGGGAAAATGTGACAAAATCCACAGACAAAATCTGGATTACTCTTAAAACTTTTAGTTAAGAGGGTTCAGTCTCATTTCACAATAAGGATTGATCTCAATACTCTAAACACATAAATATTACTATAAATACAGCTAGAGTAAAAAGATTACCACCACCTTTCCTTGTTCCCATCCCATCCGGTTCTTGCCAGAAGCTGACTGTTCTGCTCTCCTTTACTACGGGGATCCTGGGGCTCAGCCTTTGCGTCTCCGAGCCCTGGGCAATGTCACCTCAGTGTGCACCTGCTCCTGCGCTCTGGTCCTGGGTTTCTAATGCCCACAGTCACTGGCCAGGATGATCTTCTAGTGTCTCAAATGCAAAAACTACACTTGGCCCCTGCTTCTCTTCTGGGTTCTGGCAAATCAGACAAAACCCCCAAACATTTCTGGAACTACTTTTCCTCCTCCACTCATTAGAGGTGGCACAGCCTGGAGACCAAAGAGTGCAGGAGCTGCCTGGCTCCTGTCTCTGCTCCACCTCTAACTATGAGACAGGCATTAGCCTCTCTGGGTGGCAGGATCCTCATCTCTGTAACAATGAACGGTGTGCTTCTGCTTTGAGGATTAAATGAGATGCATGTAAAACAGTCTGAACAGCACCTGGGAAGCATTAGGTTATTTGACAGCCTCCCACCTGAACTTGCTGCCTCTGGCCTTTCCTCTGCCCACCTGTCCTCTCCACTATGATGGAGTGACCTCTTTAACATCGTGATTTGGGAGGTCAGTCCCCTGCCTAAGTCTTCAGGTTCTCATCCCCCTTCTGGCCAGTTCTCAGACACATCCTTCAAAATACTACCCCAATGCTACCTCTTCTGCAAAGCCTTCTTTGATTCCAAGGCTTGGCTCCCCCAACTCTGGACTTTTGCAGCACCATGTAAAGCATTTCCCATGTGGTCCCAACTTTATTGGTTAAGCTTGATCTCTGCCTTCTAGAAGCGTTCATCTAGTCCACTGTCACCCAGGTAGTGAGAGATGGAGTTAGCACTGGGCTCAAGAATCCTGCACTGTTGGCCCCTACTCTGGGCTGCCTCTCCCAGGAAATCATCCTGAGGACATAAACTGGATAAAAGAGGTTCCAGAAATGGAATAGTGTCCACAGGGCTTTATGTATGATTTACAGTGAATAGAAGATGGCTACTTATATTTTAAGTAACTAAAATGAAATGAAATGAAATGTAAAAGTCAGTCCATCAGTTGTACTAGCCACATTTCAAATGCTCAGTAGGCATGTGTGGCTGGGGGCTCCCACAGGGGATAGTGCAGGGTACAGAACATTTCCACTACTGCACTGTTCTCCTGGATGATGCTGGGCTGAACCTTCCAACAGCTTCTCAATGTGCCCAAGGGTCAAGTTCAGAATAAGAATTGAATCTTTTACTGAGCTGTCCAGCTAGAATCAGTCACAGCTGACACTGGAGCCTAGCGTCCATTACTCCAATTTACAGTTCCTCCCATTATACCACCACTATATGCAGGGGAGCGGTGAAAAGGTCATGCACACTGGCAAACGGAGCAAAAATGACTTATGCTTGGCTGTAATACATGATTAGGAAGGCTTTCATTTACAAATAGCTTGTTTTTCAGCATTTTCAAGGACCTACTATGTGACCAGCACTTGGGAAACTGGGATGGGGGGCAGTGATGGATACAAAGATAAGACACAAGCTTATGATCAAATAATTGTACTGTTGCAATTGTTATGTTGTGTGGGACTCCAGTGGGAAGAGAAAACTCTGAAAAGTTGGGGAGGGTTCCCTGGAGATGGTCTTGAGGCATGAGTAAGAGAAAGAGCAACCAGACAGAGGGATCCACCTCCCAGCAGGGTCAGCCCTGTTAGGTGTGCAGGCGGGAGGGCTGAGCTGGCCCTAGGGATGCCTGAAACAATAAATCTTTTATGAAAACCATGCAAGGAAGGCTGATCTGCCTTAGATGCTGTCCAAAAAAAGCAGCAAGTTAGCCATTCTTCTGTTCAACAAACATTAACAGAGTGCCTATTATACATTTCTGTTCCAAACATCAGAGACACAGCCCTAAAATCCCTGCCCTGCTGGTGCTTACATGGAGCCTTCACACCTCCTTTCTCCACTCCCTGGAATCACCTCCCAGACTCCCTTCTGATCTCCTTCCTGAACTGTTGCTTTGCCTAGGGCCACTGAAAAATCGACACTGCATTTCTGACCTTCCAAAGTGTTCAACAGGGTGGTATGCTGCAGAGGAGAAATGACCTCCCTCTGGATACCATCAAAGAGATAGTTCAGCCAAGGAAGATGGTGTTTACTCTTCCTAGAAATAAACTTAGGGCTAAATATCATATAACAGTATCTCTATTTTGCTTATTTAACCACATGCTAAGTGCTTTACATCAAGTTATTAATTCCAAAACCTTGCAAGCTATCTTTATAGACAAGGGTATAGAAACTCAGAGAGGTGATGTAACTTGCCCGTGGTCACTTTAGTAAAATGTGTTGGAGCCAGGGCTGGATCCAAAGCAGCCACCTCCCTACCATGTCATGCTGCCCTTCTCTGTGGGACAGACACTGGAACACACTCAGCAGAGAAGTCCTGCACATGGAATCCAACCCATCCAACTCTCAGAACTTCAGAACACACAATGGTGTAGGCAGCCTCAACTCTCATCAAATAGTTAGAATGTCCATGTCTGTACATGGAACACCATAACTGGATAAAGGATAGCAAACAGTGGAGTTGCCAGGAAATGGAGGTAGATTCTCCAGAAGAGCCACAGATCACCCTCTTTCTATTTGTTCTGGAAGTCTGATACAATGGTCCAGACAGTGGTGTCTGGAAGAATTTCATACAGTGATGGAAACGTTCTGTATCTGTGCTTTCCTGTGGCCACCAGCCACATGTGGCTACTGACTACCATATTAGACAACACAGATCTAGATCTAGAATTGTCCGATTTCAGATCTGAGTTCTAATCAGAAAAATGACTGTCCCAAGTCCTTCAGCTGGACAAGAGGCAGAATACTGCCTATAACCTTGTGCTTCCCTTTCCCTGGGTAGGAATCTTCCATCAGCCACATGGCTCAGGCCACAGAGAAGTTTCTGGTGCAAGTCCTACTTCCCCACCCCAAGGCATCTGTGTAGACGGCTCAATTATACCCCGCTGTGAGTCAGGGCAATGGAAACCAATTCCAGGGCTGATATTGCTCTCAAATGGATAAGGCCTTCGCCTAGGGTAAGTGGGTCCAAAGGGATTCAGAGGTAAGATCAATTGGCTCAATTAAAAAATGCGGGCAGGGTGCCTTTTCAGAATAAGCTAGCACCATCGAAATTATAATAAAGATAATTATTCCCCAAACTATCTCAGTCAAGTTTTAGAAGAAACCTTAATGACAGCACTGCTTACTCCCTACAGTGACCTTGGTTAAATTATGTGATGATGTGTTTTAAAAAGGTGCAGAAAGGGAGCTGGCTTGTTAAACTGTTTCCCCAAGAGTCCCTCCATCTATAACAATTTTACTACTCTGTTATTTTGGATTAGTTATATGTCTACAGGTTCATGGCAGCAAACTGGCTAAAGAGTGGCTTATGCCCCATTTGGTGCCCATTTGACCCTTCCCTTAGCTCTGTGTGCTCAGCATCTGCTCTCACCATGGGCAGCAATAGGACCCAGGCATCCTGGAGGAAGTGCCCATCAGGCAGCCCTCACATGTCATGTGCCAGGAACAACAGGCAGCAGGTGGGGCCACCAGCACACCTGAGGCTGAGCTCTGTGATGGCCTGGCCAACTTACAGGAAACCAACCAGCAGGTCAGGCTTGCACGATGCATGCCCTGCTCCCTTTCACTTGGATTTGCAGTTACAATTAATCAAACTAAGTATTTGGTTTCTTTTTATCTGGTTATATAATCTTGCAGAGGGCTGGAGGAGGATTTCTAATTGTAAAGAGGTCAAACAGTTCTAGAAGGCTCCAGCCCACCCCCAAGTTCTCAAGTTCAGGAGGAAGACCTCTGACTCATGCAGGCCACCCTAGATGGTGAACCAGTTCTAACGGTGTCCAGCTGCACAACATACAATGGCCAGGGCCGAGCTGCATTCCTCAACACCCTGGGCAAACAGCAAGCTTTGGCCCAAAGCAACTGGGATATAAAATTTATTTGCTAGTAAATTTGAAAGGCCAAGAAGTAGCCTCCTTTTTACTGAAGCTGGATTGTGGTGTCTGTGCTTGGAGTGGGGTGGGGAGGAGAGACAAGTGGGGAGGACTTCAGACCCAGGCACTGCTTCAACCTGAGTGACTCGCTGTGGCTTGTTCTGCCACTAACTCCACAACTGATTTCATCTGAAAGAGAAGAATGATGCTGCTGCAGTTTGAAAACTGTGTTACTGTAAGACTGATTTATTTGTAATGAGTAATATAATTTCTCACCTAGAACTAGTGCCATCTCCTAACTGGTCTCCTGCTTCTACCCTCTCTCCTGCCCACCATGTTCTACTTTCATCATAGCAGCCATAGTGATTCTTTAAAAAAAAAAAAATCAGATGGAGTCACACCCTGCGGCCCCCACTTCCACTCGGGCCCTGGCAGCCTGTAGGGCTGCAGGACCTGGCCCTCAGCTACCCCAAGAACCTTATCTGCTCTTACCAGGCCCACTCCCACTTCCCTCTCTGCTTCCTGCCCCACTGGCCTCCTTGCTGATCTGCAGCGGCTTTGCACTGGCGGTTGCACTGCTGGAATGAATGCCCCTCCCCAGGTACCTGCACAGTTCCCTCCCTCAGCTCCATCAGGTCTTTGCTCAAAGTCATCTTCTCAACGAGGCTTAGCCTGACTACCCGATTTAACACTTACCCTCCTGATCCCCCACCCTGCCTCATATTTCTGTCATACTTATGCTTACTATTTATTGCTTGTCTTCCTCTGCTAGAATCTAAACTCCACAGACGATGGGGATATTTCTCTTTTTTATTCACTGATGTATCCCAAGTGCCTAGAACAGTAGCCTGGCAAAGGGTCGGTGCTTAATAAAAGTTTGTGGAATGTATGAAGGAATAGCACCGGAGTGCCTGCCTACCCAGGTCAGTCAAGGCGAAAGAGACCTCTATCAGCATTCCAAAACCCATCAATGAAAAAATAAGAGATGGGGAAGAAGATGATCTCGGAATTGGAGGCCATCCTTTTGGAACTCACAGTGGCCAGACCAATCAATGAAATGGATCAACATTTAGAGGCCCAACCATTTAATTAGAAAAATATTTGTACCTTAGTAATTCCCAAAACTCCAATGTTGGGACTGGATGAAGTAGAGCCATTCCCAGTACCAAATATGCCATCGAGAACACAGGAAAGACCCTCCACGAAAATGCCCCTAAAACGTAAAGGAATGGGGGAAAGAAAAACATTCATTCCACGGGAGAAATATGCTGAAATACACTCTAAATGGTTGTGACCCAAAGGCAGGGTCCACAGACCTGTAGCCTCCACACTCCCCAGGAGGGGTTAGCAATGCAGACTCTCAGGCCCCACCCCAGATCTGAAGACCTGCATTTTAACAGGATTCTCCATGCTCATTCAACTTTGAGAAGCACATCTCTGAACCACACATCAGACACAAATGTTTAAAAATTATTCCAAATTTAAAAGATTTTAGCCAGAAATATAAAGTCATTTGTTGGAATCTAAGACAAACATGGGTCATCCATTGATTTGATTCCTTTCCTATTACTAATATAGTTTTATCAGAAAGGAAATGCTTTGTAATTTTGTAAACATTAGAACTTTTAAAAGAATCAGTATATAAATAATTTACTCATATGCAATAACTCCATTAGAGAAAAACAGAAAAACCAGGACTCTAAACCCCAACAGAACCAATGCAAGAGATGCTAAGACACCAGCCCTTTGGATCTCATCACACACAATCCCTTCTGGAAGGGCGGCAGCTGGCTGGGCAAGGCGGAATGATCTGGGCTGTTTTCTCTTCTCTGCAGCTTCCATAGGGCCCAATCTGCCCCCAGCATCCAGAAACTAAAGACCAGATGTGCTGAGAATATAAACTCCACAGCTCATAAACCTCTAGATTCTACAGACTTCATTTATTCCTGCTCTTGTCTCTCTCTCTATGAATTGTAACTGTGACTAGAACTGCTGGGAAAACAAGAAATCAAAGGGGGCAATACATCCATGACCCAAACCAAGCAAAGAACAGTGGCGGTATCTGGTACTTGTTTTGGCGAGTTTAAGGTCTGCAGTGATCTCACAGAGAATGTCTTACACAATTGTTACCATGAGGAAGAAGGGTGGGAATTCTGCTCCATATTATGGATGAGGAAAATCAGGGCAAAATGGGGGCAGTGACTTGTCCAAAACAAACAGCCAATAAAGAGCCCTGGTGCTTGGCTACTACATGTTGAAACTCTTGGTTATCCAAACCAATGAGCAAAGTATGAGGCACTGGGCCCGATGAAGAGCTCGTTTTTTCTCAGGAACGCACCTGTTTATTGCATGGATGGGGGGCGGTGGGGCACAGGACAGCCTTGCACAGGCGTAGTAGTCCCCGATAGACTCGATAATACTGGCAACGACCGCACTGAGCATGCCGATGACACCAGCCGCAGAGATGGTGGGCAGTCCCCATTGAACTAAGGAAGGAAAACAAGCATGAAAGTCTCATGAACTTCCTTAGAGAGGCAGGCAAAAGTTTTCAGGACACTGAGTCATTCAGTATGTTAGAGGACTCTACAAGATCTACTCAGATTTTTGAAGCTCATGGAAACTATTCGTTTATTTTTACACCTAAGTCATCAGTGCACTAGATGCCTGGGAATAGTTTCTGAGTTGGATGAAGACAGCCATAACCAGGATTGGTCTGCTTTATTTAAAAGAAGAAATTGTTTGGCTGGAAGAGGTGGGTGCTACTCTTCCTGCTTCAAAGCCACACTCAGTGTCTGTTAAATTACAGTTCAACACAGCCTGCTTTGTTGGCATAGGAATTTGTATGAAGAGGATTTTTAGCCCTGCTGTGCAAAGCATGATACAAAATAGTGCTCCTGCCCAGGGGGTGGCGTCAAATGAAAAATCACCAGCTAAATTTAAATCCCAACAGTAAAGCATGGCACAAAGTATAGACAACCCTTCTCTAGTATAATTCCAGCACTTTTGTTTTTTTTAAGTAAACCATGTTATGGAAAATTAAAGAGTTTCCTTTGAGAAAGCAAAGCAAAGTCCCCAGGTAGCTTCATTTTGAGTATCCTATCCAGATTTAATTTTTAGTACGGGTTTTGTTTTTTTTTTCTTTAAAAGTATATCTATTTGGATACCGAAAACCATTGACCTTATTTAATAAAAATAGCATGAGGAACCTTCACTGTTAGAACGAATAGACTTCTTTGTAAAGTACCTAGCCCTTCTTTCCCTGAACCATTAGTTATAATAGAGCTACTAAATAGAAAGGACAGTGAAAAAAGAAATGTATAAAATGTTCTCTTGTGCAGGGGCCAACAGTGTACTGAGGGATCAGAACACTAAAACATCTTGGAACCAGTGCAATGATTAGACTTCAAATGAAGGCAACCCAAACCAGGTCACAATGAGTACCAGTTAGGAAGTGAGGAATTAGCACAGTCCCTATCCAAGAAGGGCCTGGAGAGCAGGAGACAGGTGGAGAGGGCGTTCTGGGTAGGCAGCAGCCTGAGCATCAGTGGATGGACACAGCCGGGCAGGAATAGGCTAGTGCTCAGCAGAGGGGGGTGTGCAGCACGGGGCAGGGAGGTTTGGAAGGCCTTGACCAGCCACCTGGAGGGGCTTGCCTCTATCTCATAGGTAATGGGAGCAACCACAAGTTTGGGAAGAAAAAGATGACACGTAAAGTCAGATGTGCAGAATATGCCTGGAGTATGTGTGTAGACAGAACTTTTCCTGCCTGGAGCTCACTTTACCCTGTGGGAGCCGACCAGGGGGTGCAGAGGCAGCCTGTGGTCAGGGGTTCAAGGTGCAGACCCACCAGCAACCGGCTTGGTCAACATCTCATCTCTGGATTGGTTTGGAATGGATTCTTCATATGCAGATGATTTCTTTATTAAGCAACATTTTGTGTTTTCTAAATAACCTTTTATATGGTTACCTTTGCTGATGTAGCACTGTGGTTTCATTTTAGTATCTTGATTTTGGGGGTTGGATTCTTGTTTTATTTTGCCATTTATTATTTTTCAGAAATTGCCTTTTATTTTCTGTCTTTTTACTTTTTTACTGCTTTCTTATTTTTTCCGCTTTGCCTGAAGTCCTTATTTTTAAAATCTTTATTCCATTTACTTCAACATTTAAAATTTGTAATCTTAATTTTTGATCCCTTTTCCTTCAGATTATTTATTTATTTAAATTTTAAACCTGCTGGCTTCCAGCCTTCTATTTAAGTCTGTTATTTCATCTTTCCTCTTATCTAGAAGCTTTAATTTATTTTGTTACTTTATAGCAGGGTTTCTCAACTCAGCACTGTTGACATTTTGGACCAGAAATCTGTATTTTAACAACCAATCCAGGTAATTCTTAGCATATTAAAGACTAAGAACCACTGCTCTAGATATATGAAAACTTGTCTCTGGATTAAGCCAAATCATTAGAGAGTACATAAGACTACATCCTCTGGCTCTGGAAGTAGCTCTTTACCTCGGGGAGCTCTGGCAATAGAGAAGCTGGTGGCAGTCAAGGGCTGTTGTCAAGAGGAGCCAGACAGCACTCTCTGCAGTCATGACATTAAGGCCCTGTCCAACTTAGTTATGCCTCCTTATGCATGGGCCCCATGGTACCTGAGCAAAATCTCTCTGGTCTCTCAACACATGCACAGCTGCTTCTCCTGGACACCCCCACTCTGTGTTTCTATTTGTGCTCATCTTGGGAGCCGCATGCACAGGCAGCGAGGACCACCCCACATGTGCCGTGGGGGCTTCCTCCTACCTGCCCACCCATGCCTCCTCCTGACTCCCTCACCAATCGACTTTTAAACTCACTTTATCTCAGATTACATGTATGTTTATGAACCATGTACTGGGGGGAAATAGGGGGGACGAATTTGTGTATACATAAATACATATTTATACCATATAATCTGATGAGAATTTAGAAAGACTAAGCTTTTTGCAGTGTTTGTAAATGTGTCAAGACCAGAAGGAACAACTGCCTGCATCCTTATCATTTAACATGCTTAGAACAGTTATCTTTTCTTTTTTTTCGGCCATGTCGCGCTACGTGGGATCTTAGTTCCCTGACCAGGAACTGAACCCGTGCCCCCTGCAGTGGAAGCACAAGAGTCCCAGCCACTGGACCTCCAGGGAAGTCCTTAGAACAGTTATCTCTAACCCAGTCTTAATATCCTTGGCTTTTCCTCCTTGTCATAAAATATGAAAATGTGACTGCTGGACAGGGGCATAAATTGGTACAACCCAACTAAGTTCAGGTTTCCATTCTAATAAAAACCATAAATGCCAGGAACAGACTCTTCACAATACAACAACAAGCATGTGATCATCACTGGGTTCACACCAATCACTTTCGGGGCTAGGGTCTAGAAAATGCTACACATGAATCCAAGTGATACCTCACAGATGGGGATTGTACATCCCTGCCACCTGGCCAAGAGTTACCCAACACTGAAATTATAACTTAAGATCCATCATCCATCCATTTGTGAATGAATATTAGTTTACCTGACAGCTGTGACCAAATTAAAAAAAAATTATAGCTACCCATTAAAAGATTATACAAAGTCCATCATGCTTGAGCCGTCTGCTAATCTTCCGGCCCCTCCCACTCAAGTCTGTTCATTTCAGTGGCTTGGGTACTGTGCAGCTCTGTACTTGCCTTTCTAAGCAGCTGCCCTCAAATCCTGGCCACCAGAGCTCAAATCTGGCAAGAGACCCCTTTATGTCTGGGATTTTGCCCTAGTGGAACCAAAAGAAACAACCAGTATACCTGAGAAGGGAGCTGGTTAGTCTCTGTGTGTTAATTATGGCCCTCTGGGGACAAAGCCTCCTGTCTCCCTTTTCTGCTGTCTAATCCTCTAAGGGTCAGAATGGTAAGACTTTCAGGGCATGCTCTGGGACAAAGAAGGCCTTCCGTGTTGCAGAGCCTCCTGCCAACTTCCAACTCCTCTAGGTTGGGCCCTTGTGGGCTCCTGACCCCTCTTGGCCACCAGAATACTTACATGGGTATGGGACCTTAAACCACGGGGCTACCAGAAGCACACCCTGCCTGGCATCAGTTCGAGCATAGAAGCCATACTTCATGCTATCAGGAGGGAAGACATCTGTTACTGTGAAGATGAAGCAGAGCAGCCAGGACACAAGGATGGCCAGGATGATCTGAAGTGGTCAAAGGAAAAAGCTCTGTCAGGCCAACAGAAGTGATGGTTGTTGGCAAAAGACGCCTTCCTGCAGTCGGAATATCATACCCCAGAGAGCCCATCATCATCAGTACTTTGCAGAAAAAACACATAAGGGATCTGCTTAGAACCTATTCCTTGAATGGAATCACATTTAGAGAGAGCAATTTTATGCAGTAAAGTTATTTAGCCCGAATCTGGCTAGTAAAATAAGAATAATGGACAATGGGCCTGAAAAGGCCACATGGAGTCAGACCTCCCTCAATTCCAAGGACAATCAATGTCCTCTCACATACTGCTAAAAGGACTCCAGCATTGGAAACTTCCACTGCTTTTAAATTTTAGGTCCGTGGTGATTTGGGTGGTCATTAGTACCCTGATATCATCACATAGACATGGTCCCCCCAGGATGACCTGCTTAAAACCCCTCTTCTCATATAAACATTTTACAAATGAACCAAAGGCAATATTGCCAAAAAAAAAAAGGTGACTACTCACAGGGAACATTTTGAAAAGCTGTAACTTGTATGCAGTCCATCCTTTCTTGGATTTGTAAATTGGGAGAGGAAATTTAACATTTCTGGCATATTGAGAAAACAGTAATACTAGGAAAATTGTCCTGAGGAGAGAAAGAAAATGATCTAGGTTAAAGGCTGTTATGTCTGTGTTAAAAATAATACTCAAAGCTTCAATGGCAAAATTGACCACATGTGCTCAACTCATTTCTCTAAAAGCTGCTAGTCCTCTATTATTTGGGAAATCATATTTTTTGGAAATGATTTTTGGATCTTAACATTTCTAGATATGGAAATGAAATTGCCATGTAAATGCTTTCGCTAAATATTCCTTAATAGGATAAGAAAACCCAAAGAATGTACACACTGATAGGAAAATCTCACACCATGTAAGGGAACAAGACAAGATGCCAGATACAACATACTGCACAGTATAATTACAACTATAAATTAACTAAAAAGCAGCTACCACACAAGAATGCATGTACACACACATGCATGCATGCAAACAGGTAAGAAGGACAGGATCCACAATGCTCACAAGGATTGGCTTCAGGTGGCAATGTGATTTGTGACCTTTTTTTCCCCACTTTTCTGTATTTTCTGATTTACTTGTAAGGAACATAAATTACTTTTAAAAAGAAAAAAGTAAAACTTCAATATTTAAGAAAGCTATATACAGTAGAATTCAATATTAATAATAATATTCCTGAGAGGTTTCTGTGTCAGACATTACACATAGGTCTTCCTGCCCATCATCCTAGTCTTCTACAGCGGCTTCTATAACCATCCACTTTACAGAGAAACAAAGCCAGCAGTCCAAGATCATGCAGCTATGTGGGCCAGAGGTCAAGCTCTACAGCCTGGGTTCTGAACTACCTTGCCACACTGTTTGTGAGGGCAGGGATGCCTGGGTTGACTCAAAAGTTTCTCTCTACCAAGTCCCACACTCTTGACCCAGGTACACTGAATGCTGCAGGAGGCAGGTCGGCTGGTGACCGCCCCTTGCAGCAGGACCCAACACAACCTCATCCATCTGGTGCCCCATGTGTGGCAGGTGTGGGATGGCTTCCCACTGCTGAAATGATGAAGGCGTACAACAATATGTCTCATCACCCACAGGGACTCATTCTTTCCCTTACAACCTGAGGTAGAGTTGGCAGGAAGAGTTGATTCTCAGTGAAAGTTAAGCTTAATTAATTGTTCCTGGGCACAATTCTAATTGCTGAGATGGAATTATCAGTTTCATTAAGAGCTGGTCAACTGCAGCTTCATGGTCACATTCCACCTGAGGTGTTGACTGCAGTCGGCCGCCACTCTACCATCTCCCCACCTATGCAGGCACTTTGCTGACCTGGTACCACCACAAAGTCATCAGACCAGTACCAGTTCAAGGATGAAGACATAAATGGTGCCCAAGTTATTCCAACTCCCCCAGGAAGGTGAAGTTTAACAAAAACCAATATGATAATGAGGGCTACTAAAACAGGTGTATTTTAAACTTAGACCAACGTAAAATTTTCATGTCTTAAAAAAGTTATTGGTTTTCTTCCAAAGTATATACTAAGATCCAAAAAAGCCTGGTATCTATTATTACTGTTATCATTATTGCAGGCAACATCCCACCTGACAGTTACACCTGCATTATGGTGTTCACTTTTCAAAGCATGTTTAAAAATGGAAAGGAAACACATAACAGAATCCAAGGAAGGTCACCCAGATCTCAGGCTCAAATATGGCAACTGAAATTGAGTAAATGAACTGGGCAGGTGAACACTACTCTTCTATTTTTATCCTCAAATACACCTGTGGGACAGGTAGGGCAGGCAGCCCCACTGCAGAGAGGCAGAAGCAGAGGCTCAGTGGTGGGTGATGTGTCTGAGTTCGTAAGACTTGGCCTAGCACATAAGGGACAGGATCTGAGCCCGGATCCTCAGGCCAGGGTTCCTGTCCACCACATCAGGTGTCTTCCATCTCATGTTACATTTTGCTTGTTTGTCTACCTTTCTTTTAAACTTACCTATATTATGCAAGCAATGCATACTAAGATGTAGACAAATTATAAAAGGCAGATAAGCAAAAAGAGACAAAATCTTGAAGACTGCTCATCATCTCACATTGGGCGATAAGCATGCAGCATTCTGGTCTATCAATTCCCAGGGCTTTTTAGAGCAGCGGTCCCCAACCTTTTTGGCACCGGGGACCAGTTTTGTGGAAGACAATTTTTCCACAGACGGGAGTGGGGTGGGAGGTAGATGGTTCAGGTGGTAATGTGAGCAATGGGGAGCGGCAGGTGAAGCTTCGCTCACTCGCCCGCCACTTACCTCCTGTTGTGTGGCCCGGTACTTAACAGACTGCAGACCAGTACTGGTCCGCGGCCTGGGGGTTGGGGACCCCTGTTTTAGAGCATGTCATCGGGTCCCGGGCACTGGGATTAGAGAGGGAGACAGGACTATCTGATGTCATCCTTGCCTCTAGAGCACAAACAGGTCATCATTTGGCCCAAACTCGAATCATACTTTACATGCTGCTTCCCAACTAGCTTGCAGCCTCAGTTAACGCCCTGACCTCAAGAGATGGCAACCTGCATCAGCACCTTAGTGGCTGCTTAGTATTCCATCTAGTGGATGTACCATGTCTTGTTTAAACATGTCCCCTAAGGTACGACATTGGGAGCAACAGAAACAACTGCAATGAATCATCCTTCCCTGGCACCAGTCTGAATGTCTCCTTATAACAAGTTCCTAGGACTAGAACAGATCTGTCAAACAGTGAACACCTTATTAAAAAGTGTTTGAGGGCTTCCCTGGTGGCGCAGTGGTTGAGAGTCTGCCTGCCAATGCAGGGGACACGGGTTCGAGCCCCGGTCTGGGAAGATCCCGCATGCCGAGGAGTGGCTGGGCCCGTGAGCCATGGCCGCTGAGCCTGCGCGTCCGGAGCCTGTGCTCCGCAACGGGAGAGGCCATGACAGTGAGAGGCCCGCGTACCGCAAAAAAAAAAAAAAAAAAAAAAAGTGTTTGATACAAACTGTTAAATACATACAGAAAGGATGGGTGAATTTACAATCCCACACAGAGACCAATGTCCATCTGCTGATGTGACCAACAAGGGTTTAATTTCCAAAATATACAAACAGCTCATACAACTCAATAACAAAAAACCAAACAACCCAATCGAAAAATGGGCAGAAGACCTAAATAGACATTTCTCCAAAGAAGACACACAGATGGCCAACAGGCACATGAAAAGATGCTCAACATCACTAATTATTAGAGAAATGCAAATCAAAACTACAAATCAAAACTACGATGAGGTGTCACCTCACACCGGTCAGAATGGCCATCATTCGCAGTGGTTAAGAATCTGCCTGCCAATGCAGGGGACATGGGTTTGAGCCCTGGTCTGGGAAGGTCCCACATGCCATGGAACAACTAAGCCCATGTGCCACAACTACTGAGTCCGTGTGCTGCAACTACTGAAGTCTGAGCGCCTAGAGCCCATGCTCCGCAACAAGAGAAGCCCCTGCTCACCACAACTAGAGAAAGCCCACGTGTAGCAACGAAGACCCAATGCAGACAAAAATAAATAAATAAATAAATAAATGGTTTTTTAAAAAAAAGAATGGCCATCATTAAAAGGTCTATACAAAACGAATGCTGGAGAGGGTGTGGAGAAAAGGGAGCCCTCCTGCACTGCTGGTGGGAATGCAAATTGGTGCAGCCACTATGGAGGTTCCTCAAAAAACTAAAAACAGAGTTGCCATATGATCCTGCAATCCCACTCTTGGGGATATATCTGGAGAAAACTAATTCAAAAAGATACATGCACCCCAATGTTCACTGCAGCACTATTTACAATAGCCAAGACATGGAAATAACTTAAATATCCATAGATAGATGAATGGGTAAAGAAGATGTGGTACAGAAACTAACACGATATTGTAAATCAACTATACTTCAATTAAAAAAAAACACCTACACTTAAAAAAAAAAAGATGTGGTATATATATGCAATGGAATACTACTTAGCCATAAAAAAGAATGAAATAATGCCATACGCAGCAACATGGATGGACCTAGAGATTATCATACTAAGTGAAGTAAGTCAGAAGGAGAAAGACAAATACCATATGATATCACTTATACGTGGAATCTAAAATATGACACAAATGAATTTATCTATAAAATAGAACAGACTCACAGACATAGAAAACAGACTTGTGGTTGCGAAGGGGGAGGGGGGAGGGGAGGGATGGACTGGGAGTTTGGGAGTTTGCATTAGCAGATGCAAACTATTGTATATAGAATGGATAAACAAGAAGATCCTGGGACTTCCCTGGTGGTCCAATGGTTAAGACTTCATGCTTCCACTGCAGGGGGCACGGCTTTGACCCCTGGTTGGGAAACTAAGATTCTGTATGCCGCGTGGCACAGCCAAAAAAAAAACCAAAACCAAACAAAGAAACAAAAAAATAAAAAAACAAGGTCCTACTGTATAGCACAGGGAACAATATTCAATACCCTGTGATAAACCATGATGAAAAAGAATGTGTATATGTACGTATAACTCAATCACTTTGCTGTACAGTAGAAATTAACACAACATTGTAAATCAACTATACTTCAATGAAATAAATTTTTTAAAAAAGTGTCCATTTGCTACTCACTGCAACACAGGGTCTTATACTTTTAAATCCCTACTAATTTCATCAATTTAAAAAACTGTATCATCATTTATTTTAATATTTCATTCTTTATACATGAGAATAGGTATTTCAGCATTGTTTGCAACAGCAAATATTTTAAACAACGTGCTTGAGTATCAACTGGGGAATGGTTTAATATAGACTATTTCATACTACTTAACATTGTGCAGTTGTACAAAAAATGAAAAAGACCTAAACACATTGTCTTGGAAAGGTGACCCCGACAAATTATTGGGATGAAAAACAAATTATAAAATAATGGTAAAGCTGTATATGTGTACATGTTTGTATTTCTGCATCAATAATATATAAAATATGGAAGGATAAATACTACATTTTTGTTAGTTATTCATGAGAAGATTTTTTAGAGGGATGGGGGTGTGTGGGAGGGACCATTACTTTACATGTCTCTGTTTAATTATTATTAAACCTCAAAATCCTAGAATTTCAATGAATTTGGGGGTACAGACAAAATGAGACTTTTCTTGAGCATTTGGTGATGGTACATGGCAACTTATTACACTATTCTACTTTTGAATAGGTTCTAAGTTATCCACAAGAAAAGTAAACAGAAAATAAATATTCTCAGGATAAACACGGGACTTAACGCATCGTGTTAGAAACGGCAGGTACTGGTTCACCACATTTCCTCTTCCCTGAGAGTCTGTCTCTAAATGCCACATCTATTGGCTGACTCAGGAGCCCATGTTGACCCACCACCAATACCCCCACTGCTAAAGCGTTCCATGTGAATATGCAATTTGATAACCAGGGAGGGCAACCCTTTGTAAACACTAATTGGTTTATTTGTATTTCTTTTTTTCTGTTAAGTGGTTGTTCGTACCATACCCTTCATTCATTACTCCACCAGGACTCTCTCTCCTTTAAATTAATTGGTGAAACTCTATGAATTGGGAACATCAGCCTTTCATGTGGTGTTTGTTATAAATATTTCCCCAGATTCATTTAAAATTTAGTTTCATTAGTTTTTGATATGAGTTTTAAATTCATCAGCAGTAAAATCTTTCTCTTTCCATATCTGCTTTATCTAACCTGTTTTTTATGATTAAACACTTATGTAGGTTTCCTTGTAGCATTTTCATGGTTTTATTTTCTATATGTAATTGAAATGTATTTCTGATATAAACCAGAAATCTAGCTTTTTTCCAAATAATTATCTTACTACACAGTTCTCCCATTCCTCACTGATTTCGAATATGACCTGCCATCATATATTAAATATTAGTGTTTTTATTGGTTATGTTTCTAGCCTTCCTATTCTGCTCTACCAATGTCCACCCTGTCTCAGGTCACAGTATTGTTATTAAATTCTGGAATATGTTTTAATTATTGTTAAGGGCAAGTCATCATTCCCTTCTCCCTGACTTTCTCTGTATTGATCCATATTATTTTATTTTCTTGTCTCATGCATTGGCTACACATCCAGAACAACTCTAAATGATACTGATAATAAACATGCTTATCTCAGTTTCTGATTTCAATAGGCAGGCCTAATTTAAGTCTTTCACCATTAATGTATGGGGCATTTAAAAATCTTATTTATCACTGCTAACAGTTTGCAGTAGGGACATAGGTTGAACTTGATCAATTTTTAAAAATTTGTCACCATGATTTTTAATAATAAAACCCACCAGAGACCTATAATGAATTTTATTAATAAATTTTCTAATATTTAATCATCCTTGAGTTCCTGAAATTATAAATACATTGCCCTTTTATTATACTATCTAGAGTGGCGTTTTCCCAAACCATGTTCCAAGGAACATTCTTTTCAGATTATGTTTATAGATGTAGCACTTCAAAAATTAAGTATGTGAAGAGCTGTATACTAAGGCTCTTTTCTGAAAGTTTTCTATACATTCGCATCTTAGAGATTGTACGGAGCCTTACAGTAGACAAAAATGCTGAGCTTTAGATGCTACTACCTGAATATATTTGCTCAGGGTTTTACACAACCCCAGGAAGGAAGAAGTTGGTCCAGGATCTCCCTTTTGCATTAGCTCTGTCAGGATTTGCCATTAGGACAGAACTGTGAAGTTTCCCTTCTTTCTCAAAGCTCCAGGAACAGTTTAAACAGTGCAGGAATTCTCTGTTCCTTGAAGATGTAATACACTCACTGCCTAACCAACGGAGCACATTCTTTAGGAATGAAAGTCCTTCCACAGCATCTTTGACTTTTCTTCCCATGGTCAAGGGTGTGTTCATACCTCCAGACCCTCCCACTTCACTTATTCACAATGTTCTCACTGAATGCCTGCCCTGGGACAGATGGTGAACCAGGTGCTGGCGGTGCCATGGTGACTAGCATAGAGCTAAGGCCCTGCCCTCATACAGCTGATATCCCAAGCACAAAAGAAGAGCTCTGGAAACTAAAAAACAAGAGAGCAGATATAAAAACCTCGATGGAAGGAGTCACAAAGCTGAGGAAAATTCCTATGAATAGAGAAAAAAGACGAAGAAATGGAAGACAGGAGAGGAAAGTTAAGAGGATGACTTTGGGAGGACCAACATTCTAGAAGTTCCAGAAAGAGAGAGACAAGCAGGGATGGAGGGGAGGAGGGCATCTTTGAAGTAATTCAAGATCATTTCCCATGAACACCTGAGATTCCAAAGAGAAGAGGCCCAGAGTGCCAAGCCCGAGATGTAAACAGACCACCAAGGGGCAGCATGTGAGGTTTCAGACATCGTGATGACAAGACCTAAAAGCTTCTAGAATTCCAGCAAAAGGAGGAGACAGAAGAGGAGGCCTTGAAGAGATAATGGCCAAGCATTTTACAGGACTGAGAATGGACAGGAAGGGAACAAAAAAGGAGCTGGAGACCAGTTTGGAAGTGATGGCTGGGACTGGTGGCAATGACAGTCCAGAGGATAGACTGGGGATTTGTTTATTCTGGAGGTAGGACAGAATGATGGGCTGTACGTGGGGAATGAGGAAAAGTGAAGAAAGAAGGATGACTGCAGGGCTTCTGGCTTAAGCACCTGGGTGTGTGGCTGTGCCACTGAGAGGACGACAGAAGGGACTGGTTTGGGGGCAAGGTGGGAATGAAAAGTTTGGAGCTTTCTTCCTTTGAAGTTTGAAATGTCTTGTGTAACAGCAAATGGAGAGGGCAAGTCAGGAGTTCGATCTCTAAGTCTGAGTTCAGAGGCCTGGGCTCAGGTTCCTGTGGAAGCCACCAGCATAATGCATGTCTGTTGATGCCACGAACTGGATGAGATGTCCTAGGGGAAGAGCATGCGGACAGGAGGAGGCCCAGGACCAAGTTCTGAGGAGCCCTAACATCCAGATGTCAGGGGGAGAAGGAGTCAACTTTGATTATTTATCAAATGAAACAGCTGGGAAACCACCTATTTTATTATTATTATTTTTTTAAGTTTCGGGGCAGGAACACAGATTCAACACATCCTCCCTGGAGCTGCAGTTTTATCCCTCTCTTTGTGCGTGCATTCCTTTCTCACCTTAATTAGCCCTGCCAGAAGCCTATCTATAGTATATGTTTGCCATTCTCCAAAGAACCACCTTTGGGATGTATCACTTCTATTTGTTTCATGTTTTTTTGTATCTTTACTAATTCTTTCCCTGCTTTCACTGTGTTCATTTTTTATCACGCTTTTCTAGTTTCTGGAGATAAGCTCTTCAAGTACTTTATTTTTATTAGACTTATCTGGAGAACAACTGACTGCTCTGTGTGACCAGTGCTGTCATCGTCATCATTTGCTAAATTGTCAGCACTTGTGAAGTTTTGAGTTCCTCTCTGAGTTATTTACAATGGTGTTTTTTTTTTTTTACAACTTTATTGGTGTATAATTGCTTCACAATGGTATATCACCTTCTGCTTTATAACAAAGTGAATCAGTTATACATACACACCCCTTCCCATATCCCTTCCCTCTTGCGTCTCCCTCCCTCCCTCCCACCCTCCCCATCCCACGCCTCCAGGCGGTCACAAAGCACGGAGCTGACCTCCCTGTGCTATGCGGCTGCTTCCCACTAGCTATCTATTTTACGTTTGGTAGTGTATACATGTCCATGGCTCTCTCTCGCTTGTCACAGCTTACCCTTCCCCCTACCCATATCCTCAAGTCCATTCTCTAGTAGGTCTGTGTCTTTATTCCTGTTTTACCCCTAGGTTCTTCATGACATTTTTTTTTCTTAAATTCCATATATATGTGTTAGCATACGGCATTTGTCTTTCTCTTTCTGACTTGCTTCACTCTGTATGACAGACTCTACATCCATCCACCTCATTACAAATAGCTCAATTTCATTTCTTTTTATGGCTCAGTAATATTCCATTGTATATATGTGCCACATCTTCTTTATCCATTCATCTGATCATGGACACTTAGGTTGTTTCCATCTCGGGGCTATTGTAAATAGAGCTGCAATGAACATTTTGGTACATGACTCTTTTTGAATTATGATTCTCTCAGGGTATATGCCCAGTAGTGGGACTGCTGGGTCATATGGTAGTTCTATTTGTAGTTTTTTAAGGAAACTCCATACTGTTCTCCATAGTGGCTGTACCAATTCACATCCCACCAGCAGTGCAAGAATGTTCTCTTTGCTCCACACCCTCTCCAGCATTTATTGTTTGTAGATTTTTTGATGATGGCCATTCTGACTGGTGTGAGATGATATCTCATTGTAGTTTTGATTTGCATTTCTCTAATGATTAATGATGTTGAGCATTCTTTCATGGGTTTGTTGGCAGTCTGTATATCTTCTTTGGAGAAATGTCTATTTAGGTCTTCTGCCCATTTTTGGATTGGGTTTTTTTTTGTTATTGAGCTGCATGAGCTGCTTGTAAATTTTGGAGATTAATCCTTTCTCAGTTGCTTCATTTGCAAATATTTTCTCCCATTCTGAGGGTTGTCTTTTGGTCTTGTTTATGGTTTCCTTTGCTGTGCAGAAGCTTTGAAGTTTCATTAGGTCCCATTTGTTTATTTTTGTTTTTATTTCCATTTCTCTAGGAGGTGGGTCAAAAAGGATCTTGCTGTGATTTATGTCATAGAGTGTTCTGCCTATGTTTTCCTCTAAGAGTTTGATAGTGTCTGGCCTTACATTTAGGTCTTTAATCCATTTTGAGTTTATTTTTGTGTATGGTGTTAGGGAGTGATCTAATCTCATACTTTTATATGTCCCTGTCCAGTTTTCCCAGTACCACTTATTGAAGAGGCTGTCCTTTCTCCACTGTACATTCCTGCCTCCTTTATCAAAGATAAGGTGACCATATGTGCGTGGGTTTATCTCTGGGCTTTCTATCCTGTTCCATTGATCTATCTTTCTGTTTTTGTGCCAGTACCATACTGTCTTGATTACTGTAGCTTTGTAGTATCGTCTGAAGCCAGGGAGCCTGATTCCTCCAGCTCCGTTTTTCGTTCTCAAGATTCCTTTGGCTATTCGGGGTCTTTTGTGTTTCCATACAAATTGTGAAATTTTCTGTTCTAGTTCTGTGAAAAATGCCATTGGTAGTTTGATAGGGATTGCATTGAATCTGTAGATTGCTTTGGGTAGTAGAGTCATTTTCACAATGTTGATTCTTCCAATCCAATAACATGGTATATCTCTCCATCTATTTGTATCATCTTTAATTTCTTTCATCAGTGTCTTATAATTTTCTGCATACAGGTCTTTTGTCTCCTTAGGTAGGTTTATTCCTAGATATTTTATTCTTTCTGTTGCAGTGATAAATGGGAGCGTTTTCTTGATTTCACTTTCAGATTTTTCATCATTAGTATATAGGAATGCCAGAGATTTCTTTGCATTAATTTTGTATCCAGCTACATTACCAAATTCATTGATAAGCTATAGTAGTTTTCTGGTATCATCTTTAGGATTCTCTATGTATAGTATCATGTCATCTGCAAACAGTGACAGCTTTACTTCTTCTTTTCCAATTTGGATGCCTTTTATTTCCTTTTCTTCTCTGATTGCTGTGGCTAAAATTTCCAAAACTATGTTGAATAAGAGTGGTGAGAGTGGGCAACCTTGTCTTGTTCCTGATCTTAGTGGAAATGCTTTCAGTTTTCCACCATTGAGGATGATGTTGGCTGTGGGTTTGTCATATATGGCCTTTATTATGTTGAGGAAAGTTCTCTCTAGGCCTACTTTCTGCAGGTTTTTTTTTTTTATCATAAATGGGTGTTGAATTTTGTCAAAAGCTTTCTGTGCATCTATTGAGATGATCATATGGCTTTTCTTCTTCAATTTGTTAATATGGTGTATCACGTTGATTGATTTGCGTATATTGAAGAATCCTTGCATTCCTGGGGTAAATCCCACTTGATCATGTTGTATGATACTTTTAATGTGCTGTTGGATTCTGTTTGCTAGTATTTTGTTGAGGATCAAAACATCTATGTTCATCAGTGATATTGGCCTGTAGTTTTCTTTCTTTGTGACATCCTTGCCTGGTTTTGGTATCAAGGTGATGGTGGCCTCGTAGAATGACTTTGGGAGTGCTCCTCCCTCTGCTATATTTTGGAAGAGTTTGAGAAGGATAGGTGTTAGCTCTTCTCTAAATGTTTGATAGAATTCGCCTGTGAAGCCATCTGGTCCTGGGCTTCTGTTTGTTGGAAGATTTTTAATCACAGTTTCAATTTCAGTGCTTGTGATTGGTCTGTTCATATTTTCTATTTCTTCCTGATTCAGTCTTGGCAGGTTGTGCATTTCTAAGAATTTGTCCATTTCTTCCACGTTGTCCATTTTATTGGCATAGAGTTGCCTATAGTAATCTCTCATGATCTTTTGTATTTCTGCAGTGTCAGTTGTTACTTCTCCTTTTTCATTTCTAATTCTATTGATTTGAGTCTTCTCCCTTTTTTTCTTGATGAGTCTGGCTAATGGTTTATCAATTTTGTTTATCTTCTCAAAGAACCAGCTTTTAGTTTTACTGATCTTTGCTATCGTTTCCTTCATTTCTTTTTCATTTATTTCTGATCTGATTTTTATGATTTCTTTCCTTCTGCTAACTTTGGGTTTTTTTGTTCTTCTCTCTCTAATTGCTTTAGGTGCAAGGTCAGGCTGTTTATTCGAGATGTTTCCTGTTTCTTAAGGTGGGATTGTATTCCTATAAACTTCCCTCTTAGAACTGCTTTTGCTGCATCCCATAGGTTTTGGGTCGTCATGTCTCCATTGTCATTTGTTTCTAGGTATTTTTTGATTTCCTCTTTGATTTCTTCAGTGATCACTTTGTTATTAAGTAGTGTATTGTTTAGCCTCCATGTGTTTGTATTTTTTACAGATCTTTTCCTGTAATTGATATCTAGTCTCATAGCGTTGTGGTCAGAAAAGATACTTGATGCAATTTCAATTTTCTTAAATTTACCAAGGCTTGATTTGTGACCAAAGATATGATCTATCCTGGAGAATGTTCCATGAGCACTTGAGAAAAATGTGTATTCTGTTGTTTTTGGATGGAATGTCCTATAAATATCAATTAAGTCCATCTTGTTTAATGTATCATTGAAGCTTGTGTTTCCTTATTTATTTTCATTTTGGATGATCTGTCCATTGGTGAAAGTGGGGTGTTAAAGTCCCCTACTAAGAACGTGTTACTGTCGATTTCCCCTTTTATGGCTGTTAGTATTTGCCTTATGTATTGAGGTGCTCCTATGTTGGGTGCATAAATATTTACAATTGTTATATCTTCTTCTTGGATCGATCCCTTGATCATTATGTAGTGTCCTTCTTTGTCTCTTCTAATCATCTTTATTTTAAAGTCTATTTTGTCTGATATAAGAATTGCTACTCCAGCTTTCTTTTGACTTCCATTTGCATGGAATATCTTTTTCCATCCCCTTTCTTTCAGTCTGTATGTGTCTCTAGGTCTGAAGTGGGTCTCTTGTAGACAGCATATATATGGGTCTTGTTTTTGTATCCATTCAGCCAATCTGTGTCTTTTGGTGGGAGCATTTAGTCCATTTACATTTAAGGTAATTATCGATATGTATGTTCCTATTCCCATTTTCTTAATTGTTTTGGGTTCGTTATTGTAGGTCTTTTCCTTCTGTTGTGTTTCTTGCCTAGAGAAGTTGCTTTAGCATTTGTTGTAAAGCTGGTTTGGTGGTGCTGAACTCTCTCAGCTTTTGCTTGTCTGTAAACGTTTTAATTTCTCCATCAAATCTGAATGAGATCCTTGCTGGGTAGAGTAATCTTGGTTGCAGGTTTTTCTCCTTCGTCACTTTAAGTATGTCATGCCAGTCCCTTCTGGCTTGCAGAGTTTCTGCTGAAAGATCAGCTGTTATCCTGATGGGGATTCCCTTGTGTGTTATTTGTTGTTTTTCCCTTGCTGCTTTTAATGTTTCCTTTGTATTTAATTTTTGACAGTTTGATTAATATGTGTCTTGGCGTATTTCTTCTTGGATTTATTGTGAATGGGACTCTCTGTGCCTCCTGGACTTGATTAACTATTTCCTTTCCCATATTAGGGAAGTTTTCAACTATAATCCTTCAAATATCTTCTCAGTCCCTTTCTTTTTCTCTTCTTCTTCTGGAACCCCTATAATTCGAATGTTGGTGCATTTAATGTTGTCCCAGAGGTCTCTGAGACTGTCCTCAGTTCTTTTCATTCTTTTCTCTTTATTCTGCTCTCCAGTAGTTATTTCCAGTATTTTATCTTCCATGTCCCTTATCCGTTCTTCTGCCTCAGTTATTCTGCTATTGATCCCATCTAGAGTTTTTTTTTTTTTTTTTTTTGCAGTACGCAGGCCTCTCAGTTTTGTGGCCTCTCATGTCGCAGAGCACAGGCTCTGGACGTGCAGGCTCCGGATGCGCAGGCTCAGCAGCCATGGCCCACGGGCCCAGCTGCTCCGCGGCACGTGGGATCCTCCCGGACCGGGACACAAACCTGTGTCGCCTGCTTCGGCAGGCGGACTCCCAACCACTGCGCCACCAGGGAAGCCCCTAGAGTATTTTTAAATTCATTTAATGTGTTGTTCATCGTTGCCTGTTTCATCTTTAGTTCTTCTAGGTCCTTGTTAAATGTTTTTTGCATTTTCTCTATTCTATTTCCAGGATTTTGGATCATCTTTACTATCATTATTCTGAATTCTTTTTCAGGTAGACTGCCTATTTCCTCTTCATTTGTTAGGTCTGGTGGGTTTTTATCTTGCTCCTTCACCTGCTGTGTGTTTTTCTGTCTTCTCATTTTGCTTATCTTACTGTGTTTGGGGTCTCCTTTTTGCAGGCTGCAGGTTCGTAGTTCCCGTTGTTTTTGGTGTCTGTCCCCAGTGGCTAAGGTTGGTTTAGTGGGTTGTGTAGGCTTCCTGGTGGAGGGGACTAGTGCCTGTGTTCTGGTGGATGAGGCTTGATCTTGTCTTTCTGGTGGGCAGATCCACGTCTGGTGGTGTGTTTTGCGGTGTCTGTGGACTTATTATGATTTTAGGCAGCCTCTCTGCTAATGGGTGGGGTTGTGTTCCTGTCTTGCTAGTTGTTTGGCATAGGGTGTACAGCACTGTAGCTTGCTGGTCTTTGAGAGAAGCTGGGTGTTGGTGTTGAGATGGAGATCTCTGGGAGATTTTCGCCGTTTGATATTATGTGGAGCTGGGAGGTCTCTTGTGGACCAGTGTCCTGAAGTTGGCTCTCCCACCTCAGAGGCACAGCACTGACTCCTGGCTGCAGCACCAAGAGCCTTTACAATGGTGTTCTTTTGCTTCTAAGTCGTTTGGGGGTTTTGTTCACTGTTTTATTATTGGTTCCTAAAGTTTACTGCCTGACGGTAAATACAATTTCTCCTTTTTGGAACTTACTGCATTTCACTGAGTGAACATTCTTACGTGCCTTCTACTCACCCATCCTGGTATGGAAATATTGACAACCTTTGGTGAAATGAGAAAATTAAGAGCAACACTGGATATTTTCCTATACCTTAATTTATAATGATACATGGATTACAATGATGCAAGGATTCACTTTATTTGTAAACCATGTTCTAACACAGAGAGGCAGAATTAAGTGTTATGGGTTAAGTTCTAGTCAGACTATTTGGGTTTTGAAAACCATCGTGGCCACTTACTAGCTGTGTGACCCTAGGCAACTAATTCTGCATCTTTGTCCCTCGATTTCTTTAGCTGTTAAACAGGGATAACACTGGTACCTACCTTAATTTATAATATATACAACCAGTGGTATGTAACACTGATGCACAGGCTCAACAAGTACTGCTTGTTTTTTAATAATTACAGAACATTTTACAAAGCAAAACAAAAACAACTGTATTGTATTTCTATTTTCTTGTGTTGTTATTAAATTTTTAAAGCAATTTTACTGATCGGTAAAATTCTAGAGTCTTGGAACCATTTCCCTATGATATGGTCCACTCTTACATATGTTCTACAGACACACACAGAGAATGTGGGTTCTATCTGTGGTATATAGAATTCTGTGGCTCTAATAATCAATCTTATAAAGTCCTTGATGTCTTTACTGACATTACTTAAAAAGGGGTATGTGACTTCCTTAATCAACTTCAAGTACTGTGCAAAAGGACTGGCACTGACTAGCAGGACTCTGGAAGGAATAACAGCTTCCTGACAGGTGTGCAGAGCTATCTGACCGAGGAGCCACATCACCTTTGATGCCAACACACCTCCTGCAGCATCTCTGTCTCCTGCCAGTCTGGAAGTATTTTTGAGTCTCATCTAAAGGATTCAGCTTCTTGGTATTCCAACTCATGTGTATGAGACTTGGCATGACCTCAAAAGTCAAGAGCTAATGGTGTCACCATCTTACTCCCATCCCAAAGTTTAAAACCTTAGAACCCTCCCTCTACACATCACTGCCAAATCTGTCTTTGGAATACCTTGGCTGCATGTTACTTCAATAATTCCCTGGCATGAAGCAAATAAAGTATAAACTACCAGACTAATCTTAATTTAAGTGTCCCCTAAAGTTCATATAAATGTTCAAAACATTCAAAGAGGCTGTCCCTCAGTGTTGGGAAGAGGGGAGATTTTTACTGTTCATTTTTGAGTGGTCTTGGAACACTTACAGCATGGCGATGCCCCAGTGCTTCCCTGCTCTCTCTCCAGCCGCCTGGAAACCAGAGAGGCCAATGAGGGCCACCGTGGGTGTGATGGTCAGGGGCCCGATGTATTTCAGCAGAGCCCCAGGCAGGCCTAGGAGGCCGATAACCACTTCTATCAATGAGGACATGATGATGGCTCCCTGGATCTGGAGCAAGAGAGGACACAGACATAAGAGCAAGTTGCTTATACATCACACACTCTGAATGTCACCTGCAACGACAACTGATAATTCTGTTAGGCACTAAGTTATTATGTAACAGGCATAACATAGCTGGAAAATTCCTGGCAAACCCCAAAAGAAACCAGTGGGGGTTACTGAGATCTAGCAAACTTAAGTATAACCTGACTAATGTAAGAGTATTACAGAAATGGGCACTGGACACAAAGTCAGTCCACTGATTGAGACAGACATAATTTATGATTCTCATTTAAGACACAACATTCATAACCAGCCTCAGAGGAACAATGCAGTACAAAGATTCTTGACTTTAAAAAATGAGTCCCTGTAGGACATTCAGAAGATAGTGCTATTGACAAAGATTCTAAAGGAATGTTTCTACTGTGCAGAATGGCCATATCTGTGTTAATTCTGAACTAATGGTGAATGATCTTATAGTTTTTGGAAAATCTGGATAAACTGTCAGCTGTTCTTCATATCTAAGGACTCCTACTCCCTGTTCTATTCAAGTGCAATGAAGCAGACATGTGTCTTTAATTCCTTCCACCAATACAGGCAAACACTGAGGCCAGAATAAATAGTTTTGCAACCTATCGACTCTGTGGCTCCTTCCAAAGGGAGCTGTTATGGTGGAGGGTGTAAGCGGACAGGTCTGTGGGTACACAGGAGGAGAGGAGGAGAAAGGAGGATGGAAAAGAGGGTAAGGAACAATACTGTCTGGTCACACAAAGCACTTCTGCATGCTTTATTTTACAGTGATGCCATCTAAATTTACTTTAACAACAGAAATGTACATGTCAGTACCTGAAACAGAAAAAGAGCAACTGCAATTTATTGGTCACGACCAACACTGAAAATGAGTAGAAACACAAAGAAGCCATAAGCAGACAATGTTTATCTTTTACCTCACGTATCCGAGGATACCAGATGTGTTCTGTATGTAACAGCTCCGTTGTTCCATTGGCAACCGAAACATCTTAAAAACAAAAACAGAGACAAAATTTTTCTTGGAGTGACACTGATGTTTCACGGGACATATTCATTTCACTCTTTTTAAGAAGAATTTCCTCCCTGTTCTAAGTATATTTGTATAAATACTCATCCCTAAAATTCAAGTTACAACACTATGGCATATCATACTGAAAGGTGGATTCCCCCAT
The DNA here is from genome assembly GCF_949752795.1 of Hyperoodon ampullatus. Classification (NCBI taxonomy): domain Eukaryota; kingdom Metazoa; phylum Chordata; class Mammalia; order Artiodactyla; family Ziphiidae; genus Hyperoodon; species Hyperoodon ampullatus. The sequence goes on along the minus strand of NC_136927.1, from coordinate 56,059,210 downwards.
TGCTAATTTCACCAAATTTATTCATCAACAAGAGCTCCCAGCTTCTCAAAAGCTGACTGAACTAGTGATATACGTTGCTAGTCCCAGCCTAATACAAAGACCAACCTTTGCAAGCAGCTCTTTGACGTGCCCAATAGCAAGGTTGCCTGATTGAGGTTTTAAAAACCTAGATAAAACAGAGGCCCTTTTCCTGTTCCTAAATCAAATCAGTGGTCACAAAGTAACTCCTAGGAGCAAGGAAGGAAAGGAGGGCTAGAAAACTTTGCTCCTAGAACCTAAAAATTTAACAATGTTTTGAGAGTACAACAGGTCTATGTGATTTCCTCAAATCCCCTATCTGATCTCTTCCTGACCTTACTGGGTTATTTAAGGATCTTTGCAATCACTATGAGGAGGATGGGAGGGGGAATGAAAGTCATTTGCAGAAAACCAAAGCAGTCAGATCCTTAAAAAGCAGAGATGTTTCAGAGAAGGGATGCTATTGCAGCAAAGAGAGTGTTTAACTGGTGGTTCAAAAAATCCACTGAAAGAAAGAGGCAGAAAAATAGCATACATATTTTTCTATTCTTTCCCCATATTTATCAATTTCATTAGCACAGAGAAATGAGGTCCTTTTCTGGTCCTTCCTTGCTTTGGGGTTAGGGATGAACAAGTGGATAGAGAGAGACAGAAACACGATCCACAGATTGGAACGTTCTAAGCTGTTTGTTGGTTGTGTGTTCTGTGCCTGATTCCAGAAAGGATTTAACACTGCTGGGGGCAGCATGCCCAGGCCTCCCTTCTATCACCTGCATTAAAGGACCCCAATGACATATGTGGAAATAACTGCAATTACCTGTGGTGTTACATTTCCATTTATCTAAAGACAGGATGGCTCGAGCAGGGGCCAGAAATGCAAAAGCACTGGCCTGAAACAGGGGTAACCTAAAAGAAACGAGACCAAAACCATGATCACGGCATCAGGAACTACCGAGGTAGTTCACTATTTGTCAGCTTAACAGTCTTTTCCATAGACAAACAGCACATGAGTAAATGCAGGCACACCTGAAAGAAAGAGCCCCAGTCTGCAAAGATGTCCTCGGTCACACAGCCAGGGATGCTGGCTTCTCCGTCCTCCCCGCCTGCTGCCCCAGGGTGGGCCCCGGGGGAGCTCTGTGGTCAGTGGCAGCACCCCAACACCAGCCCCTGCCATCACCACCTTTCCCCTTGGGGGTGGGGGATGCGGGCATTTGGATGTCTCTGTCCTGCTGAGCTTGTGAGCTCCTTATTAAACATCAGTGTACATCTTCTATTTTACCATCCTCCTCCTCTTCTTCCTCCTCCTTTTCAAATTCTTATTGGTTATCATGGAAAAAAATCTATCTCCCCCTGTCGTTCCATTTTGTAAGTCAAAAACTGCCCTAAATCACTGAGAATAAGCATTAAAATCATGTGAGCTATCTATCTATTGAGGAAAAGGAAAACTGTAAGTTACAAATCAACAGTAGATATAATATTCTGCTTAATCATAAAAAATACTCAAAAATGCTCGAACCCTTATTTTTAAAGGACCCAGGAAGCTTGCAGACTCTTAAATTTCCTGCCTCCAATGTCAAACTAAATGCAGAGATCCTCAGATGCCATCATTCAGTCACATTTTAGATACTTCATATTGACTTTATGAGCACTGGTACTACTCAAATTCAAAAGATTTTGTCATTTATTATTAAAGATGTATAATGGGCTAACATGGGAACTCAATCACTATCTTTAACATTACTTTGGGGGTAAAATATGAAACTAGCCTTTGGTTAGCAGGGTTAGGAACTCCTAGATGTCCAGATCATTCTTAAATACTCCTAAGCAGCCTTGAATCAGTGTCCTGGCCAGCAGGATAGGAACCCAGCATGCTCTCCTCTGAGCTGACAGCATACTCTGCCCTGAGTGATACAGTAACTGGACTGAGAAACAGTGGCTCTGGCTGAAGGACACGTAGCCGCTTTACAAGTCCAGAGCTGGTACACACTATTCTGAGCTATATGAGGGTTAAGATTCTTTTGTTCTCCTGGCCATTTTAATCCTGCAATGAAATCAATTGAGAGATGCTGGCTTTAAGACACAGAGGCAGGCTGCACAGTACAAACCAGATGCAATGCTAGTGGCCACTCCCATGGGCATGCCCTCCACAACCATCCATTAATAATTACCTGTTGGAGGGGCCTGGCGCATAGTACCATCAAAGTGGAAGTGAAGGTCCCCTGAAGTGGGAATGTATAGCAAAGGGAAAACGCTGCTTGATTTACACAAATTCCTTAAGCACGATTTTTCAGAAATGTACTGAAAGGGTAAAGGGAGGTCAGCATCTAATCAGGAATGGATGCTACTTCAAATGGTCCAAATAGCATCTGTTTTACTATCATTTCATATTTCAAGCAATGTAATATGGATTGCATTTATAAATCTCATCCTTAGGACCACTGCAATCAACCCTGCATTGGTGACTCACTAGATGTGGGAAAGTGAAGACTGGCTCTGGGCTCCACTCCCGGTGACATGAGCCTCAGTTTGAACCTGACTGTTGCCTGGGCACCTTTCAGGGCGTGCATTTTATGGCTTTCACCATGACCAAAGGCCTTGAGAGCACTGCTGCAAAGGAGCCCACTCACTTTCACACAACCAGGCCCCTGGGTTCCTTTGAAAGTGGGTGCTAACAGAAAATTCTCACATGTGCTGCCTCAGACAAAGTCTCCCAAGATGACCTGGTAAAAGATGCACATGCCAGCTTATGTGTTCACTCTGCAGCTATGCACACTGCCTGCCACAAGCAGTTCTGGATGAAAGACAAGCAGCAGCCTTACAGTAAGTATCCCAGCAGTGAAGTGTGGTCTCCATAACTGGCAGCATAAATCAGTGGCTTGACTGAAATATTCTTAGGGAAAGTTGCAGCGAGAGCACACTATTTCATTAAACAAGAGCTCCCCTAAATCAAAATCAACAATGCCTATTTTCCAAAAAAGAGATCTGAAGATGATAAAGCACTTGATATTCTCATCTGATAAAGTGGCTTTTCAGGCACTTCCCCAGCATGAAGCCGGTCAATTCCTGGGGCTCTTCACTCACACAATCACCTAAACCTCAGATCCCTGGGCTCTGCAAGCAGACAGGACTGTCTGCTATTTTATTCTCTACTGATGACTGGAAAGGAAACAAATTAAACTGTGCTTTTCTTTACATAAGAGGTTAGCAAACCGGCCAGTGAAATAAATCTGGCAAACTACCTGTTTTCATTGAGTAGAGTTTCACTGGGACACAGCCACCCTCACTCATTCACCAGTTGTCTGTGCCTGCTTTTATGCTTCAATGGTAGAGATGAATAGTTAAAACAGAGAACACAGAGCCTAAAACATTCACTGCTTATCACTCTATGGAAGAAATTTTGCCAACCTTAACTACAGGGAAAGTGTATCTTAAATATGTGAAGATACCCCCAAAATGGATTTTTGCAGATGGAAGTTTTTAAAGTTAATAGTGTTGCTGGATGTCATTAAGAAAAAATCCCTGAGCACACAGTCACCTTTGTAGTGACACATTCCCATGTCAGGCTCTAGCCCCAGGACAGCAAAAGAACCTAACCAGCACCAGACAAGTTCTTACTGTGTTCAAAACCCTGCTGGAGGTGCCTCATTTCCTCCTCGGTGTCCAGGTGACCTGAACCCATTCCCCAGTCTAGTCTCTCACCGGCCACTTTACACGCCTGCACTCCAGGCAAGCGGTCTACGATCTTGCCTCTGAGGCTTTGCTCATCTCTTATGTCATCAATTCATTTCTAATGCTCCATTTCTATTCAACATTGAAGGCACAGAGAAAATACCACTTCCTCTAGGAATTGTTCTTGGCTCCCTTTTTGTCCAATTTTTATCTCCCTCTTTTTTTTGAATATCACCATAGACACATGGATTCATTTTTTATTCAGTTTAATAATATACTTCCATGACTATTCCTTTTAATAATTAAATTGTCTCAAACTTGCCCAAAGCAGCACAGTTCCAGAATTATACCAATGTCACTACTAACAAGACTACTAAGTTTTTTGGGTTTTTTTTTCTTTTTCTTTTGCGGTACGCAGGCCTCTCACTGTTGTGGCCTCTCCCGTTGCGGAGCACAGGCTCCGGATGCGCAGGCCCAGCGGCCATGGCTCATGGGTCTAGCTGCTCCGCGGCATGTGGGATCCCCCTGGACCGGGGCACGAACCCGTGTCCCCTGCATCGGCAGGCGGACTCTCAACCACTGCGCCACCAGGGAAGCCCCAAGACTACTAAGTTTAAGATTTCTCTGTATTTTTTTTTCTTAGAATATATCCCATTCAGAGTGTGCAAAGTACTATGTTCTAAAGTCTGTGAATTAATTCTTTTCTCCATGTGGCCAGCAATTTGACATAAAGTTAGGTTCACTTGTTTCTGTTTGTATTCAATTTTAGGGTTTGTGCTTCTTCATCCTTTTAGATTTTATGTTTTGGATATGTTGAACATTTTACAGTTAAAAAAAATCAAACCATATAGAGATATACCAGGAAAATGTCACGCCTATCCCCTCCAACCCCCAAATCTGACTTATCGATCATTAACCATTTTTATTAATGTCTAACTTATTCTTGTTTCTTCAAACATATACACACTCTTTTGCAACTTGTTTTTTCAATATATCCCGGAACTTACTGTACACCAGTTCATGGAAATCTTTCTTATTCTTTCTCAGGGTTGCATAGTAATTCATTGTGTGATGTATGATAGTCTCCTACAGATGGGCATTTAAGTTGTGTTAACTATTTTCCCATTACAAATTACACAGCAATAAAAAAAAAACTTTTTGTATTTATTTTGCATTTGTGGGAGTATATCTCCAGGGTAAATTTCTAGAAGTAGGTTGCTGGATCAAATGATAAATGCATATGTACTCTAGATTCGTAACATTCCTCTTCACAGGGACTGAATTATTTTCACTCCCGACAGCAATGTGTAACAATGCCTGTTCTCCCACAGCTTTGCCATCAGAGTGGCTTGTTAAAATCATTTTTTGTCAATCTGACAAAGGAGACAAATGATATCTCAGGGTAGCTTTAGTTTGTATTTCTCTTATTATAAAGTCAATTTGATCCTTTCTTATGGTGAAGGGCCATTATATAGCTTTTTATAGAGCTATTCGTGTCTTCTGTCCTTTTTTTCTATACCATTTTTGGTAATTTTTAACTTTGATTTTTCAGAGTTCTTTCTATATTAGAGATATTAGAACTTATCTATATTATGAATATTTTCTCCAGTTTGTCATTTTTGTTTGTTTATGGTGTATTTTTACAATGCAAAGCTTAAAAATTTTAAAACATTTAATGTCATCAAATTTATCATCCTTTTATTGTTTCTGGAGTTTGAGTCCTAGTTTAAAAGTTTTTCCCAACCTCTAGTTATAAAGGAATTCGCCCTTGTTTTATTCTAATGGTTATATAGTATCATGTTTCTTATGTTTGGATCTCTAATCCATTTTGAGTTGATTCAAAGAAAACTCTTAACTAAAGGCAAATCTAACCTTTATCTTCAAGTCCATGATATTCTGGTCTTATATGTAAATATCAAAATTATATGAACTATCTCAGGCAACACTTCCAATTAGACACACTCCTTGGGAACCTCAGTAGGAAGCAGCCGACTGGCTCCTCTCCCACCTCCCAGCAGAAGGCTTCGTCCAGACAGAGCACAGGAATTTAGGAGGGTTGGCTGGGTACAATTTTGATAACCTTTTCAAGCATGACAGTATCAACCATTTCAGGTCAAAAGTTTGTTTTATTACTTAAAGATCTAGCCAGTCACAGAGAAGCATAAGGGAATTCTTTGGGGTGTGGCAATCTGTTGGTTGTGGTGGTGATTAAGTGACTGTACACATGGGTAAAAACTCATCTAACTATGCAAGTAAAAAAGGGAAATTTTTTACTGTATGTCAATTACCCCTCAATAGATATGACTTAAAAAAATTATGTCTATAAAGTGTCTTTCTGGGAGGAGAAATGGGGGAGGATGATAACATGGTCCTTAGAATACTAGAGTGAGGTCAAATAGTTACAAACAACACAAAATTTAAAAAAAAAGAAAAGAGTTTCCCTCTGGGTATTTGACAAGAAGCTCTATCCTCTGCTCCTGTGTAGTGCTGCTCTATCCCTGTACAGCTTTTGCCAGGCAGTCACCTGCCTGAAAAGGAATGATAAAAGGGAGAATCAGTGGGCCATGAGGAAGAAGATGAGCATTTTAGAACAACTGGGAACATACGGGGCAAGTGAGATGTGACAGCCAAAGAAAAAAGATTGTGGGGAACTAAATTCATTAACCCCACATATACTAAGAGGACTTAGTCAGTCTCCTAGTCTCCTGGAGCATCAGAAATATTAGCAAACAGAGAAACAGCATGTTCACTGAAGGGGGAGACCACCCAGAAAAGCTAGAGTTGAAGGAGTTCACCTATGGCCGTGTGGCCAAGGAGCACACCCAACCCCTGCCATGTCATCAAGGACAAGCTGCTCCATTTGGCATACCAGCCTTGCCCACTGCACCCCCATCTGCCTCACCTACACCCACCCTTCCAGAGGGTCCACTAAAATAATGAGCACCAATAGGCAAGTGTGGGCGAGTGCCAGGCATTATCTTATTTGATGCTCACTAACAATTTTATTATTATTAGCATTTTATGGAGGAGCAAAGGGGACTTTGAGACTAGGTAACTTGCCCAAAGCCACACAGCTGGTAAAGAGTAGAATGGGAGTGACGCCACCTCTGAAGCCAGAGCCCCTCGACACAGCTGGTGAGGGCAAACCTTCCTCCAAGGTCACTACCTCCAGGTTCTCACTGGCCCCCATGTTTTTAATGTATGACCTATAATTCTTTAAGTTAAATAAACAGTAATTTTTTTTTACATGGGGGCAGGAAAAACCTACAACTTGCTATTAAGAGCCTGCTTAACATGACAGGCTCACTATCATCTACACAGTAATTTTAATGTTCACCCTGAATCAACTATGCCTTTGGCCCCATCTCCCAGTTTACAACAAATAGGGGGATTGTGGAACAAATCAAATATCACCACAAGGACACAATCGGACATATTCAGACCACGGGATGCTCAACGAGACAATTGGCCTGGACTCTTTAAGAAGAGGATGATGTGGAAGCAAAATGTAGGGACTGTTTATTACTAGACCAAAGAAACACAACAAACAAATGCACCACGCGAACTTGATTGGATCCTGGTTCGGAGAGGTGGAGGGAATAGCCGTAAAAGATATTTTAGGGACAATTAGGGAAATTAAATATAGTCTGCATATTAGATGATATAACTCAGCTTTCTCAGGTGTGGTAAATGGTTACACAGGAGACCCTCATTCCTAGGAGAGTATCTGGGGGTGAGCCATCATCATGCTGCCTGAAATTCTCAAGTAATTCAAAAAACTGCACATACACCCCCACACACATATACAGGAAAAGAATGTGGGGGAAAATCCCAGTCTCCCCTACCCCAATCCAAGCACTGCAGCTCTCCATTCTTCTAAATTTTATCAACAGTTAAGAGTGCAAAGCCTCAGACTTGAGACCTTAAAGTATCCTGGAGCCGCTCCCTATATTGTACAGGCCCCAGAACCAAAGGAGATGGAAGACAGGGTAGCTCTCTCCTCAGGGCAGACAACTCTGTTAGAGACCAGGCTGCTGCACCGGCTACAATGACTCTCTTAGCCAAAACCCTACCTTTTCTCAGCAAAGGAATATTCTGTGTGTCTACAGCAGGCCTGTTATGGCCAGGAGAGGCTCTCAAGAAAGGGGCCACTCCACCTGCAATTTTTTCCTTTGCTGGAGAGCTGCGAGAAAGGCCTCCAAGAGGCACCTGGAACAAAAGGCTGGATGTGGTCCCCAAACACAGCACCTGCACACCTCAGGGAAAGCTGGAGGTCAGCATGGCGTGCAAGGGGGCAGGGTCCGTCCCAGAGGGCCCTCCTTCACCCCCAGCTATGCATAACACCCGAGGACAAGGGCTCTGGGAAGCTCAGAGCTGCTATCAAGGCTTGGTCTCTGATGGAAAAGACAATGGCAACCTAGGTTACGCATGAACTGAGTCCTCCCCAAAGCCAGGGAGGCATAGCTGCTGCTGGCTGGCTAACATCTGAGTTAGGGGACTCTGAACCCTGCCCCTGCTCTTGGGATTTTACAGGCTTTTTACTAATTCCTGGAAAGAGCCCAAGGGGTAGGTTGGATTGAAATCAACCAGAATGAGGTTTGATTTCAGCAGTCTGAAACCTCACCCAAGGGCACTCGACAATAAAGACCTCGTTGAAAGCAAATTGCAGGGAATAAAAGTCAAAGGAAAGAAGGAAGAAGGAAAAGGCTGGATGGGACGAGGGGGATGGAAGAAGCAGCTGTCACAGAAACTGCCCACCCCCAACAGGTGGAGGCCTCGGGAAGCACTAAAGCCACAGAAATCACACAACTGGGGCAGAGACATATGACCTCCATTTCAAAACAAGTCATGACCTCTGGAGGAAAGGAAAGCATCTTCATGCCAGGGGAGATGTGTAGTGAAGGAAGGAGGGTCTGCAGCACACGCTGCATCAGACACATTTTCTGTGTCCTCAGCCAGCCCAGCCCATGGAAAATATGCCCCCAAAGGAGTATTTACAACACAGCATCTTAAAGTCGGCATTCTGAGCTTGTGTTCAGGTTTGCAAAGGCACACATCTGTTTCACCCTCACTTTTTCCATATCAATTTTGGTTATTTTTATGGAATGAAACAACTTTCCAGGAACAGCATGCCACTCCTCACCAGAGTGCCCATGTGAAACACGGAGCAGGGATGACCTGGCCACAGCCCAGAGGATGGGAATGCTTATACTTCCTTCCTCTGTTCTAGACCTGCAATCATGGTCTTAGCCTCTTCGCAATACAGGCCCCACCCCTCAGAGGCATGGACCATGGCTGGTCTCTAGGTCCCATGTACCCACTACATCCAGTGCAAGGAGGTACTGGGTGCTCAACAGGTGTTAGGCAAACACACAAAGAAACGGACAGAACTCAGACACACATGGCAAACCGCTGAGAGTTGGAAAAGTCTGAAAATCTGTCCTAGAAATCATGAAAGCTGAACATGATTTTCCTTCTGCAGCTCTCTGCCTAAGGAAATGAGTGTGAACTGCAAACAAACACCAACAAACACGTACAGGGCATCTGCAATCCTATGGCTGTGATAATGGGAATAAACCCCACTCTTGGCACATCAGCCTTTCTTTCCCAGTGTCCCACCTTGATATTTCCTCTGCCCCAACTGCTTTATCTGTTTGTTTGATCCTGTTGTGATCAGGAAGTAAATGCACAAGTCTGTTAAGATGATAATTCACAGTCTATGATGAGGGTCTATGTTAGCAAGCAGCAGAATTAAAAGGCTTTTCACATTATTCATACTCTGTAACTTCCCAAATGTATTTTAGGAAGAGCTTATAATAATCTACAAAAACACAGTGATGGCAAGTGTCATCCACGGGACACCTTAGGAAGAGCCTCCTGTCATTTTCACAAAAGGAAACTGGGAGCTGGAGAGGTCTTCTGCCCAGAGTCATAACGCTGCATAGGTCCCTCTAACTTCTCATACTCACTCATTTCACTCCCCCGTGTGCGAATGGGGAAGAAACCATCATTTGCCATGTGGCATAAGCTAATGCTTTACTGGAAACTGTAGATTCTGACTGCCCATGGGATTACAGTTTATCATTACAATATTCAACGACTTGATTTTAACCAACACTGGCAATGTTGCTGCTCTGGCTTTGGTGGGTCCCCTGGAATAGGCCCAGGGATGCTCAACCCTGCCCCCGTCCTGAGTAAGTACTGGGCGTCTAAGTACCAGAGGTGGGTCCCCACTCTACTGAGGTCTGAGTGCCAACTTTGGTCTGCTGGAAATACTAGAGGAGTGGGATATTTGGCCACTCTTGAGATCTCTGCTCTTCTTTTACGAAACCCACAGGAAACCCAGGGGCAAGGGTGTGAGAGGTGATTCAGCTAGAAGGGGTAGCCCTGCCTCTCTGGGCACCGTGGAAGGAAGGGAAGATGGGTAAAGAGGAGTTAAGGGTTTTAACAGAAAAGGGTGAAGGGCAGGGAGATGCAGAGGATGGGGGAGATGGGACACATGAATAAACAGATACAGCAAACAAACCCCAGAGGTGGTGACCAACCAGGCAGGGAAGGAAATGCCTCTCACCCACCTCATCACCTGGGTTCACCTTCACACAGCAGGCCCTCAAATATATGCTGGATAAAACTAAAAAGAATGTATCAACAACAGCTTGAGGCTTTGTGGAGCTGGAAACCATGGTGCTGAGTGCCTTCTCACTGTTTCCCTACTAGATGGGAGCTGGAGGCAAGGATCCCAGGCAAGAAAAAGGTGCTGTAGCACGAAGAAGGGAATAGAGCAAAAGTTAACTGACTCCTCTTTCCCCACCTTCCCCTCCTTCCACTGTGCTCCTTCGGCGGGGAGGGGAGGGGGTAAACTGCACTGACCCAGGCTGCTCTGTTTAGGTCTCCTGTGCCCCAACGATGGGCAAGAGGGTCCTGAACGGGCGCCCTCCCATAACTGAAAGCACACACCAACAGTTACCCCAAACTCTCCCCACTATGTCACCATTAGGCAACTGTGCCCAGCACAGCCAGGCTCAACTGTCAGTCAGGATTAGCCTCCCTGATATGAGACCAAGGCAGAGCTGCACCTGGTACCTGCTGTACCACAGTAAACACGTCTTTCATTCCTTCTTCAAGTCAACCAACAATTCTCAACTAGAGGCACTGCCCAAATTTCCAGATGGTTTGTGCTACAAGTTCCCTGATGAGCTAGATGTTTAGAAAAAGAATATTTCCCCAGAGAACCAGTGTCCTGTGTACACTTGAGTCGGTCAATAAAAGCTTTCTAATCCTTTCTGGCTTTGAAATACAGAACCTTGAATGCTGTATCAAAAGAATGAAAGATGCTGCCAGCCAAATTTAACTACCTGGGCTCTAAGAAAATGAATCAAGTCCTCTTTGGAATGCCTGAACACATCTCCTTCCCCTAAGAGGTCAATAACACCCTGACTTTCCCTCAGGGGTCCCCTAAGAAGACCCTCCCTTCTGAGGTAAGGGATCTGCTCAGCATGGTGGCTGCAGGCAGTCCTGCAGGGGCTGGGGTTTTGAGAACCCCAAGAGCTAGCCAGCCCTCACAGCCTTCCTTCCATCAGCAGAACTTCTAGGGAACTGCCGTATCCCTCCTGAGGACATTGCTTATGCCGCCAACCAGGATGCCCTAACACTGTTCTTCCCATATTCTCCTGCTCCACCCCCTCTCAAGTAAAGGTCACCCTGAGGATTCTGACTCACTGGAATACAGACCATGATTCCCAAGCTGCCTTCTTTTCCCTCTGCCTTTGCTCCCATTTCCCTAGCAGGGAAGGCAGACTGTCTGTAATGGAGTGAGAGACAGAACTCGCACGTTTACTCTGCTGTCCTTCCCCTGAGGACAGTCCTGTCCCCACAGGCTCCACCCCTTGAGCAGCATCCTAGGGTAAAGGAAAAGGCTGCATGTGAAGAGGGTGGAAGAAGGGGACAGGAGGGGACAAAGCAAGCCTGCAGGAGGAGGTAAGACAGGACAGCTCTTTTCCTACCTATGCCAGCTCCATACCCATTTAAGCTGGGGACTGGGGATGCAAAGTGCAGTTCTGGCATCAAGGAAGGAAACACGAATCAGCAAGAAAAGACACAAACAAAAAAGGACAAAGTGGAATAAGAGCCACATTAGAAGAACATACACAAGGTGCATGTGTGGGAATTCAGAGAGAAGGGAGGCTTTGGGAAGTCAGGGATGCTTCACAGAGAGGAGAGGGGTAATCCAGGACTGGAAGGCTGCAGCGAAGCACAAGCACAGGATGGCAAGACAGCAGGGTGGGCTCGGGGAGGAACTCACCCCTGGGTGAGTGCAGGGAAGGGGACTGCAGGGCACAGGGACATGGCTGGAAGGGTGGTGGGACAGAGAACAAGGGAGAAGTCTACAGGGTGGGCACATCTGTTTTTTTAAACAGGGAGTAGGGCTGTAGCCTGGTAACACCCAGGAAGATGCAAACACTGAAAGACGGCACTGGAATGGCACACAGAGCAGGGCAGAGGAGAGTAGCCCTGGAGGCAGGGAAACCAACTAGGAACCTAGTAGAACAGTCTAGGCCTGAACTTCAGGAATGGGGGCAGGGAGGGGGTACTGGAGAGAAAACTTGCCCTGCCAGCTGGTGGGATGGAAGGAGCTGAGAGTGAGTCTGTTTCCAGCCTGCACAACTAGGTGGGAAGCGGTGCCACCCACCTAGAGAAGAAACACAGTAGCGTTAGGGGGAGGCAGGGCAAATGCCATAGGACACACCTCCCTATACTCCAGTCAGTCCTTCCAAGCAGCCCTAGGTGAATGGCAGTGCTTAATGCCTCATGGGTGCTTCAGCATCCCCAATTTAGTGCCCCAATCTCACCTGCATCCAAAAGTTGTCTGCAGCAAAGTTGTGATTCCCACGCAGAAGAAAATGGTCCCGATGAGCTGGCTGGTGGCCCACTGGTCATATCCCACACACATGGCATCGGCCAGTAGAAAGGGCACTGCGATGGTGCCGCTGAAGCACGTCAGGTAATGCTATGGGTGACAGGGAGACAGAGGGGAAAAGAATAAACCCTTCTTTGTATTTTTTCTGATTTTACCCTAACTTTGCCCACCCCCCTGTTGTTTTTAGAAAGTTACACACATGAAGAATTTGTTTTTTTAGGTACACACTCTTATCATATGCCAAATCATCTCTGTTTTTTGCATTTCTCCTTTCCATTACATTTTCTTGTCTTATCACTAACTTGTATTATTAATTATTACTTGCATGAATCCAGACCAGCACAAAGGAAGTACTCAATACAAACACTGGTAGTGTTTTATTTATATAATTCTTACTGGGAATATTTGCTTTTTTAAAATACTTTTCAGGGCTTCCCTGGTGGTGCAGTGGTTGAGAGTCTGCCTGCCGATGCAGGGGACACGGGTTCGTGCTCTGGTCCGGGAAGATCCCACGTGCCGTGGAGCGGCTAGGCTGCTGTGAGCCATGGCCGCTAAGCTTGCGCGTCCGGAGCCTGTGCTCCGCAATGGGAGAGGCCACAACAGTGAGAGGCCCGAGTACCGCAAAAAAACAAAAAACAAAAAACGAAACAAAATGCTTTTCAGCATCAATTGCTAAAACCATAGGTCTTTTTCCTCTAATCTGTTAACATGAACCGTGTGGCACTGAACCATTCTAGTTAGTCATGCTAGATTTTTCTTCTGGGATTTGATATGCCAATATTTTATGTAGAATTTTACATCTATGTTCGTGAGATAACTCGTCCATTTTTTTTTTTTAATTCTTTTAAGTCTGGGGATTAAAGTTACAAGCTTAAAGATTAAAGTTACAAGCTTCATTGCACAAGGCGTTTTCCATCTTATTCTATGGTCTGGCATTGTTTAACAGCAATCAGGGAAGGGCTAGGGTCACACAGTAGCTGTGGGAATCCTCCAGAAAGAGCCCATACCACTCTTCCTTTAGGGCCCCTCCCCCATTCCTTGTGGCCCTGGCAGGACATTCCAGTCCTCACTGCTCACTTCCCTTCCTCCCAGAGGCCTGCCTGTTCAGTTCCTACTTCTGTTCTGCAAACTTCCTACATTTCTTCCAAATAGTTCCCCATCTCTGCTCATGTTTGCCAAAATGTGCTGCCTGCAGCCCATAAAGCCCAACTGTGTAACACTAATAGGTGTCTGGTGAGGGGAAGAGAACATTCTCATTCAGGACTTCCCAGAGCTGCTCACAAGTTTAAGAGTGCTGTGCACTGTCAAGAAGGGCATGATGCACACAGGGTTTCCCAATCTTATCTGAACAGGGAAGACTACTTCTAGAAACATCTATAATATAAACATTTCAAAAAACGAGTTTCTTGAATCTGATTCCAGATACTCAGCCCTAGGGAAATTATTTGCCAGGACCAGTCAGCTCCTTTGGTTATGTCTTCTTTATTAGATGCCTTTCTGTCCAGGTTACCAAGTGCTTTGATATGTAAGGGAAGGGGCCTGGAAACTGGACCAAAGCATCAGCTCTCAGCAGGTACAGCTCACCTCCAAGTGAATAAACCTCTCTGGATAACGGGACTGATTTTCTCAGCATGAACTGATCATTCAAACTTAAAGAATGGAAAGTGAAAGCTCAAAACCAAGGCAAACACAGTCCAGGGGTATGTGTCTGGACAAAGAGCCTTCCATGTCATCCCCTTTCTCCTAAAGCCCCACTTCAATCGTAAGTGGGAAAAGGGAGTGGTGGTGGTGGGGGGGGGGAGTGGGTATCAAAGATTTAGGAGTCCTGCATCAGCTTGTGTCACCTCTTGCCCCATCCCCCCACCCCTCCCCTGGCAGCTTCCCTGCTGTGCTCCCACTGGATATTGCAGCAGACAAAGCAGACACCACCAAGGCGAAGTCTGCCTTCCTTTAAAAATAAGATTGAAGCCTCCACATTTATGCCCTGACCAACACAGCTCTTCCCAGTGTCACCCATATTTCATGGCAGAACTGACGGTGACTGTGGTTGGTTAACTAGGAATAAGAGATGAACACTAGCCCTTCTTTTCTCTATTCTTTTACCTTCTTTTTTTTTTTTGCGGTACACGGGCCTCTCCCGTTGCGGAGCACAAGCTCTGGATGCTCAGGCTCAGCGGCCATGGCTCACTGGCCCAGTCGCTCCGCGGCACATGGGATCTTCCCGGACCAGGGCACGAACCCGTGTCCCCTGCATCGGCAGGCGGACTCTCAACCACTGCGCCACCAGGGAAGCCCTCTTCTACCTTTATCTTCCCTCTATTCTCCCCTTTCCACACATCTATGATCTTTTTTCCTTACTTCCATGTCATTTCTCTTGCTTATTCCCTGAACATTTTCCTTCTTTCATTCCATGATTAACCTACTCCTCCTGTTTTCTTCCTTTCACTGTTATGAAGTTCATGTTAACAATTCCCATTCATCATTCTTAAAAGAGTAATTTAAAGTTGTCAATAAATAAAAAATAAAAATTGAATTTTAAATAATCCAGACAGACAATTCAAGCATCTGCTGGTGGTTATATTCCAAAGGAATCATCTTACCTGCAACCCCAGAAATATGCACAGGTACCATGGAGGAACATCTTCTATGGTGTAAATCATGTCCGATCTCTGGGGGTCAAGACTGCCCGTGCTATCCAAGGTCTCAGCAAGAGAGCTCTGTGAACGAGAGGGAGAAAACAAGTTGTTTAATGAAAGCAAGGACTAAAGTTAACTCAGCACAGGCTACTGTTGCTGAAAAACAACTTTATAAAGTGTCTGTTGCTCTCCTGTAAAATTAAGCCTTGGTCACCTCTGACACAGTGTCAAGCACACTCACTTGGTGGGACAATCTGCCCTCAGGATTTGGGGCTTCAGCATTCCTTCCATCAACTCACACCCAAGAGCACCCAACTTGCTCAGAGCTTCTCCCCAAGACTGGGCACCCACTGCATGGAGAGGGATGCTCCCAAGGTTGAGACCACAAAGTAATCCTTGGCATGAGCTGTCCTTGGGTGGTAACCCTAATGAAGCAATGTTACAAAACGCTAACCACTTTCCAACAGAGAGCACTAATCTGTCCCTCCTACCCCATTCCATCCCTGCAAGGAAAAAGACTTCTGTACCTAAACACCCTTCTTTTAAAAACACTGCTGCTCAGACATAATGGTGAGTGAAGAGAGCAAAGGTATACAGATATGATGATTCAAATTTTGTTTTAAAAAACAGACTAAAAATGTATTTATACTTTAGGGGACTTTTTTTCTTTTCTTTTCCCCTCACCATTACTAAAGATTTTTTAAAATGTTAAGCCTTGCATCCTTTATAAGCCAGAATCTTTACAAAGACCAGACACTTTAGGTTATAGTCTAGACATTTCCAGTCAGCTTCAGCTTCAGCATCACTTCTGAACTCATCCAGTATCTGAGCCAAACTGAAAACTCGGGGGTTCCCCCATATACCCTCAATACTGCTCTAGTTTCTAAAACCCTACAAACCATTTTTTGGAATCCAAGATGTGCATTTTCTTTAATAACATAAAGTGCCTAAGAGGAAATAAAATTAAAAGATGTGTCACAAAAAAGATAAAGATGATAACATTCTGATCCTTGGCCACACCTAGCCCAATTTGTACCCTCTGTCCAATGGATCTGATCCACAGAAAGATGCTGACTCCTTATGTTTATCACTCCATTTTTCATGCACAGGGATTTGGGGGCCAAATACTCTTGAACGAAAGAAGTGACACAATTCAGCCTTACCTTCTAAAGCCTAAAGGTAAATATCTGATGTAAATTGACATCTTATCTAATCCAAATGTGAATTGAATATGACCTTTCGGAAAGAACTTTTTCTTCCATTCAAACAATGGATACTGGCAGATCTGCATTACTAAATGGGTTTAAACATATTATATGTGTCGTTTAAAATCTGTTTGTAGCGGTGGTAGAGAAAGTACACATGGTGAAGAACTTGATATGTGGTGATGTGCAGTAAAGGATGAACTCAACAGGTCTGGGTTGCCCAAACCCTGCACATTTCAAAGAGAAGTTTGGCCCTTGCCTGCCACCTGGAAGATAACCTCTGTGCTCTTGGAATATCCTGT
The DNA here is from genome assembly GCF_949752795.1 of Hyperoodon ampullatus. NCBI lineage: Eukaryota > Metazoa > Chordata > Mammalia > Artiodactyla > Ziphiidae > Hyperoodon > Hyperoodon ampullatus. The sequence goes on along the minus strand of NC_136927.1, from coordinate 56,042,463 downwards.
CTCTTAAGAGTGTATCTGTTTACCTGAATGAAGCCTTGAGCTGCCCTTCATAGATTATGCTAACAATGCAACTGATGATGGGGTCTTGGGCCACATGGTATCAGTTTGACTCCAGAGGGCCTGGCAACACTCCTTCAGTGTTGTCACACTTTGTTTCAGGGGAAATTAAGCACTGCTCACATGACTCCACTAGGAAGAGGAAAACCGAAAGCTTGCTCTGTGTCTCCTAGACCTTGCCCTACATATTTTTTTCCATTGATCTTAATCTGAACCCTTTCTCTCAAATAAGTTGTAACCAGGAGTGTAATAGCTTTTCTGAATTCTGAGTCCTCCTAGCAAATCACTGAACCTGATTTGGGACTCCCAAATCAGTCTTGGAAATCCCTAAACTAAGCTGACCATTTGCTGATATGATGCAACTATGGATACTGGACTCACTATAAAAAGGACAATTCAACACTATCATATTACCTACAGGTGAGGAATGTTACTGCTTTCAAAGTAACAAAAAGAAATGTCTGAAAACAGAGTATAGTAACACTACAATTACTAGATTAATACAATCTGTTACAATAATGTTATATGCATTATTATTCTAATGATTCCAAAATGACTAGTTTTAACTATAAAACAGATGAACAGAAATGAAAAGACTGCATCTGTCCTCTTTCAGGCCTCGAAGGCTAAGATTAAGATGTGTATACAAACATATACATATACTGTACACACACAATTTTTCTTAGTAATGAGGGTGGTTCTACAACTCAGAAATGGAACTAATGTAAAATGTCCACAAATGGTATTAAGAAAAAGTAGGGAATTGTGTGGTCAAGGGGATCAGTGAACCCTCCTGTCAGAAAAATGCTGCACCACCCTTCCCAGAGACAGAAGGAGTGTGTTTGGTCACTGTGGACCATGGTACCACATTCTGTTATCACTGCATGAACAATATGAACTCTCTTAAAACTGCAAAACAAAAAGCTCCAACAGCAAGGTTTCTTTAAAAGATGACTACATTAATAATTTGATGATGTCATCTTGAATAGGCTTTTCCATATTATTCTATGGTCTAAGATAATCTAAAGAAAAAGGAAATTACCTGTTCTTCAAAGATTAGTGAACTCAGAATTCAGTTATCTTGTTGGAGACTTCTTAAAAGATCGTTAATAACCTTTCCAATCTCTCCTATGGCTATTTATCTATTTATCTATTTAGCACTTTTAAGTCACTTGTAGTCTTTTTCTCTAGGAAATAATTTCCTCTACAGCAGGAGTCAGCAAACTCTTTCAATAAAGGGCTATGTAGTAAATATTTTAGGCCTTGTGGGCCATATGGTTCTGTCACAAATACTCAACTCTGCTATTATAGTGCAAAAGAACATTAGACAATATGTAAACAAATGAGTTATAGCTGTGTTCCAATAAAACTTTATTTACAGAAACAAGTGTTGGGCCAGATTTGGTTTGCAGGATGTAGCTTGCCAACCCTGCTATAGGGTTTCAAATTGATTATCATAAAGTTGTAGTTAATATTCTCTTATACGCATTTCTTATATTTCCTTTCACATTGCTAATATGCATTAGTGCTTTCTCACCTTCTACCTTAATCAGGTCCACCAAAGATCAATGTCACTGGTCTTTTCAATAATCAGTTTTTGAGTTCTAGTAAAACACTGAGAAAGAATAAATATGACACAAATCTACAAGGGCAAAGAAAACAGTAGAAAGAGAAATGAGAATAACATATTTTGGAATATGCAAAGCATTTGTATGAGCTGTGACCCATTTAGGAGAGGAAAGGAACCTAAAACATCGGTGCCTGGAGAGGGAAGGTATAAAGAAGCAAGTTAGTTGACCAACAGAAGCCCAGAAAGGTTCTATGCTTGGAGGCACAAGACAGAGTAGGGATGGAAAGAAGATGGGATTTAACTCTGCAAACCGACCAGACACCCTGTTGCCTACTGCTATCTTCATCCTACAAGACACAAAAATGTATTGTTTGAAGAATACAAATCAGAAACACCTCAGACTGAAGAATGCTATGTGGGGTTAAATGCAAGCATGAACAGCGGGATCCTCATCTGCTTCCAAATGCCAGAAGCCAGGTTATATACCCAGAGGAGGAGACTAGAGGATTTCTTTCTAGAGGAAATGATCAGCCTCAGAGACAAGACACTGCCATCTATAGACCCTACAGTGACAAGACAGCTTTCCCTATTCAGTGGAAAGGCCCACCAGTAGACAAACTTCATCTACACACAATGACCCAGTCATATTTTTTATTGCCTCACATTCCTCCAAAACTAAGAGCCAAATAAACAGAGGAAATAGGGTCCATGTAGTAGAAAGAAAACATATTGGGGGTGGGGGGGAAGAAACCTGTGTCTTCACAAAAATAAAAATATTTTGAACCTGGGAGGAGAACGTTGCCATTTTAAAAGCTTTAATCAGCAAATAAAAACAAACAAAAAAAAAAAAAAAAAAAAGGAAAAGAGATCTTAAAAACTAAAAACAAAATAGGAAAAAAAAATACAACAAAAGGGTTGAAAGTCAAATATATGTGCTCAAAATAACAAAAAGACAAATACGGGGACTTCCCCGGTGGTCCAGTGGCGAAGAATCTGCCTTCCAATGCAGGGAACATGGGTTCAAGTCCCACATGCAGCAGGGCAACCAAGCCCGCATACCACAACTACAGAGCCCATGCACTCTGGAGCCTGCACGCCACAATTACAGAGCCCATGCACTCTGGAGCCTGTGTACCACAACTAGAGAGAGAAAACCCACACACCACAACTGGAGAGAAGCCCGCACACTGCAACGAAGAGTCCATGTGCCACAACGAAAGATCCTACATGCCGCAACTAAGACCTGATGAGGCCAAAAATAAAATAAATAAATAAAAATAAATAAATATTTAGGGGAGGGGGAGGAAAAAAAGTCATGCCAGCATGACAGAAGCAACCAGCCTCGTGATGCCCCATCCCAAATCTTTGAGCATAATAAAAAGGTTGTTTAAAAAAAAAAAAGACAAGAAATAATAACAATTTTTATGGAAAAAAACAGAATATAGGAATCAAATAAATAAGAAAATTTCCAAGAACTAAAGGATATGCCTACAAATTAGAAAAATGCACTAAGTACTCAATAAATTAATGAAAAAGGATTCAGATATTTTGAAAACTCAATAAAACAACTGTATTAAAAAATTTAAGAACAAAGGGAAATAAAACGTGAGTTGAAAGAATCTGGACAGAAGGGGGAAAAATAGAAAAATGAAAGTGGTAGGAGCACAAGAGGGAAGAGACAACATGAAAAAAATGTAAGAGAAAAAAAGATTAGAGAGACGTGATAAAGAAGGCAGACAAAGGAGATCCAAAATATGCATAATTGGAGCCCCCAAATAAGGAAACCAAAAGAAGAGACTGGAACAAAAAATAAAGATATAATTCAAGACAACATTCCTGAAGTAACAGGAGCCTTGAAGCTGAATATTGAAAGTGCCAGGAAAAACTGATGTAGGTCAGCATCAAAACTTATGATATGATTATTATCATATGATAGTCATCAAAGTTACTGATTATCAAAGATAAATAAAGAATCCATAGGACAGGCAAAAAGATCAAGATACTGACTTAAAAAAAAAAAACCAGCCTGAGTTCTTCATAGCCACATTCAACATCAGAAAATGGGAAAACAGCAAACTATAAGATATGATTCAATTATTTTCTTAACTTTGTATTATAGAATTTTTCAAACATATACAAAGGTAGAAGGAATATGAAATGCCTGCCCTATATCTATCCCCACTCCAGCTTCAAGATTTATTAGCCCTGTGTTCTTGTTCAATCTACTCCCCATACCATTCCAACTTTACTGGGGTAAGGGGATGGATTATTTTAAACTGAATCCTCAAAATACATAAATTTGCCCATAAACACATATGTATGTCTCTTCAGCAGATAAAGACTTTTAAAACGAAGCAAAGGGCCTCCCTGGTGGCGCAGTGGTTGAGAGTCCGCCTGCCGATGCAGGGGATACGGGTTCGTGCCCCGGTCTGGGAGGATCCCATATGCCGCGGAGCGGCTGGGCCCGTGAGCCATGGCTGCTGAGCCTGCGCATCCGGAGCCTGTGCTCCGCAACGGGAGAGGCCACAACAGTGAGAGGCCCGCGTACCACAAAAAAAAAAAAAAAAAAAAAAAAACGAAGCAAAATACCATTACATACTAATCAAATTAACAATTTCTTCATATCACCTAATACCCAATGCTTTTAAAAATCTTTTCATATTGCATCAAAACTTTGTTACAGCTGATTTATTTGAGTCAGGATCCAAACAATGTCCCAAGGATTTTACATCCAGCCGAACTCTCCTTCAAGGCTAAATGCTATAGATAAATTCTCATCCAAAACTATTCCCATGATCCAGCTCCTCTCTTGTAAACTACTATTATAGTGTTACTTCTCTAACTTCAGTGAACATATCAAATCACATATGAATTGTATGAAAATGCAAATTCTGATTCAGTAGGTCTTGGTTGGGGCAGAGATTCTACATTTCTAACATGTAGGTAATGATGTCAACGATGTTGGTGCATGGACTACGCTTTGAATATCAAGGGCCTAGAGGATGAACTTGGGTCAACCCAGAAATTATTAGGGAAACCAGCAGAAGGGCTGTCTCAAATTAACTGTAGAAATAAAACTAAAAATAGGGATTAGATGTATAAAATGGATAACTAATAAGAACCTGCTGTACAAAAAATAAATAAAATAAAATTCAAAAATTCCAAAAAAAATAAATAAAACTAAAAATAGGGATTAGATTGCCAGAATATATAACTGTCACATGCACCAAAAAGATAGTCATTACAATTAACAAAATGTGAGAGTGAAAAGGAAAAAGACAAGCAGTAGAGTAAATTAATTGTCATCTAATATAGCTGGAAGTCAAAGGATGATACTTGAAGCTAACAAATCAATTATAATGATGGACAAAAGTAGTATTTCTGACCAAAATCAGATAGTAGAGGAGAGAAGGAGCAAAAGGAAGGAAGGAAAAACACTAATTTTGTTACTGTTCATGGTAGGAAACTAGAAGACCATGAAATAAAGGGTTAAGTATATTGTTCTATAATTATGATTACATAGGTGCCCACTAGAATAAAGTACAGAAGTTTTTAAATATCACAACTACACACAAATAAAACAAATAAAATAGATACTTGTCATTATCACTAAATGTAAATAGGCTAAACTCAACTATTGAAAGAACAAGATTTGAAGACCTTCTCAAAGCAAAACTCAATTCTATGCTGTATATAAGAGATACACCTAAGAATGAGCAAAGCTAAAGAAAAATGCAAATAAAGTCTTAATTATCTTCAAACAAGGTAGTATTCTAGCTAAAGAGCAATAACCAAGACAAATATGAGTATGTTTTAAATGATAAAAGGTACAATTCACCATAAACATGTTATAAATATCTATGTACAAATAAGAGAGTCGATAATTATAAAGCAAAATATCTCAGAAATAATATGAGAAATCTAAAAAATACCAATAATGGGAAATTAACCTCTCAATTTTTGGCAGACCAAATGGCAGGCAAAAGAAAAGATGTAATAACTAATAAAATATAACCTAAATATTTAACTCTCTTCAATTATCTAGAACACAAAAATTCACAAAAAATATTTGCAAAAATTCAACCATAAGGAACATTTCAATACATTCCAAAAAATAATACAAATAACATTTTCTGATCACAATACAATAAAACTGGAAATTAAAAAAACAGACAATCAAAAACCCTCCTCCAGGGACTTCCCTGGTGGTCCAGTGGTTAAGAATCGGCCTTGCAATGCAGGGGATGCCAGTTCGACCCTGGTGCAGGAACTAAGATCTCACATGCCACAGGGCAACTAAGCCCATATGCCGCAACTACTGAGCCCATGCGCTCTGGAGCCTGCACGTCACAACTAGAGAGAAGCCTGCGCACTGCCATGAGGAGCCTGCATGCCACAACAAAAGATCCCACATGCCGCAACTAAGACTCGACTCAGCCAAAAAAAAAAAAAAAGAAAGACCCTCCTCTAGCTGGAAATTTTTAGATGCCCCCTTAAAGGGCAAACGGGAAGAAATACGATCTAAAATAGCAAACTATTTAGAAAATAGAAAATTTATTAGAATTAAATATGAAAATCCACTGGATATAGCTAAAGCAGTGCTTAGTGGAAAATTCATAGTCTTTGCACTTAAAACAAAAAGACAAACTAAGCATATACCTCAAAAAATAATAGAAAATAACAGGAAAACCAATAAAGGAATAAAAAACGTATACATTAGAAAACAGAAAAGCATTTGCACTAAGTAAATCTAAAATTTAGTTCTTTTAAATTAAAAAAAAAGTCAACTAGCTAATCCAGGGAAATAAAAATGGAGCAATGTGGAAGGAGAAAGGACAAGCATAAAAAATCAGAAAAAAAGTGGAAATAATCACAGAAGGAATTAAAAAACATAAAAATCCATTTTGCTCAGTTCTATGTATATAACTTGAAAATTAGAATGAGTCAGATATTTAGAAAAAAATACTTTACCGAAACTGACTCCAGAATAAAATAAGTCCCAAACTGACTGATTCCTAAAGAAGAAATAGAAATTCTCAAAGGTATGTCAAAAAAGATACTAGACTCAGATGATTTTATAGGGAATGCTAACAAACTTTTAAATACACACACACTCAACATATTACATGTAATATTTATGTTTCATAAACAGACACAAATTCCCATGTTTTTTTAAGGAAAAGAACACTCCCCAAAATCTTTTTTTTTTTTTTTTTGCCAAGCCGTGTGGCATGTGGGATCTTAGTACCCTGACCAGGGATTGAACCCGCGCTCCCTGCAGTGGAAGTGCAAAGCGTTAACCACTGGACTGCCAGGGAAGTCCCTCCCCAAAATCTTTTGTGAAGCAAATATAATACCGATATCTAAACCTCCCAGGGCTTCCCTGGTGGCGCAATGGTTGAGAGTCTGCCTGCCGATGCAGGGGACACGGGTTCGTGCCCTGGTCCGGGGGGATCCCACATGCCGCGGAGCGGCTGGGCCTGTGAGCCAGGGCCGCTGAACCTGCGCGTCCGGAGCCTGTGCTCCGCAGTGGGAGAGGCCACAACAGTGAGAGGCCCGCGTACCGCAAAAAAAAAAAAAAAAAAAACCTCCCAAAGATGACACTACCCCCCCCAAAAAAACTTCAGATCAACCCCACTCATGAATATTAATGCTCAAATCCTAAAGAAATATTTATTAACAAAATCCAGCAACACATTAAAAAATAATAATATATTGTGATCATACACATCAAGAATGCATTGATGGTTCAACACTGACAGCCTCAGTTGTTGTTGAACTCTCTCTCAATAGATCATATTGAGAGATATTAGGAGGAAAATCAAATGATCATCTCTATAACACACAGAAAGCATCTGCTCAAAATTCAAAAGTTATACTTGATTTTGAAAGATTCAATAGATTAAGAATAAGGGGGCTTCCCTGGTGGCGCAGTGGTTGGGAGTCCGCCTGCCGATGCAGGGGACACGGGTTCGTGCCCCGGTGAGGGAGGATCCCACATGCCGCGGAGCGGCTGGGCCCGTGGGCCATGGCCGCTGAGCCTGCGTGTCCGGAGCCTGTGCTCCGCAGCGGGAGAGGCCACAGCGGTGAGAGGCCCGCGTACCGCAAAAAAAAAAAAAAAAAAAAAAAGAATAAGGATATTTCCTTCACATAGTGAAATGTATCTATTTAGGCCAAAACCACTACTATCATAATAGAGAAACTATAACCACTGAAGTCAAGGATGTCCACTATCACCCCCATTACTTTTACTGAAGGTACTAGCCAATGCTAGATACGTCTAGTAAAGAAAGTTCGTTTTCTTATTCTAGATAAGAAAGTAAAATTACAAGAATAAAAATTAGATAAGGCAAGGTAAACTTATCACTATTTGCAAATGACATGAATGTATACTTGGAAAATCTGAGTAATCAAATGAAAACAAGATATTCAGTAAAGTAATGGAATATAAAACCAATACACAGTCATCAACAGTTACAAGGTTTGTAGATATAATGGACAAACAAGTTTGATTACCAAAAGACATTAGAAAGATAAACTACCTATCAATAAACTTGCGAAATATGAAAGACATAAATGAAGAAAACTTCAAAACCCCTCCTAAAAGATACAAAAGAAGAACAGAACAAACAGAAAGACTTATCAGTCTTAAACATAAAGACTAAGCATCATATAGAGGCCAATTTTCTCTAAGCGAATTACTAAATCTATGCAATCCCAATAAAAACACCAATAGGTATTTTTGGGGTTGTTGGGGGATGATGAGGGTGATTAGACAAGCTGATTCTACAGCTCATAAATATGATTAGAAAAATTCTAAAAAAGAGCAACATGGAGAAACTAGCCCTAAAAGATATAAAACACCATTAGCCTACAATAAAAATATGGTACTGGTGCCTGAATAGACAGAACATCTAAACAGAATATAAAGCCCTGAAATAGGCCTAATTACATTGGGGATTTGGTATATGCCAAAAATATTTCATATCAGTTGAGGAAAAGATGAGATTATTCAATAAATGGGGTCGGGGTACTGGGTAGCCATCTGGGAAACAAAGCTGGAGCCACATCTTCAGAGTAATTCCAAATAGATCAAGTATTTATTAAACATAAATAACCATGAAAGTACTAGCAGAAAACAAGAAGAGAATTCTCTTCTAAATTTAAAATAAAAAAAGGCCTTTCTAACCATGGCTCAAAATCCAGAATCCATAAAAGATTGACTAATTTAACTACATAATTTTTTATCAGCTCTACATGGCAAAAATCATAAGCAAAATGGTGACATCTGTAACTCCTATCAAAAAGGGCAACGCTCTCCTAGAAATTAGTAAAAAGACCAAGAACCAACACTTAAAACTGCATAAAAGATATGAAAGAAAGTACACAGAAAAGGATATACAAGTGGCTCTTAAGCATGTGAAAAAGAGATGCAACCTGGACATATATACACTACCAAACGTAAGGTAGATAGCTAGTGGGAAGCAGCCGCATAGCACAGGGAGATCAGCTCGGTGCTTTGTGACCGCCTGGAGGGGTGGGATAGGGAGGATGGGAGGGAGGAAGACGCAAGAGGGAAGAGATATGGGAACAGATGTATATGTATAACTGATTCACTTTGTTATAAAGCAGAAACTAATAAAAAAATAAAATTAAATTAAAAAATTAAAAAAAGAGATGCAACCTCACTAATGAAAAATACAAGATAAAATTATACTATGGCAACCAAATTGAGAGACATACTACAAAGTAAATTGGCCCATACTATTCAGAAATGTCAAGGTAATGAAAGACAAACAACACTATGGAACTGTTCCAGATCAAAGGAGACTAAATATACACATTAATGGGACTTCTCTGGTGGTGCAGTGGTTAAGAATCCGCCTGCCAATGCAGGGGACACGGGTTCGAGCCCTGGTCCAGGAAGATCCCACATGCCACGGAGCAGCTAACCCCGTGCGCCACAACTACTGAGCCTGCATGCCACAACTACTGAGCCCACATGCCACAACTACTGAAGCCCGCGCACCTAAGAGCCCGTGCTCCACAAGAGAAACCACTGCAATGAGAAGCCCGCACACCACAACAAAGAGTAGCCCCTGCTCGCCACAACTAGAGAAAGACTGCATGCAGCAACGAAGACCCAACGCAGCCAAAAATAAATAAATAAATAAATAAATAAATTAATTAATTAATTAAAAGATACACATTAACAATTAGATGCAGTAAGTGATATTGATTTGGATCCTGGAACTAAGCTTTATCTATTTAACTCCTTATTATTTAGTTGTAAGGGACATTACTGGAACTGAGGAAATTCAAATGAAAATTATTAAGCTTCATTTTAAAATTGAAATTAATGAAATCAACTAATGATCAATAATAATTGTATCAATGTGAATATCCTAATGTTTTTGTTTTTAGGAAATATACACTGAAGTTATTTAGGAATAAAGGAGCATTATGTCTGTAACTTACTTTCAAACAGTTCAGAAATAATAGGTGTATATAGAGAGAATGATTTTTAAAACCATGAGATTATCTATTCAAGATATTAAAATTAATTTAAAAAATAAAAAAATTCCATATACATTTACTAACCTGGTGAGGTATACATTATGTAGGTGGGGTGGGGACTAGCAGTAGCTCACTGTCCATGCTACAACACTCTCGGATATGTGTGTAGGCGTGAGTGGAAAAGAATGTGGAATATACACACCAGACTGCCAGCTGCCAGTTATGTGGGGTAGACCAAGAATGGAGACAGCACATTTTAAACTGTTTAATACAATTTTGAACTGTTTATGTTAAACAAGTATGCTCAAGAGAACTTTGTTTTTCAAGACCAGCTAGTACTGGGATAAAAGGTAACTTAAAGAGAATCTGCAGGAATCATAAGTCAAAAAAGGTAAAAACTAAAAAACACTTTAAAAAAAATACCCTCATTATGAAGTTCAAGTCCTTCAACATCCCTAATCTAAGAGTCCCAATGATACTGAGGTCCATCCTATGGACTCATGATTGATGATTTGAGGCATTATCCTTCTCATCCTTTAAGGAAAAAAAATCCCTTTAAGCAAATTCCAAGATGAGTATCTTATACCTAATACCATATTAGCCAGCATTTATCATAAGAACTTCAAGAGTTTTAATGGACATCAGAAAAGTCAAGTTTTTAATAAAATAAGTGAATACATTACAATGAATTAAGAAACCCTGTGAATATGGGGAACGCAAAGGACAGGCTCTCTTGGCTCAGTTCTCTTGTCTCTTCTTGAATGGTCCATTCTTATTTCACAGTCAGGTGTTAGAGAGCCTTTCAATGCCATCTGAAAAGCAAGATCCCAGAGGGCAGCAACCTCTGGTGTGAAGTTTTCTTTACACAAATTTAAGACAGCAAAGGACCTAAACATTTCATTTTCTTCACCTTTAAAACAGGGATAGCGATAGCACCTTTCTAACAGAGCTGCTATGAGGACTAAATGTGACAGGTTGCTTAAAGCATTCAGCCAAGGGTCTGGATCCTTAGCACTATTCAACACACGATAACTCTCACTATCCTTGTCATTTCATAAGACAAGGAAAAAAAAGACCAGTAAAATAGGAAGATATTCTATTTCACTAGTATTCAAGGAAATACACACCTATAAAAGTTTAGATGATGAAAAAAATGTTCACCCAAACAATAAATGTCTAGCAGAAATGTGCTAACTTTAGTGTACTAGACATTTTTCCTGCCAACAGATCAGTAAAAGGTACAGCTACAGATGTTTAAAAACCTGAAGAATTAATGCTCCCTACTATTCATTTCAAAAGACAGCCATCACAGTATAAACTACATATATACAAAGGAATATTACTCAACCATAAAAAGGAATGAAATTGGGTCATTTGTAGAGACATGGATGGACCTAGAGACTGTCATACAGAGTGAAGTAAGTCAGAAAGAGAAAAACAAATATCGTATATTAAAAGACAGCCATCAACTCCTGGATAATGAACATCCAAACTCATGACAGCCTACAGCCTAGAAATTCTGGTGACTCTCTGATTAAGGCCCAAATAACTGAGGATTGGATGCAGCCCAACAAGTCTGTAAAAACAGAAGCACTTTGCTATAAGATGTGCCTCTTGGATGTTGAGACCCAAGCCAGACAGGCAGTGGGCCCCTCCCAGATCCTGCTCTGTGGAATGAGTCTCTGCTGCAGACCACAGCCACAACCATGGCTGCTCCAATCTGTGCTCTGAGGAGCAACTTGGAAACCAACACTGCAGGAATTTCAACCTATCAGCATGAATCTAGCTTCCACAAAACTTAGAATAGCTTGACCAAATAACAGCCATATTGGTCAAGATAGCCAAAAATGAAATTTCCATCTCCCAAACTGGAAAAGAAAGAAAAAGAAAAAGGGAGAAAGAGAAAAAGAAAGAAATCACAGACACAAAAATTTGATTATTTAAGAATTTCAATATAATTTCTTTTGTTCTTTATCATTTTCATGATTACACTGTAAACTTACTGCACTAATACCCAAGCTGGGTATTATAATTGTATATATCAACTTCTAGTGGTCTGTTACTAGAATACACAGTATACACTGTTTACAGTGCAGTACAGTGGTTCTAGAATATAATGCATCATTATATAAGTTGATGATAGTAAAAATAAAATCTGTTTTAAAAGTCTGTCAAGTGAAACTCAAATGAAATTGAGAAGTCTTAGGGCTGCAATGCAGTCTGGAAATGCCATGTTATCATACTTTTCATATGTGTTAGGCACAGTGGCAGATACAAAGAGAAAAAGAAATCAAGGCATGTGGACCCTCTCCAGGCAGCTCTCTCCTGGCTTCTATGAACATGGTCACACATTCTACGGTCACATAGACTGGCCTGTCAAGCAGAGGGGATGAGGTGGGAAAAAAGATTCTCCCACTTCAGAGTGATTTTCAAAGATCTTTGTCCAAGGCACTTTCACAGTCTACATAACCTATCTACTGGTGTCTCCTATTTACTGTACACACGGTATGTACCAGGCACAATGCTAATAACTTTATATATATTACTTCATTTAATACTCACAACAATTTTAAGACAGATGCTAATATTTTTATACCCATTTTAGAGATGAGGCAACTAATGCCCAGAAAGCTTTAGACCCCCTCAGGGTCTGAGTCATATTAGCACCCAGACCTAACACTTCCCTCTGGCATCCTGGCTGAGGTTTTAAAAATATCTAGATAAAGACCTCTACATGGTTTTCACTTTAATGTTGCCATTAAAACAATTAAAGATTAGTAACTTCTATTCCTCATCACTCCTTCTATTTCCATTGTAAAGAGAACACACACACACACACACTCAGGAGGGTAGAGACAAAACTCCAGATGGATATCCGCTTCCTTGTAGGGGATCTGGGACAGCAGTGGTGGGTGAGTGGCTGGGGCTGATGCAAGGGGTACCTTTTCTGCGATGCCATTTTCTGTCGTGTATATTGCCATGAGCTCGGTGTCTTCATTGTCCTGTTCACCGCTGGACGTGGCACCTCCATTGATCACCACCTGAAGGGAAACACTTCATTTAGAGGTTGTTTTCACCCTGTACACTCTGTTGTATGAAAACATTTTCCCCCAAAGAAAAAAACCGCATTTTCACTTATCAGATTAGCCAAGTTTTAAGTTTTCTTAAATGAAACTCCTGACAAATGCACGCTGCACCAGTGATCACACGTGTTTTTGATGGAGAGATGTACCATGTGTCCTACAGAGTGAGGCTGCATGAATGGGGGTCAGCTGAAGGAGACCAGAAATGCAACACCCAAAGGAACTACAAGGAGTAGGACCCCCAACAGCCTCCATGGACAAGGGAAGCTTGGCTGAGAGGACAAAGCTGCAGTTTCTGAGCGGGTGAGAGGCATTCTGAGCTGCCTTGGTTAAGATCCCTTCCCAGGTAACGCCTGATAACAACTTACTTCTATGTTCCTACAGGGAAGAAATGTGCCAGTTAGAGCAATTCACGCACTGCTGTTACCCTAACTTACTAACTTATATTTCTCACTGCAGTTAAATAAACTAGCCCACTGGTGTGTGCCTTTCCTTGTGGCATTGGAGGGATGTGGATGGGCAGGGGCTGTCTATGGCAACAAAGTTGAGTTTCTGGGCCCTAAAGGTATGGACTAGAAGTTATCCTGAGAATCAAAAGAAAACACCTGGGCACCCAGCAGGTCATGACCCCTCTTTATGCCTACCCTTGGTGAGATAGAGCACAGTCTCCTTAGGTCCTGGCTGACTGCAAGAACCTTAAAATATTTTTAGTCTTTAGCCTAATGATTCCATTTTTAAGAATCTATCTTGAAAAAAATAATACTGAATGTAATTATATGTATGAATAACAACACAACTACATTTTTTAAATACAGAGGAAAAAAAGAAAAACCACACAAAAAGTTTAAATTCTGGTGTTATAAAATACACTAAGGAGAAGTAAAAGATGAGTGATGGTGTAAGAGAAAACACGGTGCAACACATAACAATGATCGGTGTTAGTAATTCAAAAAGAACACCTGCAAATCCGTAATACAAATAACCCAAAGGATAGGAGTCTATGATCCACAGGGAAAAAAAAAATTTAAATATTCAATGAGACACAAAAAAAGCTGTTCAACCTTACGTAAAATTATAGAAGTGACAAAATATAATTTCATTTTTTAACATAAATTAGGGGGAAATTTTAAAAGATGAATCTGGTGTTGACCAGGGTGTAGGGAGATTATGTTCTTGGTGGAATGACCTTTGTGGTGGGGAACTTAGCACTGGGATTCGAAACAGGCATTTTCTTGGAGCCAGCAATTACACTCACGGAAACTTATCCTCCAGAAATATCTATGCAATATCTATGTTCAAGGTTGATGACTGCAGCATTATTTACAATGCTGAACACTCAGAAAACCTTAAATGTTTATCAAAAAGAGAGACGTCGTTAAATTATCATATATCCGTTTCAAGAATAATATTCAGCCTTTTTTTTTTTAAGTTTTTAATTTTTTGGCCCTGCCACATGGCTTGCAGGTTCCCCAACCAGGGATCAAATCTGGACCCATGGCAGTGAAAGTGCCGACTCCTACCCACTGGACCACCAGGGAATTCCCAATATTCAGCCATTTAAAAGAAGAATAAAACTGGGCTTCCCTGGTGGCGCAGTGGTTAAGAATCCTCCTGCCAATGCAGGGGACACGGGTTCAATCCCTCACATGTTGCGGAGCAACTAAGCCCGTGAGCCACAACTACTGAAGTCCGTGAGCCTAGAGCCCGTGCTCCGCAACAAGAGAAGTCACCACAATGAGAAGCTCGGGCGCCGCAATGAAGAGCAGCCCCCACTCTCCTCAACTAGAGAAAGCCTGCGTGCAGCAACGAAGACACAACACAGCCAAAAATAAATAAATTTTTTTAAACATGGGCACTTTATGTAGATTGACCCATTTAATAAAAAAAATTTTTTTTAAGAATAAAACTGATGTACTGACAAGGAAACAAGTCCAAGAAATACTGTTTTTTTTAAAAAGCCACAAAACAGTAAGCCTAGAATTATCCCAACTATGCTAAATAAAATCAAAATTTAATATCCTCTCTACGTGTCCAAATGTTTGGTTAAGGATCCAGAAAAGTCACAAACTACTATGAAGGTTGCCCTAGGTGCAAGGAGTAATGATGGGCAGCTTTCATTTTTCATTCCCAACCCTTCTTTAGCACGTGGATCTTTTATAATCAGTATATTTGTGTGTTAGTTGATACTGCTTTTTAAAATGGCTAATAAAAAGATGTACACCAGGGACTTCCATGGTGGTCCAATGGGTAAGACTCCGTGCTCCCAATGCAGTGGGCCGGTGTTCGACCCCTGGTCAGGGAACTAGATTCTGCATGCATGCCACAACTAAGAGTTCGCATGCCACAACTAAGATCCAGAGCGCTGCAACTAAGACTTGGCGCAGATTAGATAGATAGATATTAAAAAAAAAAAAAAGACGTACACCAGTACACCAAAACAGTAACAGTGACTGTCTTTAATCAGTGCGGCCATTTTCACCCTCTTTTTCCCTTTATATATTTTGATAATTTTCTCTAATGAGGACAATTTATTTTTGTAACAGGGAAGAAATTAAAAAGACTAAAGATTCAAGCAGCATGGCTTAGACTAACTAAGGCAGTCCAGAGAGATTTCAATCCACCTATTTTTGCACTTGAGGAAATCAGGCCAAAGAACATTTTAATTTCTTATTCAAGGTCATATAGATTATATAACCCAAGTCTAAGGCTAGTTTTAAAGTATTCCAAAAATCTCAATTAACTAGTACATAATTCTTACAGGATAAAATATTTTTATTTCAAATAAAGAGTCGCTTTTAAAACTCTCTCTAAGTCATGCTATAGCTTTTTACACAGCCGACTGAGTTTGTGGCATTTGTTTGCCTATAGAACTAGTTGCCAGCAGGATACATGCTCCTAGCCAAGTTCAAGTCCACAACATAAAACTCTAACCCACTATCACAACCATGCTCCAAGTCATATCACAGCAGCACTCAACCCACTTAGAAGCCAAGAGGTACACACACTCAGGATGAACCGTCTTAAAACAACATTTAATTACTTAGTCATCCGAAAAACCCAGGTCTGATTTAAAGTCCTATCCCAGCTAAAACTAACCATCTACATTCATCAATGGTTGCCGCAGAGAACAAAACTGCTTCATGGGTATGGGGTTTTCTTTTGGGGTGATGAAAATGTTTTGGAACTAGGCAGAGGTGATGGTTGCACAATACTGTGACTGTGTTAAATGTCACTGAATTGTTCCCTTTTAAACTATTAATTTTGTTGTGTGAATTTCACCTCAATATATTTTTTTTAATCTGTATATGTGTCACCAAAGAGTAGATTCTGGCAGGAGTCAGCAACTCTCACTCCTCCCCTGACTTATGATCCAGTGTGCCACATCTGGCTTTGGATGACATGCTGACTGCAGCAGGAGAGTGGAAGGGTGGGGTGAAGTAAAGGGGATGATGACGGAAACAGAGGCAGGCAGACCCTTTATGAGGCAACTGCCGGACAAGAAGGGACAGTGGCCTGAGCCAAGGTTTTAACAGTGCTCTGGGAAAGGTAGTCTGGTTCAAGAGAGAGCTAGGACATGGCCTTAATACTGCCTGGGGACTGCCCAGACAGGAGCCGTAGCACCACAGCACCGCAGCTCTGCAGGGCGAGTGCAGGGGGAGACACCACCACAGTACGACGGGCAACATCCCAGGCCTGGACTGGATTTTGGGGGCAGAGGGGTAAAGCATCTGGGCTGCTGTCCAGTTCACTCACCCAGGTGGCCGGTGGATGGAGGTGCTGGTCCCAAAGAGATTTGTGTAGGGAGAGACAGAGAGACAAACTGGTACAACAGAAGTTTGTAAGTCAATTCAAAATATGTTTGATCCATAGAAATCATCCCATAAAGAAGCTTACTTTCCCAGGCCAGTGTGGGAAGTTTATTCAACTGTAAATATTATTGACCTACGATTTCTAACATATTTCCACAGGTAAAGCCATCCCTGGGGACCTCAGAGCCCACCTTCCATCCTGGAAGTCTCATGTTCCAGAGCTGAGCCACTGCCTCTCTCCAAGCCATCCTCACCCCTAAGAGAGGAAAATGCGCCCCTTCTTCCCAGGCCCCTGCTCCATCAGCGCTCCAACTGAGGATGGGAACAAACCTAGAAGGTAGGAGGTTCTGGAGCAAATGGGAGATGAAACAGGTTTTCACTCAAGGGAAAGGGGAATTCAGCACCAGAGGGAGGCCAAGGCTATAGAAGAAAGGGACCACTGACCTGCTGTGTCTCCTGTGTCTATGTGCAGGGAGTGACTAAACATCACTGAAAGTAAAACACTAGTTGTTTCACTAATATTTTCCCTTTGGCGTATTAAATTAGCCACTCTAATTGTCCATTTTCTTAAAAACATGAAATTTAATTTTAAAAATCAAATCAGTTCTTCAGGAAACACAGAGTTTTTTTTTTTTAAGAGAAAGAGATTAAAATGTTGCTGATATTATGAAAGCTCCGTATTTTTGAACCTCTAAATATTATTTCAACTGGGAAATAAAACATGTCTTGGAAAGCTTTTTAAACTTAATAAAAATGGATTTTCTTTTGTGTTATTAATAGCATCACAGATAACAGAGGGAAATCTTGGTATCTTTCATCTCAGGGAACTGATCATGTTTTTCTTTAAAATATATATATATCAGCAGATTATTTAAAAAATTTTCAGGAACCATGTCCTTTCTCCCCCCAGAACTATTTGAAATCAAACTTGTGGCTTTAAATTTTTTTCACCTAAACTAATATTATACAATCACTCAATCAGTTTAGGAAAGCAGGTTCTCTCTGCCTAAATTTGTCCAGTTGGTTTTGTCTCCAACAAAAAAAGGCTATGCTGCCTTTGGTGCGGGTATGTGTCTACTGCTCAGTAAATATGTCTTTCTTGCTTATGTGTTTTATTTCCACTAAGACAATAACGTTAAAGTATTTGTTTCTGAACAGTAATCCTGAGACGGTCAAATTGTATAGGAAGCAGGAGTGACAGGAGTCCCACACTGAGCATCATTATGACAGCAATGCCAATTTATACTGACAGCTGGATGAGCCTGTGTTACTCATACAGAAGGTAAAGGACGCAGGTACCAGGGAAACCCAGTACCTCTGATCAGAACGCTCAGAGCTCAATTTATCACCTATTGCAGATCTGGTGAAATTTACCCACCAGTGACTGTCATGTGTCTGGTAGTCAAGTGAGCCATTTTCTACTAAAACAATCACTTTCAGAGAGGTAATTAAGGTCCCCAAATTAACTGCTTTCTATTCTTTTAATAAAAAGGTGGGAATTCCCTGGCGGTGCAGTGGTTAAGACTCGACGGTCTCACTGCCCGGGCCTTGGGTTCGATCCCTGGTTGGGAAACTAAGATCCCGCAAGCAATGTGGTATGGAGGTAACACACCTTATTCTTACCCCCCTACACACACCATTATTTCCTCTGATACGTGTATCTATACTACAATTAAAATGTGTTTTAAATAAGGATGATATCAAAGCGACTGTTTCACAGCCTTTAACCCAAGCCTCCTTTTAATGAACATAAAAATCTCCCACCTACCTTCAAATTATTTGAAACTTCAAGATTAACTGCCATGAAAAATAAATCAAAGTGAGTATAATACAACATATGCTAAACCTCCAGAGCTTGTCAATCTTAGGTTATGACACCCCAAAAGATTTAGCTGGTAAATCTAATTTAATGATACTGACCCTAAAGTTGGCAGAGGCAGCAAAGACCCTAATCTTATTTCCATTGCTTCTTCAAATACAGCAGCTCCCTGTGACACACCCAGTGGCTACGTGCAAGCAAAACCATCAGAAGCAACCAATACTGCAGCCAAAAGCCCAGCCAACCCTACAAGCACAGCCTCCTTCCCTTGCACTGCCCAGCCCAGCCCAGGTCTTCTTCGGGCAGCTCTGAATTTCTTCAGCCTTCTCCAGAAAGCTCCTGGGGCCACAGCAGCCAGAGAATCCCTCAGGGTTCCAGGTGTGTCCCACCTGCCCCCCCAGCATGACGTGTCCTTCAAGAGGAGTAGAAGGTACCTCACCTCTCTCTAAAGCCAGCCCCTACCCCAAAGGGCTGGATGGGTTGATGTGCCATCACTGGCTCGTACTGCGAACATTGTCTGTGCTCCTCCTCCTCCCACACACATCTCACAGCCGCAGTGACGGTGAAAGCTAATGTTGCTGGGCACAAATTCATGCCGAGCACTGGGCTGGGCACTTCACCAGATATCTTCCCTTCAAGGCAATGTTTGCAAGAGCTTAACGAGGTATGTCCCTTGGACGCCCCCCACCCCCCATCATCAAACTGACTCCAGTAAAAATCCCAAGGGCACCCAGCAGGTTATGGCACAAAACCCAAAAGGGGGCCATTGTCTTCCATTCTTTCCAGGAGCTAACACTTTATAGATAACAAAGCTAAATTCTCTGACATGCAAATATGTAAGGGCTACAAACCAGCAAGAAAAAGGTGAACATTCCAACAGGAAAATAAGGAAATATAAATGGCTCCTGAATATTTGAAAAGATGTTCAACCTCACTCATGAGATGCAAATTAAAACTAAACTTTTTCATCTATTAAACTGGCCAAAGGCCCAGTCTGACCCACGTTCCACTGGCAAGCCTGAAGGAAAACAGGCACTCACCCTGCAAATGGAGATGAAATGACCTCAACAGAGGTCACTTAGTTGTACCCCTCAAATTACCAAGGCACACACCCTCTGCCTCAACAATCCCACTCTTAGAAATTTATCCTTCTATTACATCTGAGTGAACTGTCATGTGCATGGTTATTCACTGCAGTGCAAATTGTAATAACAAAATATTAGAAACAATCTAGATGTCTATCTAGAAATAGTTAAATAAATTACGATACATCCATACCACAGAATGCTCTGGAGTTACCAAAAGAATGAGGATGTGCTTTATATTCTGACGTAGGTACATACAGAACATCATCCATGACATATAAGTGGCTAAAGCAAGAGCGGAGCTATAGACATAGATATTTAGATGCACACACGTGTGTAAAAGGGGATTTGCTTACAAATTCACAAACTATTTCTTGAAAGGTAGTGTGTAGGGAGAATTGGTGCATGCAAGACCAAGCAAGGGGCTTTTCACTCAATACCCTTTGAACTCTTAAATTCTGAATTATATAAATATATCACCTAATGTTTAAAAAATAAATACTAGGGGCTTCCCTGGTGGCGCAGTGGTTGGGAGTCCGCCTGCCGATGCAGGGGACACGGGTCCATGCCGTGGTCCAGGAGGATCCCACATGCCGCGGAGCGGCTGGGCCCGTGGGCCATGGCCGCTGAGCCTGCGCGTCCAGAGCCTGTGCTCTGCAATGGGAGAGGCCCCAGCAGTGAGAGGCCCGCGTACCCCAAAAATAAATAAATAAATAAATAAACAAATAAAAATAAAAAATAAATACTAATTTAAAACTAGAACTTCCTTTCAGGACCAATTAAAATTATGGTACATCTTCTAAGATAAACACCATGTTGTTGTTAACGAGGACGAGGCAAATGCACTTGAACTTTCTGGGAAAGAGGTCCAGGGCACCTTATTAAGCACAGTTTAAAGCTGGTTACAGACGGTCTGCAAAAGTACCAGCCCATTTGCGCATACACACACGATGACAGGAGAATTACACACCCTGCTTCACAACCATGTATTAATGTGGAACCTTTTCCTGACCCTCACCACTGGTTCCAACATGAGAGCAGGACTCCTTCCATCTGGACTTCTTTCTTTCCTGGTTTCTAGAATATGGCCACAAGGATGAGCCTTCAAAAGGAGATGGAATGGGGCAAAAAAGATTCTCCCCCATCTTAGTGCAACTTCCAATGTTTTGGTGGAAAAACTCTGTCAAAGTATTTTGACATTTTAGCTAAACTAACCACTAGTTTCTCCTTATTCTCTTATTTATTGCACATTTCACAAATGCCAGGTACCATGTTAATAAGTTTTCATATATTTTCTCATTTTATCCCTGTGACAACTCTGAGACAACTCTGAGATGCTATTTGCATTCCCATTTTAGGAAACTGATACCTAGAGAATTTAAGTAATTCCCTCGGGGTCTGAGTCACATTTGCAATGCAGACCTTACTCCAGACCTCAAGCTCTTTCCTTCAGGATTCTGGCTGAGGCTTTAAATAATATCTAGATAATCACTCTGCAGGTGCCCACCCTTCCATGGTCCACATACTTGTGCAGGCCTTTGAAGAAGGCTATCAGAGGATTGTTTCCCAAAGCCAGTTAACGTTTGTAAAACAGTCAATGGCTTGAGTCTCCCTTCTGATCCTCCCATCTGCCTGGGTTCTGTGGTTTAAGAGGCACAGCAGAAGTGGAGAAGGGGAGTGGAACAAACATGTATTCACTGCATACTGTGTATGTGATCTGATGCTGCTATGTGTAATCTCATTTACTTTTCAAACATCCCAGGTGGCTGTGGCTTCAAGGATGAGTGAACGCATGGTTTCTCATGGGTATCAAGGGGTAAACTGAGACTTACAGTTAAGGCCCCAAAGCCACATCTTTCCACGCACCAAGCTGCTCCTCCATAGATGGAACCAAATGTGATCTCCCCCTCCTACCCTGGGGCTATTGGTTGACGGCAGGCACAGCTCTGGCCAGCAGTGCTACAGGTTCTCCCTCAAACTGCTATGTGATCTAGGAATTTTCTCTGCAACTGTAACTTCTAATAGCCTTGTGTGCCACTCTGACAGCTGAGGTATTTCGGATCATCACTACAGCTCAACAGAGATAAAAGGGGAGAGGTGAAGAAGAGAGACATTCACAAAAAATATAAATGGCCAGGAACATGGAAGAAAAGTTTTCCATCTCAGTAAAATTCAAAACTAAAGCAATTAGATTTCACTTATCGACTTGTTGATTTTTAAATCTAACATCTAGCATTGGCCTGTGTGCACAGTGGTGGGGTAGGGGGGTGGGTGGGGTTCTCTCACATAGCTGCTAAGAGTATAAACTGCTACAATAAGGTTAACATACACTAGTCTGTCATTTATAATAGCAAAGAATTAGAAACAACCCAAGGTCCCAATGAAGTTATAAGTTAGGTCCATGATTTGCTATCATGTCACCACTATAAATTATGTATTTCAATGACACTGATAAGCCAGGATATAATATGAAGTTAAAGGGTTTTATAAAGCAGATTGTATCTGTGTGTGTTTGTGCGTTTGTGTGTGTGTGTGTGTGAGAGAGAGAGAGTGAGAGTGAGAGTGAGAGAGAGAGAGAGAGAGAGAGAGAGGGAATTTTATAGAATACCCAAATATTTGTTTCAAGTCTCTGGAAAGAAATACACCAAAATATTAGCATGTTGTTTTTCTGGCTGATGGGACTTTAACTGATTTGGTTTCTTCCTCATCACACTGTTTTATGTTTTCTAAATTTTCTGCAGTGAACATATTTCTTTTCTAAATGAATTAAGTTATACAAATAACAAAACTGACAGAAAATAAACATATACAAGCTAGAAAAAAGGTACAGTGAAAGAACACGTTGGTTTTCTTACTACTTCCATTTCATTGTGACAACAAGCGTGGGGAGAAATACAGATACTTTAAAACATGTAAAATGTAAAAGGGGGAGGGGGAATGACCAGGTAATTACTACCATGCAACTTCCCACAGCCTATTTTCCTCCTCAATTACTTTATTAAATCCTAACAGGAAATAAGCTTTTTCTCCAACAGAATTTTGGGCTTAGATTGTGGTAAAGAAATCAATCTGAAATATCTTACCTCTTATCATTAAAGCTCAGGAGACTGCCTACCTAGCTTGGGTGAATACAGGTAATGAAGGAATGGAGAATTCAAAGCTGGGGGTGTTCAGCAGGTGTAAACACCTAGAAGAAAAAGAACTCTTAACTAGTCTAGGAAATGCAAAAGACAGGCAGGAATGACAATGAGGGGTGGGAAAGGAAACAGACTAGGAGGCAGGGAGGCTGTCCTGGTGATCCTGGCAAGAAATAATGAGGACCCAAAGCAAGCAGTGGCAGCAGGGATGGTGCTGATGGTGGCCTTACAGGGCAGGGAAGACAGGAAGCTTAGGCTACTATGTCTGTTGCATTCTCCTCACGTCTGGTATAGCTTGGAGCACAAAGCAAGCATTGAATAAGAGCAGATGGGACAAGATGTCCTTCAAGGCCCAAATTCTATGGATCTGGCCTCACACAACACAAGTAAGAGATAATCAGCCACAATGCCAATCAACTTTGTAAACCTGCTCTAGGAGGTGACTGCAGCAACTCTTACTTTAAGATAGTTCATGCCAAACTGTAGGTGTCCCAATTATTAGATGGGCATTTTGTATTACTAACATCTCTCATTTCATTTAAAACTACCAAAACTCCATTCAAATGAAAAGCTGCAATATAAGAAACTATCTGAAACTCAAAACCAGAGCAGAAAAATTAATTTTTAAAATATCAAAAACTCTAGAAGGAAGGAAGAGGTAAGGAAAAGAATCTCTTAACATACATAAAACCTTCATTTGCATCCTATATTTTCAGTATTTTTATTTTAAAGCATATATTGGCATATCCCCTTTCTAAAATAAAAAAATTTTCCCACACATACATTTTTAAATAGAAAAGCCTGCTCATTTTGGCTGTTAAACTTTGACCTATCAGCATTCCCTCCCCTAAATCATGGCCATTATGCAGTAGATTCAAGCTCTTATCTTACAGAAAGAGGGGAATTAAACCAATTCTCTGGGCAGGCTCCAGGAAATACACTCTCTCTTCATCCTCTTCTTAGAACGACACAATCTCAATCCCAATTTCTAATTATTAAGAGAACCTTTTCCAAAACAACTATTATTATCATCCAACTAAAACTTTCAATTTTAAGATCTAACAACTCTGAACTCTCTATTTAGGAAATGTACAAGAAGGAACTCCACAGCACCTGGTATTAAAGTCATATGAACAAAGACATGTTCCAGGCTTCCTTATTCACTCTTTTTAAAAGGACTATTTACACCAAAAAAAAATCTTGTGCCTTCTTTTCACTGCTGAGAATGAGCATGTTCAAATCTGCCATCGCAGAGTCAGGGGCCCAGGGGAATCAAAGATGAGGTCATCAAGAGGACGTGACCACCAGTTGACCCTAGAGCTGGACCTCGGCAACTGGAGGCTCCCCACCCCCGTCCTTGGAATGTACATTCTGCCCACTTCCCAGAGTGCGAGCTGTTCCAAGGACACAGCTTTGAGAGAGCACATCCAACAGGGGCCATCTGGATGGGATACATGACTGAACCCTGTTGAGGCCTCTGTATAAACTTTAAGATTCTGGAGGGGAGGTGTGGAGATCTACTCCTCTTGAGGCCACCCAAGACAAGCCTTGCCTGTAAGTTCCCTTGCTTGTTAAACCTGCCACCTACCAATCTGGAGAGTCTGCCTCTTTCTTTGGTCTCTCCCTGTCCTGCATGTTTCTGAACTAACACCATTATATGGTTTCTTCACCCACCCCTCCCCATGTCTGCCAAAGTCACTTCTCTTACAAGAAGAAAAGACAAGAGAAGTGAAGGGAAAGAAAGGGAAGAAAGGAGAGGGAAGGAAAGGAGAGGAAGTAGAGGGACGTGACAGGAAAAAGGAAAGGAAGGAGAGGACCATCTGTCTCCCTGGCTGCATCCTTACGTGGGCACAGCTCTGAGCTGCTCACCACCCCCTATAGCACACCCATCAGGCCACTGCCCTGAGGTCTCAGATCTCTTCCAGGAGGACGTCTCACCTCTTCTTTATAAAGCTGTTGGCCACCCTTCCCCCACCTTGGTGCCACCCAAACCTCTCCCTCCTGGGTTAGTGGTTCTTCATATACTTTCTTATGCCTGGACCAGGCCTCTTTCTCTGACTTCCTTCCAATATGGCACACGTGTAAATTTACAGGAAGAAGAAAACCCATCTGTAGTAATACAAAATGGGGGAGGGAGGGGAACAAATTGTTTTCTGGTCAATTCCATAACCATGCAATGCAAAAATAACTTTTATCTTCTAAATACTTTACTGTATTTTCTAAATTTCCTAATGTGAGCATGGATTACTTTTATAATCAGAGAAGGGCTTTTTTGTGTATGTCTAATAAAACATATGACTTTTGGAAAAGTTTCTCAAGAGCCAAAAATGTTTTCAGCTATTCATATGCTTACATTTGTTTGTAATTAAGCTGACCATATATCAGCCAAACCAGGACTCTTGTGAGCATAAAGGGGAACTGTAACAAGAAGTATGGACAACACGCATAAACCAGGACTGCCCAGCAAACCCAAATGTTATAATGCCTGTGTGTGTGTGTGTGTGCGTGTGTGCGTGTGCGTGCGTGCGTGTGTGTGTGTGTGTGAGAGAGAGAGAGAGAGAGAGAGAGAGATCTTTACAATCCTCTTCCTAACTGTGAATCAGAAAGCTGTTTTCTGTGCTAGAAGATGCCAATATAAATCATGTTCAGATCTGATTTCAGATGGTCATTCTCAGCAAAAGAAGGAAGACCTGCTTCCTGGCTGCTAGAAGACAAAAGGGAAAAGATCTCAGATGCAAAGGAATCATGACTTTCCTGACTGTAAATGAATACAAAGCATCATGAAAGAATACAGAATTAAAGATTCTGCTCTATCAGTTCATTACTTCCCCAAAACAACTTAAAAACAAACAAAAAAAGTACCCTCTGTTCTGTTTGTGTGTCTCTTTTTTCACGGATGGGTGCCACCATACACCTAGGTGCCCTACCCCAACCCCTTCAGGTCATTCCCGACTTCCTGTTGTACCCACATCCAACCCAGCACCAAATCTGGTCACATCTACCTCTTCAGCACCTTTCAAAGCTGCCTTTTCCTCATCCACCTATCTTTCATCTTAGATGCCCCCAAGGACCCCAATTCCCAGTTTCTTGACCCCAGCAGGACTGCCAAACCCTTTACCCAAATGCCTTTTCAACATCTTGAGCCCCAGAGCCCCTGCATCAGCCTTAATTCCCTCCTCACCCTACCTAGGGACCATGGCACATCACTGCAAGCCCTCACTGTCCTCTTTGGTGCTCACCTGGCTAAATCGAGCAATCCATCCTTACTCCTCATCCACCTGGCTTTCACAGCGCTTTCCTCACTGACTGCAAACACACACAAGAAGGATGCCATTCTCCTGCTCAAACAATGACCTCTCTTGAGGTCTCCCTCCCACCTCAGCCACCACTCCTTACCTGTCCCTCTTGCTGGCCCTCCTCAGCCTCCATACCTCCAAACACTGCATCTCCTCAGTGCAGGGCCCTCAGACCCCCTTTCTCTCTTAGGTGCATCTACCCTCAGGAGATGCCATCTAATTTCTTGGCTTTAAATACCATCTCCACACTGCTAACCTCCAGTGAATAGCTCCAGCCCACACTGCTTCCCTTACCAGCTTTCTATCCAGTGTCTCCACGGCCAACACCAAACTCATGACAACTCCCTCTGCCTTGCTCCATGTCAGTACTTGGCCAGTTCACCTCCAAGATGCTCAGGGGAAACCTGAAACCATCCTTGCCTTCTCTCTCTTGCCCCTACCCTCGTCTAGTCCATCAGCATCCAGGTCAGCTCTCCTCCAGTGCCTGACCACTGGTCACCACCCCCACACCGCTGGCACCCTGGCTGGAGCCTTGTCAGCTCACCTGCTCTATGGCAGTCACCTCCTGAATGCTCTTCTGCTCCCCTCCTTCAGTTGGCTTCCCATTCGGCAGCCACAGGGATCCTTTAAAACTAGGCAGAGCATGTCACACCTCCGCTCAAAGGCCACCAACAGCTTTTCATCTAGCTCAAGAAAAGCCAAAATCTTTACCAGGGCCAATGAGGCCTACACAGTCTGTTGACCCCGCCCTACCCTCTGTCCAGCAGCACCACCTACTCAGGGTTCCTCAGATATACCAAGTGCCTCTTGCCTCAGTGCCTTTGCACTTGCTGCTCACACGACCATGACGGGCTTCCCTCAACTCCTTCAGGCCTTTACTCAAATGCCATCTTCTAGTGCAGCCTTTCCTGGCCACCTGAAAGTTCAACACACCACCCCTAGCAGTTTCTATCCCTCTTCCTGGTTTTATTTTTTCCTTGGTACTTATCAATATCTAACACCTACACATTTGACTTATTTTTAGTGTACATTACCTGTCTCCCCTGCCAGAAGGAAAGCTCTGTGAGGTCAGGGTTTTTTGCTGTTTAATTCACTGCTGTTCCCTAGACCCCTGAACCTGAGGGAAATACTGAGTGCATTTTTTAAGGGATAAATTAATCAACAGTCTGCAAGTCTTGAATCACCCTTATCTGACTTTATGTTCTATTCCTCACTATCCCCCTCCCTTGATTTATTTTCTTCACAGAATTTGTCACCAGCCACTACATGATCCTTCTGCTTAGTTGTTTATTTTTTGTCTCCTCTCACCACCATCAGGAGATCAATTTCACGGCAGTAGGAACCTGTGTTCCCAGAGCCTCACATGGAGCATCTGGGAAGGAAAGAATTCCTTTCCTTCCTACTCTCCCAGATCAGGTCACGATCAGTTCCCACCTGAACTGCTCTAATACCCTAACTCTCCTTCCAGTCTCCAGACCCTTCCACTCCCAGCGTCCACAGCAGGAATTCTCTACCCTAAAACTTGAATGCAACTGATTTTGCTACAACCGTTCATGAGCACCCCCAATGTCCAACCCAACTCCGCTGTACTGTTTACACTGAACTTGTGCCCAGAGTGAGCATGGTTCCACTGTTCCCCCAGCCGAAAGGCCCGCGTTCGCCCTCCCCTGGACCTGCTACACCCAGACATTTTCAGGACTCTGATGTCATCTCCTCTGTGGCTGGGCAGGGGTCCCTCGTGGGCACGCTCACAGCACCCTTACTGAATTCAAACCCTAACACTATGGTTTGTTTGTCAACCTGCCATACCTCCTGCTATATTAGAAAAACCCAGTTTGGTCTACCTCCTGCATCTTTCTTTCCTGTGTATCTCCTTTACTACTCACACAGAATACTTCACTTCTGACACTCCTGCTACCAAATGTGTAGGGATTTTTCTCCACAGCAAGCAATTCTCGGTGACACCAGCTAGGTGTTCTATTGGGTTGGCCAAAAAGTGCTTTTGGTTTTTAAGTAAAAATGAAAGATACATCTTTCATTTTCACTAAGAACTTTATTAAACAATGTATTCAAACTTTTGTCCCACTACCTTCTGCCACTTTTCAGGCAACTTCATAATTCCATTCTCCCAAAACTTTTTATCTTTTTGAGCAAAGTACTGTTGCAGGTGCCTTTTACAGTCTTCCAGGGAATTGAAATTTTTTCCATTAAGAGAATTTTGTAAAGATCTAAATAAATGGAAATCCAAAGGTGCAATGTCTGGTGAATATGGTGGATGAATCAGAACTTTCCAGCCAAGCTGTAATAGTTTTTGCCTGGTTGTCAAAGAAACATGCAGTCTTGCGTTATCCTGATGGAAGATTATGCATTTTCTGTTGACTAATTCCGGACGCTTTTTGTCGAGTGCTGCTTTCAGTTGGTCTAATGGGGAACAGCACTTGTTGGAATTAATTGTTTGGTTTTCCGGAAGGAGCTCATAATAGTGGACTCCCTTCCAATCCCACCATATACACATCACCTTCTTTGGATGAAGACTGGCCTCTGGTGTGGTTGGTGGTGGTTCATTTCGCTTGCCCCACGATCTCTTCCATTCCACATTACTGTACAATATCCACTTTTCATTGCCCATCACAATTTGTTTTTAAAACGGAACGTTTTCATTACGTTTCAGTAGAGAATTGCATGCGGAAATATGGTCAAGAAGGTTTTTTCCACTTAACTTATGTGGAACCCACACATCAAAGCAATTCACATAGCCAAGCTGGTGCAAATGATTTTCAGCACTTGATTTGGATATTTTGAGTATGTCGGCTATCTCCCGTGTGGTATATAACATTGACTCTTCTCAATTAATGTCTCGATTTGATCACTATCAACTTCAGCTAATCTACCCAATCATGGAGTATCATCTAGCAAGAAATCTCCAGCATGAAACTGCACAAACTACTTTTGACACATTCGATCAGTCACAGCACCTTCTCCATACACTGCAAAAATCCTTTTTTTTTTCATTTCTGTTGAGTTTTTACCTTCCTTGAAATAAGAAAGCATAATATGCCAAAAATGTTGCTTTTTTTCTTCCATCTTCAATATTAAAATGGCTACACAAAAATTCACCGATTTTGATGTCTTTTTTTAAATGCACGCTGATATGACAGCTGTCACAATATAATCTAACAAAATAGTTTGGAATGAAGTTAAAGAAAACTAAGTGCTACTAGAGCCATCTTATGGAAAAAAACGAATGAACCTTTTGGCCAACCCAATACAATTTAACTCAACTCTGATACTGTCTACCTAGATGGAGTGTCAGAGCCCACAGGTTAAGGGCTCAGTCCCACATGACTAGTGCCCCTGCTACTTCTGATACCAATCTCAAGTAGTAACCCCAGCCTTACCCACAACTTCTGTCCAATTTGTCTACAAATTGGAGGTTCCCACAACCCCCTCCCCAGGTTTGATTAATTTTCTAGAGCTCACAGAACTCAGGGAAACACTTATGTTTTACCAGTTTATTAAAGGATATAATAAAGGATACAGATGAACAGCCAGATGAAGAGATACAGAGAGTGAGGTCTAGGAGGGGCCTGAGCACAGGAGCTTCTGTCCCTGTGGAGCTGTGGTGCATCACCCTCCTGGTGTGAATGTTTTCACCAACCTAGGAGTTCTCCAAACCCTCTACTATTGGCTTGTATGGAGGCTTCCTCAAGTAGGCATGATCAATCATTAACTCCATTTCTAGCCCCTTTCCCTCTCTAGAGGATGAGATATGAGGCTGAAAATGCCAAGCTTCAAATCATGGTTTGGTCTTTTTGGTGACCAGTCACCATCCAGAAGCCCACGCAGAGTCATCTTATTAGAACATGATGCTCCTAGTGTTCTTTTCACTTAGGAAATTACAAGGAGTTCAGGAGTTCAGAAATTACACAGGGGTTCTGTGCCAGGAACCAGGGGCAAAGACCAACTTATATATTTTCTATTACTTCACACCCCAACTGGGCTGTAAGTAGCTTATTACCAGGTTTGTGTGGTACCCACCATGTTGGGGGCATTATGGGTTCCTAACATTATATGGCTCTGAAGAAAATACACTAGGGAAATCTAAAACAAATAGTGGATTTGTATGGACACTGATGAGTATTTCTCCCATTCTTTGATAAAATTGAACCTAATAAAGTTACTCCTCTGTCCATAATATCTCCAGACTGAATGATCCACTCTTGGCACCCAAGAGAGGAGACTCAAATATTCTCACAGAGCCTATTAGAAGGAGAGAAAATAAAAACTTAAGACACCCTAAGCACTTCGCCCAGCCCAGAACTGGGTGGTGGAAACATCAGACTGTATTATAGGTGGGCCTTTGCCAACAGTAAGTTTAAGCTATTTACTTGGTTTTCCCTGGATGCCCTTCCAGGTTCAGAAGATACAGGAGCTACCAACACAGGAGGACTGCAGAGGCAACACATGACTTTGTCCTGGCTGTGCTTCCCCGGCTGGTGTCCTTAGGGTATGGCAGTTCTTCGAGACTCTTTGTTTTTCTGGTTCTAATTTCTTGCCAGGCTGCGTTCACCCCTTACACATTTCCTAGCTGCCTTTAAAAGCACACAAACTTGCCTAACAAGATTCCCATGGGATAAGGAGAAGATCTTTTGCTATCCTTCTATTTAATATCAACACTGATCATATGATCTAATTTCTATCAACCTTGGGGCTTTGCATGTCTCTTGTTCTTAATGTGATCTATTCATTATTCTTCCTCTATTTATGGACTTTTTCTTTTTCTCTTTATTTTCATGGGGTCTTTCTTTTATTTTGTTTAAAGACATTGTGATTTCCTCCCATAGGAGTTTTTTAAAAATCAGAACTTGTAACATTTGAGGAAGCAGTTATCTAACACAGGATGCCCACGTGAGACCCTGAACACACACCCCACCAGCAACCCACTCGAGAGACCTTCCCCAAACCTGGTTCTGAGGAACAGCCAGCTTTGGGTCCCACTGCCCCACGTCCCTGCACTCCAGCACACCAGTCTCTAAATATCTTAACAGCCAACCTGAGGCCCAGCTTCAGACTCCAAAGCAAACAAGGAAATAAGAGCCTGCATTTTAGAGTCTAGGAAGGCCCTTACCAGCAAGTTTTTAGAAAAGCTGACTACTGCAACTGAGGAACTGGATTTTAGATTTTATTTAATTTTAATTAACTTACATTTAAACAGCCAGATGTGGCTAGTAGCTGGTAGCACAAGAGCTAGAAAACCTAGGGGCGGCACAGATCTAGAGAAAAAAACGAATACAGAGCTGCCCTATTGGTCACTCTTCAGTGTTTATGTTTTGGAAAGCCAGGAAGAAGTAAGGCCCTAGCAGGCAGTGATGCCCTGGTGTCAATGCTCTGAGACACCCACATGTGGGCATCTCCAGCAGTGAGGTCCTCAACTCTCCTTTCTTCCTATTTCAGCTCTCTCCCTGGCAGCAATATCCACCTCTTCAGATTCAGCCACCAGCCATCTTAGCCCCAAGTCTTTTTAAAAATTTATTATTATTATTATTATTATTATTATTATTATTGCACTCCTGCTCCAGGTTCCACACCCCCAATTCCTAGAGGATCTAGGAGTTTCATCAGCATTTCAAATCCACAATTTCTCAAATGAAACCCATTATCTTCCATCTTCCCCATCCTTCAAACCTATGATTTTCCCTGGACTCCTTATTTTCTGCAAGGGTACCATCACACAACCAGTTTCCTTTATATAAATCTTAATATCACCCTTAATTCTCAGCCCTCAAAATCTCCTTGGCATCTCTTCTGTCAGCCTCACCTCCACTCCTACTGCACTTACCCATGCCTAAGACTTTGGTATCTCTCAGGCCTCCCTGACTCTCCCTGTCCTAACCTGTCCTCACCCCAATGAGTCATCCCAAAAAGAGTCTGGAGGCCTTCCAGTGGGCTCCTGTTGCACGCTATAGGAATCCCTACTGCAGTGCTCCTCTACTGTGCTGGAATTGTCTACTCACTGCTCTGGCTCACTCACTACTTGAGGGAAAAGAGTAAGTTGTAAGGTTTTATGCATAGATATGGGCCAACTCTTATACAGAATGTGTTCAATAAATACTTGCTGAATGATTATTGCAACAGATACCTGTTATGGACTGAATATTTTGTCCCCCCGTCCAGATTCATATGTTGAAGGCTTAACTCCCAACATGATTAGAAGGAAGGGCCTTTGGAAGGTAATAAGATCATAAGGGTAGAACCCTCATAATAGACTTAGTATTCTGATAAGAGGGAAAAGAGACACCAGAGCTTCTTCTCTCAGCCTTGTCAGGATCCAGTGAGAAGGGAGCTATCTACAAGCCAAGAAGAGAGCCCTCACCAAGAATCAAATCTGCTGGTACCTTGATCTTGTTCTTCCCTGACTCCAAAACTGTGAGAAATAAATGTTTGTGGCTTAAGTCACCCAGTCTATGGTAAATTGTTATAGCAGCCAGAGGTGACTAAAACAACACTTTTCTTTCTTCGTCTAATCGTGCCCTACTCCAGTTTGTTCTCAAGCACAACCTTTTGGGTTATTCCCCTGGTCAAAACTCTTGGAGAGCTTTTTATTGATGGACTAGAAACTTCCAAACCTCTTAGCAAATCATTCAGGAACCACCCAGAATCTAGGCTTCCAGCCTAATGGTTCTAACACCATTCCTCCACACCTTTCCTCTTCTACCCCTGACTTGGCTCAGGCTGATCCCTTCCTCTGCACTATCCCAACATGTTCCAACATTGCCTCCTTTCACTTCAAGGTCCATTTCAGCTGCCCCTGCGTCCAGGGCCCAACACAGCCAGGGTCCTCTCCCCACCTCAACACCTCCTGCCTCTTACCCACACCTCTCTTTGTCTAATGCAATCATATTTTCCATGGGAGATGTGTTTTAAAGTCAGCCAAAAAATCACCTATATTTGAAACTACCCTAGAGATTTTCTTAGGAGGACCAACCCTATAATCCAAAATACCATTTCTCAAATGCACTGAGGGGCCACATTATAGGGAAAAAAAAACAAAAACACAACCAGAACCATGAAGTCAGTCAGATGCTCACATGGACAAGTAGCTGGAAGAAACAAGACTGAGCCTCATTTTTCACCACTGTCCCACTGGAGCATCAGCTACAGCAGTTAAATCACCACCACTCCCAACTCTTTATTTCGAAGACCGTCCCCAAGAACATCTGTGAAACTCAGAAGATCAATGCCCTGTACCTGCTGTTAGTGCTGCTAATGTGCAGCTCCTGCCTTGCTCACTGGCTGTGAACTCCTTGGGGACAAGAGCCTATGTGATCCAACTGATATAAACTTTACTTAATTAACACATCATGTGAGCTAGATGCTTTGGGCAAATCCCTACATCTCACCTTCCCAAAGAACCACTTGGAAAGTTCTAAAGCCACTTTCACCTCTAAGGCTATCAGAGTCTATGAAATTAGTGTGTAGACCTGTGGTCCCTGAATGAGGAACAACAAGAGACAGACACACTTCCTAAGAGCAGAGAGGCAGCAACCAAAATAATCCTACCAGTTGGGCAGCGAAAAGGGACCAGCTCTAACCTAGCCTCCTACCTCTGTCTTATCAACAAGCAAATCATTCAAAATGGTCTTCTATCTTATTTTCTAAGTTTTCTTAGGGTAACAATTTCACTAGTGATTAAATATGGGCACTACTGTTCCTCTTTTTATTGTATTAGAAAATACTTTCTAACAAAACTTTCTACAACCCCAAATTCCAACAAATGAACTATTTCTTTATAAAAATTTTTGGATAGGCTTTTGTTTTCATCTGTTTTCCTTCTTTTATTTCACCTTCCATTTTCTCATAAGCTCGAGGGAGCCCACGTTAACACACTTCTTGGCATCCCTGTTCTAAGTCATCCTGATGATTCATGTGCTGACCTTAACAGCTTATCCCCTTGATATTTCGTCCTCCTCCCACTAGCTCAATCCCATGATTCCAACTCTATTACTCCTCTTTTTCTTCTCCCTTTTTAATGCCTACTTTTATAGCCCAAGACTAGAGTAAAAATTCCATAACATCCCTATATGAAACTGCTCTAGTGTTAAATTAACTTTATATTCACATTACATTTATGTCTAACTACATATTATATCCACATTCCCAGCTCCCATGTACTTGTAATCCTCGTGAAGATGGATCTGGAAATTAATGCTTTGAGGAATACTCCTTCCCAACCCCACCCCTAAATAACAATGGAGTTGGGAAAGCCCCAAAATAGGCAAGGCTAAAAACAGACAAGCCTTTTAGAATACAAGAAACATAAAGCAATGAATGGGCGGACACTGGGACCCACGAGACTCTGAGCCTGGAGGACCTCAGTCAGGCAGCTCCCATGGGAAAACAGGGACTTAAGGGTCTCCACACAAGGGGAGGACCAGAACCAGGTTCAGTGCTCAGGGGCCAGCGGGTCTCCTCACTCCTTCATGTTATGGTCTGTACCACTGGGGGAAGACAGGAAGACCTCCACCGTAAGACCAGGTTCTGGACTGGATCCAGGAAAGGAAAAGGCAAAACTATAGAGAAAAAAGTGGGGAGTGGCAGAGAGAGAGAAGAAAATCTCAAAAGAAACAAGGATTTCACACCAGATGAAAGTAGAACAATTGGAAAAATACGTTAGTACATTAGGGTCCTCAATAATTTAAATGTACAAACATTTTAAAACAAATACATACATACAAGAAATTTAGAACAAAAATAGGCAGACATAAACCAAATAGTAATTTTAGAAATAAGAAAATAATCACTGCAATAAAACTTCAACATAAACACATGACTGTACACAAAGAATTAATAAATTGTAAAATAACACTAGGGAATCCAGCCCAAAGGAAGCACTAGAAAAAGATATAAAAACCATGAGAAAGCAGTTAAAGAGAAATGGAGACAGAATGGGAGGCTCTAGTGTATAATTAATAGAAGTCCATTCAAGAATTGAGTGCAAAATACAGTTATTTTCAGATGTGCAAAGACAAAGGCAGTGACCATTCACAGTCCCTTGGTGTAGTTTAAAAGAAAAGTGAACAAAGAGGGAAGAAGAGTGCTACAAGAAACAACAGTGAACGTGAAAACTGATAACATATGTTGGTGAATTTAACTGCTAACTGTGCAATATCACAATCTGAATTCTAAAATAAGCCTAAAACTCTAGGCCATAATGACAAGGCAAGTGGGTGGCTAAGGTGTACTCAAGTTTTTGTCTCTCAAGTGGAGAAGGGTGAGGGTGAATGGTCTGCTGGGCAAATGCTGCAGGAGAGACAAGTCAATACTCAGGCATGAACTTTCCTTTTCACTTTTCAAAGATGCTCTAATTTAAACTTGGAAACCTGACTTATCTCTTCCTCTAGATAATCTGTGTCGACCTTAAGTCTTCAGTATAACAGAAAATCTAGTTTCAAAATTTCACTTTACAGAAAGAAGGAAAACAAGTAACACCAGTTGTAAAATCAGTGGAACATCTCTCTGAATTCACAGAGTAAAATTCAAAATATAACTGTAAATCAGGGCAACCAATGTACTTAAAGATGCCATGTTCACATCTTTCTTACTAGGTAATGCTTCAGTGAGGCAAATTCTAGGACCATGTTTTAAGGAATCCTAGAATGGTATTCTTGACATTAACCTCATTTCCTATATTAAGGGAAAAACACCTGAAGCAAGTTCCCTCTAAAGAGCTTTTTTCTTTTTTAAACCAACACTTTAGGTAACTTTATACACATCAAGTCATAATCCTACATCTGAAAAAATATTAGCACTGAATATAATGAATGTGTGTAATCAACCTTCTCTGACTGATATAACTTGTCCAGGTAAAATACCTCTATCTTGGATGCTACTGCCATAATACAAATCATGGACACTTGGGTTCCAAATAATGAATGTCATTCATTCATTCTTCGACCTTGAAATACAAGTCTGAAGTTGGGTCACAGGTTATTCCACAAAAACACATTTTTGGAGATAAAATTAAGCCTTCAACATCCTCCAGTACACATTAAGCGCTGGGCCTGTTTTACAATATTCACAGCAAGGCATGCTTCCTTCTTTGAGTTAATCCCATCAGGTGACTCTAGGCAGAGCCAAAACCACTGTCAGCCAACAGGGTTCCCAAAGCCTCTCTCCCGTGACAAGCATTTGGTTTTCAAATGCCTTAACCTTCGCTGAAAACAGGAGTATTAAAGCTAATCCTAGACTGAGCTCTGCCCACCAGAGCAACAGTCAGCTCTACCCACCACCAGTCCCTCCCATCAGGAAACTTACACAAACTTCTTAGATAGCCTCATCCACCAGAGGGCAGAGAGCAGAAGCAAGAAGAACTTCCATCCTGCAGCCTGTGGAACAAAAACCACATTCACAGAAAGATAGACAACATGAAAAGGCAGAGGGCTATGTACCAGATGAAGGAACAAGATAAAACCCCAGAAAAACAACTAAATGAAGTGGAGATAGGCAACCTTCCAGAAAAAGAATTCAGAATAATGATAGTGAAGATGATCCAGGACCTTGGAAAAAGAATGGAGGAAAAGATCGAGAAGATGCAAGAAATATTTAACAAAGACCTAGAAGAACTAAAGAACAAACACACAGAGATGAACAATACAATAACTGAAATGAAAACTACACTAGAAGGAATAAAGGGCAGAATAACTGAGGCAGAAGAACGGATAAGTGACCTGGAAGACAGAATGGAGGAATTCACTGCTGCAGAACAGAATAAAGAAAAAAGAATGAAAAGAAATAAAGACAGCCTAAGAGAGCTCTGGGACAACATTAAATGCAACAATATTCACATTGTAGGGGTCCCAGAAGGAGAAGAGAGAGAGAAAGGACCAGAGAAAATATCTGAAGAGATTATAGACGAAAACTTCCCTGACATGGGAAAGGAAATAGCCACCCAAGTCCAGGAAGCTCAGCGAGTCCCATACAGGATAAACCCAAGGAGAAACACACCGAGACACATAGTAATCAAATTGGCAAAAATTAAAGACAAAGAAAAATTATTAAAAGCAGCAAGGGAAAAATGACAAATAACCTACAAGGGAACTCCCATAAGGTTAACAGTTGATTTCTCAGCACAAACTCTACAAGCCAGAAGGGAGTGGCATGATATACTTAAAGTGATGAAAGGGAAGAACCTACAACCAAGATTACTCTACCCGGCAAGGATCTCATTCAGATTCGATGGAGAAATCAAAAGCTTTACAGAGAAGCAAAAGCTAAGAGAATTCAGCACCACCAAACCAGCTCTACAACAAATGCTAAAGGAACTTCTCTAAGTGGGAAACACAAGAGAAGAAAAGCACCTACAAAAACAAACCCAAAACAATTAAGAAAATGGTCATAGGAACATACATATTGATAATTACCATAAACGTGATTAAATGCTCCAACCAAAAGAAACAGGCTTGCTGAATGGATACAAAAACAAGACCCATCCATATGCTGTCTACAAAAGACCCACTTCAGACCTAGGGACACTTACAGACTGAAAGTGAGGGGATGGAAAAAGATATTCAATGCAAATGGAAAGCAAAAGAAAGCTGGAGTAGCAATACTCATATCAGATAAAACAGACTTTAAAATAAAGAATTTTACAAGAGACAAGGAAGGTCACCATATAATGATCAAGGGATCAATCCAAGGAGAAGATAAAACAATTATAAATTTATATGCACCCAACATAGCAGCACCTCAATACATAAGGCAACTGCTAACAGCTATAAAAGAGGAAATCAACAGTAACACAGTAATAGTGGGGAATTTTAACACCTCATTTCCACCAATGGACAGATCATCCAAACAGAAAATTAATAAGGAAACACCAGCTTTAAATGACACAAAAGACCAGATAGATTTAATTAATATTTATAGGACATTCCATCCAAAAACAGCAGATTACACTTTCTTCTCAAGTGCGCATGGAACATTCTCCAGGATACATCACATCCTGGGTCACAAATCAAGCCTCAGTAAATTTAAGAAAATTGAAATCATATCAAGCATCTTTTCTGACCACAACGCTATGAGATTAGAAATCAATTACAGGGAAAAAAACGTAAAAAGCACAAACACATGGAGGCTAAACAATACGTTATTAAATAACCAAGAGATCACTGAAGAAATCAAAGAGAAAATCAAAAAATACCTAGAAACAAATGACAATAAAAACATGATGATCCAAAACCTATGGGATGCACCAAAAGCAGTTCTAAGAGGGAAGTTTATAGCTATACAAGCCTACCTCAAGAAACAAGAAAAATCTCAAATAAACAATCTAACCTTACACCTAAATGAACTAGAGAAAGAAGAACAAACAAAATCCAAAGTTAGCAGAAGGAAAGAAATCATAAAGATCAGAGCAGAAATAAATGAAATAGAAACAAAGAAAACAATAGCAAAGATCAATAAAACTAAAAGCTGGTTCTTTGAGAAGATCAACAAAATTGATAAACCATTAGCCAGACTCATCAAGAAAAAGAGGGAGAGGACTCAAATCAATAAAATTAGAAATGAAAAAGGAGAAGTTACAACAGACACCACAAAAATACAAAGCATAATAAGAGACGACTACAACCAACTCTATGCCAATAAAATGGACACCCTGGAAGAAATGGACAAATTCGTAGAAAGGTATAACCTTCCAAGACTGAACCAGGAAGAAATAGAAAATATGAACAGACCAATCACAAGTAATGAAATTGAAACTGTGATTAAAAATATTCCAAAAAACAAATTCCAGGACCAGATGGCTTCAGAGGTGAATTCTATCAAACATTTAGAGAAGAGCTAACACCCATCCTTCTAAAACTCTTCCAAAAAATTGCAGAGGAAGGAACACTCCCGAACTCATTCTATGAGGCCACCATCACCCTGATACCCAAACCAGACAAAGATACTACAAAAAAAATTACAGACTAATGTCACTGATGAACATAGATGCAAAAATCCTCAACAAAATACTAGTAAACAGAATTCAACAACACATTAAAAGGATCATACACCATGATCAAGTGGGATTTATCCCAGGAATGCAAGGATACTTCAATATACACAAGTCTATCAATGTGATACACCATATTAACAAATTGAAGAATAAAAACCATAAGATCATCTCAATAGAGGCAGAAAAATCTTTTGACAAAATTCAACACCATTTATGATAAAAACTCTCCAGAAAGTGGGCATAGAGGGAAGCTACCTCAACGTAATAAAGGCCATATACGAAAAACCCACGGCAAACATCATTCTCAATGGTGAAAAACTGAAAGCATTTCCTCTAAGATCAGGAGGGAGACAAGGATGTCCACTCTCACCACTATTATTCAACATAGTTTTGGAAGTCCCAGCCACGGCAATCAGAGAAGAAAAAGAAATAAAAGGAATACAAACTGGAAAAGAAGAAGCAAAACTGTCACTGTTTGCAGATGACATGATACTATATAGAGAGAATCCTAAAAATGCCACCAGAAAACTACTAGAGCTAATCAATGAATTTGGTAAAGTTGCAGGATACAAAATTAATGCACAGAGATCTCTTGCATTCCTATACACTAATTTTGAAAAATCTGAAAGAGAAATTGAGGAAACACTCACATTTACCATTGCAACAAGAAGAATAAAATACCTAGGAATAAACCTACCTAGGGAGACAAAAGACCTGCATGCAGAAAACTATAAGACACTGATGAAAGAAATTAAAGATAATACCAACAGATGGAGAGATACACCATGTTCTTGGTTTGGAAGAATCAATATTGTGAAAATGACTATACTACCCAAAGCAATCTACAGATTCAATGCAATCCCTATCAAATTACCAATGGCATTTTTTCAGAACTAGAACAAATAACCTTAAAATTTGTATGGAGGCAAAAAAGAGCCTGAATAGCCAAAGCAGTCTTGAGGGAAAAAAACGGAGCTGGAGGAATCAGACTCCCTGACTTCAGACTATACTACAAAGCTACAGTAATCAAGACAATATGGTACTGGCACAAAAACAGAAACACAGATCAATGGAACAAGATAGAAAGCCCAGGGGAGCCGGAGGAAGATGGCGGAAGAGTAAGACGCGGAGATCACCTTCCTCCCCACAGATACATCAGAAATTCATCTACACGTGGAACAACTCCAACAGAACACCTACTGAACGCTGACAGAAGACCTCAGACCCCCCAAAAGGCAAGAAACTCCCCACATACCTGGGTAGGTCAAAAGAAAAAAAGAATAAACAGAGACAATAGGATATGGACGGGACCTGCACCAGTGGGAGGGAGCCGTGAAGGAGGGAAGGTTTCTACACACTACAAGCCCCTTCGCGGGCGGAGACTGCAGGTGGCGGAGGGGGAAAGCTTCGGAGTAGCGGAGGAGAGCACAGCAACAGGGGTGCGGAGGGCAAAGCAGAGAGATTTTGGCACAGAGGATCGGTGCCCTCAGGCACACACCAGCCCGAGAGACTTGTCTGCTCGGCCGCCAGGGCGGGCGGGGCTGGGAGCTGAGGCTCGGGTATCAGCTTTCAGTCGGAGCGCAGGGAGAGGTCTGGGGCTGGCGGCAGGAAGAGACCCTGAAGGGGTTAGTGCTAGCCCGCAGGGAGTCCGGGGAAAGGGTCTGGAGCTACCGGAGAGGCAAGAGACTTTTTTCCCTTTTGTTGCCTGGTGCGCGAGGAGAGGGCATTCCCCTCCCTCCCCTCTGCCTGAGTGAGCCAGAGCCCCCGAATCAGCGGCCCCTTTAAACCCGTCCTGTCTGAGCGAAGAACGGACGCCCTCCGGCGACCTACGCGCAGAGGCGGGGCCAGGTCCAAGGCTGAGACCCGGGAGCTGTGAGAGCAGAGACAGGGAAATCTCTCTGTGCAGCCTCCGAGGCAGCGGATTAAAGCTCCACGGTCCATTTGATGTGCCCTGCGTCTGTGGAGTGCATGAATGGACAGCGAATCATCCCAAATTGAGGAAGTGGACCTTGAGGACAAGATTTAAGACTTTCCCCCCTTTTTTTTCCCTCTTTTTACAACGAATTATCTCAAATTAAGGAGGTGGACTTAGCAAGATTTCAGACTTTTCGCCCTTTTCCTCTTTTTACAACGAATTATCCCAAATCGAGGAGGTGGACTTGGAGAGCAAGATTTTTGATTTTTCCCCCTGCTCTCTTTTTGTGAATGTGTATGTGTAATCTTCTGTGTAAGATTCTCTCTGTATAGCTTTGCTTCCACCATATGTCCCAGGGTTCTTTCGGTCCGTGTTTTTTTTCAATAATTACTTTTTAATTTTAATAACGCTACTATATTTCATACTTTATTCTATTTTACTTTACCTGCTCTTTCTTTTTTTCCTCCCTTCCCTTCCTCCCTCCCTCCCTCCGCTCCTCCTTTCCTTCTTTCTTTTTCTTTCCTCCATCCCTCCCTCCCTCCCACCCTTCTTCTTTCCACTTTCTTTTTCTTTCCTTCCTCCCTCCCTCCCTCCCTCCTGTCTTTCTTTCTTTCTTTCCTTCCTCCCTCCCTCCCTCTCTTCTTCCATTCACTCTTCCTTTTGCTTTCATTCATCCCTCCCTCCCTCCTTTCTTTCCTTCTTTCTTTCCATCCTTCCTCCCTCCCCCCTTTCTTTCTTTCTTCCTTCCTTCCTTTCTTCCCTTCTTCCTTTCTTTCAATCTCTCTTTCTTTCTTCTACTAATTATTTCTCTCTACTTTTTCTCACTGTTATTCTGAGCCGGGTGGATGAAAGGCTCTTGGTGCTGCAGCCAGGAGTTAGTGCTGTGCCTCTGAAGTGGGAGAGCCAACTTCAGGACACGGGTCCACAAGAGACCTCCCAGCTCCACATAATATCAAGCAGCGAAAATCTCCCAGGGATCTCCATCTCAACACCAGCACCCAGCTTCAGTCAACGACCAGCAAGCTACAGTGCTGGTCACCCTATGCCAAGCAACTAGCAAGGCAGGAACACAACCCCACCCATTAGCAGAGAGGCTACCTAAAAACATAATAAGGCCACAGACACCCCAAAACACACCACCAGACGTGGACCTGTCCACCAGAAAGACAAGATCGAGCTTCAACCACCAGAACACAGGCATTAGTCCCCCCCACCAGGAAGCCTACACAACTTACTGAAACAACCTTAGCCACGGGGGACAGACACCAAAAACAACGGGAACTACGAATCTGCAGCCTGCAAAAAGGAGACCCCAAACACAGTAACATAAGCAAAATGAGAAAGCAGAAAAACACACAGCAGGTGAAGGAGCAAGATAAAAACCTACCAGACCTAACAAATGAAGAGGTAATAGGCAGTCTACCTGAAAAAGAATTCAGAATAATGATAGTAAAGCTGATCCAAGATTCTATTTCCCAGATCCAAAATCTTGGAAATAGAATAGACAATATGCAAGAAACAGTTAACAAGGACCTAGAAGAACTAAAGATGAATCAAGCATCGATTAAAAACACAATAAATGAAATGAAAAATACTCTAGATGGGATCAATAGCAGAATAACTGAGGCAGAAGAACGGATAAGTGAGGTGGAAGATAAAATAGTGGAAATAACTGATGCAGAGAAAAA
Organism: Hyperoodon ampullatus; assembly: GCF_949752795.1. Classification (NCBI taxonomy): domain Eukaryota; kingdom Metazoa; phylum Chordata; class Mammalia; order Artiodactyla; family Ziphiidae; genus Hyperoodon; species Hyperoodon ampullatus. The sequence goes on along the minus strand of NC_136927.1, from coordinate 55,999,490 downwards.
TAAAGAAAAAAGAATGAAAAGAACAGAGGACAGTCTCAGAGACCTCTGGGACAACATTAAACGCACCAACATTCGAATTATAGGGGTTCCAGAAGAAGAAGAGAAAAAGAAAGGGACTGAGAAAATATTTGAAGAGATTATAGTTGAAAACTTCCCTAATATGGGAAAGGAAATAGTTAATCAAGTCCAGGAGGCACAGAGAGTCCCATACAGAATAAATCCAAGAAGAAATACGCCAAGACACATATTAATCAAACTGTCAAAAATTAAACACAAAGAAATCATATTAAAAGCAGCAAGGGAAAAACAACAAATAACACACAAGGGAATCCCCATCAGGTTAACAGCTGATCTCTCAGCAGAAACTCTACAAGCCAGAAGGGAGTGGCAGGACATAATTAAAGTGATGAAGGAGAGAAACCTGCAACCAAGATTACTCTACCCAGCAAGGATCTCATTCAGATTTGATGGAGAAATTAAAACGTTTACAGACAAGCAAAAGCTGAGAGAGTTCAGCACCACCAAACCAGCTTTACAACAAATGCTAAAGGAACTTCTCTAGGCAAGAAACACAACAGAAGGACTATACCTACAATAACGAACCCAAAGCCATTAAGGAAATGGGAATAGGAACATACATATCAATAATTACCTTAAATGTAAATGGACTAAATGCTCCCACCAAAAGACACAGACTGGCTGAATGGATACAAAAACAAGACCCATATATATGCTGTCTACAAGAGACCCACTTCAGACCTAGAGACACATACAGATTGAAAGTAAGGGGATGGAAAAAGATATTCCATGCAAATGGAAATCAAAAGAAAGCTGGAGTAGCAATTCTTATATCAGACAAAATAGACTTTAAAATAAAGACTATTAGAAGAGACAAAGAAGGACACTACATAACGATAAAGGGATCGATCCAAGAAGAAGATATAACAATTGTAAATATTTATGCACCCAACATAGGAGCACCTCAATACATAAGGCAAATACTAACAGCCATAAAAGGGGAAATCGACAGTAACACAATCATAGTAGGGGACTTTAACACCCCACTTTCACCAATGGACAGATCATCCAAAATGAAAATAAATAAGGAAACACAAGCTTTAAATGATACATTAAACAAGATGGACTTAATTGATATTTATAGGACATTCCATCCAAAAACAACAGAATACACATTTTTCTCAAGTGCTCATGGAACATTCTCCAGGATAGATCATATCTTGGGTCACAAATCAAGCCTTGGTAAATTTAAGAAAATTGAAATTGTATCAAGTATCTTTTCCGACCACAATGCTATGAGACTAGACATCAATTACAGGAAAAGATCTGTAAAAAATACAAACACATGGAGGCTAAACAATACACTACTCAATAACGAAGTGATCACTGAAGAAATCAAAGAGGAAATTAAGAAATACCTAGAAACAAATGACAATGGAGACACGACGACCCAAAACCTATGGGACGCAGCAAAAGCAGTTCTAAGGGGGAAGTTTATAGCAATACAATCCCACCTTAAGAAACAGGAAACATTTCGAGTAAACAACCTGACCCTGCACCTAAAGCAATTAGAGAAAGAAGAACAAAAAACCCCCAAAGTTAGCAGAAGGAAAGAAATCATAAAGATCAGATCAGAAATAAATGAAAAAGAAATGAAGGAAACGATAGCAAAGATCAACCAAACTAAAAGCTGGTTCTTTGAGAAGATAAACAAAATTGACAAACCATTAGCCAGACTCATCAAGAAAAGAAGGGAGAAGACTCAAATCAGTAGAATTAGAAATGAAAAAGGAGAAGTAACAACTGACACTGCAGAAATACAAAAGATCATGAGAGATTACTATAAGCAACTCTATGCCAATAAAATGGACAACCTGGAAGAAATGGACAAATTCTTAGAAATGCACAACCTACCAAGACTGACTCAGGAAGAAATAGAAAATATGAATAGACCAATCACAAGCACTGAAATTGAAACTGTGATTAAAAATCTTCCATCAAACAAAAGCCCAGGACCAGATGGCTTCACAGGCGAATTCTATCAAACATTTAGAGAAGAGCTAACACCCATCCTTCTCAAACTCTTCCAAACAATTTCAGAGGAAGGAACACTCCCAAACTCATTCTACGAGGCCACCATCACCTTGATACCAAAACCAGGCAAGGATGTCACAAAGAAAGAAAACTACAGGCCAATATCACTGATGAACATAGATGCAAAAATCCTCAACAAAATACTAGCAAACAGAATCCAACAGCACATTAAAAGGATCATACACCATGATCAAGTGGGGTTTATTCCAGGAATGCAAGGATTCTTCAATATACGCAAATCAATCAATGTGATACACCATATTAACAAGTTGAAGGAGAAAAACCATATGATCATCTCAATAGATGCAGAGAAAGCTTTCGACAAAATTCAACACCCATTTATGATAAAAACCCTGCAGAAAGTAGGCATAGAGGGAACTTTCCTCAACATAATAAAGGCCACATATGACAAACCCACAGCCAACATTGTCCTCAATGGTGAAAAACTGAAACCATTTCCACTAAGATCAGGAACAAGACAAGGCTGCCCACTCTCACCACTCTTATTCAACATAGTTTTGGAAGTTTTAGCCACAGCAATCAGAGAAGAAAAGGAAATAAAAGGAATCCAAATTGGAAAAGAAGAAGTAAAGCTGTCACTGTTTGCAGATGACATGATACTATACATAGAGAATCCTAAAGATGCTACCGAAAAACTACTAGAGCTAATCAATGAATTTGGTAAAGTAGCAGGATACAAAATTAAAGCACAGAAATCTCTGGCATTCCTGTACACTAATGATGAAAAATCTGAAAATGAAATCAAGAAAACGCTCCCATTTACCATTGCAACAAAAAGAATAAAATATCTAGGAATAAACCTACCTAAGGAGACAAAAGACCTGTATGCAGAAAATTATAAGACACTGATGAAAGAAATTAAAGATGATATAAATAGATGGAGAGATATACCATGCTCCTGGATTGGAAGAATCAATATTGTGAAAATGACTCTACTACCCAAAGCAATCTACAGATTCAATGCAATCCCTATCAAACTACCACTGGCATTTTTCACAGAACTAGAACAAAAAATTTCAAAATTTGTTTGGAAAAACAAAAGACCCCGAATAGCCAAAGCAATCTTGAGAACGAAAAACGGAGCTGGAGGAATCAGGCTGCCTGACTTCAGACTATACTACAAAGCTACAGTAATTAAGACAGTGTGGTACTGGCATAAAAGCAGAAAGATAGATCAGTGGATCAGGATAGAAAGCCCAGAGATAAACCCACGCACATATGGCCAACTTATCTTTGATAAAGGAGGCAGGAATGTACAGTGGAGAAAGGACAGCCTCTTCAATAAGTGGTGCTGGGAAAACTGGACAGGGACATGTAAAAGTATGAGATTAGATCATTCCCTAACACCATACACAAAAATAAGCTCAAAATGGATTAAAGACCTAAATGTAAGGCCAGAAACTATCAAACTCCTAGAGGAAAACATAGGTAGAACACTCTATGACATAAATCACAGCAAGATCCTTTTGGACCCACCTCCTAGAGAAATGGAAATAAAAACAAAGATAAACAAATGGGACCTAATGAAACTTCAAAGCTTTTGCACAGCAAAGGAAACCATAAACAAGACCAAAAGACAACCCTCAGAATGGGAGAAAATATTTGCAAATGAAGCAACTGACAAAGGATTAATCTCCAAAATTTATAAACAGCTCATGCAGCTCAATAGCAAAAAAACAAACAACCCAATCCAAAAATGGGCAGAAGACTTAAATAGGCATTTCTCCAAAGAAGATATACAGACTGCCAACAAACACATGAAAGAATGCTCAACATCATTAATCATTAGAGAAATGCAAATCAAAACTACAATGAGATATCATCTCACACCAGTCAGAATGGCCATCATCAAGAAATCTAGAAACAATAAATGCTGGAGAGGGTGTGGAGAAAAGGGAACACTCTTGCACTGCTGGTGGGAATGTGAATTGGTACAGCCGCTATGGAGAACAGTATGGAGGTTCCTTAAAAAACTAAAAATAGAACTACCATATGACCCAGCAATCCCACTACTAGGCATATACCCTGAGAAAACCATAATTCAAAAAGAGACATGTACCAAAATGTTCATTGCAGCTCTATTCACAATAGCCCGGAGCTGGAAACAACCTAAGTGTCCATCATCGGATGAATGGATAAAGAAGATGTGGCACATATATACAATGGAATATTACTCAGCCATAAAAAGAAACGAAACTGAGCTATTTGTAATGAGGTGGATAGACCTAGAGTCTGTCATACAGAGTGAAGTAAGTCAGAAAGAGAAAGACAAATACCGTATGCTAACACATATATATGGAATTTAAAAAAAAAAAAAATGTCATGAAGAACCTAGGGGTAAAACGGGAATAAAGACACAGACCTACTTGAGAATGGACTTGAGGATATGGGGAAGGGGAAGGGTAAGCTGTGACAAAGGGAAAGAGAGGCATGGACATATATACACTACCAAACGTAAGGTAGATAGATAGTGGGAAGCAGCCGCAGAGCACAGGGAGATCAGCTCGGTGCTTTGTGACCGCCTGGAGGGGTGGGATGGGGAGGGTGGGAGGGAGGGAGATGCATGAGGGAAGGGATGTGGGAACAGATGTATATGTATGACTGATTCACTTTGTTATAAAGCAGAAACTAATAAAAAAAAAAAAAATCAAAAAAAAAAAAGAAAGCCCAGAGGTAAACCCACGCACCTATGTCAACGAATCTATGACAAAGGAGGCAAAGATAAACAATGGAGAAAAGACAGTCTCTTCAATAAGTGGTGCTGGGAAACTGGACAGCTACATGTTAAAGAATGAAATTAGAACACTCTCTAACACCATACACAAAAATAAACTCAAAATGGATTCAAGACCTAAATGTAAGACCAGACACTATAAAACTCTTAGAGGAAAACATAGGAAGAACACTCTTTGACATAAATCACAGCAAGATCTTTTATGATCCACCTCCTAGAGTAATGGAAATAAAAACAAAAATAACAAATGGGACCTAATGAAACTTAAAAGCTTTTGCAAAGCAAAGGAAACCATAAACAAGACGAAAAGACAAGCCTCAGAATGGGAGAAAATATTTGCAAATGAATCAATGGACAAAGGATTAATCTCCAAAATATATAAACAGCTCATGCAGCTCAATATTAAAGAAACAAACAACCCAATCCAAAAATGGCCAGAAGACCTAAATAGACATTTCTCCCAAGAAGACATACAGATAGCCAAGAAGCACATGAAAAGCTGCTCAACATCACTAATTATTAGAGAAATGCAAATAAAAACTACAATGAGGTATCACCTCACACCAGTTAGAATGGGCATCATCAGAAAATCTACAGACAACAAATGCTGGAGAGGGTGTGGAGCAAAGGGAACACTCTTGCACTGTTGGTGGGAATGTAAATTGATACAGCCACTATGGAGAACAGTATGGAGGTTCCTTAAAAAACTAAAAATAGAATTAGCATATGATCCAGCAATCCCACTCCTGGGCATATACCCAGAGAAAACCATAATTCAAAAAGACACATGCACCCAAATGTTCATTGCAGCACTATCTACAATAGCCAGGTCATGGAAGCAACCTAAATGCCCATGGACAGACGAATGGATAAAGAAGTTGTGGTACATATATACAATGGAATATTACTCAGCCATAAAAAGGAATGAAATTGAATCATTTGTTGAGACGTGGATGGATCTAGAGACTGTCATACAGAGTGAAGTAAGTCAGAAAGAGAAAAACAAATATTGTATATTAACACAGGTATGTGGAACCCAGAAAAATGGTACAGATGAGCCAGTTTGCAGGGCAGAAGTTGAGACACAGACGTAGAGAACAAACGTATGTACACCAAGGGGGGAAAGCTGCGGTGGGGTGGGGATGATGTGCTGAATTGGTGGATTGGGATTGACATGTATATACTGATGTGTATAAAACTGATGACTAATAAGAACCTGCTATATAAAACAAAACAAAACAAAACAAAAAAGGAAACTAATACTAAACTTTCTTTGGGTTAAAAAAAAAAAAAAAGCTAATCCTAGTCAAGCAGAAACTACTTTAGAGTGACTTAAGAAGAAAGGAAGACAGGAAATGCTGTTACCGGAAGAGTAAAGAAAGCCGGGTGCTTCGCTTCATCTTCATATTTGCCTTCAGTTGAACTTGCAGCCTCCATGGATTTGGATGTAGTGTTCTTACCAATACCCATCATTAAGAGAAAACACGTAGCTTGGCCTTTGGACTGAAGTGGCTGGAAGTTAAGGCCTGTTCACACAAGGAGCCCAGGATCAGAGTCAGCTCTTCCAGTGCTGATTCTCAGGCAGAGATGAGCCCCACAAGTGCCATCTCTCAGCACACCTAGAAAAAGAGAAAGCAGCCAAATCACATCAAGCACACAAACAGCACAGGACACATGGACACTGTGTTTCCTGCATGGGAAAAGTCGAAGTACAAATTATATCCAAACACCAAAAAAACTTATTACACTTTTCAAGTCCCCATCCACCATCATTTATAGTCACTCAGATTCTGAATCACCTTTTGGAAGGGGGGGGACCACCAAACTGAACCACCAAAAATATTAGAATACTAGGGAGAAAAAATAGCAGGGGGATTTTTTTGACATGCATTATGGTATCTATCTTATAGCCCAGCACTATCCAATAGAACTTTCTGCAATGATGGAAATGTTCTACATCTGCCTTGTCCAATACAATCATCACTAGTCACTGGCTACTGAGCACTTGAAATGTGACTAGTGCAATAGAGAAACTGAACCTTTAAACTGTATCAAATTTAAGTTTAAATAGCCACTTGTGGCTGGTGGCAATCGTACTAGATAGTTCAGTATAGCCAATTTACTACAATTGTATGGATATTAAAATAATTCTGAATTTCCTACAGGTGCCCAATTAAAGGCTGGGAAGACACTGAAAAGCACAAAAAAGAGGAGACAAAACCAACCTAGGATTAAATGGCCATACAGAATTCCAGGAAGGTGGCAAGGTGAGCTTCAATGGGCTAGAATGCCATACAAAAAACAGAACCGAAACATTCAATATCAAATCAAATGACAACATAAACCTAAAAAAGTAATCCAACCCCCAAAAAGGGGGTTGGGGAAGTAAAGTGGCAAGAGATAAGAAAGGGGGAGGAGAATCAAGACCCAAGGTGGATTTGACATGCTCGGAGAATCTTAGAGAATCTGGACAACACTCCAAACTACGAGAAAATCCAAGTAAAAGTCAAAGGCAGGAAGCTACTGAAACAATCCCACGCAGCTAAGTTTCACTGAAGCAGAAAATATTAAAAACTCAATTTCAAACAACAGAAGTATGACTTGAACAATAAAAGAGATCCACCAAAAGATTAAAAAGCATTTGGAGAATTTGGCTTAAAAAAAGAGAGGGCACAGGGACTTCCCTGGTGATGCAGTGGTTGGGAGTCCGCCTGCCAATGCCTGGGACACAGGTTCAAGTCCTGGTCCGGGAAGATCCCACATGCCACGGAGCAACTAAACCCATGAGCCACAGCTACCGAGCCTGCGCTCTGGAGTCCATGAGCCACAACTACTGAAGCCCACATGCCACAGCTGCTGAGGCCCATGCACCTAGAGCCCATGCTCCCAATGGGAGAAACCACCACAATGAGAAGCCCGCGCACCGCAGCGAGGAGTAGCCCCCGCACGCAGCAACAAAGACCCAACACAGCCAAAAATAAATAAATAAATTTATTTATTTTAAAAAAAGAGAGAGGGCACAAAAGATCCCTTCCAGGATTGGCACACGTACAATCAAACATGCCTAGGTGTTTCTACTTTTTTTGGGGGGGGGCATGCAGCACAGCTTGTGGGATCTTAGTTCCCTGACCAGGAATTTAACCTGCACCCTTGGCAGTGAAAGCACACAGTCTTAGCCACGGGACTGCCAGGGAATTCCCTAAGATAAAGAAAAAAATACCACAAGCATGTACGGGTGAGAAGGGACAGAAAACGTTCACTGGCACTCAGATTAGAACAATGTTAGACCTTAGCACCAATTAATTTCCCACAAGGAATGAATAACCCAGACAAGCTGTCCTGCAAATGTGAAGGCAAACCTACAAGAAGTTTGGAAAGACAAGTAGGAAAACTTCTGTTCAAGGAATTCTCTTATGGACACTTCATTCAACAAATACTTTAGATGAGCCAGGGGAAAAACTGAGATAGAAACAAATAAAAAAAGAGAAAGAATTAACAAAATTTGAAAATTCAATAGTTAGAGGGCAAAAAGGAAAAAGTAAAAGAAATAGTTGCCAGAATATCAAGTTGCCTCTATAGAATCGAGCTAGGTGCACACACCAAAATTTTTTGAGGTGGCTCTTTTGGTTTAAATGTTCATGCACATTTTGCATTCTTGTTCACATTATATACATGTCTCTTTAAAGTAGCAGCTCTCAACGAGGAGTGATTTTTTTCCTCCAGGGGACATTTGGCAATGTCTGGAGGCATTTTTGGTCGCCACAACTCGGGGGAGAGCTGCTAGTATCTAATAAGTGGAGGCCAGGAGTGCTGCTAAACATACACACGACAGACAGCAATTTTTTGTTATATTTGATGCAAATATCTTATCCCAGCTTTCTGTCTACTCATGAATTTTGTGAATTATCTTTTAAAACTGTTTTTATTTTTATGTAATCAAATCCATCAATCTTCTACATTGTGATTTAGCCACTGCCATCCATCAGCTTCCCAAGATCTGAAAAAAAAAAAAAAGATACAGTGTGACAGCAAACATACCTAAATATAAAATCTGCCTGAAGTAGCCCTGACATTTTTACCTTGACCAAGAGCTTATGTTTTCCAGAAGACACGAAAAGCAAAGAGGATGGTGAAATTATTAGATCTTTACAAGACCACTTGCCTTACAGTCACATTCAGAGGGACCAAAAAGGTCTTTGCTATACATCCAGACCCACTGCCATTAGGATGCCAGCAGACCCACATTAACTTTAGGGAAAATGACAGGACTTTAATGTAGACTACATTTATTCTACTAGGTTAATTTTATCTTCATGTTTGTTTCAGATGTGTACATCTATTGCAGTAGCCAACCCTCCCCACTGCTCCCCATCACCAGGAACAGAGGGGGACCAATTCCATCCTGACAAGACCACTTTTCGTCAAGTACTCTGTACTCCATTTCCCTACCAAATGTTTAACCGACCCTCACAAGCTATACTGAGGGGGCCCATCCACTCCCTTTGCCTGTCTCTTACCGAACAGCAGCCTTCAGAGACTCCTGAAGATACAGACCCAAATGAGCATGAAAGGTTTGGGGGCCAAAGAAAGTACAGGGCAGGAAGCTTTGAGAAAGGCTTTGGGGCAGAGGGCTGCAAAGCCTGGGAAGGGTGGACAAATGGAGGGAAGAAGAAGAGGAAGAAAGGGAGAAGATAGTGAACGCTGAAAACAAAAACGTATCCTTTTAAGTTCCAAAATGACAGAGTATTCAACAGCCAAGTACTCAAGACTGATGAAGACAGCCTGAAGGCCAGAAACCACGCATCAACCTGAGATCAGAGTGTTTTATGCACAGACCTGAACTTTTGTGTGGGGAAATGCCAAGGCCCAAAGGCAAACGCAGCAAAAGATTTAAAAAGGTGGAGTTTAGGGTCTGTGTTAGAATTTGTGGTAAAACAAAAGGCAAAATCTCCCAGAGAACCTGACACCAGGGAAAGTTTGTCCTCCCACAGTGCCCAGTGACGCCACTTCCTACTCCTTGCAAAAGAAAGAGAATAAGCAAAGCCACTGCTATCTTGCCCCTGACCACATGACAAGGGGGAAGGAGGCGCTGGGGGATAAAAGATCAGATTCACAAATAACGAAAACAATAATAATGACAGCAGTTTTCCAGCTAAGCACCTATGTATGCCAGACACATCTCTTACATCTCATTATATAAATGGCAATTATTTCTCCCTAGTAAGCATAGTATTACTTGATAGGCACACTAACTCCACAAAAGTGGAAACTGAGCTTCACAGAAGTTAAGTAACTTGCCAAAGGACACACAGCTATAAGCAGTGCAGCAGCAGGATTCAAACTTAAATCAGTATTCCTGTCCTAACAATGTCTGTACAAACAAGACATAAAACTATCCTCAGTTTACAGCCAATCTCCCTGAGTGAATAAGGTCCAGGCCAGCTGGCCTTAAACATTGTCTTCAGGATACTTTCTGTCCTCCTTGTGATTTCTGAGGGAGGTCCGAGGGGCAGAAATGGCCAAGCTCCTTCTCCAGGGCTAAAGCCTGCTCCCCTCAGACCAGGAACCCCCGAATCTGCGCACTTCTGGCCACTCCATGGCATGAGCCATCATCTCAACAGCACAACAGCCTCGTCTCATTTTCTTGTTCCATCTTGATAGCTCTACTGCAGCGGGCACGGCCATGCTACAGAAACTACCATACCCTTTGATGGTATCCTAATTAGCCAGAGAATGACACCCAAATTCCTTAACAAGGCTGCAGGTCCACTGTGAAGCCTATGGTGAAATTTGCCCTCGCTGTGCTGTAGTTTCCATCTTTCAGTTCCTTGAAGGTGTTGGGTTTTCCTCTAGCCCTCAGGCCGTTGCACATGCTGTCCCTCCAAAATAGGCACCGTTCATCTCGCCTCTTTCCCTTGGGGTAACTCCCATCAGTGCTGCCTCTGATCACCACACCTCATCATGGCGTCTGGGAACCATAAAGATGGTTATGATACAACAAGATAATGTCTACCTGCTCAGCCAGACAGGTGCAGAACAAGAGGCATTATCCCCAGTGCCTAACTTGGCACCTGTATTAAAGGCTCCCCAAAATATGTAGAACGAATAAATGATGCTTAAAAATATAATAATAAAGGTACTTCATATAATGTAACAGTCATTCTTGCTTAATACTCTTTCTTAATCTTGGAAAAGGAAAGTAACAGCCAATATCAAACTTATCTGTGATACAACAGATACATTAATGTCAAGGACAAGCCAGGTGGTCGACATCACTGCTATCATTCAACTGACAGAGAAAGATGAGGGGAAATATTTGAAAGGAAAAGAGTGAATCATAGCCATATTAAGAGATATGAAAACTGTAGAGAATCTTTGCATAGATGGCTAGACACAAACACATGAGCAAGGCTCCTTCAGTGCTGACTGATTCTAACATTTCCCAGTTGCCAGCAATAAGCATCTAGATCAGAAGCTAGCAAACCATTGCCTGGCCTGGTTTGGTGTGGTCCCCAGCTATGAATGATTTTTACATTTTTAAAAGGTTGTGAACAACACCAAGGAAGAAGAATGTATGACAGAGGCCATCTGGCCCACGAAACCTAAGATATTTACAGAAAAGTCTTCTGACTCCAAAGGTAAGAGGATGAAGGAATCCTGTTTAGAATGGTAATAACAGCATTAAATACTTAATAAATTTAACAAAAATGAGCATGACCTTTACAAATAAAGCTATAAACTATTATTAAGGGCCATAAAATAACCAGAAAAACAGACAATATTCTTGGATAAGAGAGCTACTGTAAGGGTATACATTCTCCTACAAACATAAAGTATATAAATTTAATAAAAATCAATTAATACCTTAAAGGGGGAGAAAAGGGGGCTTGCTAAAATTCCTGTGGAAGAATAAGCAAAAGTAGCCACAAATATTTGAAAAAAGAATAGGAAGAACATGTTCTATCAGAAAGGGACCCTAAAGTGGTAGTAAACAGAGGAGTTCAACTTAGGTATAAAAAGAGACAAATAAGTCACACAACAGAAAACCCACAAAGTGACAAATATATGATGTGGGAAGCATTTAAATCTTAAAACAAAGTATGGATTTTTCAATACAACATGCCAAGACAACTGGTTCACTATTAATAAAATCCAGAAAAGTAATAAAGCCACTAAATGACTATATAATGTTAGGGTAGGGGACTCCTTTTTTAGTATATCATTAAAGATGAAAAAGAGATGGAGGCTGATAGATTTTTACAATATAAATTTTTTTAGATTTCTCTATGGACAAAAATCCAACAAAATCAAAAGGCAAAATATAATACAGGTAAGATAATGTGTTGATATCTTTACTATCTGAAGAGCTCTTGCAAACCAATAAACAGAAAACAAAAATCCTTACTATAAAAATGGGCAAGACATATGAGCTTCTAATCCTCAGTCTCCCACAAAAACAAATAGAAAAATAAATGTTCGATCCTTGTTTAAAATCAAAAGTACATTGAAATGAGGTATACTTTTTTTAACCTACATCAGTTACTTATAATACCCTTATTGTACAGTGTTAGAGAAATAGACGAACACTCCTAATGAAATATAAATTTGCTAATAAGAAGGTAATTTGGTTATATGTATCAAGAATTATAAATATTCATATTCACTTCTAATATGTCCTGAGGAAATGCTACTTCTAGGAATGTATTTTAAGGTAATAATTAGGACATATAAAGATTTAGCTACAAAATTGTGCATGTTAACATTGTTAATAAGACCAAAAATGAAGAAAAATCTAATATCCAACACTAGGGAATTGAATGGTAAAACTACGGTATGTTCATACAAAGGAATGCCATTGCAGCCATTAAAAAGATGGCACACGGACTTCCCTGGTGGTGCAGTGATTAAGAATCCGCCTGCCAATGCAGGGGACACGGGTTTGAGCCCTGGTCCGGGAAGGTCCCACGTGCCGTGGAGCAACTAAGCCCGTGAGCCACAAGTACTGAGCCGGCGCACCCTAGAGCCCGTGCTCCACAACAAGAGAAGCCACCAGAAGGAGAAGCCCGTGCACCGTAACAAAGAGTAGCCCCCACTCGCAGCAATAAGAGAAAGCCCACGTACAGCAACAAAGACCCGGCGCAGCCAAAAATAAATTAATAAATTAATTAATAATTTTTAAAAAAAGATGGCACAGAAATATTTATTGACGTGGGAAAATGTTTGCCCTATGTTATATAAGGAAACAGGTGTTTTTTTTCTAAAGTATAATATTATACTAAAGGAAATAAGCCAGTCACAGAAGGACAAACACGACATGATTCCACTTATGTGAGGTATCTGGAATAGTCACTCATAGAAGCAGAATGTAGAATGGTGGTTGCCAGGGGCTGGCAGGGAGGGGGAAGTGGGGAGTTGCTTTTCAGCAGGTATAAAGTTTATTAAGCAAGATGAGTAAGTTCTAGAGATCTGCTGTACAACATCATGCCTATAGTTAACAATACTGTATTGTTCACTTAAAAGTTTGTTAAGGGCTTCCCTGGTGGCACAGTGGCTGAGAGTCCGCCTGCCGATGCAGGGGACACGGGTTCGGGACACGGGTTCGTGCCCCGGTCCGGGAAGATCCCACATGCTGCGGAGCAGCTGGGCCCGTGAGCCGTGGCTGCTGAGCCTGCGCATCCGGAGCCTGTGCTCCGCAACGGGAGAGGCCCCAACAGTGAGAGGCCCGTGTACCGCAAAAAAAAAAAAAAAAGTTTGTTAAGAGGGTAGATCTCAGTAATAATAAATAATAATAATAAAAGATATCAATTTTCTAAAATAATGCAGTGAAAAGAATTAAAGGAAATTTATACAATGAAAAAAGCACTATGTACAGCAATAACCCACTGTGTATGGATAAGTGTGCCACACACATATACACACCAAAATGTTAACCAAAATGTTGACTGGTGGGACAGCAAAGGACTTATCTTTTTCCTTTTATTCCTCTATTTTTCCTGAAGTTATTTACCCAACAATGAACGCTATGCTCTCTTTCTCCCCCAAGAGCCACATCAGCACCCAGATCAAATCCAGAGAAGTGATCAGTTCCCCTTAACAAGGGGATACAAAGCCATTCAGTCCTTTCTGTTGAGAGATCAGGACACAACTCTATAATTGCAAAGTGGTGTGGAGTAAACTTCTCATGTTTAAAGTTGTAAAGTAATTTTTGTTGTCAGAGAATGGAGAAAAGCCAAGGCTTTGTAAATTATACTTAGCAAGGAGGGAACTAACAATGAAAGAGGCGTATCAATAGCCAAGGCTGCCCCAAGAAGTGATCCTCAACTTTGACTCTACGTTGGAACCACCTAAGAACTTTAAAAATACTCTCTACCCACCCAGAAAGTCTACTGAATTGGACTGTATAGCCTGAGCATTTAGATTTTATAAAACTCTCCTGCAGCCAGAGTTAAAAATCCCTACCTTAGAGCAAGGAAGAAATCACTGAAGATTCAAAAAATAATAAATCAACCTCAATAAATGTAAGCCTCACAGGGTGGGAAAATAGCAATTTGGGAAATTCTGCTATGAGCAAATAGAAAAGGAAAATATTCAGATCTTTAACAAATCTTTCAATTCCCTAAAGATTGAGCCACCAGCTCTCTAGCCACCGATAATCATGCACAAATGCAGAATAACAATTCTTAATCAGTGTTTATTTCATCAGCTATTCAGCCAGAGATCATTTCTTTCTCTTTTTTTAAAATAAATTTATTTATTTATTCACTTATTTAATTTTTGGCTGCATTGGGTCTTTGCTGCTGCACGCGGGTTTTCTCTAGCTGCTAAGAGCAGGGGCTACTCTTTGTTGTGGTGTGCAGGCCTCCCATTGTAGTGGCCTCTCCCATTGCAGAGCACGGGCTCCAGGCACACAGGCCTCAGCAGTTGTGGCACACGGGCTTCAGCAGTTGTGGCTCGCGGGCTCCAGAGCGCCGCAGGCTCCACAGTTGTGGCACATGGGCTTAGCTGCTCTGCGGCATGCAGGATCTTCCCGGACCAGGGATCGAAGCCGTGTCCCCTGCATTGGCAGGCGGATTCTTAACCTCTGCACCACCAGGGAAGCCCCAGTGATCATTTCTTTTGCATTGAATTTTTTTATCTGACCATTTTTCCCCTGTCAGCGTCAACTCTTTCAACTGTGGCTTACCATGGCCACCTGACTTGAAAGTATGATGGTACTACCCAAACAGTGGATTTAAAGGCCAAACTGCTCCTGGAATATAATACCAACATCTTTTGTGTTTCTTGGAAGCACAACCAAATGCTAAGAAAACGTGTCTTCCCAGCATCAGCACCTAGTAGTCCCTAGTACACAACATACAAAACACTCTATGGCTGAATGAATTAATCACTAAGAGTCCTCTGAAGGATAGAATCCCCCTGTGTACACTTCATCTTTATATTCCAGTTCATAAAACAGAACTCAACAAATGCTGATGAGATCCACATTTACCCCAAATAGACGGCACTGAATGAATACTACATTGAAAATATAACTGCAAAGCAAATCCATCATTTGATCTGGATACAAAAACCTACAGTTCTCCAAAATGATAAAGAATAAGAAAAAAAAGAATAGAGAAGGACTTCCCTGGTGGCACAGTGGTTAAGACTCCGTGCTCCCAATGTAGGGGACCTGGGTTCAATCCCTGGTCAGGGAACTAGATCCCACATGCATGCCACAACTAAGGAGCCCATGAGCCACAACTAAGACCCAGCACAACCAAGTAAATTAAAAAATTTAAAAAGGAATAGAGAGAATAAGAATCAATGGTTCATGTACCTAAGACTTAACTGGGAATCTTATTCAACATGCAGATTTCTTCCACACATATAGTGGCAGAAAAATATTCAAAGCTGTTTTTATTATAACAGTCCCAAACTCAAGACACAGAAAGATCCATCAACAGGCAAATGGATAAACAAAACATGGTGGGTCCATACAAAGGGATACTAAGCAATTAAAAGGAAGCAACTACTGATACACCTAATAACATGGAGAAATTGCACAGACACAACGTTGAGTGAAAGAAGCCAGACACAAGACATGCTGCCTGAATCCCTATAGACAAAACTAATCTTCGGTGGCAGGAAACAGTTAGTGGTGACCTACAACAGCAAAGATGGGAAGGAGGGACTCCAGAGGCAGAGGAAGGAACCTATGGAGTGACAGAAATGTTCCATAACTTAGCTATGATTCTGGTGGCTCCATTTGTATGTATATTTATTTACTGTATGTAAACTGTGGCTCAGTAAAGTTGATTTTCGAAGAAAAAAATTTTTAACTCCCGTAATCCCACCAGCTTTAAAAAATGTCTCCTCCCCCAAATTCTGATTCCACAAACCTGCATCGAAATCTGGGACTTACATTTTTAACAAATGCACAAATGTTCTGATGCTAGTGGTCCTCAGATCAACACCTCTGGATGGGCAACCTGGGGTGGGATAAAGCTATTTTCCCCACTTGCAGAAATCTATCTAGACAGGTGAGAGTATATGACCACGAAAGAAAACTCTGGGATAAGGAAACTCAAAACCTCAACTTGCCAAGTGGTAGTCTGGTCCTTCCCAAGATACAAACAAGAACTTTCAGAGCTGGCCAGGTTCAATGATAAAGCACATTTTAAAAGTCAATTTGTAGCTCTCTGTTTAAATCCGATCATTAGGGGATTACAGTTGAACTGTGGCTGCTCCATTAAAGTCTGTTAAGTGTTAACATTTGACCTAAATGCTTTTAATTCAAGCCAAAAGAAAGATTACTGGAACAAATATCCTCAACTTGTACGTGATCAAACTTCCTTTAAATATAATGACTTAAATCATTGCCTAACATACAGTCTTGCTTTAGGGGGTTCAGAATTCTGACATTGACCCTGGCTAGCTATCATTATTCCATTTAAACAGTAATGAAATGAACCTGTAAGAAGTGGTTATCATTTGACCTTGTGATTACAGTTATGGTGTAACTGGGGGGAAAAAAAATCATACTACAGCCTTTTCCAAAACACTCTTAGAACCCTTGCTCTTATTCTTCAAACTGCAAGTCACCACCCACTAGTGGGCCATGAAACCAACTGGATCTCAACCAGAATTTGCAGAACAATGAAATTTATCAGAATAAAGAAAATTCAGAGCACATCTCACAAGGTAAGGGTAACCCAGAGTTTCAAGGTAAAAACTGTGGGTCAGTCAAAAAGAGCCTAAAAGTCACTGATATAAACTAAAGTTCTGCCCAGTGACACAAAAGGCGTATTTCAAGCGCCCAATTTAAATCAGGTTATTTGCTGAACTTTAACATACAGAAATAATGTGCCAAAGTGGTACAAGATGATGACACTGATTAACAAAATATCATAACATCCCCTTGCCACAAGGATGGAGAGAGCACCCAGAATCATGGCCTCAGAGTGGCCTTTCTTTAAAATCTATCAGAGCCCTAAACCAAACCACCTCAGTGACTGCAATCAAGACAGGCTCTGTTGCACCCCAATGAGCTGTGTAAGCTTCTGTCACTGTCTTGGTTTGTCAATTTGTTCCCTTAAGAAGAAGGGACTTTTAAAAAGTTAGATAAAACCGGATTTCTGAAGGGGAATCAGGGTTGGTTGTCAGGTTTTATCTCAGAAACCACCTGCTGAGAACCTCAGGAGCCCCTGGGCCTATGAGGCGCCCATGGCACAATCCTACAGGCAAAGTGGAAGGGAAAGGGCCCCAGGATGAATGCTGCTCAAATACTTAGGAATCACCTAAAAATATAGTCAGGGTCCTCAACAGTGGGCCAGAGAGGATGCAGAGCCACTGGATAGACACGGCAAATATTCCTGGAACATCTGTGGGGTGAGGTGAGCAGGGAAGATCATTCCTAATTGAAAGCAAATAGCTTTGGAGCATAAGATGACATACCTAACTGATAAAATGATGGAAGATGTTAAAGAATATGTTCTGCCTGCAGAAGACACCTTCAGTCTCTTCCAGAGACTTGGCCTGGGAAGCCCTTGGTACAGAATAAGCTCTAGTCCCAAATAGACTCTAAATCCTAAAGAAGCTTAGATACAGCCCAAGACAGGTTGTTTTGCTGATGTCAGTTTACACACAGCCTGAGCCATGAACATTGGTGGTGGTGCTATCTAGAGGAGAAAACAATGACTCATTGACTGCTCAATTAGGGGAAAGATGGAGTCAAGTTTACAGTAAAAGGTCAAAGCAGCTGATGTTTTGTTAGTTTGGTGGCTTTAAAATACAAAGTCATCAGTGATCTCTGTTTTTCTGACCTAATGTTGTAGGTCGTAGGTATCAGATGCTGTGGCTAGTACCATCCAACAGAAATCTCTTCCCCAAATTTTATTCAAAATTATGACAAGACCTTAACACTCATCATCCTCACTGTGCCTCTCCTGCCCCAGGTACTATCCATATGAACCATGTTGACCTGCAGAGTTCCCAGGTCTTAGCTCAAAAAGTCTCCTCCTGGGCTTTCCTGGTGGCGCAGTGGTTGAGTGTCCACCTGCCGATGCAGGGGACACGGGTTCGTGCCCCGGTCCGAGAGGATCCCACGTGCCGGGGAGCAGCTGGGCCCGTGAGCCATGGCCGCTGGGCCTGCGCGTCCAGAGCCTGTGCTCCGCAGAGGGAGAGACTAAGGCGGTGAGAGGCCCGCGTACCACACACACACACACACAAAAAAGTCTCCTATAGGAAGCATTCTTGGGTTAGCTGTCCCTCTACTTCCATGTTTCAGTAGCACACAGCTTGTTGGTCCAGCTTCCCAACCAGGCAGGGATGGGGCAGGGACACAGTGTTCATCACATAAAAGGCATTCAAATATATGAAGAAAAGAGAATTCTTCCATGGGCCAGTTAGCCATACAACCAAAACAAAACCTAATCCCTGCCCTCCAGTTTCACTCAAGGAAACCGTGTGGCTGGGATAAGAGAGAGGGTGAGGGAGAGGTAGTGGAGCAAAAGGTATAGTCTCTGGGCTAGAATTAAAATATAAACAGATATTTGAGAAAACTCAAGCAGAATCAAGATGGATTTTATTGCATTTATTTCCACTGTGTGATTTAACATATCACTTTTTGTACAAATGATGTATTTTTACGGAAACACTATTTTTAATGTATTAATACTATTTTTAATGTACAGGGGCCACTGAAAAGCTAATTTTATATGGAATTTTAATGACAAGATAAAACATGTGCAAAATTGACTAGCTATTATATCCAAGATACAAACATGATATCACTTAACCGTATAAAAATTCTAGGAGGGGTTGTTACTATCCCCACAGTTTAAAACTGAGGCACAGAGAAGGTGATATACCCTTGGACAAAAGCCAAGGGCAAGTGACAGACAAAGCAATCACTGAGAGCATGAAAACTGCTCCTATTCCCTTACAGACTGACTAACAGAACAAGGCTCTAAAGATGAACAGCCAGAAAAGGCCTGAGATGTTATGTCTGAAGGTCATTTTGGAGGAAGCTGAGGAAAGCCAGTTACTGTCAGGGAATAAAAAGAAAGACACTTTTCTTCTCTTCCACTCCTCCAAGTAACCTTTGTCATTTGATGTCTCCCCCCACCTTTCCAGTACAACAACAGACTTGGGTGCTTAAGTAACCTCCAGGGGATGGCTCTGCCCTGCTAACCCTGTGCCACCTCAGTACCACCCCAGCTCCTGCTTCATCCTCCCTTTCTAGCACACAGATGACTCATCTGTCACCTCTAGTTACTGTTGCCACTGCTACCACCGCTGGAGAAGAGAAGGCACTGCCTATGTGCTGGGAGAAGCATTTCCATGCCTCAAGCTTAAATGGACTAATCAGCTCTCTCCCTGAACTACCCTTCAGATCACACCATTCCTCTTTGGAATGTTCTCACCTTTCCTGTGCCCCAACTGCCAAAACCAAATTTCCTTCTCTCACCTGCACAGAGAGGTCAAGCCCCACCTTTCCTTAATTTCCTGACTACCCATTATACCTGCTCTGTTTTGCTGGACTTTGGCACGGTTACTTAGTTCTCTCAACCACCTGCTCTCTTCCTATAGTCAGGAAGAAATCTTATTTGCAAATCTCTTCTGCAATATTTTTTTTCTCCCCTCCAAGCCCTCCTGCCCCCTATTCCAGTTTACTAAGAGTTCTGTCTCCTCCTCTCCACAGACTCTCCCAAGATAAGGAAAGGGGCACTCTGAAATCTCACCTACCCTGATGGATTAACTGATGGCTAAATAGTGGGTTTGACTACACTGCACTGCAATTACCTGGGGCTGGGACACTATAATTCTTCTTTAGACTAAAACCAAGTACACAGTGATTGAAATAAATTTTCCCTGACCTTCATTAAATGGGAGCCTTTTTCCAGACCTTTAATAAACATCCCATGCCTGTGAGTATGTTATATATATATATTTTTTTTCTGCAGAGGAGCATGTTCCTCCTAATACATTAAAAAAAAAAAAACCCACATCCATTCAATACAGAGACTACAATTACTTAGAATCCTATGGCACAGATGTATTGCTTTTTTTGGTGTCAAACCTTGACATTTTTACAACCCCAAAACCTTAAAAGGAGTAAAAATAGGTGTATTCAGCTATAAAAGAGGCTCCAGCTCTCTCTGAGGTTTGTTTAATCTATGTTCCTTGTTGCCTGTGTACTTACTTTTCCTCAAACCCCTAAAATTCTGTATAAAAGAAAACATAAGAGAGCACAGAGGGCCTTGGAAGTCCCAGGACTGGACCTCACTCAGAAAATAAGGTAAATGAGCACCTGAAAAACACTGAATCTAACATTTTAATTGCTGCAGATCAGGTTTTTATTGTCACTCTCACATATTTAATGAAGGGCATCGCCTTCTAAGAGCTGCATAAATCTTAATGTTATTAATATTCAAATAATGTCTGACAGCACCAAGAAAGACTGTGGAGATTTTCTGGTAACCCAGCTCAGGAAACCTGAGCCATAGGCTCCTCACCCACCTACACAGACATACACACACAGCCATATATTCGCAGGAAAAAAAAAAAAAAAACAGACACAGTCTCATAGACAGGAGCACACATAGTCACAGATGCATGTGCATGGAAACAGACACCCATGAACCCAGATGCACAGATATAGGCACATACAGATCCAGATACTAATTCCCCAAAGCAAAGCTTTTGTACCAAGAAATGGTCTTACCTGAAGAGCAAAATCTTACCGTATCCCCCCACAATATTTTGTATTCAGTGCCCTACCCACCAATTCTGTGCTGGGATCTGTGTGAGGCTGGGATCCTTCTGATGCCCAGCATGAGACTCTTCAGGTGCTGAAGGAATTTTGGCTTTTATAACCTACACAGGCTCACCAAAATTGTGTAACACCACCACCTAGTCAGAAATGCTATCTACTTTGTACTACACAATAGCCACCCCCTGGTTACAAACGGTTACTGCAGGCCTCTAGTATGGTTTGTTTACCATCAATCTGTAGCAGGTTTCTATGCGGCAGGCTGGATATTCTATTGTGGAAACCAAGCAGCTGCTGGGATTACATTTCTCAAACCCACAGAAATAAGGAAAATTAAAACCTATCTTTCCAAATCCTTCCGTTCAGATGTACAGGTCCACCCACACTGCTTTCAGCTCAGTGAAAAGGGAGATTAATTTTACTCCCTGGTAATTTTTCATTTCCCCAATCAGGGGCCCAAAGACAACTATTTTCAAAGCTCAAAGACTTTCAGAGATTAAAAATAGATCTGGGGGGCTTCCCTGGTGGCGCAGTGGTTGAGAGTCCGCCTGCCGATGCAGGGGACACGGGTTCGTGCCCCAGTCCGGGAAGATCCCACATGCCGCGGAGTGGCTGGGCCCGTGAGCCACTGCCGCTGAGCCTGCACGTCCGGAGCTTGCGCTCCGCAACGGGAGAGGCCACAACAGTGAGAGGCCCGCGTACCGCAAAAAAAAAAAAAAAAAAATTGGTCTGGGGAGTCCGCCTGCAGATGCAGGGGACACTGGTTCGTGCCCTGGTCGGGGAGGATCCCATATGCCGCGGAGCGGCTGGGCCGGTGAGCCATGGCCGCTGAGCCTGCACGTCTGGAGCCTGTGCTCCGCAGCGGGAGAAGCCGCAGCAGTGAGAGGCCCGCGTACAGCAAAAAAAAAAAAAAGATCTTAAGGTATGATTTCTTCATTAGATTACAGGCAGAGCCAACAACAACCATAACATTGAGAGCTAACTGCTGGAGCCCTGCTGGATGTGGCACCTGGTGTACACTCCCAGCTGCAGAGGCCCCACTGGACAGTGAAAGTGCCATGAAGACAGAAAAAGGCAGACATACACTGACAATCTGGTACCAGTGAGAAGGAAGAAGCCGCACCTGCAGTCAGACTTTGTCCCTTCCAGTCCTGACTCCAGGCAAGGGCCTACCAAAACCTGGGCAATGGTCACCTCACCTCTGCTGTGAGAGGGCAAACACTTGCCCCCATCTCCCCAACACCACCGCACTTCCCAAATCCAGACAGAAAACCATGGAACTCAGATGAGAAACAGCCAGGCAGAAGATGCATCTTGGAAGATGGGATCCCTGAGATAAAGGCAGAAGAAGAACAAGGACAACTCCTGGAGAGAAAAGTAGCTCTAAGTGTTACTTATTCATGAATAATCTTAAGGAAATCAGCAGTGAGCATAAGAGGAAGATGCCACTTGACTAGGGGAGATGGTTGAAAGGCAAGCACTTCAACTGTTCAGGGGCAAGAGATTCACAACCACAAGTGCCCAGAACACAGGTCACACGTGACACACCCAACCCCATCAGGTCAACATACCCAGGTAGTCCCTTGCTCCAAGGTGAGCTAACCCAGTGTGTGGCCTATGGGAAAAATACTCCAGTTTCTGTATCCTGAATACAAGAACTATAATCAGGATGTTCTGTGAAGACTCAAACTTCAAAAAGGTTCTACTGTAGAAACCAAAAGAAAATTTCAATTTGGAAAAAAGGAGAAAAGAATAAAAAACAAAGACAGTTGTGTATCAATAAAGGAAACAGGATCGGACAATTATATGAAGAAAATGGACTAAGAACAAGAGACAACAACTGGGGTGGGGAAGAATTGAGAGGAAACAAAAAGCACAAAATTAGCTTAGAAGCATTAAAGAGAAGTGAAACTGCAGAAAACAGCAGAAAACTGAAAGGTGGAGGACAAGCTTGAGAAACTCCTAGACAAGGAAAAGTCCAGAAAGGCAACAACAGTTCAGAGATGAGTACCATGGAGGGAAAAAAGCAAAGAGCAAAGCCAAGACATGAACAATCCAGTGCTTATTAAATGGACTTAAAAAACAAAGAAGGCAGTCATGCTGTAGGATTCCATTTTATATGAAATGTCCAGAATAGGCAAATCTATAGAGACAGAAAGATTAGTGGTTGCCTGGGGCTGGGGTAGAAATGGGGGGACAGGAATGGAGAGTGACCGTTAACAGGTTTGGGATTTCTTTATGGGATGAAGAAAATTTCTAAAATTTGATTGTGGTGATGGTGGCACAAGTATGATTTACTAGAAGCCATTGAACTGTACATTTTAAATGGGAGAACTTTAAGGTATGTGGTTTACATCTCAATAAAACTTTTTAAAAAAAGAACAGTGAAACAGACTTAAAGATACAACAGATATAGAAAAAACCACAACTAATTCTGAGATTAAGAAAAATCTGAGTATAGAAATGGGCACACCAGAGTCATTCAAAATTAGAGAAGAAACTTAACTTGAACATATCCTGGCAAAATATTTTAACTACAGGATGAAAAAGTCATAGAAACACCCAGGGAGATGGAGAAAATGTTTGGTTTACTTGAACAGTAGCAATAATTAAGATTAGCCCCAGGATTTTCCAAGGCAGTATTAAACACCAGAAGTCAATAGAAAGTATAGATCTACAGAGAACTGGAGAAAAGGGTTTCCCCAAGAATTTTATAATCAAACAAGTTGCCCTTCATGTGTTAAAGCCAAAAACTGCAATTTCAGATATGCATGGGCTGAGAAAGAAAAAAAGCAAAGCCTGAGGCTATATTCCAGCCACATAAGAAGTAAAATTCAGAGTGGTCACTAATAAACAGGGTTGCTAACAATGTATACCAGCCAAAACCATCAAGATCAGGACATAAACCCAGTTATAAAATTGACTGCATATATCAAATTATTCTCTAAGTATATGCTATGCAATGTTAAAAACATAATTAAAAGCAAAGCAGATTGAACAAGAGTAGGTTAAAGACTGAACGCAGGAAATGAGAAGATGCTGAAAGCCCTTCTCCCAAACAGACAGGAACGGGAAAATACCATTAGATTTTAGCTATGACAACTGAAGAAAGTTGTTGTTTTTTTTTTTAGAGAAACTACTATTAGAATTTGAAACAGACTATAGACTAAAACTAAACCTGTAAATTAGTTAAATTCATTCCATTAAAAATATTCCCAGGGGCTTCCCCGGTTGCGCAGTGGTTGAGAGTCCACCTGCCGATGCAGGGGACACGGGTTCGTGCCCTGGTCCGGGAAGATCCCACATGCCGCGGAGCGGCTGGGCCTGTGAGCCATGGCCGCTGAGCCTGCGCGTCCGGAGCCTGTGCTCCGCAACGGGAGAGGCCACAACAGTGAGAGGCCCGCGTACCAAAAAAAAAAAAAAAAAAAAAAAAAAAACATTCCCAGGTTTGTCAAAAACTAAATGCCTGGATTTCCTTGGTAGCGCAGTGGTTAAGAATCCACCTGTCAATGCAGGGGACACAGGTTCGAGCTCTCGTCCAGGAAGATCCCGTATGCCGGGGAGCAACTAAGCCCGTGTGCCAAAACTACGGAGCCTGCGCTCTAGAGCCTGCGAGGCACAACTACTGAGCCCATGTGCCACAACTATGGAAGCCTGTACACCTAGAGCCTGTGCTCCACAACAAGAGAAGCCACCGCAATGAGAAGCCTGCGTACCGCAATGAGAAGCCCGTGCACCGCAACGAAGAGTAGGCCCCCTCTCGCCGCAACTAGAGAAAGCCTGCGCATAGTAACAAAGACCCAACACAGCCAAAAATAAATAAATAAATTTATTAATAAATAAATGCCTAAGATAGACCTTAAAAATGAAACAAAAATAAAGCAACATTAATGCTGCTTTATCGTTATTTTTAAATGTCAGACACAATGGAATTCATGCCAGAAAGTATTAAAAAGGGAAAAAGAGGGTCATTTTACATTGCTATATTATAAAATTCATATGTTAATTTTTATGTTCTGAACATTATTTCACTGAAATAAGATCCATAATGGTTAGCAATACAGAAGAATGACCGACACTATAAACATACCTATCTGCCTCCAAGAAGATAGGGGGCAAGAGGGTGGAGGGGTAATGAGCACAGGCTTGATCTCCATGTTAATTTTATTTTGCATCAATTAGAGAATCTGACTAATATAATGAATAAGGCTAACATAATAAGTATCAAACTTTCCATGACATAAAAAGTAGAGCTTTATTTTCAACAGCTAAAGATCATTAGTGGAAACTGACCACCATACCAAATGAAAATTTCAGCCCCCACAAAAAAGGAACACTTCTCAGTGCCCGATCATAATGTCAAAACACATAAAAAATAATTATCAACAAAGAAAGTTTAACAACTTCAAAACTTTTAGCCTTTCTCCCAAATAACCATTAGGTCAAAGGTGAAATTGAGACTGTTAAAAATACCCTTACAAAAAAAGAATAGGCAACAAAATACTCTAAAGAAACTTAAAAAAAAAATTAAAGAGAGGAAGAGGAAAAATTAGCTAGGAGATAAGCAACAGAACTGATAAATTTGATAAACACATCCAAGAGGGCTCTTAAGCCTCTTAAGGCCAAGGCAGATAGAGACTTTCCATTCAAAAACACACTGGGCCCAGGTGGTTTCCCAGGCAAACGTCTCCAAACATTAAGGAAGTTACTCCTTATGCTACTTAGACAGCTCCAAAGCGCTGGAAAAGGATGAAAAGGTTGTCAATCATTTTAGAAACCTAAGCATAACCCTGATTCCAAACTTGACAAAACACAAGAAAAGGAAAAAAGCTAGTATTACAACTCATATCAACAGGCAGAAGGAAGAAAAACCATTAAGATCCAAAAAGAAAACCAGAAACCAAAAAGGCATTTGATAAAACTCAAAATCAATTTTTGAATGAAATTCTTCATGCATTCCAATACAGAAGAAAAATGTCCTCAAAAAGAATCCCTATCTCATGCCAAAAGCCAATGAGATACTTACTCTGAAAAACCCAGAAAGGGCATATTAAAGCCAAAAACAGAAGGGAGTGTGATGGCCTCCATTACAGAAGACTGTTCTGGAAGTTCTAAATAATACAGTAAGAAAAAGATTTTTAAAGTTCAAATAATAGAAAAGGGAAGACAAAAGAATTATTCACAGGTAATGGATCTGTCTACAAAGAAAATGAGTTGGTGGGGTGGGGGGGCACTAGAGTAAGATACTTCAGAATGGTAGCCATTTACAAATGAACACAGAAAAAAACATCCTATGCACTAGCATTAACTCATATGATGACCCTCTTTTAAAGTACTATATACAGAGCTTCCCTGGTGGCGCAGCGGGTGAGAGTCTGCCTGCCGATGCAGGGGACACGGGTTCGTGCCCTGGTCCGGGAAGATCCCACATGCCACGGAGAGGCTGGGCCCGTGAGCCATGGCCGCTGAGCCTGCACGTCCAGAGCCTGTGCTCCGCAACGGGAGAGGCCACAACAGTGAGAGGTCCGCGTACCACAAAAAAAAAAAAAAAAAAAGTACTGTATACATGCACGTGCAAGTGTGCTAAGAAAGCAAAAGGTGATGCACCAAGCTGCTTATACCGGTTACCTCTGTAAAGTGGGATTATAATTGTTTTTACTTTGTGGAAAAGTCTTAAGTCTTAATTTTGTCCCTCCCAATGTATTAGGAGGCAAAATTAGCAGTAGTTCAATACTTGGCACCTATATAAGGTTAGTAAATTTAGGACTAAAAATCAGGCAAAACACCAAAAGGCTAAACTTGGCCAAATACTGAAAAAAATGTTATTTCTTCAGAAATAATTATGTATTTGAAAATATCTAATTTGATTAATGTAATCTCTGATTTATCTTTTCCCTTTAAGAACAAATTTAAACTATTTTTTTAAAACCTTACACATTTGGTGATTATTATTTCTGCCTTTCCAAATAAATGTTACATACTGACATTTCAGTATCCCTACTGTTGTAAACTGAGTAAAACAACAAAGGAGATTTAGAGTTAGCAACTGGATGAAACTACTCTGATCCTGTAATAAGATAACCTGGGGGGGAGGTGGGGAAGGAATTCTGTAAACACTAAAAGTAAATATATTAACAGCACCCTCTAGTGTTACAATATTTAAATGGCACTTCATTAAGATAAGAAATTATAAAAGATAAAACTATTTTTAAAATATTTTGTAAAATTTCACACAGAAAAGTAGACAGAACTGAAATATTTTAACTTCATATCCAACTTATTTCTATGTATTGTTTTCATTCACGTGGCAAATTCTCTACTTAATTGTCAGAGACCGCCAGGTGTGAGTCCTCTGTCATTCAATTAATAACTAAACTAATAAAAAGCCTTGATTTTAAGTTGAGCACACAACCAACTAAATTCAGGCAACATTTCCCAGCCTCCCTTGCAGCTAGATGTGGCCGTGTGACTATGTTTTGGCCAATGGGATGTGAGTTGGAGTAAACATGCTCTCTCCTTTCCCTCTTCCCACTGGCTGAAGGAAACATCTTGAGCCATGTAAATGAATCAATACTCTAGGAATGGTGAAACTATAAGAAAAAAAAAAGGAGCCAGATTATGTGAAAAAGAAGCTATTTCATATTTGGGTATAATAGAACAGCCAAAACTATTACCCACCTCCAAAAAAAAAAAAAAAAAAACCCACACACGTAGAAAGAAAATCTGGCAAGACAACACATTTGGAATAAACCCAGTTACTAAATTTTCAACAGGAAATAAATCAGTACATATTTCAAACCTGGTTAAATTTTATTTTCCTTCAGAGGAACCAAATGGAAGGATCACAATAAAGGATACACATTTGTGTGAGGTGAATAAATTCACTGTTCCCCTTGACTATCAAAGACATTAAGTTGGCTTCTCCGGCAGACACTTAAAGGCTGGCCTTTCATTCATAATCTCAAAGCACAACTCGGAATATGTGCTGACAGCACATGCCAGAATTCAGCAATAAAAGTAAAAGTAAGTGTATTCAATTCTGAAAGTAAATCCACTGTGCAGACTACATCCTTCAAACTAAAGATTCACATTACAGTGTGTTCTGGTTGGTATCTTGAAGTCAAATACAAGGGGTAGTGGGAAAACAGAACTCACTGAAAATCCAGAAGCCCATGGTTGTGCAGACCATGCACGATGGTGTAAGTGCAGGAAAGTCATTATCCAGTGGGCCTCAGATGTCTTGCTCTGTAAAATAAGGGTGTTGGCCCATATCTGTGGTTTTTGCATGTTTGCTTTCAGTAATGAAACAAGCATCCTCAAATTGAATCTTATTCAAAGCTGGGAGGGGGGCAGTCTACATAAGTAGGTGGATGATGTCATTAAAATGGGGACTCAAAACTCTTCACTATAAACTTTCAATACACATTTTCCAGAAATAAAACCAAATTTTAAAAAAGCCCAACCAGTAAATCAAAGATTCCATAACCATATGAACTTTGCTGAGAGCAGCAAAAAAATACATTTACCAAGCTTTCTAGCAGCAGCCTGCAAATGTCAGGCTGCACTATACCATCTCTTTATCATTATTTGGTTACCCTAACACAATGCTGATTTTGAATTAAAGGGGGAAAAAAAGAACATGTAAGACCAAGAAAGGCAAATATCAATTATTTTAAATCATTTAAAAATATAATCCATTTTAAAATTTAATTCTTTGGGTTAAAAAAAAGACATTCCTATTAGAATGGCTAAAACAAAAAGAAACTGCTAAGATAATACCAAATGCTAATAAGGACACAGAGCAAATGGAACTCTCATACACTCGTGATGGGTTTGTTACAATGGCAAACCACTTTAGAAAACAGTTTGGCCATTTCTTATGAAGTTAAAACATACACTTACTCTAAGACCCAGCAATATACTCCTGGGTATCTACCCAGAGAAATGACAACTTTGGCTCAAACAAAAATTTGTTCATAAATGTTTACAGTGGTTTACAATAGCCCAAACCTGGAAACAACATTCACCTTTAACTAGTGAATGGATAAACAAACCATGGAATATGCCTATTAAAATGTGGTATCATTTCACACCTATCAGATAATGCAGGAATAAAAGAGTTTAATAATACCAAGTGTTGGAAAGGCTGTGGATAAACAGGAATTTTCCCACTGTTGCCAGAAACGTAAATTGGTTCAAATACTTGGGAGAACAATTTGGTTACATCCAGCAGGTTGAAGATGTGTGTGCCCTATGATTCAGCAATGTCACTTCTCAGCATACTCCACCCCATTTTAACAGTATACAACCAACACATCAATAGGAGAATATAAAAATAAGTTCTGGTATGTTTAAACAGTGGAATAAAACAGAGCAGTTAAAACAAGTGAACTCTAGCCACTTGGACCAACATGGCTTGAAAACATACCTGAATGAGCAAGTAGGCTGCAGAACACATACCACATGAGATCTTTTATTATGGGTTTTAAATCAGTCAATATTGTATGTGGGCTTATGGATACGGAAACATATAATACAAAAGTAAAAATGTGGACTGCAAACTTACCTCTAGGAGAGAGAGAGGGAGATGATATTAGCAAAGGATACAAAAAGGACATTTAAAATGTTTTATTTTCTTATTAAAAAAAAAAAACCCTAAAGCAAAGACAATGTGTTTAGACTTATTAGATCTGGGTATCTGACATATGAGGGTTCATTCTTTCAATTTCTTTTTTTTTTTTTTTTTTTTTTTTTTTTTTTTTTGCGGTAGGCGGGCCTCTCACTGCTGTGGCCTCTCCCGTTGCGGAGCACAGGCTCCGGATGCGCAGGCTCAGCGGCCATGGCTCACGGGCCTAGCCGCTCCACGGCATGTGGGATCTTCCCAGACCGGGGCACGAACCCGTGTCCCCTGCATCGGCAGGCGGACTCTCAACCACTGCGCCACCAGGGAAGCCCTCAATTTCTTTGTATTTGACATTTCCCAATTAAAAACAAAATTCTAACCAAGAAACTCCAGAAGTACACACAAAACACATGCAAAAACTGGTAAAAGCTGTTGCCTCCAGAGAGGGAAACTGGGAGCAGACAGAAGGGAGACTTACTTTCCATATCTGTCTTCATGTACTTTCTGAATTTTGTTCCATGTATATCCACTACCTTTTTTTTTTTTTTTTTGCGGTATGTAGGCCTCTCACTGTTGTGGCCTCTCCCGTTGCGGAGCACAGGCTCCGCATACGCAGGCTCAGTGGCCATGGCTCACGGGCCCAGCCGCTCCGCGGCATGTGGGATCTTCCCAGACCGGGGCATGAACCCGTGTCCCCTGCATCGGCAGGCGGACTCTCAACCACTGCGCCACCAGGGAAGCCCTCCACTACCTTTTTTATT
Source organism: Hyperoodon ampullatus (assembly GCF_949752795.1). NCBI lineage: Eukaryota > Metazoa > Chordata > Mammalia > Artiodactyla > Ziphiidae > Hyperoodon > Hyperoodon ampullatus. The sequence goes on along the minus strand of NC_136927.1, from coordinate 55,968,984 downwards.
TTTAAGTACAAATAAATCTGATGTACTCTTCACCTCCAATCCGACCCCCCTCCAAGGGGGGAAACAGAAACTAAAGTATTTTTATTTTGGGTAAGGAAAGGCTACTAATGGAGATTCCAGCCCAGACTGTGCCACGAATGAGCTCTGTCACCTTGGGAGGTGATTTAATCCACCCCTCTCCAAGGGCTGTGTCACTTCTAAAATCCTATTTTCTGTGAAAACACAAACATCTCTCCATAAACTGAAGATCAGAAGTTCTAAGTATACCAATAAGGAGCAATAAGCAGTTTTCCTGTAATCCTGGGTGGAAAACTTTCAGAATCTGTAACAACAGGTCCACACAGACTGTCTGTAGTGACTGCCTCATGTCCTCTGTGGAATAAAGTGGGTAGAGATGTATAGAGATAGTCACTATTACTCAATACTCAATGAGACAGGAAGTTGAGGGAGCACTTATCTGATGACTTATTTTCTTAATGAACTAAAAAGTGGAGGTCATGGTGGAGAAGGAGGCCAAGGATGAGATATGGGAAAGGAATGAGTAAAATTACTGACAAAGGAAAAAAAAAGTCAAGGATCTAGCTGAGCCCAAAACTTATAAATACGTAAAGGAGAAAGTCACCTTGTTATCCGATTTCTCTCCAGCAGAGTGCAATTAACAAAAAAAGACAGAAAAATTAAACAAGTAGGACTGTGCCACTGACGAAGGTTGGCAAGTTATGGGGCCAGTTCAGAGAATGAGAAAACCAAGGTGTTGGTGAGATGACAGTCACGAGACTCCCTGGAGTCCACAGCAGGTAAGAAGGGTTGGGAAGGCAAGAGGAAGCCAGAGAACACCGAAGTGCCCAAGGAAGAAGGACCGCTGGAGGAGAATAAATGAGAGCTAGGAAGGACAGGATGTGTGCAGAGGGGAGATTCTCCAAGCTCAAGGTTCCCAAAGTATCATCTGGGAGATAACAAGGCCCAACAAAGCTGAAGTGAACTGGATGCAAAACTCCCTGGAAAAGATAATGTAAAGGGAGGGTGAGGTTTGAAGGCTGGATAAGCCAACAACTTAGAGACCATGTTAGAAGACACAGTGGAAAGAAACATAGCAAGCCAGGAGCCAACATCCAAGGCACATAAATGGCCAAGAAGCTGGCAGATGATGGCAAAAAGTAAAGAGAGGATATGGTATCACAGACTGATGTGAACTTCAAAACTGACAGGCATCAAGGCTGGAGAACACAGCCTGCTATTCTCACTACCTGGAATGCTATAACATCTGGAGAATTCCTATTCATACTTCAGATCTCTGTTTAAATGATCAATTCCTCAGTAAATCCCTTACAGACCCCTCAAAATCCAAGTCAAACTGCTCACCTTCCTTCACTGTTCCCTCCAAAGCAATGACACAATTCATACCAAGTATCCTTCTTTATCCAAATTTATGCTCTTCTTGAGTTCATGCAGTGAGGAATCCACATTTTCCTGAATCTATCTGGTTCCTAAGTTTGGACTAGCAAAATAAAAGATTTCAGAGAGAGAAGGGTATACTCCAAAATTTATCCAGAGCCACCAGGTCAGGAAGGCAGGTTCTCTGATGAATTGGATTTAGGACACCTTAGCCACACACACTTAAAAGCACTCCACTTGGATGTAAGAATTCCTAACACATCAAGATTCCTTTTTTATTTTAATGTGATTCTCACTATGTCGCTGATGGGAATATAATCATGTGTAAGCTTTCTTGTGAAAAATGTGAGAAATCCAAAAGAGCATAAATAAAATGTATTACTTATCAGTCACTCAGCAAATCATAAAATTACTAAATAATTTTTAATGTCCCTTAAGCAGGAAAGCACTTTGGATATACTGCTAGTGGGAGTAATTATTGGCTTTAACATTTCTAGATGGCCATTTAACAACATTAATTGAAAGCTCTAAAAATACACCTAACCTTTGATGCAACAATTCTATTCTTAAAGAATTTATCATAACAAAATAATTAAAATAGGCTCAAATTTTTCAAAATGAGAATGTTCACTAAATAGTACTTAGAATAATCCAAAACTGGAAGGTAAATTATTAATGTCTAAAAATAGAAAACTGGTTGGCTAAATCGTGGGTTAATTCTTATAATAATATATTATGGGGATTAAAAAATTGGTAATAACATTTCACTGACATGGAAATGTGTTGACTGTGTCACTGAGTAGAGGAAAAGGCAGGTTACAAAACATACATGACAATCCTATTAAAGTTGTAGCCACACACACTTAAGCACACACATGCACACACACACACAAACATAAGGAAAAACAGATTCTCCAAATGACAGGATTAAAACTGATTTTTTTCCTCTTATTTTTCTAGAATGTATATGTGTCACTTTCAAATTTTTTAAACCTTAAATCACTGCATAAGGTCAATATTGAAATAAATATGAACGCAACACAAACTAGAAAAAAGAAGCTAAGGCACTCAAAACCAGTGCTGAAGAAACACACCCAACTGATGTAGTCAATGTGCTCGCTCCCCAAACAGCAGGGGACAGATGGGTCTCCCTGTAACAAAATGCCTAAGTTCCTCATTTCTGTGATTTGCTGAGAGCACCTGAGTAACTAAGGGAACCAAAGGTGTGGTTAAGAAGGTAGGCGTTCTTAATGTGCTGCAAACCTACTGGGTTCAGAGGTTCCTGATTTTCCTGTATTTCCTCATATCCTTTTATTCTCTGATTTCAACTCTTCCAAAGCCCATTTTTATCTAACAATAGTACTGTACTTCAAAAATTACATATATATATATATATATATATATATATATATATATATATATATATATAAATTTTAAATGCTATGTTAAGAATTTTTTTTTCTACTTCTCAAGCGAGGGAATAAACAGATTAACATCTAGAAATACTGCCTATTAATCAATCTAATTGTGAAATTGGTTCAGAAACATTTTTCAGGCAATAGGAAACCTCTCCATTTGACAGGAAAAAAATGAGAAAGGGGTGATAGAAACATCACTCAACTATGAGTATATTTTATTAGGCAGTCCTTAAGTTGAAGTGGATTACATTATGAAATACCCCAGAATCCAAAAGCTTACAACTTGACAACTCAGTAGATAAAGCAATGTGGTCTTGAGCTGTGCCACCCAATGTCACCAGCCCCATATGACTACTGAGCACTTGAAACGTGGTCAGTCCAACTGAGATATGTAAAATACACACCAGACTTCAAAGAGTTACCATGAAAGAAAAAAGTAAAATCTCATTAATTTTTATATTGATTACATGAAGTAATAATGTTTTTTATACATTAGGTTATAAAATGTATTACTAAAATAAATTTTACCTGTTTTTAACTTTATTCACCAAAGCTACTAGAAAATTACATATGTAACTCCCACTGTAATTGTATTGGACAGCACCAGTCTAAGAAAATGGATATCAGGAAAAAAAAGTAAATGCTATTTCATAGTAGATAACCATGGTAATCAGACTCCATTCAAAGAGTGTGTTCTGACATCTTTTTACAAATACACATATACACAACAAAGGCATGGCCATATATCTTAGTCCAAATATCAAAGCAAACCCTATATCATATCCTACGTAATCAACTTTGCAGCCTGCACTATGATGGAGGGGAACAAGTGCCATAACCTAATTTCTCACTCACAGCACTGGGAGGAGGGAGGGAGTCAGATGTGAAAAAGGTCAAAGCAGAAATCCACGTGGTAACAAGCACAAGCTTAAAGGCCAAAAGGGGAGTCAGAGGCTCTTTTTGAGAAGCTCAGAACCAGCATAAGAAATCTAAATAAAACACAGGGTCCATCCAAGGGTAAACACTACTCAAATCCAAAAGGGCTTTATAATTACTAAATTGCAGGTTCTGGTTTTACATGGCAACCCTAAAACAAAATACCTGTATTTAAAACAAATTATCATCAGAGGGAATGGGACAAATTTATTGATGAGGTTTTTCCATACCAAACAGAAAGTCAGCAAACAACTTAGACAATTTATAGACAGTTGGTCTTAATCCAACACTAACATGTTGATGTTAAAATATATCCAACTGAAAAGGCCAGAGTTGTTTTAATATGCTTTGAATCTCTTTCATATAACCATTACAATCTTCCTTCCTTACCTTCTTATGCAAGCTCTGTAATCATCATCAGTGTTTATAATAGTTTTGCAAAACTACCCAATTTCTCTGGTAAATGTTTCTCTTGTTGCTACTGATCAAACTATAAACAACACAGCATTTTCATATAACACGTTTAGTAACGAGAAAGTAGGACACTGACGTCAACGGCATGAAGAATCTGTAAACCAAAAACACCAGAACTACCAGACACAGTGAGGCCTCTCAGAAATCAGCCTCCAATAAAATATAAATTTCCTTTCCCTGCTCAGTTTTTGAACCAGTTTATATCCAAGTCCCTCCATGTCTGTGGCAGTTCAATCAACTTCTAAAATGCGCCTGAATCAGCACCCAGTCTGTAGGCTCCATGGGTTGGGCAGAGCTGTTGCTCTCAGCTATGAAGGCCCAGGCAGTGAACTCTCACCTGTATGCTCTTTTTTTTAAAAAAATATTTATTTACTTATTTATTTGGCTGCTCAGGGTCTTAGTAGCAGCACACAGGATCTTTGTTGTCACGTGTGGCCTCTTCGTTGTCGCGTGTGGCCTCTTCGTTGTCGCGTGTGGGCTCTTTTAGTTGCGGCATACAGGTTCTTGTTGCAGCATACGGGATCTAGTTCCCTGACCACGGATCGAACTCGGACCCCCTGCACTGGGAGCACGGAGTCTTATCCACTGGCCCACCAGGGAAGTCCCTATATGCTCCTGTTAACAATGATGAAAGGTACTATCAAGCCTTCTCTTTTTCTCAGTTTAGTAAGAGGTCAGTATTTTAGCATCTGTACTGATAGTCTCAAAGAAAATGGAATAAACCAACTGTTTGGCTAGCTTCCTGAACTGCCACAACTGTCTAATCACTGAAATGGAAATGGGAGTACATGTGAAGCAATATACCTGGACAGACTGGAACAACTAGTGAATTAAAGAAACACTGCCTAATTATCAAACAGTGCATGAGAGCTCAGAAAAGCAGGAATTCAACAGGGCTTGAAACTGTCAGAAATGACGTTTGGGAACTGGGACTTGGCACCAGCCTTGAAAGATGGAGAGTCCTGAGCAGGAGGCCACCATGGAGTCAGTCCAGAGGCAGGCATGAAAACAGGCTAACCAGGGCACACTGCAGGAGATGAAGGAAGGAAACCCCTCACAGGGTCTTCGGAGTCTCCAGAGTCCAATGTGAATGCAACACAGCCTTAGGACACATGAGCTTCTGGACAGGTGATAAGAGTAGCAAGAGTCCACCGCTGGATACTCAAGATAGGAGATTAAGAAGCTACTGCGTTAGGGCTTCCCTGGTGGCGCAGTGGTTGAGAGTCCGCCTGCCGATGCAGGGGACACAGGTTCGTGCCCCGGTCTGGGAAGATCCCACATGCCGTGGAGCGGCTGGGCCCGTGAGCCATGGCCGCTGAGCCTGCGTGTCCGGAGCCTGTGCTCCGCAACGGGAGAGGCCACAGCGGTGAGAAGCCCGCGTATCGCAAAAAAAAAAAAAAAAAAAAAGAAGCTACTGCGTTAATCCAACTATACAGATCTTGGCAAGTGGGACGATGGAAACAACAAGGAGAAAAAGGGATGGATAGTGGGAGTGATTTCTAAAAAAAAGAAAAATCTAAGACTTGGTGTCAAAGATGACCTCTGGGAGAACAAGAATGTTCCCCCTTCAGAAATAAGTAAATGGATTTGACAGGCAAGTAATGAATGAAGTTTGGACATGTTGAATTTGAGCTGGTGGTGGCATGTACATCTGACAAGTGTCCAACAAAGACCACCAGAAATTGAGAGAAGTTCTATGAAAGAACAGAGCAGAGAAAGAGATTTGTGAATTGAAATATAAAAATGGTAACTGAAACTCTGGGATTGGGAGACCATTTATTTTGCAGATATCCCCAAACACAGCTGCCTTCCCCTCACCTCCCTTATCTTTAGCCATTATTACTTTTAAGAATGCAAAACATACAATTTAATGATGATGGCTTAAGGAAAAAAAAATACCCACAGAAAACAAAAAATGAAAGAAATACACAAAAATATTCACAGTGATGTCATTAAGTAGAGGATCAAGGATATTTTCTTCTTCCTAATTTTTGTAATTTCCCAAGTTTTATTTATTTTTTAAAATAGCAAGCATAGCTTCTATTAGAAAATAAAAAACATGTTTTAAAAAGGAATGATTCCCTCTAAGCATTTTTGAAAGTTCTTATAACTGTACACCTAGTGAATTTATTTCACTGTATGTAAATTAAAATTCAACAGACAAAAATATCATTGATGTAGTATTTGACATTCACCATACTGAATAAATTTCGTCTTGACAAGACAAAATGAGAGAATGTTTATCAGTAGGAATATAAATTCTTGCAGCTTCTCAATCCTCAATTTGCCAATGTCTATCAAAATTTTAAAAACTGGAAAATCTTATCACTGTGCCCAAAAATTTTACAGCTAGAAATTTACTTATGGGTAGTCTCTCCAAAGTATGTACAAGAAATTTCACTACATTATTATTTATAATAGCAAAAAATTTTAAATAACCAAAATGCCTATCAAGCTTTAGGATGAGGGAGATGGTAGAAGGAAAGGAGAGAAAAAAAGGAATGTTCCTTAGTAATGTATTTGTGCTTAGTCTCACTGCTTAAATTGCTGAATACCTGAATAAGAGCGAGGGAACAGGTCTTCAATTTCTTTACCCCCAGGCTTCACACCTGTTACCCTGACCAAGAACCCCAACAGCAACAGGCACTCAAATGTTAGTGGATTAAAAAAAAGTCAAAAGCACGTAAATGAAAATGAAAATATTTACCTCCTACCTTGTAATTAGTATAAGTGGCAAGACCGTGCCTGTTTGTTTTCTAGTTTAATCTACTTATGCAGAATTTGGCCTTAAAAAGTATTACCTTATCATTAGCATTAACCTACCAATTATTCCCAGGATTGCATTTAGACCTTTGCTGACACGTGCAAAGGGCAAAGTCAAGCACAAAAGTACCGTCAGCACAACTCTGTCACAAAATGCAGAACAAGAAAGATCGTGTTTCAGATGCAGACCTGTCATTACGCTTTCCATTACAAGCTGCTGAGCTACATTTCCTTGTGCTGCCGAAGCCCAAGCTCAAAACAGCATGTGGAGTCCCGGTTAGTGGAGTTAAGACCTAGCCAGAGAAAAACAAATGGTAAATCAAAATAAAAAGTAATAATAAACCTAGCAGGAGGTTTATGCAGTCTACTTTTCAATGGGCCATGCTCAATCCTAGAACTCGCTCTATTACTTCTTCCCTCTAAAGGAATATCTCCAAGGCCCTAATGCATCCCTGGGCAGGATTACAAATTTTTCAGTCCCTTAAAAATTAACTCTCCATTTGCACAAAATATTTTGAAAGACAGTATTTTAGAGCACCAGAAGAAGTCAATTTTGTTACCCAGTGGGCTTTCTTGATAATTGTTTTAATTCCATATTCCCTAGCACAGGGCCTCAATTTTTTTCAACTTTTTAAAGATTTTAGTTCTCACTATGTGCCAGGCATTGTACTATATATCGTATGTGTGAAATTCCATCTCCACAACAACCCTTGGGAAAAACTGGGCCCACACTTTATAAGTAAGAAAACACAGAAGGGGTGAGGTCTCCTGGTCAAGGTCCTGGAGCTTATAGGAGACGTGACAAGACAGGGGACAGAGCCCATCAGGACTGTGACAGCAGAACCCTCACCTTTCATTATGACTCTACACTGCCTTCAATGCCACCACTAGAATAAACTGCAGGTACTGTATTTGTGGGAAAACAGAAGACTTAATTACTCAAAAATCACTTTCTTTTAAAGCTTCTTAAAAATGCATCAATACGTTGGGGGGGTGGGGTGTGCTTCCAAAAAAGCTGGGTCACGTTCTGTTTTTTTAAGCTTGGTAGACAGATATTCATCTTATCGTTTATTAAATGAACGTGTTTTATACATGCTTGTACCTATGCATGCATTTCACAATAAAAACCCATAGCCTGACTCAGGCAGCGTCTCTGGAACAGTCAGTGCAACACCAGTTATGAGCCTGACCCTCCGTTATAAAGAAAAACGTATGAGATGACTACAGTTTAGCCAGATACCAACAAGTTCTTCTTTGGAAAATATTTAGGCTGTGAATCTTTCAACTTCACTGTTTGTTCTAGGGCAACTTAGCATTGCCACTTACAGATGACTCTAGGTAAATAAGCACACAAATGCCATCAGAGTTATACCCGTTCCAGGATTCAACGAGCCTCCAGTGACCCTGTATTTTTTTTTTTTTTTAAATTTCAGCAACTAAACATTGGTCTTTTGCTGTTTGGGACACAAAATACTAGTCATTTTAAATGATTAGAATATGAATAGAGAAATTATGGTTTTCTCCTGCCAAAAAAAGGGGGGGGTTAACTTACTTTCCAAAATAAAATCTTCATAACCATAAATCAATTTTAAGTTACGTTTATTAAAAATTTACAGAGTCAAAAGGGAGGTATCCATCAGTGAAGATTAGTTAAGAAGAGGAATAGTGGAAAGAACATGGAAAAAAGTAACAAGAAAAGCTTTAAAAGAATATCTTATTTATAGTGAAACGAATTATATACTTTGTACTTTGAAAAATGCAAGTTGCACAACATGTATAGTATAATCTGACTTTTATTAAAAGTATAATTACATAGAACATATTTGTGGACACAGGAATGGGTTGGGATGGCTAAACATCAAGCTGCCTTGAGTGTAGGGGGCATAAGAGTCTATATGACTTTCAAAATTTGCTTTATCCAATTCTGACACTTAGAATTATTTTCCAACATGCACATGCTTCTTTTATAAATCATTTAAAAAGCTAAAAAATATTGTTTTAAAAAAAGGTTCCATGATGGCAAAGTTGCAATTAACAAAATATCATTTAGACAAATCACAGAAAAAATTTTGAAAGTGAAAGTACTATGACTCTATGAATACTTATTTTTGGAAAGTATTTTTTTAAGCTGATTGGTAAGATGAATGTTTGGAAAAACTCACTTTCTACGCTACTGAACGTAGTGTAGACCAAAACACAGAATTGGGTCAGAGGTTCTTTCAGTAATATTGAGGAAATGCAAACATACTTTGAAGAAAGGAATCTTGAGAAAGGAATTAAGCAGGAGGAGCCACTCAACAAAAACAAGACTGAGTTATCAAGTGAGCATCCTTGAACTTCTGTCATGTGGCCCTGTAACACCTCTCCCCTTCATAGGCTCCACTGTACTCTGGAAACATGAAAACCTGCCCTTTGCACACAAGGCTACCCGGCTGACATCATAGCCCAGGCCCTTGAGAGCATTTCAGAGGAAACGTCACGTGGAGGGAGAACAATGACGTGCCACCCGACTTTCCCCCAAAAAAGGCCACTCCGCACTCACAGGAAACTGTTCACAGTGCTTCTCTTTTTTTTTTTAAATTAATTAATTAATTTATTTATTTTTTGGCTGCATTGGGTCTTCATTGCTGCAAGTGGCCTTTCTCTAGTTGTGGTGAGCGGGGGCTACTCTTCATTGAGGTGCGCGGGCTTCTCATTGCGGTGGCTTCTTTTGTTGCAGAGCACAGGCTCTAGGCGCATGGGCTTCAGTAGTTGTGGAACGTGGGCTCAGTAGTTGTGGCTCACATGCTCTAGAGCGCAGGCTCAGTAGTTGTGGCGCACAGGCTTAGTTGCTCCACAGCATGTGAGATCTTCCCAGACCAGGGCTCGAACCGGTGTCCCCTGCATTGGCAGGCAGATTCTTAACCACTGAGCCACCAGGGAAGTCCTCTCTTGTTTCTTAATTGGGGTGTGCAAAAGTGCTACATGCTGGGGTTTCCAGACTTTGATTTCCTAGAGAAAAAAAAGTCACCAAAAAAATGTGGTAGGAATAATATAGAATTGTCATTTTTGCATTTTACCATTTCCTTAAAAAGGGATGTTAACACTTCAGAAGCAGGAAAGAGATAACCCCAGGGCCAATACCATTCACAGCCCAGAAACTTTGAGCAGCTAAATCATTATATCAATTCAGTAGATGCCAAACAGGCTGACAAAACACCTACTCCTGATTTAACAAACAAAAACAAAACCTCTTCAATTAAAATTATAATGATACTTGCTGAATGTAACAAAGAATATCTTCTGAAAACAAGGACAAACACAAAAATACTATATACTCTTCATGCTTTTACATTTAGTGTGTATATTTTAAAGGACTTATAAAAGAAGCACATGTGTATGTACCTGAAAATCTAGATGAAATGAGCAATTTTTTTAGGAAAACTGTTTTTTGAACTCCTGAATAAGTAACAATAAACAAATAGAGAAAAGTACGAAAGCAAAGAATTATTCACAAGAAAGGTGCGAGGGACTTCCCTGGTGGCGCAGTGGTTGGGAATCCACCTGCCAATGCAGGGGACACGGGTTCAAGCCCTGGTCCGGGAAGATCCCACATGCCGCAGAGCAACTGAGACCGTGTGCCACAACTACTGGGCCTGCACTCTAGAGCCTGCGTGCCACAACTACTGAGCCTGCATGCCACAACTACAGCAGCCCGCGTGCCTAAAGCCTGTGCTCGGCAACAAAGGGAAGCCACCGCAATGAGAAGCCCGCACACCACTACAAAGAGTAGCCCCCGCTCGCCGCAACTAGAGAAAGCCCGCGCACAGCAACGAAGACCCAACGCAGCCAATAAAAATAAATAAATTTATTGAAAAAAAAAAAAAAAAGAAAGGTGCCAGACTCAGACAAATTCACAGGCCAGTTATTTCCTAATCTTCCTGGTAAGAAATGGGAAATTGGTAACCTTCCCAATTTCTTCTGGAAAAACTGACAAGCTAACAAAGAAAGCACAAGAGAAGAAAACTGTATGTTAACCTCACTTGCCATTCCTAGATTTTTTTTTTAACTTTTGCAAATATGACATGCAAAGAATGACATCTGGTTTTAATCCTGATTTCTTTGATCCATATGACTACAGTTCTCTTATGAACTGTGCCTTTTGCCCATTTTTTTCAATAGGTTTGTTTTTTTTCTTATTCATCTGTAAGAGCTCCTTATAAATTAAGCATATTAACTCTTTGTTGGGTTGCAAAATTATCCCCAGAAAGAGCAAAAGACTGCTTTTTCCATTTTGTTTATACCACCTGAAATGAAGGATTTTTAAAATTAATTTCTCTTAAGTCAAATCTAGTATCTTTTTGCAATTTCTTCTATCACTTTCATGCTTAGAAAGTCCCTTTCCATTCCAAGATCAGAGAAACAGTCACCATTATTTTCAGCCAGATGTTTTTGCTCAAAATCATTTTAATATATGTAACATCCATCTCTAAAAAATGCATATCTAATAAAATCACTGTTCTAGAAAATAACTAGATGAGTATAATTATATTAACTTTAGTTGTAGAACAAGTCTAAGTAAATTATGACAGTAAAGTACTTTATGATAAAATACTACAAAGCCATTCTATAGTACACTATCTGATGACATGGGGAAATAGTCATGAACTGCTACTAAGTGGGGGGAAAAAAGGCAGAACATCATTTTTATATAAAAACTACACTTATTTGAAAAGCCAGGCAGTATAGACACTTACCTAAACATTAACAGTGATCCTCCCTGGGTGTCAGATTCCAGGTGATGTCATTTCTTTATGCCTTTTTGTTTTATACATTACTTATGAATGTGTATTATATTTGTGATTAGAAAAAAAGTTTAAAATTCATAAATACATATGCAAAAAAAGTCACTAAAAATTTTTGCCCACATGCTTAAGTTGCAACTGTCTTTCGAAAAAAATAAGATGCCTTCCTTCACTTATTTAATCCCATATTACAAATGAGATAATAAAAACTTAGTTCAAGAAAGATGGGGGGTCTTGCCAATCTACCTGATTTATATTCTTGGCAAAATAACCAAGTTAATATCACAAGCCAATGGCAATGATCAGTGGTGATAGTGGCTAACACAAATGGTTCCATTTTCCCTAGGAGACTGTGCCTCAGTGTGTGAATGAGCACCGCCCAGCTCAATCAAGCTGAAAAGCCTGTTTTATGTACACTAACCCAAAAACTCCTTGGATGCAAGTAGAGATTATCATACTAAGTGAAGTAAGTCAGAAAGAGAAAGACAAACACCATATGATATCACTTATATGTGGAATCTAAAATATGGCACAAATGAACCTACCTACAAAACAGAAACAGACTCACAGACATAGAGATCAGACTTGTGGTTGTCAAGGGGGAGGGAGAGAGGGAAAGACTGGGAATTTGGGGTTGGTAAATGCAAACTATTACATTTAGAACGGATAATCAACAAGGTTCCCTGTATGGCACAGAGAACTATATCCAATCTCCTGGGATAAATCATAATGGAAAATAATATTAAAAAAAAGAATGTCTGTACGTGTAAAGCTGAGTCACTTTGCTGTACAGCGGAGATTGGCACAACACTGTAAATCAACTATACCTCAATTAAAAAAAAAAAAAACAACCTCTTAAAACCTTTCCAAAATGTCTAGGAGTGATCACAATTAGATAATGATCAGATTAAAAGGCCGGGAGTCAAAATTTTGAACTCAAAACCAGAGAAGACCTGGAGATGGTCATGCCAGAGTCCCAGACAGGCTGCTTTTCCCGAACTGTGCCCCAGTGCCTGACCCAGCACTCTGCCCAAAGATGGTGCTCAACAAAGGAGGGTGGGAGAATGAACACAAAGGGTTTAGAAATCCCACAGCAGAGACTCACACCCAGTAGAGGCAGCAAGATAACCAGAACCCAGACCAGACTCATTTCTCCTGAGAAGATACGGAGAGGAAAACAGTGCCAGGATGGCAGAGGGCTCTTCGTGCCTACTCCACGCCACTGCTACATTAAGTTCCCCGCCCACAACCTCGAGGAGTTAGCCCTAAAATGGAGTTAGGATGAGTGTTTCTGGGGACCTGGAATACAAGGGGAAGCCCGTTTTTTGAAAAAAGCCTAAAGGATATCATCAGAGTCACATAAGGCTATTATCAAAGTATGATGCAAAAGTCTCAAATTTTATTTTTTAATAGTACCGGAGCAAAAGTAAGGAAATAAGGCACAAGAGCTCCATCAACCCAAAATAGACATCATATGTGCCCAAAGGGACAAGCACTAAACACCAGAAGTACCGAAATTTAAAACTTGAGTGGAAAGTTTATAAATGACACCTAGCCTCACTTTCTGGCTGCTTAGAATAAGAGCACCCAACTTTCAGACCATACCACTTAAAGTTCCCATTTATTGGGACCAAGATGTTGAAAAATCTTCAAGTTCAAATTTTATTTTCTAATTCAGCTGATTATCCCAAGCATATTTTAACAGACAAGCAAATTTGAAATCTAAAAAATATTTTAAACAAAATCATGTTCTGATTATTCATCTTTAAGAAAAATATTTCCTTTGAAAAAAGATTAGATTTTTATTTTGAAAACTAAACCCCAAGAAAAACGAACTACAAATAAAAAATGTATGTCTTGGGCTTCCCTGGTGGCACAGTGGTTGAGAGTCCGCCTGCAAATGCAGGGGACACGGGTTCGTGCCCCGGTCCGGGAAGATCCCACATGCTGCGGAGCGGCTAGGCCCATGAGCCATGGCCACTGAGCCTGCGCGTCTGGAGCCTGTGCTCCGCAACGGGAGAGGCCACAACAGTGAGAGGCCTGTGTACCGCAAAAAAAAAAAAAAAAAAAAAGTATGTCTTGAATACATCATAAAATAAAATTATAAGGCAAAATGGGCAAAATATCTGTAACATTTATTAAAGTGCTAATATCCTGGATATGAAAAGAACTGCTGGGCTTCCCTGGTGGCGCAGTGGTTAAGAATCCGCCTGCCAATGCAGGGGACACAGGTTCGAGCCCTCGTCCAGGAAGATCCCACATGCTGCGGAGCAACTAAGCTCCTGTGCCACAGCTACTGAGCCTGCACTCTAGAGCTCATGACTACTGAGCCCACGAGCCACAACTACTGAAGCCCATGTGCCTAGAGCCCATGCTCCGCAACAAGAGAAGCCACAGTAATGAGAAGCCTGCATACTGCAACAAAGAGTAGCCCCCACTCGCTGCAACTAGAGAAAGCCCACGCACAGCAACGAAGACCCAACGCAGCCAAAAATAAATAAAGTAAATAAATTTAAAAAAGAGAACTGCTATAAATCACCAGAAAAAAGATGAACACAAGAGTAGAAAAATTGGTGAAAGAAATGAGTAAGCCAAACAAAATACAAATGGCAAAAAAACCTCATTAAAAAGTGTTCAAACTCACTAGTTAGCAAAGAAAAGCAAAAGAAACATGGTTCTATCCTTCAGCCAAATTGTTTAAAAAAATTTTTTTAAGTTTAAATAATAACAGTAATTCCCTAACCTGGATGCAGAAGTATCTGGCATGTACGTTACATATGTATCAAAGCCTTAAAAATGTAAATGATATCCCCTCCAAAAATGTAGTCTGAAGAAAAATCAGAAAGATGCATATAGATTTCCGTACAAGGCTGTTCACCACTGTATTATGTTCACCACAGCAAAAAACAAAAAAACAAAAAAAGCTGCTGTATGATCTCTATTTTGAAACACACAAATAAACATATATGTATGCATGCATATACACACAGACATTTTACTTTCAAATAAATCAGAAAAAAAGGATCATCAATGAGTAAACGAAACTATTTTGTGTATGAGTTTTCACCACAATCCTAATATTCCTTAATATCTCTAAGACAGGACACCAGTCCCACTTCCAGATCTTTTTCCAGTAATTCTTATCTTAATTCTGACCAATTGCTTCATATACTTTAAGAGCGATTCTAACCAACAGCTTCTGTGTTCTCCATATCATAATCCCTAAAATCACTGTGAATTTCCTGCATATTCTTCTCAAATCACCCCATTTCCTAGAGCAATAAGAAAAAGAACACTAAAATTCCTGAGAAATAACAGACACTCTCCAGGGACTCCACTCTATCCTTGCTCTCTGTACAGACTAGGGACAACTACACATACCTGGGAGGAAGTCAAAAGCAAAATCATTTCTTGGGAGAATAACATCAGTGATCATACTAAATTAAGAGAAAGTGCATAGACCTCTCTAATACATTCTTCACCAAAGTGACCTAATGCTCCACACATGAGGATCTCACAGTATGTTTAGTCAACTATGCAAAGTCTTTAAAAGCGGTAAATATCTGCATTTTAGTTCATTTATAGCAAGGGTTTTCAAAACCTGGCTGCACACCGGAATCACCTGGGAGATTTTTTAAAACCTCTATGCTTATGCTGTATTCTGATCAACTGCACCCTAGTTGATTCCAATTTGCTGTCAAGGTTAAGGACCACTGACTTGAAGCATGTTTTTCAAACATCAGATAATGACTCACCAGAGTGAGCAGAGAAATCAGTGCAGTGGGCTGGGGCCAGCAACTTTTTTAATTAAAAATAAATAAAAGAATGGAACAGACTAGAAGAAAATATCAGAATGTATTGCTCCTAGTGCAGATACGTATATTCTCAAGAAATTTTTCAATTAAAAATATATAATTCTTGCTAACACATATATATGGAATCTAAAAAAAAAAAATGGTCATGAAGAACCTAGGGGCAAGAGGGGAATAGAGACGCAGACCTACTAGAGAATGGACTTGAGGATATGGGGAAGGGGAAGTGTAAGCTGGGACAAAGTGAGAGAGTGGCACGGACATATATACACTACCGAACGCAACATAGATAGCTAGTGGGAAGCAGCCGCATAGCACAGGGAGATCAGCTCGGTGCTTTGTGACCACCTAGAGGGGTGGGATAGGGAGGCTGGGAGGGAGGGAGACGCAAGAGGGAAGAGATATGGGGATATATGTATATGTATAACTGATTCACTTCGTTATAAGGCAGAAACTAACACACCATTGTAAAGCAATTATACTCCAATAAAGATGCTTAAATATATATATATAATTCTTGATAATACTACCCAGATTGATCTACAGATTCAGTGTAATCACTATCAAAAATTCCATCTGCCTTTTTGGCAAAAATTGACAAACTGATCCTAAAATTCAAATGGAAATGCAAAGGACACAGAATAGCCAAAACAATCTAGAAAAAGAACAAAATGGAGGACTCACGCTTTCCAATTTCAAAACTTAATACAAAGCTGTGGTAATTAAGACAGTATAGTACCAGAATACAGATAAACATATAAATCAACAGAATAAAATTGAGAATTCAGAAATAAATTTTAACATTCGTCAGGTGATTTTTGACAAGGGTGCCAGGACAATTCAATGGGGGAAAGAATAATAGCCTTTTCAAAAAATGTTGCTGAGATGACTGGAAATCCACACATAAAGGAATGAAGTTGGACCCCTACCTCATGCCATATTCAAACAGGATCAAAGACCCAAATCTATGAGATAAACTATAAAACTCTTCAAAGAAAACACAGGGGTAAATCTTCTTAGATATGACAACAAAAGTACAAGCAACAAAAAAAGAGAAATGGGACTTTAACAAAATTAAAAACCAGAAGTTTTTAATTAAAATTTCAGAAAGTTTAATTTAAAACTCAAAGTTTCAAAGGACACCAGCAAGAAAGTAAAAACACATAAAATGGTAAAAGTTATTTGTAAAGTATATATCAGATAAGGGACTCATATGTCAAATGTATTAAGAAAGTTTACAACTCAACAATAAAAAGACAATCCAATTTACAAATGGGCAAAGGATTTGATAGACACTTCTCCAAAGAAGACATACAATGGGCCAACAAGCACATGAAAAGATGCTCCACACCATTAGGAAAATGCAAATAAAAACCACAAGACACACTTCACACCCACTGAGATGGCTATACCCAAAGACAGACAATAATGCATGTGGAGAAATTGGAACCATCATAAATTGCTGATGCACCCACTTTGCAAAAGTTTGGCAGTTCCTCAAAATTTTAAACACAGAATTACCATAAAATCCAGTAATTCCACTCCTTGGTATTTACCAAAGAAAATTAAAAACATGATCACACAAAAACATGTACATGAATGTACACAGCAGCATTATTCATAATAGCTGAAATCTAGAAACATCCCAAATGTCCATCAACTCATTAATGGATAAACAAAATGTGGCACTGATTCTTGCCACAAGGTGGATAAACCATAAAAGCATTATGCTAAGTAAAAAGCCAATCACAAAAGACCACATATTGCACGATTCCATTTATATGAAATGTCCAGATAAGGCAAATTCACAGAAATAGAGTACAGGTTAGTGGTTGCCAAGGGCTGGTAGGGGGAGGGAAGAAAGGGGAATGACTGCTAATAGGTATGGGGTTTCTCTTTGGGGTGAAAAAAAATGTTCTGAAATTAGATAGTGGTGATGGTTACACAAATCTAAAAACAACTGAAGCATACCTTTTAAATGGTAGACTTTATGGTGTGTGAATTATATCTCAATAATGCTTTTTTTTTAAGGCTATCCGGTCAAGTGCCCCTTCCCTGTCATTCCCACAGAACCTCATACGGTTCCTTTACCATACAATAAAAAGGTTATTTATGCGTACTAACTCAAAGGCCTTACTTCCAAGCCTTATATTTCATGACCAGATCACAAAATCGCTTTGGGTGACAAAACTAATTTTTTTAGTTAGTGAAATAGAAATAGAAAATATCAGAATACACAGCATATAATGTTTTTGTGACACTTGTTTTTGAGATACACACACACAGACACACAGACATATATATGTTGATGAAAAATGAGTCAGTCAAAACAAAGTCTAGAAAATATATTTTAGGAGTTGACTGACACCTATTCAAGAAACAAAACAAGGGACTTCCTTAGCGGTCCAGTAGTTAAGACTCTGCGCTTCAAATGCAGGCGGGATCAGGTTCGATGCCTGGTCGGCGAACAAGGATCCCACAAGCCGCTTGGTGTGCCCCCCCGCCAAAAAAGAAACAAAACAATAAGTACAAGATCTCAGAGTCAAAAACAAATTGAAAGAAAATTGAAACCACTGTGGAGCATCACCCTAGGCAATGAACTAAACATTAGAAAAAGTGAACTGGGGACTTCCCTGGTGGCACAATGGTTAAGAATCCACCTGCCAATGCAGGAGACACGGGTTCAAGGCCTGGTCTGGGAAGATCCCACATGCTGCGGCGCAACTAAGCCCATGCGCCACAACTACTGAGCCTCCACTCTAGAGCCCAAGAGCCACAACTACCAAGCCCTCATGCCACAACTACTGAAGCCCACGCACCTAGAACCCAGGCTCTGCAACAAGAGAAGCCATCACAATGAGAAGCCCACGCACCACAACGAAGAGTAGCCCCCGCTCTCCACAACTACAGAAAGCCTGCACGCAGCAGCAAAGACCTAACACAGCCAAAATATAAATTAATTTTTAAAAAAAAAGAAAAAGTGAATTGGACCCCATGTCTGTTTTTATTGATCTAGTGAAGTAATAAAAGATTCCCTACCCCATTTACCTACCAGGACTTCGGCGTGGGTTCAGAGGAGCTTCCTGCTCCTAGCATGTTCAGGATCCCTGCGGGAAATGCAGGGCCCCAGCTTACACTGGGTGTCAAAAAGCAGGTACAAAAAGGAGAACAGAAAGGGAAAAATCGATATTGCTAGTATATTGTTTATCTTCACAGGGATGAAAAAATAACGAGAAACAAGAACCCACAAAACTTCTCTGAGGGAGAGAACATTTTCAAAGACTGAGGGTCAGAATCCCTGACACAAAAGATGCAAACAGCACAGAATATCTGAACCTGAAGGAAAGACATAACTTGTATAATTCCTTCCAGCAAGAAATTTGAGGTCATCCTTAAATCAGCATGGAAACTGAATTTGGAGAATTACCACAAAAACAGGGATAGACTCTACCAAGAATTTTTTTTATGGTACATAAAATTCCAGGGTCAACGTCAAGGTGACAAACTTTGTTCATTCAAAACACTATGTATATTGTAATTTAGTGAAAAAGACATTGAAAATAGGACACTTTACTATGGTTAAAGATTATATACAATAATGCATTTCAATAAATATTGAAAATAAGAAGGACCACTACGACATTTAAACCTGTTCTGTAAGTACTCTGCAGTTTATATTAAGAAAAGTAAGTATTTAAGAAGAAAAAAAAAATGATGGTTTGCAGCTATTATGACTGCCTATCTAAGAAACTAAAGAGAATCAACTGAAAAGAATAACAGTTTGGTTAGGTAGTACACCAGGCACAGTGCTATTTCATTTTCCTTGTTGACACACAAAATGACTCTGTTTCCCAGCTCCCTTTCATCTAGGATAGGGCCAAGAGACTGTGGAAGAAAGTACTACTAACTCCAAGCTTGACCCATAAAAAAAATCTTCCATACACAAAATTTGCCAAAGTCTGGCAAACTTAGAGGCCAGATTTTGAAGCCAATTGTGTTATAAGATGGAAGGAGTCTAAATCCCCAACTCACCAGTTAGGGGAGAACCACCTAGAAAAATGTGAGCAAGAAATAACTTTTTATTTTGTTAAGTGTACAGATTTTGTCTAGCATTAACTAAGCTGAACAACATAGGAGGTCAGTTAGAAGAGATATAGACTGCATGCAGTATACTTGCTTTATACCAATTAGGAAATAGTGTATATGTAAGGGAGAAGGAGGAAAATCACCTTATTCTAAATAGCAAGTATTTCAAAATAAAGAGCAATCAATAAGTGATCTGTAGACCATACATTAGGAAGAATCTAAAAAATGAGACCTATGAAAGATCTGTATGAATCAAAAGATTTGTTTATGGACAGAACAATTCAATATTATAAAGATGAAAAGTCTCCCCAAATTAACATACATTCAATGAAACTGCCCATTAAAAGCTACTTTGAAACCCTAAACTGAAACATACTGGGAAAAAAATTGAGCGTAGGCACTATTACATAGTAAAGCCTACTATAAAGTGATTATTATGATGAAAATAGCAAGGTCATGGCTAAGGAATACACAGATAAATGGAATACCACAATAAGTCCCATGACAGATATAAGGATTCAGCATATAATTATGGTTAACAAGTTAATAAGAAAAGAATGAATTAATGAATAAATGGTGTTGGAATTAATGTAGAGAAAAAAAATTCTTACTTCATACCATACTCTAATACAAATACTAATTATAGCTGAATATTAAAAAAAGAACTATGAGAAAATATACGTGCATATTTATAAAATCTTGGGATAGAGAAGGCATGGGAAAGATAAACAACTGACAGATTTGAATTCAAAGCACAGAGCATATATTCGCAACTTATGACCAAAAAATGCAAATATTTTTTAATTTATTTTTTTATTGAAGTATAGTTGATTTACAATGTTGTGTTAATTTCTGCTGTACAGCAAAGTGACTCAGTTATACACATATACACATTCTTTATATTCTTTTCCATTATGGTTTATCCCAGGATATTGAATATAGTTCCCTGTGCTATACAGTAGAACCTTGTTTTTTATCCATTCTATATGTAATAGTTTGCATTTACTAACCCCAAACTCCCACTCCATTCCTCCTCTACCCCCTCCTCCCCCTTGGCAACCATAAGTCTGTTCTCTATGTCTATGAGACTGTTTCTGTTTCATAGATAAGTTCATTTGTGCCATATTTTAGATTCCACATACAAGTGATAAATGTCTTTCTCTTTCTGACTTACTTCACTTAGCATGATAATCTCTAGGTGCATCCATGTTGATGCAAATGGCATTATTTTGTTCTTTTTACGGCTGAGTAGTATTCCATTGTATATATGTACCACATCTTCTTTATCCATTCATCTGTCAATGGACATTTAGGTTCCTTCCATGTCTTTGCTACTGTGAACAGTGCTGCTATGAACACAGGAGTACATGTATCTTTTTTTTTTAATTTTAAAAATTATTTATTTACTTATTTGTTTATCCATGTTGGGTCTTAGTTGCAGCACACGGGATCTTCACCGCAGCACGTGGGGTCTTTTGTTGCAGTGTATGGGCTTCTTTATAGTTGTGGTGCAGGGGCTCCAGAACATGCAGGCTCAGTAGTTGCGGCACACCGGCTCTCTAGTTGCGGCACACAGGCTCTCTAGTTGCGGCACACAGGCTCTCTAGTTGTGGCACACGGGCTCCAGAGCACGTGGGCTCAGTAGTTGCGGAGCATGGGCATAGCTGTGGAGCGCGGGCATAGCTGTCCCGCAGTATATGGATCTTAGTTCCCTGACCAGGGATCGAACCCGTGTCCCCTGCATTGCAAGGCAGATTCTTAACCACTGGACCACCAGGGAAGTCCCTGTATCTTTTTGAATTATAGTTTTATCAAGATATATGCCCAGGAATGGGATTGCTGGATCGTATAGTAATTCTATTTTTAGTTTTCTGAGGAACCTCCATACTGTTTTCCATAGTGGCTGCACCAACTTACATTCCCACCAACAGTGTAGGAGGGTTCCCTTTTCTCCACACCCTCTCTAGCATTTGTTTAAAAAATGCAAATCTTGCCCGCGCACCGCGATGAAGAGTGGCCCCCGCTTGCCACAACTAAAGAAAAGCCCTCCCACAGAAACGAAGACCTAACACAGCCATAAATAAATAAATAAATAAATAAATAAAAATTTAAAAAAAAAAAAAAAATGCAAATCTTAATAGCATATTTCTCAAACAAAGTGAAAGCAGGATCAAATGTAACACGTCTAGCAGCATCAACTTTACTCAAAGATTAGGGAGGAAAAGTGTTTCATATTAAACCAAGCACTGATGTTTCTGGAATAGAATATAAACTTTACATTAATTTTAGATAAAAAGACTTAAAAGTGTCATGCTTTTTATACTCCCTAACACTTCAAAATATGCATATATTCCCCCATACCATACTTCTGTGGAATAATTTGTGAAGCAATGTCTTAATATAGAAAGAGCTTCTGAGGGACTTCCCTGGTGGTCCAGTGGGTAAGACTCCGCACTCCCAATGCAAAGGGGGCTGGGGTTCGATCCCTGGTCGGGGAACTAGATCCTGCATGCATGCAGCAACTAAGAGTTCGTGTGCCACAACTAAGGAATCTGCATGCCGCAACTAAGAGTCCACGTGCCTCAAGAGCTCACGCAGCCAAAATAAATAAATAAATATTTTTTTAAAAAAGAAAGAAAAAGGAAGAGCTCTTGATAATAAAATATGAACTCAAAGTTTTTTGGCTTTTGGCTGCACCACATGGCATGTGGGATCTTAGTTCCCCGACCAGGGATGGAACCCATGCCCCCTGCATTGGCAGTGTAGAGTCTTAACCACTAGACCACAAGGGAAGTCCTGAACTCAAACTTTTCAGCACTGACCACATAAGTATTACTATGAAGCAGGGATAAGCAAACTTTCTACAAGAGCCAGATAGCAAATATTTTAGGCTTGCAGGTCATATGGTCTCTTGAATGGGCATGACTATGTCCCAGTGAAACCTGATTTACAAAAACAGGTGCTGGTGGTTCCCCAATCAGCAGCATCCTCATCATCTGGGAACTGGTTAGAAATGCAGACCAGGCCCCATCCCAGACCTTCTGAATGAGAAACTCTCAAGTTTAAGATCTATCATGTTAGACAAGGAAGAGGTTGTACCCCCAACCAGGTGATACACCTTTGGAGATAGCAAAGAATTTAAGCCAGCACTGCAGAGGGGACAAGAAAGCCACACCGAATTGCAGACTGAAATCCCAACTACAGCGGAATTGTGAGAAACAGCGTTTCAAGCAGTGCTTTTCATCAGAAGCGGGGGAGAAGACCATCCACAGAGTCATTACACCAAGACCTCTGTAATGAAGCCTTGGTCCAGAATGGCAAAGTTAATGCAGGTTTAATTAACGCTGGGTCATGTATGTCTTCACTTGAACAAAGCGAAGCCACCTCAGAGGAAGCCTGTATAAAAGAAATGTGCATGTGTTGGGGTAGGGGGTTGTGGGAGGATCCTACAGGAATAAATGAGGGAAAGGGAGGAACAAAGAACCCAAGCTGGGGTGCAGAGAAGAAAACACTGAGCCTGGAATGAACAACAGGATGGATAAGAGGAGGCAGAAGAAAGCGAGGACAATCTGTTCTCCTTCAGCCTCAGCATGTACCCTCCACACTGCCCCAGAGTTTCCTACAATGCACATCTCTACAAGTCACTCCCCTTCTGGGAATTTCTTGGTGGTCTTCCAGGCAAAATTCAAGCTCCATAATATAGTATCAAAAGGACCTTTAAGCTCTGTACACCCTTTCCACCTACCTCATCCTCAGCCTCCCTCCAACCATCCTGACACATTCAACCCCTCTCCCAAGCCTCTCCACTTTTACTCATGCCATCCCCACCTCCCCCTCCCTCACACCCACCCAATGGAGCATGGCAATCAGACCAGCCCTGGGTCAAATTCTGACTCAGCTACTATGACCTTGGGCAAGGAGCTGCCCACCAGCAACTTCAGCATCCTCAGATGTAACATGGGAATAGTAATACCTATTACCATAGGGCTGCTGTGATTAAATGCCATCAGTAAACACAGGAAGTGCTAGGCAAAGCACCTGTTGACCAACTGACACTAGTTTCCCTGCCCTCTTCTATGCCAACAGGAGCTAAGAAACACAGACCTTCAGGCAAGACTTGGGAATAGCATTCTATCATTGAGGGTCCCAAGGTTTATCAGAGCATTAAGAGCAGAATTCAAGACCCAAGAGTTAAGTTAGAAAAGTTTATCAAGCTCCAGTTCCTTCACTGATAAGATGCAGACCAGAACCACGTTGGCTGCCAGCTGCTGAAACCAACAATAGTGACCTCAAGTGTTCAGCACATAGCCAATAACCATTGGCACCATCATTACTGCACTGGCCCTATCACATGGGGCTCACTGTCTAGTCTTTCTTGGGTCCCCTCTACTGCTTACAGAGGCTCCTGGAGAGAAGAGTTTTAAACTGCTCTTGAGTTCAACTTAGAAGATGGGAAGATTCAACTCAGTAAGAGTCACATGCACATAAATGAGAGAGAGGTGGCCACCCAGATGGGTGAACCTCCACCAGGCACTCACTGAGACGCCCCAGGGCAACTGACACAAGGAGACTGAAAGATCAGCTGCTTTGGGAAAAACCTGTGGAAAGAACCCGTGAATAAAGAAGGCTTTCTGGACCACAGACCATAAAAAGCCATGGTTTGTGGCAACCAGGCAACATGAGGCCCAGTGCAACCCTGACCCCCTCACTGAAGGAGGAAACTGAAGAACTCATCAAGGCTACAGAGAAACAATGATGAAGGAAAAACTGGAGTCAAGACCATGGCCAACAGGAAGAGGCTGTGAGCTGCACTCTTAAGTTGCTGAAAAGTTCACAGGCAGTGAGACTACTTGATTGAAGTCCTAAGTATGATCCTCCATGAGCCTATGCAGTATCCACTACTGTACCCATTACACTTGAATACTTAGATATTTCTGTATATAGTGTATATGCAAATCATGTCTACCACACTTCCTAAGACGTAGGGACTTGTCAGAGGCCATTTTTGATGAATCCGAATTTTTGCTTTTTGTGCTACCTTTATAGATTTTAGACCTGCATAACAACAACAACAACAAAAAATGAAGTAATGCAAGAGATGGTTATGAAAAAACGAGTAGATGGAACTTTCCTTCCTGGGGTAAATTTTCAAGGAGGGTCTTAGAGGCCACCTAGACCTGAGGTGAGGGACTTACCTGCCTGAGGTAAGAAGAGTTACATTTCCATGGAAGAAGACCTCCCCCAAAACATCCACCCTCTCCTTACCACTGCATTTAGTTGCATCAGGTTGGCACGGCAACTTAACATATCATGCAGCATGTGGCTCCTGGGGCAGCCACTTTCCTTCTAGGTGCTTAGGCCAGAAACCCTGCCATTGCCCTCAACTCTCTCTCTCACCCCCCACAGATGGTCCAGCAGCAATCTCCTCAGCCCCACCTGACAATCCGACACTTCTCACCACCACCCCACCGGCACCCACCTCCACTCAATCACCATCTTCAGCCCTGTACTAGCTGCCTGCCCTGCAGCCCTACCCTGCTCACCCTGACTTCATTCTATTCTCACACATCAACAACCAGCATGTCTCTATCCGTCCTCTATTCAAAACTCTCCAATGGCTCCTACCCCGCCTCAAAGTAAAATCTACAGGCCTTCCTAGGTGCCATGCAGCCTTAAATGATTCAACTCCCATTGTCTTTCTGACCTCAGTCATTCTCTTTCTCCTGCCTCAGGGCCTTTGCATCTGCAGTTTCCTCCACGGTAATGCTCTTCCCCCAGATATCCATATGACTCACTTCCTTCACATCTTCACTCAAAGATGACTCAGAGCTTCCCGTTCTACATTTCCTACAATTTCAGCTCGCTGGGCAACACTTAATACCCCCAAACCTGCCAGATTCTTCTTCAGAGCACAAAGTCTCAATGTCTGCCTCCACACTAGAGTGTGAGCTCTGTGTGGGGAAGAAATCTCTATGCAGCATCTAGAGCACCAAGATCGTTACCTGGCACACAGTCGGCAGTCAATACATGTATTAAATGTGGGGAGGCCTGTGAAAAGCATAAGTTGCAAGCAGACCTCAATTCTTAGAGAGACGACAATCTAGAACCAGTGACAAAACAACAGGCCAGAAATAGCAAAGCCAGGGAGAAAATGAAGAGAGTGCCATAAGGAGCACAAAGGACCAGTTTAAACCGCTTAGTAGTAGCTCACAGCTCAACCTGAAGCAGGAGTGCTCCCCAGCAAAAGAAAGAAAGAAAGCCCAGACTCAGGCCCTCTGAGGAGAGAATAACTAGAAAAACAGCAGGGAATGAAAATGAATTAATGAGGTTACCTGGCACTGGGAACAGACTAGCGTGTTGGGAGTTTTTTAAGCAAGGCCTGGAAACAGGTCAGGGAAGGACTGCAAAATGTTTAAGTTAAAATAGCATGAGGGACTTCCCTGGTGGCGCAGTGGTTAAGAATCCGCCTGCTAATTCAGGGGACATGGGTTCGAGACCTGGTCCGGGAAGATCCTACATGCCGCAGAGCAACTAAACCCGTGGGCCACAACTACTGAGCCTGCGCTCGAGAGCCTGTGAGCCACAACTACTGAAGCCCGCGCGCCTAGAGCCTGTGCTCCAAAACAAGAGAAGCCACCCCAATGAGAAGCACGAGCACGGCGACAAAGAGTAGCCCCTGCTCGCCACAACTAGAGAAAGCCCACGCGCAGCAACTAAGACCCAACACAGCCATAAATAAATAAATAAATAAATAAATAAATAAATAAAACAGCATAAGAGGATTAAATAAAGTTTTAAAAAAGCTTTCATTTACAAGTACAAAGCACTATATAATTGCAAATTATGACTGCTGACTTTTAATTCCCTTAACCATAATGGGAAAAACCCTTAAGTCACCAGTGATGCCAGAAATGAGTAACCAAATGGATCCCAGGTTTGTCTCTGGAGACACTGAAGATGGTGGCAATAACCAACTCAGGATTTCCAGTATCCAACACACTAGACCTTAGGCTACTTGAAGGCAAAAGATTGGGTTTTAGTCAATAATATTTGGATTAACAGCACTTGTCACCAAATTAGCTGATGTACATCTAACTCATTTCTGCAATGATATTATTATAAATCCACTAGCCTTTGCTACACAAACCAGATAGGCAGTGTGGCATGAAACCTAGCAAAACCCCATCCAATATTCTACACAGGTACTTTCATAAGCATTTTTGAAACATCCTAACAGACATTAAAACTCGGCTTGACTGTGCCACAGTCAGAAAACACAACTGCCACACAACCATCTTTGGGAGCGGGAGGGAACTACTACGAAAAGTTATTGAAATACCTAGTTTCTTTTAAAAAAAAAAAAATCACTCCCCACTCCAAGCAAAGAAACCGAAAGAGAAATGCCCTGGTATTCAAAGAAAGAAGCTGGTCACCATTTTGGCAACGATATAGTCTAGAAAGCAGATAGCTCATGTTCAGGCTGCCAGGTGAAACAGGCTGTCAGCTGGACACAACTACTCACCCCCTTTTAACTAACAGGTGTGTCACGAGGGCTTACACTGTGCACACCCACTGCTGGGCTTCTAAAAGGCAGGTGCCCCAAAGCTATTAAATTTTGGATGAGTGAAAAGAGACTAGTAGTGATAGGTTCACAAGTGACCCTGATAGAGTCCATGACCCTGTAGAGAATTCAGAATTTCTGAGCCAAAAGGCCCTTTTTATAAATCTCACCAGACTCACCTTCAGGGGCCAAGTGGGCCAAGTCATATGCAAAGGTGAAAAGGCAGGTCTAGGCAACTTGGAAGGGCGAGGCCCCAATCCAACAGCATTCAAATGCAAAAATATAAAAATTAAATGTTCCAACCATCCGTGATTCTAACCTCTGGCTTCAGAGAGGAAGAAACTGGGTGAGGGAGATCACATGCCAATTAATGACAGCTCAAATCAGACTGTGCACGTCCTCACACTGCCCAGCCTTCTCTGCACACAGACGTCCAAATATCAGCAGGGACAGCATCTTGCCCCTCCTCTCTCCCATCACTGCACGACTAAAAGTAGTCAGCAACTGCTAATGCCTCAGACCCAGAAATCCCTTATAAGTGACTTTCTTCCACCCGCAGTTGCCCTCACCTACCCTTTGGATTGACAATCATGAATTTCCCATCAGTCATGCTTAAAACCCCCAGCCTGTAGGCCGAATCCCTATCAGCTGCCCATCAAAGGGACATCTAGAGTCATAGGAAGGAGAAAATTCTGCGCCCATAAACTAGTCACACTCGAAAATGACAATTTCTCTTTCCAGCAAGGTGGCAACAAGGGGGACGGCGACCCCCGGGGAACTGGCCAGACAGAAAGGTCCTGGGGTCGGAGCGAGAGCTCCTAAAATTACTCGGCGCAGCCATTGTAGGGGAGAAAGAAGGCAAAAATGTAAAATGCACCCCCCTCCGCTGCGCCTCTTGATGGCCCTGCATTACTGGGGGCACGGAGATGCCCGCGCGCACCGCCTGCGGAGGGCCGACCGGAGAGCGACCCCAGGCCGCGCGGGCCGAGGGCCGGGGAGGAGGCGGCGGCGGCGACCGGGTCCCGGGGGTACCCCACTCGCCTCCCCGCGGGGCGGCCTGAGGGCCCGAGCGCACGGCGGCTCTGGCCGCAGGCAGGGGTGAGCGCCCGGGGGTCCGGCGGGGCTGCGGGTCGCCGGGCATCGCAGGGCCCCGCGGTCAGGGTGGCCGGGGGACCCCGGAAAGGGGCCGGGGTGTGGGGGCGCAGGCCGCGCCGCTGACAGCGCGCGGGGGCCGTGCCTGGCCGGCCTCGTGGGCGCGGCGGGCCCCTCGCGGCCAGGCCCGGCAGGTGCGGCCTGTGGGCCGGGCGGGGGGCGCGGCGGCCCGGCTCTCACCTGGCTGCAGATCGCCGGGCTCCCGTCCTGCCGCCGCGCCTCGGCTCCGCAGTAACCGCCGCAGTCTACGGTCCCGCAACAGCCGCCTGCAAAATGGCGCCGCGGAGGGGCGGGCCAGGGGCGGGGAGCCGCAGAGCCGCCCGCCCCCGCGCCGGCCCGGACCCACCTCCCTCTCTGTGCCCGACCCCCGCCCTCTGGCCTCCCCCATGGGAGGGGCTCCCCCTCAGCGCCTGCCAAGCTAAGCGAGCCGCTTGGCCTCCCAGGCGCCCCCCACCTCGTCGTCCTCTGCGTCCGCCACGTTCATTTTATTTCCCGCCCCCCTGCGTGGAAATCGCCCCCCTTCTCCTGCCTTCCAGTCACACCTGCTTCTGGGGGCCCACCTGGAACACGGAGTGCTCGCCCGGAGTCTCCTCCTCCTCGTACCCCCTTTCTACCCAGCCTGACACCGAGCCCTGTCATTTCTCAATGAAGATAAGCAATCTGCGGCGCCTTGGGCTCAATGGTTTGGATGTCAAGGCACTTTCACCGTTTCTCCAGTTAGGCTGTCAGGTTTTTTAACTTACTGGGGAAGAGATCCTCATTACATTATACAAAAACGGTAATATAGACCGAGGCTTCTCAGACTCCCTTGGGGGTCGTGTTTAAGTGCAGGTTTCGATTCCGTGGGTGAGGGTGCAGCCCGAGATTCTGCATTTCTAAAAAGCCCCCAGGTGATGCCGCTGGGTAAGGGCGGCTGAGCGGAAAGGCCTCAGGTAAATCCGTGGCCCTCAATCTTCAGCGCCTCGCAACTTCACCTTAACTGCCTCAAGATGCACGTGGCTGGGCCCCATCCCCCCCCCCAGGGCTCCTGAGGCCAGAGGTGTGGAGTAAGGCTCCAGATTTTGCATTTCTGGCAAGTTCCCAGGTGATGATAATGCTGTTCTCTGGGGTTCACCCTTTGCGAGCCACTACTGAAGAGTATCTGAACACGTGGCCAAACAAAAGAACAAACAAAAACCTAATAATTAGCACTCTCATAGCACCTTCCATCTTGAGGCCGCAGTCTAGTTGCTATTACAACCGAGTAATAACCGACTAGTGCCGCAAGCAACTCGAGAGAGATGAAGAACTGTGGACGGTGTCTGACCTTACATGGGGAGGAGCAGATTTTATCATCAGAGTTTTCTGCCTGTTTTACACAGTTTGGGGCACTCGATGTTATAGATATCACAGATATCGATGGGGGGGCGGGGGAGTGACCATCAACTGTGGGAATTTTATAAAATAGAGAGATGTGGTCCAAGTCTTTGAGAATCAATAATGTCATCCTATTTACTTCTCTAATAACTTGTATTTTTAAAATACAAGAGTTGGCTTGTAAAATTCAGTACACCCTGGAAGACCAGGTGTTTTGATCCACATTGAAGACGGAGAAAATAAGGGACAAAAATTCTGTGACCAGCACCTAGAGAAAAATTCACACTGCCCTGTCCATCTAACATCTCTACCATCCTCCTATACCAGAGAGAGCCTTTTCCAGCCAACCTTTTTTTTTGGCTGGGAGGGAGTGGCAGGGGGGTGGGGGTGTTGGTGTGGAGCCAAGAAGGAGGTACTAAGTGTTTTATTCAGCCAGGGATGAGAGATCTCAGATAAAAGAAGGGGAGTTAACGGGACTTCCCTGGTGGTGCAGTGGTTAAGAATCCACCTGCCAATGCAGGGGACACGGGTTGGAGCCCTGGTCCGGGAAGATCCCACATGCCAGGGAGCAGCCAAGCCCGTGAGCCACAACTACTGAGTCTGTGCTCTAGAGCCCGCGAGCCACAACTACAGAAGCCTGCACGCCTAGAGCCTGTGCTCTGCAACAAGAGAAGCCACCGCAGTGAGAAACCTGAGCACCGCAAGGAAGAGTAGACCCTGCTCGCCGCAACTAGAGAAAGCCTGAGCACAGAAACGGGAGAGCTAACTGTTGCATCCTCAGGGTCTCCCTCTCCCTCACTTACAGATTTTTCTCTATCCTAAAAAAACTTCCTCTGTCCTGGCCTCTCCCACCTTCCTGCCTGTCTTCCTTCCTGTCCTCCCCATCACTCCTCAGGTGCTGTCACTCCCTGCTTTCTTTGATGTCACCAGTGACCTTAGAGTTGCCAAATCCAGTTGCCTGTTTACAGTCCTTTTCTTCCTTGATGGCTCTGTAACATTCCATTGACTTCTCCCTCTTTCTCAAAACTCTTCTCTAGCAATAATACCACTGGGTCTTGCAATTTTTCCTACTCCCCCCCACTTCTCTCTCAGTGATGTAACAGTTACCTATGCTCACCTCTAAAAATGTTTGTTTTCCTTAATATCTCCTTTCTCTCCATCTTTTCCCCTGCCCTGTCCTTCTCCAAAGATCAGCCATCTCCTCATGACTCCCAAATCTCTCTCCAGACCAGACAGACATCTTTCTGAACTTCTAGGCACACATTTCCAATTGTCCTCCAGATCACCTCTCCTTGATATTATCCAGGAATTTTTTTTTTAGAATTTTTCTTTTTAATATTTATTTATTTATTTATTTATTTATTTATTTTGGCTGCGCCGGGTTTTCGTTGAGGCACGCGGGATCTTCATTGTGGCATGCGGACTTCTTAGTAGCAGCATGCTAACTCTTAGTTGTGGCATGCGGGATCTAGTTCCCCAACCAGGGATCTAACCCGGCCCGTGGAGTTTTCTCACCAGGGAAGTCCCCAGGAATTTAAAATATGGCACCTCCACCGCTGAACTCATTATCCTCCTCTCACAAACTTGCTTCTATCTGGGGTTTCTCATTTTGCCACCAGAAACTTTGAAATCAACTTTGACTGCTTGACTTTGACTGTCACCTATGGTCAGCTGGAGTGGGGAAGTGTGTCTGGAATTCTCTTCTCTGTGTCCACCATCCCAAACCCTCACTTGTTCTTCCTCAGACTGTTGAAAAAGCTTCTCTCTGGCCTCTTGGCCTCAAGAGTTATCTCCCAAAGCCATCCTTGTAATCATCTCAAAGCACAGAACTGACCACCTCAAACCCCTCCTCGAAATTCTTCAGGGCTTCCTGGTCTACAGAAAAACCGAGTAAAAAGAAACAGAATATAAACAGGACAGCATTCAAGACCCATCTCTGTCATCTCCAGCTGCTTTTCTTTTTTGCTGTACAAAGTACTACTTTTTACTGCTGGCAGACTGGAGTTGATGTCAGAGGCTGACCCTGACTTCAACATTGCCAGGGTTTTTGTGAGGATTAAAATGCTTTTTTAGTGCTTGAATACATCCATATTTATATATAATTATTTTTATCATCAATTAACTATTAATTCAAAAAATACATGAATATTTTCCTATTCATTTCCTTTTATTTCCTATTCATTTTCCTTTCCTATTAGAGTTGGTACAAGCAGGGTTTTTTCCCCCCCCTCCATTCTCTCAACTAAATCAGCAGAATTTATCAAGAACATTTTGTGACCTGGATAATTTGATTGAAATTTCTGTCATTTCCAGGCTGTTTTATTTTTGAGAGGTAATTGTAGCTCGGGGCTATCTTTACAATATTTATTTCCAATATCTCTCTGGAGTCTGGAACTGAGGTCAGCAAACCAAGAATACCAGCATCCAGGTGGTGAGCAGGCAGGAAAGAGCTAGCCTGAGGCCTGGAGGGACGTGTGCTTAGTGGTTGATCACTACAGAACACAACCCAGTCCCTCTCTGAGGATGGGCCTCTATTCCCCAAAAAGGAACAAAAATGTAGTCATCATTGCATCATTTTCCACCTATCAGATTGACAATGATTAATAACATCCAAGGTTGGTTATGACAAAGGGAAATGAATCCTCTCAAAATCTGTGGGAGGGAGTCTAAATTGGTCTGCCCTTTCTGGAATAGGAGTTAGAGGTATCTGTCTGTTTAAATGCACATATATCTGTTAAAATATCTGTTCAAATGCATGCACCCTTAACCCAGATTACAAGTTCAGGGAATTTACCTGACACAAACACACTGGAGAGCACAGGGATTTATGGCTGAGGAAGCTCAAGAAGACATGTCCCCTGCCCCTTCAGCCTCCTCCATGTCCCCCTTTGCTCAGCAGCCCCTCCTGACCTCAGATCCCTCCCTCCTCAGCCCCTCTCACCCCTACACCCAGCGTAGCTGAAGCCCAGCCCTGTCAGCCACAAAGACACTGGTATTCTCTCCACCAAGCCCAGCCCTCCTGCTAAGGCAGCCTTAGCCTCTTATCTGCTGACTCCTTGCAGATTTCTCACCTGCACTCCCAGCCTCTCCTTGTACCTTGAGGACACTGTTACCTGACTGCTGGTACCCACAGCTGTCTCTCTTGGTGGTCAGCCTGGTGGTGAAGATGCCATCTTATGGTATATCTATACATAGAATATTTTTTGACCTTAAAAAGGAATGGAATTCTAATAGGTGCTACAACCAGGATGATTCTTGAAGACATTAGGCTAAGTGAAAGAAGTCAGATACAAAAGGACAAAGACCACCCTTTATAAGTACCTCCCAGGTGAACTTTCTTACCCATCCCCACCCCCATCAACCTCAAATTCCCTATCTGTCCATACCCCCTACTTGCTTCCTCCTCCCAGGAGACCATTCATGAGCAGTGTGTTCCCTCTTCTTATCCACAACCCGATGTGCCCTGGGGGGCCCCTCTTCCCAGCCTCTGGACTAAAGAGCCCTCTGAGGCCTCCCTCCCTCAGCTGTCCTCCTGCCCTGCATTCCGGCACTGACCACTCCTTTCTAAAACCTGCCTCCTTCCCAGTTCATGTACCTCTCTCCCCCTCTCAGCTCAGCTTCTGGAAAGAGCTGCCTCCAGTTCCTGTCTCCTCATCCTGACATCCCTCCTCTCTTCACCTTCTGGCAATCTGGTTCTGTCACTATTTTCCTCTGAAACTGCCCAGGTAGATTAGCCATTTCCTCCAAACTGCACAATCCAAGGCATCTTTTCTGTACACATGTTACTAGAACTTTCTGGAGGCATTTGGCATAGCTAGTGCTATGCTCCCTCATGAAAAGCTCTCTTTCCTTGGCTTTGTGGCTGCATTTCCTACTGGTTCTTCTACATCTCTGACCATTTTTTTTCTGTCTCCTTCTCAGATTCCTTGTCCTCCTGCTTGCTTCAAACACTAGGGGTGGGGGTGGGAGGAGTGTGGTTGTGTCTGTTTCTGTTTTCCCCTCAAAAGCCCTTCAAGGGCTTAGCTGTTCCTTCTGCTTGGACATCTTACTCTTTCTTCTGGATCATTCTTGCTCATCCTTTAAGTCTCACCTTGGCCTCTCCTAGAAACCTCTCTTGAGCCCCTCAGCTGGTGTAAGTGTAGCCTGGGGTACTTCCTAGTATTTAGAATGGACTTATATTGAAATGATTTGTTTTTCTGTCTCACTTCCCTCCCTCACTAACTGTCAGTTCCTCCAGGACAGAGATCTTGATCTACATAACTCTGCATGCAGCTAAAATAGTGCCTGCCACACAGTAGATGCTCAGTAAGTACTTAATGATCTCAGAGGTTGGACTGAACCAATGGGGTCTGGCCACTGATGGAAGGTGAGATGTGAAGGGAGAGAAAGACTCAGGATTAACTCCCAGGTTCCTGGAGAACTGGAAGCTAAGAGAGAAACACAAATTAGAGGTAAAACACAAAAGGCCTCAAATGCTGGGTAAAAATAAAATAGA
The DNA here is from genome assembly GCF_949752795.1 of Hyperoodon ampullatus. Lineage (NCBI taxonomy): Eukaryota > Metazoa > Chordata > Mammalia > Artiodactyla > Ziphiidae > Hyperoodon > Hyperoodon ampullatus. The sequence goes on along the minus strand of NC_136927.1, from coordinate 55,934,752 downwards.
ACTTTATTCAATAAGGGAGTCATTTGAACCTAGACCCTCATGGAGACACTTAGTCTTTGGGGAAAAAATGGAAAAAGAATAAAACTCCATCAGTAATTATATAAAGTAGAAAAGAAGCAAAACTAATCCAAGCTGTTGGAATTCAGGATGCTGTTGCCCTGTTGGGGGTAATGATTGAAGAGAAGACCATAGGGTCTTCCAAGGAGCTGGCCACGTTCTTTGCTTTGATCTGGGTGCTAGGCATATGAGCATATTCACTTTGTGAGATTTCATTAAGCTGCACACTGTGATACGTGCATTTTTCTGTATGTATACTACAAAAAGTCTTTATTAAGTAAATGTAACAACTAGACTTAGAAAAAAATCCAGTTAACAGATTTATATCCAATAAATTGGGTATTCCCCATTTTAAATAACATGGTCTATCTCCAAAAGAAAGTAGCAATGAAGCCCCAGTCTAGAGTGGGTTCTGGGGCAAAAGGTGAGGCCCAAGAAGGTGAACTGATACAAGTTATTGTCTCCAGGAATGTGCACTTTAGGAAACAGGGGTGTGTGTATATATACTGTAGGATGTGAAGGTTTAATTTGGAATATTATTTAGTCCTAGGATAAATATGACATACTATTCCTGCAGCCTTAGAGAAAAGGCACAGGGTCCCTGCCCCATCTCTGCCTTGCTGAATGACCTTGGGGAAACCATTTAACCAAGCTACACGTAGGTGACCTATTATGCAAACTCAAGACAATTCTGTCTACTCTATCTACCACCTAAGTTGGTATAAGGATTAAATGATATAATTACTGTGAACATGTGTTCTGCAAATGTTTTTCATAGCCCTTTACAAATACAAAATATCTATTAGTATAAGAGGCCTAGTCTAGCTGTAGAACTGAGCCCACAATTTGTTTTGAGCCATAATGTCACACACTCATTCTTTCCATGGGCTATGTTTACACTCCATCCATATTAAATTTCATTCTCTTTGTTTTTGATAACGTCTCCAGTTATATAAGGTCACTTGGAATTCGGGTCCTTTGTGCCCAGATTGTTGGCTGCACCACTTACATCTGATATAAGTTAGTATAGCCACCCTTCACTGGTCACATGTTACCTGGCAGGCACTGGGCTAGACATCATTGACAAAACTCACCTCACCTGCCCCAGTGAGCCTAGATACTGGTAAGTATGGAAGGTCAAAAGAGAAATAATTTTATACCCAATGTCTGGCTCGGCTTCTGGCACCCAGTAGACTTGTGTTCTAAGACATGAAATGGCAACCAGCAAGTAAATAATATTTGTGTCTGTGGTAAGTGCTAAAAAGGAACAATAAAAGGGGCTGACTGTAATCCAGTTTGGGGGGTCATCTTAGGTAAAGTGGTAAAGAAGGACTAAAGAGGGGACATTATTGCCAAGACTCAAGGAAGCCAGTTATGCAGAGCTGGGAAAAGACCATTCTAGAAAGAGGAATAGCAAGTATAAATGTCCTGAGACAGGAGAGAGCATGTCATGTTTGAGAAATTGAAAAGCAGTTGGTGTGACTGGGACATGGAAGGTAGGAGGGAGAATGTGACGAAATGAGATTGAGGAAGAGGTCATGAGGGGCCCAGATGGAACAGGGTTTCTAAGTATAATAGGAAGTCATTAGAGGGTACGAGCAGGGGAATAACATGATCTCATTTCTGTTTTAAGATGATCACTCTGTTGCCATGTGGATAATGTATTGGAGGAGTCAAGGGTAAAGCAAACAGAACAGGGAGGAGTTACAGTAGTTCAGATGGAAGATGGTGGCTTGGCCTGGGGTGAGAGCAGTAGAAATGGAGATAAGGAGGCCAATTCAAGATATCCTTGGAAGATAAAATGACAGGGATTGTTAGCAGGCTATATATATGGAGCATAAAGGAAAGGGAGAAATCAAGGAAGGCTTTTGGGTTTGGAGCTTGGGAAGCCAGGTAGGTGAGGGGCCACTCCATAGATGGCAAGAATGGAGGAGGGTTGGGATGAAGGACAGTCTGGGAGACTTCTACCTGTGACATCTCAAGAGGGAACAATTGGATAGCTTCATCCAGATTCATTTACATGGGTTCAGGGAGGAGGACTGGGCTGGAGTTACACACTTGGGAGTCATCAGTAATCATGTAATATTTAAAGCCAATGGAGGGACTTCGCTGGTGGTGCAGTGGTTAAGACTCTGTGCTCCCAATGCAGGGGGCCTGGGTTCGATCCCTGGTCAGGGAACTAGATCCCACATGCATGCCGCAAGTAAGAGATCACATGCCACATCTAAGGAGCCGGCAAGCCTCAACTAAGGAGCCGGCAAGCCTCAACTAAGGAGCCCGCCTGCCATAACTAAGAGCATGCCAGCCACAACTAAGACCTGGCGAGACCAAATAAAATAAATAAATAAAATATTTTTAAAAATAAATAAAGCCAATGGATCCAATAGGATCATCTAGGAGGAGAGAGTGCAGTTGGAGAGGAGTGAAGCCCCAGAGATGAGCCTGAGGGGGCTCCTCCAGCACAGGAGACTGTATAATACCCAGTGTTGGTGAAGATATGAAGAAATGAAAACTTTCCCACACTATTGGTGGGAGTTAAATTAGTACAACCTTTCTGGAAACCTTAGTAATATATATTGTAAGACTTTAAAAAGTGCTTACCTTTTAATCTTACAAGTCTACCCATAGAAGTTTATCCTATGGAAATAATTATGAATGTGTGCAAAGACTTACGGACATGGACGTCTATCATAGCATGATTTGTAATAATAAAAAATGGGAAATCTAAATATCTAATAAGAGGGATTTTTTTTTTTTTTTTTTTTTTTTTTGCTGAGCGGCACAGCATGAGGGATCTTAGTTCCCCTACCAGGGATCAAACCCGTGCCCCCTGCAGTGGAAAAGTGGAGTCCTAACCACTGGACCACCAGGGAATTCTCAAGAGGGATTGTTAAATACATTTCAACACAAGTGTTATGCAACCATTTTGTTTGATGATGCAGAAAAATATCAAATGACAGGAAAAAGTGTTCATGAAATCTAAGCCAAAAGTAGTTTGAAATGCATATAAATTAGATTACCTTTGGCTGAAAATAGCAAAGAATGCTGAGTCCTATTTATGTGTAAGGAATAAAGAATATAAGTGCGTAAGGAAAATGTATTCTCTCTGCTAACAAGAAGCCCAGAGGTAAGGATGAGTTTAGGTTTAATTAGTAGCTTAATGACACCTTCGAGGACCCAAATTCTTTCCATCTTTCCATCCCATCTCTTTAACGTATCAGCTTAGCTCTCCTCATGGTTGCAACATGGTTCCAGGTGTAGCATGCATTCACAGTAATGCCCAACTGAAGAAGAGGGACTATTTTGCCTATGCAGCTTTTTAAGAGCAAGGAACTCTTTTCCAGTGGCCATCATTAGAACTTCATGTCTCAGCTCAGCTGATCAGAAAGGTGTCTATGTGCCCACCCTGAAGCAATCACTGGCAAGGTATGCTTGTGCTTTGAGTGGTTTACACGTAGGTCAAGATATTGGTTCCCAAAGCCCCCAGGTAGGTTGAGTGGACCTGAAGCCTGTCACCTCCTAAGCAGCAACATTAGTTTATCTAGATGGGGCAGGGTGTGAAAAAAGTTAGGAAACAGTGGCTTGGAGATGGTTCTCAAAGGGTAATACTTAAGCCACCAGCATCAACTGGGAATTTTTTTAAAAGACAATTCCTTGGGTTCCATCCCAGACTTTCTAACTCATAAATTCTGGAGGTGCAGCCCAGCAATCAACGTTTTAACAAACCCTCCATGTAATTATAATGTTTGAAAACCACTGACTTAGATAGACTATTCAGGATTTACCTTTGAATTGGGAATACCTGAAAATGTGACTTTGGCACATGACTAGGGAGAGACTGATGGACAGTCATGGTTACTACTGGGATTGGTTTTCCAACATATTTTCCTGTACTGAGAAGGCTAAAACTCTCACCCATCAAAACTTCCACCCATCAAAATGCTCATGTGAGCTTATGGATGAAAGCTGAATCATATGAAGGAGAGGCAACACTCAGAGAAGTCTGACTTGCTGGTGTGAACATGGCACAGGGGTTAGGATTGTGGATGTGGCAGCAGCTTCCTCACTTGCAAAATCCTGACTGTGGCATGGGCAGTAGGGCTTTTGGCATTCCAGTTCTCAGTGTGGTTTGGGGAGTCATTCTCTGACTACTTTTTTAAATTGTGGTAAAAAATAACACCATCTTTATCATTTTTAAGTGTACAGTTCAGCAGTGTTAAGTATATTTACATATACAACAGATCTCTAGGACCTTTTCTTCTTGCAAAACTGAAACTCTACCCATTAAACATGAATTTCCACCCCCATCCCCCAGCCCTTGGCAACCAACTTTTTACCTGTTTCTATGATGTAGAAAAAAGTGGGTGGTGGCCCAATTCCTGGAAATCCCTGCCCCTTCTCGAAATAGTTGGAATACTCCTCCCACTCATTAGCCTATGAAATTACCCACCCCTATAAAAACTGACAACCCCATACCCTGGGGCTGCTCTTGCCTTCTGAGATGGCCCACTTTTTGATCCTTATGGTTGGCCTTGAAACTGTCATGGCACCTGTGGGTGTGTCATTTAGCTTGCCGATGTGTTTCGATAAGCGTATACTGAGGCTCTAGGTCTAGTGGAAGTCGACTTGTCTGCCATCTTGGACCTATTTGGTTCTACTCAGTCTATGTCATGTCCTCGGGCTATGTCATTCTTTCAAAGGTTGTGCCCTGCCCTCTTCCCTCCTATTTCAGTATGAAGATACTGTTAATGGATATTTGGAATTATTTTTCTAATTTTTGGCTCTTATGACTAAGACTACTATGAATACTAATGTACAAGCTGTTTTACAGATAAATATATCTTCCATTCGTGTGGATAAATACCAAGAGTGGAATTGCTGGTTATGGGGTAGATGTACATTTTACTATACTAGAAACTGCCAGTCAGATTTCTAAAGTGATTGCACCATTTTACACTCCTGCCAGAAGTGTATGAGGGTTTCAGTTGCTGCACGTACCCTCTAATACTAGGTATTGTCAATTTTAAAAATTTTAACCATTCTGGTATGTGTAAAGAGGTATCTTGAGGTAATTTTAACTTATGTTTTCTTGATGACAGTGATGAACAGCATATTGTCATGTGCTTATTGGCCATTGAAATATATTCTTTTGGGAAATGTTCAAGACTTTTGCCCGTTTTTAAAAATTATTTGTCTCTTATTACTAATTTCTGAGTTCTTCCACAATATTGAGGAACATTGTAAACATGCTAAGTGAAAGAAGCAAGTCACAAAAGATCACATACTGTATGATTCCACTTATACAAAATGTCCAAAATAGGCAAATCCATAAAGACAGAAGTAGATTAGTGGTAGCCTAGGGCTGGGGGAATTGGAGCGAAATGGAAAATGGTTGCTAATGGGAGTGATGAAAACGATCAAATCTTGATTGTGCTCATGAATGCACACACCCTGTAAAATACACTCAATTTTAAATTGCACACTCAATAAAGGTATTTTTTTTAATATAAAATGACCAACAGGAGGGGGGACCTTCAAGATGACAGAGGTGTAAGACGTGGAGAAGAGATCACCTTCCTCTCCACAAATACATCAAAAATACATCTACTTGTGGAACAACTCCTACAGAACACCTACTGAACGCTGGCAGAAGACCTCAGACTTCCCAAAAGGCAAGAAAACCCTCACGTACTTGGGTAGGGCAAAAGAAAAAAGAAAAAACAGAGACAAAAGAATAGGGACAGGACATGCACCTCTGGGAGGGAGCTGTGAAGAAGGAAAAGTTTCCACACACTAGGAAGCCCCTTCACTGGTGGAGACGGGGGCTGGGTGGGGGGGGTGGGGGGGCGTGGGGGGGCGGGGAAGATTTGGAGCCACAGAGGAGAGCGCAGCAACAGGGCTGCAGAGGGTACAGTGGAAAGATTCCTGCACAGAGGATCGGTGCTGACCAGCACTCACCAGCCTGAGAGGCTTGTCTCCTCACCCACCAGGGTGGATGGGGGCTGGGGACTGAGGCTCAGGCTTCGGAGGTCGGATCCCAGGGAGAGGACTGGGGTTGGCTGCATGAACTCAACCTGAAGGGGGCTAGAGCACCACAGCTAGCTGGGAGGGAGTCTGGGGAAAGGTCTGGAACTGCATAAGAGGCAAAAGACCATTCTTTCAGGGTGCACGAGGAGAGGGGATTCCTTCCCTGTCTGCCCACAGAAGGCAGAGCACTGCCTAAACAAGCTCCAGAGATGGGCACAAGCCACGGCTATCAGCTCAGACACCAGAGGAGGGCAAGAAATGCTAAGGCTACTGCTGCAGCCACCAAGAAGCCTGTGTGCAAGCAGAGATCACTATCCACACCTCCCCTCCTGGGGACCTGTGCAGCCCACCACTGCCAGGGTCCCATGATCCAGAAACAACTTCCCTGGGAGAACACATGGTGCACCTCAGGCTGTTGCAACGTCATGCTAGCCTCTGCCACCACAGGCGAGCCCTGCATTCCGTACCCCTCCCTCCCCCTGGCCTGAGTGAGCCAAAGCCCCCTAAGAAGCCGCTGCTTTAACCCTGGCCTGTCTGGGCTAGAACAGAAGCCTAAGGGCAATCTACACGCAGAAGTGGGGCCAAAACCAAAGCTGAACCTCAGGAGCTGTGCGAACAAAGAAGAGAAAGGGAAATTTCTCCCAGCAGCCTCACAATCAACTTGAGGTACTCTGCATCCCTGGAATACCTGAATAGACAATGAATCAACCCTACCCACCAGAAAGACAAGATCCAGCCTCACCCACCAGAACACAGGCACCAGTCCCCACCACCAGGAATCCTACACAACCTACTGAGCCAACCTTATCCACTGGGGGCAGACACTAAAAACAATGGGAACTATGAACCTGCAGCCTGTGAAAAGTAGACCCCAAACACAGTAAGTTAAGCAAATTGAGAAGACACAGAAATATGCAGTTGATGAAGGAGCCAGGTAAAAACCCACCAGACCAAACAAATGAAGAGGAAATAGGCAGTCTACCTGAAAAAGAATTCAGAGTAATGATAGTAAAGATGATCCAAAAGCTCAGAAATAGAATGGAGAAAATACAAGAAATGTTTAACAAGGACCTAGAAGAACTAAAGAGCAAACAAACAATGATGAACAACACAATAAATGAAATGAAAATTCTCTAGAAGGAATCAATAGCAGAATAACTGAGGCAGAAGAACAGATAAGTGACCTGGGAGATAAAATAGTGGAAATAACTACCATAAAGCAGAATAAAGAAGAAAGAATGAAAAGAATTGAGGATGGTCTCAGAGACCTCTGGGACAACATTAAACACACCAACATTCAAATTATAGGGGTCCCAGAAGAAGAAGAGAAAAAGAAAGGGACTGAGAAAATATTTGAAGAGATTATAGTTGAAAACTTCCCTAACATGGGAAAGGAAATAGTCATTCAAGTCCAGGAAGTGCAGAGTCCCATAGAAGATAAATCCAAGGAGAAACACCAAGACACATATTAATCAAACTATCAAAAATTAAATACAAAGAAAAAATATTAAAAACAGCAAGGGAAAAGCAACAAAAAACATACAAGGGAATCCCAATAACGTTAATAGTGATCTTTCAGCAGAAACTGCAAGCCAGAAGGGAGTGGCAGGACATATTTAAAGTGATGAAAGGGAAAAACCTACAACCAAGATTACTCTACCCAGCAAGGATCTCATTCAGATTCGACGGAGAAATTAAAACCTTTACAGACAAGCAAAAGCTAAGAGAATTCAGCACCACCAAACCAGCTTTACAACAAACGTTAAAGGAACTTCTCAAGGCAGGAAATACAAGAGAAGGAAAAGACCTACAAAAACAAACCCAAAACAATTAAGAAAATGATAGTAGGAACATACATATCGATAATTACCTTAAATGTAAATGGAATAAATGCTCCAACCAAAAGACATAGACTGGCTGAATGGATATAAAAACAAGACCTGTATATATGCTGTTTACAAGAGACCCACTACAGACTGAAAGTGAGGGGATGGAAAAAGATATTCCATGCAAATGGAAATCAAAAGAAAGCTGGAGTAGCAATTCTCATATCAGACAAAATAGACTCTAAAATAAAGATCATTACAAGAGACAAAGAAGGATGCTACATAATGATCAAGGGATCAATCCAAGAAGAAGATATAACAATTGTAAATATTTATGCACCCAACATAGGAGAACCTCAATACATAAGGCAAATGCTAGCAGCTATTAAAGGGGAAATTGACAGTAACACAGTAATAGTAGGAGGGGACTTCCCTGGTGGCGCAGTGGTTAAGAATCAGCTTGCCAATGCAGGGGACATGGGTTCGAGCCCTGCTCTGGGAAGATCCCACATACCGTGAAGCAACTAAGCCCATGTGTCACAACTACTGAGCCTGCACTCTAGAGCCCGCGAGCCACAACTACTGAGCCCACATGCCACACTACTGAAACCCACATGCCTAGAACCCATGCTCCACGACAAAGAAAAGCCACAGTGAGAAACCCGTACACCTCAACAAAGAGTAACCCCTGCTCGCGGCAACTAGAGAAAGCCCACATGCAGCAACGGAGACCCGATGCAGACAAAAATAAATAAATCAACTAATAATTTTTTTTAATTAAAAAATATAATAGTAGGGGACTTTAACACCCCACTTTCACGAATGGACACATCATCCAAAATGAAAATAAATAAGGAAACACAAGCTTTAAATGGCACAATAGACCACATAGATTTAATTGATATTTATACGACATTCCATCCAAAACAAAACACAATTTGTCTCAAGTGCTCATGAAACATTCTCCAGGATAGATCATATCTTGGGTCACAAATCAAGCCTTGGTAAATTTAAGAAAATTGAAATCATATCAGTATCTTTTCCAACCACATCACTATGAGACTAGATATCAATTACAGGAAAAAAAACTGTAAAAAATACAAACACATGAAGGGTCAACAATACACTACTAAATAACCAAGAGATCACTGGGGAAATCAAAGACGAAATTTAAAAATACCTAGAAACAAATAACAATGAAAACACGAGGGCCCAAAACCTATGGGATGCAGAAAAACACTTCTAAGAGGGAAGTTTACAGCAATAAAATCCTACCTCAAAAAACCAGAAAAATCTAAAAAAAACAACCTAACTTTACACTTAAAGCAATTAGAGAAAGAAGAACAAAAAAAGCCCCAAAATTAGCAGAAGGAAAGAAATCATAAAGATCAGATGAGAAATAAATGAAAAAGAAATGAAAGAAACAATAGCAAAGATCAATAAAACTAGAAGCTGTTTCTTTGAGAAGATAAACAAAATCAATAAACCACTAGCCAGACTCATCAAGAAAGAAAGAGAACACTCAACTCAACAGAATTAGAAAAGAAAAAGGAGAAGTAACAACTGACCCTGCAGAAATGCAAAGAATCATGAGGGATTACTAAAAGCAACTATATGCCAATAAAGTGGACAACCTGGAAGAAATGGACAAATTCTTAGAAAAGCACAACCTTCCAAGACTAAACCAGGAAGATATAGAAAATATAAACAGGCCAATCACAAGCACTGAAATTGAAACTGTGCTTTAAAAATCTTCCAACAGGGACTTCCCTGGTAGTGCAGTGGTTAAGAACCTGCCTGCCAATGCAGGGGACACTGGTTCGATCCCTGGTCTGGGAGGATGCCATATGCTGTGGAGCAACTAAGACCATGTGTCATAACTACTGAGCCTGTGCTCTAGAGACTGCGAGCCACAACTATTGAGCCCACGAGCCACAACTGCTGAAGCCTGTGCACCTACAGCCTGTGCTCTGCAACAAGTGAAGCCACCGCAATGAGAAGACCATGCACTGCAATAAAGAGTAGCCCCCACTCGCCGCAACTAGAGAAAGCCCACGAACAGCAAGAAGGCACAATACAGCCAAAAAAAGAAAAAGAAACAAAAAATTTCCAACAAACAAAAGCCCAGGACCAGATGGCTTCACAAGTGAATTCTATCAAACACTTAGAGAAGAGCTAACACATATCCTTCTCAAACTCTTCCAAAATATAACAGAGGGAGGAACACTCCCAAACTCATTCTATGAGGCCACCATCACCCTGATACCAAAACCAGACAAAGATGTCACAAAAAAAGAAAATTACAGACCAATATCACTGATGAACATAGATGCAAAAATCCTCAACAAAATACTAGCAAACAGAATCCAACAGCACATTAAAAGGATCATACACCATGATAAAATGGGGTTTATCCCAGGAATGCAAGGATTCCTCAATATACGCAAATTAATCAATGTGATACACCATATTAACAAATTGAAGGATAAAAAACGTATGATCATCTCAATAGATGCAGAAAAAGCTTTCAACAAAATTCAACACCATTTATGATAAAAACTCTCCAGAAAGTAGGCATAGAGGGAACTTACCTCAACATAATAAAGGCCATATATGACAAGCCCACAGTCAACATTGTTCTCAATGGTGAAAAACTGAAATCATTTCCTCGAAAATCAGGAGCAAGACAAGAATGCCCACTCTCACTACTATTATTCAACATAGTTTTGGAAGTTTTAGCCACAGCAATCAGAGAAGAAAAAGAAATAAAAGGAATCCAAATCAGAAAAGAAAAGGTAAGCGGCACTGTTTGCAGATGACATGATACTATACATAGAGAATCCTAAGGATGCTACCAGAAAACTACTAGAGCTAATCAATGAATTTGGTAAAGTAGCAGGATACAAAATTAATGCACAGAAATCTCTTGCATTCCTATACACTAATGATGAAAAATCTGAAAGAGAAATTGAAGGAACACTCACATTTACCACTGCAACAAAAAGAATAAAATACCTAGCAATAAACCTACCTAAGCAGACAAAAGACCTGTATGCAGAAAACTATAAGACACTGATGAAAGAAATTAAAGATGATACAAACAGATGGAGACATATACCATGTTCTTGGACTGGAAGAATCAACATTGTGAAAATGACTATACTACCCAAAGCAATCTACAGATTCAATGCAATCCCTATCAAACTACCATTGGCATTTTTCACAGAACTAGAAAGAAAAATCACACAATTTGTATGGAAACACAAGAGACCCCGAATAGCCAAAGCAATCTTAAGAACAAAAAACGGAGGTGGAAGAATCAGACTCCCTGACTTCAGACTACACTACAAAGCTACAGTAATCAAGACAGTATGATACTGGAACAAAAACAGAAATATAGATCAATGAAACAGGATAGAAAGCCCAGAGATAAATGCACACACATATGGTTACCTTACCTTAGATAAAGGAGACAAGAATATAAAATGGAGAAAAGACAGCCTCTTCAATAAGTGGTGCTGGGAAAACTGGACAGCTACCTGTGAAAGAATGAAATTAGAACACTTCCTGACACGATACACAAAAATAAACTCAAAATTCATTAAAGACCTAAATGTAAGGCCAGACACTATAAAACTCTTAGAGGAAATCATAGGAAGAACACTCTTCGACATAAATCACAGCAAGATCCTTTTTGACCCACCTCCTAGAGAAATGGAAATAAAAATAAACAAATGGGACCTAATGAAACTTAAAAGCTTTCGCAAAGCAACGGAAACTACAAACAAGATGAAAATACAACTCAGAATGGGAGAAAATATTTGCAAATGAATCAACGGACAAAGATTAATCTCCAAAATATTATAAACAGCTCATACAGCTCAATATTAAATAAACAAACAGGGACTTCCCTGATGGCCCAATGGCTAAGAATCCACCTGCCAATGTAGGGGCCACGGCTTCTAGCCCTGTTCCAGGAAGATCCCACATGCTGCGGAGCAACTAAGCAACTAAGACCGTGGGCCACAACCACTGAGTCCGCGTGCCACAACTACTGAAGCACATGCACCTACAGCCCATGCTCCACAAGAAGAGAAGCCACCACAATGAGAAGCCCGCGACCGCAACAAAGAGTAGCCCCTGTTCGCCATAACTAGAGAAAGCCTGCGTGCAGCAACAAAGACCCAAAGCAGCCAAAAATAAATTTATTTATTTATTTATTTATTTAAATAAAATAAAAATTAAAAAATAAATAAACAAACAACCCAATCCATAAATAGGCAGAAGATCTAAATAGACATTTCTCCAAAGAAGATATACAGATTGCCAACAAATACATGAAAGGATGGTCAACATCACTAATCATTAGAGAAATGCAAATCAAAACTACAGTGAGGGGCTTCCCTGGTGGCGCAGTGGTTGAGAGTCTGCCTGGTGATGCAGGGGGCACAGGTTCGTGCCCCGGTCTGGGAGGATCCCACGTGCCACGGAGCAGCTGGGCCCGTGAGCCATGGCCACTGGGCCTGCGCGTCTGGAGCCTATGCTCCGCAGCGGGAGAGGGCACAGCAGTGAGAGGCCCGCATACTGCAAAACAAAACAAAACAAAACAAAAAACTACGATGAGGTTTTACCTCACACCAGTCAGAATGGCCATCATCAAAAATCTACAAACAATAAATGCTGGAGAGGGTGTGGAGAAAAGGGAACCCTCTTGCACTGTTGGTGGGAATGTAAATTGATACAGCCATTATGGAGAACAGTATGGAAGTTCCTTAAAAAGCTAAAATTAGAACTACCATATGACCAGCAATCCCACTGCTGGGTATATACCCTGAGAAAACCATAATTCAAAAATAGTCATGCACCACAATGTTAATTGCAGCACTATTTACCATAGCCAGGACATGGAAGCTACCTAAATGTCCATCGACAGATGAATGGATAAAGAAGATGTGGTATATATATACAATGGAATATTACTCAGGCATAAAAAGAAATTAAATTGAGTTATTTGTAGTGAGGTGGATGGACTTAGAGTCTGTCATACAGAGTGAAGTAAGTCAAAAAGAAAAAAACCAATACTGTGTGCTAACACATATATATGGAATATGAAAAATAAAAAAAATGGAACTGATGAACCTAGTGGCAGGGGGAATAAAGACGTAGATATAGAGAATGAACTTGAGGATGTGGTGGGCAGGGGTAAGCTGGGATGATGTGAGAGAGTAGCACTGACATACATACACTACCAAGTGTAAAATAGAGAGCTAGTAGGAAGCAGTTGCAGAGCACAGGGAGGTCAGCTAGGTGCTTTGTGACCACCTGGGGGGGATAGGGAGGGTGGGAGGGAGACACAAGAGGGAGGGTGGAAGGGAGACACAAGAGGGAGGGGATATGGGGATATATGTATTCATATAGCTGATTCACTTTGTTACGCAGTAGAAACTAACACAACATTGTAAAGCAATTATACTCCAATAAAGATGTTAAATAAATAAATAAAATGACCAACTGGTAACTTAAGATATGGAAATTTGGGCTTCCCTGGTGGTGCAGTGGTTGAGAATCTGCCTGCCAGTGCAGGGGACATGGGTTCGAGCCCTGGTCTGGGAAGATCCCACATGCCGCGGAGCAACTAGGCCCGTGAGCCACAATTACTGAGCCTGCGCTTCTGGAGCCTGTGCTCTGCAACAAGAGAGGCCACGATAGTGAGAGGCCCGCACACCACAATGAAGAGTGGCCCCCACTTGCTGCAACTAGAGAAAGCCCTCACACAGAAATGAAGACCCAACACAGCCATAAATAAATAAATAAATAAAAATTAAAAAAAAAAAAAAAAAAGATATGGAAATTTGTGCTTTGTGCCTATATAGACAATTAGTAAGAGGTTTTAAATGGTAATAAATAGCATTTCATCATGGTTTAAAAAAAAGTTCTTCATATATTCTGGACACTGGTTATCTGAGTTTTTCACATACATGTACATGTATTGCAAGAGCTGGCCTCAGACAGGGAGATCAGCTCGGTGCTTTGTGACTGCCTGGAGGGGTGGGATGGGGAGGGTGGGAGGGAGGGAGATGCATGAGGGAAGGGATGTGGGAACAGATGTATATGTATGACTGATTCACTTTGTTATAAAGCAGAAACTAATAAAAAAATTATTAAAAAAAAAAAAGAGCTGGCCTCAGGCAAAATTGTGAAACTGAAGTTCACATTGACATTTTTTTTCTTCCAACAAAAGGTCTTACGTATTTATTACCAAGCCAAAGCACTAGTGTAGAAACACTGACACAAAGAGAAAAATCATTTTCCCAATAAAATACATCCAGCTGTTCAGATAGTGATGTTCTCAGGGTGATATGGTAATATGTAAGTGACTTTGACAAAGCATAAATATGTTTGCCTCCTCATGTGTGGGGCTGCTTATAGACCCAGCTTGGTTCTGCTCCAATGTCTTCTCTCCAAATTTTAACTGTTCTATTATCAGTTTTCATTCTAATACGTTGGGGAATGGGACAATACTGCTTTTGTTTCTTGGCCAGGAATCACTTGATCCTGAAAGTCTCGTTAGAAGACATGGCGAGGAGCAAATTCAACCGCACATAAGATGGTGGAGAAGAGAGTGCCACATTAATATTTATGTGTATCTACCAGATACCAGGTGCTCCTTGCACCATATTTTTCTCACCCTCACACTGCAGGGAGGCATTATTTTTTCTGTTTTCACTCTGAGATATCAGAGCCCAGAAAGGTTCAGTAACTTGCTCAATGCTGCACAGTGTTTAAGGTGAAGAGCTAGGATTCAAAGAAATCTGTCTGAATTCTGTCCCTTGAAGAAAGCACACTTAAATTGATGCCTCCCACTTCTCTTTCTCTTCATTTTTTTTTTTTTTTTTTTGCATTACACGGGCCTCTCACTGTTGTGGCCTCTCCCATTGCGGAGAACAGGCTTCGGAGACGCAGGCTCAGCGGCCATGGCTCACGGGCCCAGCCACTCCACGGCATGTGGTATCTTCCCGGACCAGGGCACGAACTCGTGTCCCCTGCTTTGGCAGGCGGACTCCCAGCCACTGTGCCACCAGGGAAGCCCTCTCTTCATTTAAAAAAAAATTAATTTACTTATTTATTTTTGGCTGTGTTGTGTCTTTGTTGCTGTGCACGGGCTTTCTCTAGTTGCGGTGAGTGAGGGCTACTATTTGTTGTGGTGTGCAGGCTTCTCATTGCGTGCCTTCTCCTGTTGCGGAGCACGGGCTCTAGGCACGTGAGCTTCAGTAGTTGTGGCACATGGACTCAGTAGTTGTGGCTCACGGGCTCTAGAACACAGGCTCTGTAGTTGTGGCACTCAGGCTTAGTTGCTCCTCGACATGTGGGATCTTCCTGGACCAGGGCTCAAACCTGTGTCTCCTGCACTGGCAGGCGGATTCTTAACCACTGTGCCACCAGAGAAGCCCTCTCTTCATTTTTAACAACCTCATCTCCTGTAACCCTCAGCTAGCTTGTCTTACTCCCCAACTTGCCGGTTACTTTCCCCTGGGGAGCCTTTTCCGCTGCCCAGCTCACCAGCTCAGGTTATGGGGCCTTTCCAAATCACTTGTCACACCATTTCCCCATCTGTCCTCAAGACTGGACTCTGGGCTCTGTGAGGTAGAGGGACCACATCAGTCTTGTCCGTTTTTATACCCCAGGAGTAGATGCTCAGCACCTACTTGTTTAATGAATTAATATGAGTTTATTGGGAGAGTAAGGTAATGTCTCTGTTAGGCGCTGCAATAGGGGTGGCAGAGATGTTTTTGAGCAGGGAAGCCCAGCCAAGCATCAGGACTGGGAATCATACATTTGTACCTCTTTCCTTGACTCTACATCCTTGCCCATCGCTCCACGAGCACAGCCCATCTCAGTGCCACATCTTTGGCTTCTGACTCACTACCTGCTGACTCCACCGCAGCAGCAGATAAGTCTGGCCTTTCTGCTCACCTCTGCTAGAAAACCCAGAGGTGAGGTGCCTGCCCTCTGGGCACATTTGTAAATCCACAACAGTTTGTACCTATGGGCACAGCTCCTTTTTAACCCCAAATTTTATTTTTATTTTGTTTTTAATCCACGAATTTGTATTTTGAAAATTTCAAACCCTCAGGAAAAGTCACAAGAAAGATATAATAAACACTCATAAATCCTTCACCTAGATTCTCCAATTGTACCTATTCTCTCATTTTTTCCCCTGACTGAAACATTTGGGAGTTACTGCAGACATCATGGCATTTCACCTCTAAACACTTCACCATAAATTTCCTACGAACAAAAACATTCTACACAACCACAATATCACTCTCAGGAAATTTAACATTGTTATTGTACTGATCTCTAATATTCAGTCTATATTAAAATCTCCCTAATTGTCCCAGTAATGTCCTTTGTATATATTTTTCTTTTTGGTCCTAAATCCAATTAAGGATCCCATGTTGCATTTAGCTGTCATGCCTCTTTAATCTTTTAATCTGCAGGAGTTTCTTTGCTTTTATTTATTTATTTGTTTGTTTGTTTATTTTTTTGGCTGCGCTGGGTCTTCCGTTGCTGTGTGTGGGCTTTCTCTAGTTGCGGGAGCAGGGCCTACTCTTCATTGCGGTGCGTGGGTTTCTCATTGCAGTGCCGTCTCTTGCGGAGCACAGGCTCTAGGTGCATGGGCTTCAGTATTTACAGCACTTGGGTTCAGTAGTTGTGGCACTCAGGCCCTAGAGCACGTGAGCTTCAGTAGTTGTGGTGCCTTGGCTTAGTAGTTGCATCACGCGGGCTTAGTTGCCCTGTGGCATGTGGGATCTTCCAGACCAGGGATCAAACCCGTGTCCCTTGCATTGGTAGGCGGAGTCTTAATCACTGGAGCACCAGGGAAGTTCCTCTTTGCTTTTTTTTTTTTTTTTTTTTGTCTTTCATGATGTAGATGTGTTTGAAGAGTTTGGGTCACTTATCTTGCAGAATGCTCCTTAATTTGGATTTGCTGATTTCCCTCATGATTAGATTTGGGTTAAACATTTTTGGCAAGAATCACAAATGTGACGTTGTATCCTTCTCAGTGCATGACATCTGGAAACATTGTTGTTTTGTCCCATTACTGATGATGTAGGGAAATCTTTTTTTTTTGATAAAACATCATTTTGTCCATGATGTCCATCAACAGACACCTTGGGTTGCTTCCATTTTTTGGCTATTGTGAATAACGCCGCTATAAACACCAATTTCATAAAGATTTTCCTTGTGTTTTCTTCTAAGTGTTTTATAGTTTTAGCTCTCATGTTTAGGTCTTTGAGCCATCTTGAGTAATTTTTTTGTATATGGTTGTAAGGTAGGGGTCCAACTTTTATTCTTTTGCATGTGGAAATACAATTTTCTCAACACCATCTGTTGAAAACACTATCCTTTCTCCATTAAATTGTCTTGACATCTGTAACAAAAATCAATTGACCATAGACTCGAGGATTTATTTCTGGGGTTTCTATTCTATCCTGTTGATCTATATATCTATCTTTATGCCAGTATCACACTGTTTTGATTACTGTAGCTTTGTAGTAATTTTTGAAATCAGCAAGTATAAGTCCTTCAACTTTGTTCTTTTTCAACATTGTGTTGGCTATTCATGGAGGGCAGTTACTTTTTAAACAGGACTCCTGGAGACTCCATTTGATATTAAAGAAGAGATGATTGGGATTTTCCTGGCAGTCCAGTGGTAAGGACTCAGCTCTTTCACTGCTGGGCCCAGGTTCAATCCCTAGTCAGGGAACTAAGATCCCACAACCCAGGCTATGTGGCCAAAAAAAAAAGGAAGAGATGATCCATAACAGTCAATGCTTACACACTTCAGGAAGAATGTTGGTGACTGTGTTTGGCTGCCTTCAAAACCCATCTCATGGTTTGGTGACCCTAATGTTTGTACCAAGAAGTAGAATGCATGGCCTGGTAAAGATAAAAGTATTAAATCCCATTTAGTTAAGTGCTACACAAAACTTAATATACTAAAATATATAAAGTAGCATGGAATCAGAAATCTGAGCTGCCTAGTCACTGTACACACCCATCGCTTCAGCCCATCTGAACACCTGTCTTTCCTTTAAGTGTGCTCTACTTCTCCTCACCCACCACCTACCTCCTTTTTCCTGAATTCAGATGCCACATGCAAGTCATTTTGTAATCTATTTTTATTATTTTCTCTTCTTGCAGGACACTTTTAAAACTCTATGCTTTAATTGTGCTGATTAAAAATAAGTAATACATTCACCAGGTTCAAAATTCAAAAGATAGGGGGCTTCCCTGGTGGCGCAGTGGTTGAGAGTCTGCCTGCCGATGCAGGGCACACGGGTTCGTGCCCCGGTCTGGGAAGATCCTACATGCTGAGGAGCGGCTGGGCCCGTGAGCCATGGCTGCTGAGCCTGTGCGTCCAGAGCCTGTGCTCCGCAACCGGAGCTGGGGGGGGCGGGGCACAACAGTGAGAGGCCCGCGTACCACAAAAAAAAAAAAAAAAAAAAATTCAAAAGGTAAAATGATCCATGATGAAAGCCTCCCTGACATCCCTTTCCCTTCTCTCCAATTATCCTCCCCAGCAGCAACCATTCTTATTGTTTTCTGGTATTTTCATATCCATACACATTTGGGCCAGAGGTAAGTAAAAAGAACTTCCTCACGCAAACAGCTGCATAGCAGATGCTGTCAGTACTCTGCTGCATCCTTTGGACCTTCTCTTTTCAGTGTGCTCCTACAGACTCACTTACCAAGAGTGTAGTTTTGTGCCTGAAGGCTTGACGGAAGCTGGGAAGACTATTTTAAGTACTAACAACAGGCCGTGTGTAGGGGGGAATTACTCCTACCCAGGAACAACTCCATCCAAGAAGCTCAGGAAGTGATATCTTAACATGCCAACTCACCACCTATCATTCTGGTGGGATAACTGGGGGTGAAAGTTCTACGCTGGTTCCAAGAGCTTCTCAGCAGCATTGGGCTCCAGTTTCCCATAGCAGTAATTTGTTGAATAAGCCACTCATTATAGGCTGCTTCCCCTTCCTTGTTTCACTTCTTCACTCCCCTCAAGCTCACTTCCCAAATGAACTACTTGCACTCAAATCCTGGTCTCAGAGTTTACCTTGGGGGAAACCCAAACCAAGACACATAGTATACTATATACACTGTTTCATACCCTCCTTGGTTTGCCACCCCCCAACCCTGGGTTAAAAGAAAACAAATTTGTTTTATTCTTCTCTTTTCAGTTTTTTTTCCTCAAAATTAGGCACAATTTAAAAAATTGGTTGTCAAGATTAAAAAGTCAGGAGATTAAACATTGGAATCTGGATTTCATGCTTCTCTTGAAAAATCAAAATTCCTAGCAATACCTCTGTTTTGGTATGACCACCATCTTCGAGGCTGGATCTGAGGGTCCTTCCCCCCTGGGGGTGAGGAGTGGGGTCTCTCTGCCATTCATGAGTCTCGCACAGTGGGCTCCTCATTCATTTATTGGACCTCCCTGGCCCTGAAACAGAGGGAAGGGGGCAGGGCACAACCTTTGAAAGAATGACATAGACCAAGGACATGACATAAACTGAGTAGAACCAAATAAGTCCAAGATGGCAGACAAGTCGACTTCCACTACACCTGGAGGCTCAGTATATGTTCATTGTAACACATCACCAAGCTAAATGATATACCCACAGGTACCATGATAGTTCCAAGGCCAACCATAAAGGTCAAAAAGTGGGTGGTGCCTCAATTCCTGGAAATCCTCGCAACTTCCAGAAATAGCTGGAATACCCCTCCTACTCATTAGCCTATGAAATTACCCACCCCTATAAAAACTGACAACCCCATACCCTGGGACCACTCTTGCCTTCTCAGATGGCCCACACTCTTGTGGAGTGTGTTTCTCCCAAGACCTTTCACCTTCTGAGATGGCCCACATTCTGTGGAATGTGTTTCTCTCTAAATAAATCCACTTCTTACCTATCACTTTATCTCTCACTGAATTCTTTCTGTGACATCAATAATCTGAGCTTCATTAAGTCCTGAAAGCAGGTGTGTGATCTCAGTTAAAAGGCCGTGGGTTCAATTCCCAGTGTGGGTTTTGGCTGGGTTCGAGTCCCGGAATGTGGGTTCAAGTCCCAATCTGAGTTACATGGTTTCAGTCCTAGCAGGTCACTAAATCTGAAGCCCCTGGTTTGGGCGCGCATTAACAGAGGCTTGAAGTATTTCTAAATCATCTAAAGTCAATGTAAATTCTGATTCAGTTTTTCTGAGTCAGGGCACAAGATCCTGCCTTTTTTACAAGCTTTCAGGTGATGCTGATGTTCCTGGTCCACAGACCACTCCTTGAGAACCAAGGTTCTAATTTCTCCCTTCTCTAATCCATTTTGCATATCATTGTGCATTTATTTTTCTAGAACGCTATGTTTCATCAATTTAAAAATCCCAGTGGTTGTTGAATATCCATGGCAGTTCCTCTTTACTATTTTAATTTTTAAACCACAGAATCTTTTGGCTTCCCAAACAACACTATTGCTCTGATCTCCGGTGCACAAATGAGATAGAATACGGGTGGGGGCTTCCCTGGTGGCGCAGTGGTTGGGAGTTCGCCTGCCGATGCAGGGGACATGGGTTCGTGCCCCGGTCCGGGAGGATCCCACATGCTGCGGAGCGGCTGGGCCGTGAGCCATGGCCGCTGGGCCTGCGCGTCCGGAGCCTGTGCTCCGCGGCTGGAGAGGCCACGGCAGTGAGAGGTCTGCGTACCGCAAAAAAAAAAAAAAAAAAAAAAAAAAAAAAAAAAAAAAAAAAAAAAAAAAAGAGATAGAATACGGGTGCTACTAAGGTTGAAGACGCGGCCTTGGGAAATATGCCCTGAAGTTTCCACCCACTCCACTGATCCTCAGATCCCTGTGGCCAAACCACATGAATTTAAAATTGCATGGAACTCAGTTGAAAGTCAGAGACCTTATTCTGGTATTCCAAGGCTTTGGGAGTTAAGTAACTTGCCCGAGGTCACACAGCTGCAAAGCACTGGATTTCCCAAACCCCTTGTGCATTCTTGTCCCAAGGTTACATTCACACCCTTTCCTCCCAACACCCAGGTCAAATTCTCCCACTTGATTACAGGTTTTTTCCACTCTGGTCACACCTAAGACTTAGCTGCTCTGGGGGTGCTACCTCTACCGATCCAGCCTCTCCCTTATCTCTTTATCCTTATCTCCCTTTCACCACCAAGTTATGTTAAAATAGGGCTTAAAAGTACTAAGAAGGACTTCTTGACTGCAACTCTACAGAAACACATATGTAAGGCTACCCTGGTGGCGCAGTGGTTAAGAATCCACCTGCTGGGCTTCCTTGGTGGCGCAGTGGTTGGGAGTCCGCCTGCCAATGCAGGGGACATGGGTTCGTGTCCCGGTCCGGGAGGATCCGGCATGCCGCGGAGTGGCTGGGCTCGTGGGCCGTGGCTGCTGGGCCTGCGCGTCCGGAGCCTGTGCTCTGCAACGGGAGGGGGCCACAACAGTGAGAGGCCCGCGTACCGCAAAAAAAAAAAAAACCATAAAACAGAATGCACCTGCTAATGCAGGGGACACAGGTTCGAGCCCCGGTCGGGGAAGATCCCACATGCCACGGAGCAACTGGGCCCGTGCACCACAACTACTGAGCCTGAGCTCTGGAGCCCGTGTGCTGCAACTGCTGAAGCCCGCATGCCTGGAGCCTGTGCTCCACAACAGGACAGGCCACCGAAATGAGAGGCCTGTGTACTGCAACGAAGAGTAACCCCTACTTGCCACAACTAGAGAAAGCCCATCTGCAGCAACGAAGACCCAATGCAGCCAAAAAAAAAAAGTACTAAGAAAAAGTCTGTGTCACTCCTCTCTTACCCTGCAGTTCTCTTCAAAATGGTGCATTTGGCAAAAGGTGGGAGACCAGGTAACTATGGGATAAAGTTCTACCTCCTTGATTTGTCCTCCAGGTCTCCATCATGTGGCTGTGGCCTCGGTGCCAAGTAAACATTTTGCCTTATCATCCTGCCAAGAAAACCTCCTCTCTGCCCAGTTGGTGCTCACCTTCACCTAAAGTCACCTTTGGTGCCTCTGCCTAGCCTATGGGCCCTTGTTCACCCTATCCCCTACACACTCAGAATGTGTTAGTGAGTTTTTTAAAAATTACAATGAAAAGTCTTTAACGAATATAACTAAGAGTGTCTGAGAAATTAACAGCTCCTCCTACATGTCTTTTTGAGGCTCATCTCAGAGATGAACAAAAATATCTTTTTTCTTTGCCACCTTTCTGTGTCTGTCCAGCCCTGCAAGGGAGGAGAGATGAGCAGCTCTCCTAAAACTCTGAGCTCTGTATGTTAAACTATGCATCTGAAAAATGAGATATAGTGGACAATTCTGGAAAAATATCACTTACCAAAAGTTATTCAAGGAATAGAAAACCTGAATAGATTTATACATTAAAGAAATTGAATCCAAATAAAAAATTCTAGGCACAAAAATACTTCACCAAGCCTAGATGTCCTCGTAGGCACTTTTGTCACCTTCAAGGAACAGAAAACCTCCATCTTACCCAAACTCAGAAACAAGATTCAACAATTTGTATGAGGCTAGTCATTGACCACTGCTAGTGTAACCCTGACACCAAATCAGAAAGGACAGTGAAATTGATAGTTCAGTTTAACTTTACAGATATAACAATTATAAATAAACCACTAGCTATCCAAATGCAGCAATGTAGGAAATATCTCAGGAAGAAAAGGATGTCATTTAGCCAGTAGAGAATAGCAATATAATTTACCCAGCTACAGATCAAGAAACAAAAATCATCTCAATAGATTCAGAAAAAAAAAATCCCAGATGATAAATTCAACAACCATTTTATGAAAACAGTCTTCTTTTGGGTTCTGCAAAAGCAGACCCTCACAATGACCCCACCAGAGGGGTGAGGGAGCTAGGGGATTTGAAGTCCAATTCCTAAGAGAAAGTCATTGCTTGAGTACTGCTCCTGGAGCTGTGATTCCACAGCAAGCCTAGGCTTCTCTTCACTGGGGCAGAGCAGCCTTCCTAAGTTTTGGGGGGGATCAGTAGAGGCCTCAGGCTGAGAGAGGCTGATTCTGGTATTTGAATGTGGACCTAGGCACCCTGAAGCTCTAAGATATGGAAGGGGCCACACTCAGCACACTAGAAACAGAAGAGAATTACTTAATTACTTTAACCTGTCTTTTGTTGTTAAAAATTTTACTGAAAAAAACAAAAACAAAACAAACAAAAAAAACTAAAACAAAACACCTCATGCTCAGTGATGAAATGTTAGAAGTATTACCTTTAAAGATAGAAACAAGGATGGCCTCTGTCAGTACATTTGTTCACAATAAAGAAAGATTGAAAAAGAAAAAGATGAAAAGTGAAAGTATTGGAAAGAAAACAAATAACAAACAAACAAAAAAAAACCTGCCATTATCTGCAGATAATATAATTGTCTTTAGGGAAAATCCTGAAGAATTTCACATATATGGAATTGGTATGTGTATCAGTTAGGTAATGCGGTATAACAAGTTATCCCATATTTTAGCAGCTTAAAACAACAAACATTTTTTATCACGCACTTTCTGAGGATTAGGAGTCCAGCAGTGGCACAGTAGTTCTGGCTCAGGGTCTCTCATGTGGTTGTAGGCAAGTTTTTGGCCAGAGTTGCAGTTTTATGAAGGGAAGAAAATCCACTTCCAAGCTCATTAACACAAGAGGCTCCTCTTCTTCACTATATGGGTCAATCCATAGAGAGGGCTTCTCACACAACATGGCAGTTGACTTCCCCCAGAATGAGTGGAGAAAGAAAACTCAAGATGGAAGCCACACCTTATAATAATCTAATCTCAAAAGTGACATACCCTCACTGATGTGTATTCCATTTTTTCAAAATGAGTCACTATGTCCAGCTCACACTCAAGGGGAGAGGACTACATAAGAACCTGAGTACTGAGAGGCAGGATCATTGGGGATCATATTAGGGTTTACCCACCATAGTACATAAGAGTGATGTAGTTACAAATGTGCAGGAAAAGGAGTGGACTTTGCAATAAATGTGACTGGGACAATTGGTTATGCAGGTAGAAAAAAACACCAACCTGATCCCTAGCTTATTCCACACTCAAAATAAATTCCAAGTGGGTTAAAGGCTTAAATATTAAAATTAATTATTTAATTAATTAAAATTAAATATTAAAAGTAAAACTTTCAGAAGAATATATTGGAAGAGTATGTTTATGCCTTCTGGATAGGGAAGAATTCTTTTTAAAAAAATTTATTTTTATTTTTGGCTACATTGGGTCTTCGTTGCTGCGCGCAGGCTTTCTCTACTTGTGGCGAGTGGGGGCTACTCTTTGTTGTGGTGCACGGGCTTCTCATCACAGTGGCTTCTCTTGTTGCGGAGCACGGGCTCTAGGTGTGCGGGCTTCAATAGTTGTGGCACGCGGGTTCAGTAGTTGTGGTGTCAGGGCTTAGTTGCTCTGCGGCATGTGGGATCTTCCCAGACCAGAGCTCGAACCCATGTCCCCTGCACTGGCAGGTGGATTCTTAACCACTGGGCCACTGAGGAAGTCCTTTTTTTTTTTTTTTAATCTATTTATTTATTTGTCTGAGCCAGGTCTGAGCTGCAGCGTGCAAGAACTTCGTTGCGGCCTGTGAGGTTGTGGCATACAGGATCTTTAGTTGCAGCAAGCAAGATCTTTTAGCTGTGGCATGTGGGATCTAGTTCCCTGATTAGGGATCGAACCTGGACCCCCTACATTGGGAGCATGGAGTCTTAGCCACTGGACCACCAGGGAAGACCCAAGAATTCTTAACAAGATTCAATACTGTCAAATTACACTACATTGAAATTTAAGACTTTTTTACAGACACATGTCATGGAAAGCCATAAACAAAGTGAAAAAGAAAAGCTACAATGATGGATGCTAGCTGAGCTTATTGTGATCATCATTTCACAATGTATGTAAATCAAGCCATCATGCTGTACCCTTTAAACTTATACAGTGATGAATGTCAATTACTTCTCAATAAAACTGGGGGAAATAAAAGAAAAGCTACAGATTGGAAGATGATATTTGTAATGCATATAATTGAGAAAGGATTGGTATCCAAAATATTTTTTTAAACCTACAATTAATGAGGACAGGACAAACAACCCAAAAGGAAAATGGGCAAAGGATGATTTCTATGACCAATAAACACATGAAACATATAGAAAGAAGCTCAACTTCTTCCATAAGCAGGGAAATGCATCTTAAAACATGATGAGATGCTATTTACATCCTTCAGACTGGCAAAAATTAGCAAGCCTGGCTATATTTATCAGGAATGCATTAGACTACAAATAAAAGAAGACCTAAGGACACTTGGCTGCAGATGGAATGATTGGTTGAATCTGCGAATGCAGAACCAGCTGATGCAGAGGGCTGTGAGCACCACACCACTATATACAAGGGGCTTGAAATCCACAGATTTTGTTATCCAAGGGGATCTTGGAACCAATTCCTCCTGCAGATACGGAAGGAGACTGTAGCAGTGACTGACAAATGGGAGATTCTTTTTCTCACATAACAAGAAGTCTGGAGGTAAGCAACTCTGGACATCAGTTCAGTAGCTCAGCTACCTGATTTCAAGGTAGCTGGTGTACCTTCAGGGATTTCACCCAGTTTTAAAGACAGAATCAGGGAAGAGAGAGCAAAGCTAATGAACCCATCCTCTTTGCCAGAAAAGGAAAAACTTTAAAATTCTTCCAGTCAACTTTTGCTTCACACAACAGAAAAAAACAGGGAATGATATAACTCAAGACTTATGTGCCTACAATCAATTCTTAACAAATGTTGATATTTTGCAAATTTTACTTATTTTTTTCTTTAATAAAACATAAGAGATACAGTGTACAGAACTATGTTTCATGGCCTCCCCAGAGGAAAGGGAGAAGGGAATATATTTAGTTTTCCAATATCTATAACAGAGGTATTCCAGGCAAAAGGGATTAGACCAGGGTATTTGGTTAGCCAGCCCACAGTGTCTAAAACACCAACACAATCAAGTGAGGGTGAGGGTTTGAATGTAGAAAAACTTGCACTTGGTTGGCAGGAGTAAGTTGGCTCAATCACTTTGGAAAGCAATTTGGCAATATCCAATAAATATAAAGGTATAGATACCGGGCAACCCAGAAAACCCTCTTCTAGGTGTTTGCATTTGTGAAACTCTCACGTGTGCATATAGATAAGCAAATGTTCATTTCAGCATTTCTTTTCTGGTTTTGTTTTTTGTAATAGCAAAAAATTGGAAACAGCCCAACTGTTACTCAAGAGAAGAACTAATAAATACATTTCACAATATTAAACCAAAGGAATACTATACAGCTATTAAAATGAGTGAACTCAGCCTCTATATGTTAAACCAAACAAACATTTAAGACTCAATGCTGGACTTCCCTGGTGGTCCAGTGGTTAAGAGTCTGTGCTTCCGCAGTAGGGGGTATGGGTAAAAAAACAAAAAGACTCAGTGCTGAGTTAAAGAGGCAAGTTGCAGAAAGGTACATAGGGTATGATAATATTTATGTAAAATGAAATGCACACAAAATTCTGTGTTTATTCTATCATTTACAATAAAGGTGTAAATAAACTTCAGGAAAGAAAACATACCAACTTCATATTAGCAGCTATCTCAAGGGAAGGAAAGAGAACTAAGGGAGAGAGGGAGTGGATGTGGGAAGAAACTATACCTCTAATTTTTAAAAAATATTTTTTATTGTGGTAAATGTCACATAATATAAAACATACTATTTTAACTATATTTAACTGTACAGTTCAGTGGCACTAAGTACATTCATGTTGTTGTGCAACTCTCACCATCATCCATCTCCCAAATTTTTCACCTTCCTAAGCTGAAACTCTGTCCCCTTTAAACACTAACGCCCTGTTCCACCTCCCCACTCCCCCCACTGCCCCCTTTTGGCCCCTGGAATCTACCAATGTACTTTCTGACTCTATGAATTTGACTATTCTAGGTACTTCCTATAAGTGGAATCAAACAGTATTTGTCTGCACCTAATGTATTGATATATTGGAATGCATTTTTTTTTTTTTTTTTTTTTGTGGTACGTGGGCCTCTCACTGTTGTGGCCTCTCCCGTTGCGGAGCACAGGCTCCGGACACGCAGGCTCAGCGGCCATGGCTCATAGGCCTAGCCGCTCTGTGGCATGTGGGATCTTCCTGGACCGGGGCACGAACCCGTGTCGCCTCCATCGGCAGGCGGACTCTCAACCACTGCGCCACCGGGGAAGCCCTGGAATGCATTTTTAAGGTTAACTTAAGTCCTGCAAACATACTGTACCCTCTTTATTTTTTCCCTGTGCTATACAGTTGGCACTCACCAGCCATCTACTTCATAAATAGTAGTATACATATGTCAATCCCAATCTCCCAATCCACCCCATACCCCACTTGGTGTCCATACATTTGTTCTCTACGTCTGTGTCTCTATTTCTGCTTTGCCAACCCTCTGAGTGGGAGAAAATATTTGCAAATGAAACAACTGACAAGGGGTTAATCTCCAAAATATACAAACTGCTCACACAGCTCAATATCAAAAAAACAAACAACCCAATCCAAAAATGGGCAGAAGACCAAAACAGACTTTTCTCCAAAGAAGGTATACAGATGGCCAAGAGGCACATGAAAAGATGCTCAACATCACTAATTATTAGAGAAATGCAGATCAAAACTACAGTGAGGTACCACCTCACATAGGTCAAAATGGCCATCATCAAAAAATCTACAAACAATAAATACTGGAGAGGGTGTAGAGAAAAGGGAACCTTCTTACACTGTTGGTGGGAATGTAAATTGATACAGCCACTATGGAGAACAGTATGGAGGTTCCTTAAAAAACTCAAAATAGAACTACCAGCAATCCCAATCCTGGGCATATACCCTGAGAAAACCATAATTCCAAAAGATACATGCACCCCAATGTTCATTGCAGCACTATTTACAATAGCCAGGACATAGAAGCAACCTAAATATCCATCAACAGAGGAATGGATATCTCTAATATTTTATTAAGGAAAAAAGGTAGATCTGAAGCAAATTTGTTAAAATGTTAACTTTTGCTGTATCTCAGTTGTAAATTGCTGAGTCAGTGGGCATAAGACTCTGCATTCCAATCAAACTCTGGTGATGAGATATTGCTGGTTCAAAGACCCCACTTTGAGAAGTAATGTTCTAGAAAACTCTGCCCTAAGCCTCCTGAGGTGGCAGTGAGGGGCCCAGCCTAGTGGACTGCGTGCGAGCCACAGACAGGGAGGCTGCAGATGCGGAGGGTGCCTGAGGCTTTCCTGTCTGTTTTCGGACAGGGGAGGAGCTTCAAGTGTCCTAAAAACCCTCTTCCAGTCTCTCAGCTGCCTCAAGCAAGATTTTCGTACCCTCTACTATATCCTTTTTAACCTTCTCACTGATTATCTTTTTATGCATGGGTTTTGTTTCAGTTCGTTTGATAGCTTTGTAAACCTTTCCATTCGTTTCAGCTTTGTGCTTCTCCCTTGATTGTTCTTTCCAAAACTCTTAATCTTTCTTTGCAGAATTTTAAGCTATAGTCTTATTCTGCTTTTTCTTCTTGCCTTCTATAACTTCCATTTTGAACCATCACCATTTTACTGATCTACTTTCTCCCTTTCTTTTCACTGGTTTTCTCTCCCCGAGCCCCTGCTTTTTTCCCCCCTGCACTATTTTTGTTTCCCTTATCTTCTTTCTCACCCTTTTGATTTAATCCTCATTGTTTTACTGCTCACCAATTCAATGCCCACTGAGGCAGTGGTGTATCCTGTGTGACAGGAATACTCTGGCACCAGGTCATCTGAGTTCAGGTTCTGCCTCCATCCCTGCTAGCTGTGGAGTCTGGGGCCATTAACTGAACTTCTTTGTGCCTCAGTTTTCTCATATGTAAAATAACAATATTTACCTAATAGGGCTACAGGGAGAATTAAATGTATTAATGTGTTAGGACACTGCCTTGCTCACAATAAGCACTACAGTCATGTTAGCTCATATTTTTATCTATGTGGTATGGTATTCAGTCTCCAAGGTGGTCCCCAGTGATCCCCGCCTCCAGCCCCTGTGCAATCCCCTCCCACCTTGAACGGGGTTGTGGGGCTGCAGTTAGTGACCTGTGTAATGAATAAGACATTGCAGAAGTGATGGCGGATGGCTTCTACAGCTTGGCTGTGTCACGTTGTATCATTCACCCTGGAGGAAGTCAGCTGCAGTGTCTGAGGAAACTGAGGTCTTGTGCCAATAGCCACCCATATATGGTCAAATGATTTTTGACAAGGGTGCCAAGACTGTTCAATGGGGGAAATGACAATCTTTTCAGTAAGTGGTTGTTGGGAAACCTGGATATACAAATGCAAAAAAAAAAAAAAAAAATGAAGTTGGACCCTTACCTAACCCTTGAGAAATGGAATATTTCCTGATGTATCAGTAAACAAAGGATGTCACGGTCATCAGTAGTTGCAGCCCTCCAACATGAGCCCTGAGGAAACTCAGGATGTGAAAATTCAGGATATTGGTCCCAGATAGCGGAGGTACATATCAAAAGAATGAGTTCAGTGAGCCCAGACTCCTGTGCTTTTTTTTTTAAGACAATTAAATTTTATTTTTATTTATTTATTTATTTAACATCGTTATTGGAGTATAATTGCTTTACAATGGTCTGCTAGTTTCTGCTTTATAACAAAGTGAATCAGTTATACATATACATAAGTTCCCATATCTCTTCCTTCTTGTGTCTCCCTCCTTCCCACCCTCCCATCCCACCCTTCTAGGTGGTCACAAACCACGGAGCTGATCTCCCTGTGCTATGCGGCTGCTTCCCACTAGCTATCTATTTTATGTTTAGTAGTGTATATATGTCCATGCTACACTCTCACTTTGTCACAGCTTCCCCTTCCCCCTCCCCATATCCTCAAGTCCATTCTCTAGTAGGTCTGAGTCTTTATTCCCGTCTTACCCCTAGGTTCTTCATGACCATTTTTTTTTTCTTAGATTCCATATATATGTGTTAGCATACGGTATTTGTTTTTCTCTTTCTGACTTACTTCACTCTGTATGACAGACTCTAGGTCCATCCACCTCATTACAAATAGGTCAATTTCGTTTCTTTTTAAGGCTGAGTAATATTCCATTGTATATATGTGCCACATCTTCTTTATCCATTCATCTGTCGATGGACACTTAGGTTGCTTCCATGTACTGGTTATTGTAAATAGAGCTGCAATGAACATTTTGGAACATGACTCTTTTTGAATTAGGGTTTTCTCAGGGTATATGCCCAGTAGTGGGATTGCTGGGTCATATGGTAGTTCTATTTTTAGTTTTTTAAGGAACCTCCATACTGTTCTCCATAGTGGCTGTATCAATCTACATTCCCACCAACAGTGCAAGAGTGTTCCCTTTTCTCCACACCTTCTCCAGCATTTATTGTTTCTAGATTTTTTGATGATGGCCATTCTGACTGGTGTGAGATGATATCTCATTGTAGTTTTGATTTGCATTTCTCTAATGATTAATGATGTTGAGTATTCTTTCATGTGTTTGTTGGCAATCTGTATATCTTCTTTGGAGAAATGTCTATTAGTTCTTCTGCCCATTTTTGGGTTGGGTTGTTTGTTTTTTTGTTATTGAGCTGCATGAGCTGCTTGTAAATCTTGGAGATTAATCCCTTGTCAGTTGCTTCATTTGCAAATATTTTCTCCCATTCTGAGGGTTGTCTTTTGGTCTTGTTTATGGTTTCTTTTGATGTGCAAAAGCTTTTAAGTTTCATTAGGTCCCATTTGTTTATTTTTGTTTTTATTTCCATTTCTCTAGGAGGTGGGTCAAAAAGGATCTTGCTGTGATTTATGTCATAGAGTATATTCCCATACATAGAAAAGAGCTAAATTCCTTAACTTGGGATATCTGGTTTTCTTTAATTAACAATAATCTTTTGATGTTCTTGACTACTTGTCCTTTGTTGCAAAACGTCTATATAACCTGGCTCCCTCCCAGCCTTCTCGGAGTACTTTTCTCAGGGTTACTTGAGATGCTGCCTCCCAGGCTTGAAGTCCTAAAAATTCCCACTGAATTAAACAAAACTCTCAACTTTTAGGTTGTGAATAATTTTTTAAGTCCACATACCATATACAAAAATCAACTCAAAATGGATGAAAGACCTAAATGTAAGAGCTAAAACTATAAAACTCTTCATAGAAAACATAGGGGAAAAGCTTCATGACATTGGATTCAGCAATGTTTTCTTGGATATGACACCGAAGGCACAGGCAACACAAGAAAAAATAGAAAAATTTGGACTCCATCAAAGTTAAAAATTTTTGTGCATCAAAAGACACAATCAACAGAAGGAAAAGGCAACCCACAGAATGGGAAAAATGTTTGCAAACCACATATCTGATAAGGATTAATATCCAGAATATATAGGGAACTCATACAACTCAGCAACAAAAAATCCTGTTTGAAAACGGGCAAAGGACTTGAATAGACATTTCTCCAAACAGCTATTAAAGCACATGAAAAGATGCTTAACATCACTAGTCATTAGGGAAATGAAAATCAAAACATGATGAGGTACTACTTCACATCCGTTAGGATGGCTATAATTTAAACAAAAACAAAAACAGATAATAACAAGTGTTGGTGAGGATGTGGAGAAATTTGAACCCTTTTGCATTGCTGGTGGAAATGTAAAATGGTGCAGCCACAATGAAAAATATTATGGCAGTTCCCCTCAAAAATTAAAAATAGAATTACCATGGGATCCAGCAATTCCACTTCTGGGTATATAACCAAAAGAATTGAAAGCAGGATCTTGAAGAGATATCACACCCATGTTCAAGGCAGCATTATTTGTTTTGTTTGTTTTTTGGGGTTTTTTTTTTTTGTTTTTTTTTTTTTGCTGCACTGAGTGGCTTGTAGGATCTTATTTCACCAACCAGGGATAGAACCGAGGCCCACAACAGTGAAAGCATGGAGTCCTAACCACTGGACTGCCAGGGAATTCCCATGGCAGCATTGTTTGTAATCGCCAAAATGTAGAAGCAACTCGAGTATCCATGGGTGGATGAATGAATAAGGAAAATATGTTATATACATACAATGGAATATTATTCAGCCTTAAAAATCAAGATAATTCTGGCCCATGCTACACCATACATAAATCTTGAGGATATTATGCTAAGTGAAGTAATCCAATCACAAAAAGGGAGATACCATATATTTACACTTTTTTGAGGTACCTACAGTCATCAAATTCATCAAGAGAAAAAGTAGAATGCTGGTTGCCAGGGGTAGAGGGGAGGAGGGAATGGGGACATGTTAAATGAGTATAGGTTTTCCAAAATGAAAGAGTCTTGGAGATTAGATACACAAAAATGTGAATGTATTTAGTACTAATAAACTATACACTTTAAAATGGTAAAGATGGTTAATTTTATATTATGTGTATTTTTCCATAATTAAAAATTTTCGTTAGGGGCTTCCCTGGTGGTGCAGTGGTTGAGAGTCTGCCTGCCGATGCAGGGGACATGGGTTCGTGCCCCAGTCTGGGAAGATCCCATGTGCCGCGGAGCAGCTGGGCCCATGAGCCATGGCCGCTGAGCCTGAGCGTCCAGAGCCTGTGCCCCACAACGGGAGAGGCCACAACAGTGAGAGGCCTGTGTACCGCAAAAAAAAAAAAAAAAAAAATTTTCATTAAAAAAGCTGAAAAAAATCAGCCTTAGAGAAAGCATATAATATACTGTAAATTGATTTTTGGTGAATTATGTGAAAGAAGAAATTAAGTATCTTCCTCCCCAATTACTAATCAGTTATCCTAATATGATTTATTGAATGACCCCTCCCTGTTCTTTTGTGTGATTTGTTGAACATGCTATTCCCATCAAACTTTTCTTAATTCTTTTCTCAATCTGTGAATTCTTTTCTAATTCCCCAAAGTTCTTTAAACCCTTTAATCCCTAAAATCTTGGATATGATCACTCCTAATGATACACTTGCTAGACACTTGTCCATTGTATCAATCTTTCCAAATAATTTGTTTTTTAAGTTTGTTGGACTTCCCTAGTGGCATAGTGGTTAAGAATCTGCCTGCCAATGCAGGGGACATGGGTTCTATCCCTGGTCCAGGAAGATCCCACATACCGCGGAGCAACTAAACCCATACACCACAACTACTGGGCCCAAGTGCCACAACTACTGAAGTCCATGTGCCTAGAGCCCATGCTCTGCAAGAGAAGCCACAGCAATGAGAATCCGGAGCATCACATTGAAGAGTAGCCCTTGCTCGCTGCAGCTAGAGAAAGCCTGCATGCAGCAATGAAGGCCCAATACAGCCCAAAATAAATAAATAAATAAATAAATAATTTTTTAAAAGTTTGCTTAATAAATGTTCATGATTTATTTATTTTTTTAATAAAAAGTTTCTATGGCTTCAACAAAGTCACAAGTATGATAATCAGATAGTCTAGGTGAGCTTATGTTGTATCATTCCTGACAGAATCCCTGAAAAGTTATGATACTGTCATGATAAATATTATTCAATAGTGGCAAAGTTTGATCTTTCTTTAAAAATTAATATAAATATAAATAAAAAGTATATTTAGTATCCTAATTTATTAGTTGATACCTGTAACTGATTGATTTCTTTTATTTATGTTCCCTAGTTTTACCTCATTGCTATTTTCTCAACTTCTTGAATTATACTAGTTAATGTATTTTCATTATTTCTTACTAACTTTGAAAACTTTAAAAGACATGAATTTTCCTCTGAATACAGTTTTGGTCCTATTGCACAAATTTTGATGTCTATTTTTATTTTCTAAACAGTTGTGGTTTGATTTTTCTTTCTTCTTTCCCTTAAATGTTATTTAGGAGGGTGATTTAAAATTTTTTTCCAAGGAGTTAATTTTTATTTTTTAAATTTAAACTTTTAATTTTCGCCTATAGCTTTTACTGCAATATGCTCAGAGAAAGTGGCCTGGATGTTTTCTGCTTCTGCAAACGTACTGTTTTTTTTTTAAATTTATTTATGTTACTTTATTTTATTTATTTATTTTTATGGCTGCGTTGGGTCTTCGTTGATACACGTGGGCTTTCTCTAGCTGTGGCGAGCAGGGAGCTGCTCTTCATTGTGATGCATGGGTTTCTCATTGCGGTGGCTTCTCTTGTTGCAGAGCACAGGCTCTAGATGCACAGGCTTCAGTAGTTGTAGCGTGTGGGCTCAGTAGTTGTGGTGCACGTGCTTATTGCTCTGCAGCATGTGGGATCTTCCTTGACCAGGGCTAGCACCCATGTTCCCTGCATTGGCAGACGGATTCTTAACCACTGAGCCACCAGGGAAGCCCCATACTGTGTTTTTTTGGGGATTTGATTTTGTTTTTTAGTCTAGTAAATAGTGTATGTTTCCAGTATCCCTTGGGTGCTGATTATAATCACATATTCTATGCTTCTAGAGGATAGGTTTTGATTTTTAATTCATAAATCATTTTTATTAAGTATGGTATTCAGATCCTCTAGAGTGTTATTTATTGCTAGTCCTCATTGATAGGTTAATACTGAGAGTGAGTTAAATCTCTATAATGATTACCTTTTATTTACTTCCTCTTAAGATTGCAAACAATTTTTATTTCAAATATTTTAATGCATAATTGTAAAATTGTGAATTTTATCAATATAACAAGACCACATTGAATCTTACCTGTTGATGTCAATTTACTACCTTGCTTTCTTTTTTGGTATTTCCATGATAGAATTTTTTTTAATTTTTGAATTTTATTTAATTTATTTTTTTATACAGCAGGTTCTTATTAGTTATCCATTTTATACATATTAGTGTATATATGTCAATCCCAATCTCTCAATTCATCACACCATCCCCCCGCCCCTGTCGCTTTCCCCCCTTGGTGTCCATACGTTTGTTCTCTACATCTGTGTCTCAATTTCTGCCCTGCAACCTGGTTTGTCTGTACCATTTTTCTAGGCTCCACATATGTGCATTAATATGCGGTATTTGTTTTTCTCTTTCTGACATACTTCACTCTGTATAACAGTCTCTAGATTCATCCACGTCTCTACAAATGACCCAATTTCGTTCCTTTTTAAGGCTGAGTAATATTCCATTGAATATATGTACCACATCTTCTTTATCTATTCATCTATCAATGGGTATTTAGGTTGCTTCCATGACCTAGCTATTTTAAAGAGTGTTGCAATGAACATTGGGGTGCATGTGTCTTTTTGAATTATGGTTTTCTCTTGGTATATGCCCAGTAGTGGGATTGCTGGGTCATATGATAATTCTATTTTTAGTTTTTTAAGGGACCTCCATACTGTTCTCCATAGTGGCTATATCAATTTACATTCCCACCAACAGTGCAAGAGGGTTCCCTTTTCTCAACACTCTCTCCAGCATTTGTTGTTTGTAGATTTTGTAGATGATGCCAATTCTTACTGGTGTGAGGCGATACCTCATTGTAGTTTTGATTTGCATTTCTCTAAAAATTACTGATGTTGAGCAGTTTTTCATGTGCTTCTTGGCCATCTGTATGTCTTCTTTGGAGAAATGTCTATTTAGGTCTTCTGCCCATTTTTTCACTGGCTTGTTTGGTTTTTTAATATTGAGCTGCATGAGCTGTTTATATATTTTGGAGTTTAATCCTTTGTCTGTTGATTCGTTTGCAAATATATTCTCCCATTCTGAGGGTTGTCTTTTCGTCTTGTGTGTAGTTTCCTTTGCTTTGCAAAAGGTTTTAAGTTTCATTAGGTCCCATTTGTTTATTTTTGTTTTTATTCCCATTACTCTAGGAGGTGGATCAAAAAAGATCTTTCTGTGATTTATGTCAAAGAGTGCTCTTCCTATGTTTTCCTCTAAGAGTTTTATAGTGTCCAGTCTTACATTTAGGTCTCTAATCCATTTTATTTTTGTGTATGGTGTTAGATAGTGTTCTAATTTCATTCTTTTAAATGTAGCTGTCTAGTTTTCCCAGAATCATTTATTGAAGGGACTGTCTTTTCTCCACTGTATATCCTTGCCTCCTTTGACATAGATTAGTTGACCATAGGTACGAGTGTTTATCCCTCAGCTTTCTATCCTGTTCCATTGATCTGTATTTCTGTTTTTGTGCCAGTACCATACTGTCTTGATTACTGTAGCTTTGTAGTATAGTCTGAAGTCAGGGAGTCTTATTCCTCCAGCTCCGTTTTTTTCCCTCAAGACTGCTTTGGCTATTCGGGGTCTTTTCTGTCTCCATACAACTTTTAAGATTTTTTGTTCTAGTTCTGTAAAAAATGCCATTCGTAATTTCATAGGGAAAGCAATCGGTAGATTGCTTTGGGTAGTATAGTCATTTTCACAATATTGATTCTTCCAATCCAAGAACATAGTATATCTCTACATCTCTTGGTATTATCTTTAATTTCTTTCATCAGTCTTATAGCTTTCTGCATACAGGTCTTTTGTCTCCCTAGGTACATTTATTCCTAGTTTTTTTTTTTTTTTTTTTTTTTGTGGTACATGGGCCTCTCACTGTTGTGGCCTCTCCCATTGCAGAGCACAGGCTCCAGATGCGCAGACTCAGCAGCCATGGCTCACGGGCCTGGCACTCCGCGGAATGTGGGATCTTCCCGGACCGGGGCACAAACCCATGTCCCCTGCATCGGCAAGTGGACTGTCAACCACTGCGCCACCAGGGAAGCCCTTTCCTAGATATTTTATTCTTTTTTTTGCAGTAGTAAATGGGAGTGTTCCCTTAATTTCTCTTTCAGATTTTTCATCACTAGTGTATAGGAATGCAAGAAATTTCTGTGCATTAATTTTGTATCCTGCAAACTTTACCAAATTCATTGATTAGCCCTAGTAGTTTTCTGGTGGCATCTTTAGGATTCTCTATGTATAGTATCACATCATCTGCAAACAGTGACAGTTTTACTTCTTCTTTTCCAATTTGTGTTCCTTTTATTTCTTTTTCTTCTCTGATTGCCATGGCTAGGACTTCCAAAATTATGTTGATTAATAGTGGTGAGAGTGGACGTACTTGTCTTCTTCCTGATCTTAGAGGAAATGCTTTCAGTTTTTCACCACTGAGAATGATGTGTGCTGTGGTTTGTCATATATGGCCTTTATTATGTTGAGGTAAGTTCCCTCTATGCCCACTTTCTGTAGAGTTTTTATCATAAATTGGTGTTGAATTTTGTCAAAAGCTTTTTCTGCATCTATTAAGATGATTGTATGGTTTTTCTTCTTCAGTTTGTTAATATGGTGTATCACATTGATTGATTTGTGTATATTGAAGAATCCTTGCATCCCTGGGGTAAATCCCACTTGATCATGGTGTATGATCCTTTTAATGTGTTGTTGGATTCTGTTTGTTAGTATTTTGTTGAGGATTTTTGCATCCATGTTCATCAGTGATATTGGCCTGTAATTTTCTTTTTTTGTAGTATCTCTGTCTGCTTTTGGTATCAGGGTGGTGGTAGCCTTGTAGAATGAATTTGGAAGTATTCCTTCCTCTGCAAGTTTTTGGAAGAGTTTTAGAAGGATGGGTGTTAGCTATTCTCTAAATGTTTGATAGAATTCACCTGTGAAGCCATCTGGTCCTGGACTTTTGTTTGTTGGAAGATTTTAAATCACAGTTTCAATTTCATTACTCATGATTTGTCTGTTCATATATTCTATTTCTTCCTGGTTCAGTCTTGGAAGGTTATACCTTTCTAAGAATTTGTCCATTTCTTCCAGGTTGTCCATTTTATTGGCATAGAGTTGCTTGTAGTAGTCTCTTTGGATACTTTGTATTTCTGTGGTGTCTGTTGTAACTTCTCCTTTTTCATTTCTAATTTTATTAATTTGAGTCCTCTCTTTTTCTCGATGAGTCTGCTTAATGTTTTATCAATTTCGTTTATCTTCTCAAAGAACCAGCTTTTAGTTTTATTGATGTTTGCTATTGTTTTCTTTGTTTCTATTTCATTTATTTCTGCTCTGATCTTTATGATTTCTTTCCTTCTACTAACTTTCGGTTGTGTTTGTTCTTCTTTCTCTAGTTTCTTTAGGTGTAAGGTTACATTGCTTATTTGAGATTTTTCTTGTTTCTTGAGGTAGGCTTGTATTGCTATAAACTTCCCTCTTATAACGGCTTATGCTGCATCCCATAGGTTTTGGATCGTTGTGTTTTTCTTGTAACTTCTTTCTAGGTATTTTTTTATTTCCTCTTTGGTTTCTTCAGTGATCTCTTGGCTATTTAGTAATGTATTTTTAGCCTCCACGTGTTTGTGTTTTTTACATTTTTTTTCCCTGTAATTGATTTCTAATCTCATAGCATTGTGGTCAGAAAAGATGTTTGATATGATTTCAATTTTCATAAATTTACTGAGGCTTGATTTGTGACCCAAGATGTGATCTACCCTGGAGAATGTTCTGTGTGCACTTGAGAAGAAAGTGGAATCTGCTGTTTTTGGATGGAATGTTCTATAAATATCAATTAAATCTTTCTGGTCTATTGTGTCATTTAAAGCTTGTGTTTCCTTATTAATTTTCTGTTTGGATGATCTGTCCATTGGTGTAAGAGAGGTGTTAAAGTCCTGCACTATTACTGTGTTACTGTTGATTTCCTCTTTTATAGCTGTTAGCAGTTGCCTTATGTATTGAGGTGCTCCTATGTTGGGTGCATATATATTTATAATTGTTATATCTTCTTCTTGGATTGATCCCTTGATCATTATGTAGTGTCCTTCCTTGTCTCTTGTAACATTCTTTATTTTAAAGTCTATTTTATCTGATATGAGTATTACTACTCCAGCTTTCTTTTGATTTCCATTTGCATGGAATATCTTTTTCCATCCCCTCACTTTCAATCTCTATGTGTCCCCAGGTCTGAAGTGGGTCTCTTGTAGACAGCATATAGATGGGTCTTGTTTTTGTATTAATTTAGCAAGCCTGTTTCTTTTGGTTGGAGCATTTAATCCATTCATGTTTAAGGTAATTATCGATATGTATGTTCCTATTACCATTTTCTTAATTGTTATGGTTTTGTTTTTTGTAGGTCCTTTTCTTCTTTTGTGTTTCCCACTTAGAGAAGTTCCCTTAGCATTTGTTGTAGAGTTGGTTTGGTGGTGCTGAATTCTCTTAGCTTTTGCTTGTCTGTAAAGCTTTTGATTTCTCCATCGAATCTGAATGAGATCCTTGCTGGGTTGAGTAACCTTGTTTGTAGTTTCTTCCCTTTCATCACTTTAAATATATGGTGCCACTCCCTTCTGGCTTGTAGAGTTTCTGCTGAGAAATCAGCTGTTAACCTTATGGGAGT
The DNA here is from genome assembly GCF_949752795.1 of Hyperoodon ampullatus. Taxonomy (NCBI): domain Eukaryota; kingdom Metazoa; phylum Chordata; class Mammalia; order Artiodactyla; family Ziphiidae; genus Hyperoodon; species Hyperoodon ampullatus. The sequence goes on along the minus strand of NC_136927.1, from coordinate 55,895,468 downwards.
TCCCTTGTATGCTATTTTTTGTTTTTCCCTTGTTGCTTTCAATAGTTTTTCTTTGTCTTTAATTTTTGTCAGTTTGATTACTATGTGTCTTGCCTGTTTCTCCTTGCGTTTATCTTGCCTGGGACTCTCTGTGCTTCCTGGACTTGGATGGCTATCTCCTTTCCCGAGTTAGGGAATTTTTCGACTATAATCTCTTCACATATTTTCTCAGGTCCTTTCTCTCTCTCTTCTCCTTCTGGGACCCCTATAATGAGAATGTTGTTGCGTTTAATGTTGTCACAGAGGTCTCTTAGGCTGTCTTCATTTCTTTTCATTCTTTTTTCTTTATTCTGTTCCACAGCAGTGAACTCCACCATTCTGTCTTCCAGGTCACTTATCCATTCTTTTGCCTCAGTTATTCTGCTATTGATTCTTCCTAGTGTATATTTCATTTCAGTTATTGTATTGCGCATCTCTGTTTGTTTGTTCTTTAATTTTTCTAGGTGTTTGTTCTTTAATTCTACTAGGTCTTTGTAAACATTTCTTGCATCTTCTCAATCTTTGCCTCCATTCTTTTTCCAAGGTCCTGGATCATCTTCACTATCATTATTCTGAATTCTTTTTCTGGAAGGTTGCCTATCTCCACTTCATTTAGTTCTTTTTCTGGGGTTTTATCTTGTTCCTTTTTCTGGTAAAAAGTCCTCTGCCTTTTCATTTTGTGTATCTTTCTGTGAATGTGGTTTTCCTTCCACGGCTGCAGAATTGTAGTTCTTCTTGCCTCTGCCGTCTGCCCTCTGGTGGATGAAGCTATCTAAGAGGTTTGTGCAAGTTTCCTGGTGGGAGGCACTGTTGGTTGGTAGAGCTGTGTTTTGCTCTGGTGGGCAGAGCTCAGTAAAACTTTAATCCGCTTGTCTGCTGATGGTTGTTTGGCCTGAAGTGACCCAACACTGGAGACTACCTGGCTCTTTGGTGGGGCTAATGGTGGACTCTGGGAGGGCTCATGCCAAGGAGTACTTCACAGAACTTCTGCTTCCACTGTCCTTGTCCCCATGGTGAGCCACATCCACCCCCTGCCTCTGCAGGAGACCCTCCAACACTAGCAGGTAGCTCTGGTTCAGTCTCCTATGGGGTCACTGCTCCTTCTCCTGGGTCCTGATGCACACACTACTTTGTGTGTGACCTCCAAGAGTGGAGTCTCTGTCTCCCCCAGTCCTGTCAAAGTCCTACAATCAAATCCCACTAGCCTTCAAAGTCTGTTTCTCTAGGAATTCCTCCTCCCATTGCTGGACGCCCAGGTTGGGAAACCTGACATGGGGCTCAGAACCTTCACTCCAGTGGGTGTACTTCTGTGGTATAAGTGTTCTCCAGTGTGTGAGTTACCCACCCAGCAGTTATGGGATTTGATTTTTTTGTGATTGCGCCCCTCGTACCATCTCATCATGGCTTCTCCTTTGTCTTTTGATGTGGGGTATCTTTTTTGGTGAGTTCCTGTGTCTTCCTGTCGATGATTCTTTGGCAGTTAGGTGTGATTCCAGTGCTCTCGCAAGAGGGAGTGAACGCATGTCCTTTTACTCTGCCATCTTCCCCCCTCCCTGATAGAATTTTTACTTGTATTCCATTGTATACTTTTTTGGTTACTTCATTATAAATGTGGCTTGTAAACCAACATATGGTTATGGTTTTGTGTCCCAATCTGCAAATCATTGTTTTTAATAATATACCTTGGGACTCCCCTGGTTGCATAGTGGTTAAGAATCTGCCTGCCAATGCAGGAGACACGAGTTTGAGCCCTGGTCTGGGAAGATTGCACATGCTGAGGAGCAACAAAGCCCCTGTGCCACAACTACTGCGCCTGCGCTCTAGAGCCCACGAGCCACAACTAGTGAAGCCTGCATGTCTAGAGCCCGTGCTTTGCAACAAGGGAAGCCACCACAAGGAGAAACCCTTGCACCACAACAAAGAATAGCCCCACTCGCCACAACTAGAGAAAGCCTGTGCACAGCAAAGAAGAGCCAACACAACCAAAAAAAAAAAAAATAGTGAAATATAATAAAGAATGCATGGCTTAAAATTTATAGATAATAAAATATACAATACTGTTTATTGCAAATTCCACTTAGCCAATTGATTCTAACAGAAAACTTTCATTGATTTTTGCTGAACCCTTGTATTTGTAGCAAAATTATAGTTGCAATTGATGAGTGAGTATAGCTCCAACATGAATGTTTATGAACATGAATTTTCATTTATGTTACCAAGGAAGGCAAAAGTAAAACAAAAAAAACGTATTTCAAAATTTTACAAAAAAATCTTTATATATTTATCAGTGACATGAGGACTTCTTTGCTGAAAAATATGATGGTTTTTGAACACTGGAAGAATATTTCCTCGAATTTTTGTGTTATTCCCAATGCAAAGGCTACATATATAAAATATGTAAATTGTATACTATTTTGGAGTTCAAAATACACTATTTTAAGTTTAATTTTTTTAAAATATTTATTTATTTATTTTTTGGCTGCATCAGGTCTTAGTTGCAGCATGTGGGATCTTTCGTTGCAGCACACAGGCTCTTTGTTGTGGTGTGTGGGTTTCTCTCTAGTTGTGGCACGCAGGTTCCAGAGCACATGGGCTCTGTAGTTGCGGCATGTGGGCTTAGTTTCCCCACAGCATGTGGGACCTTAGTTCCCCGACCAGGGATCAAACCTGTGTCCCTTGCATTGCGAGACAGGTGGACCGCTGGACCACCACAGAATTCCCATTAAGTTTAATTTTTGAATGGGTAATACTTTCACATGGTCTACTCTGCATTATTAACATTTTACTATTACTTTCTTAAGTTTTGACAATCAACAAAACAATGAATCAAGTCTTGATGATAATTTTTGCCAGTTTCTGTGGTGTAAATATTCCTATCATGGCCAATTTCAAGCTACAGACATGAAGATAAACCAAATGCAGACTTGGAAATAGATGCACAATGCTATACCATTATATCATATTCCCAACATACAGATAAAATAGACGCAAATAGTTTCCAGAGCATAGACAATAGAAAATGTAGTAAAATACATAATTAGGAATTGATGGCTTTCAAGTATTTATTACTTTCAGTTTTAATAAAATGTATGTATTTTTAAATTGTATAATTTAATTTTTAAATTTTATTTATTTATTTATTTATTTTGGCTGCATTGGGTCTTTGTTGCTGTGTGTGGGCTTTCTCTAGTTGCAGTGAGTGGGGGCTTCTCTTCGTTGTGGTGCATGGGCTTCTCATTGTGGTGGCTTCTCTGATTGGGCAGCACAGACTCTAACTGCACAGTCTTCAGTAGTTGTGGTACACGAGTTCAGTAGTTGTGGCTCGCAGGCTCTAGAGTGCAGGCTCAGTAGTTCTGGTGCATGGGCTTAGTTGCTCTGCAGCATGTGGGATGTTCCTGGACCAGGGCTCGAACCGTGTCCCTTGCATTGGCAGGCGGATTCTTTTTTCTTTTTTTTTTTTAACATCTTTATTGGAGTATAATTACTTTACAATGGTGTGTTAGTTTCTGCTTTATAACAAAGTGAATCAGCTATACATATACATATATCCCCATATCTCATCCCTCTTGCGTCTCCCTCCCACCTTCCCTATCCCACCCCTCTAGGTGGTCACAAAGAACGGAGCTGATCTCCCTGTGCTATGCGGCTGCTTCCCACTAGCTATATATTTTACATTTGGTAGTATATATAAGTCCATATATATATACACTCTCATGGAGAGAGTCCATACCACTCTCTCACTTTGTCCCAGCTTACTCTTCACCCTCCCTGTGTCCTCAAGTCCATTCTCTACGTCTGTGTCTTTATTCCTGTCCTGCCCCTAGGTTCTTCATAACCTTTTTTTTTTTTTTTAGATTCCATACATGTTAGTATACGGCATTTGTTTTTCTCTTTCTGACTTATTTCACTCTGTGTGACAGACTTTATATCCATCCACTTCACTACAAATAACTCAATTTCATTTCTTTTTATGGCTGAGTAATATTCCATTGTATATATGTGCCACATCTTCTTTACCCATTCATCTGTTAATGGACACTTAGTTTACTTCCATGTCCTGGCTATTGTAAATAGAGCTGCAATGAACATTGTGGTGCATGACTCTTTGAATTATGGTTTTCTCAGGGTATATGGCCAGTAGTGGGATTGCTGGGTTGTAGGGTAGTTCTTTTTTTAGTTTTTTAAGAAACCTCCATACTGTTCTCCATAGTGGCTGTATCAATTTACATTCCCACCAATGGTGCAAGAGGGTTCCCTTTGCTCCATACCCTCTCCAGTATTTATTGTTTGCAGATTTTTTGATGATGGCCATTCTGACTGGTGTGAGGTGATACCTCATTGTAGTTTTCATTTGCATCTCTCTAATAATTAGTGATGTTGAGCATTCTTTCATGTGTTTATTGGCAATCTGTATATCTTCTTTGGAGAAATGTCTACTTAGGTCTTCTGCCCATTTTTGGATTGGGTTGTTTGTTTTTTTTGATATTGAGCTGCATGAGCTGCTTGTAAATTTTGGAGATTAATCCTTTGTTAGTTGCTTCATTTGCAAATATTTTCTCCCATTCTGAGGGTTGTCTTTTGGTCTTGTTTATGGTCTCCTTTGCTGTGCAAAAGCTTTTAAGTTTCATTAGGTCCCATTTGTTTATTTTTGTTTTTATTTCCATTTCTCTAGGAGGTGGGTCAAAAAGGATCTTGCTGTGATTTATGTTGAAGAGTGTTCTGTCTATGTTTTCCTCTAAGAGTTTTATAGTGTCTGGCCTTACATTTAGGTCTTTAATCCATTTTGAGTTTATTTTTGTGTATAGTGTTAGGGAGTGTTCTAGTTTCATTCTTTTACATGTAGCTGTCCAGTTTTCCCAGCACCACTTATTGAAGAGGTTGTCTTTTCTCCACTGTATACTTTTGCTTCCTTTATCAAAGATAAGGTGACCATATGTGCATGGGTTTATCTCTGGGCTTTCTATCCTGTTCCATTGATCTTTATTTCTGTTTTTGTTCCAGAATCATATTGTCTTGATTACTGTAGCTTTGCAGTATAGTCTGAAGTCAGGGAGCCTGATTACTCCAGCTCTGTATTTCTTTCTCAATATTGTTTTGGCTATTCAGGGTCTTTTGTGTTTCCATACAAAAGTTGTGAAATTTTTCATTCTAGTTCTGTGAAAAATGCCATTGGTAACTTAATAGGGATTGCATTGAATCTGTAGATTGCTTTGGGTAGTAGAGTCATTTTCACAATATTGATTCTTCCAATCCAAGAACATGGTATATCTTTCCATCTGTTTGTATCATCTTTAATTTCTTTCATCAGTGTCTTATAGTTTTCTGCATACAGGTCTTTTATCTCCTTAGGTAGGTTTCTTCCTTGGTGTTTTATTCTTTTTGTTGTTATGGAAAATGGCAGTGTTTCCTTAATTTCTCTTTCAGATTTTTCATCATTAGTGTAGAGGAATGCAAGAGATTTCTGTGCATTAATTTTGTGTCCTGCTACTTTACCAAATTCATTGATTAGCTCTAGTATTTTCTGGTAGTATCTTTAGTATTCTCTATGTCATCTGCAGACAGTGACAGCTTTACCTCTTCTTTTCTGATTTGGATTCCTGTTATTTCTTCTTCTCTGATTGCTGTGGCTAAAACTTCCAAAACTATGTTGAATAATAGTGGTGAGAGTGGGCAACCTTGTCTTGTTCCTGATCTTAGTGGAAATGGTTTCAGTTTTTCACCATGGAGAATGATGTTGGCTGTGGGTTTGTCATATATGGCCTTTATTATGTTGAGGTAAGTTCCCTCTGCCTACTTTCTGGAGGGTTTTTTTCATAAATGAGTGTTGAATTTTGTTTAAAGCTTTTTCTGCATCTATTGAGATGATCATATGGCTTTTATCCTTCAATTTGTTAATATGGTGTATCACATTGATTGATTTGTGTATATTGAAGAATCCTTGGCTAGTGGATTGCTAACCACTGCACCACCAGGGTAGTCCCTACATAATTTAATTTTTTTAATATACATTTAGTTTATTTATTTATTTTTGGCTGCTTTGGGTCTTCATTGCTGCGCACTGGTTTTTCTCTAGTTGTGGAGAGCGGGGGTTACTCTTCATTGTGGTGCATGGGCTTTTCATTGTGGTGGCTTCTCTTGTTGTGGAGCACAGGCTCTAAGCACACGGGCTTCAGTAGTTGTGGCACGTGGGCTTCAGTAGTTGTGGATTGTGGGCTCTAGAGTGCAGGCTCAGTGGTTGTGGCGTATGGGCTTTGTTGCTCTGCAGCGTGTGGGATCTTCCCGCACCAGAGCTCGAACCTAAGTCCCCTGCATGGGCAGGTGGATTCTTATCCACTGTGCCACCAGGAAAGCCCTATAATTTAATTTTTAATAATGGGTGTGTTTAAGAGCTAGACTACAAAGTTCCTGAAAATAACAATCTTCTTTCAAGAGTCTGTAAGAGCTAGTTCCAGCATACTACTGCAGCCATCAGCAGTAAAGCCTAAGAAGCAGGGAAAGCCAATCTGCAGAGAAGAGAAAGAGAGAAGGAAGAGGGGGAGGAGGAGGAATAGAAGGAAGACAAAGTAAAAGAGAATGAGAAGAACAAGAATGCAAAGAAAGGTAAAGATGAGAGAGGTTAGGGGAACTATGGCCTGGATTCCTGACTTGTTCAACTTCTTAGTTCAAGTCCCTTCCTGCAGCCTAGTGCATTTCTGTATTATAAAGATGTACCTCATATCCGTATAATAAATGCTTCCTTTAAAAAAAAATTTACACTTTACTAGGAACAATTTGCTGAACCCAAACCAGCTCAAGATTAATAATTAATACTTGGTGTTCATGTGCTCAATTGTATGTCACATTTTTATTAGAATGCAGTGACAAAGATTATATATTTATATCATTAATATATAGAGTTATGGCCACCCAAGGTGCAAATATTCCTAAATATGTTTGACCCAAAGTGCTATACAGTATGTATAGTGCTTGTTTATAACAGCAAAGTTTACTGTTCATATGTCTTGTTGATATTAATCTATAAATTTTTTAACTTAGCTTTTGAATAAATTTTTCTGTTTATTAATTCTTCTTTTTAAAAATTAGTTAATTAATCTTACTTTTGGCTGCGTTGGGTCTTCATTACTGCTCAAGTGCTTTCTCTAGTTGCAGCGAGCGGGGGCTACTCTTCGTTACAGTGCATGGGCTTCTCATTGCAGTGGTTTCTCTTGTTCCGGAGCATGGGCTCTAGATGCGCAGGATTCAGTAGTTGTGTCACACGGACTCAGTAGCTGTGCCTCCAGGCTCTAGAGTGCAGGCTCAGTAGTTGTGGTGCACGGGCTTAGTTGCTCTGCGGCATGTGGGATCTTCCTGGACCAGGGCTGGTACCTGTGTCCCCTGCTTTGGTAGGGGGATTCTTAACCATTGAGCCACCAGGGGAGTCCCTATTAATTCTTCTTGGCTTCAACTAAAGTACAGAAGTGTATGGTGCCTTTTTGTAAAACTATTAGGATTGACTTTGTCCAGCTTGAAAACTTTTAATACCCACCCAGGTTGCTCCTAATACCATCCTGCATCACTTACCTTTCTTTGCTTACAGAAGACAGTCCATATTCCTTAGCATGGCCTTCAAGGCCCTTCCCAGACTGGCTCCATCTCAACCTTCCAGTCCCCTAGACTCATCAGATGGTTGTTAATTAATGTTGCCTGCCCTCTCTGCCTAGAATGAATGCTTGTTTCCTGCCCTTGCATTCCCACTTCATCTGGGAAGACATTGCTTTTTCTCAAAGCCTCACCACCTGTGTGCCCCCATTCTGGTCCAAGCCCTCCAGCCCCATTATCACAGCATGGCAGGAACTACTGTTTCACTACCCACTTATTAGTTGTATGTGAGGCTGCCTTTTCAGCTAAAATGTGGGCTTTCGGAGGAAAAGCAGTATGACTTGTCCTTGGACCCCCAGAATCTCACACAGGACCTGCCACATAGCAGGTGTTCACTAAATTTCTCATGAATTGAACTAAACATATTTTAGGGGCAGAAAGAGCCTGATTTCCCCCATGCATGTCATAGGAAGTCCTGGGATTTAGCCAGAAAAGCTTCTGGGAGAATTTTTTTGGTAAGTCTGATAAGCAGGGCTTGTCCCTAACCTAACTTTCCATCTGTTTGCTACACTATCCCCTGCCAAATCTTCAACCTTAAGGATACTGATTAATGCCATGAGCTCAAGGACTTGTACATTAGTTACTATCACTGTATAACAAATACTCTAAATTTAGTGGCTGAAGTGATAAATTTCATCTCCCATGGTTTCTGCCATGCAGGGATTTGGGAGTTGTTTGGCTTGGTGTTCTTGACTCAGGATCTCTCTTGAGGTCACAGATGTCAGCCAGGACTGCAGTGACCTGGAGGCTTGGCCAGGGCTCTCTCATGGCTGGCAAGTTGGTTCCTCTCCTTATGGGTTTCTCCATGAAGTTGCTGAATGGTCTTGTGGCATGGAGGCTGGCTTCTCCCAGAGCAAGCAATGTTAGAGGCCAAGGCAGAAGCTGTGTTGCCTTTTCTGATCTGGCTTTGGAAGACACCCACTATCACTTCTGCCATATTCTATTGATCACACAGGCCAGCCTTGCTTCAAGATGGGAGGAGACTACACAAGGGCAAGAATACCATGAGGTGATTATCATGAGGACCCTCTTGAAGGCTGATGACTACAACTAGACTGAAAGATAAGATGTATCTTTTTATATAACTACATGATAAAAGAAATAAAAGAACATAATGAACCAAGTGATTAGTAGACCTTATGTGATACATTCCAAAGGTTGTTCCTAAAATACTGAGGGCTGGAAAAAATTGTATGCATGCCCAGAAGGAAGAGAGAATTTCAGACACATCACCAGCAGTAATTATAGCTTAATCAATACTATCATTTATTTAACACTATTTCAAGATGCTCATGGATCTCAAAAATAAAAGCCCATAGCCTTACATAGTATCCCCTGCTACAAGCCAAATCCCAATACTTTCTGATACTTCTGTATGGTAATAAGCTATCTGAATTTGAGATACCTTTGTGCACATAATCAAGGAGTTGTGTGGCTCCTTTGTTAAAGGAGTCTTACCTTCGTACTCTTTAAAAGTGCCCCATGGAAGCCTGTACTGTCCTTGTCTGTTTAACGTATTAATAAGTGGTCTGGAATGAAAAAATGGAAAAAATGTTTACCAAATTGTAAATGACTCAAGCTTGAAGGATTAGTTACTACATGAGATGATAATACCAGGTTTTAGAGCAATTCCCATGGGCTAGAATGATGGACTGAACAAGTAAAAGCAAACTTAACAGGGATATATGAAGAGGCCAATATTCAGATCCACTTAGTTATTTAAATCTTCTAAGTCCTCAACTCACATGTCCCTTCCATTAGAGAGCACGCATAGCCCAGTCACTCTTGGGAAATGCCCCCTCTTCCCTATTTCTGATACCCTAATCTGACAGGTAGACCCTCCTCCAGGTTCTGCATCCTCTCTCCAGGGCCAGACTAGGAGGGTCTTCAGGGTTATGGGGAAATAAATGCAGAGGAACCGGGTTAGAAAAATCCCTTCATGACTGAGTAGGCCTCATCAGCATCCTTTGTCCCTCTTCTAACCTCCATTCTTTTCCTCCCCACAAGGAAACATACTATCTCTCACCTGAGTCTACCTATGTGGAAATGTGTAAGACAGTCCTTTCCATAGATGACCATCCTTTTGGATTTTTCTTTAAACTTCACAGGATCTGACTTTCATCTTTTGGACACCTAAAGAAACCACCATGATCACTCATGGTCATTAATCTTTTCCTAGAGGGAATAGGTTAAAAGATGGATGTTTGAGTATGGTCATCAAAGGGAAAATAAGTACTTAGAGCTCAAGCCTTCATGAAACTGTGTGCTTGGAAAAATGAGGGCTCTGTTTTAGTCAGTATAGGTTAGGTAAAGCTGCAGTATCAAACAACAATCTAAGTGGCTCAAAATTAGAGTTTATTTTTCACTCACATTACATGTACATTGCAATTCAGGAAACAAGTTAACAGGGCTGCCCCATCTGAAACACCACTGGTCACCACCACAGAGAGAAAGGAAGAAGGAGGACATGTACTGATTGTTAGTTGCTTCTTCCTAGATGTGGCACATGTCACTTTTGTCCTTACTTCATTAGCAAGAACAAGTTGATGGTCATACCTAACTTTAAGGGGACAGGGAATTGGAATCCTCCCCTATGTCCAGATATGAGGGAGATTAGAGATTGGCAAATGGAATAATGTCAGTCACAGGCTCTATGTGTAAGTGGAATGGTGCTATTTTTTTAATTTGTGGAGCTGGGGGAGAGGTAGGCAATGGGAGATAGTGGTTTCTAATTAACTATTTTTAATAGAAAGAATCCCTCAATCTGAACTAAAGAAATAAAATGAAAAGTCAACCTGTCATTTGGATACTCCAACCCCCAGTTCTGCTCTATAGGGCAATCATGATTACCAGTTTTCTGTGTCTCCTTCCCTCCAAATTCTCTACAAATAATCACACGTTTATAAAAATATGAGTTTGTTATATATAGCATGTGTTGTATATAGCATAAAGAAAAATGCAAAACAAGAAACAAAAGAACTTGCATGTAGAGTTTAACTAAAAAAAAAACTCATCAGGGCTTCCCTGGTGGCGCAGTGGTTGAGAGTCCGCCTGCCGATGCAGGGGATGTGGGTTCGCGCCCCGGTCTGGGAGGATCCTACATGCCGCGGAGCGGCTAGACCCGTGAGCCATGGCCGCTGAGCCTGCGCATCTGGAGCCTGTGCTCCGCAACGGGAGAGGCCACAACAGTGAGAGACCCATGTACTGCAAAAAACAAACAAACAAACAAACAAACACCCAGGTGAAGGAATAGAAATGAGAAGTTCCCTTCCCAAAGCTCCCTGTGTGCCCCTCCATGGTCATAACTGACTCATCCTTTTAGGTGCCCATGATTCTGACTTTTGTGATAGTTATTTCCTTGTCTTAAAAAAACAAACAACAACAAAAAAAACTTTAGCACCTTCATATATATCCCTAAGTGATATAATTTAGTTTTTCCTGTTTTCGAAATTTACAAAATGGAGTCTGTATAATCCTTTGAGTCTTGTATTGTCTTTTGAGTCTTGTTTCTTTCAATCAACAGTTTGTTTGTGATATTCATCCTCACATAGCTGTAGTTTTGTCATTTTTATTACCATGTAGTATTTCGTTAGAAATTTACCACAAAACAAAACAATAAAACAACATAAAAGAAACTTATTACAATTTCTCCATTTAAAATTTTTCTTATTTTTCCATCTTAATGTCCTCTTGATAGACATTTGAGTTGTCTGCAGTTGGGGGCTGTTAAATGCAATGCTGCTGTGAACATTCTTGTCCATGGGTCTTGGTGCATAGGTGCATGAATTTCTCTCATGTGTGTACCCAGAAGGGAAATTACCAGGTTATAGAGTACAAATGCCTTCAACTTTAATAATAATGCCAGCTAGTTCTCCAAAGTGGTTATACCTGCTTATATTCTCACTAGCAGTATAAGAAATTTCTATAGCTTTATCAACTCTTGGTACTGTCAGAGAATATTATTGTTTTACACAAATGGGAAAGTGGTGTGAAGTTCATTCTCCAATCTTGCCTTTTTTTTTTTTTGGTAATATAGCAGCATCATTTTATTTTGAATTCTTTGATTGGACAGTAACAGTTGATAAAAATCCCTATGATAAAACCTAATGACCCACTTCAGAAAAGATAGAGTTGGGCCTTCCTAGCAAATATGGCCGAGAAAAGTCCAACTTTGCTTTTTTAAAAATATAAAAATACATCTTGGAATGTATGCCATCTAGAATATATACACATCCATTTTCATGCTTGTTTAACGTTCTTAGTTAAGACTTTTATTGGCTCTACTATCTTGAATAATAAATCATTTTCAACATAGAGAGAGAGCTGTAGGACAAAGATAGCATGTATTCACAACTCATTCCTCTGTTCAGGGCAAACATTACTAATTGATCATGGCACTCTTTCCCACTGAGCACAAATGTAGCCTTAGAATCCTTCTCAACTTAGTGCTCTAATACCTTACTACTCAAAATGTAGTCCCAGGGCTTGCAGCATTAGCATCACCTGGGAACTTGTTGGCAATGCAGAATCTCAGACCCTACTCCAAACTTACTGAATCAGAGTCTGCATTTAAGAAATATTCCCAGGTAATTCACCTGCACAAGGAAGTATAAGAAGTGCTGGCTTAGGCAGCATCTACCAAATACCAATGAAATGTGTGTGTCCTCCCTATTCCAGAGGCACACTGCAAGCCTCTGTCCTTGGTCCTGTTCTTCCAAAGCATTTATCTGTGCACTTCATGAGAACATAGGTGGCAGGCTGATCTGATGTGCCTACAGTAAGAATTCTAGAGGGGTAGCAGAAACACTGGATTGCAGAATCATGATACAACACATCAAGATGGTGGAGTGAAGGACAGGCTCTAACCATTGAGCTAAATAAAATTTGATCAAGACAAACAAAACACTTCATAGGAGGATATCTGAAAATAGCAGTGGCATATAAACGTACATGTATGTATAATAATCATTTTGCTGTACACTTGAAACTAACACAACACTGTAAGTTAACTGTGCTTAAATTTTAAAAAGTAAAAATAAACATCTAATAACAACAACAAAAAACAGAATAGCAGTGGCATGCAGTGTCTGTTATGAAACATAACCCTTGATGTCACACAGAAAGACTGCATTCCAGATTAGTTTGGGACACAAAACCGTGCTCTCCCCTCCTCTTATTAAGTCAGTTAATGCCCTAGAAAATACAGAGGCTCTGAGGTACCCACTGTAGTCAGTTCTCTTTGTTTAATTCAGCAGTCCCCAAACAGAACCCTTTCTGTATATCACCTATTAATATCTACAGGACTGATGTTATGGAACACAGTGTGGGAAACACTGGCTTGGGGTTTTAGTTTATGGTCTGGGCCATGAAAAAGACAAAGCTATCTTTGAAACACATTAAGAGAAATACAGTTTTCAGGGAAAAAGAGAGGAGGCACCTGCAGTCTGATGAGCACCATGTTGGTTTCCTAGATTTACTAAAGAGGGATTCAAACATCTCCAGAGATGAACCCCAGGACAGTGGAGGCAAGCCACACATGTCCTACTGTGAATGTCTAAATTAGAGCAGATTTTCCTTTCCTGTGTCAACACATGACAGTGATGGGATGGGGGGCAGAAATGTGGGGCAGTTGAATAGCTTAAGATGGAGGAAGCTCCAGAGGAGAACCACACACCTCTCTCTCCACAAGAGCTGCTCAGTAACGCTGGCACATGTTCACTGGAGCATCCTGTGAAAAAGGAACAAAAATTGGGGGATCAGATAACAGACTTGAGACAGGTAGATGACAGTTAGAGAAAAGTGAAAAGTCACACAGGTCATATTCTCTGGCCACCATGCAATAGAATTAAAAAGTCAGAAAAATTTAGCCAAAATTTTGTTAACTTGGAAATTTTTGGAAAAGTTTTCTAAATGATTCTTGTTTCCAAAAGGGATTTTTTTTAATTTATAAACTATTCAGAAATAAACAATAATTAAAGAGCTACATGTCAGCATCTTGGAGTGCAGTCAAAGCAGTAGTCAAGAAAATGCATACCCACGGGTGCATTGCTGACAAAACAAGAAAGACTGGCACTAGATGAATTACGTTTTCTTTTTTTAATATAAATTTATTTATTTATTTATTCTTGGCTACGTTGGGTCTTTGTTGCTACCTGCGGGCTTCCTCTAATTGCGGCAAATGGGGGTTACTCTTCATTGTGGTGCACAGGCTTCTCATTGCCGTGGCTTCTCTTGTTGCAGAGGGGCTCTAAGGTGCGTGGGCTTCAGTAGTTGTGGCACATGGGCTCAGTAGCTGTGGCGCACGGGCTTAGTTGCTCCACGGCATGTGGGATCTTCCTGGACCAGGGCTCGAACCTGTGTCTCCTGCATTGGCACGTGGATTCTTAACCACTGCGCCACCAGGGAAGTCCATGAATTACGTTTTCAACCTAAGAAGTTAGCAAGTGAATAGTGAAATAAATCCAAAGGAAGTATAAGCAGAAATCACTAAAGATAAAAGCAGAGATGGGGCTTCCCTGGTGGTGCAGTGGTTAAGAATCCGCCTGTCAATGCAGGGTACACGGGTTTGATCCCTGGTCCGGGAAGATCCCACACGCCATGGAGCAGCTAAGCCCATGCACCACAACTACTGAGCCTGCACTCTAGAGCCCATGAGCCACAACTACTGAGCCCACACGCCACAACTACTGAAGCCAGCACGCCTAGAGCCTGTGCTCCACAACAAGAGAAGCCACCACAATGAGATGCCTGCGCATCACAACGAAGAGTAGCCCCCATTCACTGCAACTAGAGAAATCCCACACACATCAACAAAGACCCAACACAGCCAAAAATAAAAAATGAAAATAAAAAAAACAGTAAACACAACAGGGAAAAAAAAGATATTTATAAAAAGCAGAAATGAATACAATGAAGACAAATAAAACCCCTAAATAAAACTAAATACTAATTATTTGGAGGAAAAACAATAAAATAGACATGTTTGAAAAGTATTATCAAAGAAAAAAAGGAAAAAACAAAAATAACATTTGAAAAATGTTAATTAAGAACAAATTATTGGGACTTTCCTGGCAGTCCAGCGGTTAAGAATTTGCACTGTGCTCCCTCTGCAGGGGGCGTGGGTTCAATCCCTGGTCGGGGATGAATAGATTAAAAAAAAAAATCGGCACAACTTTATAGCAATAACTTTAAAAATTTGAACAAAAGTTATGATATTTTGTGAATGAAATACAAATATACAATAAACATATGAAATGATGGAAAATATAGGAAAGCACGTTTGGTTTCATTGCAAGGAATAACTTCCTAACAAAGTGGAATGAGTCATGAATGCCATGACCTATGTTGCTAAAGAAGGGAACATCTCAGGCTCAGATGCCTGCGAGGTGGACCAGACATGTTGTCTGAGAGGTGGACCAGACATTGCTCTTGATAAGGAGCAATGAGGCTGATGCTTTGTGTTGGTGGGGACTGGAAGAGAGAATTCTCTGTTTCTTTGATGTCCCTGATCCACCTCCCTTAGCATTGCGTTGTTTTTACCAACAGCCCTTATTGTAACGGGCAGCAAAGTTGCTCTGATGATCTCCTAGAGACTAGCAGGCTGGGGACAGGAAGTTGGTATGGCCTGTTTGCCTGGACCTAGAGGAGGCCAGGCGGCCAGAGCAGAGACCCCTTACTGCCACCAGCTTCTTAGTCTCCCTGGACTCACACGGGGATACTTCTGGAATAACTGGGTTAAAACCAGGGCCTAACGACTGATCTCTGGGGCAGGGCTCCAGAATGAAGGACAGGAAGTGACCAGCCCACAGACTAGACCACATAGGCTGTGACTCACTGGTTGTTCGGGTGCAGGTCATGCCCCTGTCGTGCCGACACTACAACTGTAGGTCAGCTTGGAGTTGCACTGGGGATAGGCAGTACCATGATGGGGACTGGGCTGCACTGGAAACCCCATCCCTGTGAGGATCAGAGAAGCAAGAGCCGAACTGAGTAAGGGTAGAAAGAGGCCGCCATGTCGTAGCCCACAGACTTTCCCAGGTTTGGCATTCTGCCCAGGCCTCTGCCCTCACCCCCTGCTCTATTCTGCCCACACACCCACACTGGCCCAGACTGTGAAACTTCACAGCTTTGCTAAGTCATGGTCAGGCTAGTTATGGCCAGTAAACCAAGTAGGTGACACATCATTGCCAACGCGGCAGGCCTCCTTATGGACTGGGCTGGGACTGCCCTTGGGTCACTATGCTGGCCAGTCAGGGTGGAGTAATTCTTCCTTGGAGGATACTGCCTTCCCTGATGGAGGATGAGAAATGCTGCTCTGTCCTCCTAGAGTTCTGGAGCTTTCCAGAAAAGGCAAGACTGGGAAGCAGAGGAAAAGAGCATGTGTTTAAAAACAAATATGTCAAAACCCCAAACATAACCAAAGAACCTCCTTCCAGAGTTACACACACCTGTGATTCATGAAATTTACACCTTGAATGTTTCTGGGATCAGACAGAACATCACTGACTTGGGTTGGCTTTCGTCACCCCTCTCGGACATGAGTGTCTTCATCTCCTGACTGACCTCTTTGTTTACCATCTCCTGACCACTAGGGTCCCCAGCTGCCAACTCACACATATCTGAGCCCCTGTTTAAAGCTTCTAGGTGCTCCCATTGACCTCCAGCCAGTCTTAGTTTGCGTTCCTACAAAAGTAGGTTCTGGGTATGTGTAGTTTGTCTGGAAGTGATTCCAGGAAGAAGTGGCGGAAGTAATACAAGGAAAGAAGGAAATCTAAGGAAGAGAACCCTGAAGAAGTTGTCTTGATTACCTAGGCATCTCACTGACGAGAAAGCACAGCCCAGCACCTACTCTGCCATCCCTGTTCCAGGTGCACTAGCGCTAAGGTCTGTGGCAGGTGACAGGTGGTACTCTTCCACCACATTGGCTCCATTCATCCAAGTAGAAGTGGAAAGCAGTATTTAATTATTGAGTGGGAGAAGACTTAACAAATATTTGCATGAAAGGATTTTGCTCCTCTTGGGCAAATAGCTGGCAGGTTTTGTTTGTTTTTTACTGTTGTTGTTGGTTGCTCTGGAGCAAGTGTGGCAGAGGAAAAGAAATAGACTTATCAGAAGATGTATGGGATTTTTTTTTTGTTTTTTTGTTCTTTCTTATTTGTTAGGAGCTGACAATGTCTTGTTTCCAGGTGAATGGCAATGGAGTGGTTGTCAGAAGGTACTCAAAAATCAGAAGATCACATCCTTAGATGCCCGGTAAGACTTGGATGGTAAAATTTGGAAGTGGGAATATATTTGACTCCAGTCATTAGGGAATATCTCAGCTCAGGAAGTATGGATCACTAGACTATGTGTGGCTTAATGCAGGGCAGGAGCAAGTCAAGAACACCCAAGTACACAGACAGATGCAGAAACGGGTGTAGAGATGGGGAGCTGGAGAAAGACTGGGACCTGAATATACATATAAGAATGTATAGATTCATAATTATAGCAGTTATATATATATATATCTATATCAAGATGAATATAGATACCAATATGTGCATGTAGATTGAGAGATACACAGAAAAGTATTAAGAAGTGTTATATATATGAGAGTTTATTTCCCTACATATGGTGAAATTGCAGGTAAATGTTTTTCCCTTTTGCTCATCTAATATATTTTGCTTTTTGTAAAATGAACTTGCATCATTTATCCAAAAATAAAGTTGTTCTTTTTTTAAGAAAAGACTAAAGATACAGAAAAAGTATAAAACACTTTGTAGGAAAGGCTTCCGACTAGCAGACACATTTAGTTATCTCCCATCTAGTTAGGGTGTTGAGGCAAATAGAGGGTTTCCAGCATCAGGAAAAAGGGGACATTTTTAAAGCTATGTCCATGGCCCCATACAGCTAGTAATGTACCTAGTTATGTTTTATTTCTGTGAAATTTCTATGAATTTTTTCTACTGAACAATGACTGTCTATGATAAATATCCAGTTTTCAACCAAGCTGTTTCAGGAGTATAGTAGTGATTCTTTGTGGGTATTCCTGATCCAAAAAGGCTTTTTTTACATGCACATTGCTTTCAGAATCTGTGGCACATCCTTTAATTAATGATAACACACAAATAGGTCCATAATAAAATGGATTCACCTTATTGTAAACAACTCTCATCCTTTGTAGAAGGATTTGAAATATGGAGCATCAAAAGTTATTATTAACCATATATGAGAACTAAGATGGTTGAGAAGAGGCATTGTATTAGTTGCCTGTGGCTGCGTAAAAATTACCATAAACTTAACAGCTTAAAACCACACCTCTTTATTATCTTACACTTCTCTATAGATCAGGCATCTGGGCAGATTTGGCTGGTTCTTCTGCTCAGGGTCTCCCAAGGTTGAAATTGAAGTGTGGGCAGGTCTACATTCCTCTCTGGAGGTTCTACTGGGGAAGAATGTACTTCCAAGCTCCTTCGGGTGTGGGCAGAATTCAATTTCTTGTTGTTAGAGGGCTGAGGGCTTGTTCCCCACTGGCCGCTGACTCTCAGTTCTTTAATGCCACTCACATTTTTCTCATGTGGTCCCACAGTCTTCAAACCAGGAATGACATGTAGAGTCATTCTATGTGAAGAATCTTTTTTTCTTCTGCCTTCTTCTGCTGCTTTTTAAAGGGCCTGTGGGATTTGATCAGGCCTACCCAGATAACCTCTGTATTTTAACGGTTCTCTAGATTGGGAACTTTAATTAATAATTGCAAAATTAGACTTCCCTGGTGGCGCAGTGGTTAAGAATCCACCTGCCAATGCAGGAGACATAGATTCGAGCCCTGGTCAGGAAGATCCCACATGCCATGGTCTAAGCCTGTGCACCACACTATTGAGGCTGTGCTCTAGAGCCTGCAAGCCACAACTACTGAGCCCATGTGCCACAACTACTGAAGGCTGTGTGCCTAGATCCCGTGCTCCGTAACAAGAGGGGTCACCAAAATAAGAAGCCCACACACCACAATGAAGAGTAGCCCCCACTCGTCACAGCTAGGGAAAGCCCATGCGCAGCAATGAAGACCCAACGCAGCCAAAAATAAATAAGTTGAATAAATAAATAATAAAAAAAAAGAAAGACGTGTAGAGGAAAGGCAAAGAAAAGGAACTCAGATTTGTTGAAAGCTTACCATGACCAAGCATGTGCCAGATATTCCATGTACATTATCTTACTTACTCTTCCCTACAACCATAATTTTATGCCAATTTTACATCTGATGTCAAGTAATTTCTACAATTTCACACAAAACGTTTAGCGGCAGACCCAGAAGTTGAGCTTCAAATTAATGGACTCCAGAACATAAATTTTGACCCTGATGAAACAAGACTGGGATAGAAGGTTAAGAGGGCTGGTAATTTTAAAAGTATTTCTAAAAGTTTTTTTTTTACTGTTGTTAGGTTATCTTTTCAAGCAACCTGGAAATTAATGCCAAGTTTAAAAAATGATACAGAATAGCATGTGTGCTTCGAATACAATTATGTACAAAAATATGTTCCAGTGACAAAAACTGGAATCAAATACTAAACATGTGGGATTAGTTAAGGGAAAGGGCTGAGGGTAATTTTTCTTTCTTTTTTTTTTTTTTTTGGCTGCACTGCATAGCTTGTGGAATCTTAGTTCCCCAACCAGGGATTGAACCTGGGCCCTCAGGGGTGAAAGCACTGAGTCCTAATCACTGGACTGCCAAGGAATTCCCTGAGGGTAATTATTTTTATGCATAATTTTTTAATGTTGCATTATTCTTCAATAACAATTTAAAAGCAAAAGGGAAAAAGAAGAAAGAAAATTAAACATTGAAATTTTAAAATCTGGCTCACCGAAGCAGGAGCAGTGACCTGCCTTAATGCTGCCTATTATGAGTCTCAAGACCCAGGATTCACTAAGTTTGGCCTCTAAGTTCACTGGAGCAACTTTAGCATGGTGATGGGCAGACTCTGGCCGCATGGAGGTTTTCTGAGTCCTTCTGTAGGAAACCATGCCAAAAAGTAAACACAAGAAAGCTTTGACTCATTCATGCTCTTGTTCCCCCATTTTAGGGGGTTTGACAGGCCTACATTTGGGCTGCACAAAGCCAGCAGACCTTGGCCTTCTGTGGTCTGTGTTGGGACCATCTATATGCCCAGAATAGCCCTTGGACCACCCATCCTTGTGGACCTTTGTGATACTGTCAAGGGCAGCTTAACCTCTCCCAAGGTCCAGGAATCAGGGTCAGGGATGTCAATAATAGGGATGCCCACAGAGACAGAGCTGCGAATGGAGCTGAGGCTAAGAAACAGTGGGAGAAACAGTACCAAGACGTGCCGAACTGCAGACCTGGGGTCACCTTAATTCCAGAAGATAGAAGCTTATCGTCTGAGGACATTCTTAAGGGGCTGTGGCCCTACCCGCTGAACTGCACTGCCCTGTCTTCAAAGTCCCTCCTAACCTGCCAAATCTGCTAGAGGGTACAGAGAAACATTTGGGCCTGGTACCATGTGAACTTGGTTGGCTACAAAAGTGACTTTCATTTACTTTGTACATCCTCTTCCCATCTCCAGTTTGTCACACATACTACCATGAAATAATCTTGCTAAAATACAAATATACTTATACCACTTCCCTGATCAAAAACCTTCAAGGACTCCTCAGTGCCTGCTGGATAGTCAAATTATTTTCCTAGTCTGTCATCATCTGACACTAACCAACTCTGCATGTACTTGATTTCAGTTAAATCAATCTAGTCAGCACCCCATTGAGGTAGATGCTCTTTCCTCCCTACCTTTGGGACTGTGTGCACAGGTCTCTCTACCTATCCAAAGCTGACCCAGTTTGGGGCCTACGCAAAAGTTTTAGTAGAAACAAACTGAAAAATGACCATACGTATAGTAGTTATCTTTGTTAATGTAGGAGTTACAATGGAAAAATGCCAATTAGAGAGCTGGAGAAAAAGATAAGCTTTTTTGAAGATAATATTTTCCAACTGGTTTCCTGAAAACACTCCTCCTGGAGATGTCAGTAAGTGTGAATGCAATCTGTGTCATCCCGGGTGTGTCATAGTGTCCATGAGGACATCACAGAAGTCATGTGATTAAAACAAGAACACCTACAACAACAAAAACCCCTAGCATTTAGCCCAGCATTTCCCAAATGAATTTGATCATGGAACTCTGATTCCCTGTCACACCTATTAGCATGCCTTAGAAGAAGCATTTTGTAAGATGTGACTGAGAAATATTACTTCAAGTTAGTCCTTTTTCACTGTGGCCTGTCAACCAATTTTTTTGAATCCCAGTAGTCTTCTTCCTAAATGCCCATAAACATAATATTTAGAAAGAGTCTTGGAGACGAGTTGTCTCCCAATATTTCTTCCCTCTTTCTTCCAGAATAACAATTTTTAGTTGGGCACATGGCTGCCAAGAATAAAGTCAGCTCTGCCCAGCTTCCTTTGCAGCTAGATGTGGCCATGGGACTCAGTGCTGGATTGTGCTCATAAAGAGAAGGAGTATACTCTCCCCCTCTTCTTTCCCCCTTCCTCCACTACAGTGATGGAATGCAGAGGGCTGGGGAACCATATTGAATCATGTGGTCAAAAGCAACACAGAGCAGGAAGGGCAGAGCAAGAAGTGAGAAGGAGCCAGAGCTTCTGGCAACATGATAGAGCTGAGATGTTATAGCATCTTGGAACTTTTTATGAGAGAAAAAAACTATTTCTATCTGTTTAAGGTGGTATTATTTTTGGTCTCTGTCACTTGCAGCCAAGCCTATATTCTCACAAGCGCAGTTACCATTTATTGTTTTGTCTGGCCAGAACAGCGCCACTATCATTTAGGAAATGTTTCCCTACTTTCTAACCATGTAGTTCTTGGGGAGTTTGCAAAACCCCATTTTCCTGTCCACCTGGTGATGGTTGCAGGGATGGAGACATAATCCACACTGGCCAAGCAGAACACTCTCTGGGATTTTTCTACCTGAAGCTGGCAGGGAAGAGCCTTTTTCTTTGCTGGTCATGAGGCTGTAAGAGCATGAGCTGGAGCTTCCTAAAGATCTAGTTCTGAAACAGGAGCGAAGAGGGCAGGGCACAACCTTTAAAAGAATGACATAGCCTTGGGACATGACATAAATGGTTAGAACCAACTAGGTCCAAGATGGTGGACGAGGCTTCCACTAGACCTTAAGCCTCAGTAAACACTCCTTGTAACACATCAGCATGCTAAATGACACACCCACAGGTGCCATGACTGTTCCAAGGCCGACCATAAAATGTCAACAAATGTGTGGTGGCCCAATTTCTGGAAATCCCCATCCCTTCCCCAAAATAGCTGGAATAATCCTCCCACTCATTAGCCTATGAAATTACCCACCCCTATAAAAACTGACAACCCCATACCCTAGTGCCTCTCTTGCTTTCTGAGATGGCCCACACTCTATGGAGTGTGTTTCTCTCTAAATAAATCCACTTCTTAACTATCATTTTGTCTCTCACTGAATTCTTTCTGCAACGAGACATCAAGAACATGAGCTTCATTAAGTCTGAGACCAGGTGTGTGATCTCAATCAAAAGACCATGGGTTCAAGCCCCAATCTGAGTTGCATGGTTCCAGCCTCCTTGTGGGGTTGATGCGTCAAGGTGAGGGAAACTGGAAAAGGGCTCCCTCGACCCCCTTACTCTTGACTGTCCCTCTCAACACCACATTTAGCTCTTCTCCATTCCACAACTACATTCTTTTTTTAAAATTTATTTATTTATTTTTGGCTGAGTTGGGTCTTCCTTGCTGCGCGGGCTTTCTCTAGTTGCGGTGAGCAGGGGCTGCTCTTCGTTGCAGTGCGTGGGCTTCTCATTGCGGTGGCTTCTCTTGTTGCAGAGCATGGGCTCTAGGCACACGGGCTTCAGTAGTTGTGGCACGTGGGCTCAGTAGTTGTGGCTCACGGGCTCTAGAGCACAGGCTCAGTAGTTGTGGTGCACAGGCTTAGTTGCTCCACAGCATGTGGGATCTTCCCGGACCAGGGATCAAACCCGTGTCCCCTGCATTGGCAGGCGGATTCTTAACCATTGTGTCACCAAGGAAGTCCCCAAGTCCTTGGAATTTTTAATTTCAAATGTCTACCAGATTTAGAAAAGCATATGTGGAGGTGACCAAGCCTTTATATCAAGTTTCTCAATGTGGCCTCTGGACCATGGCTAGTCCATGAGTTGTTTGTCACTGGCCCATGATGAGTTACGTACAGATACCGAGAGCAAGCATTTATAACCCTTTACAGCAATTTGTTGTTGCCACAACATCCAAATGCATGATTGGCAGACTCATCTCATTGAGCAATGGTATAAACCAAAATTATTAACTCATGACAATTGGAAGTTAAACTAAAGGTTATTCACTACAAATTATTTGATGTTTAGATTAATGTGCTTTAGTTTAATGTTTCTTTAGATTAAATAAAAGGCTCTGGATTCAGAGAAAAGAGAAGAGTTAGAGGGAAGCAACTGGGTTCAAAACTTCAATGTGTCCCTGCATCCATCCTGTCCCCCTCCCACAGAAGCCCAAGCACTGACATAAATGGAGGGTGGGGGGGGTGGAAGGGGAGAGCTGCCAGGAGGAGAACAAGAGGTATCCTTGATAGACTGGGAAATTGGAATCAGAAGGATCCATGCCCTTTCTCTAAGTAGAGCCTGGGAAGCAGCATATCTGTATCATTTCTTTGACAAATGAAAAGGCTATGGGCAGAGCTGGACAGCTAGACTGGAGAAAGCCCACACAATTCCCATGCACCCCAGCATGGGGGTAGGAGCAGCAGAATAATTTGACGTGTGTTCAGAAGGATCCCAAAGGCAGTGACGAACCTGGGACACTCCCACTATGTAGGCATAAGGGTCACCTAACGTTCTCAGGTGCCCAAATGGGGTGCAGAAGGAGCTGAGAGACAGAACTTAAGAAACTGTGCAGCTGAGAACAAGCAACAACGCCACAGCTACATGTATGGACCAACATCTGAGGTTTAAACAAGACAAAGTACATCACATCACAGCAAATGCCACTGTGGATACACATGGGCCAGATGCTTCCCCTCCCCGGTATTGGGTACCTCCCCACTCCAGCTGAGATGGCAAATCTGGCAGGAAGGGGAACGCTCATAATGACCAAGAGTAAATCTCGATCATCTGGTATATATAACAGTGACTCATGATTGAAATTCAATGAAATTATTTAAAAAGCAGAAAAAAAAACTGGAACACCTAACTTCTTGCAAACTTGAGTCTATGAGCTGAGATTCATGCCTCCTTTGGCTTTAACCAGAATAACAGGTATCAGTGAGCACCTTGACCTTATTTCTGATTTTAATTAGAATGCATCTGGTATTTTACTCTATAGCATTTGCTGTTGATTCTTCATATTCTTTATGATGCTAAGGTCTATCTATTTGAAGCTGACCAGAGAGTTTTAATTTCTTTTGTTATTAAATCAGGAAAACATGTTGAATTTTATCTAATGCCTTTTTGGCATCTATCAACAGGGTCATATGATTTTTCTCCTTTAACATAATGAAGTACATCATAGATTTTCTTTTTTTTAAACATCTTTATTAGAGTATAATTGCTTGACAATGGTGTGTTACTTTCTGCTTTATAACAAAGTGAATCAGTTATACATATACATATATTCCCATATCTCTTCCCTCTTGCGTCTCCCTCCCCCCCACCCTCCCTATCCCAACCCTCTAGGTGGTCACAAAGCACAGAGCAGATCACCCTGTGCTATGCGGCTGCTTCCCACTAGCTATCTATTTTACATTTGGTAGTGTACATATGTCCATGCCACTCTCTCACTTTGTCACAGCTTACCCTTCCCCCTACCCATATCAAGTCCATTCCCTAGTAGGTCTGTGTCTTTATTCCTGGCTTGCCCCTAGGTTCTTCATGACCTTTTTTTTCCCTAGATTCCATATATATGTGTTAGCATATGGTATTTGTTTTTCCTCTTTCTGACTTACTTCACTCTGTATGACAGACTCTAGGTCCATCCACCTCACTACAAAAAACTCAATTTCGTTTCTTTTTATGGCTGAGTAATATTCCATTGTATATATGTGCCACATCTTCTTTATCCATTCATCTGTCGATGGACACTTAGGTTGCTTCCATGTACTGGTTATTGTAAATAGAGCTGCAATGAACATTTTGGAACATGACTCTTTTTGAATTAGGGTTTTCTCAGGGTATATGCCCAGTAGTGGGATTGCTGGGTCATATGGTAGTTCTATTTTTAGCTTTTAAGGAACCTCCATACTGTTCTCCATAGTGGCTGTATCAATTTACATTCCCACCAACAGTGCAAGAGTGTTCCCTTTTCTCCACAACCTCTCCAGCATTTATTGTTTCTAGATTTTTTTGATGATGGCCATTCTGACCAGTGTGAGATGATATCTCATTGTAGTTCTGATTTACATTTCTCTAATGATTAATGATGTTGAGCATTCTTTCATGTGTTTGTTGGCAATCTGTATATCTTCTTTGGTGAAATGTCTACTTAGGTCTTCTGCCCATGTTTGGATTGAGTTGTTTTTTTGATATTGAGCTGCATGAGCTGCTTGTATATTTTGGAGATTAATCTTTGTCAGTTGTTTCATTAGCAAATATTTTCTCCCATTCTGAGGGTTGTCTTTTGGTCTTGTTTATGGTTTCCTTTGCTGTGCAAAAGCTTTGAAGTTTCATTAGGTCCCATGTGTTTATTTTTGTTTTTATTTCCATTTCTCTAGGAGGTGGGTCAAAAAGGGTCTTGCTGTGATTTATGTCATAGAGTGTTCTGCCTACGTTTTCCTCTAAGAGTTTGATAGTGTCTGGCCTTATATTTAGGCCTTTAATCCATTTTGAGTTTATTTTTGTGTATGGTGTTAGGGAGTGTTCTAATTTCATACTTTTACATGTACCTGTCCAGTTTTCCCAGCACCACTTATTAAAGAGGCTGTCTTTTCTCCACTGTATATTCTTGCCTCCTTTATCAAAGATAAGGTGACCATATGTGTGTGGGTTTATCTCTGGGATTTCTATCCTGTTCCATTGATCTATCTTTCTGTTTTTGTGCCAGTACCATACTGTCTTGATTACTGTAGCTTTGTAGTATAGTCTGAAGTCAGGGAGCCTGATTCCTCCAGCTCCATTTTTCGTTCTCAAGATTGCTTTGGCTATTCGGGGTCTTTTGTGTTTCCATACAAATTGTGAAATTTTTTGTTCTAGTTCTGTGAAAAATGCCAGTGGTAGTTTGATAGGGTTTGCATTATATCTGTAGATTGCTTTGGGTAGTAGAGTCATTTTCACAACGTTGATTCTTCCAATCCAAGAACATGGTATATCTCTCCGTCTATTTGTATCATCTTTAATTTCTTTCATCAGTGTTTTATAATCTTCTGCATACAGGTCTTTTGTCTCTTTAGGTAGGTTTATTCCTAGATATTTTATTCTTCTTGTTGCAATGATAAATGGGAGTGTTTTCTTAATTTCACTTTCAGATTTTTCATCATTAGTGTATAAGAATGCAAGAGATTTCTGTGCATTAATTTTGTATCCTGCTACTTTACCAAATTCATTGATTAGCTCTAGTAGTTTTCTGGTAGCATCTTTAGGATTCTCTATGTATAGTATCATGTTATCTGCAAACAGTGACAGCTTTATTTCTTCTTTCCCAATTTGGATTCCTTTTATTTCTTTTTCTTCTCTGATTGCTGTGGCTAAAACTTCCAAAACTATGTTGAATAAGAGTGGTGAGAGTGGGCAACCTTGTCTTGTTCCTGATCTTAGTGGAAATGGTTTTTTTTCACCATTGAGGATGATGTGGGCTGTGGGTTTGTCATATATGGCCTTTATTATGTTGAGGAAAGTTCCCTCTATGCCTACTTTCTGGAGGGTTTTTTTCATAAATGGGTGTTGAATTTTGTTGAAAGCTTTCTCTGCATCAATTGAGATGATCATATGGTTTTTTTCTTTCAATTTGTTTATATGGTGTATCACATTGATTTGCATATATTGAAGAATCCTTGCATTTCTGGAATAAACCCCACTTGATCATGGTCTATGATCCTTTTAATGTGCTGTTGGATTCTGTTTGCTAGTATTTTGCTGAGGATTTTTGCATCTATGTTCATCAGTGATATAGGCCTGTAGTTTTCTTTCTTTGTGACATCTTTGTCTGGTTTGGGTATCTATGGTGGCCTCATAGAATGAGTTTGGGAGTGTTCCTCCCTCTGCTATATTTTGGAAGAGTTTGAGAAGGATAGGTGTTAGCTCTTCTCTAAATGTTTGGTAGAATTCGCCTGTGAAGCCATCTGGTCCTGGGCTTTTGTGTGTTGGAAGATTTTAAATCATAGTTTCAATTTCAGTGCTTGTCATCAGTCTGTTCATATTTTCTATTTCTTCATGGTTCAGTCTTGGCAAGTTATGCATTTCTAAGAATTTGTCCATTTCTTCCACGTTGTCCATTTTATTGGCATAGAGTTGCTTGTAGTAATCTCTCATGGTCTTTTGTATTTCTGCAGTGTCAGTTGTTACTTCTCCATTTTCATTTCTAACTCTATTGATTTGAGTCTTCTCCCTTTTTTCCTGATGAGTCTGGCTAATGGTTTATCAATTTTGTTTATCTTCTCAAAGAATGAGCTTTTAGTTTTTTTGGTCTTTGCTATCGTTTCCTTCATTTCTTTTTCATTTATTTCTGATCTGATTTTTATGATTTCTTTCCTTCTGCTAAGTTTGTGGTTTTTTTGTTCTTCTTTCTCTAATTGCTTTAGGTGCAAGGTTAGGTTGTTTATTTGAGATGTTTCCTATTTCTTAAGGTAGGATTGTATTGCTATAAACTTCCCTTTTAGAACTGCTTTTGTTGCATCCCAAAGGTTTTGGGTCGTCGTGTCTCCATTGTCATTTGTTTCTAGGTATCTTTTGATTTCCTCTTTGATTTCTTCAGTGATCGCTTGGTTATTAAGTAGTGTATTGTTTAGCCTCCATGTGTCTGTGTTTTTTACAGATCTTTTCCTGTAATTGATATCTAGTCTCATAGCATTGTGTCCAGAAAAGATACTTCATATGATTTCAATTTTCTTAAATTTACCAAGGCTTGATTTGTGACCCAAGATATGATTTATCCTGGAGAATGTTGCATGAGTACTTGAGAAGAATGTTTATTCTGTTGTTTTTGGATGGAATGTCCTATAAATATCAATTAAGTCCATCTTGTTGAATGTATCATTTAAAGCATATGTTTCCTTATTTATTTTCATTGTGGATGATCTGTCCATTGGTGAAAGTGGGGTGTTAAAGTCCCCTATACTATAATTGTGTTACTGTCGATTTCCCCTTTTATGGCTGTTAGTATTTGCCTTATGTATTGAGGTGCTCCTATGTTGGGTGCATAAATATTTACAATTGTTATATCTTCTTCTTGGATCGATCCCTTGATCATTATGTAGTGTCTTTCTTTGTCTTTTGTAATAGTCTTTATTTTAAAGTCTATTTTTATCTGATATGAGAATTGTTACTCCAGCTTTCTTTTGATTTCCATTTGCATGGAATACCTATTTCCATCCCTTCACTTTCAGTTTGTACGTGTCCCTAGGTCTGAAGTGGGTCTCTTGTAGACCGCATATATACAGGTCTTGTTTTTGTATCCATTCAGTGAGTCTGTGTCCTTTGGTGGGAGCATTTAATCAATTTATATTAAAGGTAATTATCGATATGTATGTTCCTATTACCATTTTCTTAATTGTTTTGGGTTGTAGGTCTTTTCCTTCTCGTGTTTCCTGCCTAGAGAAGTTCCTTAGCATTTGTTGTAAAGCTGGTTTGGTGGTGCTGAACTCTCTCAGCTTTTGCTTGTCTGTAAAGGCTTTAATTTCTCCATCAAATCTGAATGAGATCCTTGCTGGGTAGAGTAAACTTGGTTGTAGGTTTTTCTCCTTCATCACTTTAAATATGTCCTGACACTCCCTTCTGGCTTGCAGAGTTTCTGCTGAAAGATCAGCTGTTAACCTTATGGGGATTCCCTTGTGTGTTATTTGTTGTTTTTCCCTTGCTGCTTTTAATATGTTTTCTTTGCATTTAATTTTTGATAGTTTGATTAATATGTGTCTTGGCGTGTTTCTCCTTGGATTTACCCTGTATGGGACTGTCTGTGCTTCCTGGACTTAACTACTTCCTTTCCCATATTAGGGAAGTTTTCAACTATAATCTCTTCAAATATTTTCTCAATCCCTTTCTTTTTCTCTTCTTCTTCTGGAACCCCTATAATTCAAATGTTGGTGCATTTAATGTTGTCCCAGAGTTCTCTGAGACTGTCCTCAGTTCTTTTCATTCTTTTTTCTTTATTCTTCTCTGCAGCAGTTATTTCCACTATTTTATCTTCCAGGTCACTTATCCGTTCTTCTGTCTCAGTTATTCGGATATTGATCCCTTCTAGAGAATTTTGCATTTCACTTATTGTGTTGTTCATCATTGTTTGTTTGCTCTTTAGTTCTTCTAGGTCCTTGTTAAACGTTTCCTGTATTTTCTCTATTCTATTTCCAAGATTTTGGATCATCTTTACTATCATTATTCTGAATTCTTTTTCAGGCAGACTGACTATTTACTCTTCATTTATTAGGTCTGGTGGGTTTTTACCTTGCTCCTTCATCTGCTATGTTTTTTTCTGTCTTCTCATTTTGCTTAACTCACTGTGTTTGGGGTCTCCTTTTCACAAGCTGCACGTTCGTAGTTCCCGTTGTTTTTGGTGTCTGTCACCAGCGGCTAAGGTTGGTTCAGTGTGTTGTGTAGGCTTCCTTGTGGAAGAGACTAATGTCTGTGTTCTGGTGGATGACTCTGGATCTTGTCCTTCTGGTGGGCAGGTCCATGCCTGGTGGTGTGTTTTGCGGTGTCTGTGGCCTTATTATTATTTTAGACAGCCTCTGTGCTAATGGATGTGGTCATGTTCCTCTCTTGCTAGTTGTTTGGCATAGGGTGTCCTGCACTGTCGCTCGCTGGTCGTTGAGTGGAGCCGGGTCTGGGCACTGATATGGAGATCTCTGGGCGATTTTCGCCACTTGATATTACGTGGAGTTGGGAGGTCTCTTGTGGGCCAATGTCTTGAACTTGGCTCTCCCACCTCAGTGGCACAGCCCTGATGCCTGGCTGGAGCACCAAGAGCCTGTCCTCCATACGGCTCAGAATAAAAGGGAGAAAAGAAAGAAAGAAAGAAAGAAGAAGATAAAATAAAATAATATAAAGTAAAATAAAATAAAGTTATTAAAATAAAATTTAAAATTAATTATTAAGAAAAAAAAATTTTTAAGTAAAAAAAATAAAAAAACCAACGAACAGATAGAACCCTAGGACAAATGGTAAAAGCAAAGTTATACAGACAAAATCACACACAGAAGCATACACATACACACTCACAAAAAGAGAAAAAGGGAAAAAAAAATATATCGTTGCTCCCAAAGTCCACCTCCTCAATTTGGGATGACTTGTTGTCTATTCAGGTATTCCAAAGATGCAGGGTACATCAAGTTGATTGTGGAGATTTAATCCGCTGCTCCTGAGGCTGCTGGGAGAAATGAAATGTCCCTTTCTCTTCTTTATTCTCACAGCTTCCGGGGTTCAGCTTTGGATTTGGACCCGCCTCTGCGTGTAGGTCGCCTGAGGGCGTCTGTTCTTCACTCAGACAGGACGGGATTAAAGGAGCAGCTGAATTGGGGGCTCTGGCTCACTCAGGCAGGGGGGAGGGAGGGGTACGAATGCAGGGCGAGCCTGAGGCGGCAGAAGCCGGCATGACGTTGCACCAGCGTGAGGCGCGCCATGCGTTCTCCTGGGAAAGTTGTCCTTGGATCATGGGACCCTGGCAGTGGTGAGCTGCACAGGCCCCCGGGAGAGGAGATGTGGATAGTGACCTGTGCTTGCACACAGGCTTCTTGGTGGCTGCAGCAGCAGCCTTAGCGTCTCATGCCTGTCTCTGGGGTCCGGGCTGATAGCCGCGGCCCGCGCCCGTCTCTGGAGCTCCTTTAAGCAGCGCTCTTAATCCCCTCTCCTCGGGCACCAGGAAACAAAGAGGCAAGAAAAAGTCCCTTGCCTCTTCGGCAGCTCCAGACCTTTTCCCGGACTCCCTCCCGGCTAGCTCTGGCGCACTAGCCCCCTTCAGGCTGTGTTCACACTGCCAACCCCAGTCCGCTGCCTGGGATCCAACCTCCGAAGCCCGAGCCTCAGCTGCCAGCCCCCGCCCACCCCGGCGGGTGAGCAGACAAGCCTCCCGGGCTGGTGAGTGCTGGTCGGCACCGGTCCTCTGTGCGGGAATCTCTCCGCTTTTCCCTCCGCACCCCTGTTGCTGCGCTCTCCTCCCCGGCTCTGCAGCTCGCCCCCCTCCGCTACCCGCAGTCTCTGCCCGTGAAGCGGCTTCCTAGTGTGTGGAAACCTTTCTTCCTTCACAGCTCCCTCCCACTGGTGCAGGTCCCGTCCTTAATCTTTCTCTCTTTTTTCTTTTTTCTTTTGCCCTACCCAGGTACGTGGGGAGTTTCTTGCCCTTCGGGAGGTCTGAGGTCTTCTGCCAGCGTTCAGTGGGTGTTCTATAGGAGCAGTTCCACATGTAGATGTATTTCTGATGTATCTGTGGGGAGGAAGGTGATCTCCGCGTCTTACTCTTCCGCCATCTTGAAGCTGCCCCTCAGATTTTCTTAATATAAATTTGACTTTGCTTATTTGTTTTAATCCACAGCTGGATTTGATCTTATAATTTATTTACAATTTAAAAATCAATATTCATAAGTGAGATTGATGTGTACTTTTTAAAAATATTCATTTGGACAAGCTTTGATATTGGGGTTATAGTAGGCTTATAAAATGAATAGTGATGCTTCTAAATTTTTCTCATGCTGTAGATTCTAGAACGTAAAATTTATCTTTCTTGAGTAGATAGAGAAGATGCAGTACATATATACAATGGAATACTACTCAGCCATAAAAAAGA
This sequence comes from Hyperoodon ampullatus, assembly GCF_949752795.1. Classification (NCBI taxonomy): domain Eukaryota; kingdom Metazoa; phylum Chordata; class Mammalia; order Artiodactyla; family Ziphiidae; genus Hyperoodon; species Hyperoodon ampullatus. Next base: position 55,863,846 of record NC_136927.1, on the reverse strand, counting down.
ATGAAATAACGCCATTTGTAGCAACGTGGGTGGACATAGAGATTATCATATTAAGTGAAGTAAGTCAGAAAGAGAGACAAATACCATATGATATCACTTATATGTGGAATTTAAAATATGACACAAGTGAACCTATCCATGAAACAGAAACAGACTCATAGACATAGAGAACAGACTTGTGGTTGCCAAGGAGGAGTGGGGTGGGGGAAGGGATGGAGTGGGAGTTTGGGGTTTGCCGATGCAAACTAGTATATATAGAATGAATAAACAATAGGGTCCTACTGATTAGCACAGGGAACTATATTCAGTATCCTGTGATAAACCATAATGAAAAAGAATATGAAAGAATGTATATAACTGAATCACTTTGCTGTACAGCAGAAATTAACACAACATTGTAAATCAACTATATTTCAACAAAATAAATTTTAAAAAAAGAATGAGGGGGACTTCCCTGGTGGTCCAGTGATTAGGACTCTGCACTTCCACTGCAGGGGCCATGTGTTCAATCCCTGGTTGGGAAACTAAGATCCCTCATGCCACATGGGGTGCCCAAAAGAAAAAGAATGAACAAGAAATCACTTTCATGACAAAAATTGTAACTAAAAGGGAAAAAATAATAAAATAAGGAAAAAAAAATTTTTAATTACCTTTCTTGAAGATTTTGCCCAAAATTTTCCACACTACTGTCCAACCTGAAAATTTGGGCAACTAAAACCTTTGAGGACCCTTTTCCTATCCTCTAGAGTTAGTGGGTCTATTCGGATTTTCTATTTCTTCCTGAGTCAATTTTAGTAATTTATATTTTTAATAATACATTTCATTTCCATTTATAAACTCTCACATAAAATCGTACCTAATATTCTCTTCTCTGAGTGTCTACCTCTGAATCCTGAGTTTCACCTGAAAGTACAATTATGAATCTTCCTTTTGTACAAGTTTCCCCTGTTACTAGAAAACTTTCTCCCCCACTTCTGATCCATTTTCTTTTGTGTTCCTGAATCTTTTCATGAGCCAAGTACCTCTTCTCATCTTTTACCCAAAGGAGTCTGTTTTTGTCCAGTGTCAGAGGAGTTTGATGAGCTTGATCAAAAATGAGGTTTCCGGGCTTCCCTGGTGGCGCAGTGGTTGAGCGTCCGCCTGCCGATGCAGGGGACATGGGTTCGTGCCCTGGTCCGGGAAGATCCCACATGCCGTGGAGCGTTTAGGCCCGTGAGCCATGGCTGCTGAGCCTGCGCGTCCGGAGCCTGTGCTCCACAACGGGAGAGGCCACAACAGTGAGAGGCCCGCATACCGCAAAAAAAAAAAAAAAAAAGAGGTTTTCTGTTCTAATCTTCTAGTCTCAGACACAGAAGAAAAGTCATACTTTCTCTAGGTTTATTTACCAGATTTAGAGGATGACCTGAGAGTGAAGAGAGGGGCTGGACCCCCAGCTGGGATAGGGGACAGTAGGCTAGACTCTCTCCCATGGCACAGAGAGCTCTCCAAGATCTCACCTACCTGCATCCTCTCCCAAGGCCTCTCCTATTACAACCTACCAGCCATAAAGGAGCCTGGCAGTTCTCAGGCCACGACTGCTTTGTTGCTTCTTACCATGCTGCCTGTGCTGCTCCATCTGTCTGGGATGCCCATGTTGTGCTTCTTGACCTGGGAGGTACTTCCTCGAGTTTTCACTTTTATTATAAAAATTTAAGCCATACATTTATGTTTTGTGCACTTTTCTTTTTTTAAATTAAATTAAATTATTATTATTATTATTATTTTTTTTTTTTTTTTTTTTTTTTTTTTTTGCTATATGCGGGCCTCTCAGTGTTGTGGCCTCTCCTGTTGTGGAGCACGGGCTCTGGACGCGCAGGCTCAGCGGCCATGGCTCACGGGCCCAGCCGCTCCACGGCATGTGGGATCCTCCCAGACCAGGGCACGAACCCGTGTCCCCTGCATCGGCAGGCGGACTCCCAACCACTGCGCCACCAGGGAAGCCCTAAATTATTATTATTTTTTAACATCTTTATTGGAGTATAATTGCTTTACAATAGTGTGTTCAGTTTCTGCTGTATAACAAAGTTAATCAGCTATACAAATACATATATCTCCATATGGCCTCCCTCTTGCATCTCCCTCCCACCTCACTTTTCTGTATATGTATTATATTTCACAATGAAAAGAGTTTAAAAAGTATCTGTATATATTTTTATATTTGAATTTTTTTTTGGAAGAATACAAGGGCATACTGTTTATAAGGGAGGTCTTTACTCTTTTATTTAATATAATTCCACATTTAAATAAATTAAATTATTAATTTTCAAAGCCTGAAAATTGGCCAAGTAGTAGGAAAACCCTGGGCTGAACCCTGGTGACCAGAGATACTACCACAGTCTTGGCTGTGTCCAGAGAGATTTTAACATGGAGCTGGTTCCTTCAAGATTTTGCTCAAATTGCATATTCTCAGTAAGACCTTCCCTGGCCTCTCTGTTTAATACTGCAGCCTACTCACATTTCCATCACATCCATCCCTAGCATCAGCTTTCCTCATCTCCTTTCTGCTCAACCCTTCTTCCATAGCAATTGTCACTTTCTAACTCACTGTTACTTTTTTCTGCATTCTAGGCAGAAGGAACAGCTAAAGCCAAGGCTCTAAGTTGGGAGCAGGCTCAGAGAAGTCAAGGAGCACTGAGAAGGCTGGTGTGGCTGAAGCAGAGTGAACAAGAGGTAGAGCAGCTGATGACAGGGAGGTGAGGGGGAGACCGTGTTGGGCCCCATCGCATTGCAGGGATGCAGGCTTTTCCTGTGAGTCAGATGTGGAGCTGCTGTGGGATTTTAAGAGAAATGACATGATGTGACATATTTTAAAAGGGTCACTCTGACTACTGTGCTGATAAGTGAAGATTTTATGTTGATAGGAGAACATATTGAGATAAGAAAAGATGTTACAGCCACAAAATAAAAATTGCTTGCTACAAAAATAACACCCAGAATGTAAAACAGAGTCCTTAGACCTCAAAACCATGATAGCAAAAAACCCCAAAAAGTATAGCAGAAGAGCTGGAACACAAAGCTGAGGACATCTTCCATAAAGGAGATCAAAAAGATAAAATATGGAGAAAAGACAAAAATATGGAAAATAGGAGAGAAAAAATAAAGACTAACATTTAAGGAAACAATTCCAGAAATAGGAAACAGAGACATATGAGTGAATGAAATTATAGGATGAATTGATTTCAGAAAATTCCTTTACACTGAAAGACAGGAGTTCCTAGACTGAAAGGATATGGAACACCTGGTGTAATGGATAATGGGTGCTGGATTAAAAATGGACCAACAATAAGACACATCATCGTGAGATTTCAGTACAGTGAAAACAATCCTACAAGCATCTAGAAAGAAAAATAATAGCAAAATAAAGAACCTAGAATCAGAGTGGCACCAGACATCTCCACATATGTCACACAGGACGCCCAAAGGAACTGCAGTCACATCCTCACCTGTGAAGTAGCATGAGCAGGTGGAGAACAGGGCAGCAGGCTCTGGACAGAGCTCTTCAAGACAAAATGGATGAAATACCAGGAGATACATACAAATGGCAACAATTTGAATTAGTGATAGATACACAGAAAATTATGCAAACAAACAAACAGAGCAAGATTGTTAATTCCAGGAAAAACTAAAGTTGTGTCAGAAAGGAGAAGTAAGTCATAAGTATCTGTCCTGGCTTAGCTGCAAATAAGGTCTATATACTCTTGGTAATGTCAACATTTAATATTGATCCAACCAAAATGACACAATTATATGGAGAAAATGGAGGGCCTGGAAGTATGTGAGTATCATGGGAGATGATGAGGGAACAGAGCAAAATCTCCACCTCCCACTGGATAAAATCAATTGATTAGGCCTAATACTGAAATATTGTTAAGTGGTAATATATTTCATGTGGAGATAGTGAAGTCAATCCAAAAAGTTTCAGCTGGAAGAATTGAAGGTGATTGTTTCTTGGGGAGCAAGGGAAGAGGGGTTGCAGAGGACTACTGATTTTCATAACAAGCTTGGTGGAACCATTTGACTTTTTAAGGTATGTGCATTGATAATTTTGAGAAAAATAAAACGAAATTTAAAAAGAAAGCTATCAAAGTTCCTCATTCCTTAGCTGGTCACAACCTAGTTCTGTGTCACTCTGGCAACCTTAATCCCCAGCTCTCTCAATGCCCAGCCTGGGCACCCAGACCACAGTACCCATTACCAGTTTGGGACCAGCCCAAGTTTCCCTCCCACCTGCCTGTGGTCTAGCTTGAGTCTTGTCTCAGCCAGAAGCTTTTCAGAGCCTGCTAAGCCTCCTTTCCTCTCCAATCCGCTTAGCAGAGCAAAAACTTTCTAAATTACTCATTTATTAATATTACTTATTGCATTTGTTTAGCTAGTTCAGGTATGGATCTCTTTCTAAGTATGTTGCAAACTTCTGGAGGAAGTGGACATTCCCTTTTGAGGCCTAGCAAATGTTCATAGTGGGTGCCCCCAAATATTTCATGGATAAACTTAAAAGTAGAATTCAAGGTGAATTAATAGGCAAATTTAAATCAAAGTCTGGAGATAAAACAAAGGTTAAAGCTGCGACCAATAAGACACATGGAAGATCTAACTGTATCAAGATAGACTTGGGAATACCCTGGCGGTCCAGTGGTTAGGATTCAGTACTTTCACTGCTGTGGCCCAGGTTCAATCCCTGGTTGGGGAACTAAGATCCTACAAGCCGCATGGTACAGCCAAAACAAACAAACAAACAAAAAGATAGACTTGTTTTCAAAGTTTGTGGTCTACTTTTTTGGTTAATGTTTGAGATGTTTTAATAAAGAGATATTTTGCCCCCGAAGTCCTCTCAAGTTTCAAGTTTTGGTGACCTGAGGCTTGGTAAGTAAATGTGGATCCACTCCGCCAACACTGCATGCGACTTCATAGACTTTGTGCCTACCTTGCTTTTCTAGACTGCAAAATCTCAATCTCTGCAACTTGAGAAGTTAACTTCTTTTACTGCCATTAATATGAGATGAGACTGGAGGAGAGAGAAGATTCCCTGGCTCCTTGCTGGAGGCAGGATGCAAACACATGAGAGAGCAACACAATGGAATACCACCTTGAGTCAATGCTCAGAATGAGCAGGAGTCCTTGATCTGGGGCCAGCATCATTCCATGGCTCCTTTGGTCTCACTGTGGTTTCAGACTCCATTAAATGGGGAAAATACTTGGCAATTTCTGACATCCCCAAGATGCAGAAACTTAGAGCTCTCAGCAAGTCTCCTGTCAGTAACCTCTTAAGTTAAAATGTTCAGATCACAGTCCAGGGCCAGGAGCTGGGATCTATGTCCACAGAGATCTGACTTTCCCCAGCTCCGCAAGGTCATTCCTCCCACCTGCGACGAGTCATCTTCTCAACTCTGCCAGGCCACAAACCCTCCGAGGCTGTGTTGGTGATTCTGCTGCTGCCATCTTTTCAGTTGTAGGGGGATAGTGGTCCTGTGGGTGGTGATCTCAGAGCAAACTCGGCGGCCATCAATCCGAGAGAAAACCCTTTCAAAGGATTAGCACCTTGGCCAAGAACCTTTATCTCCCAGACTGGAGTATTTTCTAGTTGGCTCTTCCCAAGTTAGTGAGAGGAATGAAATACTGGAGGCATTAGAGACCCATGGAGACAGGGAGGAAAGCCAGCACCTCAGTGTTCAGGGTAAATTCCTGAGCCACCAGGTCTGCCTCCCTCAGAAACCGAGACAAAACATCCTGTCTCTCATTGGGTCATAAAGTACACTTTGTCCCTTCCCCTGGCCTTCAGAGCACCAAAGCGTGCTTCCACTCCTGCCACAGACCTTCCCCATCTGTGGGACTTCTCTTTTGATTTCTCACTGCTCACAAAAATGGATCTTCACAAAGCTTTCCTGCATTGTTTCTGTGCCATGTCTATGAAGCTTCCCCAAGACACTGGGGGTTACTGTTTTAGCTGGAGAATAATGGTGGATGGAGGAGGAGGGCCTAACTTTCTGGGTGCCCCTACTCCTAGCCATTGGTGCTACCAGAGGAGGTCCAGTCCTAAAGGGAGGGAATGGACTGAGGCACGGGATACCCCAGATCAGTGCTTCTCAGACACTGACAGGCAATGGTCCCCCAGTGGTCTTCTTGGAATGCAGGTTCTGGTTTAGCAGTCTGGGGCAAGCCCAAGATTCTGCCTACCCAACGAGCTGCAGGATGCTGTTGATGCTGCTGGTCCGCAGACCACACTTTGAATAGCAAGGGGCAAGACTGAGAAGGGGAAGTGCAGGAAGAGAAGAGGTGCAAACAGGGTCCGTGGGAGAAAGGGGAGGGAAGAACGAGCTCCAGGGAGAGGTGGTCTGACCATACTCCAGCTACGTCGTCTCATCTGCACAGCCTTCCCTGCAGGGCCTCCGGTGGCCCACGTGTTGGCTACAGTGGGATGCTTTGGTCCTCCCCTTCCTCTCTTGTTCAACCAGAGAACGACTGGAACAGCTGCATGCTGGAGAAGGGCAGGGTCTGGAGACCTCCTCTCCCCCTCCCACAGGCAGCTGTCAGGGAAGGGAGCCCTGCCTTGGCGGGGCTGACTGCTGTGCTGGCTCTGGCCCCTGGCTCCGGGGTCGCTCCGCCATGGAACAGCAGGTTCTTCAGGTTGGCATCAGGGATAACAGATGGGCTCCCTCCTCTCCTCATCAGCTTCACCCCAGGCACTACTCCCTGAAGCCAGAGGAGTGACCTTCTTCACTCTCAAAACAGCAGCTTCCACTTACTGAGTGCTAGGCTCTGTGCGAAGCACCTTCCCACGTTGTGGGTTTTTTTTTTTTTTTTTTTTTTTTGCGGTACACGGGCCTCTTACTGTTGTGGCCTCTCCCGTTGCGGGAACACAGCCTCCGGACGCGCAGGCTCAGCGGCCATGGCTCACGGGCCCAGCCGCTCCACAGCATGTGGGATCTTCCCGGTCCGGGGCACGAACCCACGTCCCCTGCATCTGCAGGCGGACTCTCAACCACTGCGCCACCAGGGAAGCCCCCCACGTTGTTTTATTTACTCCTCACAATTACCCTACGGGGTAGGAACTGGTTTATCCCATTACAAGGTAACTGAGGCTCCAGAAGTAATTTGTGCAATACCTTGTGGCAAATAAGACTCAGTCTATGCCCTTCCCACCCTGGCACTAAGCCATAACTGACCACACATGTGAGGCCAGGAGCCTCGGGATGGGAAATTAGATGACAGAGCAAGGCAAATAAGGTTTGTTGATTTGGCTTATGGCCCTTTGAAGCTCAGCAGAAAATCAAGGCTGTTCTTGTCCCTTTACCAGCTTCCCTCACTGCACCAGTAACGGACGCTCCTCTGTGCCAGCCAGCAGGGACACTGCATGACCCTGGAGGAGGGGACTTGCAGGTGGTTGTGAACTGGGCTCAATGGCCTGAGCAGAGGGTGCCACGAAGAGAGTTGTCTCACCAGGCAGCACCAAATCTGTCTACAGAGTAGCTGCCCTCCCAGGCAGCTGACAGAGGGTCATTTAGGAAAGTCTGAATCAAATGGCACCAGCCCGTCTGTCTGTACCTCAAAGGAACACTGTGTCCTGGGACAGAAACACACTCTTGACTTTGATTCTTCATTCAATAAACCTAAATCCCCACAAGCACTGTGCTAGACTTTGTGGGACTGTAAGACACATTCTTTGCCCTTAATGAAGAAAACTAGAAGGTTTGGTACAAAAGTAACCAAGCAGTGGTGGGGCCTGCAGTGAACTAGAGAACTCTGCTCAAAGCTGCTTCACTACTTCTTTGCTCCAGTTGGTTGCCTCTCAGCAAGAAAAATCATTGATTTTCCAGGAAAAGCCCCAAATCAAGATCAGGTGAACTTTACCATTTTAAAAACAATTCTGGCCAACATCTGTGGCCACTAGTTTGCAACCTCTTCTCCTCACCGACCAAGTCTTATCCTTTCCTATTGTACCCTCAGCACCTAAAATTCTGGGCAGAAAGGAAGAAATCAATATGCTTCTGGCACACTGACCGGGTGAAGCTTATCCAGAAGAAATGGGTTTGAAACTGCCATCATATGTAGAATACCTGATGCAACTGGGGAGGATTTAGCTTTGGAAATGACTAATGAGAGACATAATTATTGTTGCAAATAAGAAAATCCTTATATTGGACTTCCCTGGTGGCGCAGTGGTTAAGAATCAATGCAGGGGACACGGGTTTGAGCCTTGGTCCAGGAAGATCCCACATGCTGCAGAGCAACTGAATCCGTACGCCACAACTACTGAGTCTGTGCTCTAGAGCCCGCGAGCCACAACTGCTGAGCCCCTGTACCACAACTACTGAAGCCCGTGTGCCTAGAGCCCGTGCTCTGCAATGAAGAGAGGCCGCCGCAATGAGAAGCCCATGCACTGCAATGAAGAGTAGCCCCTGCTCGACATAACTAAAGAAAGCCCGCGCACAGCAACGAAGACCCAGTGCAGCCAACAAATAAATAAATAAATAGAAAATCTTTATAAAGCTGGGGCACATGGTTTGGCCAACGCTTTAGAAGGAGCAGGGAGGCTGCTTTTGGATAAAATATACATTTGACAATTGACCTTGGTTCCTGTTAATCCTACCCATCCCTCTGCCCTCCATTCCTTTACTTGTCCAGCCCCTAAAGGCATTTGGCTTTCATACTTGGTAAGGGAAATTCAGGCTTTGCTTAAATGTGAGTCCCAAATATCAACTTATTACCTAAGAATCGTACCCAACTCAGGGTTTTTCCAAGTATTAAAATGAAATAGAGGGACATCCCTGGTGGTCCAGTGGGTAAGATTCTGCATTCCCAAGGCAGGGGGCCCGGGTTCAATCCCTGGTCAGGGAACTAAGATCCCACAAGCCACATGATGCAGCCACACACACACACACAAAAAGGATGTGGCTCATCTCTGTGGATATGGCAAGATACACAAAGTAGAGTAAGTGGGAAACAATTATGGAGTTATACAATGGGAGTCCGAGTTTTCGTTTTTATGAAAAAAGGATAGATATGTGCTTAGAACATTTCTAGAAGGGTATACAAGAAACTTAATTAGACAACCTTGGGAATGGACTGTTTACTCCCCCCACCGTTCCATTTTGATTTTTTTTCCCCCTTACTAGCAGCATCATTACCCTTATAAAGGACCAAATAGGGGCTTCCCTGGTGGCGCAGTGGTTGAGAGTCCGCCTGCCAATGCAGGGGACATGAGTTCGTGCCCCGGTCCGGGAAGATCCCACATGCCGCGGAGCGGCTGGGCCCGTGGGCCATGGCCGCTGAGCCTGCGCATCCGGAGCCTGTGCTCCGCAACGGGAGAGGCCACAACAGTAAGAGGCCCGCGTACCACAATTAAAAAAAAAAAAAAAAAAAGACCAAATAATTTAGTTTGGCCAAAACCTTCTAGTCTTAGCTTTGCTTTGCAAACACTGCCCAGGATAAAGCTTTATATATTTCCTCACATCTTCACTGTCAAGGCCCAAGAACTTTAATTAGACTACCGGACTCCCCAGCCAACCCTCCCATTACCAAATGCACCTATCCTTGAAGGCTGCTTCCGATCACCCTCTCTTTGTCTCTCACTTCCTGAGTCCTAGCCTAGCTTTTTTTCCCATTTGTACTCACTCCATGGGTAATCTCATCCAGTCCCATGGCCCTTAGATATTGCCCCAACACGGACTCCCAAATTTCTAACTGTAGCATAGACTCCCTTCCTGAACTCCAAACTGCACACTGCAATTGCCTACTCAACATCTCCACTTGGATGTCAAGTAGACATCTAAATTTAATACATCCAAAGTTGAAGTCATCTTCCCCAATAACCTTGCTCTACCCACGGCCCTCCAAATCTCAGCTAATGGCACTTGCAGGCTTCTAATCATCCAAGTTCATAACTTCAGAGTAAAAGAATGACTGGAAAACAGTCTAATGCACAATGCCAGTTATCTAAAAATGAAGGTAGACCTAGGTATTGGGATCAAAGATATCATATAATCACTAAAATGTTTTCTAAAATAGGTTTAAAGTTATCTTTTAAGTCTAGGATTTAGATTTTGACATTTTAATTTCTTTTGAATACAAGCCACTTTTTGCAAGCTAGGAAACAGAATCAAACTAAGGCAGTCTTGTCCTCTAGAGATCCAGGCCAGTTCTTAGTCTTCAGCAGAATGATATCATAATACGAGGTGCTAACAACAGGGTTAAAAACTATAAATAATAACCACTTATCTACATTTTTTCCTTAGGAAACAGCCAAAAGTCTCGTCCTTAAAGGTATGATATACAGAACATCTAGATTTACAAAGGACAGAATGATCCAAATTATATGCTGGCCAACCTGTCAGTGAACCGGATCAGAGCTGGCCAAGGACTGGTGAACAGAAAATGTGTTTACAGTTTGAATATTTGCTCTGAGGTTTAAAAAATTCCTAGTTGCTGTTAATAAGAAAGCAAGTAAAAAATATTATAGATGCACCACACTGATATTTGATTTTGCCACGGTTTTCCACTAGAACACAAAGTTAGAGTATGGGGATAAGACACTTACATATTTTCAAAATAAATTACTTAGTAATAAGAAATCTGACATACTGCGTTCTTCCATTTGCCACAAGAACATATTGACAATGAGGACTATTTTAAAAAATGCTCAACTCTAAAAAGGGTGGTGGCAGCAACACATTCCACTACAGAATAACCTCCCACTTTCCCATGCAATTAACACTGCTACTTTTTATGACACATATTCATGTGGAAAAACTTGTCAGGAGCTTTTGCCAGGGCCAGGAGATGAAAAATAGAGACTGTCCTGATGACATGGATAGTTGTAAGCTCAGTTAACATCTTTAGGATGGATCCATAAAATCTGGCCACTGTTTTGTTAAACATCTGCAAATCGCAGAACTCCTTAGCCCTTAGCCATAGTATCTGCTCAATGTCTTAAAGCTGGGCTCAGTCCCATCTGTGACTCTTTTCTTCAGGGCTGAGGTGTGCTAGTCATCAAAGTCTGGAATGTCATCGTAGGAGTACCCCCGGTAGCCTTTGGATGCATAGTAGGCGATGCGCAGGTGGTAAAATCCTGGCAGGAACACCAGGATGCCAATGATCAGGACGGGAACGGCCCGGTCTGCCCCCTGGTGGCAGAAGGATGCAAACACATCAGTACCATGCAAGTTATAAATTTTAAAATAAAATAAAGCCATGGGTCCAATCCATGGATCAGTTATCATATACTTTTCAGAGCACTTTCTTTTGGTAATACACTACCAAGGCAAAAGATTTACATCTCTTTGCCTCCTTATCAATTTCAGAAAAACTACAAAGTACTAAAAATTATAAAGAAATTATCCATGTTCAACCATAGATATCTACTTCCCATAAAGAAACCAGAGTTCCTTAGAGAAATGGCTGTTGAGGGGGCAGGGCATGTACAGATGGGCCTGGGATAACTTGCTGAGCCAGAAAACAAGAAAGCTATCAAAGGCTAACCTGGGTCAGCTTTAAAAGACAGGAGTAGGGGACTTCCCTGGTGGCAGAGTGGTTAACACTCCACGCTCCCAATGCAGGGGGCCTGGGTTTGATCCCTGGTCAGGGAACTAGATCCCACATGCATGATGCAATGAACTGCCACAACTAAGGAGCCCACCTGCCACAACTAAGACCCAGCACAACCAAATAAAGAAAGAAATATTAAAAAAAAAAAAAAGAAAAAGAGACAGAAGTAACCTGAAGAGGCTCCTACTGACCAAATATGGGACAATTTATATGTTAAAAAGAATATAGACTACAGTTGACTGAAGCACAAATATGTAAAAAGATGATGACCTTACAGTGATACTAACAATTCTTTGGTTACCTTTTGAGGTTGCTAGGTGTATTTTTATAAAAATTTGATAAAGAGAAATAATCAAACATTTTGCCTACCTTCACTATACACATTGTATTTCAGGGTAACCAAATAATGGTTTTGAGAAAGTTCCAGAAGAATTTTCACTGATAAACATGGAAAATTATAGAACTGGATTCATTAGTGAAAAGGGTAATTCATTTTATAATAAATGAATTAGGCTGAAGACACTTGAACCCAGTAATCAATCAATATCAACTAAAAATTAGGACAACCATTTTGTGCCTCCTAATGTAATGCTATAGCAATGGTTCTCAAAATGTGGTCCATGGAACACCAGCATCCCTTGTTAGAAATGCAAATTCTCACGCCTCACCCTAGACCTACAAAACTGGAATCTCGGGCTTCCCTGGTGGCGCAGTGGTTGCGAGTCCACCTGCCGATGCAGGGGACACGGGTTCGTGCCCCGGTCTGGGAAGATCCCACAGGCCGCGGAGCGGCTGGGCCCGTGAGCCATGGCCGCTGAGCCTGCGCGTCCGGAGCCTGTGCTCCGCAACGGGAGAGGCCACAACAGTGAGAGGCCCACGTACCGCAAAAAAAAAAAAAAAAAAAAAAAAAAAAATGGAATCTCTGGGAGCAGGGTCAAGGAACCTGTGTGTTAACAAGACTGCCAAGTGATTCTGACAGATGCTGAAGTTTGAGAACCCATGTGCAATAGAAAATACACAGCATCCCTATGAAATATTCTTTCTAAAGCTAGGCTAAAGTAGAACTAAATCTAAGCAAGTCCCTAAATCTAACAGTATGCAAGAAATATGAGGAATAGAAAAACAAGTAAATGGTATCAAGACAACACCCCTAGATTAATGTAAAAACTGTTAGAGATGCACACTTACAGATTTACCAGCAAATGTAAATCTGGTATTTGCTTTAGTATACAGGAAAAAAACTTGGGGATAGATGAAACAAAACATTCATAATTGTTGATGCCTAGCTGTGGATACACAGTGGGGGTTCATATTATTCCATCTACTTCTGTTTTGTTTGAAATGTCTGCAATAATAGTGAAAAAAAAACCCAAACTAGAAACCAAAACAATCTATTAGGTGATTTTCTTATTAACACCTTTATCCTTATTTATAAAGTAGTCTTTTATAAACCACACAAGGTGAAGTGATATTTGTTGCATGTGGATCTCACCTCCACTCTCAATTTTCACATCATTAATAGAATTTTGACTATACCCCTGGGATTAACAATGCATGCTGCAATGAAAGCTAACTGAAGGCACAGTCCTGAAGTTAGATGTTCAAATTTAGATGGCACCAAGTATGCCTCTGGTGGCCACATAATAGTTTAGGACCTGAGGCAAATTGGATACAGGTCTCAAAAGCCAAACGTAGCCATTTTATTGTGACAGTGTTTAATATTCCCAGTTCCAACGATAATGCCCACAGTTTTAGCTCTTGGCTTTGTTCCTTCTGCAGACCAATGTGACCATCATCCCCTGGCCTGGTGTGTGTTGAAGAACAGATGTGAACTATGGTCAGTATTACTTTAGAACAATTTAGACGCTGTGTATAAGCATCTGTATACAATCCAAAAGAAAGAACCACCAAAAACTACTTTAGCAAAAACTACTTTAGGTTACTAAGGTATCATACTGAAGCTCAATAGGAACTCCAACCAAATCCAATTTAAGAAAGATCTGATCCATGAGCCAAAAGTCCTGGCTTGGTCAGTGGCGCCAGAAGCCTCACTGCTTCTCCCCAAACACTAAGTACAGCAGTATAACTGCAAAGTTATAATAACAGCATTCTACTCCAGTTATAGCCTTTATCAGTCAGAAATCCTCAACGCTAGGCTCAGTTTTGCTGTTCCAAACTAAGATGGTGGGAAAACTGCCCAACATCTCAGAGGGAAAATTTGCCTACCTGCCACACCCACCTCATAGGAACTGAGGGAGAAGTTTCCTGAAGCTCAACGGAAGAAATATGTCTTGTTATCTGAGAACAAAATCTAAAAAAAGAAACCCTTTTCTCCTTTCTGCTGGAATATACTGAATATAAAAATGTGAGTCCTGGCTCACATTTTAAACATTCCATGGCAATCCCACAAGCCCCTCAGCTTACCCCTTTGCTGATATAGCCTGCCAGCAGGAGGGAGCCTATGATAATGAGGAAGGCGCCAATCAAAAACAGCACTGTAGCAAGCGCAATGGCCTTATATGGAATCTTAGGAGGGCTTTTCTTAAACTGAAAGAGAAACAAAAAAAGACAAGGAAGAGCATTATGAATACACCAGGGCTCAGACACTTTAAAGCAGAGAGGATAAGAGGAACCAATCTTGGTGTGTCTTGAAGTCCTACTACCCAATGCAGCTCTGGGAGAGAAAGGAAAAGGACTGGCAGGAGATGAAGCTCTAGTTATTGCTCTAACAATAACTTGCGGGAGGGAGTCCCAGAATGTTATTCTTTCTCGTTTTAGTCTCATTCCACAGACCATCCATTGTACCGTAAAAAAATCATTTTCTTACAAAAACAAAAGACACTTCATGGTCATTCACTGATTAGACATGTTTTTAATAAACATGTCTTGGCACATGGAAGGCTGTACTAATCTACAGGGATTAAGAGTGTACATCATGCTCTGGAAAATAAGAAAGAAAATAAGTGATTTCTGGCATTCAAAGTTAAGCTGGCATATAGTCAAAGGTTTAAAAAAAAAACTTTTTCTAAAGCATTAGTTGCCTGTCCCACAAGGCAAATAACCTGCCTTATTAACAAGTTCAATTCAAGGTTAAGATTCAGACACAAATTCCTAAGGTTTGGCTCATGGTTGTGTCTGACCTAACTGACTGGAAGCTTTCCAGACGCACTTAAAAAACAAAACAAAACAAAACAAAAAACCCCCCAAGGGCTTCCCTGGTGGTGCAGTGGTTGAGAGTCTGCCTGCCGATGCAGGGGCACGGGTTCGTGCCCCCGTCCGGGAAGATCCCACATGCCGTGGAGCGGCTGGGCCTGTGAGCCATGGCCGCTGAGCCTGCGCGTCCGGAGCCTGTGCTCCGCAACAGGAGAGGCCACAACAGTGAGAGGCCCACGTACTGCAAAAAAAAAACAAACCCCAAAACTCTCTTCTTCAAGTGTGGGTCCAAAAAGTACAAAGAATAATTGATTTGTTTATATTTAAAAGGATGGGTTCCTGCCACTTCCTCTTCAGTCCTGGTTCCACCTAAAATATTCTATTCTAAAGGGAAGTGGGCAAAAGGAGATGCTACACCATTAACTATTTTATAAACAATGATCAGGGTAGGACACAAACTTAATAAATATTGTTTTACTTATTGTTTGCCACAAAGAATACCTTTAATAAATTGGATCTCATGACATCAGGAAAGAAGGAAGATTCCCACAACCTGCTGGCTTTAGCAGTTAGTTTCTCCTTTAAAGGAGATGAACTGGGTTTGACTGAAGTGTAAACAAACTGATGACACAGTCTTTTAAAAATTCTACTTAACAAAAGACAATCTGATTATTTCCAGATAAACTAAATAGAATTTGCAACTACTGAACCCTGGCATTACAACTAAAATTTCTTAGACAATATTTATATTGGTTCGAAACTGCTCTGCCAAGGTCCTTCCTTCTGCAGGCTATGGCTGAAAATCTCAGAGCAGAGTTTCTTTCCTGCTGCTCCCTCTAATATCTAGGGACAGTGAGCAAAACCTCTACCTGGAAGGTTTCCCTGCTAACTCAGCAGAAACAGAGCCAGCCAATCTCATCAGGTCCCTTCTGCATTTACCTGAAGGTCAATGTAGCCATCGTCTGTACTGGAGAGCCTTGAGTATTTCACTTTACTACTGGGGATTCCAGTAGCCAGGTTGGTACGAGACGGCATCATAACACGCTGACACAGCTACAGTCTGAAAACAAAGAAAAGTATTACTGTCTGCAGGCTACAACAATGTGTTTGTTATACGTATTGGAGTTCTGGGCTGCAATGTCATACTAGCAACTGGCAATTTAGGCTCCATTGCTCTTAGAACCTGATATTCCTTTGACAAGTGAAAGCATTCTCATTATGCATCTACTCTGGTTTGTCCTGGTAGAATAAGAATCAAGACATTTGCCAAGAACCAGACCTCACGTTTATGTTGCCACCAATGTTTCTCTGCCTCCTAATTTTTCCAAAGTCACACGGTGAGTAGGTGAAAGGGTGGTGACTTAAATCCAAGTCCATCTGACATTTCAACCATTCTGCTATAGTATAGTATTGCCTGTCCCCCGTTCCTGCTTCCAGAAAAAGCAAGAGGAGCATATACTCAAGTGATTCTCTTATTTGTCAGGGAGAGAGGAAAAAGGGTGGGAAATGGAATACATTCACATCAGCATTTTGCCTATTTCCCTCTGATAGATATCATCCTTTTAACACAAAGGATCTGTAAAACTTCTTGTTGTAAATTTGGATAAGCTACTGGCTACCAGTGTTGTACCAGTGTCCTCTGATTTGCCTGCCTCTCTGCTCCACCCCAAGCACTGAAAGCAGCGATTGCACTTTCCAGGTTACTCCTACAGCTACATTAAAAACAAACAAATAAACAAAAAACCCCGAATAAATACCTGGTTTTTGTTCAAAATAGTCAAAGCGACTACAGTAATGAAATCACGGTTATTATGTCACTAGTTTAAACACAGTGGATAAGATTAAAAAACAATGACATTTAAATTGAAAAACATTTGTAATTTGTGTACTTTTTCTCCATAAAATCACAAAGTTATGTGAATGAAACAAGTAAATCTATTTTGATCATGAAGCTATTTGATTTCTAAAAGTGAAACATATCTTTAAAAAAAGAAGATTAAGTATTTCAATAAGGGCAACATAAAAAAAAACATAAAACATAAAGACCAGACTTCCTCTGGTACGACATTTGCAAATAATCATCATCATTATAATGGCAGTTAACAATTACCTAGTATTAAGTGATGGGTACTGTTTTAAGTGCTTTATATATACTTAATACTGAATATTAATGCACTGTTTTAAGTGGCCCGCAGTCAACCTAAACTAACTAGCATTATAAAGGAATTGGTGCTAAATGCTCGTGCCCCTTTTTTGTAATTATATACTGGAGCAGAAATCAAGTATTGAAAAAATAAGAGTATGCTTACTTACATGCTTTTCTAAAAGGGTTAGATCAAATTTCGTCAAATACTATGTTTTTAGGTGTTGCGATCCCGACTACACGATAATCTAAATTTAATTCTATAAAACTTTAAGTCCAAACTACCAATAAGTGGGGGGTTTGAGAGCATTTAATCACCTCTGATTTGTATTAGTCTTAAAAAAATAGTTTAGGGCTTCCCTGGTGGCGCAGTGGCTGAGAGTCCGCCTGCCGATGCAGGGGACACGGGTTCGTGCCCCGGTCCGGGAAGATCCCACAGGCCGCGGAGCGGCTGGGCCCGTGAGCCATGGCCGCTGAGCCTGCGCGTCCGGAGCCTGTGCTCCGCAACGGGAGAGGCCACAACAGTGAGAGGCCCGCGTACCGCCAAAAAAAGAAAAAAATAGTTTACATACTCTGACATTAACGTCACACACTGCATCAAAACATAAAAAAGCGCAGGGCGTGAAGGAGAGGGGAGACGAATGCTTACTGGTAGCAAAGGGTAATAATTCTAAAAGAGGGGAAAGGAAAAACGTAAATCAATGTTTTCCGGGTACCAGCCCAAGTTCCCAACAGGCTTTTTTACCAGCCTCACCGCAACCCCAAAATTTCCTCAGCACTTGAATGTTGCAAGAATTTTGAAAACATCAGCAAAGCACTTAGCACAGTGCCTTGCACTACGCGCCTCTACACACTATTTCCCTGCTCGCCTCCAGACCGAGCCAACAAGAGAAATAAGGACCAACATGATTTTAGAAGGAAAATAAAATCCAGTTTCTGGACAAAGGCCAGCCGTGCCCCGGGAGGGCGAACGCTCCACACCGAGGACTCGGGGATTGATTTCGGCAGGGAGCGCAGTCTGGGCCGCGCCGCGAACCTGAGTCGAGCTCTTCCGCTCCCGCCCCGCCGTACACACGCCTTACCGGAGCCCGGGCCAGGCAGCCCGCGCGCAGACAGCTAGCTCACGGTTCGCAGCAGGAAAGCCGGAGACCTCACGGTACGCCCCCCCGCCACCAACTGCCTACCCGCCCCAGACCAGCTGGGAGCCGGAAATGGCGTGTCGGAAGGCATCGCGCCGGACGTGGCGTCACCGGGAGCGACACCCCCGCGTTCCACTCTCCGTCCGGTTTCGGGCGTGTGCCCGGGGTGCTAGGGCTCCGCAGAGGGAGCACGCCCCGTGGGGTTTCGGGAGGCGCCGTGGGTTGGGCTGGCTGCCGACCACCTCGCGGCGGGCGAGTGCCTAGGTAACCGGGCCGCCTGGGTCACAGGTCCAGGGCTAGCCGGCTACGTGTTTTTTTCCGGCCCCTAGGGTAGTGTAGGGAGCTCAGTGGCGCCTCGAGAGGCGGAAGCCGAGCCGGCGAAGCTTCCTGAAGGCCGGGGCTGGCAGGTCTCCCTATGCCCAGGGCCGCGCCGCAGTCTCTGCGGCCCTATACCCCACCCGCTGCTCTCGAGTAGCCCCACATTCTTGCGCTTCAGTTTCCCCGCTCCTCGTCTTCAGGCCTTACCCCGGTAAGAGGTCTGGCCACAAGGGACATTTTGCAACACGTGAAACTTTTTAAAATGTCGAGCTTTATTAAAGTATAATTTACATACGATAAAGTACAATTGGATTGGTTTTGACAGATGCATATAATCTTGTAGCCATCATCACAACGTAGATAAAATATTTTCATCACTCCAAAAATTTCCATCAGGCTCCTTTGCAGCCAATATCCTTCCCCAACCCCAGGAACACAGAAAGGTAATGAATAGTTACCTACTGGATACAGTGAGTTCTACCGTCACTCCAAGTACGATAGAAATCTGTCATTTAATCCACCAAACACAAAATACACCGGAAAAAAGGACTACAATAAAGGAATTCTCAATATGCAGCATGTCAACTTGTGACCTTGTAGCACAATTACTGCTGGGCCTTTTTCACTTTCTTGGTTGAATCCAACATCCATGGAATTAAGCCACCTTCATCCTTTAAGGGAGTAAGTCCCCACAAAAGGCTACTTATGCTAGAGAAATTATTTTTGCACAAACATACTCCTTGGGACCTATCAGATCTACTAAAACTTCCAAGAAACTTCCTGTACAAGGCTCCCTGGGCTAATGAAACACTGCCCTGTAACAATGCTAGTCTTATAAAGCTGACAGAACTTTGGGTACATTAAGCTTCTGTAAAGTGTTAGTTTCTGCTAGCAAAAAAGACAAAATATTATGTATTTGTTCTACTCTCCCCTTTTCATTTCTTGAGCTCAAGTCAGAATACCAAAATAAGTTTGGCAAATGAATCCCCCAAAATACTTTGTCACCTGCTGTATCTGGAATACTTTTTATCACTGTATCTAATGTTATATCAACCTGCTCTAGACTGAAAAAATAAGCTCATTTACATGAGCTGCTTGAATTGTGAATTCGTTAGGATACTTGCAACCATCGTGGTCCAAATGAAGGCACTGTCCTGTGATGCTTGAAATTCAAATGACTTTTATTTAAATTGAAAACAATACTTAAAACTGCATTTAGAGTCAAAACCCTTGTTCATAAAAATTATAAGGAGTATTCCTAGGTAAGGCAAAGTTATTACTAGGTTAACAAGACCAGATTTGACTTTGGACTTTACTCTTTGAACAAACTGTAGAGAATGGAGAAAAAAAAAAGTTATTTACAGAAAACTGTATCTACATATGTACTCAGAGGTACAAAGACAAAAGAGACTTAAGTATGTGCTAGCATCTCAGAAGCAGTTCTCAAAGAGCTTAGTTTTATTTCCTTGAATTTTAAGAATGTCTAAGATCCTTCTTCATCCTCGATCTTGGGAGCCAAATAGTACTTTAAATGTCCCATATCAGCAATTTTATACTCTACGACTGAAAGAAAACAGGAATATAATTAATTACTGAGAAGTACCACATACACTACCTATAAAACAAGATTCAACAAGTTTATTATCTTACCAAGGGGTACATCTGCAGACATACTGAGTGTTACTGTAGGAGAGAGTGGAGTGGCTTTTGTAAAGAAGTTCAGGTACCTCAGTGCAAAAGTTAGCTGAACTGGTTCATTCATCTCTATGGTAACCTTAGGGAGAAAACAAAAGATTCATCATACTGAAAAACATCAAGAAAGCTGCAACCCATTCATTTCTAATATACATTGACAAATGACTTAGTTTCTTCAACAAATAAAATTGTAATAGAGGGAAAATGAAATTGAAGAGAAAACCAATGGACTAAATAAAAGAAATTTAAGGAGTGTATCTCAATGAACTGTAATGTACGGACCTTATTAAAATCTTGATTCAAACAAACTGAAATAACCAAGGAAGTAGCAACACTGAAAAATTCCTTAATACAATTTTCTTAGATGTCATAAAATGTTTACACTACGAATAAATTAAAACATTGATGAGTGAATTTTTTCTTTTTTTAAAAATTTCTAGCTGCGCGGCTTTAGGGATGTCAGTTCCCTGACGAGGGATAGAACCCACGCCCTCGTCAGTAAAAGTGCGGAGTCCTAAGCACTGGACCGCCAGAGAATTCCCTATGGGTTAAGTAACATTTGAGAGAAGAACAAAAATCAAGATTGGCAGGGGAGTGAAATGTAATTTAGGAGAAAAGAATCAGCCCCTGGAGTTTTGTTACTAATATATACTTGTTACTAATATATGTATTTTTAAACTCCTTATTTAAAAGTTAATATAAGGATTACATAAGAGCTCACAACAGCTAGATTTTCCCCCCAACTAGATCCTACTGGGTTGCTCAATTATTTGGTAAAAACACAGTAAGTACCTACAGAAAGCTAAAGCTAGCCTCCCAAGCCTATCCTTAAGAGTATGTGTGGGTTTGATACACAAACCCATTGTTCTACAGTTTATAAAGGTTGCACTAAATTTGCATTCCCTTCTCACAAATTTAAGTTAGATGGCATCTATAACATCACTTGCAGGTTTCAAAAGTTTCAATTCTCACATTCTCACATATTAGTTACTTGGAAATGCAAATTCTGTCTGTTTTTCTTTAGAGCTTTCTTTAATTTTAGCAATTACCTTGCTAAAGACTGAATGTTTGGGCTTCCCTGGTGGCGCAGTGGTTCAGAGTCTGCCTGCCGATGCAGGGGACACGGGCTCGTGCCCCGGTCTGGGAAGATCCCACATGCCGCGGAGCGGCTGGGCCCGTGAGCCATGGCCGCTGAGCCTGCACGTCTGGAGCCTGTGCTCCGCAACGGGAGAGGCCACAACAGTGAGAGGCCCGCGTACCGCAAAAAAAAAAAAAAAAAAAAAAAAGACTGAATGTTTGTGCCCCCCCCCACCCCAATTCACGTTAAAACCAAATTCACAATATGGTGTTATTGGAGGTGGGACCTTTGGGAGGTGCTTAGCGTTAGGAAGGCAGAGCCCTCATGAATGGGATTAATGCCCTTATAAAAGAGACCCCAGAGAACTCCCTTGCCCCCTCCACCATGTAAGAAGGCTGCTGTCTGTGAACCAAGAAGCAGGCCCTCGTCAGACACCAAATCTGCCAGCTTCCGAGCCTCCAAAATTGTGAATAATAAACTTTCGTTGTTTATAAGCCACTCAGTCTATGGTATTTTGTTATAGAAGCCTTAGCAGACTAAGATATAACCTAATATTCTTCTTCAAAGTATTTTGTTTACTTAAAAACTACTTACAGCCTCCTCTTCTTTATCAACATTACTCGTTTGTGACAACTTAATATTTCCATTTCCAAGTTCTCCACTTGCAGAAAATTTCACTCCATCTTTTGCACAGGAAATTACAACAGCATCTCCAATATGACTGAGATCTCGGCATATACGTGCAAATTCACCAGAAGGCATCTTTACTACACAGCTGTACTCTTGTTCCTATAAAACAAAGAAATTTAAATGTCATGGAAATGAAAGATTTGGCACCCTCACTTTCTGAAGACTCAGCATCTAAACAAGAACTCAATTCAAGATTTTCTGATTACTTTGAAATATCACTCATTGTGTAATTTCTTAACACTCTAACCACTCAAAAAATAAATGCAGATATAAAACAAGTATGCTGTAAGAATAGCCATACTAAGAAAACAAATTAGAGCTTAAACTTTTAACAGTAAATGCACCATCCCAGGAACAAGAGCCTTCACCTAATCACCCTACAGTAGGGCTAAATCAAGAGGCCATTAGGGTATGGCATACAGTGATGATGGCGCAAACAGGTCTGCTTTCCAAAACAAGAGAATATGATGTTAGGCGTTTTAAACATCCGAACACCTCTTCTCACTTTTGATGTTGATAAACCTAACCGTAATGAATTTCTGCTAAAATAGCTTTAAGATCTCTCAATAAAAATCAAGCACTCGGGTTTCCCTGGTGGCACAGTGGTTAAGAATCTGCCTGCCAACGCAGGGGACACAGGTTCAAGCCCTGGTCCGGGAAGATCCCACATGCCGTGGAGCAACTAAGCCCGTATGCCACAACTACTGAGCCTGCACTCTAGGGCCCATGAGCCACAACTACTGAACCCGAGTACCACAACTACTGAAGCCTGCACACCTAGAGCCCATGCTCCACAACGAGAAGCCGCCTCAATGAGAAGCCTGTGCACCGCAACGAAGAGTAGCACCCCCTCTCCCCAGCTAGAGAAAAGCCCACACGCAGCAATGAAGACCCAACACAGCCAAAAATAAATTTAAAAAAAAAAGATCGACAAAAAAACAAAAAAAAATCAAGCATTCTAGGAATAATAATTTAAAAAGAGACGCAGAGGTTAATGGAAATATTCACTCGGCAGAAATAAATTCAAACCAATGAGCCACTGTAGAACACCAGAACTTAATAAAATGACAAATACGTCAATCTTAAATACCCCACTCTGGAACATGCATGAGCATATATACAGAAAAAGTTCTGTTAGGAAATACGCTTTAAATTATTATATTAATATATCTTATGTAACTATCAAGACTGTACAGTATGCTCAATCAGAAACTCTGATACTCACTGGAATTCCAAGTTGTTCAACATCTAAATCCATTAACTTCATTTCATAGTCTGAAACCTTTTCTTGATCTACCAAGAGAAACCAAATGTTGAAGAACATGTAAGTTTACAACTATCAGGTATATTTTACAGCCATCACAAACATTATCTTAAATTTCTCTCAGCCTTCGGAAATAATGACACTACATTTTAACTTCTTCTAGCATAAGTCAGTAGAAGGGTGCGACTTACTTGGAGCTTCAAATACTAGTGCCAAGGTGTCCGCATTATCTTCAGCCCTTAGTGTAATGATGTCTTCATTGCCAGCACATTTCAGTATTTTGGACATGCTAGAACACAGAACAACAAAGGGTTTAAAATCAACAAATTAAAACCAGGAGGTACCACTTTTTTATTTTAATTATTTAATTATTTTATTTATTTATGGCTGCTTTGGGTCTTCATTGCTGCACGGGCTTCTCAGTGCAGTGGCTTTTCTTGTTGCAGAGCATGGGCTCTAGGCGCGCGGGCTTCAGCAGTTGCGACACGCAGGCTCAGTAGTTGTGGTGCATGGGCCTAGCTGCTCCACAGCATGCGGGATCCTCCCGGACCAGGGCTCGAACCCGCGTCCCCTGCATTGGCAGGCAGATTCTAAGCCACTGCGCCACCAGGGAAGCCCAGGAGGTACCACTTTTAACCATTAGACCATCTGCCGAATTGGTGAGTTAGAGAAACGTAAGGGGTTTGTGTAAGCCGGTCCAGCCATTTGGAATGCAATCTGGTAGTATTTATACTTAAACTAAACAGCCCCCCCACCAAGAGCAATTTCACTTATGGATATAAATAAAACAGCAGTATTTTATGAACTGCAAATCCCTTTGGTGGGTGAAGTAAATTACTGGGCCAACGATCTTTAAAAACGATTTAATAAACCTGTTAAAACACACTGCATGTAGTACGGGTAAACATTTCTCACAAGCTTTAAGATTTAAACATGTGTATGTACTAGACAGGTAGTGGTCAAAAGTTGAAAGCACTGCCCTGGAGAAAATTTTCCTCAAACCGGGATCTTGGGGTGCTCAGCGCAACTCTGTAGTAAAAGAAATACTCTTGTCCCTCGTTAGGGCGAAAGAACTAGAACACATTATAAAGCAGTTAAAGTCAACCAGGACCAAGGTTTCTCATCCGAGGCCGCCTGCACTTAATGACCAAAGAGCTCTGCAACAGTCTTTTCCTGGCACCGCAAAGGAGTCCGTCATTTTCCCGCCACCACCCGCTTTGTGACTTTGGCGCGGAAAGAGCCGGTTCGCGCTGCAGCCAGCGCGGGCTTTCCGAACCGCGCGTTCTGCTGGGTCCCGCCCCACTGGTGCCGCAGGCCAATGAGAAGGCGCAGATGGCCCACTCCAGCCAATGAGGGCCCGGCCCGGAGGCGCTCCCGCCAAGAGCCAGAGGGGGTGGATCAGGGCCCGGCTATCCGCTGCTTAGGGGCTCACCTGGTGAGGTTCACGCCCATGGCCAAGTTGCGGTCGCAGCGGTACGTGTCGAAGCCCTCGGAGCGTAGGGTGAGCTGCACCAAAGAGACATGGGACGAGTCCATGCTCTGCAGGTTCACGCCGCTCGAGCTGATGTCCCAGCAGGCCTCGTTGATGAGGTCCTTAAGCGCCTCAAGCACCTTCTTCAAGATGGAGCCCTGGACCAGGCGCGCCTCGAACATGGTGGCGGAGTCGCAACGACACGGCTGCTGGCGGAAGGAAGGAGGAAGGTGTAGCCGGCTTAGGCTTCAGGAGATGAGAGCGAGCGGGCGAACTAACTCAGGAACGCTTGAGACGGAGGAAGCCCACAACCAACCCGCCGCGCCTGCAGCAGTTTAATACTGCCGCGTCTGCGAGCGCGCGCTACGACCCCGCGCCCCTCGCGGAGACGTCACCACGCTGCCCCGCCTGCTGCCTGGGCGGAGAGACTGAAGAGCCAATCGTGCCCATGCTCCACACGAAGCCCGCCCCACCCCTAACATCTACTGGAGGGTGCGGACGTGGGGGCGGGGCATGAGCGCTGCGCCTTCTGAGGGCCGGCTGATAGGCGACCGGCGGGAATCCCCGCCTTTTTGTCACGTTCCGGAACCGGACGTTAGAAAAGTCCGGGCGAGTGTGAAGGTCAGGCCTAGACTTGGGGTGGGGGTCGTTGAACTGCGTCTTTGTGGTGCTTCATCTCCCTCTCGAGGGGTAGGGAATTTCCGGCCTCGAAAGTGAAACGCAAATCCAGCCTGCTAGGAGGAAGAGCCACCTTGTAGCCTAAAGAGTGCTGCTTTAAGAGGTGTACAATTATGATGAAAAAAAAAGTTGTCTTGACCACCAGCTCTTAAACCTCCTCCGCCACATACACACCAAACTCGTATCACTTACCGTATGCAACTTTATAAGCTTTTTTATTTTCTCTACAAATGTATTTTTAAAAAAAACGAATGAATTTATACCGTAGACACTTCTGCAAAGTACTTAATAAAGAATGTGTAATTTTATGCCAGGTACATGTTTTCTATATCAGCACCTCTTAAAAAGATGGCATAATATCCTACGTATGTAACCAATTTACAAAGTGCTTGTAATTTGGGCAACTCCTTGAAGTATTGCTGGATCGAAGAGCATACATATTAAAATTTTGATAAATGTTACTAAATTGATTTCTAAAAGATTGCAATTTACATTTCAGCCAAAACTACGAGCATGCTCATTTCGCCTAATTTTTCTTTCTATAGATATTAGCAATCTCGTTTTAAAATCTGTGCTCATGTGGAAATTTCAGTTTGTGTATTAAAAGATTGGTGCAAGTTGGATATCGTTCATATAGTTCTTGACCGCTGTCTTATTGATTAAAAGGAGAACTTCATATATTAATAATCTTCTTCTTATAAATATCCCCCCATTGTTTCTTTTTTGCTTTGTTTACAGCATTTCTCTTTAGTTGCTTCTAATATTTTACCTTGGTCTGTAGAATTCTTAATTTTTCTACCGTGTATCTTGGTGTGGATTTAGTTTTATTTTTCCTGTTCAGGGAATTTTGTATTCCTCGATCAGAAGATTCATGTATTTCATCAAGTCTAGAATATTGTCAACCATTATGGCTTCAAAAATTGCCTTTCCCTACTCTGTTCTCTCCCTCTAGCATTTTTTTTTTTTTTTTTTTTTTGCGGTATGTGGGCCTCTCACCGCCGCGGAGCACAGGCTCCAGACGCACAGGCCCAGCGGCCATGGCTCATGGACCCAGCTGCTCCGCAGCATGTGGGATCCTCCCAGACCGGGGCACGATCCCGCGTCCCCTGCATCGGCAGGCGGACTCCGAACCACTGAGCCACCAGGGAAGCCCCCCTCTAGCATTTTTATTAGGTGTATCTAGTTCACTGAATTTAAGGTACCTTCAATTGTAAGATGCCCCATTATTTTATGTAGCACAAGAAAATAAAATATCAAACTATCATATGATTTATCATTTGGAATGTCTATTTTGTAATTATCAAAAGGACTTTTAGACTTTTAAAAACATTTGTATATGTCACTCATGTGCATAATATGTACACACTATATATATATTGGTTAAAGCACTTTTAATATATCTTCACATTCAGTTTCTTACTCAGTTACTGATACTGCTGTTTTTCCATATATCATACTCTGTCGTCAAGGGTGTGGATGATGCAGAATTCTCAAGAGTGCTCCTCTATTGTCTCTGGAATTTCTTCCAAGTCTCTGCCACCCATTCGTAAATTTTGATACTAGCACTAACTTCCTTTATGTATAATCAACTATCCTTTTGCATACATCTTTATATCAAAACACAACGGTTTCATCTATTTGTAGGTATTTTCCTTTCCAGGTCCTTTTATTTTTATTTATTTTTTTTTTTAAAAAATATTTATTTATTTATTCATTTATTTATGGCTGTGTTGGGTCTTTGTTGCCGTGCACAGGCTTTCTCTAGTTGCGGAGAGTGGGGGCTACTCTTCATTGCAGTGCTCAGGCTTCTCATTGCAGTGGCTTCTCTTGTTGCAGAGCATGGGCTCTAGGCGTGTGGGCTTCAGTAGTTGTGACGCACAGGCTCAGTAGTGTGGCACACAGGCTTAGTTGCTCTGTGGCATGTGGGATCATCCCAGACCAGGGCTCGAACCCATGTCCCCTGCATTGGCAGGCAGATTCTTAACCACTGCACCACCAGGGAAGTCCCTCCAGGTCCTTTTAGTGTCTCAGTTCCTTTGCAAAATGTGGAATGTATTCATTCCAACAGTGAGAAACATTTGCTTCACTGATAACGAATGTATACTCTACTACTCTGTTTCTGTGCTTTCTGCTTACGTAATAACATTTTGGTTTAATGCCAAATCGAAGTGTTGATTTGAAGGTATTTTAAATGGCAATTAAACTCCACCCATGACTTAAGAATGGGTATGACCTGTGGTCAGGGAAGGCCTTCTGCGGAGGTAGCAGTTTAC
This sequence comes from Hyperoodon ampullatus, assembly GCF_949752795.1. NCBI lineage: Eukaryota > Metazoa > Chordata > Mammalia > Artiodactyla > Ziphiidae > Hyperoodon > Hyperoodon ampullatus. The sequence continues at coordinate 55,836,367 of NC_136927.1, read as the reverse complement.
CAGAGAAACTAGCTGTTTGGAGAGTGGGAGAAAGTATTCTAGGCTGAAAGAATAACATGTTTAAAAAGGACAGCATGCTTAGAAAGTGTTCAGGTAGTAGTTTGTTTTAAAATTCAAAGCTTTTTTTATAAGTATTTTTCCCCTGTTTTATTGAGATGTAATTGACATACAATAGGACTCAAAGATTGATATGTCCGGAACACACTGAACAATGGGGAGAGTGGTGCAAGGTGAGGTTGCAAAGAGAGGCAGGGCTGAGATCTTATAGCCCTTTACAAGCCCTCTATAAGTGAAAAGGAAAGTTATCAAAAGGTCTTTGGCATGAGACAATTTCTGTTTTTTTTTTAATTAATTAATTAATTTATGGCTGTGTTGGGTCTTTGTTGCTGCTCACGGACTTTCTCTAGTTGCGGAGAGTGGGGGCTACTCTTCATTGCCATGCGCAGGTTTCTCATCGCAGTGGTTTCTCTTGTTGCGGAGCACGGGCTCTAGGCGAGCAGGCTTCAGTAGTTGTGGCATGCAGGCTCAGTAGTTGTGGCACGTGGGCTTAGTTGCTCTGCGGCATGTGGGATCTTCCCAGGCCAGGGATCAAACCCGTGTCCCCTGCATTGGCAGGTGTATTCTTATTCGCTGCGCCACCAGGGAAGTTCCCAATTTCTGTTTTAAGAGGATTACTTTAACAACTAGTAAAGGTGCTATTTCAATCAGTGAGAGAAAGAATGAATTAAATTATGACCAAACAACTCGTTAAACTTCTAGGAAAAAGTAAAGCTATAGACTCTTCCTAATAACTGTTTACTGAAATAATTTCCAGATAGATTAAATAATTAAAATTCAAATAAATGTAAACCCAATAAGAAATGAAAAAATATTTTGGTAAATATTTAAGAGATCTTGCTGTGGGCTTCTAAACATAAAAGGAAAAAAACCCATAAAACATAAGGAATGACTACATAAGTTTTAAAACTTCAGTGTGCCTAAAAACTTGTGTTGGTTAATATACTTTATTTCCACAACAGAGAACCCAATTCAAACTGAATAAAAGGGCACTTTATGTATCTAAACAAAATCCAGAGATCCCTGGCTTCTAGTGCCTAAGGTCCAGTCTTAGTAAATGTATGAAAAATGGTTAGCATATTAATAAGCAAAGAAACATAAATTAAAGGGAGATAAAATTTTAATCTACCAAATTAATAAAAATTGTGTTAATACCCGTTTCTTAGGAAGGATATAAGGAAGTGGGCACTTTCATGACTTGAAGATGAGAGTATAAATTGGTATAATTTTTCCAGTGGGAATTTGGAAATGTGTATGAAAATCCTTGGAATTTTTAATTTAGTCTTTGACACAGAAATTCAATCTATAGGATTTTTTTTTTCCCAAAGAAGTAATCAGAGTTACTTACCAAGATGAGGCATATTTAAGAATGTTTCTTATAGAATTATTAACAATTCCCCTGAAATTGGAAATAATCTTCAGGTCTAACAATATGGTCTTTGTTAGGTAAATTATGGTAAATCTGTAAGATGGAATACTATAAAGCCTTTCAAGTACCATTCTCAAAGGGCATTTGATGTTAAAAAATCGGGTTATGAAACAGTATAAACAATAGTATCCCAACTTTCTAAAATTATTATATCTGAGTGTAAGTGCACATAAAATAGAATAAAAAGGCAATAATATGGATATTAACAGTAATTATCTATGGCTGATGCTACCACAAATGATCTTAATATTTTTCATTATGCTTTTCTGCATTTCCCACAATTTCTTCATCAAACATGTATTGTTGGTCAGAAAATGTTAATGCATGGTGGGAGAGAAAAAATGCTGTGAACTATTTAATATATTTCTGGCAAATTTCTTTACAAGGTGATATCACATATTAAACTGAGTCTCATTCCTGGCTGTACATTAGACTCATCTGGAGAGCTTAACAAACCGAAAGAAATAAGCCTATTTCCTCTAGGTTCCATCTCTAGAGATTCTTATTTAGCTGGTCTAGGATGGGCCCTCCATTGGCATTTTTAGAAGCTCCCCAGGTAATTCTAATAAATAATTAGGACTGAAAAGTACTGTTTCAGCATGTGTGATCAATTGATGAATATTTATGCTTAAAGCCACCTGCACCTCCATATAGACTATTGGTTTGAAAAAGTAAGACCTATGCTTTGTCAGAGAGAAGACTGAAATTATAGTTTAGATGGACTGTCTAATAATCTAATAGGTCTACAAGTTTGTGGGAATGCAGGATTTGCATTTTTGAAACTTTAAGATGTTAGACAGTTCTGCCTAGCCCATTCTCAATTCCATTTTGCATGTCATCTCATTAAACTGAATAAGAAGTTTTAGCTTTCTGAGAACACTTGTCAAGATAAGATCTAGAAAGGCAATATGAAGGACAAGAAAAAGACTAGATCAAGTCTGTTTTTGTTTATGGACAATTTTTTTTAAAATGTATTGTTTAAATAATTCATTTATTGACAGTTCTTCCCCTCTAAGAGAGGAAAAACACTATTCGGGGAACTGAAGAATTTTCTTGTCACTTGTACCAATGCAGTTTTCAAATCATCAAGAAGGTGGGAGGTGTTTTTATTATAGAATGATAATAATTATAGCAATACCTGCCCACTTATGCTGAGCTTGCAGTCAGCCTGCACACTCTGGGGGGCTAAAAATCTCATGCTAGTTACCTATACTAATCTAAAGTATAGGTATAGGAGTGCAATAGAAAGAGTGCAATGAAAAGAATCACCATATACAAGATATGTCACAAGCCTGGAAGAAAGGGCCCTAGAGGAAAGAGCTATTATGAAGTATTCTATTATTATGAGGTATTTCTATTGAAGGGAAAAATCAGGGGTAGAGGAGGAGGTGTAACGTAATGTAAAAGAACAAAATTCTTCTTTGGGCTGGAGGTGAGGGAAATTTTTTACTTTTAATTTCTTCCTACAGTTGAGGGAGAGGCTCTAAAGCTTGCCTAAATACCTGTTAACATGACTTCCAGAGGTCTAAATATCTGATCCCTGTTTACCACAGTACTGACTTCAGAATTGTACCTGGTCTGAGCTCCATTAGCTTGGGAGGGCTGAGTATGACAGATAAGAAGTTTGTTCGGGCCAAACTCTAGGGAGTTATCCACCCTAGTAATTATACTGTGCGTTCTGAAACTCTGATCTACGTGCACTGGTTCTCCAGTTAGGCTGTGTTTCAAAGCAAGCAGCTGAGGTTCCAGGAGGACTGATGTGATGCTTACTCGGATGTGACCTTTCACAATTATGTTCCATAAAGGTGAGAATCTGGTTACTAACACTTCCACCTGTCTTAAAGGATGACATTGTGACTGGCTTTGTGTTGACATCCTTCTAGATCCTTTAGATAATAAACCTTGCTTAATTTACCCAAGAAGTGTCTGGTCTTTAGTTCAAGAAGTGATCACTGACATTAGTCAAAATGGTGGTCACACAGTCTCCAACAGATTAAAATAGTTTTAAAATTACCATCAGCATGTTATTTACTTTTTTTAAATAATTTATTTTTTACTTTTTAAAAAATATTTATTTATTTATTTTGGCTGGGCCGGTCTTAGTTGCAGCACGCGGGATCTTCATTGCGGCATGCGGGATCTTCATTGCAGCATGCAGGCTCATAGTTGCGGCGTGCGGACTTCTTAGTTGCGGCACGCATGCGGTATCTAGTTCCCCACCAGGGATGGAACCCGGGTTCCCTGCATTGGGAGCTGGAGTCTTACCCACTGGACCACCAGGGAAGTCCCATGTTATTTACTTTTATAAATAAGATTAAAACAAAAGACAAAATAAAACAAAAGAGCACAGCTTTCTCTAAATAAATTATGGCCTGAAGGGAGTGGTCTGTTTCTCTAAAAAAACCAAGTATTTGTGCGTTAATAGGGAACAAAGCATACCCTGAGTTCAGTGTTCCTCTATACCTATTTTACTGTCACTTTGAAGCAGTGTTATAGGCACTTGGGAATATACTTTTATAGAAATCAAGAAAATATAACACCCTTTTCAGAATTCTCACTACTTTCCCCAAACTTCACAGTTCAGGTCAAAATTGCTAACACAAAATTGCAACTCCTATGTGTGCAAATTTCTCTCCTTGTTAAATTACAATATGCTTAAGGGAAGGGGCCCCATTTTATACTTGTTTTACATCACTTAAAGGCAGCCAACAGGAACTGCTGAAGGCAATGCTGAGCAACACAGATATTAACAATGTATTTAGGAAGACCAGGAGTATGTTAAAGAGGACGTTGGTAACAGATCTGTGTTCGTATTCTTAGTGGGCACTTTCTAGCCGTGAGACCTTGGTTAAATCATTTTCTTTCAGGAGAAACTTTAAATCTATTAAATGGGTACTTGGGATGCGTCAGGTACATAGGAGATTGGGCTGTGAACAAAGCAGGCAGCATTCCTGTCCAAAAATATCCTTCAATAGTCCAGAAGAGAGAAAAGAAAGCTGAATAATCGTGGAAGACCCTAGCTGCAAAATGAAAATCATATCCACTTCCAAGCGTTGTACAGATTAAATGAGATACATTAAAGAGATTACATAGTTCAGTACCCAGCACATAATTAACGCTCACTAAATAGAAGATAACTTGGCAAAGCAACGCAGACTTAAGTTTGGCTTTCACTTCCTTATCACGTAATCTCCTCCTTTTACACAGGTGCGTTCTCCAGGCCTTTCCGCTCAGGGCCTAACAAGCGTCTACTTATCAGTGAGAGGGAAGAGCCCTGGCTATTGAAGACAAGAAGCCGAAAGCAGCGAGCACTAGGCCGGCTAGAGCCTCGGGGCTGCAGCCCATGGCCCCCAGCAACCTGTTATCTCTTAAGACCCGGGGCTCCAGCTCCCGAGCTCCCATTGACCAGTCTCCCTCAGAAACACACGCCTTTTCCAGCCCTCTCATGCTGCTATCCAATGCACGCCTCTCCGCTCCTCTCCGCTCGCCCCGCCCCCGCCCCGCCTCCTTGACGGGTTCGCGCCATTGGTGTATCTCCGGGGCTGTGATGGCAGCGGTGCGCGTGCGCGCTCGTTCGGGGCCCTCCCGAGAAAAGGAGTTGGTGGGCCTGGGCTGGAGGAGGCTGGTCGTGCTCTGCCCGGGTGAAAGGGCGGTGGCTGCACCGGGCGGGGCCAAGTTTCAGGGCTGGCGGCCGGGCTGCGGTGGCGCCAGGAGCCACTGCGAAGCTACGCGCTGCTTAGGCGACGCGGGGCCGGCCGAGCAGAGTCCGCGCGTGTCCGCGCTGAGCTGCCGGCCCCGGCGGCTGCGCCACTCGGCCGCAGCGACGAGGCGCTGGTGTTTCCAGCATGACGGAGCTAAGGCAGAGGATGGCCCGCGAGCCGGACGCACCGCCTGAGGACAAGGTAGCGGCAGCATCGGGTGGGCGCGGCCGGGGCAGCGGAGTCCCCCGGACGTTCGTGCGGGGGTGCGCGCAGAGGGGTCGTCTTGCCATCTGACTCTTCTGCGCGGCCGTCGGCGGCCCCGGGCCTGGTCGGCGGGAAGGGTCCTCGGGTGCTGGGCCCCGCGGAGCTCGCGGCAGGGTTCAGCAGGTCGGGGTCCCGGGGACATGGCTCTGGGGTCCAGTTGGGTGTGGTATCTCCGGGGCGCAGGAAGGAGAGCGCGGGGGTTGCGCATGTCCGCAGCCCTCGCAGGGCTGGTTGCGGGGTCCTACGCCAATCCCCCTCCCCGAGGCCTTCCTGGGTGTGAAGACGTCGAGACCCCGGAAAGACTCCTCTGAGCGTGACTTAGCCTCTCTGATCTTTAAAATGTTATTTGGGGGCTGGAGCTGTAACAAGACAAGGCCATGTGATTTGCCTGTTAGGAGATTTAAACCCCTTTTCGAAAGTTAAATCTGTTGGCTTTAAGCAGAGTAGTCTCTTAATTCATGTAGTCAGCAGGTGTTGGAAGGTATATTCCCCAAAGATGGGCTTGTTTCCTGCTTCAGATGTGGGCGTTGATGGGGTAGAGAAGGAGGGTAGAACAGAGGCCATCTTGGCAGGGACGTAGTTGGTTGGGGTTGAGAGATGAGGGGAGTAGACTTAATTGGTTGAAGTGAAAGGTTTGTGTAAGGGAGTTGAGGAAGGTGAGGAGTCATTATGTTACTGTGGACGTTGCATGACAGCATAAACTTAGTGGTAGTATTTCGAGCCTGGAGTTAGCAGTGGTCAGGAGCAGTGTTATTTGGTAAATTGATCTGACAGTGATGTGTAGACTGGACTGAGGGAGCATGGACCAGAATGAAGCAGACTGGCTGACTCGCGGGTTGCCAACAGGTGACCTGCAGTTGTTTTCTTTGGTCCCTGTGTTGCTTTAAAAACCAGAATATTTCTCCCAACAATCTGAATTTATTGCCTATTTTGGATCATTGGAAGATCTGCCATCACATTCCCACCTGATTAACGTTTGGCTGGAACTGAGGAACAGCTGTTCCCACCAATCCCTGTTGCTCTACACCAGGCCCACAGCACCCATTTATGTAGCTTTCCGTTTTTGGTAACTGGAGGAAAGGAACATTAGGGAGATATCAGGAAGGAGGAAGGCACAAGATTAGGTGTCAGGGTGTCAACAGCAGTTATACTGGAAGGAATGTTTTGGGTGAAAGATAATGGGATTTTAAACAATTTTTTGGTTATGACAGTGGATCACCCAAGGAGAACTCTCCATACTGATTTTTACAATATGTTTTGGAGAAAATTTAGGGCTTGGGTGCAAGTTTAGGAGTCGCTTACAGAGACAAGTTACTTTGAAGTTTCTAATCTTCCCATTAAATACTCTAGCTGGGCCTGGAAGAGCTTTGTGGCCACACTGCATATGCCTTTTGGGGAGTTTACAGATATTTGGAGGCTGTGTAGCCCTGTTTAAGGGTGAGAGATCAGACTTGATGTTAATGGGACTTTGTGGTTTTAGAAGGTGTGAGAAGAGGTAGAAAAAAAGAAGGCATGATACCTAATGGGTTGTATTTTTGAAAAGCTATTTGTAATAATTAGACTTAGTGGTAAAAACAAGCAAAGCCACATACCCAGAAACCATGAGGTTATGAGGTGAAACAAAGTTTCTACCCTCCCCACCTAACTACGTGGATCCATCTCCCAGACAAAAGCGCCAGTTGATTCTTAAGTACTTTCCCATCCCCTGGTGTAGGTAAGGAGGATATGAGGAACTATCCAGCTAAAGGTACCTTAATTTTTTACAATTGCACGTAAACTGCTTCTATGATGACAGAATGCCTGGGCTTAGAGGTTCACTAAGTGCTTGTTGCTCCACAAACACAGCACCTACTTGCCTTCTGTTAAAAGCCTAATGTAGTCCACTAGCCCAGAACAAGACAGTTGCTCCATTGCTCAGTATTTCTGATTATCATGCATGGGATTTCAAACTTCCATGATTCTGGCTTTGCTGATATTCTTGGGTTAAAATTTAGGAAAATTAGAGATAATAAAACAAGGATATCTTTTTAGGGAAATAAATGGTGAAATGGGAACTTTCTTATTTCATAGTAGAAGAATTCAGAAAACAGTATTAGGTCAATTCATTAAAAGAACTGGAACAAATTTGAAAGATTTAAAAAAATGTTTCAGTTGCTTAACTGTTGTGGCAAAGTGTCTTATAAATAAGCAGACAAAATAATCTGGGGAATGTGTTTATTTTAAAAGTCAGAAGGTATTTTGTTATATTTAGCATCCTGGAATGGAATTGTCAAAGCCAATTGCTAATAAAGGAAACGTTTTCCTCTGGGAACCGTGCTTATAATTTTAAATTCCCAAAGCACAGTATTGTTGCCAAACTAAGAAACTTGGAATTTAAGCTTTGGAAGTGGTCTTCCTCCCAACGATCCATGTTTTTCCAGTGGTGCTTAGGAAAGACAAGAATGAAATGTGGGCCAAAAGATTGGCATCTTAAAATTTATGATTGGGTTGGCATTTCAGGAGACTTTGAATGCATCTAAGAAACTTTTGAAATGACTCTCCTAACTAATTTCACAGTGCAAATAATCACCCTTTAAACTGTTTGAAAAAAAATGTGCATCACTATTTCTGATTTGTGCACTCTGCTGTCTTTCCTGGGATCCACACAGGTGAAGTGTATTGAATTCGTTAGTTTTGCAGAGAGCTTGCTGAGTAACTCTCCTGCACACAGCTTCTTAACCTGCTCCCTGTGCTGTGACAGCCTCCCCAGCCTTCCTGACTGGTGCTGGAGGCTGCTGGGGGTGACAGAGCACAGCCTTTCACTTACAGACTGCCTCTGGTTTGGAAAAGAGACTCTTGACTGTTAATTTTGCCAGGCTTTCCTTGGAAGAATACTGATTTGTTCCTGGGGTTGGGCTGAGTTCCTGCCTTCCAGGCCTTGCCATGCAGTGGTTGCTTGGTTGGGGCAGTGGTGTGGCGCCAACCAGGGCAGACCTGGTCCCCATTAGGCAGCTTACCCTGCCAGTCCATGATCTTTGTTCTTGTGCTGTTTGCCTCATCAGTGGGGATGGCATAGGGCCCACTCAGTTGAGTGACCTTTTAAAGAAAGTTAAACTTTATGTTATTTTGACTAGACAGTGGGTACGTGGTTCAGAATTTGAAAGGTGCAGAGTGTACACTGTGAACGCCTCCTTGCTGCCTCCCTGGTTCTCCTCCCCAGCAGCAGCACACCCCTGCCAGGGTGCTCACGAGCACCTGCTGCTGGTGCGAAAGGACCTGAACTGTCCTTTGGATTTGTTGCCCTTTGGCAGCAGCTCTTTTATATTAGAGTCACCACAGGGCCAGCCTGGGGCTTCTCTGTGAAGACTTTGCTGCGTTTTTGAAAGAGCCCTTGAGACCTGGGATTTACTGGCAACATTCTCTGCTCTTGGGTGAGATGTTGAGAGGATATCTGTCACTGACCTGGATCCCTCAGTGGACGACTCTCAGAGCCTTGTCCCCACAGTCTGTGTCCTGCTAGTCCTGTGGTTTTGGTGATCTGCAGGAAATTCCTAGGTATACGTCCCTCAGTCAACACAGACTTAGTTTGTCTCAAATTTGACTTTTCTCGTTTTAGACGTTGACCTTCCTCCTCCCGTCTGCTCTGCTCCAGCTTGAAATCCATTAGTCCCTGTGTCTCTGCTCCCTCATCCAGTCCAGGTCACAGGTTCTCATCAGATAACACCTGGATTCCTTATCTGTTGCTTTGGCGTATTTCAGATAGTTCAGGACTTGATGCCTGAACTGTTATAAATCCTTCTAATTGAGCTCCCTCCCTTCAGGATTTGTTCTCAGCCCCTTCTAGTCTACCTGATCTTTCTTTGTACAGTTCTGAAACTATACCCTATGAGTTACAGAAGGGAAAAAATTTTTAGCCCCTGTTTCAGATCTCTTAAATTTGGTCCTTTATGGCCTTGTTTCTTAACCAGCCCCTTTTCCTGCTTGGAGCCTCTGTGACATGGATCTTGGCTCTTGCTATTTCCAACCCTAGGAAATGTGCTCATTTTCTGTCACCCCTCTTTCCACCTCTACCTATTTAAGTCCTATTTTCTCAAAGTCCATTTTAGATCTTCCCATTTCAATACTTCATCAGGCATGTATGTATTGTAGAAATCACAAGAATGTGTGCAAATGAGAATGAAATCCACCTACAATCCCATCATTCAGAGAAACAACCATTGTTCAAATGCATATCCCTCCTGTGTAGATTGCTACATGGCTGTAATGCTACCATGCATGGTCTGATAGCTTGCCTTTTTTTTTTAATTGAAATATAGTTGATTTACAATGTTCTGTTAGTTTCAGGTATACAGCAAAGTGATTCATATATCTATACTGTTATCTTTTTTTAAAATTAATTTATTTTTATTATTTGGCTGTGTTGGGTCTTTGTTGCTGCATGCGGGCTTTCTACTAGTTGTGATGAGCGGGGGCTACTCTTTGTTGTGGTGCATGGGCTTCCAATTGCAGTGGCTTCTCGTTGTGGAGCACGGGCTCTAGGTACACGGGCTTCAGTAGCTGTAGCGCACGGGCTCAGTAGTTGTGGCTTGTGGGCTCTAGAGCGCAGGCTCAATAGTTGTGGCGCACGGGCTTAGTTGCTCCGCCGCATGTGGGATCTTTCCGGACCAGGGCTCGAACCCGTGTCCCCTGCATTGGCAGGCAGATTCTTAGCCACTGCACCACCAGGGAAGTCCCTATGTATTTTTTACATTCTTTTCCATTATAGGTTATTAGAAAATATGAAATAGAGTTCCCTGTGCTATACAGTAGGTCCTTGTTGTTTATTTTATATATGGTAGTGTGTATCTGTTAATCCCAAACTCCTAATTTAGCCCTCCTCTCCTCTCTTCCCCTTTGGTAACCATAAGTTTGTTTTCTGTGTCTGTGAGTCAGTTTCTGCTTTGTAAATAAGTTCATTTACATTATTTATATTATTTTTTTAGATTCCACAGATAAGTGATACCATACGAAATTTGTTTTTCTTTTTCTGACTTATTCACTTAGTATGATAATCTTTAGGTCCATCCATGTTGTTGAAAATGGCATTATTTCATTCTTTTTTATGGCTGATTAATATTCCATTGTATATACATACCACATCTTCTTTATCCATTCATCTCTCAATGGACATTTAGGTTGCTTCCATGTCTTGGCTATTGTAAATAGTGCTGCAGTCAACATTGGGGTGCATGTATCTTTTCGAGTTAGAGTTTTTGTCTTTTCCAGATATATGCCCAGGAGTGGGATTGCTGGATAATATGGTAACTCTGTTTTTAGTTTTTTAAGGAACCTCTGTACTGTTCTCCAAAGTGGCTGTATCAATTTACATTCCCACCAACAATGCAAGAGGGTTCCCTTTAATCCACACCCTCTCCAGCATTTGTTGCTTGTAGATTTTCTGATGATGCCCATTCTAACTGGTGTGAGATGATACGTCATTGTAGTTTTGATTTGCATTTCTCTAATAATTAGCGATGTTGAGCATCTTTTCATGTGCCTGTTGGCCATCTGTATGTGTTCTTTGGAGAAATGTCTATTTAGGTCTTCTGCTCATTTTTTGATTGGGTTGTTTTTTTGATATTGAGCTGTATGAGCTGTTTGTATATTTTGGAAATTAAGCCCTTGTCAGTTGCATCGTTTGCAAATATTTTCTCTCATTCTGTAGGTTGTCTTTTCATTTTGTTTATGGTTTCCTTTGCTGTGCAAAAGCTTATACCTTTGACTAGGTTCCATTTGTTTATTTTTGCTTTTATTTCTTGCCTTGAGAGACTGAAGAGTTTGAGAAGGATGGGTGTTAGCTCTTCTCTGAATGTGTGATAGAATTCACCTGTGAAGCCATCTGGTCCTGGACTTTTGTTTGTTGGAAGATTTTTAATCACAGTTTCAATTTCATTACTTGTGATTGGTCTGTTCACATTTTCTATTTCTTCCTGGTTCAGTCTTGGCAGGTTATACCTTTCTAAGGATTTGTCCATTTTTTCCAGGTTGTCCATTTTATTGGCATAGAGTTGGTTGTAGTCGTCTCTTAGGATGCTTTGTATTTCTGTGGTGTCTGTTGTAACTTCTCCTTTTTCATTTCTTTTTTTTATTTTTTTTATTTTTTTTTATTTTTTATTTTTTGCTTTATAACAAATTTAATCAGTTATACATATACATATGTTCCCATATCCCCTCCCTTTTGCGTCTCCCTACCACCCTCCCTATCCCACCCCTCCAGGCGGTCACAAAGCACCGAGCTGATCTCCCTGTGCTATGCGGCTGCTTCCCACTAGCTATCTACCTTATGTTTGGTAGTGTATATATGTGCATGCCGCTCTTTCACTTTGTCACAGCTTACCCTTCCCCCTCCCCATATCCTCAAGTCCATTCTCTAGTAGATCTGTGTCTTTATTCCTGTCTTACCCCTATGTTCTTCATGACATTTTTTTTTCTTAAATTCCATATATATGTGTAAGCATACAGTATTTGTCTTTCTCTTTCTGACTTACTTCACTCTGTATGACAGACTCTAGGTCCATCCACCTCATTACAAATAGCTCAATTTCATTTCTTTTTATGGCTGAGTAATATTCCATTGTATATATGTGCCACATCTTCTTTACCCATTCATCCGATGATGGACACTTAGGTTGTTTCCATCTCCAGGCTATTGTAAATAGGGCTGCTATGAACATTTTGGTACATGTCTCTTTTTGAATTATGGTTTTCTCAGGGTATATGCCCAGTAGTGGGATTGCTGTGTCATATGGTAGTTCTATTTGTAGTTTTTTAAGGAGCCTCCATACCGTTCTCCATAGTGGCTGTACCAATTCACATTCCCACCAGCAGTGCAAGAGTGTTCCCTTTTTTCCACACCCTCTCCAGCATTTATTGTTTCTAGATTTTTTGATGATGGCCATTCTGACTGGTGTGAGATGATATCTCATTGTAGTTTTGATTTGCATTTCTCTAATGAGTAAAGATGTTGAGCATCCTTTCATGTGTTTGTTGGCAGTCTGTATATCTTCTGTGGAGAAATGTCTATTTAGGTCTTCTGCCCATTTTTGGATTGGGTTGTTTGTTTTTTTGTTATTGAGCTGCATGAGCTGCTTATAAATTTTGGAGATTAATCCTTTGTCAGTTGCTTCATTTGCAAATATTTTCTCCCATTCTGAGGGTTGTCTTTTGGTCTTGTTTATGGTTTCCTTTGCTGTGCAAAAGCTTTGAAGTTTCATTAGGTCCCATGTGTTTATTTTTGTCTTTATTTCCATTTCTCTAGGAGGTGGGTCCAAAAGGATCTTGCTGTGATTTATGTCATAGAGTGTTCTACCTATGTTTTCCTCTAAGAGTTTGATACTGTCTGGCCTTACATTTAGGTCTTTAATCCATTTTGAGCTTATGTTTGTGTATGGTGTTAGGGAGTGATCTAATCTCATACTTTTACATGTCCCTATCCAGTTTTCCCAGCACCACTTATTGAAGAGACTGTCCTTTCTCCACTGTACATTCCTGCCTCCTTTATCAAAGATAAGGTGACCATATGTCCGTGGGTTTATCTCTGGGCTTTCTATCCTGTTCCATTGATCTATCTTTCTGTTTTTGTGCCAGTACCACACTGTCTTGATTACTGTAGCTTTGTAGTATAGTCTGAAGTCAGGGAGCCTGATTCCTCCAGCTCCATTTTTCGTTCTCAAGATTGCTTTGGCTATTCGGGGTCTTTTGTGTTTCCATACAAATTGTGAATTTTTTTGTTCTAGTTCTGTGAAAAATGCCAGTGGTAGTTTGATAGGGATTGCATTGAATCTGTAGATTGCTTTGGGTAGTAGAGTCATTTTCACAATGTTGATTCTTCCAATCCAAGAACATGGTACATCTCTCCATCTATTTGTATCATCTTTAATTTCTTTCATCAGTGTCTTATAATTTTCTGCATACAGGTCTTTTGTCTCCTTAGGTAGGTTTATTCCTAGATATTTTATTCTTTTTGTTGCAATGGTAAATGGGAGTGTTTCCTTGATTTCACTTTCAGATTTTTCATCATTAGTATATAGGAATGCCAGAGATTTCTGTGCATTAATTTTGTATCCTGCAACTTTACCAAATTCATTGATTAGCTCTAGTAGTTTTCTGGTAGCATCTTTAGGATTCTCAATGTATAGTATCATGCCATCTGCAAACAGTGACAGCTTTACTTCTTCTTTTCCGATTTGGATTCCTTTTATTTCCTTTTCTTCTCTGATTGCTGTGGCTAAAACTTCCAAAACTAGGTTGAATAAGAGTGGTGAGAGTGGGCAACCTTGTCTTGTTCCTGATCTTAGTGGAAATGGTTTCAGTTTTTCACCATTGAGGACGATGCTGGCTGTGGGTTTGTCATATATGGCCTTTATTATGTTGAGGAAAGTTCCCTCTATGCCTACTTTCTGCAGGGTTTTTATCATAAATGGATGTTGAATTCTGTCGAAAGCTTTCTCTGCATCTATTGAGATGATGATATGGTTTTTCTCCTTCAATTTGTTAATATGGTGTATCATGTTGATTGATTTGCGTATATTGAAGAATCCTTGCATTCCTGGAATATACCCCACTTGATCATGGTGTATGATCCTTTTAATGTGCTGTTGGATTCTGTTTGCTAGTATTTTGTTGAGGATTTTTGCATCTATGTTCATCAGTGATATTGGCCTGTAGTTTTCTTTCTTTGTGACATCCTTGTCTGGTTTTGGTATCAAGGTGATGGTGGCCTCGTAGAATGAGTTTGGGAGTGTTCCTCTCTCTGCTATATTTTGGAAGAGTTTGAGAAGGATAGGTGTTAGCTCTTCTCTAAATGCTTGATAGAATTCGCCTGTGAAGCCATCTGGTCCTGGGCTTTTGTTTGTTGGAAGATTTTTTATCACAGTTTCAATTTCAGTGCTTGTGATTGGTCTGTTCATATGTTCTATTTCTTCCTGAGTCAGTCTTGGCAGGTTGTGGATTTCTAAGAATTTGTCCATTTCTTCCAGGTTGTCCATTTTATTGGCATAGAGTTGCTTATAGTAATCTCTCATGATCTTTTGTATTTCTGCAGTGTCTGTTGTTACTTCTCCTTTTTCATTTCTAATTCTATTGATTTGAGTCTTCTCCCTTTTTTTCTTGATGAGTCTGGCTAATGGTTTATCAATTTTGTTTATCTTCTCAAAGAACCAGCTTTTAGTTTTATTGATCTTTGCTATTGTTTCCTTCATTTCTTTTTCATTTATTTCTGATCTGATTTTTATGATTTCTTTCCTTCTGCTAACTTTGGGTTTTTTTGTTCTTCTTTCTCTAATTGCTTTAGGTGCAAGGTCAGGCTGTTTATTCGAGATGTTTCCTATTTCTTAAGGTGGGATTGTATTGCTATAAACTTCCCTCTTAGAACTGCTTTTGCTGCATCCCATAGGTTTTGGGTCGTCGTGTCTCCATTGTCATTTGTTTCTAGGTATATTTTAATTTCCTCTTTGATTTCTTTAGTGATCACTTGGTTATTAAGTAGTGTATTGTTTAGCCTCCATGTGTTTGTATTTTTTACAGCTCTTTTCCTGTAATTGATATCTAGCCTCATAGCATTGTGGTCGGAAAAGATACTTGATACAATTTCAATTTTCTTAAATTTACCAAGGCTTGATTTGTGACCCAAGATATGATCTATCCTGGAGAATGTTCCATGAGCACTTGAGAAAAATGCGTATTCTGTTGTTTTTGGATGGAATGTCCTATAAATATCAATTAAGTCCATCTTGTTTAATGTATCATTTAAAGCTTGTGTTTCCTTATTTATTTTCATTTTGGATGATCTGTCCATTGGTGAAAGTGGGGTGTTAAAGTCCCCTACTATGATTGTGTTACTGTTGATTTCTCCTTTTATGGCTGTTAGTATTTGCCTTATGTATTGAGGTGCTCCTATGTTTGGTGCATAAATATTTACAATTGTTATATCTTCTTCTTGGATCGATCCCTTGATCATTATGTAGTGTCCTTCTTTGTCTCTTCTAGTAGTCTTTATTTTCAAGTCTATTTTGTCTGATATGAGAATTGCTACTCCAGCTTTCTTTTGGTTTCCATTTGCATGGAATATCTTTTTCCATCCCCTTACTTTCAGTCTGTATGTGTCTCTAGGTCTGAAGTGGGTCTCTTGTAGACAGGATATATATGGGTCTTGTTTTTGTATCCATTCAGCCAATCTGTGTCTTTTGGTGGGAGCATTTAGTCCATTTACATTTAAGGTAATTATCGATATGTATGTTCCTATTCCCATTTTCTTAATTGTTTTGGGTTCGTTATTGTAGGTCTTTTCCTTCTGTTGTGTTTCTTGCCTAGAGAAGTTCCTTTAGCATTTGTTGTAAAGCTGGTTTGGTGGTGCTGAACTCTCAGCTTTTGCTTGTCTGTAAACGTTTTAATTTCTCCATCAAATCTGTATGAGATCCTTGCTGGGTAGAGTAATCTTGGTTGCAGGTTTTTCTCCTTCATCACTTTAATTATGTCCTGCCACTCCCTTCTGGCTTGTAGAGTTTCTGCTGAAAGATCAGCTGTTATCCTGATGGGGATTCCCTTGTGTGTTATTTGTTGTTTTTGCCTTGCTGCTTTTAATATGATTTCTTTGTGTTTAATTTTTGACAGTTTGATTAATATGTGTCTTGGTGTATTTCTCCTTGGATTTATTCTGTATGGGACTCTCTGTGCCTCCTGGACTTGATTAACTATTTCCTTTCCCATATTAGGGAAGTTTTCAACTATAATCTCTTCAAATATTTTCTCAGTCCCTTTCTTTTTCTCTTCTTCTGGAACCCCTATAATTCGAATGTTGGTGCGTTTAATGTTGTCCCAGAGGTCTCTGAGACTGTCCTCTGTTCTTTTCATTCTTTTTTCTTTATTTTGCTCTGCAGCAGTTATTTCCACTATTTTATCTTCCAGGTCACTTATCCGTTCTTCTGCCTCAGTTATTCTGCTATTGATCCCATCTAGAGTATTTTTTATTTCATTTATTGTGTTTTTAATCGATGCTTGATTCATCTGTAGTTCTTCTAGGTCCTTGTTAACTGTTTCTTGCATTTTGTCTATTTCCAAGATTTTGGATCTTGGAAATAGAATCTTGGATCATCTTTACCATCATTATTCTGAATTCTTTTTCAGGTAGACTGCCTATTACCTCTTAATTTGTTAGGTCTGGTGGGTTTTTATCTTGCTCCTTCTCCTGCTGTGTGTTTTTCTGTCTTCTCATTTTGCTTATGTTACTGTGTTTGGGGTCTCCTTTTTGCAGGCTGCCGGTTCGTAGTTCCCGTTGTTTTTGGTGTCTGTCCCCAGTGGCTAAGGTTGGTTTAGTGGGTTGTGTAGGCTTCCTGGTGGAGGGGACTAGTGCCTGTGTTCTGGTGGATGAGGCTGGATCTTGTCTTTCTGGTGGGCAGGTCCACGTCTGGTGGTGTGTTTTGGGGTGTCTGCGGACTTTTTAGGATTTTAGGCCACCTCTCTGCTAATGGGTGGCGTTGTGTTCCTGTCTTGCTAGTTGTTTGGCGTAGGGTGTCCAGCACTGTAGCTTGCTGGTCGTTGAGTGAAGCTGGGTGCTGGTGTTGAGATGGAGATCTCTGGAAGATTTTCGCCGTTTGATATTATGTGGAGC
Source organism: Hyperoodon ampullatus (assembly GCF_949752795.1). Classification (NCBI taxonomy): domain Eukaryota; kingdom Metazoa; phylum Chordata; class Mammalia; order Artiodactyla; family Ziphiidae; genus Hyperoodon; species Hyperoodon ampullatus. The sequence goes on along the minus strand of NC_136927.1, from coordinate 55,819,290 downwards.
TGGGAGGTCTCTTGTGGACCAGTGTCCTGAAGTTGGCTCTCCCACCTCAGAGGCACAGCACTGACTCCTGGCTCCTCAATTTGGGATGATTTGTTGTCTTTTCATGTATTCCACAGATGCAGGGTACATCAAGTTGATTGTGGTGCTTTAATCCGCTGCTTCTGAGGCTGCTGGGAGAGGTTTCCCTTTCTCTTCTTTGTTCTCACAGCTCCTGGGTCTCAGCTTTGGATTTGGCCCCGCCTCTGCGTGTAGGTCGCCAGAGGGCGTCTGTTCTTCGCTCAGACAGGACAGGGTTAAAGGAGCAGCCTCTTCGGGGACTCTGGCTCACTCAGGCCGGGCGGGAGGGAGGGGCACGGAGTGCGGGGCGAGCCTGCAGCGGCAGAGGTCGGCGTGACGTTGCACCAGCCCGAGGCGCGCCGTGCGTTCTCCCAGGGAAGCCGCCCCTGGATCCCGGGACCCCGGCAGTGGCGGGCTGCACAGGCTCCCGGAAGGGCGGTGTGGACAGTGACCTGCGCTCGCACACAGGCTTCTTGGCGGCGGCAGCAGCAGCCCCAGCGTCCCACGCCCGTCACTGGGCTCCGCGCTTTTAGTCGCGACTCGCGCCCGTCTGTGGAGCCCCTTTAAGCAGCGCTCTTAATCCCCTCTCCTCGCGCACCAGGAAACCAAGAGGGAAGAAAAAGTCTCTTGCCTCTTCGGCAGCTCCAGAGTTTTCCCGGACTCCCTCCCGGCTAGCTGTGGCACATTAGCCCCCTTCAGGCAGAGTTCTCGCCGCCAGCCCCAGTCCTCTCCCTGCGCTCTGACCGAAGCCCGAGCCTCAGCTTCCAGCTTCGCCCGCCCCGGCGGGCGAGCAGACAAGCCTCTCGGGCTGGTGAGTGCCGCTCGGCACCGATCCTCTGTGCGGGAATCTCTCCGCTTTGCCCTACCCAGGTATGTGGGGAGTTTCTTGCCTTTTGGGAGGTCTGGGGTCTTCTTGCCAGCATTCAGTAGGTGTTCTGTAGGAGTTGTTCCACGTGTAGCTGTATTTCTGGTGTATCCGTGGGGAGGAAGGTGATCTCCGCGTCTTACTATTCCGCCATCTTACCCGGAATTCTCCGTTCCTAACCTCATTTCTAATTTTATTGATTTGAGTCCTCTCCCTCTTTTTCTTGATGAGTTTGGCTAAAGGTTTATCAATTTTATCTGCTCAAAGAACGAGCTTTTAGTTTTATTGATCTCTCCTGTTGTTTTCTCTGTTTCTATTTCATTTATTTCTGCTTTGATCTTTATGATTTCTTTCTTTCTACTAACATTGGGTTTTGTTTGTTCTTCTTTCTCTAGTTCCTTTTGGTGTAAGGTTAGATTGTTTATTTGAGATTTTTCTTGTTTCTTGAGGTAGGCTTGTTTTGCTATAAACTTCCCTCTTAGAACTGCTTTTGCTGCATCCCATAAGTTATGGATTGTCGTGGTTTCATTGTAATTTGTCTCTAGGTATTTTTTGATTTGCTCTTTGATTTCTTCGGTGATTTCTTGGTTATTTAATAACGTATTGTTTAGCCTCCATGTGTTTGTGTTTTTTACGTTTTTTCCCCTGTAATTGATTTCTAATCTCATAGCGTTGTGGTCGGAAAAGATGCTCAATATGATTTCAATTTTCTTAAATGTACCGAGGCTTGATTTGTGACCCTAGGTGTGATCTATCCTGCAGAATGTTCTGTGTGCACTTGAGAAGAAAGTGTAAGCAGCTATTTTTGGATGGAATGTCCTATAAATATCAAATAAATTTATCTGGTCTATCATGTAATTAATTTTATTTATTTTTATTTTATTTTATTTATTTATTTTTGGCTGCATTGGGTCTTTGTTGCTGCGTGCGAGCTTTCTCTAGTTGTGGCGAGGGGGGCTACTCTTCGTTGTGGTGCGTGGGCTTCTCATTGCGGTGGCTTCTCTTATTGCAGAGCATGGGCTCTAGGCACGCGGGCTTCAGTAGTTGTGGCATGTGACTTAGTAGTTGTGGCTCTCAGGCTCTAGAGCACAGGCTCAGTATTTGTGGCACACGAGCTTAGTTGCTCCGTGGCATGTGGGATCTTCCTGGACCAGGCCTCCACCCCGTGTTCCCTGCATTGGCAGGTGGATTCTTAACCACTGCACCACCAGGGAAGCCCTATTGTGTCATTTAAAGCTTGTGTTTCCTTATTATTTTTCTGTGTGTATGACCTGTCCATTGGTGTAAGTGAGGTGTTAAAGTCCCCCACTACTACTGTGTTACTGTTGATTTCCTCTTTTATAGCTGTTAGCAGTTGCCTTATTTAGTGAGTTACTTCTATGTTGGGTGCATATATATTTATAATTGTTATATCTCCTTCTTGGATTGATCCCTTGATCATTATGTAGTGTGCTTCCTTGTCTCTTGTAACATTCTTTATTTTAAAGTCTATTTTATCTCATATGAGTATTGCTACTCTAGCTTCCTTTTGATTTCCATTTGCATGGAATATCTTCTTCCATTCCTTCACTTTCAGTCCGTATGTGTCGCTAAGGTCTGAAGTGGGTCTCTTGTAGACAGCATATAGATGGGTCTTGTTTTTGTATCCATTCAGCAATCCTGTGTCTTTTGGTTGGAGCATTTAATCCATTCACGTTAAAGGTAATTATTGATATGTATTTTCCTATGACCAATTTCCTAATTGTTTTGAGTTTGTTTTTGTAGGTCCTTTTCTTTTCTTGTGTTTCCCACTTAGAGAAGTTCCTTTAGCATTTGTTGTAGAGCTGGTTTGGTGGTGCTGATTTCTCTTAGCTTTTGCTTCTCTGTAAAGCTTTTGATTTCTCCATCGAATCTGAATGAGATCCTTGCTGGGTAGAGTAATCTTGGTTGTAGGTTCTTCCCTGTCATCACTTTAAGTATATCATGCCACTCCCTTCTGGCTTGTAGAGTTTCTGTTGAGAAATCAGGTAATTTTATGGGAGTTCCCTTGTATGTTATTTGTCGGTTTTCCCTTGCTGCTTTTAATAATTTTTTTTTGTCTTTAATTTTTGCCAGTGTGATTACCATGTGTTTTGGAGTGTTTCTCCTTGGGTTTATCCTGTATGGGACTCTCTGCGCTTCCTGGACTTGGGTGGCTGTTTCGAGTATAATCTGTTCAAATATTTTCTCTGGTCCTTTCTCTCTCTCTTCTCCTTCTGGGACCCCTATAATGCAAATGTTTTTGCGTTTAATGTTGTCCCAGAGGTCTCTTAGGCTGTCTTCATTTCTTTTCATTCTTTTTTCTTTATTCTGTTCCGCAGCAGTGAATTCCACCATTCTGTCTTCCAGGTCACTTATCTGTTCTTCTGCCTCAGTTATTCTGCTATTTATTCCTTCTAGTGTAGTTTTCATTTCAGTTATTGTATTGCTCATCTCTGTTTGGTTGTTCTTTAATTCTTCTAGGTCCTTGTTAAACATTTCTTGCATCTTCTCGATCTTTTCCTCCATTCTTTTTCCGAGGTCCTGGATCATCTTCCCTATCATTATTCTGAATTCTTTTTCTGGAAGGTTGCCTATCTGCACTTCATTTAGTGGTTTTTCTGGGGTTTTATCTTGTTCCTTCATCTGGTACACAGCCCTCTGCCTTTTCATCTTGTCTGTCTTTCTGTGAATGTGGTTTTTGTTTCACAGGCTGCAGGATTGTAGTTCTTCTTGCTTCTGCCGTCTCTGTGTTTGTTCTTTAATTCTTCTAGGTCTTTGTTAAACATTTCTTGCATTTTCTTTTTTTGTTTTTTGGGTTTTTTTTGCTGTACGCGGGCCTCTCACTGTTGTGGCCTCTCCCGTTGTGGAGCACAGGCTCCGGACGCGCAGGCTCAGTGGCCATGGCTCATGGGCCCAGCCGCTCCATGGCATGTGGGATCTTCCTGGACCGGGGCACGAACTCATGTCCCCTGCATCGGCAGGCGAACTCTCAAGCACTGCGCCACCAGGGAAGCCCTCTTGTATCTTCTTGATCTTTGCCTCCATTCTTTTCCCAAGGTCCTGGATCATCTTCACTGTCATTATTCCGAATTCTTTTTCTGGAAGGTTGCCTATTTCCACTTCATTTAGTTGTTTTTTGGGGGGATTATCTTGTTCCTTCATCTGGTACAAAGTCCTCTGCATTTTCATTTCATCTGTCTTTCTGTGAATATGGTTTTCCTTCCACAGGCTGCAGAATTGTAGTTCTTCTTGCTTCTGTTATCTGCTCTCTGGTGGATGAGGCTAACTAAGAGACTTGCGCAGGCTTCCTGATGGGAGGGACTGGTGGTGAGTAGAGCTGGGTGTTTCTCTGGTTGGCAGAGCTCAGTAAAACTTTAATCTGCTTCTCTGCTCATGGTTGTTTGGCCTGAGGTGACCCAACACTGGAGCCTACCTGGCTCTTTGGTGGGGCTACTGGGAGGGCTCACATGAAGGAGTACTTCCCAGAACTTCTGCTTCCAGTGTCCTTATCCCTGTGGTGAGCCACAGCCACCCCCTGCCTCTGCAGGAGACCCTCCAATACTAGCAGGTGGGTCTAGTTCTGTCTCCTATGGGGTCACTGCTCCTTCTCCTGGGTCCCAATGCGCACACTGCTTTGTGTGTGCCCTCCAAGAGTGGAGTCTCTGTTTACCCCAGTCCTGTCAATGTCCTGCAGTCAAATCTCGCTAGCTTTCAAAGTCTGAGTCTCTAGGAATGCCTCCTCCCATTGCTGGACCCCCAGGTTGGGTAGCCTGATGTGGGGCTCAGAACCTTCACTCCAGTGGGTGGACTTCTGTGGTATAAGTGTTCTCCAGTTTGTGAGTCACCCACCCAGCAGTTATAGGATTTGATTTTATTGTGATTGCACCCCTCCTACCATCTCATTGTGGCTTCTCCTTTGTCTTCGGATGTGGGTTATCTTTTTTGGTGTGTTCCAATGTCTTCTTGTCATTGATTGTTCAGCAGTTAGTTGTGATTCCGGTGCTCTCTCAAGAGGGAGTGATCCCATGACGTTTTTACAGAACTAGAACAGAATAATCCTAAAATTCGCATGGAACCGAACAGGACCCAGAATTGCCAAAGCAATCCTGGATAAAAAGAACAAAGTTGGAGACATAACCCTCCCAGACTTCAGACAATACTACAAAGCTACCGTAACCAAAACAGTGTGGTATTGGCACAAAACAGATATATAGATCAGTGGAACAGAATAGAGAGCCCAGAAATAAACCCACACACCTACAGTAAATCTTCAACAAAAGAGGCAAGTATATACAATGGAGAAAAGACAGTCTCTTGAAGTAGTGTTGGGAAACCTGGACAGCTACATGTAAATCAGTGAAATTAGAATACTCCCTCACACTATACACACGAATAAACTCAAAATGGCTTAAAGACTTAAATATAGGGACTTCCCTGGTGGCGCAGGTTAGGAATCTGCCTTCCAATGCAGGGGACGTGGGTTTGAGCCCTGGTCCGGGAAGATCCCACATGCTGTGGAGCACCTAAGCCCGTGAGCCACAACTGCTGAGCCTGTATGCCACAACTACTGAAGCCCGTGTGCCTAGAGCCCATGCTCCACAACAAAAGAAGCCATCACAATGAGAAGCCCGTGCACCACAACAAAGAGTAGCCCCCACTTGCCGCAACTAGAGAAAGTCTGCGCACAGCAACGAAGACCCAACGCAGCCAAGAAATAAATAAATAAATAATAATTAAAAAAATCTGTTGGGGGAAAAAAGACTTAAATATAAGATATGACATCTTAGAGCTCGTAGATGATAGCTTGCCTTTTTATGCTGTCAGGAACTTTTTCCCACATTGTTAAGGTTCATAAAGGTTCTTTTCAAACAGTATTTCAAACTTTTGTTTTTAATTATGAAAGGCATAGGTGAAAATAAAAGATAATCATTGTAAAAGCACAAAAAAGAAGTCACCGTAATCCTGCCACTCAGAGATAACCACTGTTAATATTTCTTTTTATACACACTGCACATTCTTGCACTATGTGTACTATTGTAACTCACTTTTAACAGAAGAATATGCCCTAAATATAGTTCAGGTCTTTAAACATTTTGACCCGCTATCATTTTTAGTGGTTTTGTGTCATTTTGTTGAGGCTGTGCCTTAACTTATTGAACCAATCAGGCATTTAAGTTGTTTAAAGTTTTTTGCTGTTTTAAGCAAGGTGTAGGAAATACCCTCGATTTAACACACACGCACACACGCACAACTTTCTGCACATGCATATCCTTAGATAAGTTCTATGTTTAGAACTACCAACTCAAAAAGGATGTACATTATTTAAGCTTTTGTTACAAATAATATATTTTCTTCTGCAGTAATTTGTAGTCACCATAACTGCATGAGAGTATTTGACCTTGTGGTCTCTCCCCAGAAAGGAATACTGAGTATTCACTAGTTTCTTGATTTTGGGAGAGGCATTTTGGCCTAGTGGTTACAAGCACAAATCCTCAAGTTGGACTGCTTGGTTTATAACTTGACTTTACCACTAATGTGCTTAAGTTTTCTCATCTGAACAATAGGGCTTAGAGTGGGGTTGTTCTGAGGCATTATGCCTTTCTTGTATGAACTGTACCTTCGAGTAACCAAATAGTTGATTAGAAGTTTCTCTTTATAGAATAATTGGAAAAGGAGTGATAGAATATTAATATTTCCACACCCTATTGTGTTAATTGAAATGAGGCAATAACCATCAATGCTACTACTATCACAGACAACCAGTTATTGTGTATTTCCTGATGGAAGTATACGTACAATACTACTGATGGAGGAATCTTGTCAAAAAAATCATACCCCAAACTCTTCAAGACTCTAGTTCTAACTGCTAGTTTACAGGAAATTCAAGGAACAATGAGAAACAGCACTGGACAAATGACCTGGTAGCTGTAGAAAATAAATGGCAAGGAGACCCACCTCCCCCACTTAAAAAAAAAAAAAAAAAAAGAAGGGGGAAGCAATAGATATAGATATATGGAGGGTAGAACCTACAAATTAGAAGACAAGACAGATTAATGATTTCTGGACCTTATTTGGATCCTGATTCAATCAAACTGCTATAAAGAGAAAAAATGAAATTGTTGGGTAAACTCAAATATTGGATATTTAATATAAAGGAATTGTTAACTTTTCAGATGTGATATAATGGTATAGTGATGTTAAGTCCCTATGAAAAAGCACTAACTATAAAGGAAACAATTGACAATTCGAGCTACATTAAAATTAAGAAATTCTATTTACTGTGCTATTAAGAGAGTGAAAAGGAAGGCCACAGACAATGAGAAGATATTTATAAAAAATATATCTGACACAGGACTCATATCCAGAATCTATAAATAATTCCTACAAAATGAATTTAAAAAAGGAAACTCAGTAGAAAAATGGGTACTTCAAATGGTCATTAAATATATCCGATGTCATTAGTCATCAGGAAAATCAAAGCAAAACTTACAATAAGATACCACTACACAGCCACCAGAATGGCTAAAATTAAAAAGACTGAAAATACTAAGATTTGACAAGTGTGTGGGGCAAATGGAACTTTTATATACTGTTTGTGGGAGTATAAATTGGTACAGTCACTCTGGAAAATTGGCAATATTTTCTTTACTTTCTTTTTTTTAAAACTACTTTTTAAAATTAATTAAGTTTTGGCTGCATTGGGTCTTCGTTGCTGTGTGCGGCCTTTCTCTAGTTGTGGTGAGTGGGGGCTACTCTTCATTGCGGTGCATGGACTTCTCATCTCGGTGGCTTCTCTTGCTGCAGAGCACAGGCTCTAGGCACGCAGGCTTCAGTAGTTGTGGCGCACGGGCTTAGTTGCTACACGGCATGTGGGATCTTCCCAGACCAGGGCTGAAACCTGTGTCCCCTGCATTGGCAGGCGAATTCTTTTTTTTTTTTTTTTTTTTTTTAGGCTCCAGACGTGCAGGCCCAGCGGCCATGGCCCACGGGCCCAGCCGCTCCGTGGCACGTGGGACCCTCCCGGACCGGGGCACGAACCCGTGTCCCCTGCATCGGCAGGCGGACTCTCAACCACTGCGCCACCAGGGAAGCCCGGCAGGCAAATTCTTAACCACTGCGCCACCAGGGAAGTCCCAGCAATATTTTCTAAAGCTAAATACATAGAAACCTTACAATCTGGTAGTTCATCTCCTAGGTGATTACCCAATAGAAATCTGTACATATGTTCACTAAAAGACAAATTCTAGAAGATTAAAAGCAGTGTTCTTTGTAGTAACCCCAAACTGCAAACAACCCAAATTGTGAATATGCTGCTATAAACATGGGTCTGCAAATATCTGTTGGAGTCTCTGCTTTCAATTCTTGGGCAATATAACCTGAAGTGGAATTGCTGGGTCATAAGTACTTCAATGTTTAATTTTTTGAGGAACTGCCATATTTTTGTATTCTTGTATTTTAGAAACCTCAGTTTTAATTTCTAATATTGGCAAGTATTGATAGATATAAACTACATAAACAGCTATAGAATTTATCAATAATTAAGAGTGTGAAGAAGTCCTAAGATGAAAAAAATTCAAGAACTGTTGCTTTAATGAACTGTATTACTCACCTAGGAAGGGAAGGGTTGAAACAGTCATTGTTGATGGGTGTGGATGAGTTGGGCAACGAATAGGGAGACACACTTGAGGGAAAAAGAGATGCCCTTTTGCCCTCAAGTGTCTCAGTTTGGAGGATACGTTATAGGTCACCCTAATGATGGTTCACATGAGGTGAATTGTCAGACTCGGCAATCAAGTTATCTTTGTTTTGGTGCTGCTGTAGATCTTCCTGAGCTGGCAGGCTTTCATCTTCCTATGGACCATGGTGGACCATGCTTTAGGATGGAAAAACTGCAGAATAAAGCTTTGTTATACTCTTGGTGGTTACATTAAATTTTTCTTTGTATGGTGCTATATATGTCAGGACCTTTTTTCAAAATGAAGCTTCTCAGGAATTCCCTGGCAGTCCAGTGGTTAGGACTTCGCGTTCTCACTGCTGAGGGCCGAGGTTCAATCCCTGGTCAGGGAACTAAGATCCCCCAAGCTGTGCAGCATGGCCAGAAAAAGTAAAATAAAAGGAAGCTTCTCATTGGATCTTCACAAGGCATGTGTTGCCAATATGACTCTCAAAATATCAGTACCTTTGGAGATCACACATCTCTTTTGAAATTTAATATACTATTCAAAATGTGTAATGATTCTGATGTTCTCCCAGTGTTGTTTGAAATGTAACTAAAAAATTTCCCCAACGCATTCTTCGGGACGTTAATACACTTTTTTTCCCCTCTGTAAACACTGACTGAAAACATCATGTTGAGGATCATGTGCAGTCTATGAAGTGTATATTAATCCATGTATGTCTTCCCAGGAAAACATTAGCTGGGGAGGGTTTGTAGGGTGTGCTTGCTTGATCCAGTCTTCTCTTCTGGCTTGCAGAACTCAATCATTTCCTCCCCAAGCAGGCAGCGCAAAGCTCTGTTAAGTCACTAGTCATTGTGTGTGGCTCATAGTTCGCGTGCAGTTTGATAGCCAGTAGTCTCCTCATTGGGTCTGGCGACTATACATGAAAGGGTTATTATCTATCTGTCATCTCTTGCCCCTTCAAGTACAGTTGTGGAAGAGGGACAGGATGAAGGTGGGCAGGACAACCCCATTCAGACATGGAGAGAATGGGAGAGACACACAGCAGTCTTGGCTCACCTGTGTCCTGAATGGGAATTGGCCTGACCTCTGTGTGCTTAGATGGGGTCTGTTGCCTGATAGGCTTCATTTTAGGTTGAGTGGGTGGGGAGCAGAGCTCCCTAAATCTCATCCACCATCTTATATGTCAGACCTCAGTCCAGAGCTCCTCCAGGGTTTTAGAGGGCAGAGGGCTCCTACTTTGCCTGGAGCCTTTCTTCTGTATAATCTCTTAGCTGCATTTTTTTTTTCTGTTTTATTCCATCCATCTTAGCTCTTCAGTCTACTTTGTCATCCAGAAATTTGTTGAAATCTCATCCACTGATGATCTCTGTCCCCTAATATTCCATCTAAGGCCATGGTTTTATTACGTACTGTACCCATTGACATTGATTTCAGTGGGATATTGAGGTCAAAGGGCATGGGCTCTGTCTGCCCTCTTCAACAGGGAGTTTTGAGTTTTGAGAGTCCAAGTTCATCTTACAACATTAGAAGCAGGTAGTTGCAACACTGTTTTTGTTGTTGTTTTATGTGTGTGGAGAAAATAAAATTGGTTCCCCTTGATTGGTGAACACTGAATTCTGGGCTTCTGCTTCTGACAAGCAAGAACGGCAAAGAGCTGATGACTGACCCTGGGAAGTGCCTGCGTTTGGTTGGAGTTGTCTGATGGAGGAGAGGAGACAGGGTAGGAGACAGGGTAGGAGGCCAATGAAGGAGAGTGTGGTGTGCTACCGAAGTCTGAGAGAACAAGTGCCATGGAGATGTCAAGTAGAATAAGGAGTAAATGTGGTTTATCCTCTGCCTCTATATTTTCTCTCAGTGACCCAAAAATCATTTTATGGAAGATGGTATCTCACAAGGTGATGGGACCTAAGTTTTTTGAACAGTAAATCTTTATACATACATTTGCCGTTTTATGGATTTTGCTAAGCTCTTTTTTATGATATTTTTTAGTCTCTAGTTTTTCGAAATGACTAGCACTGTGTGTTTATAACCTATTTCTTTAAACATTCTAGCAAAATCTCAGGCTTCTTGCCCTGTTTAACTCCAAGTGACTGAAAACCAAAAATGATAGAGGATTAAACAAGATGGAAGTGTATTTCTCTCACAAAAAAAAAGAAGTCTAGAGGTCAGCATTCCAGCAGCTTCATAGTGTCAAAGATTCAGGTTTCTTCTTTTGCTGTTCCACCACCCTGAGTATGTGACTTTTGCCTCTAGTACAGTATGGCTGCTGCAGTTCTAACCATCACATCCATGTTTCAGAAAGCAGGAAGAAGGGCAGGAGAAGAGGCCTGCTCCTTTCCTGTAAGGATATTTCCTAGAAAATGCACTCACTGTTTCTGCTTACAGCTTATTGGCCACACTCTGTCACTTGTCCTTGCCTGGTTGCAAGGGAAACTGGGAAATGGTCATATACTTGGCTAAGCATTGGGGTTCTATTACAATGGGAAAAAAGGGAGAATGGATGTTGGGGCAACCAGTGACCTCTGAGCACTTCCAAAGGCCTGAAGATGCCTATCAAAAATTGGCAGCAGATCTGCTAAGCAAAGAAAAAGAAAAGCTGGGGGAAAATGAGGGCAGAGAGTAGAGGAGAACAGTGGTGGCTGAGGGTCTCCTCCAGTGGTGGCCGGCAGCTGATTCATGGGAAGTGAGGAAACAAGAAAAGGGGGACTGTTTTGCAGGTTTGGGGATAGGAAGGAAGGGGCTGAGGGTCAAGCGCAGGCAGCTGCCTGCTCCTCAGTGGGAGAACCCTCGAGGCATAGGCATCTTTTGGATGGTGTAGTACATAAATGTTTGGTAAACAAAGGAGTAATATGTAGAAAAGTCACTGCATACTGGTATCTCCCAAGATGGATGTCCAGCACCACTTTTCTAAAACTAGAGGAAGAACCAGGCCCTCGGTTTCCTGTCTATCATCATCTAATTTGTATGTTTTGATCTCTCTGTAGGATGGAGCAGTAATTGTTGTTTAAAATGATGATCTTGAATTCTTACAAAATTGTGTGGGAATAGCCAGAAATGGTGTGGCTTTAACAAGATGCCTTTGGATAAAAGTTATCATTGCGCATGCACCCGCTTCCCGCTATTGCAGCAGAAATGTATGTTTCCTGTGTGTTGGAGCAGTAACTTGCTGGAGGTGGCAGGGCTGGCATTGAAACCTGAAAGAGCCTAATGAGGATGTGCAATGCAGCAGTTATCTTTGGAGAAACAAATCAGTTATTAATAAATGCAGTCTTCAAAATAAGAGGTCCTTGGTGGAAAAATAACTAAAGGATAAGATTGAGAAATAGTCTCATTATGTTACATGTGGAGACTGGCTGGCTGGAGTTCTCATTGCCTCTGGCCATTTTTTTTGCCATGGGTTTAACTCCAAAGATATAAATCTTCTCTGTTCCCTTCCGTTGTGGTTTATAGTGTCTCATCCTGCACTGAGTGTGAAGGTGTTTGTAGAAGCCCCTTCATTGCTGATCTTTGGCTACTTTGAATAGAATCTCCCACTAGGTTCCTGTCTGTGCTATGTTTGGGCTGATGTCTTTCCCCTCCTGTAGTTTTGGGAGACCAAGGGCCACACGAGCTTTGTTTTCTTACAGGGATGTCAGCCAAACACCCAGTCTTCTCTTGAACAGTTACCATTTCTATCTCCTGTCTGTTCCACAGAATTCTCTGTACAGACACTTTTCACTTCGCACATAGTGGTCTATCGAAAAGGTGCCCCTGGGGAGTAGTTTTTTTGAAAACTTCTGACAAAGAAACCATTTCTTCTGTAGATATAGCCTCTCCTAGGGACTTTCCATCAGACAAGTGACATCTCATCATTCTGTAGGGTCCTGCTGAGTCCTGGGAGATTTGGTTAAACATCTTGTTTCCTAGATCTCAGGGAAGAGTTATTCTGATTATTCAGTTTGGTGTTCTAACGTGACTCTTACATTTCTCATTGGTCTTAAGATATCCAAAACACTAGAATGAACCATCATTTGAAATTGAAGAAACAAAGACTTTTAGTGCCCTGGGGATCAAAAAGGGGATAGAATGGTTTGAGATTGGATGGTTTGGGATTTTTCAGGGTCCTTCCTTTTCAGGGAAACTGGCTCTGGATTTCCAGACTTTGTTGTCCACTAATCTCTCTTGGCTTTGATGAGTTCAGCACAGGTAATGTGGTTGTGGAGGCTGATCTTAGGGCTGGTTTTTCTGGTTGCTTCGAAGAATCTCATATTGCCTCATGTGTTCATCTGTGTGTGACTCCAGGGCTCACTCACTCATCATTCTGAGGTGTTTAACACCGCCTGGGCAGGGGGAGAGGAAAGGGCTTGGTGCAGGGGTGGTGACATTTGAGTTGCAGGAGCAGGAATCTGCTGGGAAGGATGGACAGAGAATGAGTCAAGGGTCCCAAAGTACAATGGGGAAGCCTTGAGTGCCCTGCCACAGAGTTTAGGGGAAGCCAGTAAAGGTGTCAGCACAGAGGAGTGAGAGGCTTAGATATATCCATTTTGTACTTTTTAAATTATGGGAGCAATACTTGTTTTGTGGAAAATGTGGAGGTGACAGGAAAGTATAAATGAATGTAAACCACGTTAATTTCACTACCCAGAATATAACTGCTGTTAACATTTTCATCATGTCCTGCTCATCTTTTTCCTGTGGTTTTAAAATGCTGCTTGACATTCCTGCCTATCTTTGTTGAGTAGATCATGGCAGAATCTTCTATTGTTGGACATATAGCTTGTTTCTTCCTATAAATAATGCTGTGATGAACACCCTCATAAATTGTGTTTCTCTAGACATTCACTTAGGGTAGTGTCTCAGTATGGAATGACTAGATCAGAGGAGATGTGAACCATTTAAAGGCTCTTTGTACCTATTTCCACATTGCCTTTCAGAGAGGTGGTCCTAATTTACATTTCCATGAGAACTGCATGAGTGCCTTTTTTTTTTTTGCGGTACGCGGGCCTCTCACTGCTGTGGCCTCTCCCGTTGCGGAGCACAGGCTCCCGACGCGCAGGCTCAGTGACCATGGCTCACGGGCCCAGCCGCTCCGCGGCATGTGGGATCTTCCCGGACCGGGGCACGAACCCGTGTCCCTTGCATCGGCAGGTGGACTCTCAACCACTGCGCCACCAGGGAAGCCCAGTGCACTAGTTTTTGCCCGCCCTGGTCCACAGTGAATATTCTTTTCATCTATTCTTTCAGTCTGATGTGAGGAAAATGGTTTCTTGTGGCCATTTTTTTAACATCATTTACAAATATTTGTAAATATTTATTTGTATTTGGCAAATTGTCTTTCTCTTTTGCTTAATTTTCTATTGGTATGTTCAGGTTTTTCTTGCTAATTATAAGTTTTGTTTTTTTTTTAGTAAAGAAGTTGAAAGATCCAAACTGGTATTGTTCTTAAAGGATTTTTGGAAATGATTATCCATTTTTCACAGACATGCCACTGTGACAGCCTGGCAGGAATTTGGGCAGTGGGATGCTCAGTAGGCCTGTGATATTATTACAAGGCCTGACCATGCAGTGACCAGCCGGCCATTTGTACACATGTCTAGAAGTGGGCTTGCTGGATTATCAGAAGCTTTGGCTCCTATTTTATAGGGATGAGCAAAAAGGCTTGAAATTCAAGCTAGAATCTGAACCCAGGTGGGCTGAATCTGAGTTCCATGCTCTTTGCCTTAGCCTTCTGCCTCCTTGGCCTCCTCGTTTCCTCAGTCATTTTTCTTCCATGGTGTGACCAGAGAGTCCCTAACACAGGAGGACCTATGAATGTCTCAGGGTTAGCCAACAGGGCTGTTGGGAGGGCAGTGGGGAAGCCTTTACCTCACTCTGCACCAGTCTGTGAGAAAGGAGCTGGTGACAGTGGCCACTGAGTTCCTTGGGGGCCTGCAAACTGGAAGCCCGGACATCTCAGCCAGCGCAGGCCCTGCAGGCTGCAAGCAGGCTGGAAGCTACACTGGTATGAGGCCTGTGTGACATGGATCCCTTGTCCCCTGAGGCCCGGCTCAGCCCCAGCCTCCTCTGTGGAGCCCTCTTGACTCCTGCACCCCATTTCTTCATCCTCCTCCCTTCTCCATGCTTCTGTGGAAATTGACTGTTCAAATCCTGGTTAAGTGCTATCTCCTCAGCAGATGAAGCCCCTGGAGTTGGGCTCCTTGTCTTGAATTTCTGTAGTTCCCATGAGCTGCAGTAAAGGCAGGTTGATCCGTCGTGGGGGTTCCTGGTAGGCTGGCAAAACTGGGGTAACAAAGCAAGCAGAGCCCAAAGGCACAGCTTTCCTTTATGACTACTTGGTCATAAACTCCCAGTTGCTGTCAGACTTGGCTGTTCCTGGACATAAAGTGGTCGGGAGGTTGAGTGGTGTTAAGTCAGCTGTGAAGATTAGCAACTGGCTGGGTGGTCTGAACCAGGCCTCTGGTTTCAGGAGGAATTTGTTGAGCTTAGTGACTAGAGTAGTGGAGCAAAAAGAAAACATTGGCAGGTCAGTGTTTATTTTTAGTATTGAAGTACCATGCTGCATTAATACATGATGTGCTTAGTATCAATCCCAACATTTGTTGAAAAGTGTTTAGAATTTATGAAAATAAAAAGACAGTAAAACTAAATGGTTCAGATGCACAAAATTTGGACATGCTACAGAATATCAGGTAAAAATTTAAATGCATAAAAAGACTAAACTAACAATTACTGTTGTCGGGGAGGAGGAAATTTCCCCCTCACCCCTCTTAAGTTCTGTGGCTGGACTAGTAATAAAATTGACACAAGACAGATTAACAGGAGAAAAAGAAATTTTAATTCATGCTCATGGAGGTCCCATAGGAATGGGGCCTAAGAAGTGGCCACAGCAGGCAGCTTTTATCCTTTTTAGACAGTTTGTGAAGAATTGACAGGATGAAGAAGCTTAGGTTTTCGGTGCCCAATTAATTAGTGAAGAATGTAAACAGCGTTTGGGCTTGGGGTAGTAAATTAAAGACGTTAACAAGGTTTGTTTATATAGGCTTCTTGGCTGAATTCCCTATTACTTGGCTATAAGGGTGTCCTCCTAAAGCTCCAGATGCAGGGAGTGCACCTTACACATGAGAGATTTATTTCCTGCTTTCAGGGGACAACAAGGAGGGTCGGAGTGTCCTTCTTGCATTGGCTGTTTCTTAAATAACTAATTCAAAATAATCAATATACCATTGTGGCATATTTTGGGGTGGCCTGCCCTGAGTCTCAATGATGGCATGCAGGTGTGACAAGCAACTTGGGCTGCATGAACACAGCTTCCACTCTCACCGTGCAGCAGAGCACTGTGGTGACTTGGATTTCCCTCCCTGCCTGTGGAAGCCTGTGGGTAGATTTCTTCCTGCCCTGTGTCTTTCTCAGGTTCACCTACCTGTAAGGCCTAAGTACTGAGCTGTCCTCAAGCCTTTCTGGTCAAGAGATTGTTGCTCCCAGCCAGGACCTCTCAGAGTAAATGCTCTGAGAACAGCTGGGGCTGATATCCACAGTCTATGCCCAAAAGTCCTTGACTGGGCACTGAGCCTGAGCACTCTCTCAGGCTGTGAACGGTTCACTGGCTCTGTCCATTCTTAGCTCAGGCCTAGTTCTCAGAGCCTTGGATAGAGGCTCTACCCCTGATAGAGTTCTCTGGGAGAGAGGCAGCTTGGAAATGCTCTCAAGGCAAGTATGTCAATAGCCTGATAGTGAGGGAGGATAAACTCTAGGATTCAAACCTGAGCACTAAAGCACAGGGTCTATATTATTGGGGAAGACAGCCTCTTCATTCATTAGCTCCTGAGATCTGCACAGGTGGAAGAGCAATGGGAATTCAAGGTGTTACAAACAAGACAGTAGGCCCAAAATGGAGTCACTTATGCTAAACTCCACATCACCAAACGAGACCTAGTTACTGTTTTGGATCTCCCAGAAATGGAATCTTAGACCAGTCACTCAGGAGTTACCTCATCAGCACTATTTAGTGTAATCTCCTGATAGACCCCTGCCATTCCCTGAAGGAAAGTAGTATTGCAATAACCAATCTACCTTTTTTTTTTTGGCCTCACTGCGCACAGCATTCGGGGTCTTATTTCCCTGACCAGGGATTGAACCCCTCCCCCTGCAGTGGAAGCGCAGAGTCCTAACCACTGGACTGCCAGAGAATTCCCCCAATCTACTTTTTTGCTAGTATAGTTTCCTTGTTCCCACTCCCTTCTTCCTCTAAAAGCCTTTCATTTTGTGCAGCTCCTGGGAGCTTATTTTTTTCTGCTGGGTTGGATGCTGCCTGATCATGATTGAATACAACCAAAAAGATCTTTAAAATATACTTTGTTGAATTTTATTTTTTAACAAAGGAAACGTAGAATAATAGGTTAAACATCCTTGTTGCAGAGGTGCATAATCATTTTTGGGTAGAAGATTTGCTTTTAAATAGCTTTAAAAGAAAACCATTTTTTATTGATGAAGCAGGTACGTTTTGGTTACCTAGAAATTTCACTATGGATTAGCAGGTTTTTCCTTAATACTAGATAACAGAGATGTTAGAGTTTATTCTGTTCATCAAACCTTCAACCCTCAGCTGAGATGGAGTTGGGTAGAGGTGACAGCCTGCCTGTTCAGTGTGAAGAATGAGTGGCCGCCAGTCACTGTTGCCTATGTTATTAAGGTGACGAGCAATTTCTTTTTTGGTTGATGCATCTGTCTGTCTGTGCTTGGAGCAGAAACTAGCTTGGTGGAGAGCTCAGCTTCTGGAAGCCCAAGCTGCAGGAGGCAGGTATTTCTTTTTTGCACGAATGCATGGAGGGGAAGGCAGTCAGCAGCTGCTTGAGATTGTCTTCTCAGTTCTGCTACCCACCTCTGTTCTCCTGTTTAATGGCTCATCCTTATGACATTCTTAAGACTTTCACATTCCTTCCACATAGAACCTGCAGACATGAGATGGGGACATTTTGTGCAAAGTGGTTGGCTATTGTGGTGTGATATTTATGCCTGCCATTTTAACCTACAGTCTCAGAAGTGGATAACTTCTTAGTCATTCCTTAAGCTGTCTTCTTTCTTCCCTTCCTCCCTTTGTACAGAGACATTTATTGAGGACCTTCTATGTACCAGGCAGTGTCGTAGGCCATGGGGATATAGCAGTAAATAAAAGTCTCTTCCACATGGAGCTTATATTCTAGTGGAGGAGACAGAAAAATGTGTAATAATTTCAGGTAGTAATGGTCTTACAAAGAAGAATAAAGCAGGTGTTTCTTAATATGAAGGTAGCATTTCAAAGTGTGAGCATTGGAAGGGACCTTCCAGCATTCAGTCCAGTTGGCTTAAAGGACAGATGTGTTCTGATTCTGCCTGGAGTATTTCCCATTATTCAAGGGAAATGAGTGTACCTATACGTTCTTGCAGCATTGAACCATTTTGGGCTTAAAAGGTTTCACTCTGCCAACTTATTCTTTATTCCTGACAACACATTAGTTTCTGTCCAGAAATACAGCTCATTATCACCTGGGTTTTATGGGTGTCCCTCCCCAAATAATTTTAATTTTTGGGAAGGGCTGAAGATTTAGTCCTTTTAGTCATTATTTGTAATTGTGTAACTGTAGCTCTAAAGTTGTCTTTCCTACCCAAATGGTGGCAGCCATTATTCTAGGTTTTGTAGATAAAGGTTGATGAATTTGATTAAAATTCAGTGAGTTTAAAAAAACACTCATTGAGCTTTTACCAACTTCTAGGCAAGGAGCACTCAAGGTAGAAAAAGATGAATAGGGCAGTCCTTACTTTTGAGGAGCTTGAAATCTAAATTAGATTATGTTAAGATTATGCCCTCTGAACATGACTACAAAGTGCAAAAATTAGTGGGAGGAAGGACACATAATATGCTGTGGGAACTTTATTGGAAGAGGAAACTGGTGAGCAGGGTGGGGTATTAGTTTCCTGGAGCTGTTCTAACAAATTGCCACAAACCCAGTGGCTTAAAACAACAGGAAATTATTCTCTCACAATTTTTGGAGGCTGGAAGCCTGAAATTAAAGTGTTGGCAGGACCATACTCCTTTCAGAGGCTCTAGGGGCGAATCCATGCCAGGCCCCGTTCCAGCTTCTGGTGACATCTTGGCATCCCTTGGCTTGTGGCCACATCTCTCTCTCTCTCTCTCTCTCTCTCTTTCTGGTCTTTCTTCACGTTGTCTTCTCCTTTGTTTCTGCATCAGATCTCCCTCTGCCTCTCTCTTTTAAGGATACATATGATTCCATTTAGGGCCCAACTGGATAATCAGGATAAACACCTCTGTTCAAGATCCTTAACTTAATTAACACACCTTTTGCCATATAAGGTAATATTTACTCTTTTGCCCATGTAATGTAATATTCACAGATTTCTAGGAAGTCAGTTTATTTTGGGGAGGGTTTTTTTTTTTTCTCCTGTTTACTGTAGGTGGAAATCAGGGAAGATGTTCTTTGAGGAGTCTTAGTGCTCCTAAGATGGGACCTGAAGGATGAGCAAGGAGGAAAAAAGGCTGGGAACAAAGCTGGAGAAGAGAGCAGGGTGGGAGGTTATCAGGGCCAATGAGTAGCTGTGCTTGGTTGGAGCATGTGGTTCATGCTGGGTGTAGTGGACGGATCTTGGAGGACCTGAGGTGAGAGACCATTTGTCATTAATTCACTAGGCAAAAATGAGTGGAGGAGGGGTGTAACCAGAGCTGTGCTTTATGAAGATTAATTTGGGAGTGTGTGGGGAATAAGTTAGAGAAGGGAGGAATTAGTGGAGAAATCAATTGGGAGGCCAGTGTAGTAGAGAAGGGTTGACATGCAAACTTTAGCAAGCATACTAGGGGTGAGAGTGGGAATAAAGAGAAACCCCGGAGTGTTAGGATCACACAGTTTGAGGACAGATGAGGTGTAGGGAGGGGGATTTGGAGGTGGTGATGAGGTCACTGTTCCCTATGGAGCACATCTCAGGTAGATTAGGTTCTGATAGAAACAGGAGGAAGAGCTAGTGTGGGTGGTAAAGGAGGTGGTTCGTTTTGGACCTGTTGAGTTTTGAGGTGCTGGTTGGACATAGAGGTGTCTTGTTGACGGGTTGAAATGTAGTGCTGTAGCTTGGGAGAGAGGATATATCTAGTGTTACGGAAGGTAGGTCCATAGAAGAGAGACTGATGGTACTAAGGGTGCAGTACACTGCACTACAGAAACACAAGCTTGGGGAACACTGGCATTTAGGAAGTGTGGGGAAGAAGAACAGAAGTGTGAGGAGAGGAAGAAAATAAGACTGTTTCAGTTATAAATGCAAGAAGCTTCTCAAACTTGATTAAAAGGGGAAAAGGGCTCTATTAGCTCATGTAATTTAAAGACCAAGGAGGCTCTAGCTTCAGGCCTAGTTTAATCTAGTGCCTCAATGTCATCAAGCCCCGGTCTCCCTCCATCTCTTGGCTCTCCTTCACGTTGGCTTCATTTCTAGGTTTCACATGGTTACAGGATTTTCCAGCAGGTGGAAGATCCCATTGACAAGGTTATGCCTTCTTCGGGGCTCCAGAAGAAGTACAAGGAATTGCTATGATTGGGTCATGTGTTTACCTCTGACCCAGTGGTTGTGGTCTAGGGAGCATAGTGCTCTAATTAGTTATAAATTACCTGCTTACACTGGGTGGGGGTGGAGAGAGGATTACCCCAACACAAAGTTAAAGAACTGTTATCACAAAAGGGAGAACCAAAGCTGCGTATTAAAACATTACATGCGCAGTATACCAGGATTGATCCAAGCCCAGCAGTATCACCAAAGATCCAGTCCGAGAGGCAATAGATAGATAACTGATGCATATGTCAACTGTTTTCAAGCTTTATGTAGTTAAAACACCATATAGACATAATTTTGCATTCTGCCTTTTTCGTGTTGCTGCATGGTGTTTATAGTTGTATTGTTAATAGCTGCACAGAAAGTTGGTTTACCATAATTTACCTAGTAATTTTCCTTGGTTAGGGACATAAAACCTGTTTCTGCTTTTTTATCAATGCAGTGATGCCATGTTCATTTCTCAGTGGTCCCCAGGCTCAGCCTCTTTGGTTTCTTCATCTATTTCTATTACAGTCTTGTTCCTTTTGTATCTCCTTACTGTTTTAACCTCTGTACTGGACATATTTGCCCCTAGGTAAGGTCTGACCAACGCTAAGTAGAGCAGGACCATACCTGTGTTAATACAACCTAAGGTTTGTTTTTTTTTTTAATTCAACTGAGTAAAATTTGAAGATATTATTGGCTTTATTCAATGATCATGAATCAGGCAGCATCCAGTGTAGCAAACAGAAATGAGCTCCCAGAGCAGTACAGAATGAAAGACTTTTATAGGTAGGAGAGAGTGGGAACAAGGGACTTAACACTAGGCAAAAAAGTAGATTAGTTACTGCAAAGTTACTTTTCTTTAGGAGATGGCAGGGATCTATCAGGCACATTACCCAAAATAGTGCCGATTAGGTAACTCCTGACTGACTGGTTTAAGATTCCATTTCTAGGAGAGCCAAAGCTGTAGATTAAGTCTCGGTTTGGTGATGGGAACTTAACATAAGTGACTCCATTTTGGGCCTGTTGTCTTGTTTTGAACCTATTGGATCAGTTTTTTTTTTTTCTTTTTCTTTTTTTTTTGCGGTACGTGGGCCTCTCACTGCTGTGGCCTCTCCTGTTGGGAGCACAAGCTCTGGACGCGCAGGCTCAGCGGCCATGGCCCACGGGCCCAGCCGCTCCGCGGCATGTGGGATCCTCCTGGACTAGGGGATGAACCCGTGTCCCCTGCATTGGCAGGCGGACTCTCAACCACTGCGCCACCAGGGAAGCCCTTTGTTTGTTTTTGTTATTCAAACTAATTGCAAACCAAAGTCCTTAAGTCTTCGGGTGTATATGTTACTGTTAAGCTATATCTCCCTCAATTCGTGCTTCTGAACTGGTGGTTGAAGTCTTCTGTTAATTGCTGTCTAATTTTATATTTGTATAATTGGCCCGTCTTTCTAGCACATTGATATTTTTAAGTGTTTGTTTATCTTTCTGAGCTTTGTGTCGCCTGCATGCTTTATCAGTCTGCCATCAGTGGTTTCACCTAAGTCATTGATGACAGAGGTGACTAGGAAGCAAAACAGGACTTGGGTGTGCAGTGTGATTACAGCTATTATCCCCCCAAAAACATGTATACGTAGAAAAAGACTAGCATGAAATACATCAGAACGTTAATTATTTTGGATAATTTGGAGGTTCTAAAGATGCATATCCCAGTTATCTTTAAGGAATATGTATTACTTTAAGAAAAATCTTTATCAAGACCAGATAAGGGTTGAAGTGGTATGCATTCCCTAGTGCCTTCCAATTTATTGATAATAAATTTCAGGCACTGGTAAGTGCTATAAAGAAAAGAAAGCATTCTAAGGAGATAGTGAATGATGGAGGTGGAGTTGAGCCATTTTTTTTGTAAGTAGGATGGTCAGAAAAGCCCTCTTTGAGGAGGGACTATCTGAATGGAGACTGAGTGAGGTTGCTGATTGAGCAGTGAGAACATTCCAGAGTCAGGGTGAAGGCTCTGAGTCAGGAGTTAGCTCAGTGTATTGAGAGACAGCAGAAAGGCTACTGTGGCTGTGGGTCCATCCTCCCTGGCGATCACTGGTGCAGGGAAGGGCTCGGAGAGGTAGGTTGGGATCTGGTAAGTTAAGCTAAGGTAGTGAGAGGTCATTAAAGGGGTTTTAAATGGAGGAGACGCATGCACTGGTAGGTATTTTAGGACGATCATTGGCTATTTGTGAGGAGAGTGGAGGGTGGAAGGAGCAATTAGGAGACTGTTGCAGGTGAGAAATAATGGGGGCTGGGATGAGCCTAGTGACCGAGGAGATAGAAAGGATATGTTCAATATATATTTTGGCTGTAGAATCAACAGAACTTGAATTGTTTTTCAGATGCAGATAATAGATCATGCAGATCATGCAATTCATTGGCTTAAGCCATTCTTGGTCCTCACTCCACTGTGGCTTTCAGGTGTTGGCATCATCTGAAGACTCCCATGAAGATACAGGCTAGTGCCGGTAGCACCTGGGGCTCTGCCTCTCCACCTGTTCCCCTTTTCCTCAGGCTGGTGGGGGAAAGAGAGCTCAAGTGTCTCTCCCCACAGTCATCTAACTGATTCTAGAGTTCTAATTTGATTATACTACCTTAGGCCAAGTGCCTACTCCAGAACAGTCATGTTCCCCATTGGGTTATGCTGGGGTTAAATGCCTGTTCATGAACCTGTCGCTGTGGAAAAGAGCATGGGATTAAAATGATTATTTTGCACAGGCTACTACACACCATGCAAGGGGAGTAGAATGGATTTTAGGAGGGAGTCAGCTGCAGTGTCCAGTACCTGGGGAAAGATGAGGAGAAGAGGAATTAAGCATGACTCCCGGGTTTCTGGCTTAGGCAGGATATAGATTGTGGTGTCATCAACTGGCTAGCTAGGCACTTGAGGATCAACAGTTTCGTGGGTAATGTCAGCAGTTCTGTTCAGATATGTTTGAGATGCCTATGAGAACTTTCTAGTGGAGATGTCAGTAAGTAGTTGGAAATATAGCAGTTGGGTCTGGCGCTGGAGGAGAGGTTGGGGTTGGTGATACAATCATCAGAGTTGTTGGAGTGGTATTGGTAATTAAAGGCAAGGGGCTGGATGGTAATACTTAAGGGAGAGAGTGTAGTGGGTCCAGAATTGAGCCCAGGGCCAGATCAACATTTAGAGGACAGGTAGAGGGAAAATAGCACAGGAGACTGAGAGCAGCCAGTCAGGTAGAATGAGAACCTGAAAAGTATGTATCGTGGAAGCTGAGAGAAGAATATTGAAGTGGTCAGCTAGATCTAATATTGCCAAGAGGTGAAGAAGACCTGCATAGGATGAAGACTGGAATGTCCATTGGATTTGGCATCTTTGAGGTTGTTTTATTTACTTCATGTGTTAGAAATTTTAGACTCATTTTAGTCCCCAGAGCCTGGGACATCACACTTGAGGGCACATTGGTTTTTCTCTGCTGAGGTACTGGATATCTGAAAGTCATATGCAGTTGAGCTGACCAGGCACTCTTTTTTTTTTTTTTTTTTTTTTTTTGGAAATTACTGGAAGGCACTCTTTTTTTTAACCTTTGTATTAAAGGAACTTTTCAAAGACAAAAGAGAATAGTTTAATCAATTTCTTTGTACCATTGTACAGAAGGGGTGTGATAAACACACTTTTTTTCCTTTTAATGATCGGTTTTCAAAAGATGATCTGGTGTCCCAGCAACCTTCAAAGGTGGTCTCTGTGGCTTTGCACAGTTACCATTATGAACTCAGATTTTCATATTTTTGTGTTTAAGTCACTTTTGCTTTGTTATTTATTTTAATGCTCAAATTGTCCCATCTTTGATCATTAGGAGTATTATATTTCTTAAAAGGCTTTCTCATTTTCCTATTTCATCTTTTCCCAGGGATCTTAGTGGTTTATCAAAAGCTATTTTGCATTGTTGCTCTCGTAATTTCTTCTACAACTAATATGGAAATTTGGGGATGAGAACACTGTTAATTTCTTGTTCCTCAGTATATTTGATTGGCACTTATTTCTATGACTGTTGGCTATGAATCAGGAATAGTGACACTAAAAAAAAGTGACACTATACTATTCCAATACTGTAAACAGCTCAGGGTGCTTGCCCACCCACAGGGGCAGGGGAGCTTGAGGCATGAGATACTGGGGACATTAGCTCTCATGTCCACTTACCTTATCTAGTAATCTTTGTAGTAAGAACTGTTGGAGATGCATGACACTGAGGGGGGTACTGGATGTCGGTTTATAGTTTAGGGGTTCATCAGATGTGGAATCCAGCAGCTGGTCCTGGTTTCATTTTCTGGCTGAGGTCTAGGGAGTACACTTGAGCCCAATTTTGAGATTGCAAATATATTTTTCTTTCCCATCGTATTAGATCTTTTGGTAATATTTGATAAACTTTCTTCTTTGTAAGAGCCTTATTCTAATAAAGAAGAAACTTTAAAAAAATTACTTTCTCCCCCAGGATGGACTCATTTTTTCTTAAATACTAATAGAGATGCCTGACTAGGTAACTGATGATAAGAGGACCTATTGGACTCCAGCAGGGCTTCTAATTTTTGGTGTCTTGCTTTGACTCTGGAGGACAGTGGAAAACATGTGGTATCATTAGAACAGAACTGTGGGCAGAGCCTCCCAGGAGACAGAGGTGATTTTTCCAGCGCTGGTGGTCTCTATCCTGAATTAAGTAATGTCTTTTGATGATGATTGGTACTAGGTTAGAGTTGTATGCTTGTTCTTTTAGTAAACCAATACATTTACTCCAGAGGGAGGCTTTAATGGGGGGAGGTAGGAGAGTGTTGGGAGAAAGAACAAACAGAAATTATCCTATGTCATCCAAACTCTTGGTTTAATGTATGAGAGACCAGTTTTGAGGAGGTTGGGACCTAATCCAGTCGTGTCTGTCTGAATTAGAAAACCTTATATTTAAGCAGGCTGCATCTTCCTTTTCTGAACTCCTTCTCAGACATACCTCTATCACAAATCCTGTGCTTCTTTGAGTCCCCTCTATCACTTATGTATTTGGCCACAAATGACAGAAAACCCAGAACATCACTAGCTTACCAAGATAGAAGTGCCCTTCTTTCTCATGTAATAAGCAGTCCAGGACCCATACCACTTTTGTCGTGCTACATAGTTGTCCTTGATGGTCTCCTCCTTTTATCTTGTTGCTTAGTCATTGGTAATAGGTGGCTTTCACATCATGGGCCAAGATGGTTGCCGGAGCTCCAACTAGCCTTTCCACATTCCAGTCAGCATGAAGGAAAAATGGTAGAATTGCACACAGCGCTTCTGCTAACATCTCATTGACCAGAACTGGAAAATGCAGTCTTGGTTCTAAGCTCGGTTAAAAATCAGGGCTTCTGTTCTAAGAAAGAAGAGGATATGAACAGTGGGACAATGGGTTGCAGCCCTGTAATGCCTCATATAGTGCTTTTAAGAGCGTGGAAAATGTTGAATTGCTGTATGTTCCTCGGCTATCTGCCAATCTAGTAAACCCTGGGCCCTCTCCGAATGATTGGCTGTGGCTGCTTAGGCAGATGTGGTGAAACTTACTGTCTTCTCTGTAGGCACCATGCCAGATGTAGGGGGTACTGTGGTGAGGAAGTCAACATTTCCCCGTTGCCCCCACCCAGGTTGTGGTCTACAGGAGGAGACCATACAGTGTAGGGTGCATTCTTGAGGGAGGATGGGGGCCACTGGGACACATGGCAGAAGGTTTGGAGAGAAAGGGATCTCTTAGCTGAGATCTGAAGTAAATTATAATTGGCCAGAAGAGAGATGAGTTTCTGAAGAGACTGACCAGAGACTGTTCTAGGTAGGAACAGAATGAGCAAAAGGCCTAAGGTAAGAAAGTACAGCCTGTTCTAGGAACTGACTGTAGTGCAGAATGGCTGAGAGAGACGAGGCTGGAAGGGTATACAAGACCATGATCCCAAAGGGGCTTGTAGACCATTAAAAAAAAGTTTAGATCTGTCCTGTAGTTTAGTCTATCCTTTAGACTGCTAGAGGTGGAAAAATCACCTCAGTTTAGCCCAGAGAGCTCCAGGAGGAGTATTGCACAGGGAGTTGACGTGGTCAGATTTTCTTTCTGGAAGGTCCTTCTTGGTGCAGTGTGAAGAGTAGAGTGGAGGTAGGAATAGACTAAGGCCGGAGATGAGGTGGCTGGTTTGGCTGTCACAGTTATCCAGGGGGAACAATGTTGGCTTGAGTTAAGGGGGGTTTACAGGCAAGGGGAATGAATAGATGGAGCTAAAAGCTGCTTTGGAGGTAGTGATCCCAGACCCGTTGGTAGGAGCCAAGGCAGGAAGCACCCAGGGTGATGGCCACCTTTCTCACTTGCCAGTTCAGGGGAAAGGGAATGAATTTGGTTTCGAACACACAGAAAATTTTAGGTGTCTTTGGGACATCCAAGGTGGGGACATCCAGTATGTTTGGATGTGTGGGTCTGAAGCTCAAGAAGAGGCAGTTAGAGGCATCAGAGTGAATGAGATTACTCAGGGAGAGTGGGCAGTAGAACAGGAGGAGTGCCCAGCACAGAACCTCGTGGAGTCCCTCAATTAAGGGACAGGCTGAAGAAGAGGAAGCTGCCAAGGAGGAGCTGGCTAAAGAAGGCCTGGCTAGAGAGGCAGGTGGGAAACCAGGAGGATGTGCTGCTTGGAAGCCAAAGGAAGAGTGTTTCTCGATAATAGCATCAAAAGCTCCTGCAAGGCTGTGCCGGTGGTGGAGGACTGGGAATGCCCGGGGATGAAGGTGGCTTGGTGTGGCTTGAGGAATGAAGGTCAGTTGAGGGAGGAATGAAAGCCAGTCAAGGGTGAAGGTCAGTCAAGGGAGGGGGATGGGGTGTTCAAAGCTCTTCCCAAAGGTTCATCTGTGAAGTGGGGAAGAGGGTGCTTTCCTTGGATGAGCCTGTTTGAATGGTGTAAGTGAGGGCCAGGGGTGAGGGGGAGGTGGGAGGACAGAGGGGAGGGAGGGGAGATCAGTGGAGCAAGGTCTCCGAGGAGGGGGAGGAAAGGGGATGGCAGCACGTGGGAGGCTCCCAGTGCTGGTGTCCTGGGAACAGTTGTCCTCCCACAGGAGCCCTATCTGGGCCCAAGACTGGCAGTGGTGTGTTCTCTGCAAAGACCCCTGTGGCTCATTGTAAATAGTATTGTCTGTGGGTGAAACGGTTCAGAGCCAGTTAGGTTTCAAAAAGCTGAACCTCCCGCACGTGTGTCTTTCCATGTCCTCTGGAGAGCTCTTTGGTGTGGAGGTACTTTAAGGAAGCAGTCCATCTGGAGTAGTTCTGAATGCATTTTCTGTGGATCACATTACTGATATGAGGCTTTTGAAGGCAGGATATGGCCGTGCCAGGGATGATTCTAAACTTTCAGAGCCAGGCTCTTCCCCTTTGATCCTTTGTTCAGACAATTGAACTTGTCAAATGAGGTTAGCATTAGAAAAAGCTAGAAATATTTTCTTTGCTGTTCCAAACACTAAACACGCGCACACACACACGCGCGCGCGCGCACACACACACACACTTTTTTTCCCCCAATAGGAACTCAGATGAAAGCCTACTTGGCTTTTTCAGTAAGAAGGACACATAGGTCCCTTACACTCATATTAAGGATAAACCTGTCTCTGGTAATTTCTTTCCTTACAAGTGGGGGGGTCGATTTTCCTGGCAACTGGCCACAGGGCTTGTTTAAGAAGATGGCAGGCATGATACTTAGTGGAAAGGTTAGGCTCAGCCTGAATGATTTTCCTCCAGGACAAGGTTTGTAATTTGCATCTACAGCAGTACAAAAAATAGTTTGTGTAAGTTGTGAAGTCACTCAGTAAATGAAACTTATGAGTTTTAATGCAGCTTAGTATTCTCTAAACTGCTTGGGTTCTCTCTAGGGTTTTCTAAGTAGATTATAACAGTGAAAATGAGTCCTGCGGATGCTGTTCCGGACCAAGCCAGGTCCCTTCTCAGGCCAGGAAGCCAGACCTTGACCACAGGGACCTCCCCTCTCCCCACCATTACTGCTCCTTCTGGCCCTCCCTCGCTGCCTTCTCTTGCTTGTGTTGAAGGAAGCCTTCTGTGCTGTTCTGAGCCCTAGTTCATTGGTGTCTGGGCAGCTGTAGGAGGTTGAGGGACCCTGGCAGGCCGGTAGGGGAAGCCTTTCATGCATGAGTTTCTCTAAGAATGTTGACAGGTCTTAACCTGAGCCCTTGGTACCCAAGACTCTCCATGTGTCCCTCACCTGAAGTGCTTCTGCCTTTCCCTATAGAGTCTTAGTGAACCAGAAGGAAGGAGGCCTCAGAGAGAACTTTTTTCCTTTTAAAGCAATGCTCTTGTTTCCTGTTTACACCAGCACCACCATCCCCTTGAGAAATGGCTGCTGGACTGTGGGAGGATGGGCGGTGACTGAGAGAGAATCTGAGAAACAGGGTCTGCCCTACTCAGCCTCTGATCTGGGCCCTTGGGTTGAAAAGAAAGAAAGGAAGGAGGAGGGGATGCCTGGGAGCCGTGCTGAGACAGCTTGAAGCAGCAAGGCAGCCTTTCCTCGCCACTGTGTTCTGGCCCCAGAGCTACTGAGCTGAGTCCTCAGACCCACCAGTCAGCAGCGAGAGGGGATGAGAGTGGGCACTAGTCTGGCCCTGCTGCAAGGGCCACACGAGCTGGAAATCCAAGTGGGTTCTGTCATATGCTCAGTGCAAACAGACACTTTGGTCCATGGTAGCTTAAGTAGAATTAATTAGCTCATTAGTCCAACAAATCTTCGGGTGCCTGCTACGTTCCAGGCACTGCTCAGTGCAGTGGGAATCAAGGAGACCACAGTCACTGACACACCACCGTGTCCAACATGTATGTGATGCTTTCACCATGTGCCCCAGCTTGCACAGACTCACTCAGTTATATACCTGTGCTGATAGATCCCTTATATAGCATGCACAGGAAAGGAAAGCTGAATGAGCTAAATAGAAATAAGTCCTAATATTTCCTCCCACACCTCAGTGGACTGTGCTATACACATCCCACGTCAGGGAGCACTGCCGTGTACTGCTGCCTGTGTCTCAGACCTCCACCTTTCATGGGAGCTTTGAGAAGTGGATCATTTTTGAGTTGGGGCCGCCTGTTGGATGAATGGAAAACAGGAAAGAGGAAGCAAGGCAGGCAGATGCTGAGCTCACAGAATTGATTAGCCCAGGGCCCCAGCAAAGCCTGATAACCACCATTCTTTCACCACTCTACCCTCCTTGGGAAGGGTGCCCAGGTTGCCTGGGGTAGGTGTTTAGGGTTCTTGGGCTCCTGTCCTGTGTGCCGTGGTCAGCCTACTGAGGAGTGGGTGTGGGTGTGGGTGCAGCAGGTGCCTGTTGCTATTCAGTCCCTTTATAGTTTTAATAGACTTTCACTGATGTTGCATTTGATCATCCCAACAACCGTCTGAGTGTCTGTGGGGGGGGTCCTTTCCCCAGTGGTAAGACCAGAGACTGGAGGCCTGTGCTGAGTGTCATGAGCACCAGGGCTGGGATTTGACTGGCTGCCGCCGCCGCCTCCTGCAGAAAGTCTTCCATGGCGTCTGCCTGTCTCACCATCCCCTGGAGGAGCAAACCAGTGAAGCGCTTGACATCTCTGACTCTTGGTCCTGTGTGTGCCACTTTCTCCTGGGTGAAAACTTGGGCTCTAGGTTTCTGCCTCCTTCTGGGCCCACTGTGGAAGCTGCTGCCAGCATTCGCCTCCTCACTCGGGCATGAGCAGCCCAAGTGGAAGGCCCTGCCCGTGCATGGGGAGGAGCCAGAACACCGCAGGATTCCAGGTTCTCCAAGGTTTCTGTTCCTTGCCCTGCTTTCTCGACATCTCCACCTGGAGGAGAGCTGGCCGACTTGCCCCGCCCCGATCCATGTCTTCCCAGGCTGTGCTCTTTCCTCCCACACAGGAATTTGCCCTTCTGCCTTTTTTGGCTCTGTTTCAGCTTGTGGGAGAGTGGCTGTCTGTGTAGGTGTTTGTCTCCTGCTCTGAGGAGACCTCCAGGTAAGGACTCTGAGGATGCTTATTCAGGACACTGGAGTGAGTTACTTGCTTACAGGCAGGTGACACCTGGAAAGTTAATCTCCTTCAGGCTTGTTTCTTTAGGGCATTTACTTCATTTCTTAGTTGTTCATCCCAGGCCCCCTGATGTCTTGACAGTAACAACAGTCACAGCGTCTTTGTAACATTTCTCTCTGTCCTTTTACTACTTTCTGCTTCAGGATACCTCTCTTCACTGCACTTCTTCCTAGCAAGGAAGGAGAGGAGTCGGATATGGCGATATCCGGGCTAACGTTCGTAAAAGGGCCTGCAAAGTCCAGAGACTTAGTACCGAGCCGGAGCTCCCTGCCCCTCCCCTGCAGGGGCTCTGCCTGGGTTCCTTCCTGCCCTTCCTAGCCTGGGGAACCAGCAGCCTTTGTGAGTTTCCTTGACAACAGGATGGATAAGTTAAAAATAAACTGTGCTAGGGCTTGTGTGTGAACATGCACGCGTGCCTGTGTCCTCTGGCCTGCTGTGCTCACCTCAGTCCCTGTGGCTTCTAGATACTCCTGGAGAACATCTGTGGGAAGCCTTGGTGGGGCTCTGGTACTTGCATTTTGAAGCCCCTTGGTTGAGGGGTCAGATCTAGATAATCCCACAGCATCGTTACCTCATATTCCTGATGGTAGCTGATGGGGAGGGGATGATAATGTTAACGTGAAGAATGGAAAGCTGTTCCAAATGCCTCAGTCTTCAAGCAGTCTCATCAGAGAGGGATAATCCCACATTATCCATGCATTTCAGAACCTTGTGGGGCAGTGGAATAGGACATAGCTCTGGGTGGGGGTTTGGTTAAATCTTTCTAGGGAACCGCTACCAGATAAGGAGGGTCCTTTCTGGGCTCCTTTTATTAGGTGAGGAAGCAGAGTACAGCACTTGGGTGACTCGTCCAGAGCCACTGGCTAAGCGTGGCAGAGTAAGGAGCACTGACCCCATCATCGGAAGTTGTGGCCTTTCCCCTCAGATCCTACGGATGAGGCCACCTCCATAAGTTCTTTCTTTTTTTTAATTGAAGTATAGTTGATTTACAATGTTGTGTTAATTTCTGCTGTACAGCAAAGTGCCTCCATAAGTTCTTTACCAAAGCCTGCTGTCTCTGTATCAGCAGTTCTGCAGTAGTTAAAGCCTCTGTTTTGTGGTGTTGTCACAGTTGTAAGTTAATTTAGAAACAGCTGTCTCTGTGAGGGCAGGGGCAGCTTTACCACACCTGGAATTAATTCCTCTCTTCCTCCCACCATCCTTCCATATATTTGTAAGTGTTTTATGTAAGTATCTGTGTGCCAGGCATGAAGATATCCTGAGAAAAAGGTGTTATAATCCTTGTCTTTAGGGACCTTATGGTCAGTTGGGGCAGAAGACAGTTATAAATCTCCTACCAAGTCCCCGTTGTGGCCAGTGCTGAGCCGGAGGGAGAAGGTCTGATTGTAGGAAAGGGAAGGACTGAGGTGGGGCGTGGGGGTTAGGGAAGCCTGGAGGAACAGGTTAGTGACACAAAGTTCTTAAATCTGGAACATATTAAAAAAAAAAAAAAACTCCTACAAATCAATAGAAAGGAAAGCAAGAAAACTCAGTAGAAAACTGGCCAATGACTTGACAGACACTTCACAGAAGACGATATCCAAATGGCCAAGAAACATGTGAAAGGATCCTCAGTTTCATATATTTCTTAGTCATCAGGGAGATTCAAATTGTCCAATTTGAAGAAAGATATAACTGTTTTTTTGTTTGCACATGTATGTAATGAAATCTTTGACACTTTGGTGAAACCTCCTTTTGCCATTTTCAGTTTACTTTATTCTGAATCTCTTACTGAAGAATAAAATGGATTCCGAGATGCTTAAATAAAAGGAAATCTAGTGGGATGAACACACTGAAGTCAGAGACCTGGTTAGTAGGAGATTTGGGGCCAGCCATCGAATTTCTCAGAGCCCCTCTTTCTTCATTTGTAAACAGGAATCTTTCTGTCTTCCTTCCCTTCCTCCCAGAGCTGCTCAGATGTTCACAGGTGTGGGAGATGCTCTAAAAACTGTGAAGGGCTATTCAAATTCTGTGTAGTATTGTTACTCTGATTCCAAGTGATTTGATTTCTCCTGCACCTCTTCTCACAGCAGCTATTCTAAATTCTCCTAAGAAATAAAAGCTCTGAGTAGAAGGATGGTCCCTAGGATGCAGAGCAGCCTGCTCCATGGTACTCTGGATGGAGAACCTGTTGCTGGCATGGCTCTGGTCCCTTCACACAGGCTGGGGAGCAGGGTGAATTCCTGCGAGCATTTCCTTATGTGGCTGGGGCCTGGTGGCAACTCTGTGAGTGACATCGAAGTGTTTGCTGATGCCCAGGCCTGGTGGCAGGGAGAAGGCAGTGGTGCACACCAGTCCTGGTGAAGCAGAGACTCGAGTTAGTGGTCCCATAGGGCTTCCACACTGAGTGGGGCTGGCTTCCTTATGGGGTGTTGTTGTGAAGCCTGGAAGTAACACCATGGACTTTGGGGAGCCCTGTTGTGGGGGGCAATAGCCTGAACACCCAGCTTTCCCTGAGAGAGCCCGGCCTGCCTTGGTGGTTCTGAGCGTCCATAGCTTGTGGCAGAGCAGGGGCTGCTCCCTGTGTGACTTAGGTGTTGATGGAGAGGGGTTCTCAAAGGTGGTTGGGTCTGTTTGGATGTCTACACCCAGTATCCTGCTCAGCGCTTGTGACCTTTTCCTCTTCTGTTTTTCTGCTATGTAGGAGTCGGAGGCAGAAGCAAAAGCAGATGGAGAGACTGCATCGGACAGTGAGAGCCGAGTGGAAGCTGTCACCCTACCAACCTCTGTAGACGATACCCCAGAGGTCCTCAACAGGGCCCTTTCCAACTTGTCTTCAAGGTAGCTTGGCTTAATGATGCAAGTGCTTGCTGGGGGCTTGCATTGTCTCCAAGTGCCATGGAAGACCCGAAGCCCTTAGAGAGCCCACAGTCTTGTAGCAGGAGCCCACATCTGTTAGAGTGTGAGGTGCAGGCCTGCCCGCTTTCATTAGCCACAGTCTCCCCTGCCTTTGCCTAGGGCTCCGTTGAGTGTCATCTAGTGCTTAACAGTGACTGCGAGCGCTGCCTGGGTGGATCTGGCCTTGAAGGGTGCTCTAGGCTGTCTGGGAGGTGCTGTCTAAGGAGGAGGAACGTGTGGACATGGGGGTGGTCACTGACACAGCACATGAAGATGAATGATCCTTGGGGTTTGTGACTAATGGGCAGGTTGCTTTACACTGAGGAGCCCAAGTTCCTAGTTAAGAGTTCAGTTTTCCCTCTCTCACACACATACATTGTGGACATTCCTTGAATTTTCCTATAAGAATTGAGAAACATCTCAACTTGGGTGAATTCAGGGTTAAAATTTTGGTCCCTTGAGATTCTGGTCCTTCTGACACCAGCTGCGTGGGCAGATTAAAAAGACAAACTATAAGACCCCAAAACATTATCTAAGAGTGTTCCTGGGCATGCCTCCCACACATTTGTCCCTTTGAAAGGCTATATTGTGCAGTGTTTACGGGCATGGGTTCTGGAGCCAGACAGACTCCCAGGATTCAAATCTCAGCTTAAACACTTCACAGGTGTATGAACTGTGCATCCCTTTCTTCATCTGTTATAAAAGCTAGTAGTGTTGAGGGTTGAATCAATTAATACATGTAAAGTCCTTATAGAAGTGCCAGGTACATACGTATGGTAGCTATTATTACAACCGTGTTTGATACTGTTATCACCATAGCGATGCAGGGTCAGAGCAATGTAGGATTCTGCTGCAGGAAAAATGTTCATAGTTTTTTCCTCAGAGAAGCCCATAGAAGCCGTCCAAGTAGATACAGAAGTAGAGGGCATTGTTCCCTTGGGTCTTTTGCCTGATTCCTTCGTTAAGACACAAGCTGGGTGTGTTTTTCTGTGGACCTTGGAGCACTTGCTGAGTTTCGTGTGGATGATGTGATGGCTCTGGCGGCTCTGCTCCTCCCAGCATGTGGCTGCTGGGCTACTGCCTCTGTCAAGGTGAAGGACATACTCCTGGAAAGGATTGACCTCAGGGCCCTCTCAACCCAGGAAGAACCATCCCCCTTGGGTTTGTTCCTCAGTTCTTTCTGGGCTCCTGACATGTTTTCTCCTTCCCCTCCTCTCTAACTTAGATGGAAGAACTGGTGGGTGAGAGGCATCTTGACTTTGGCCATGATTGCATTTTTCTTCATCATCATTTACCTGGGACCAATGGTTTTAATGATGATTGTAAGTGCCATTTATGTGCTGTTTTATAGTTTTGCCTTCACTTTTCCCTACAGGACTGGTCATTTTAAGTGCCAGGTGTTGGGTTGGTTCTGGGAATCACTTGGGGTCCAGGCTCTTCAGACCACATCTGCCTTAGAATAGCTGTGATTTCTCACCTTCCAGCAGCCAACTGGAGGGCCATTTGTGTGTGAATTAAAGATCACTTTAAAATTTGATTTTATTACTTCAGCTCTTTGATCAAACTGGGACCCTGGCTACGATTCTGTGTGACTCTTGGTTTTGTTTCTTGTTTTCCTGGAGTCTCCCTCCTAGGTTTTAGGACTTTTTTGTTAAGAAATCCCAGTCCACAGTACTTTGCTGTTAGTCTTCCCACTGTCATGGACAGGGTCAAATGACTAACAGATGAGTGCTGAGCAGAGCAGTTGGGACTTTTCAAGTATGTATTTCTATTCATAGTCAAGAATGGAAGATATTGAGTCCCGAGGTGGGGGGTTGTTCTACAATAAAAAGTTAATTGAAGTTTCAGAAGCATATATTTATTGTGAGAAATTGCATCTACTCTGTGTGACTTAAAGGGCCTCACTACCCTGTGGGGTGGTGTGAGAGAGAAAGGAGGAGAGCAGAATCACTGAAGGACCGACATTGTTCTTAAATATAGTGGTTTTTCTTGAAGGCCCATGACCTGTTGGTTTCTGTTTCCAAAGATCATAAGAATTGGGGAGTTGACAAGTGTTCTAATTCTTTTGTGTCCTGCAGGTGATGTGTGTTCAGATTAAGTGTTTCCATGAGATTATCACTATTGGCTACAACGTCTACCACTCCTATGACCTGCCCTGGTTCAGAACCCTCAGCTGGTAAGCTCTTTAGCCCCACAGAAACCCTTAACAGATTTGGACAAGTGTTTCATGGTAGGTATTTACAATCATGGTGGGAGGGAGGCTGTGATGGCCATGGACCTTCACAGCGCCTTTGAGACCCAAGTATTGGATAGGCCGGACTGTATGGTTGGCCTTTGAGGAGCGTTTGAGTAGTTACCCAGAGTCTGGACTCTTCCTCAGAAGAAACCAGACCAGCTGCATCTGTGACCGTGTTTGCATCAGTATTTGGATTCCTTAGACTCTGCACAATGGCCCCCCTTTTCTAGATCAGTACATTTGTCATGCTCTAGTATCTCAGCATCCCACAAGAGTCATCTGGGAGTTGTCAGTGCTGGTGTTGCTGTCTCTGGCACTTGACCTCCTCATCCTTAGATGGTTGAGACCTCGTCAGTGCTTTTCAAGCTGTGGTTTTGGAGCCCTAGTTCCTCGGAGGCTCCTCGGGTGCCATTGGGCAGGAGTGAGACTAAGTGCAGGGGATCTGGGCTCCTCGGAGGAACTCTGCTTTCTCCTCCTAGGAAGGGGCTTGGCTTTTTCTTTTTTTTGGCCACGCCACGCTGCATGCAAGATCTTAGTTCCCTGACCAGGGATTGAACCTGGGCCCTCGGCAGTGAGAGCGCAGAGTCCTAACTGCTGGACCACCAGGGAATTCCGGGCTTGGCTGTCTTGAAGCAAAAACAGGATCAAAACCTATAGTGCAGATGATGTTTGAGACCCCTTCCTGATCTGAAACTCGCTGCTGTATTGACCACACTCTTCTCAGGTGGTGACATGTGAGCAGAGTACTGTGTAGTCCTGAGAAGACTTCGGGCAAATACAGACTCTTCTCACCCTGCTGTGCTGGGTCTCGGGCATTGATTTCATTGCTTACCAGGCCGGAGAGTAGTGTTTTGGGCCCCGGCAACTTGGTTATGGCCAAGGGAGTTGATGTGCTTGCACTTGGCCTGTACACATCCTTCTGAGAGATGCTTCCTCATCATCCAGCAGCACAAGCTGCCTCGCTGTCTCCACAGGGCCTGTGCTTGCCACCTGGGTTAAGATGTAGGTCTCTCTTGTGGGTCTTCTATAGCTGGAAAGCAATGTTATGAATTTTGTTAACATACTCAGGATGTCTGACCCCTGACTCTGGTCACTGTACAAAGGAGGTGTTTTTCACATAACAGAAAACAAACCCAGTATGGGAGTTCTTGAACTTCCACAATTAAAAAAAAAAAAAAGAAAAAATGGAAGAGAGAAGCTCTCCCCTCTCTTCTCTGTCTGGATCCTTGTTGAGTGTTTAGAGTGGGGCTGCTGGTTCCCATACTGAGAAATACCAGTGAGGCCACAAAGGTATATGAGCCATGTCTTCTCCCTCCTCAGAGCTCCTTCCAGTAGAGGAGAGAGGTTATAAACAAATGAAGAGTTAGTGCTAGTGAAAGGTTTGTGTGTCAAAGCCAGGCATCAGAGAGGAAGACAGTCTGAAGCATAATTAATTGCTTAGTGGAAGGAGCAAATACTTTGTACTATAGAAATAAATGCAGGGGAAGCAGATATCATGTTAGGTCATGCAAGGTTTTTATGAAGAAAATGGTATTTGAGCAACGAGTGATAAACTGGGTAAGCGAAGAGGATGTTCCAGGCCGGGAAAAGAAGGGAACCAGGCAGACAGGTGGCAAAGCCAGAGAAATCCATTTTGATAGGTGTACAAGGTTTGTGTCAGGAAGAGTGGATGTAAGGCTGCGGAGGCAGGATGAGGTGCCTTTCAGAGGGTTGTCTTACAGTTTGAGTGTTAAGTTAGACCTGATAATGCTACAGAAGGGGCAAAAACTTGAGTCCCAAGTTTATGATAAATGGAGAGTGAATGAAAGCCACAAATTTCTAGATAAACGTCTCACCTGCAGTGTCACCAGAGAACAGGGAATGGTGGTCTTCTTGTCCCTGTGTGAGCTGCCCCCGGGGGTCTTGGGGGTCAGGTGGACCTCTGGTCCTCGAGGCTTTCTAACAGCCTCGCTTTAAAGGAGAGGCCACATGTGCTCCCCTTGGCAGTGACCTGTATTCTTTTACAGGTACTTTCTACTGTGTGTAAATTATTTCTTCTATGGCGAAACAGTGACAGATTACTTCTTCACTCTGGTCCAGAGAGAGGAACCTTTGCGGATTCTCAGTAAATACCACCGATTCATTTCCTTTACTCTCTATCTAACAGGTATGCGTCAAGCAGCTCACCAGTTGTTGTGTATGTCTTGTTTTTGCATGTCTGCTGAGTTGGGACATTTCTTGGTCAATGTAAGGTTTTGATGACATTAACTCTGACCACTTAGGGGAGCAGAGCTAAGGATTCTGCCTTACGTGAGCTGTAGCAGCTCTTTACTAAGAGAAATGAGACCAAGGGGCTTGTGTGGTTGTGGAGGCTGAGTTTGTGCCACCTGTCCTTGTGTTCCAGCCTCTGTTGGAGGACTGCATAGCATGGTCTTGTCCTGACTGTCCTCTTGGCAGAGATTCTGCAGTGTGACTGAAACAAAAACTGCCCAGGAACTTGTATATAAAAGGGGACATTGCACTGACATATACACTACTATATATAAAATAGATAACTGACAAGAACCTGCTGTATAGCACAGGGAACTCTATTCAGTACTCTGTAATGACCTATATGGGAATAACGTCTAAAAAAGAGTGGATATATATATATATGTATAACTGATTCACTTTGCTGTACAGCAGAAACTAACACACATTGTAAATCAACTATACTCCAATAAAAATTAATTTTTAAAAAAGGGGCATTGCAGTGTATTAGAAATTTTATTGATTTGGGTTTAAAAAGACCTGTGACTTCAAAGGAGCCAGGAGCTTACTCTTTGAATCTCAGTTAGCTCTTCTGTAATCTAAAGCTAAAACAGGAGCATTACCGTGAGGATTTGATCAGATACATTGCAGCTTGACAAACAGTAAAGTGCTCTGTCAATCTAAACTCAGTTAAGACTGTACAGTAATGCTAGTAATGCGTTCTTCATAGTTACCCTCAAAGCCAGTTTGAGGCATATGAGAAATTGTTCTGACCTAATAAGTTTCAGTCTTACCTGTTGTTCATCAGCTTGATGGCAATACTTGGCTCTGTGAATGACACCTGGCTATTAAAATATGAAGTCCACTTCCGAGAGGTCTGCTGTGTTGAGGATAGAGAGC
Source organism: Hyperoodon ampullatus (assembly GCF_949752795.1). Lineage (NCBI taxonomy): Eukaryota > Metazoa > Chordata > Mammalia > Artiodactyla > Ziphiidae > Hyperoodon > Hyperoodon ampullatus. The sequence continues at coordinate 55,780,794 of NC_136927.1, read as the reverse complement.
ATGCCTCAGAGCCTGGGAGCAGCCCCACAAAGGGAGGCCAGGGGTCTTGAATAGTGATGTACTCTCTTCTGGGCAGGGCTGCTTTTGAGGGACCCAGCACACTTATGGGTAAAATCCCTTTTCTTCCTGGAGAGTTCGGTCATATGGGTCAGTAGGAGAGAGATGCAAGGATGGCCATGGCCCTGTACCAGGTGGATCCCCCTTCTGCCTGTTCTTTAGGACAGAGGTTGGCAAACTTTTTCTTAAAAGGTCCAGATAATAAATATTATAGGCTTTGGGGGCTATAGGGTCTCTGTTGCAGCTCCTCAGTTCTGCCATTGTAGCAAAAAAGGAACCCTGGACAGTATGTAAACAAATAGGTATGGTTGTGTTCTAATAAAAGTTTGTTTATGAAAACAGGCAGCTGGCCTGACTGTTGTCGGCCCCTGCTCTAGGATCAAAACATTTCTATCTGGTGAACAGTGTCCTAAGTTGAGTGTAGTCTGCAAGATTTTAAAATATTGCCTTCCTTTAATTGTCTTGAAGGAGTCATTTTTTCCTTCTGACTGCTTATCTGGTTTTATTCCCTTGGGCTATGAATTTGTGCCCTGTTTAACTGCTGCCAGGAAGTTAGCAAAGGACTGCTTAACACAGCTAAAGGAAATGACTAGGACAAAGATAAATGCAGAATGTGATTCATTTTGCCCTTTCTCCTCCTCTTCCTCAAACTAGGATTCTGCATGTTTGTGCTGAGTCTGGTCAAGAAGCATTATCGACTGCAGTTCTACATGGTAAGGGAAATATGCGCGTCAGTGTCAAAATTCTTGGCATAAGTGAAATTCTGTGGAAACTCCACAGGCCTCTCATCCTTTCTGTGATAAATCATAACCCTGGAATGCAGTCTGTTCTTATGCATCTGGAACCTAGAGGATGAAGGAGGCATCCCCAGTGAAGTTTGGTGGCTCTTTATCCACCTAGACCCAATCACTGTTATGTGATTTACACCCTAAGTAGTCTTTGCCCTCTGGACCTGAGGGTGGCCTCCAGGTAAGGCTCAAGGTGAAGCTTTAGGCATTGCCCATAGATATCCTGCCTGCTATATCATTCCCTCAACCTAAAAACATCCCCTCTCTGAGTGTCCTAAGCACTCAATAAATACTTACTAAGAAAATGAGAAGTACCCAGGCTTTGGAGCATAGAAGGACTAACTAGTGGGCCATATGGGCCCTCCTTTTGATGGCAGCTGTAGCTGGGGAGCATAGTTCTTCCCAGAGGCCTGTTCTATACCTTTTTCACGTCCTGTAAGACAGGTACAGAAGCAGATATCTTTCCTACCTGTTTCTAAGCAATTTTCTATTTGGTATTAAGGGTTATTTGAAGTTCCTTTCAAGCTAAACTGTTAGGTAAAGTTTATCCTTTATCTTCTTTTGCAGTTTGGCTGGACCCATGTAACATTACTGATTGTTGTAACCCAGTCACATCTTGTTATCCACAACCTGTTTGAAGGAATGATCTGGTGAGTGATGTTGGGGGGGGTTTCCTTATATTTTGTGGGTGTTTTCATATAGGTGGGCTGAGAAACCCTGATGAACTGTCTAAGCCAGAGGTTCTCACCTGAGCTACATCAGAATCCCCTGCAGGCCTAGTTGCAACACAGGTTGCTGGGCACCCCCACTCCTGAGTTTCTGCTTCAGTAGCTATGGGGTGGGGCCTGAGAACTTGAATTTCTAGTACATTCCCAGGTGATGCTGATGCTGCTGGTTGGGACCTACACTTTGAGAACCACTGTTCTAGACTAACAGGTGTAGGGATATTTAAAGAATCAAAAGCAATGCAACTATATGGCAACAAATTTGAAAATCTAGAAGAAAAAATCATGATTTCCTGACAAGAGGTCACCGAGTAAAAATCACGAAGAAGAAAACTTGAATAGATAAGTAACTATAAAAGAACTTTGAAAATTGCATAAGAATCTACACCTGGAAAAAATGACCAATGATAGCAGCTGAGTTTTATCCACCCCTTAATATTAAAGCTGATAAAAGCATAGGGAGGGAGAAACAAGAATGATAAACTGATTTCTTTTATGATAATAGATATACTATTCTAAATAAACTATTAGCGAATGGAATCTGGCAATGTGTCAAAAGAATGATATACTTAGTAGATTTTATTCCACAAATGCAATAGTTTCAGCAGGAAATCTATCACCATTGATAGAAATCAGTAGGCTGACTGAAGAAGCTATGCTTTTAGTGAAAATGTGAAGGCATATACTCATGTATATGAGGTGCTAAAGTACGGTGATTAAGATCCCAAACTGTGCCTCTGTTTCCTGTTCTCAGGGTGAAGGTACAGTTAATACCCACTGCCTGAGGAATAAATTAGTAAAAATATGTAAAGTGCTTAGAACAGAGACTAGCTCATCTAAATGTTCGCCTTAGGGCATTATTATGTTTAAAATAATGATAATGGCCTGAGGAGATGTACTCTCCCTCTCTTTCAGAGTGTTGTTAAGTAATTCTAAAGAGGGGCTCATGCTAAGTTCTCATCTTTAGGGCTAGACATACCACTTGGTTCTAGAGTGAATCATATTAAAATCTCTAGTTACTGGTTTTTAGACTGAACCTTCAAGACTTAATTATAGGTGTAGAGCAGAGAATGTTGCTAGAAGCCTCAACAAAGTAAATACTATGGGTGGTTGGGTGGTTACAGGTGCTCTAAACCCCTACCTTAACAAGCAGGAAGTCAGAAAATATTGCCTGTAGTTGAAGGGCTAGGATTTATGTATGTTGTGTTAAACTGTAATAGAGGAAATTTGAAAAAAGTGACTGTCGGAGAGCAGAAAGTGAGAAGAGAGAGATGGTACAAGTTTGGAAACTGTCCCCTTTTTTTTTTTTCATGGTGGGGATGACCAGACCAGCAGAGGGAGGCAGAGAAGAAATCTGGCTATATGTACTTGGTCTTGCTCTCAGTGTAGTCCTAGGGAAAAGTTGGGCTCACTAGAGCTAGTAATAAAAAGTAAAAAAAAAAAAAAAGGTAAATTATGAAATAGATAATAAATGTATTACTTAGGATTATGGACGTAACTACTAGAAGAAGAAAAGTCAGAAATGATTAAAAGTAGTTATTTTGGAGAATGGAGATAGGGATAGGGGAAACAAGGCAACTTTTGTTTTTTCTTTTCTTTACACTTTAAATTTTTATATTACTTTATAATGAAAAAAGAACAAATGACATTTTATAGAATACCACCTCCATTTATTCAGTAGTCATTCAGTAAACATTTGAATGCTGCTATGTGCTGGGTACTAGGTATGGCTTATGTGGCATTTTATTTCTTTTAAACTTATTCCTTAATGGTTAATAAGTACTATATGGGTTATTCTGGTACTGAAATTTATGAATGGCATTGTTTTGTGGACTTTTGAGGTATTATCATCTTGGTAGTGTTGATTCTTACTTTGGTTTATTTCCTAGGTTCATTGTCCCCATTTCTTGTGTGATCTGTAATGACATCATGGCCTATATGTTTGGCTTCTTCTTTGGTCGGACCCCACTCATCAAGGTAAGTGGATCACCCTAACATGGACCATCACCGTGAGGGGAGGGTGGTGCTTTCAGTATGAGTAGATCAGCTTGGGAGACAGAAGAGATCTAGCTGGTGTGTACATCTTTATGTCATCCTGATGAAAGCCTAGTAATAAATTATCTTCAAGAGAAAAGCCAGAGGAAGACTTGACAACTACTCATAGGAAAAAAAAGAGCTAATAGGGAAAATATTTTTATAGACAGTGTAGGCACACTTTTGTGGCTTTGATCTGAATTTGAGTGTTATCATTTAATTAGTTTGCTGTTTTATAATATAATTAAATTATTTGGCCAATTGAAACAAAGGAAACTGAGGGCTATTAGGCAGGGAACAAGGAAACCAAGTATGGGGTACTTTAGAAGGTGAGGTGGTTTAATTGAATGAGGAGTTTTTTTAATAGTAGAAAGACTTTTAACAGTTAATCATTATTCCCAAAGCTAGAGTTATCAAAATGCCTTTTTTAAAGAATTTGCTCTCTGTCCACAGCTGTCCCCGAAGAAGACCTGGGAAGGCTTCATTGGGGGCTGCTTTGCTACTGTGGTATTTGGCCTTCTGGTAGGTGGTGCTCCCAGTTGGGTGGGGGATGGGCAGAGGCCTCCCACCCACCTTCAAAGCCCATCCACGGCTAGTGAGCATGTCCCCCGAGGCCAAGGACTCTGTCCTGCTGAATGGCAACCTTGCCTTGTAGTGGGGCATGAACATGGCATGGGCGGTGCCAACTGTCCTTTATCTGCCAGTCTTTAAGCAGTAGAGGAGTGGGGGCCGTGCACACCTTGTACTCCTCTCAGTCTGAGGCCTGGCAACACTCAGGAGATGGCATTCTTGTCCAGGCATTTGATATTTTTCCTGAGCGTAAGAGATGAGGTGGGATATGCCATTCTAACCCAGATTTTCTCCTGTGCGTGTCTTGCCTGGAGAGGAATGATCTCCCAGCCCTTTCTAGAGCACCATTCGCTGCTTCTGACCCTCAGGCCAGTCTCTCCCCTTTTCAGAGTTGTCCGGCTGCCCTTCAGGGCTGACCCCCTACTTACTGCTCTTCAGCCTTCTCCTCCTGGTTGTCTCCCTCTCACTACACCGCTCCCCTCACCACCTGCCATTTTGAATTAAGGGATCCTGAGGAAAATGGACCGTCGCTCCTCCAAATGGGGTGAAACTTCTTGTAGTTCTTTGCCCAAATTCCCTCAGGCCTTTCCTGGGTTTATTCAGGGCCTGGTTGTTGGAGCAAGTACATTGAGGCCTCAGTGGGCCATCAGCCTCTTTTTCATTTTTTTTTTTCCAGATACAGGTAAAATACACATCTGTGAAATATGAACCTCTGATTTAGTGCATAGCTTGCACTTAGGGTGCTAGGCACTGTGAGGGACTTGGCTGAACCAGGCACGTGCTGCCCAGGCAAGATGGCTGGAACTTGTCTCCTTAGTCTGTCTGTTCTCATCCTCAGCTGTCCTATGTGATGTCCGGGTACAGATGCTTTGTCTGCCCCGTGGAGTACAACAATGATACCAACAGCTTCACTGTGGACTGTGAGCCCTCGGACCTGTTTCGTCTGCAGGAGTACAACATTCCTGGGGTGATCCAGTCGGTCATTGGCTGGGTATGTGCCACTCACATGGGGCGAATGATCCTTGGCTGGATAGTGACTACAAAGAGAGAGCCCCCTCTCCACCATTGCCTTCCCTCAAAAACAACTAGCTTCCTCCCTCCCCAAAGCTTGTAAGCCCCAGGTTGGAGAATTGCTCAAGTCAGTTCAGGGTGAGGACAGGAGGAGACGTTTCCTCCCACTTCAAATCATTAAGACCAGGGTTCTGAAAGTGTGCTTTTGGATCCTGGGGCACCCTGAGGTCCTCTCAGGGCGTCCGTACTTTCTTCGTAACATAATGAAGAAAGTTTCACTTTTTCACTTTGTCAATATTTGCCATGATGGTGCAAAAGCAGTGCTGGCACCTTAGCATGAGTAAAGGCAGTGGCACTAAACTGGACTGTCACTGAATTCATTATGCCACATACTCACAGGAAGACTCAGCCAGCTCACTTTAAGAGTGTCTTTGATGAAATAGTAAAATTATTAATTTTATTAAATCTTGACCCTTGAATACACACCTTTCTAATGCTCTGGTACCAAAATGGAAATTATACATAAAATGCTTCTGCTAAATGCTGCAGGACAGTGCTTACCTAAAGGAAGACTGCGTGTGCACCTGCTTGAGTTATGAGCTGAACTAGCGGCTTTTTTATGGGGACATAATTTTTACTTGAAAAGAGCCGACAAACTATAATTTTTCAGATTTGGATTTTTGGCAGACATTTTTCTTGAAAAGGAACAAAGTGAGTCTGTCACTTCAAGTAAACAACTGACAGTAGTTGTTACCAACGATAAAATTTGGCTTTCAAGTACAAATTAGAGTTTTGGAAAGTGTATACCTGCCACTGTAAGTTTGACAGCTTCTTAATACTTAAAGGCTTTTCTGAGGGATCTGTGGTGATTTTAACATACGATGTTTTGACATTGTATGGCAAAATTTGTCTACATTTGAAAGATTTGTGTAACTCAGTGAACCAGTATTTTTGAAATGGCCAGTGCATGGTGTTACACAGTCATGCACGGGTAAACGATCCATTCAAATGGTCATTGATAGGCTTTCAGATTCCACATTGCACCAAATTTTTAGAAAACTACCGCTCAAGTTCTGGTGTAGTATCAGAGAAGAATACCCATCCATAATTATCTGAAAAGACGGTGCTAAAATACTCTTCCTTTTTTCAACAACGTATCCTTGTAGGGCTAGATTTTCTTCATACACTTCAAGCAAAACGTCATATTGCTGTGGACTGAATGCGTAATACCTCAATGTCCTCTATTAAGCCATATATTAGAGATTTACCAAAAACAAACAAAAACCCCCAAACCAGTCTCCTTCCTAAATTTTTTTGGGGTGGGGGGAGAGAAATAGTTTCATAAAGAGGTGGTTTTGTTGTTGTTTGTTTGTTTTTTAATGTTAACAAGTAATAAGCCTGGGCTTGCAGGCATCTCGACTGACTTCATTTATTCTTTTCAGAAAACAGTCCGGATGTACCCCTTCCAGATTCACAGCATTGCCCTCTCCACTTTTGCTTCACTCATTGGCCCCTTTGGAGGGTTCTTCGCTAGTGGATTCAAGCGAGCCTTTAAAATCAAAGTAGGAAAACCCTTTTCTAGTCCTCTCATTGTCTCCTAGCCGGGCCCCTTTTCACCCGTCTTCTGCCTTCCTCCTCCTGTCCCACCTCATCAGCCACCACCCCCTTCAAAATACCAAGCTATGAACCCTGATGATTACTGCGTGCTCTTCTTCACCCATGCATGGAATTTAAGTAGGTTAAAGGAAGATACGTTGTTTCTAAGAAAATTCAGTGGTTGGATTTTCAGTATATTTGTTAATATATTCTTTCTTCAAAAGAAACATTTTGTAATTTAATAAGATTGTGTACTATTATAGCTTCAGCATTTGAATCAATACTTACTTTTCACTTTCTGTTGCTCTCAGCTATTCAGTACAGTAGCTGGACATTGAGGTGGGACCATAAGCCAGGCTTTGACTTGGCTGAGGCCAGGCTCATCAATCCTTCCCCTCCTCTAACAGGACTTTGCCAATACCATTCCTGGCCATGGAGGCATCATGGATCGCTTTGACTGCCAGTATCTGATGGCCACCTTTGTCAATGTGTATATTGCCAGTTTTATCAGGTATAGTACCTTTCCATCTGAACCAAGTTAGTGGATTTTTAAGTGTGGTGAAATTCTAGAATTTTAGCTACTTCTCAGTTTGAGTGAAAAAAAACAAATGTGGATGCAGTTTTCAGTTGTTGTTAGTTATGGATTCCCTGAGGACCCCTACCATCCATTAGTAGAGAATCCAGAGAGGGAACAGCTACTTGAATAATCAGGCCCTTGAAGTTGCTTGGCCCCTGCTTTGCTCAGTGCTGTTTCTTCATCCTCTTCCAGGGGCCCTAACCCAAGTAAGCTGGTTCAGCAGTTCCTGACCTTGAGGCCAGAGCAGCAGCTCCACATCTTCAACATGCTCAAGTCTCACCTGACTGACAAGGGGTTGCTGACAGCTGCCACAGAGGACGAATAGGGACCACCGAGGGCCAGGAGAGCAGGAACAGGGCTGAGTGAGGGGCAGGGCTCCAGGGCAAGCCCAGCTGGACAAAGACAAGACTTCAACTCACTGTCTTTTTTTTTTTTTTTTTTACAGTGTTTTTTATTTGTGGATTTAAAAAAAAAAGTCTATGTGTACAGTCTATGTGCTTATGATTTGGGTTGTAAGTAACCTACAGCTTTGAGTTGGAAAGAAGTCATGGGGGTAAAACCATTTGGGTTTTTAAAACCAAAGTTTTTAACAACCTGGAAGACAGTGTTGCCCAGCTCTGGACCACCTGCTTGGTGCTTCTAGCTCCCAAGCTGGAGCTTCCATATCTGGGCTTGATCAGAGTGGACATTCACCTGTGTTCGTCCAGTTTAGCCCCTGCCCACCCCCCCAAGCTCTCTTTGTAGCTGACCCCCAGCAGGGAAGAGATGCACAGCTTGGATGTCTTTACTACTGGAGCGCTTTCCCTGAGCTTCTCAGTAATCCCTGCCTTGGAGCTACGGGAGTGTTGCCTCCTGAGGCTGGAGGGATGAAGGCTTATTAATCAGATAGGCATTCTGTTCACAAATCCTGTGGAGTATGAGCTCTGCTTTATGATATGGGTTCACCTCGCTTCATCACAGACTGAAAGAAGGTTTCAGTTTTTATTTTTTTCAAAAAGCATGAAAAATTATAATAGTCTGGAGAAAAGCCACACTGTACTATTTCAAGTGTATACAGTAGGATATACTGTAATTGGGCCTTTTCCCACAGGGTTTAGGCTCAAGTGGCTCCTATAGGGCAGTCGGTTAACTGGGTCTTTTCAGGGATGGTGTCGTTCACGTTTGTGCTGTAGACTTGTTGCTGCTGAATCCTTTCTGGGGGCTTCCCCATTTGACAGGGAGCAGAGGGCTTCTCTTTCACGTGCCCATGCCCTTGGCCTTGCTGACCACCCACGTAGCTGCTGTCTTGTGTGTGTGTGTGTATATATATTATATATATAATATATATATATGTATAACTCTTAAGGCAAGTGTGTATCTGTGTGTGTTTTAAAAATCACTTATTTCTTAACAGTGATTTCAGTTGTACCATGACTTCTTCACTGAAACCACAAAGTCCTGCTAACAGCTCTGCATAACCCAACCCAGTTAGAGGTTTGAAGCTTCTGAAGATTAAATGCACACTTGTATAATGTGACCAGTTTAAATGTAGTTTATATTTTACAGGGGGACCTACCTTTTTTCTTTTCAACTGTGATTTATTTATTGTTTCCTTTTAATTAGAGGAGTGAGGTTGACTTTTGGAATATACGTGCTTTGTCAGGACAATAAGCAAGGGGGTATAGGAGGGAGAGCTTGGTGGCCAAGTGTGTTCCATTATTCTGTGCCATATTGGTTCTCATTGCCAAATGGGGGTGCAACAGCTTGCTTCAGCACCTTGGGCTGGTGCTGCTTTGCTTTATTTCTGTTTATCTCAGCCTCACTGCATCCGTGGATGCTCACAGCCAGCCCAGATCACTGAAGCGTCCAGCACGGGCCAGACCCTCTTGATGTCTCAGCTCACAGTCGCTGTGTGACCTTCCACGTGCAACAGCTTTTTTCTTCTGAACTTTTATTTCCAGTTCATTACATGGCTTTTCTTTTTCAGGTCCAAGGCCCCCTTAAAAACAAAATGTGTTTTTGCATGGGGTTTTAGTGCTGGCTGTGATGCTAGGTAGGACAGACACATCACTCTGTGGGTCCTCATTTTCTGAGCTGTCTTCTAATTCCCATATTCCATGATTCTGGCTGAACAAGTACATGTACCAGAGGCTGCTGCAGGTATTGAGTCATGTCCTGGGCACCCAAAAAGCAAGTACTTACAGGCCTTTTTCTAAATACTTGTCCTTAAAATGCTTGTCCTCAGCAATAAATCTTAAAGAGTGGAGGTGATTAGTAACAAATCTAGTTTTCTGATTGCAGAATGAACTTGGTTCCCCAAACCAGAGATGGAATGGCGCCACATTTGTCTCGTGGTGCCCCACTGTGGGCACATGGTGGATCCCTGGGAGCAGGGAGTCTCAGCTGGGACCCGGCAGCAGAGAGCCACCTTTGAATAGGTCTTCCTTTGGGATCAGGGAGCCTGGCACATTCCTATGGACGTGGCTGCTGATGGGGGTCCTGGGAAACGGCAGCTGGAAGCTCAGTAGAGCTGCCATCAAGAAAGCCTGAGGGTCAGCTGGGATTTTGTTTTCTTTTCATTCCCTGCCTGCTTTCTGGTGAAATAGGGGAATTTCGTAGTCAGTAGCCAGGAGACTGATGCCACCTTGTGTCTATATAGCACATTGTTTTTCTTTCTCCCATTTATTGAAAATCTTTCACCAAACAGCCAAATTTCCAGAGACTTGTAACACACAGCTGTGCAGATCTTAATGAGTGGCATAACTTGCTTCAGATCCATTTTTTTGTGTGTGAGAAATAAAATGTGACAAATTGTGTGCCCTCCCTTGTCGTGGATTCAGTTTCTAACTCCCATGCATGGTTTTATGTTTCCCATTTGATTTTGTGTTCATACATATTGTGCAGTCCTGATTTAGAGATTTTTGTTTTGTTTTCCAATTTGAATCCTATACATTCTCACAGCAGCCTTCTGAGGTACCTCAGGTGAGAGGCATGAGCCCTTTGCTGATGAGGAAACCGAGGGCCGGGGGGGGCGCTTCCCCAGGGTCACGTGGTGGTTGTGCTCACCAGCAGGAGAAGGACTTATCATCCCTGGGCCTCCTCACCTTTGGAAAGCGCAGTATTCCTTCTGGCAAGCTCAGGAGGCCCGACCTGTGTGCCACGTTTGGAGCTTAAGTTGCTGTTAGCTCCTACCTGGTTCCATAAGGAGCTGATGGAAGAAGAAACCAGGGAGCATCTGCAGGGGCTGGGCCTGGGCGTCCTCCCTGGCGAGTTCTCATGACTGCTCGCAGGACACCCGCGCCTTTTCCCTTTGCGTGCATGTGCCACCCTCTCAATTGCTCTCAGCGTCGAAAAAGTACACATCTATGTTTTGCTTCTGAAAGTGAAACCCTCTAAGGCAGCCTGGGCCTTATTTATGTTTATTACTTCTCGCCTGTTTCATATTCTGAGCATTTTAGTAGGTATAGTTTAACTGTATTTAAGATGTATTTCCTTCTAGTGTTGTACAATTCTGTAATGTATGTTTGAAACTAATGTCTCTTTCAGAATGGGCAAAATGTAACTTAGCCTTACACAGGTAGACTCTGAAATCGTTTTATGGTATTTATTGTTTCCCCACTGGGCTTTTTATCCTGTAACTTATGTTGTATAAGAAGATTCCAAAAATATATTTTAACAGAGACTAAACGGGCCCTTTGATTTGAATGAGCTAGTTGCCGAGTTAGCTGGAGCCTGATTCGAATGGATCCTTAAGTTCACATCTTCAGACTGTCAGTGAGCCCCTGGCAGGCTCAGGAGCATCCCTGACATTGCCAGGAGCAGGGGTGTGTGTGACTGACTCAGGGCGAAGAGCATCATTGCTTGGAAAACTGGACAGCAGTGACCTTGCTCCATAAGAAGCCTGCCCAAGGTCAGTTTCCAAGGAAGTAGATTTGCATTACTGTACTAGATGTGGCACCTCTGAAACAACTTCTTGTGTCACTGATATCTTAGGCACCATTGCCTTTTGTCTTTGGGAGTAACTCTTGTCTGTGCCCACCTTTCTTGTGCGTTGTGATTATGTGCTGAGGAAGGGGTGGAGCAGGGAGGGAGCAGTTTCCCTTAGGCCCAGGGTTCCTGTTCTTCCACAGTCAGGGTGGGAAGTTTCCCTTAGGCCCAGGGTGCTGTTCTTCCACAGAAGGATGTCCAGGTGACTGTCATACACACATTGCAAGACAACAGACCATGGGCCGACTCTCACTGTGCTTGTCAGGGGCTCCGGAAGAGTGGCTGGAACAAAGCATCAGCTTCCTGAAGAGGGTCTGGTTCTTGGGCAGAGCCTCATTCGGTCCTTGTCTTGGTGAAAACGAACTTCCTTTTCCCTTGATCACCTTCCATGCACGCAGTTACCCAGCTTTCACTTTTTAAAGAGATTACCCGCTCCCACTTCCTAACTTGTTTCCCCTTGTTGGGTGGGGGCCCTTGTGGCACGACCTACATAGAGTGCTGGGCTTGGACCAAGTGGTGATGAATGAGGCTAATTTAAGGGCTCTTCTAGGCCCACCTCCTCTTGGTCCTGAACTCTGCTCACCCACATTGCCTGCAGAAGGTGGGCCCGTTCTCAGTGAGGAATGGAGTCACAGCTGCTGACTGCCTATTTCCATTTGAAGGTGGCCCCATCTTTCTGTTCTTCCCAGCACTGCCCCTGCCCCCCCCTTTCAGGTTGACCAGCAGTAACCTTATTCACCTGGTCTCTCAGGTGGGTAGAGGCTGCTGTTCTTACCTGGGGTTGCCTCTTGATAGGGTAAGGCTTTCACCTGTCCGTATGTTTGCCGTGTTTTCAAAGATCTCAGCTGGGAGGGTGGTTTGGGAGGTATACTTCGGGTGCTGAAGTGTTGGGATTTTAGAACATGTAGATGATTTATGAGAACAGAATGCCAGAATATCTGAAGTCTAGGATTTTATGGCCAGTGGCTTTCAAATCCATTGGCTCTTTGAAAACCCTGCCCCCGTTCCCCTCTTCTACCTATCTGATGAGGCTCCTTTTTATTCTCGAGTCATTAAGTTACCAGCAGTGTGTTTATTAATAGTAACTGCAATAATAGTGCTTAATATGTGCCAGGCACAGTGCTAAGGACGCATTATCCCTTTTAATCCAGAAAACAACCTTTGATCAGGTATTACCTCCATTTTATACATGAGGAAAATGAGGTACTATGACAGGCAAAGAGCAGTGGTTAAGATAGACTTTGGGCTCAAATAGCCCTAGGTTTGGGCAGGTTACTAGGTACAATTCCAACCCAGCTGGCTCTGATAATAGCAGCTCCCTTTCGGGATTGTTGTGAGGATTTTATGAGGTAATGCATGTAAGTATTTGTCAGTGCCTGGCACATAGTAAGCTCTCAATAAATGGTAGTTGTTTTTATTGAACCCAGCTGGTAATTTGAACCCAGGGTTGTGTGATGCTGGAGACTGTTTCTCAGCCACTACACTGCCCCTGCCCTGCACACAGCCTGGGTGTTCAAAGTCTAGAAAGTGACCACACTCTCCTTCTGAGAGAAGCAGTCCAGACCTTAACACCCATCTACAGTGACTGGGTACTTCCCACTTCATTTAGAAAGCCAGAAAGAGGATGTGGACAAGTTCCAGAATTCTCCGTTCCTGGTAGGAATGGTTTGCCTGAGGTTTTGCTCACCTCCTGCTGCCCCTGGTCTGGACTTGCCATGGGGAAGGAGGCCCTTTCCTCTTGCCTGGTGGTGCCTCCACTTCCTGGGCAGTAAGGGCTGATCTGTGACTTGCTCTGGACCCCATGTCCCCCCCTGCCAAGAACTGTGCTCTGTGCACACAGCTCAGGGACCTGCAGCGGTCCTCCGTGTGAGCGGACATCGCGGGGCCCAAGAGAAGTGGGAGAGAGAGAAAGCTTCTCTGTAGTAGGTGATAGTACAGAGGGAAGGCCTAAAGCTCTCGCTCATGTCCTTACACATAACAAGTCAGGGGCTTTGTGTTTCTTGCTTTCTTAAAAGTGTTAACAGGGTAGACGCAGGTGACCACTTGGGGATAGATGATAGGGGGTGTTTCTCTTGGATTCTAGGTTAGCAGAGGATCTCAGTGGTTCATGAATGAAGGGAGAGTAGGCACTGGATTAATGAAAAATGAAAACTATTTCGTTTAGTTTTCCAAATGTAGACGGAGGAGTTGGGGAGTGTGTGTTTGAGATGGCTCATTCTTCACTTGGAAGGAATGGTGTTGACGGGGGATCCCGGAAGTTCTCAAGCCAATAGAATAATAATGACCTAGAACCACTGGCTTGACTGTGGGCTGTTTCCTGAGTGTTTGAGGGGAATGAAGACTAGACCCAAGGCCCACGTGTTTAAGTGGTAGTCTCTCCCCTTCCGTTAGTTGCTTATGACAGGAGCCAGGAGCACAGTTGTGGGGGTTTAGTGAGCAGCTGCTCTGATGGACTGATCCTGGGCCTGCCTCCTGCTCCTCTGGACCCATGCTTGCCAGGCCGGGCACTTCCTCCCTCATCGTTGCATCTAATGGAACCAGGCAGCTTTTTATCTATAGAGAAAACGGCTCCAAACCAGGGGCAGGGGCCCTCTGCGCCTTGGGCTGAAGATGCTGCAGTGGTCTCCCAGGTCTCGGGAGACCCTTATGTAGCGCTCAGAGTCTCTAGTTGGGTTTAGCCACCTGGTGACTCTGTCCCAGGTGAGATTCTCTGCTGACATCATCCATAGCGCAGTCCCTGTCCTCGGCTGCTGGAGCACCCATTTTTTACCTTAGGTTCATGTGCTGGTTTTGCTGGCTTTGTGCCAGGGAATGCCAGAATGGAAAGGGGGTTGAGAATGTGTTTTTATAAGGATGTCCTTTGTGTTCTGTTGCATTTGAATTCTTCACACAGCACTGTGCGGCTGCCACACAGCACTGTGTTACTGCCTATGTCACACTGGCTGGGTGTCTGGGAGCTGATTACAAAGGGAAAGAGCTGAGCAGACATCAGGGCCAACATAACCAAAGGACTTGGAGCCAAGAGAACAAAAGGCAGTGTCAGGATACAGTGGCTTATTGTCGTCCGGCCAGAGGACTGTTGAGAAGCCATGGGGGCAGCAGCAGGAGGAGTGCAGGCAGAGGAGAGGCCAGGAGTCCTGCAGCTGGTGGAGGCCAGCCCTGAGTGTCTTGTGGGTGGGGGAACAGAAACTGGGCTCAGAAACCCATCCAGGGAGATTCAACGCTCATGCACTGTGGATTCTCTTCTGGAGTCGATGCTGATACCAAGTTTTAAGTTTTATTGGTGTTTAATACTTTCCAAAGCAGGAGGGGAAGACCAAAATTTTAGAGACAAGCGGCCCCTCTTTTGAAGATTGTTGGGAAGCCTGGTGGTGTTGGGTGAGTCAGGCACTTCCTCAGTTCTGTTCACTCTGAAGACCTGTTTAGTGAGAAAGTTCCCCAAAACATAGAAATGGCTTCCCTGGCCCCACTGGGGAGTGCCAGGTAGTCAAATGTAGCCCACTGCAGTGTCTGTGCTACCAAGATTGGTCCCGAGTTTGTCCTGCCCGTGCCTCTGGCATTTCACTAAATCCATGTATTTTTGCCCCAACTGACCTTTCTCTGTGCACTGTCTGATCAGTATTGAACTGATTCTTTTTCAATGAAGTGTCAGATCATGATATACTGTACATTGGAAAGTATTCATCTTATTTATATACCTGAATCTTCCTACTACACAAATAAACCTGTTAAATTCTACATCGTTTGTGGTATCTGATGGGGGGAGTGCTGACTTGATATGAGACGTGGGGGGTTGTCTGTATGGAACCAGCGTCCCAGGGTGCTGCCGACCACCCCCTGCTTCTAGAGGCATCCTTTGCCCTTGGCCTTCACCTGCTCTCTGGCTTTCCACCTTTCCTCATTTTGCCTTGGCTGCTCCTTCTAAGTTGCCTTTCTGGGCATCTCTCCTCCTGCTGGCCCTGCCCTTAGCTGGCAGCATTCTGCTCGAGACTCTTCTCCCCACTGAATGCTCTCCTGGTGTTCTTGCCTACTCTCAGGGCTTCAGTCACCACAATCCTGCGATTTCCAAGTCCACATTCCTAACCCTCTTGGGCCTGTGAGGCCTCTTCGTGTGGACTTTGCATGGCCAGACCCAGGCCCTCCTACTGTACCTGCCCCAATCCAGTGTTCTTTCACCACCATCAGTTCTTTACTAGGAGTGATCTCATCAGTATCCAAGGCCTGCCCATTCTACTTTCTAAATTTTCTTCAGATTCATCCTGACTGCCAGTTGGCTCCATGCAGCCTCGTTGCCTCCACTCATTCATTCCTTATACAATAGCTGGGGTGAGATTTCTTTGCCTGGCGCCTTCCTGTGGCCTTAGTTGAGGCTTGTTGCTGAGATCTGACCCCATGCTCAGGTCCTGCCCTCTCACAGCCACACTCCTGCTGTCCCCTCTTTGTCCCAGGTGCTCTCATCTCCTGGCCTTTGTACGTGCTGTTTCCTCTGCCTGATTCCTCCTCTCTCCCTCCCTGGCTCACCTCGGCTGCCTAACTCCTGCTCATCTTACTGTCCCACCATCAGCAGCACCCGACCTGGGAGACCTATATGTCCCCAGCCCAGGACTGCTTTCCTGGTGGGACTGTGGGCCCTGGTGGGAGGGTGGGGGCTGCCCTGGCTCTGAAGTCCGGGGGCTAATGCCTCGGGCCAGTGGGACCTCTAGGTAACGTGCCTTTTGGATAGGAGCCTCTGCCTTTCTCACCTATAGGGACCCTAAATGATGGGACTTCTGGAATGAATTGCTTCCCAACACTCAAGGTGTAAAAGCTACTGCATTTACTTTCCTAAATCCAACAAAATGTGACTCCAAGCCACCAGTTTCCACGATTGATAAGAACCCCAGCTTTACTTGTCTTCCTTTACTGCCTTGCTCCCACGGGCTTGTGTGGTGCCAGAGACAAGGGGGTCCCGGGTCTTCAGTCCATCTACTGAAGGCTCTCCTCATCCAGGCCTGTGAGGTCCATCCACTCACTCCCCAGTCAGTGTGTCAGCACCCACCTCCCTGGGCACGCCTGCAGCTGTCTGCATCTGACATTCTGCCACCTCAGGGCCCCCGCACTCAGGCCTTGACCCTCTCCATGCATTCGACAAACACTCGTGGAGTGCCTGTCCTGTGCTAGGCACTGGCTGGACACTGGGGATGCAGCAAAAAATAAAGCTGACACAGTCCCTGTTCTCAAGGTGCTCATTTTGGAGAGGGTGGCAAACATGTGAAAAAGCCATGTTAGATGGAGAAACTGTAGCCAGGAGAGGGGAACAGGGAATGCTGGTGAGGAGAGGTTGCAATTGTAAATAGGGCCCTCAAGGAGGGGCTTGCGGGCTTCCCTGGTGGCGCAGTGGTTGACAGTCCACCTGCCGATGCAGGAGACACGGATTCGTGCCCCGGTCCGGGAGGATCCCACATGCTGCGGAGCAGCTGGGCCCGTGAGCCATGTTTGCTGAGCCTGCGCGTCCAGAGCCTGTGCTCCGCAATGGGAGAGGCCACAGCAGTGAGAGGCCCACGTACAGCAAAAAAGAAAAAAAAAAAAAAAAAAGGAGGGGCTTGCTACTACAGTGATGTTTGGGCAAATGGACACACACCTGAGGGAGGTGGGGGAGGGTGTTCCAGGCAGGTGCAGACACCTGTGCCTTCGAGGAACAGCAGTCGTGGATGAAGCAGCGTGAGTTGGGAGGGAGCCGTGGCAGGTAATGAGGTCCCAAAGAGACTAGGTAATTAAGCAGGGCCAAGGCCACTGGCTTTTACTATGAGCAACATGAGAAGCTGTTGGAGAGTTAAGAGCCAAGGAGTGACTTGATCTGATGTTTGTTTTCAAAGGGTCACTTGGCTGCTGCACTCAGACTTGATTTCAGAGGGGCAAGGGCGGGAGGAGGGTGCAGCAGCCATCTGGGCAAGAGAGGATGGTGGCTGAGCTCCGTTGATGCAGTGAGAAATGGTCAGATCATCAGGATGTGTTGAAGGATTCTATGGGGCCTGGGAGAGAAGAGGAGTCAAGGACGGCTGTGATGTTGTTGGCCTTGGCAACTGCAAGAACGGCATTGCTGTTTTTCTGACCTGAAGAAGGCTGTGGTGGGAAGACAGAATTGGGGTGGGAGGTGGAAGAGTGAGAGAAGATCAGGATTTTGATTTGGATGCAGTAGGTCTGACACGCCTGTGAAATATCCTTTTGGGGATGTCCAGTCCAAGGGGGTGGTCACAATGTGGATATTATTCTGTAAGAACCGGGATACTGGATGAGATCATTGATGAAGTGTTGAGGTCTAGGGACTTCCCTGATGGTCTAGTGATTAAGATTTTGCCTTCCAATGCAGGGGGTGCAGGTTTAATCCCTGATCGGGGAGCTAAGATCCCACATGCCTTGCGGCCAAAGAAAACAAAATATAAAACAGAAGCAATATTGTAACAAATTCAATAAGGACTTAAAAAAAAAAAAGGTCCACATCAAAAAAAAAAAAAATCTTAAGAAAAAGGGACTTCCCTGGTGATGCAGTGGTTAAGAATCCTCCTGACAATTCAGGGGACACGGGTTCAAGCCCTGGTCCAGAAAGATCCCACATACCACAGAGCAACTAAGCCCGTGCGCCTAGAGCTCGTGCTCCACAACAAGAGAAGCCACGTGCACCGCAATGAAGAGTAGCCCCCGCTCACCTCAACTAGAGAAAGCCCGTGCGCAGTAGTGAAGACACAGTGCAGCCAATAAATAAATAAATACATTTATTTAAAAAAAAAGAGTTGAGGTCCACAGCTGAACCCCCCACCCCCTGCCATTCTTTCTTGACTTGGGGATCCAGTTCTTTTCAGTGAGGGCCACTCCCTTCATCCCTTCAGGGAGACTTTCTTTCCTCAGGGAGCTTCAGACAATCTAGCTCTCAGGCCAGGGCAAGGAAGGGCCTGGATGGATCCTGTCTTCAGGTGGCCCCACTCCTGTCTGACAGCAGACCAGCTTCCTCCTGGGGAAGGAGGCTGCAGTTCTGGAGGAGGAAATGCACAATCACCATTTTGGTCTCTTGGGAGAAGATGGGGGTGGGAGACAAAGCAAGAGTGACTTTTTTTTAACATCTTTATTGGAGTATAATTGCTTTACAATGGTGTGTTTGTTTCTACTGTATAACAAAGTGAATCAGCTATACATATATATATACATCCCCATATCTCCTTCCTCTTGCGTCTCCCTCCCACCCTCCCTATCCCACCCCTATAGATGGACACAAGAGTGACATCTATATTTGGTTATTCAGGGGACAGGCAGTTGTGTGGAAAGCCCCAGAGAATGGACTGATGGCCTAGCCATGACAAACTAAATCAAAACCCATCACCTCTCCTTTTTTTTTTTTTTTTTTTTTTTTTGCGGTATGCGGGCCTCTCACTGCCGTGGCCTCTCCCATTGCGGGGCACAGGCTCTGGACGTGCAGGCCCAGAGGCCATGGATCACGGGCCCAGCCGCTCCATGGCATGCGGGATCCTCCCAGACCGGGGCACGAACCCAAGTCCCCTGCATTGGCAGGCAGACTCCCAACCACTGCGCCACCAGGGAAGCCCACCTCCCCATACTTACCAAAGGACATTGCCAGTTCCAAAATCAACCAAAACCCAGGGAGCCCTCAAATGAAGTAAAATTGGGTGGTGGGAGGGGCACACAACGAGGGGCATGCACGAAGATGCCTACCCCCCAACACCTTACACTGCATCACCACTGCTGACTCTCTCCCGCACTCTCTATTGCCAGCGATGGTGGGTGTGGGCCCCAGGCTCCAGCGCCATACATTTTCAGAGCTAGTTGATTCGACAGCTGTGTGGCTGACAGGGTCTTGGTATTCTGGCCTGGTGTCAGGCCTGAACCTCTGAGGTGGGAGAGGCAAGTTCAGGACGTTGGACCACCAGAGACCTCCCAGTCCCAGGTAATATCAGTCAGCGAGAGCTCTCCCAGAGATCTCCATCTCAATGCTAAGAGCCAGCTCCATTCAATGGCCAGCAAACTCCAGTGCTGGATGACCCATGCCAAACAACTAGCAGGACAGGAACACAGCTCCACCCATTAGCAGAGAGGCTTCCTAAAATCATACTAAGTTAACTGACACCACAAAACACACCACCAGACATGGTCCTGCCCACCAGAAAGACAAGATCCAGCCCCACCCACCAGAACACAGGCACCAGTCCCCTCCACCAGGAAGCCTACACAACCCACTGAACCAACCTCTCCCACTGGGTGAGGGAACTCCACCAAAAACAATGGGAACTATGACCCTGCAGCCTGCACAAAGGAGACCCCAAACACAGTAAGTTAAACAAAATGAGAAGACAGAGGAATATGCAGCTGATGAAGGAATCAGGTAAAAACCGACCAGACCAAACAAATGAAGAGGAAATAGGCAGTCTACCTGAAAAAGAATTCAGAGTAATGATAGTTAAGATGATCCAAAATCTTGGAAATAGAATAGAGAAAATAGAAGAAATGTTTAACAAGGACTTAGAAGACCTAAAGAGCAAACAAACAATGATGAACAACACAATAAATGAAATTTAAAATTCTCTAGAAGGAATCAATAGCAGAATAACTGAAGCAGAAGAACAGATAAGTGACCTGGAAGATAAAATAGGGGAAATAACTGCTGCAGAGCAGAATAAAGAAAAAAGAATGAAAAGAATTGAGGACCACCTCAGAGATGTCTGGGACAACAGTAAACACAACAACATTTGAATTATAGGGGTTCCAGAAGAAGAAGAGGAAAAGAAAGGGTCTGAGAAAATATTTGAAGAGATTATAGTTGAAAACATCCCTAACATGGGAAAGGAAATAGTCAAGTCCAGGAAGCACAGAGAGCCCCATACAGGATAAAGCTAGGAGAAACATGCCAAGACACAAAGTAATCAAACTATCAAACATTAAATACAAGAGAAAATATTAAAAGCAGCAAGGGAAAAGCAACAAATAACATACAAGGGAACCCCCATAAGATTAACAGCTGATCTTTCAGCAGAAACTCTGCAAGCCAGAAGAGAGTGGCAGGACATGTTTAAAGTCATGAAAGGGAAAAACCTACAACCAAGATTACCCAGCAAGGATCTCATTCAGATTCGATGGAGAAACTAAAATCTTTACAAACAAGCAAAAGTTTAAGAGAATTCAGCACCACCAAACCAGCTTTAGAACAAATGCTAAAGGAACTTCTCTAGGCAGGAAACACAAGAGAAAGAAAAGTCATACAAAAACAAACCCAAAACAATTAAAAAATGGTAATAGGAACATACATATCGATAATTACCTTAAATATAAATGGATTAAATGCTCCAATCAAAAGACATAGACTGACTGAATGGATACAAAAACAAGATGTGTATATATGCTGTCTAAAAGAGATGCACTTCAGACCTAGGGACACATATAGACTGAAAGTGAGGGGGTGGAAAAAGATATTCCATGCAAATGGAAATCAAGAGAAAGCTGGAGTAGCAATTCTCATATCAGACAAAATAGACTTTAAAATAAAGACTATTACAAGAGATAAAGAAGGACACTACATAAAGATCAAGGGATAAATCCAAGAAGGAGATATAACAATTATAAATATATATTCACCCAACAGGAGCACCTCAATACATAAGGCACCTGATAACAGCCATAAAAGGGGAAATCGACAGTAACATAATTATAGTAGGCGAATTTACCACCCCACTTTCACGAGTGGACAGATCATCCAAAATGAAAATAAATAAGGAAACAAAAGCTTTAAAAGACACATTAAACAAGATGGACTTAATTGATACTTATAGATCATTCCATCCAAAGCCAACAGATTAGACTTTCTTCTCAAGTACTCATGGAACATTCTCCAGGATAGATCATGTCTTGGGTCACAAATCAAGCCTTGGTAAATTTAAGAAAATTGAAATCATATCAAGTATCTTTTCTGACAATAACGCTATGAGACTAGATATCAATTACAGGAAAAAACCTGTAAAAATTACAAACACATGGAGGCTAAACAATACATTACTAAATAACCAAGAGATCACTGAGGAAATAAAAAAATACGTAGAAAAAATATGACAATGAAAAAATGACGACCCAAAACCTATGAGATGCAGCAAAAGAATTTCTAAGAGGGAAGTTTATCACAATACAATCCTACCTCAAAAAACAAGAAAAATCTCAAATAAACAACCTAACCTTACACCTAAAGCAATGAGAGAAAGAAGAACAAAAAACCCCCCAAAGTAAGCAGAAGGAAAGAAATCATAAAGATCAGGTCAGAAACCAATGAAAAAGAAATGAAGGAAATGATAGCAAAGATCAATAAAACTAAAAGCCAGTTCTTTGAGAAGAAAAACAAAATTGATAAACCATCACCCAGACTCATCTGGAAAAAAAGGGAGAAGACTCAAATCAAGGAGAAGTAACAACTGACACTGCAGAAATACAAAGGATCATGAAACATTACTACAAGCAACTCTATGCCAATAAAATGGACAACCTGGAAGAAATAGACAAATTCTTAGAAAAGCACAACCTTCTGAGACTGAAACAGGAAGAAATAGAAAATATGAACAATCACAAGCACTGAAATTGAAACTGTGATTAAAAATCTTCCAACAAACAAAAGCCCAGAGCAGATGGCTTCACAGGCAAATTCTATTAAACATTTAGAGAAGAGTTAACACCTATCCTTCTCAAACTCTTCCAAAATATAACAGAGGGAGAAACACTCCCAAACTCATTCTACAAGGCCAACATTATCCTGATACCAAAACCAGACAAAACGAGACAAAGATATCACAAAAAAACCCTACAGGCCTATATCACTGATGAACATAGATACAAAAATCCTCAACAGAATACTAGCAAACAGAATCCAACAGCACATTAAAAGGATCATACACCATGATCAAGTGGGGCTTATCCCAGGAATGCAAGAATTCTTCAATATACACAAATCAATCAATGTGATACACCATATTAACAAATTGAAGGATAAAAACCATATGATAATCTCAGTAGATGCAGAAAAAGCTTTCTACAAAATTTAACACTGATTTATGATAAAAACTCTTCAGAAAGTAGGCATAAAGGGAACCTACCTCAACATAATAAAGGCCATATATGACAAACCCACAGCCAACATCATTCTTAATGGCGAAAAACTAAAACCATTTCATCTAAGAATAGGAACAAGAGAAGGTTCCTCACTCTCACCACTATTATTCAACATAGTTTTGGAAGTTTTAGCCACAGCAATCAGAGAAGAAAAACAAATAAAAGGAATCCAAATCAGAAAAGAAGAATTGGGCTTCCCTGGTGGCACAGTGGTTGAGAATCTGCCTGCCAATGCAGGGGACACGGGTTCGAGCCCCAGTCTGGGAAGATCCCACATGCCGTGGAGCAACTGGGCCTGTGAGCCACAACTACTGAGCCTGCGTGTCTGGAGCCTGTGCTCTGTAACAGGAGAGGCCGCAATAGTGAGAGGCCCGTGCACCACAACAAAGGGTGGCCCCCGCTCGCCGCAACCAAAGAAAGCCCTCGCACAAAAACGAAGACCCAACGCAGCCAAATAAATAAATAAATAAATTGTGTTCCCTTAAAAAAAAAAAAGAAAAGAAGAAGTAAAACTGTCACTGTTTGCAGATGACATGATACTATACATAGAGAATCCTAAGGATGCTACCAGAAAACTACTACAGCTAATCAATGAATTTGGTAAACTAGCAGGATATAAAATTAATGCACAGAATCTCTTGCATTCCTATACATTAATGATGAAAATTCTGAAAGAGAAATTTAGGAAACACTCCCATTTACCACTGCAACATAAAGAATAAAATACCTAGGAATAAACATACCTAAGGAGACAAAAGACCTGTATGCAGAAAACTATAAGACACTGATGGAAGAAATTAAAGACAATACAAACAGATGGAGAGATAAACCATGTTCTTGGATTGGAAGAATGAACATTGTGAAAATGACTATACTACCCAAAGCAGTCAACTGATTCAATGCAATCCCTATCAAACTACCACAGGCATTTTTCACAGAACTAGAACAAATGTTTTCACAATTTGTATGGAAGCACAAAAGACCCCGAATAGCCAAAGCAATCTTGAGAAAGAAAAATGGAGGTAGAGGAATCAGGCTCCCTGACTTCAGACTACACTACAAAACTACAGTAATCAAGACAATATGGTACTGGCACAAAAACAGAAAGATAGATCAATGGAACAGGATAGAAAGGCCAGAGATAAACCCACGCACATATGATCACCTTATCTTTGATAAACGAGGCAAGAATATACAATGGAGAAAAGACAGCCTCTTCAATAAATGATGCTGGGAAACCTGGACAGCTACATGTAAAAGAATGAAATTAGAATACTCCCTAACACCGTATACAAAAATAAAATCAAAATGGATTAACAACCTAAATGTAAGGCCAGACACTATAAAACTCTTAGAGGAAAATATAGGCAGAACACTCTATGACATAAAATACAGCAAGGTCCTTCTTGACCTACCTCCTAGAGAAATGGAAATAAAAACAAAAATAAACAAATGGGACCTAATGACACTTAAAAGCTTTTGCACAGCAAAGGAAACCATAAACAAGACAAAAAGTCAACTCTCAGAATGGGAGAAAATATTTGCAAATGAAGCAACTGACAAAGGGTTAATCTCCAATATATACAGGCAGCTCATGCAGCTCAATATCAAAGAAAACAAACAACCCAATCCAAAAATGGGCAGAAGATCTACATAGACATTTCTCCAAAGAAGACATACAGATTGCCAACAAACACATGAAAGGATGCTCAACATCACTAATCATTAGAGAAATGCAAATCAAAACTACAATGAGGTAACACCTCACGCCGGTCAGAATGACCGTCATCAAAATATCTACAAACAATAAATGCTGGAGAGGGTGTGGAGAAAAGGGAACCCTCTTGCACTTTTGGTGGGGATGTAAATTGATACAGCCACTATGGAGAATAGTATGGAGGTTCCTTAAAAAACCAGAAATAGAACTACCATATGACCCAGCAATCCCACTAGTGGGCATAAACCTTGAGAAAACTATAATTCAAAAAGACTCATGTACCACAATGTTCATTGCCCCTCTATTTACAATAGCCAGGACAAGGAAGCAACCTAAGTGTCCATTGAGAGATGAACAGATAAAGAAGATGTGGCACATATATACAATAGAATATTACTCAGCTATAAAAAGAAACGAAATTGAGCTCTTTGTAGTGAGGTGGATGGACCTAGAGTCTGTCATACACAGTGAAGTGAGTCAGAAAAAGAAAAACAAATACCATATGCTAACACATGTATATGGAATCTAAAACAAATCATGATTCTGATGCATCTAGGGGCAGGACAGGAATAAAGACGCAGATGTAGAGAATGGACTTGAGGACATGGGGAGGGGGAAGGGTAACCTGGGACGAAGTGAGAGAGTAGCACTGACATATATACACTACCAAATGTAAAACAGAGAGCTAGTGGGAAGCAGCTGCATGGCACAGGGAGATCAGCTCACTGTTTTGTGACCACCTAGAGGGGTGGGATAGAGAGGGTGGGAGGGAGATGCAAGAGGGAGGGTATATGGGGATATATGTGTACATATAGCTGATTCACTTTGTTATACAGCAGAAACTAACACATCATTGTTAAGCAATGATACTCCAATAAAGATGTTAAAAAAAAAATGAAGTAAAACTGTGCTGCCACTTCCCTTTATGTCTCTTCTCAATTTTAACAAGAAATCTCAGCACACTTTTGGGGTCAAACATTCGTCCATCAGTCTGAGACTATGTGCAGGGTAAATTCTGATCTCCGTTTGACCAGGGTAATTGAAGTTGTTCACACCTGTAGCAAATACTGGCGCTCTGGTCTTGTCCACATGGTCTGATTTCTCTGAGATTCACAGAACCTTAGAGCATCCCAAGCCAATGATTCTCAAACTTAGGTGTACATTAGACTCACCTGAGGAACTTTAAAAAATGTTGATGGCTAGGCAGCACCCCAGGCCAATTACGTCAGAATCTTTTTTTAAAAATTAATTAATTCATTAATTTTTGGCTGTGTTGGGTCTTCGTTGCTGTGCGAGGGCTTTCTCCAGTTGCGGCGAGCGGGGGCCACTCTTCATCGCGGTGTCCGGGCCTCTCACTGTCGCGGCCTCTTCCGTTGCAAAGCACAGGCTCCAGACGTGCAGGCTCAGTAGTTGTGGCTCACGGGCTTAGTTGCCCCACAGCATGTGGGATCTTCCCAGACCAGGGCACGAACCCATGTCCCCTTCATTGGCAGGCAAATTCTCAACCACTGCGCCACCAGGGAAGCCTGCATCAGGATCTTTGGGATCGGTATTTTAAATACATTCCCGGTGAGATTCCAACAGGCAGCCAAGTTTGAGAACCAGTGGCTGAAACTCCCTTCAGTGAGTCCATCCCCTCTCAGAAAACCCCTCTCCATGTACACACAATGGTTGGCACCCTGTGCCCGATTGTCCCCAGGGGAGAGCCTCAGGGTATCCTGAGGTGAGCCTTCTGGTGTAATCACTGGAATGATCCACACCACAAGCCACGGTTTAGAAAGGTGTGTGCCTCCCAGTACCTCCCCACAGTGTTCATTCTGTCTTGCATCTCACAGACTGAGTCTGCTTTCCGTTTGTTTGACAAATGTCTAGAATGTTTCTCATGTGCCCCCCAGCCAGCTCCTCCCCTCACCACCTAGCCTTCTCTTTCCAAGCTCCTCATCTTATTCTCTTCACTCTTCCTCACAAGAAATGCCTTCCAGCCCCTTCGCTATGCTAACCAGTGTCTGGACACACACAAGCTTATCTTTTTTGGGAGTTCTCCATTGCCTGTAGTTGTGAATATGAATATGTTTGTGCCTTGGAGGGGGTGCACATGGGGTCCTGTGGGAACTGAAGACCCCGAGAGCTACTGCTCAAAGGTAGCTTCTTTCCTCCTGTCATCTCGAGGGTCCCTATACTCCCTGCCTACCAAGATTGTCATGATTGTCAACCTGAAGAGGAGCCAGGGAGGTACCCCTGTGGATAATAAATTTGCAATCTCCCACGGACCCTATCAGTTACCAGAGAAAGTCCCAGCAACCTGGGGAGCTATGGTGGTTGGCTTCCTGAAGGTACAATGATTAACCTTTTTATTTGAAGTAATTTCAGACTTACAGAGAAGTTATGACAGTATAAGGAATTCCCTACATACTTCACCCAAATTCCCCATATGTTAACATTTTACGACATTTATTTAATTAATCTCTCTTTCTCTCTCTCCATGCACACACACATGCGCTTTTAAAAACTGAAATTTGTAGACATCATGCCCCTCTACTGTTATGTAACCTTATTCAGATTTCACCAATTATCCAAATAGTGTTCTTCATAGCAAAATAATACGTATAGTTATGGCTGATGCAATTTGATGGGCTCTGCAGTGGCTCTGAGAACCAGAACTACCCTATCTGCTTCCCCGCTCCCCACCCCCAGCCTGTCCTTCATCAGATGGAACCACTCAGCACCCTGTGTGCTGTAGTTAAAACTTGGTAGCCAGTACAGCAGGACAGTGCTGTCCCACACCAAGCAGAGGGCAGCAGTGGGTCACGAGGTGCAAGGCTTTGGAGTGAGACATATCTGGGTGGAATCCTGGCCCAGCAGTCACTGACTTTGTGACCTTGAACGAAACACTCAACCACTCAGCCTTCTCCTCTATAAAATGGAAGTAATTGAGAAAATATGCAAAGTACTTATCCAGCACCAAGCGCCTACTAATCACTCATCAGCAACTTTTATTTGTAATATTGCCACCTCGGCCTGAGAAGTGAATTTCTGGGGGATGCAGGGGAAGGAACTGACACCAACACTCCAGTGAAGTCAGGGACACAGGGAAGGGAGCACCCTTGGGAAGGAAGGGGTGGGAATCTGAGTCTACTGACCTCAGGTACCCCAAGGCCAGTTGGAATGAAAATTCACCCTGGAATGCTGGTTGAACATTTCGTGGCATTGTCCAGACTCACAACCTGTGCTGGAATCCCCCTCCACAGCCATCCTTACCAAACCCATGAAGGAGAAGTGGTTTGTCTTCTTCGCTATTTTGGTTGGGAGAGCAACCGAGATCAGCTCCTGACTCTTATCATTTACTGGTTGTGTGACCTGGTGGCTTTGGGCAAGTTATTTAACCTTTCTGTGCTTCAGTTTCCTCATCTGTGAAGTGGGGATAATAATAGTGCCCACCCCATGGTATTGTGAGGATAAAATGAGTTAGCACTTGTAAAGAGCTTAGATAAGCTTCTGGCACATAGTAAATTTTCATAAATATTATCTGTTATTTCAGTGATCTCTCCCTCTTTTCTTCCTGATCTGTGTGCTTGGTCCTTTCATATCACCCCGGAGATGGTCCCATTGTGGGTGGGGGAGTTACTCTTGGGTCTGGACCTCCCTGCTGCTCACACTGAACTCTCCATAGCCACCAGTCAACCTTGTGGACTTTTCACCCAGTCAGCGGCTCTCTACCTGTCCATTATCTATTGCTGCAAACATACCAGAGAGCGAGGGTGCTATTAAAAAACAACGGGGCTAGGAGTTCCCTTGTGGCCTAGCGGTTAGGATTCTGGGGTTTTGCTGCCGTGGCCCAGGTTCAGTCCCTGGTCAGGGAACTGAGATCCCTGCAAGCTGCATGGCATGGCCCAAACAAACAAAAAACAGGAAACAAAACAAACAAAAAAACCCCACAACAGGGTCATATCAAAATGCCTCAGAGCTAGCAAGAAGATGCTCCCAAAGATGGGACATTTTGAACATCAGTGAGGATAACTGCAGTGTATTGAAACATATCAATTACATTTTAAATACATGAATTCATAACAATACTTTAAAAAATGCAGTTGATCATCACTGGAGGATGCTAGTAAGCCAAATCTATTTCTAAGACTAGTAAACAAAGAGGAAGAATCAAGCATTTATCCTGCCTTTTAAAAATAAAGCATACCATTGGTATCAAGCACCTGCTGCATAAAGATGAAGCAACTAGCAACATAGGTAGTAATTTTTAAATTGGTAAATAAAGTGAAAGAATTAAAAACTGGGAGACAGACTTGCACGTATATGGTCACTTTATTTGTGACAAAGGTAGTACAGTGGAAAATGGGTGGTTTTTCAATAAATAGGCTGCATCAATTGGACATCCATGTGAAAAAATTACCTCACATTATACTAAAAAAATCAGTTCCAGATGGATTTTAGGTCTAAATGAGAAAGGTAAAACAATAAAGCTTTTGAAGAAAACATAGGAGACCACCTCATGACTTTGAGTGCGAAAACATTTCTTGAACAGAATACAAAAGAGCTAACTATAAAAGAAAAAAAAAAGGAAAATTAGACTAAAAGACTATTGTGTTAGGTATATTGAGGGATGCAGTGACAGCAAGACCTGGTTCTAGTCCTAGTGAGGTTTATGATTAAGCCCATCTATGGTTTTATTATTCTTTCTTCCTTTTCTTTCTTCCTTCCTTCCTTCCTTTCTTTCTTTCTTTCTCTTTCTCTTTCTCTCTCTTTCTCTCTCTCTCTCTTTCTTTCCTGTCAGGCTCTTCCTGGGTGGTGGGCTAACTCCCTCATTTACCCTGCTGTTATCTTGCTGAGTGTCCCCAGAAAGCCTGTCTCTTCATTGAGTAACTGATATTTCTCCTTTGCCTTGTCCATATCACCTGAATTAGGAGAGGTGGTGTGGTGGTTGCAGAATAGGAATGGGGTGGGAGAGGAAAACAGGTCTCCTCTGCATCACTGACAGCTGGTTTCTGTTGTCAAAGAGTTAAGATTGTGAAATTGGCAATTGGTGATGATTAAGATTCTGATGAGACACTGTGGGGGGAGGTGTGGTAGCCCCTGAGAACATAACCAGAAGACATTTAGGGAAATAGAAAAGTTGCTGTACAGAGGGCTCAGAGATAGTTCCTTCTCTTTTTTCCCCCTCCTCTCCCTTCCCTTTCCTTATCCTGTGGGCTTTGGGCCTCAAGTACTTAAAGGAGTCAGAAAAAATTCAGTTGCTTGGAATTATCCTTTCATTTATTCACCAAAAACATATGCAAGGGCAAGTAAATCATTCCCTACCCTTGTTAGTATGAAAACAAATCTTTAATAAGCATGAGGTGTATTGATGAATGTGCCTAATCTACTCAACATTGTTATTACACTTCATGGTTTTTTTTTTTCAATTGGAGTGAATCAGCTATACGTATACACATATCCCCTCTTTCTTGATTTCCTTCTCATTTAGGTCACCACAGAGCACTGAGTAGATTTCCCTGTGCTATACAGTAGGTTCTCATTAGTTATCTGTTTTATGCATAATATCAGTAGTGTATATAACGTCAATCTCAATCTCCCAATTCATGAGAGACAGACATTTAAAATGGACCATTACAACACTGTGGGGAAGATTATCAGTAGCTTATCATCAATGACATTTATGGACGTTTTCCATAGGCCAAGTATTGTGGCTGACCCTTTATTTGCACCATTTCATTTAATCCTTATGATATCCCTATGATCCCTATGGTCAGTATTGTGGCTGACCCTTTATTTGCACCATTTCATTTAATCCTTATGATATCCCTATGATCTAAGTAATATTCTACCTATTTCATAGATTATGAAGTTGAGGTTCATAAAGGTTTAGTAACTTGGTCAAGTGTATTGTGAAGGATCTCAAGACAATCCTCTTTACAGGTCCTGGCCCCTCAATCAGATGCTGCTTGGCAATTACTCTTTCTTTGTTATCAAACTGTCTCCCAAATTATTTGAAGCCTGAGGTCTTAATGAAAAATCTGGCTAATGGCACTTGACTATAAGGTGGCAGAGTGCTGATGCCATGTTTGAAAGTCAGAGTATGCTTCATTTTTTAGCTATAGATTTAAAAAGGATTGGTGGTGGCTACCTATGCCTCAGAGCAGCACCCCTTTGGTGCCCAGCCACTCCAAGAAGGGTTTAGGGCTATAATTGGCTGGCCCCAAATAAAGAAAACATAATGGTTATCTTTTTGCAGCGGCCCAAGGCACAGTGTACAAACCTGTCTAAGCCACAGCTGTTGCACCTGCTGAGACACACCAGGTTGAAGTTCTGTCTTCCCATGATAAATGATGGAAGTGAAACTGTGCATCTCAGACTGGGACTCGAATCTGGCCAAAACCAGATTGGGACTTGAACCCACAGTCTTTTAATTGAGATCACATACCTGGTCTCAGGACTTAATGAAGCTCTGGTTCATGATGTCTCATCACAGAAAGAATTCAGTAAGAGACAAAGTTAGAGGTGAGAAGTGGATTTATTTAGAGAGAAACACACTCTACCCACAGAGTGTGGGCTATTTCAGAAGGTGAGAGGCCTTGGTAGAAATACACTCACAGGAAGAGTGTGGGCCATCTCAGAAGGTGAGAGGCTGTGAAATATGGCTTGGTTAGTTTTTATGGGCTGGATAATTTCACAGGCTAATGAGTGGGAGGATTATTCCAACTATTTTGAGGGAAAGGGTGGGGATTTCCAGGAATTGGACCACTGCCCACTTTTTGGCCTTATATGGTTAGCTCTGAACTGTCATGGCACTGGTGGGTGTGTCATTCAGCTAATGTATTACATTGAGCATATAATGAAGCTCAAGGTCTACTGGAAGTAGAATATTCCTCTATCTTGGGCCTAGTTGGTTCTAAACAGTTTTTGTCATGTCCTATGCCTACGTCATTCTTTTAAAGGTTGTGCCCTGCCCCGTTCCCTCCTGTTTCAAAAGGACCCAGTTTCTTTGGGTATGTTCAGGATGTCAGAACAATTCTGCCTCCTTTCTCAGTGTTCAGCATGTGTTGTGTCCTGCCTGGAGTGGGGGAAAATTAGAAACTCTTTTCTTTTTTTACTTTCTCCTTCATTCCCATTAGTTCTCAGGAGGTTGAGAGCATTAACCCTGCTCAAGCTGAACCTTTCATCTTAGGTTGAGTTTCCCCTAGGTTCTAGGGGGATTTGAGTGCCTGCAGTTTATTTGGGAGGTGGTCTTTGAAAACTAGAAGGGGATGAGGAAATTTGCAACAGAGAAGGAAAGAAACCCAATGCATAGTGTGCAGAAGAATCAGTACCTCTGACAAGTTAAGATGTATATTGTAAGCCCTAGAGCAACAGCTAAGAAAATAACTCAAAATATAGTGAACAAAATCAATAAAGGAATTATGATGTTACATTAGAAAATATTTACAAAATATAAAAGAAAGCAGGAAAGGAGGAACAGAGGACAAAAAAGATATAAGACACAGAAATGAAAAGTAAAATGGCAAATGTAAATCTACCTATATCAATAATATTAAATGTGGATACAATAGCAAATGGAGTGAAAAAAGCAGTGATTGTCAGACTAGATTAAAAAAAACATGATCCTACTATATGCTGTCTATAGGAGACAAACTTTAGATTCAAAGATACAAATAGGTTAAAAATAAAAGGAGGGGGGCTTCTCTGGTGGCGCAGTGGTTGAGAGTCCGCCTGCCGATGCAGGGGATGCGGGTTCGTGCCCTGGTCCGGGAAGATCCCACGTGCCGCGGAGCAGCTAGGCCCGTGAGCCATGGACACTGAGCCTGCGCGTCCGGAGCCTGTGCTTCGCAACGGGAGAGGCCACAACAGTGAGGAGCCTGCATACTGCAAAAAAAATAAAAAATAAAAAAATAAAAGGAGGGGAAAGATATATCATGCAAACAGCAATCCTAAGAAAGTTGGATTGGTGATACTAATACCACTCAAAATAGAGTTTAAAGTAAAAAATGTTAGATAAAGGGGACCATTTTATATTGATAAAAGAGTCAATGCATCAGGAAGGTATAACAATTATAATATATATTCACCTAACAAAAGAGCCCAAAAATACATGAAGCAAAACCTTCAGAAATGAAGGGAGAAATAGACAATTGAACAATAATAGTTGGAGACTTTAATACTTCACTTTCAGTAATGGATATAACAACTAGGCAGAAGATCAACAAAGAAATAGAAGACTTGGGCAACATTATAAACCAACTAGACCTAACAGACATCTGTAATCTACCCAGCAATAGTAGAATACACACTCTTTTCAAGCACACATGGAACATGATCCAGGACAGACCATATACTAGGGGTAAAACAAGCCTCAATAGAAGTAAAACAATTGAAATCATATAAAGTATGTCTCAAACTGTAGCTGAAATTTGGCCTCTGTACACCAGTACTGAACTGAATCTTGGAGACAGTTTTGGGTGAAGTAGAAAAGAATAGCTTTATTGCTTTGCCAGGCAAAGGGGCCCTCAGTGGGCTAATGCCCTCAAAACTGTGTGTCCTGACCTGGAGGGGGTAGTGATGAGTTTTATACTAATGGTTCAAAGAGGAGGGCATGATCAGCTCATGGACATTCTTCTGATTGGTTGATGGTGAGGTAATTGGGAGTCAGCAACATCAACCATCTGGTTCTAACAGGTCTGGGGTCTAGTGCTTGTAGACAGCATACAGTTAACTTCTCCCACCTGGTAGGGGCTTCAGTATCTGCAAAACAGCTCAAAGATATTGTTATGTATATCCCTTGAGGGGGAACCAGGACCCTGCCCCAAGGCTGCACTATTGTTTCTTGACTGCCCCTCTGTTGTCTTCACATCCCCTCCCTTCCCTTATTAGCAAATGTTTGAACCTGTCCCTTGGAACTCAGGGAAGGTCATGGAGGCTGAACGAAGCCTATTTCCTGCAAACAAGAAATGGGGAGACACAGAAAGGCTTTTGTGCCCAGGAGCCCCATAGGGTCCTCCTCAGTTTCACAACTACAGTATAACAGAAGGAAATTTGGGAAGTTTGCAAATATGTGGAAATTAAACAACCACTCCTAAATAACCAGTGTGTTATTTAGAGAAGAAATCACAAAGGAAATTAAAAAATACTTTGAGATGAATGAAAATGAAAACATAACACACCAAAATGTATGGAGGGAAGCTAAAGCAGTGCTTGGAGGAAATTTTAAGCTGTAAATGCCTACATTAAAATAGAATTCCGGGCTTCCCTGGTGGCGCAGTGGTTGAGAGTCCACCTGCTGATGCAGGGGACACGGGTTCGTGCCCCGGTCTGGGAAGATCCCACATGCCGCGGAGCGGCTGGGCCCGTGAGCCATGGCTGCTGAGCCTGCACGTCCGGAGCCTGTGCTCCGCAATGGGAGAGGCCACAGCAGTGAGAGGCCCGCGTACTGCAAAAAAAAAAAAAAAAAAAAAAATAGAATTCCACCTTAAGATATTAGAAAAAGAAGAGCAAACTAAAACTAAAACAAATAGAAGGAAGGAAATAACAAAGATTAGAGAGGAAATTAATGAAATAGAGAACAGGAGAACAATGGAGAAAAGCGACAAACCCAAATCAACAAAATTGACAAAATTTTAGCTAGACTGACCAAGAAAAATAAGACCCAAATTACTAAAATCAGGAATGAAGAGGGGGCATCACTGCCAATTTATAGACATAAAAAGGACTATAAGAGAAAATTATAAAAAACTGTATGCTAGAAAATTAAATAAATGAAATAGACAAATTACTAGAAAGACACAAACTACAAAAACTGACTCCTGGAGCAGACATGGCCAGGTAAGAGGCTAGTACAGTAATCTAGGTGGGGGTGCTGATGGTGACTTGGACTTGGGTGGTAAAAAGTGAGAGGCAAGGGGCCCTTGGGATATATTTTAGAGGTAGGACTAGTGGGGCTTGCACGGTTGGATGCACGGTGGGGCGGGGGGGGGGAAGAGGAATCAGGAATGAGTCTTAGATGTGAGCCTTGCCCAACAATAGGTGGACAGGGTGTCATTGTTTCTTTGTAAGAATCTCACTACTTATTATAGGACAGAGGTTGTTATGGAGATGGAGAGGGATTTGAGGGAGTGGGAACATAACCTGGTGAAGGTGGCAGAGGGTTTTTCAGAGGGGAGACATCTGAAACATCTCTCACTTTCCCTCTACCCATTTTGGAAATCAGAACTCCTCTTATTCGCCTGGGAGGTGTTTACACTGGCCAGGGCTGATTGCTTTGCAGGGTTTGTTTCTGTTATCTTTGTTTTGACAGTGTCTCTTTCTCTGGCATTTGGTGAGCATCAGCATTATTAGGTTTGCAGAAATAATAGTACTTGTTATTCTGCCAACTGTGTGGGCTTGATTTGAATGTCATTTGCATATGTTAAATTCCTCTGTGAAAATTATCAATACTTCCTGTCTATACTAGAGTCTGAAGAACTAGACTTGAAGACTTAAAGGAAGAATCAACTTAACTAATCCATTAAGCTGCTGCTTTAGGTTGGGCTTCTCCAGAAGCAGACCCTGAGACAAGGACAAACCTGCATTGGCACAGTGAGGTGAGACAGAAAAGTGTGTATTAATGAGCAGGTTGCTGCTGGGGGCTACTGGGGTTTAATCCCCCTGCAGAAACTTGGGAGACTATGGAGAGCACATTCCTTAGAGTTGTCACTACTAAGAGGTGAGGAAGTTCCTCCAACCTGCTTTGTTGCTGGCTGAGGAGAGCCTCTGGGGGCATCAAATCTTCCAGCACATCCTACCAGCTGTGCCAGTGGGCTGAGAACATTTCTGCAGCCAGAGGTAGCTCTCAGGCAGAGTCACAAGTGCTTGCTCTAGGAGGCCATTGTATGCACAGGAATGGCGAGGGCCAGGGAGAGATGGGTAGGGCACTGACATCACCTGCTACAATAGCTTTTAGGGAAGATGTGGGTTGCTGGACCCAAGGCATGGGAGGACATGCAGATGATTTTTCCATGTGTGACACAAAAGATGCCATTGTCACCTGTGGAGGTTTCATGGTTTGAGATTCTCACAACAGCTTATAAACAGTAGCAAAATAATTTCCATGATAGTTCCATCTCTAAAATAGACCAATAATTCCTGATATCAATATTTCATCCAACTATTCTGTCCTTTTAAATGGTCAGCTTGTACCCAACCCGTGCAAGACCTGCAGAAGGTGTGGGCTGGGGGTGGCCAGTATTTTCCAGGAATTCAATGCGTAAGGTATAAGGATAATTGGCTGGCTTTAATTTATTGATACTGTTACCGAGCCAGGTTGTTTTGTTGGATGCACAGCTAGGCAAATCCTTAGATGCCAAGTTTTGCAGCAGATCAAGGCAGCCAAGCCAGGAGAAGAAGTCTCAGATTCACCTCTCTGATAGTGAGAGGGTTGGGGCATTTATGGGACAAGCAATATGGTCTTAGGGTGGGAAAGTGTGGTTGAAGGTAGGGAAAAGGTGAGGTAATCTGTGTTCTACACAAGCTTATCTGAGTTACATGCTTCTTCGTGGGATGTGTATTCAAAAATTGAGGCACTTAGCATGATCTGAGGGTGGAGGTTTTGGCCCTCTGACATCAAAAGGTCATTCATTGGACACCTGTGCAGGGCCAGTTTTAGGGTCAGTGGTCCCAACCAGTTTTAGCTGGCTTGAACTGAACAGGGACTGATTCCAAGTTCCTGGAAAACAACTTAAACCCTTTGTTACTATAGTGGCTCATACATCAAAGGTGTTATCTATAGGGGTGGTTAAGGGGTCTTGTGATATATTACTTAAACTACGTGAAGCTTGGAGGGTATGCAGTTAAAGGAAAAAACAAAACAACACAACACAAAAAACTAAAGTGAGATTAATCAATAAAGGCAGGTTACAAGCAGGGTGTTTTTTTTTTTTTTTTTTTTTTTTTTTTTTTAAACAAGCTGTTCCCTTATCTGCTATTCTGTAAGACAAGCTCAAGGATTTCTGTTAGTCACCAGCTTCTGTTAATCCTATGGGGCATGGTTTCAATATCTGCCTCATCTGGGCTCAGCCTGCTGGGTATGGGGGCAGATTGCAAATTACTGTGAAATCAAAAATGTTATCAGTAAACAAAGGATGTTGCAGCCAACAGGTCACTGCAGCCATCCTGGACGGTAAGCCCTGAGGGAGCTCAGTATGGAGACAAACAGGCTGCCCACTGCCAAGCCCTCAGCTACTACAGTTACTCCCAACTGTGCACCCTGAGGGAATTCAGGATGGAGAAAAGCAGGATACTGGCCCCAGATAGACAAGGTGCCTATCAAAGGGGTGATTTCAGTGAGCCCAGACTCTTGTATCTTCCCATATATAGAAAAGTGTTAAATTCCTTAACTTGAGATGTCTGGTTTTCTTTAATTAACAGTAATCTTTTGATGTTCTGACTACCTGGTTTTGGTGGCAAAAATGCCTATATATCCTGGTTCCTCCTTTACCTCTCTGGAGCAGTCCCTCAGAGCTATCTGAGAGGCTGTGACCTGGGCTTAAGTCCTCAGTTTTGTCTGCCAAATAAAACCTAATTCTCAGCTTTTAGGTTGTGTGTGTGTATGTGTGTGTGTGTGTTTTCAGTCGACATCACATCGACTGCACAGGGTGATGGGGTCCAATACACAGAACATCTACATTCACCTAGTCCTACATCCAGCAAGGAGTTGTATTCAATCTGGTTACATCTGGACACAAGGAGTCTACATCCAGTCTGAAGGATGTATCTTTTTCTAATTTACACAAAGTTGCCATATGAGTTAAGGGAAATACCAAATTGGAAAAGTGAGTTTAGAAAACAATGACTTATAGCCATGGTATGTCTTTAGGGAAATGGCTGCTTATAATAAAGGCACTGCATTGGCGCTCAGTGTGGACATAAAGATGAATCATAATTAGTTCTGGGAGCTTGCATATTTCTTCCCACATCAGTCCAAATACACACTGACCCTTTTGAGGATACTTAACTGTTAACTTGAGAAGGACTGAGTGGAAAGTCATGTCAGCTGTCTTTAAGAATACCTTCTACTTCAAAACAATAGTAATAGCAAGTACCAATTAACAAGCCACCCCATTCTACCAATAAGAGCAGAAGCATCTGAAGGTATGTGGAAGTAATAAGACCATGCTGACTTCAGAGCCCCCTGAAATTCAATATCCTGTGACAAGAGTGATTTGGTGGCCTGAAATAATGTAATAGGAAAGTTGCAATCTGAACTCCAACTTTGGGCACCTTATAGGAATGGACCCTCCATGGAGAAAACAGTGAAAGTGCGTGAGGGTCTTTGCCATGATAAAAGGAATTAGGAGGAAGGAATTGACACTATGCCTCCTCTCTCCAAGCCCACACTTCACACAGTCCATGTCCATGGCTAGCTCTCTTATTGCCATTTAAGCTTTTATGGTATGAATATTTAGAATATCACTTCTGGCACAAATGCACAGTTCACTTACACTTTCTCTTAAAAATGATGCACTTTTCATGTGATCTCTTCTTAGCCCTTGCTATCACTTTGGAACATGCCACTCTCATCTCATATCTAGATTAGCCACCCTCCTGTCTCCCTTCTCTGTCCCTATCTTCACTCTATTATCAACATTGCTGCCAGAGTGACCCAGCTCACTCAGATCCTGTCTCTCTTCTGCCCAGAGCCCTACAGAGGCTCTCTTCTCACTCAGCAAATGCCAGAGTCCTCACAATGCCTGTGTGACCTGGCTCCGTTTCCTTTTCACGTCCCCTTCATTCACTCTGTAATAACCACGCTGTTCCCTGGAATAGCATGCTATTCCAGGCACATCCCACCTCAGGGTCTGCATTTCCTCTTCCCTCTGCCTGTATTGCCCTTACCCCAGATGTCCACAAGGCTTACTCCCTCACCTCGTCAGGTCTTTATTCAAATGTCTTTTTACTGGACTTCATCAGGCCTCCCACCCAACTGTGTGCACACCTACACCCCTTTTTTCGTTAAAATTTTCCTTAGTTCTTGTCACCATCCAACACACTACAAATTTTACTTATGTCTTTGTTTATTGTTCATCTCTCCCTCTGGAAGCTAAGATTCCTGAGAGCAAGGATTTTGCCTGCTTTGCTCACTGTTGTGTCCTCATCACCTAGAGCAGTGCCTGGGCCATAGTAAGAGCCCTGCAAATACAGATTAAATGTGAAGAATGGGAACCTAGAGGGGCTCATTCTATGAATTTATCAGCAACCATCTCTCCTGGCCACTGAAATCACTTCCCTCATGGATTTCCAGGTGCGTGGAGGGTTAGATGTTTTGGCCTCACCTCCTAATCTCTTGCTGTATGTATAATCTGACCGTATGGACAAAAGATGTCATGAAATCCTCTGGGCTATGGTTTCCTGTAAAATAATCATTTTGAACTGGATGATCTGGGGCTCCTAAATCCTGAATTTAATCTCGTAAATCTTAGGGTTTTTTTTTTCTATTTTTGCTTTTGTGTGAACAATCTTCAACGAGACTATATTATCAAGGCAATTAATGACTGGGTTCCTTTGGTGAGTCCCAGGCTCAGCTGCTTGCAGCAGACACCATCAGTGGCCAGCCCAAGTTGGCACTCACCATTCTAGGACATGCTGACTGTATTCTACTGCAAGTTCTTGTGCCTTTATGCCTGAAGGTTTTCTTTCTTCCTTCCTTCCTTCCTTCCTTTCTTCCTTCCTTTCTTTCTCTTTCTTTCTTTCTTTTTTTCTTTCTTTCTTTCTTTCTTTCTTTCTTTCTTTCTTTCTTTCTTTCTTTCTTTCTTCTTTCCCTTCCTTCCTTCCTTTCTTTCTTTTTTCATGGATTGGAAGAATTTGTTTATTTATTTATTAAGTATAGTTGATTTACAATGTAGTGTTAATTCCTGCTGTACAGCAAAGTTATTCAGTTATACATATATACCTGTTCTTTTTAAAAAATATTCTTTTCCATTATAGGTTATTGAATATAGTTTCCTGTGCTATACAGTAGGACCTTGTTATCCATTCTATATGTAATAGTTTGCATCTGCTAACCCCCAACTCCAACTCCATTCCTCCCCCACCCTCCCTCCCCCTTGGCAACCACACATCTGTTCTCTATGTCTGTGAGTCTGGGTCTGTTTTGTAGATAAGTTCATTTGGGTTATATTTTAGATTTCACATCTAAGTGATATCATGTGGTATTCGTTTTTCTTTCTGACTTAGTTCACTTAGTATGTTAATCTCTAGTTCCATCCATGTTGCTGCAAATGACATTATTCTGTTCCTTTTTATGGCTGAGTAGTATTCCATTGTGTGTATGTGCCACATCTTGTTTATCCATTCATCTGTTGGTGGACATCTTGGCAATTGTGAATAGTGCTGCTATGAACATAAGGGTGCATGTATCTTTTTGAATGATAGTTTTGTCTGGATATGTGCCCAGGAGTGGGATTGCTGGATCATATGTATGCCTGAAGGATTTCTTTCCACATTGGTGGAGGCTGGAAGTTCTGGGGAGTAAGTGTTCCTGGGAGTCGCCTTCAGCTGATGATGTGTAAGAGTTGGTGGATAAATAACCAAGCCCCTTTGCCCCTCTGGTGGGATAGCTCTGAGGTGTGTTCAGTGCTGTCTCCCAGCAAGATTGAGCCCCAGTTGCCCAGAGTGGCATTCTGCTCATTACCACTCTCTGCCATCCTTACATCACTCACCCTACTCCCCTTACCAATGTTTCCTAGGATCACCTCCCTAATAATCTGCTTTCGATTTTTAAAACATTGAATTGTAATTGACATATTAATTTTAGGTGTACAACATTTATTTGCTATTTTTTACATTACAAAATTATCGCCATGATAAGTCTATTTACTATTTGCTTGCACTCAAATTCTTATCTCAGGGTCAGCTTCTGGAAGACCCACCTAAAGTGCTGCTCTTTGACTTCTGCTCAGTCACCCATTATGCATGCCACCTCCAGGGAACTGAGTAGATTATGAATTTCCTCCATGGCCCCCCTTTCTCTGGGATTGATTGCATCCTCCCACAATCTTCATCCTCCCACAGTCCCCAGGCCCCAGGAGTCAACTCTCAAATTATTATGCAGCATGATTTAGCTGTTCCTTATCCTCACCCCTCTCACCTAAATTATGCCCTTAGGGATATTTACCCTCTCTATGAACCCCACCTATGAAGACACTTGGCTAAACAAAACAATAGATCTCACCCTGCACATTTTGCTCGCTTTTCTGAGTTTGAGCTGTTGCTCAAACTGCAAGCAGTTTAAAAATGTATTTTCCGGGAACCCTCCTACACTGCTGGTGGGAACGTAAATTGACACAGCCACTATGGAGAACAGTATGGAGGTTCCTTAAAAAACTAAAAGCAGAACTACCATATGACCCAGCAATCCCACTACTGAGTATACACCCTGAGAAAACCATAACTCAAAAATGTACATGTACCACAATGTTCATTGCAGCACTATTTACAATAACCAGGACATGGAAGCAACCTAAATGTCCATCGACAGATGAATGGATAAAGAAGATGTGGCACATATATACAATGGAATATTACTCAGCCATAAAAAGGAACAAAATTGAGTTATTTGTAATGAGGTGGATGGACCTAGAGTCTGTCATACAGAGTGAAGTAAGTCAGAAAGAGAAAAACAAATACCGTATGCTAACGCACATATTTGGAATCTAAAAAAGCGGTACTGATGAACCTAGTGGCAGGGCAGGAATAAAGGCAGATGTAGAGAATGGACTTGAGGACACAGTGGGGGATGGGGAAGCTGCGACAAAGTGAGAGAGTAACATTGACATATATACACTACCAAATGTAAAATGGATGGCTAATGGGAAGCTGCTGCATAGCACAGGGAGATCTGCTTGATGTTTTGTGACGACCTAGGGCGGTGGGATGGGGAAGGTGGAAGGGAGGCTCAAGAGGGAAGGGATATGGGGATATATGTATACTTACAGTTGATTCACTTTGTTGTACAACAGAAACTAACACAACATTGTAAAGCAATTATACTTCAATAAAGATATTTTTAAAAAAGAAACATACAAAACGGTTAAAAAAAAAAAGGATTTTCCTCATTACATCTGACACACGAGCAAAAGTGAGCTTCAGGTGTACAAAGAAGGCTTAAAGCCACAGCTGAAAAGTGCTGTTCATTCACAGAGCATCTGGGGTAAGACATACTGTCTGTTGGCCACATGAATGATAACAAGCCGAGATACAAATTGTACAAGAAACTAATATTCCTTCTTCCTGGAAGTTTTCTAAAAGAGAAAGGATGAGGACCCTCAATCTTATTGTTTTAAAAATCAGCATATAGCCTCAAATTGCCAATCAGCCTCAAGCATATACTTGCACTTGTAATTTTTCTTGAATATCTAGCATACAAATGTTAGCCTCCATGTCCCAACTAGACTAGCAATCTCATGCAACTTCATGTTCCATGGAACCTTGAGATATTTAATCTTCCACAGTCACTCTGTGCTCCCCAAGCATTTCTAATCAACTCAAGGAATGTGGACCCCTGTGTGGGCTCGAGGGAGAAGAAGGCGTGAGGAGGGGGCACAAGCCACAGAGGTTTTTGCTCTCCCTCTCAGTCCTCATCTCCATCTGGCCACCCCAGACCAACTCTTTGCCTCAAAGATAAGGGAGGAAAATCCCCACACGCAACTAACTGCAAGTCTGTCCACCTAAACATCCAACCCTGGGATCAAGGTACATGATCAAGGTGTGACAATATGATGGATTAAGAATGTTGACTTATGGGGGAAATATTCACAGTAGATTGAAGACTACAAAGCAGAAGGTACAGGTGGTCCTGATTTTTCATAAATTATATAGGCAGATATAAATTATAAATGCATTTGTAAATTATTCCATACACATAACACATGCTTGCAATATTCAATTTACATTGTGTAATATATTTATAAATCATATATTTGTGTATTTAAATTTGCATTTTAAATATTTTAATGTTAAATATTTATAATATTAAAATTTTATTTGTAATATACAATTTAAATATTTATATACAAAATTCAATCATATATTTGAATATTCTATTTTAATATTTAAATATTAAAACACAATATTTTTGTATATTTAAAAATATTTAAAATACAAAGTTAAAATATTTAATATATTTATATAAAAATGGTAAATATTTGTTATTTAAATATATTTAAAATAAATTTACAAATCATATATTTGTATATATGATTTATATATATTTACATATACAAAAACGTGGGGAAAGGAGACATGGCCATATTCATAATGGGTACATTAGAAGGACATGATTTGGAGTTTTTGTAAAGATACTATTTTTGTGTTTTCAGTGTTTTACATATGCTTTTTGTAAGTAGAAAAATATATCAAGAAAAATAATATTGTCTTTCTTCCTCTTTCCATGAGTTTTGACTTCAATAGTTCGAGCAAAACTACTACTTCTCCCAGCTGCCTCTCCTGCAACCTTAGATGAGGCTCTATCATTCATACTAACAGACTTCACCTAAGCTGGGGTGCTGATCAAAGGATGAGGTGTTGTTAAAGGTCAGCAGATGTGAGATCTAGGTTCTTACCCTGAGCCTCTATCTCCACGAAGAAACAGCAGTGTAAGCAGTGTAACTGGCTCTGTAAGTCCTGCCAGACCACATCACCACTGAGGTTGTGGTGGACCTTGCTTTTCAATTGTCCTGGGTACCAGCTTAGACAGTAGGGAAATTGCTTTTAGTTCAGAGACGGCCCCAGCTAACTATAGCTTTGCCCTGCTCTACCATGGATATGGGGCCACCTAATGGTTCAACAAGGGCTCAGCCAATTTTTACAACGACCCTGTTATGTTGAGAGATCATTTGTCTTGGCATCAGAAAAATCTGCATTTAAGTTCTAGGTTAAAGTCTCAACCCTATGTGCTGTGTGACTTTGAGCAAGTTCCTTAACCTCTCTGAGCTTCACTTTACCCATATGTAAAATGGGATCCATGAGAGGGATGTTGTGAGGGTTAAGAAAGTCCATAGCTTAGTGCCTGACACCTGGTGGTCAGTCAACACATGATGGCTATGATTATGGTCTACTTCTGTCACTTACTAGCTTCTGAACTTGGGCTAAAACTCTATTTTGCTGAGACTCAAGTTT
Organism: Hyperoodon ampullatus; assembly: GCF_949752795.1. NCBI lineage: Eukaryota > Metazoa > Chordata > Mammalia > Artiodactyla > Ziphiidae > Hyperoodon > Hyperoodon ampullatus. The sequence continues at coordinate 55,737,468 of NC_136927.1, read as the reverse complement.
TGCACTTATAAACTAAGAACAACAACGGCACAAACCAAACTTGCCTGGCCAACCCACATGGGATTGGGGTGAGTCTTAAGTAATGTGAAAGTGAGAAATAGTTGTTAACCAATACTGGGAAGAACCCAGTATTTGGTCATGGAGAAGAACCTGAAAGAAAGATTAGTAAATTACTCTTTGTTGACTGATTGCAAAATAGCTCCAATTCTTCCTTTCCTTGTATCTATACCCCTTGGCAATGTGACTTTTTAGCTCTTCCCATCAAGAAGTAGAGTTTATTTCTCACCCCTTGAAATTTGGCTTGGCCATGTGACTTACTTTACATTGCAAACAGAGGCTTGAAAAGTGCTTTTGCCCAATGAAGCTTGCCCTACATGACCTTCTTGGGAACCCTACAACAACCACTATGTGAATGAGCCCACTGAAGGATGAGCAACACATACTCTGACAAAGGGACCTTTATTGTCCCTGCCGACAGCCAGTCATCAATAGTGTGAGTGAGGTCATTGACCATGAGCTGACCACAGTGCATGAAGGGAGCCAGGCAACACCATGTTGAGCAGGCATCCCGCTAGCCCAGCCCATCTATCACACACAAGGTTCCAACAAGTATCTAAAGTCAAGTCACTCTCTGAATTATTGCCCTTACTAGTTACCAATCTATAGCTTAAAACAATCATTCTTAAAGTGATACATATATGAATCACTTTGCAGTACACCTGAAAGTATATATGTATATAAAATATGTGTGTATATATACGTGTATATAATGTATATATATAAAGAATTTCAGATTATTTTCCATTACAGGTTGTTAAAAGATATTGAATATAGTTCCTTATGCTACACACTTGAAACTAACACAATATTGTAAATTAAATATACTTCAATTAAAAACTTTATCATTCTTGTTCTATGTGTGTTTGAAAGTAAATGGTATAGTTCCAGGCATAGACAAGGCACTTGGTGAGTGTTTATGAACTGGATGGATAGATGCATAGATGGATAATGTAGGTGCACGTAGGATAAAAGTCTGGAGCAGGGAGTTTCTGATGAAGAATAGTTAGAGCAGGGCTTCTCAACCTCAGCACTATTGGCATTTTGGGGTTTTTGTTGTTGTTTTTTGGCCGCACCACGTGGCTTGTGGAATCTTAGTTCACCGACCAGGGATCGGACCCAGGCCCTCGGCAGTGAGAGCATGGAGTCCTAACCACTGGATGGCCAGGGAGTTCCCACTATTGACATTTTAGTCCAGATAATTCTTATGTGTGTGGGGAGCTGTCTATGCATTGTAGGATGTTTAGCAGCACCCCTGGCCTCTATACACTAGATACGAGTAGCAACTCCCCTGTCCCCCCCAGGAGACAACCGATAATGTTTCCATGCATTGTCAGATGTCCCCTGGGGAGAAAAATCGCCCCCCAAATCCCCACAGAGTTAAGGAAGAAGATTCTGAGCAGCTGTAGGGGTAAAATCTAGGGAATGATGGACATCTGCCTCAGATAGAGGGCTTCATCCGAGGACCCGTGAACAGAAATGAGAGGTCAGGAAGCCTGGGTGATGCTTCTGGGGCCAACTGCAGGAAACATCGAGCCACTGGCCCCAATCAAGCTCTGAAGCTCAGGTTTAAGAGGAAATGAGAATTGCACGATCTAGTTTGTGGTACACATCTCCCCTTTCTCTCCTGTTTCCTCTGGAGCCTGCCATCTCCCGTCTTCACTGGTATTCCATTAGTCAATGGACAGGGAAATAAAAACTGAAGAAATTGAGGAGCGAGCACTGCTATCTGCTTAAGAGTCTAGGGAAGAGAGGAAAGGAAAGGACATTGACTTTGTGGGAATTTCAGTCTCCTCAGATCTTTGCTCCCATTATGGGAAAGGTGATTAAAAATTAGCTTTATTTCCATAAACAGTGACACGTATCCAAACCTACAGCAGTTCCTTACCAAAAAGTGACTCTTTGCCAGTTGTTTTGAAGACGATGGTAAAATCAGAGCACCGTATGTTTCCCCCACACAACACAACAGGAATCAACAGCTCTTTGAGTACTTTCTCATCATAATCCAACCATCAATAAGTCTCTGGGTAAGATTGTGTTGTTACAGGATTGTGTTGTTACAAAGGCTTTGTCCATCAAGGACTTTTTAATATCCCCTGACACCATTACAGAGTGAAGACGTTCTATAAACAGAAGACAGTGAACATTCCTGGTCTAATTGCTTTTCTCTCCCACTGTTATTCAAACCACCCTAATGCAGGAGCTCTCACGTTTATAATTCTGAGCAAAACAAAGTCTGCTTCCTGGCTGTATAAACTACCCTGATATGGGTATGGGAAATACGCTCATGAGATGCCTGAATGTAAGCATGTTGCCACAGATGTAGAGTGTTAGATGAGTTTATGTTTATTGGTGGCCTCTGGACAGTGGGCATAATGAAACACTATGGTCAAGGTTTTTTAGCAGGTTTGGGAGATAAGATTTCCAGGCTAGCCACTCATCCCAGCTTTCGGGGAGCTAATGAATATAGGTGACTGTATTAGTTTGCCATAACAGAGTACCACAGACTGGGTGGCTTAAACAGAAATGTATTTTCCTCAATTCTGGAGGCTAGAAGTCCAAGATCAAAGTGTCAGCAGGGTTAATTTATTCTGAGGCTCCTCTCCTTGGCTTGTCGTTGGCTGTGTTCTCCCTGTGTCTTCATGTGGCCTTCCCTCTGTATGTGTCTGTGTTCTAATCTCTTCTTACAAGGACATCAGTCCTATTGGATTAAGGCCCACCCAATAACCTCATTTAACCTTAATTACCTCTTTAAGAACATATCTCCAAATACAGTCACATTCTGAGGTACTGGGCTTAGGACTTCAACAGGTGAATTTGGTGGTGGTGAGGGGGACACAATTCAGCCCATAACGATGCCAGGCACACATCCTTTCTACTCCATACACATCACCAGTTGTACAGAATGCTGATGCCCTTTATCAGCCAGTGTAGCCATCTCTCAGCTGCTGTGAGTGTTAACAGCTAATGACTCACAGTTGCCCCCTCTATGCAGAATTTTCCTCATCCAGGAGCTTCCTTGCTTGAGAAGTTATGCCCCCACTCCTCCGGCAGCCCACAGCTGATGACTGACAGATGTGGGGGCACAAAAGGCCAGGCCCCTTGCTCTCTGATGGGACTATGTGGTACAGTTCATGCTTCAGAGCTCCCTGTGGACCAGGCTGACGCTAGACTCCAGCCAAGACCACATCCTTGCTCAGCTCCGTCCTCTGCCCCTTTTGTTTCTCTCACTCCTCTTCTCCTGAGTCACTGTCAATAAATCATGCACACCCAAATCCTGTCTCAGCCTCTGTTTTTAAGGGGCTTACCCTGAGACTACAAATTTCAAAGAAATTACTCAAATGCATTTAGCAGGAACACTCTTCAGAAGATAATTTAGTTGTTCTTTGATAATTCAGAAGATATTCCCTGAACTTGCAGTGTCACTGGGCTTTTATTGTGAACATCAATTATTTCTACAGGTAGGAAGAAATGTCCTTGAACAGAGCACTCCTATGGCTAGAGGATACAATTACACATTTTGATTTAACAGTAGCCAGAGGTCAGCCCATCTGGGTCCAGATGAAGCCAAATCTGATGGCAGAGCAAGAGGTCAGAATGATATCTCCAGTCGACATCATCCACACCAAGAGTCAAAAGGCGTAGCCACTGTGATCTTACATGTGTAGCTTCCTGATTTGACAGAATTTCACATGGTTCATCTCATTTATAGACATATAGGATGTTAGTGTTGGGAGGGTTCATAGTTATCCCTCCAACAACTGTTTAGAGTTCTGTGATGGGTTGAATTGTGTCTCCCCCAAATAATATAAGGTTGAAGTCTTAACCTCTTGAACCCCAGAAGATGACCTTACTTGGAAAGAGGGTCTTTGAAGATGTAATTAGGATGAAGTCATACTGGAATAGGATAAGCCTAATCCAAAGCTCTATACTTTTTCATCGTTTTGTTTTGTAAGTCATGGGAAACCTGATTCAGAATGTGACAAAATTTCATTAATGACAAATACTTACAGAGCCTCTTTTGATATTTTCTCTTTATTAGTAAAAGATGAAAAGCCATTGTGTAAAACACTGTTTCATCCTACTGGAATAAAAGTGATTGAAAGAATATATGGAAACAATATTGTAGCAAAAGTAAAAAGCAGTCCTTGGTCAGGAAATATATGGAAGACACCTAGAAAATATTTCTGGAGATTTGGGAAATATTAAAACAAATTGTACACATGGGAAATTTGCATTACAGTTTGAAAAGAGTACAGATAAATGTTCCTAATGTGTCCCAGCTTGTAGTGTTTGTTAAATTCTGTCAGTAATAAAATGCAAGAGCTACTTTTTGTTGAGCTATGAAAGGAAAGATGAAGTAGATAAGATAATAGTCTCAACAATAATGACTTCTTGAATAAAACCGCTGTTCAATGAAAAGTAATAATCAAAAACCTTGTAGCCACCAAGAATCAACTGCTTTGATTTGAGAGGGGAACAGAAAGGGTATTGAACATCCCATTAAAAAATGCATCCATCGGGCCTCCCTGGTGGCGCAGTGGTTGAGAGTCCGCCTGCCGATGCAGGGGATACGGGTTCGTGCCCCGGTCTGGGAGGATCCCATATGCCGCGGAGCGGCTGGGCCCGTGAGCCATGGCTGCTGAGCCTGCGCATCCGGAGCCTGTGCTCCGCAACGGGAGAGGCCACAACAGTGAGAGGCCCACGTACCGCAAAAAAAAAAAAAAAAAAAAAAAAAAAATGCATCCATCACTGTTTCAGAGATGAGGCATTTCAGCAAAGAGGTGGAAACCAGAAATGCTCCACTGATGTAGCTCACTGCATGAGAACATTTTTAAAAACATGAGCATGAAAATCATTTGACTACATAGGAGTTCACTGGTTATCTGGTGGCAAAATTTGTAAAAGAGCTTCTAACTTAAAGATAAATCACACAGTTTTCCTTTGAAACAAGACAAATTTGGGAGCCTGGGAAGACAAATGACTAGCAACAGAATTGACAAATGACACTAGAGGGCTCAGATTGGCAGAAAGCCAAGAAACAGACATGGATGGGTAAATTGACCAGGCTCACTTATCTTGTGAATGGAAAGGAATTGGCATAGTCAGAATTCACTGCAAAGAGATTAGGAACATTAACTGAGCCAGACAGAGGTATAAACTTGTGCACTAAAGCTTCTTTCAGAGTTATGCAGTGTCAGATGACAACATCTGATGAGTGAGGATTCCATCAGAACTTCTGGAAGCCTGCTTCTCTGGCTCCAGACTTAAATAGTTAGTTTTGCACTAGAACCAGGAACACTTCGTCACTCTTGGAGTTTATGATATACAGTATTATTAACAGGTCCCAGTACCCTCAGTTATGAACATAGCCTTCTGTGTCCCCTCTGCCTCTCCAGGCTAGCATTGCCTTGTCCAGACACATTCCTGAACTTAGTGCTGTCTGGTTGTTACTGGATTAAGAGGAGCTTGAGAGACTGAACAACCAAATGCAATATGTAGTCCTTATGTGGATATTAGCTCAGATGGACCAACTGCAAAAGATATTTTGGTGGCAATCAGGGAAATACGAATATGGATTGGGTATTAGGTAATATAAAGGAATTATTGTTCATTTTGTTAGGTATGATAATGATATAATGGTTATGTTGGAAAAGTCCTTATTTTTAGAGATGCACATGAAAGTGATATGAGGTAAAATGTCATTGTCTACAATTTATTACAAATACCTTGGCAATAAGTCACATGAAACAAATCTGGCAAAATGTTAATAATTGTTAAGTGTAGGTAATGCATATATGGCAGATCATTATACCATTTTTTCTACTTTTCTGTATGTTTGAAAATTTTCATAAGAGTTTTTATAATAAATAAAAATTAATAAGCAAAATCTATACCATCAAGGTCAAGATGATGTTTGAGCATTGAGGAAGAAAGTAGATTTTTTTAAAAAATTTATTTATTTATTTATTCATGGCTGTGTTGGGTCTTCATTTCTGTGCGAGGGCTTTCTCTAGTTGTGGCAAGCAGGGTCCACTCTTCATCACAGTGCACGGGCCTCTCACTATCGCGGCCTCTCTTGTTGTGGAGCACAGGCTTCAGATGCGCGCAGGCTCAGTAATTGTGGCTCATGGGCCCAGTTGCTCCGTGGTATGTGGGATCTTCCCAGAGCAGGGCTCGAACCCGTGTCCTCTGCATTGGCAGGCAGATTCTTCACCGTTGCGCCACCAGGGAGGCCCGAAAGTAGATATTGTTTTGAATAAAATGTATGGAGAAAACATTGTGAATGTTTCCATTGTTACATTATTTTATTGATAAAAGAAATACAAATGTCATCTACCAAATTTCCTACTGCTACACTTAAGAAATATTGGGAAAAACAATGAACAATCTGAAAAGGAAATTAAGAAAACAATTCCATTTACAATAGCATAAAAAAGAATAAAATACTTAGGGAAAAAACCTAACCAAGGAAATGAAACACTTCTATGCTGAAAACTACAAAACATTATTGAACGAAGTTAAAGAAGACAGAAATAAATAAAAAGAGATCTTGTGTTCATGGATTGGAAAGCTTAATATTGTTAGGATACTACACAATGCAATCTACAGATTCAGTGCAATCTTTATTAAAATCCCAATGGTAATTTTTTTGTAGAAATAGAAAAATTTATCATAAATTCATATAGACTCTCAAGGGACCCTGAATAGCCAAAACAATTTTGAAAAAGAACAAAGTTGGAGAGCTCACATGTCTTGATTCCAAAACATATCCTCTCCATCTCAGTGCTCTCACCTCACTGTGGCAGAGCAACCTCAGCCCTCCCTTACACTCCCTGCCAACAAATTTCTTTTCAATATTTTTAAAGGAAAAATATAAGAACCAGTCTTATCAAAGGGGTAGATTAGTCAGCTAAGCCAACAGAGAGCCTAACACCTTGAAACCACAATCTAAAATGAAGTCTAATTAAAGATTGGCTGTCAAGATGGCAGAGTTGAAGGACATGAGCTCACCCCTTTTTACAAAAGCATCAAAATCACAACTAACTGATGAACAACAATTGCCAAAAAACCCCCCAACACAAAAAAACAAAACAAACCCCCACACTAGAACCTACCCCAAAAGATACCCTACATCCAAAGAAAAAGAAGAAGCCACTATGAAATTGTAGGAGGGGAGCAATTGTGATAAAGTCAAATCCCATATTTGCCAGGTGGGCAACCCACAAACTGGAAAATAATTATACCACAGAAGTTCTCCCAGAGGAGTGAAAGTCCTGAGACCCAAGTCAGGCTTCCCAGCCTGCAGGTCTGGCAATGGGAGGAGGAGCCGCCAGAGAATCTAGCTTTGAAAACCAGCAGTGTTTGATAGCAGGAATTCCACAGGACTGGGGGAAATAGAAACTCTACTCTTGGAGGGCATACACAAGGTCCTGTGTGCACCAGGGCACAGGGAATAAAGCAGTAACCTCATAAGAGACTGGACCAGACCTACCTGCTAGTATTGAAGGGTCTCCTGCGAAGGTGAGGTGGCTGTGGCTCACTGTGTGGACAAAAACACTGGTAGCAGTAGCTCTGGTGAGTACTCATTGGCATGAGCCCCCCCAGAGGCCACCATTTCCTCCCCAAGACCTAGCGCCACCCAATGGCCTGTAGGCTCCAGTGCTGGGACACCTCAGGCCAAACAACAAACAGGGTGGGAACACAGACCCACTCATCAGCAGACAGGCTGTTTAAAGTCTTCCTGAGCATAGCCCTGCCCACCAGGGGAACAAGACTCAGCTCCACCCACCAAGGGACAGGAACCAGACCCTCCCACCAGGAAGCCTGCACAAACCTCTGAGATAACCTCATCCACCAGAGGGCAGACAGCAAAAGTAAGAAGAACTACAATCCTACAGTCCGTGGAACAGAAACTACAATCAAAAAAAGTTAGACAAAATGAGATGGCAAAAGTATATGTCCCAGATGAAGGAACAAGATAAAACCCCAGAAGAATAACTAAGTGAAGTGGAGATAGGCAATCTACTGGAAAAAGAATTCAGAGTAATGATAGTGAAGATGATCCAAGGTCTTGGAATAAGAATGGAGGCATAGGTAGAGAAGATGGAGGAAATGTTTAACAAAGACCTAGAAGAACTAAAGAACAAACAAACAGAGATGATCAATAAAATAACTGAAATGAAAAATACACCAGAAGAAATCAATAGCAGAGTAACTGAGGCAGAAGAAAGGATAAGTGAGCTGGAAGACAGAACAGTGGAAATCACTGTCATAAAACAGAATAAAGAAAAAAGAATGAAAAGAAATGAAGACAGTCTAAGAAACTGCTGGGACAACATTAAACACAGAAACATTCACATTATAGGGGTCCCAGAAGGAGAAGAGAAAGGGAAAGGAACTGAGAAAATATTTGAAGAGATAATAGCTGAAAACTTCCCTAACATGGGAAAGGAAATAGTCACCCAAGTCCAGGGAACACAGAGAGTCCCGGGCAGGATAAACCCAAGGCAGAACATTCCAAGACACATAGTAATCAAATTACAAAAATTAAAGACAAAGAAAAAAATAATAAAATCAACAAGAGAAAGGCAACAAATAACATACCAGGGAACTCCCATAAGGTTATCAGCTGATTTCTCATCAGAAACTCTGCAGGCCAGAAGGGAGTGGTATGATATATTTAAAGAGATGAAAGGGAAGAACCTACAACCAAGAATCCTCTAACCAGCAAGGCTCTCATTCAGATTTGATGAAGAAATCAAAAGCTTTACAGACAAGAGAAAGCTAAAAGACCATCTTTGCAACACATGCTAAAGGAACTTCTCTAAGTGGAAAAGAAAAGGTCACTACTAGAAACAAGAAAATTATGAATGAAAAAGCTCACCTGTAAAGGTAAACACAAAGTAAAGGTACAAAATCATCTGCACACAAATATGATATCAAAACCAGCAATTATGAGAAGAGGAGAGAACAACTGCATGATATTGGAAATGGATTTGAAATTAAAAGACCAGCAATTTAAAACAATCTTGTTTATATATAGACTGCTATATCAAAACCTCATAGTAACCACAAACCAAAAATCTACAATAGATACACACACAAAAAAGAAAAAGGAATCCAAACACAACACTAAAGTTAGTCATCAGATCACAAGAGAAGAGAAAAAAAATAGGAAGGGAAGAAAAAAGACTTACAAAAACAAATCCAAAACAAATAAGAAGATGGCAATAGAAACATACATATTGATAATTACCTTAAATTTAAATGGATTAAATGCTCCAACCAAAAGACATAGGCTGGCTGAATGGATACAAAAATAAGACCCATATATATGCTGTCTACAAGAGACCCACTTCAGATCTAGGGACACATACAAATTGAAAGTGAGGGGTTGGAAAAAGTTATTCCATGCAAATGGAAACCAAAAGAAAGCTGGAGTAGCAATTCTCATATCAGACCAAATAGACTTTAAAATAAAGACTGTTACAAGAGACAAAGAAAGACAATACATAATGATCACAGAATCAATCCAAGAACAAGATATAACAATTGTAAATATATATGCATCCGACATAGGAGTACCCCAATATATAAGGCAAATGCTAATAGCCACAAAAGGAGAAATGACAGTTACACAATAATAGTGGGGGACTTTAACACCCCACTTTCATCAACAGAGAGATCATCCAGACAGAAGATCAGTAAGGAAACATAGTCCTTAAAAGACACATTAGACCAGATGGATTTAATTGATATTTATAGAGCATTCCATCCAAAAGCAGTGGAATACACATTCTTCTCAAGTGCACATAGAACATTCACTACGATCGATCACATGCTGGGCTACAAAGCGAGCCTCAGAAAATTTAAGAAAATTGAAATCATATCAAGCATCTTTCCTGACCATAATGCTGAGATTAAAAGTCAACTACAAGAAAAGAAAAACTGTAAAAAGCACAAGCACGTGGATGCTAAAGAATATGTTACTAAGCAACCAATGGATCACTGAAGAAATCAGAGGAAATTTAAAAAAACCTAGAGCAGAATGAAAATGAAAGCACAGTGATCCAAAAGCTATGGTATGCAGCAAAAGCAGCTCTAAGAAAGAAGTTTATAGCAATACAATCTTACCTCAGGAAAGAAGAAAAATCACAAGTAAACAACCTAACCTTACAGGTAAAGCAATAGAGAAAGAAGAAGAAACAAAACCCAAAGTTAATAGAAGGAAATAAATCAAAAAGATCAGAGCAGAAATAAATGAAATAGAAACAAAGAAAACAATAGAAAAGATCAATGACACTAAAAGCTGGTTCTTTGAAATGGTAAACAAAACTGATAAACCTTTAGCCAGACTCATCAAGAAAAAGAGGGAGAGGACTCAAATCAATAAAATTAGAAATGGAAAAGGAGAAGTTACAATGGCACCACAGAAACACAAAGGACCATAAGAGACTACTACAAGTAACTCTATGCCAATAAAATGGACAACCTGGAAGAAATGGACAAATTCTTAGAAATTCTCCCAAGACGGAACCAAGAAGAAATAGAAAATATGAACAGATCAATCACAAGTATTGAAATTGAAGCTATGATTAAAAAACATCCAACAAACAAAAGTCCAGGACAAGATGGTTTCACAGGTGAATTCTATCAAACATTTAGAGAAGAGTTAATACCTATCCTTCTGAAACTATTCCAAAAATTTGCAGAGGAAAGAATACTCCCAAACTCATTCTATGAGGCCACCATCACCCTGATACTAAAACTGCAAAAAAAGAAAATTACAAGCCAATATCACTCATGAACATAGACACAAAAATCCTCAACAAAATACTAGCAATCTGAATTCAACAGTACATTAAAAGGGTCATACACCATGATCAAGTGGGATTTATCCCAGGGGTGCAAGGATTTTTCAATATTCATACATCAATGAGTGTGATACACCACATCAACAAATTGAAGAATAAAAACCACATGATCATCTCAATAGATGCAGAAAAATCTCTTGACAAAATTTAACACCCATTTATGATAAAACTCTCCAGAAAGTGGGCACAGAGGGAATATACCTCAACATAATAAAGGCCATATATGACAAACCTACAGCTAACATCATACTCAATGGTGAAAAGCTGAAAGCACTTCCTCTAAGATCAGGAACAAGAAAACAATGTTCACCCTCACCACTTTTATTCAACATAGTTTTGGAAGTCCTAGCCATGGCAATCAGAGAAGAAAAAGAAATCCAAACTGAAAAAGAAGTAAAACTGTCAATGTTTGCAGATGACATGATATGATACAGAGAAAATTGTAAAGATGCTACCAGAAAACTACTAGAGCTCATCAATGAATTCAGTAAAGTTGCAAGACACAAAATTAATACACAGAAATCTGTTACATTTGTATACACTAACAATGAAAGATCAGAAAGAGAAATTAAAGAAACAATCCCATTTACCATTGCATCAAAAAGAATAAAATACCTAGGAAAAACCTACTTAAGGAGAAAAAAGACCTGTACTCTGCAAACTATAAGACTCTGATGAAAGAAATCGAAGGTGACACAGATGGAGCAGATATACCATATTCTTAGATTGGAAAAATCAATATTGTCAAAATGACTATACCAGCCAAAGCAATCTACAGATTCAATGCAATTCCTATCAAATTACCAATGGCATTTTTCATAGAACTAGAAGAAAAAATCTTAAAATTTATATGGAGATGCAAAAGACCCTGAATAGCAAAAGCAATCTCGAGAAAGAAAAATGGAGCTGGAAGAATCAGGCTCCCTGACTTCAGACTATACTACAAAGCTACAGTAATCAAAATATTTTAGTTCTGGCACAAAAACATAAATCAATGTTTATGTTTTATTAATTTAAACATAAATCAATAGATCAATGGAATAGGATAGAAAGCCCACAGAAAAACCCAGGCACCTATGGCCAATTAATCTATGACAAAGGAGGCAAGACTATACAGTGGAGGAAAGACAGTCTCTTCAATAAATGGTGCTGGGAAATGTAAAATAGATAGCTACAGGGAAGCAGCCACATAGCACAGGGAGATCAGCTCGGTGCTTTGTGACCACCTACAGGGGTGGGATAGGGAGGGTGGGAGGGAGATGCAAGAGGGAGGACATATGAGGATATATGTATATGTATAGCTGATTCACTTTGTTATAAAGCAGAAACTAACACACCATTATAAAGCAATTTTACTCCAATGAAGATGTTAAAAAAAATAAAAAATAAATGGTGCTCGGAAGACTGAACAGCTAAATGTAGAAAAAATGAAATTAGAACCATACACAAAAATAAACTTAACATGGATTAAGGATCTAAATGTAAGACCAGATACTATAAAACTCTTAGAGGAAAATATAGCCAGAACACATAAATCACAGCAATTTGACATTAATCACAGCAATATCTTTTCCAAGCTGTCTCCTATAGTAATGGAAATAAAAACAAAAATAAACAAATGGAACCTCATTAAACTCAAAAGTTTTTGCACAGTAAAGGAAACCATAAACCAAACAAAAAGACAACCCACCGAATGGGAGAAAATATTTGCAAATAATGAAACCAACAAGGGATTAGTCTCCAAGATTTACAAACAGCTCATGCAGCTCAATATCAAAAAATCCCAATCAGAAAATGGGCAGAATACCTAAATAGACATTTCTCCAAAGAAGTCAAGATGGCCAAGAGGCACATGAAAACATGCTCAACATCACTAATTATTAGAGAAACACAAATCAAAACTACAATGAGATATCACCTCACACCAGTCAGAATGGTCATCATCAAAAAATCTACAGGGCTTCCCTGGTGGTGCAGTGGTTGAGTCCGCCTGTCAATGCAGGGGATATGGGTTCGTGCCCTGGTCTGGGAAGATCCCACATGCTGCGGAGCGGCTGGGCCCGTGAGCCATGGCCGCTGAGCCTGCGTGTCTGGAGCCTGTGCTCCGCAACGGGAGAGGCCACAACAGTGAGAGGCCCGCGTACCGCAAAAAAATAAAAATAAAAATAAAAATCTACAAACAATAAATGCTGGAGAGGGTGTGGAGGAAAGGCATCCTCCTATGCTGTTGGTGGGAATGTAAATTGGTACAGCCACTATGGAGAACTGTATGGAGGTTCCTTAAGAAACTAAAAACAGAGCTACCATATGATCCAGCAATCCCACTCCTGGGGATATATCCAGAGAAGAACATGGTGTGAAAGGATACATGCACCCCAATGTTCATTTCAGCACTGTTTACAATAGCCAAGACATGGAAACAACCTAAATGTCCATTGACAGATCAATGGGTAAAGAAGATGTGGTACACATATACAATGGAATATTACTCTGTCATTGAAAAGATGAAACAATGCCATTTGCAGCAACATGGATGGACCTGGAGATTATCATACTAAGTGAAGTAAGTCAGATAGAAAAATACAAATATCATGTGATATCCCTTATATGTGGAATCTAAAAAAATAATACAAATTAACTTATTTACAAAACAGAGTCACAGACCTAGAGAACGAACTTATGGTTACCCAAGGGGAAGAGTGTGTGTGGGGTGGGATAGATTGGGAGTTTGAGATTGACATGTACACACTGCTATATTTAAAATAGATAACAAACAAGGACTTACTGTATAGCACAGGGAACTCTGCTCAATATTCTGTAATAACCTAAATGTGAAAAGAATTTAAAAAAAGAATAGATGCATGTTTATGAATAACTGAATCACTTTGCTGTACACCTAAAACTAACACAACATTGTTAATCAACTATGCTCCAATAAAAATTTAAAATAAAATGGATAAACCACAAGGTTCTACTGTATAGGAAGGGAACTATATTCAATATCCTGTGATAAACCATAATGGAAAAGAATATGAAAAGAATGTATATATATGTGTAACTGAATCACTTTGCTTTACAGTAGAAATTAACACAACATTGTAAATCAACTGTACTTCTATAAAGTGAATAAGAAACTTATTACAAAGCTGCAGTAATCAAAAAAGTGTCGTATTGGCTTAAAGACAGACAAATAGAACAACGGAATAGAATGGAGAGCCCAGAAATAAATCCTTGTGTTATGGTCATAGGATATTTGACAAAGGTGCCAAGATCTTGGGGAAAGAACAGTCTTTTCAGCAGATGGGGTTGGGAAAACTGGGTATTCATATACAGAAGTATGAAGTTGGACCCTTATCTTACACTATATACAAAAATTAACTCAGAATCAATTAAAGATCTAAACTTAAGGCCTAAAACTATAAAACTCCTAGAAGAAAACCTAGAGGAAGAACTCATGACATTAGATGTGGCATGGATTTTCTTGGATATGACACCAAAAGCAGAGGCAGCAAAAGCAGAAACAGACAAATGGAACTACATCAACCTTAAAAAATTTTGTGTATCAAAGGGCACAATCAACAGACTGAAAAGGCAATCTATGGAATAGGACAAAATACCTATAAATCATATAGCTGATAAAGGGTTAATATCTAGCATATATAAAGAACTCTTACAACTCAACAACAAAAATTCAAATAACCCAATTAAAAAATGGACAAAGGAAGAAAAATGGACAAAGGACCTGAATAGATATTTCTCTAAAGATGGTATAGAAATGGCCAGCAAGCATATTGGAAGATGCTAAAAATCACTAATCATCAGAGAAATCAAACCACGATGAGATATTACCTACCACCCATGAGGATGACTACTATTAGACAAACAAAAACAACAGAAAATAATGAGTGTTGGTGACGATGTGGAAAAATTAGAACCATAGTCCACTGTTGGATGCAACTGGTTCAATTGCTATGGAAAAATGGAATAAAAAAATTTAAAAATAGAATTATCATATGATCTAGCAATTCCACTTCTGAGTATATATCCAAAAGAATTGAATTCAGAATCTCAAAGAGATATTTGCACACTCATGTTCATAGCAGCACTATTCACAATAACTAAGAGACAGAGGCAACCCAAACATCTGTCAACAGTTGAAAGAGTAAACAAAATGTGGTGTGTACATACAATGGAATATCACTCAGCTTTAAAAAGGAAGAAAATTTCATCATATGCTATAACATAGATAAATCTTGAGGACCTTACATGAAGTATCTAAAATAGTTAAAATCATAGAAACAGAAGGTAGAATGGTGGTTACCAGGGGCAGGGTAGAGGGGGAAAAGAGGAATTGTTTAATGGGTATAGAGTTTCATATTTATAAGATGAAAAAGTTCTGGAGATACAGTCACAACAATGTGAATATACTTAACACTACTGAACTGTATGTGCACTTAAAAATGGTTAAGATGATAAATTTTACTTAAATGTTTTTTACCACAATAAAAAATGTGGGTGGGGGGACTTGGGAACAGAACTGTTGAGCTGTTTAAAACTTTCCAAATGAAGTGTTTCGGTAGGTTATGTACTGAAACACTTTGCTAAATACAGAAGAAAACAGCACCTTCTGACTAGTCTGCAAGAACATCAGGGAATATGGTGAATTTTTACATATTTGTTGGTGGAAGAGACAGAAAAATGAGTATCACGATTTGGGAGAGCACATCCAATGATGTCCTCACTACACTTACTTTTTATGAGAAGTCTTCTTCTGATACAACAGTAATCAAATGCAAGTGTTGAAAGAAATAGACCCTCTATAATATTATCACAAAATGTTAAATCAACATTAAAAAAAGTAAAGTGTATTGAATTATGTTTAATTCAAAATACTAACAATAAGCATATTTTAATGCTATATTAATAACTATTTATTACAATAAACTATCAACCTATTAATGAATGAATTTATAAAACTATTTATTAAATGTTTATTTCCTATTCAGTTCATCTTTTTAAAATTTCCTTTGATTGCAGCTCAAGTATTTTTATTGACGGAGTGCTTTATAAGAAGTTTGGGGTCATTGCTGTAGCGTTCAGTGTTTCGTCACAGCCCCAAACCCTGGAGAATCCTATCCAATCTCTTCTAGGAATTCTGAACCAGATGTAAGAAGAGGCTGTGGTAGAAAGGGAGGGAGGAGAGGTGTCAGGAGGAAAGAGAGAGACTTCTGTTCTAACATGATTTTCAAATTTTTCCAATTATCAAGAACAACACTGTACAGTAGAGAAGAAAATGTTCCATATTTGTGCTGTCTGACACAGTAGCCACTGGTCACATGTAGCTGGTGAGCACTTGAAATGTGGTGTCGTGTGACTGAGGAATTGAATTTTAAATTTTGCTCAATTAAAAATTTTTTAAAAATGTCTTCCATTTAAAACAAATTAATTAATTAATTTTTGGCTGCATTGGGTCTTCGATGCTGAGAGCAGGATTTTCTGTAAGTTGCGGCAAGTGGGGGCTACTCTTTGTGGCGGTGCACGGGCTTCTCATTGAGTGGCTTCTTTTGTTGTGGAGCACAAGCTCTAGGCACGCGGGCCTCAGTAGTTGTGACATGCAAGCTCAGTAGTTGTGGCTCACGGGCTCTAGAGTGCAGGCTCAGTAGTTGTGGTGCTCTGGCTTAGTTGCTCCATGGCATGTGAAATCTTCCTGGACCAGGGCTTGAACCCATGTCCCCTGCATTGGCAGGTGGATTCTTAACCACTGCACCACCAGGGAAGTCCTCAATTTAAATTAGGTAAAATTTAAATAGCCATGTGTGGTTAATGGCCACTGTATTAGACAGTGCAGTGCTGGAAGGAAACCACAGCCAAACATGCCTAAAAAGTCAGTGACTGAAGGGAAAATATAAAGTGTGTGAACCAAGCAACAGAGAACTGCACATGTGTCAACATGAAGGAGTTGGTGCAGGGATGTAGAGATAGCATAATCTGAACAATGTACGTGGCTGAGTTACACCAAAGTGACCTTACGTTTTCTTTTCTACATTGGTGGAAGATTTATAACTTCTATTTTGTTGCAGAAAGGAAATGTAACTTATGTTTCACAATTTACCTGCCTACAAAAAGTATACGCAATACACTTTGGTAAGTTTTTATCATATTTCATAGTTTCAAATTATTTTTCCTTTGGGAAGCTACAGGCAGGGGGATGTGCATACCTCTTCCTTTATCCATACTCTAGGCTTATTTTTCATTAGTGCAAGTGGGACAGCCTCAATCTTTTTCTCCTCTGGGCTGTACATGGCCACTAGATTTCAACTTCTCTCTTCTCCTTTGTTAAGTCCCCTCCTCCGAAAAAGTATCTCCTCCAATGCTGACATAAAATTCCTCTAACAGCAGGTGAAGTCTTTTATTCTCAAATTAGAGATATAAGACTTATGATAGAGATAGTACTACCTGACATAATACAAGAAACTCACGCATGCCAAGAAAAAGTCAATCAGTGTATTGAGGAGACGCTCATCTCCTTCTTTATGAGGGATAGGATGATAGAATAAAGGAAGCCATTGGTTTCATAAAAAAGGGGTGGCAAAAGTTTTTTGGAAAGTATGTTGTGGGGATGAAGAAGAACCATATTTTCAGGCAACATCATCACTTTTCTTGGGCCAAATGGGAGGAACAAACTGAAATTAGTGGTTGGAATGCTTGAAGCTCTGGGCTGTGGAACTTAAAATGACAAATGGTGATTTGTCTCTATATGGATATGTATGACCATTGTTAAAAAGTCTGCAAATAGGGCTTCCCTGGTGGCGCAGTGGTTGAGAGTCCGCCTGCCGATGCAGGGGACACGGGTTCGTGCCCCGGTCCGGGAAGATCCCACATGCCACGGAGCGGCTGGGCCCGTGAGCCATGGCCGCTGAGCCTGCGCATCCGGAGCCTGTGCTCCGCAACGGGAGAGGCCACAACAGTGAGAGGCCCACGTACCACAAAAAAAAAAAAAAAAAAAAAAAAAAAAAGTCTACAAATAATAAACACTGGAGAAAAATGAACACTGCTGATGGGGAACGTAAATTGGTGCAGCCACTCTGGAGATCACTATGGAGGTTCCTTAAAAAACTAAAAATAGATTACCATATGATCCTGCAATCCCACTCTTGGGCATATATCAGGAGAAAACTTTAATTTGAAAAGATACATGCACCCCAATATTCATAGCAGCACTGTTTACAATAGCTAAGACAGGGAAGCAACCTAAATGCCCATTGACAGATGAATGGATAAAGAAGATGTAGTATTTGTGTATATATACAGACAAACACATACACAATGGAATATTACTCAGCCATAAAAAAGAATGAAATAATGCCATTTGCAGTAGCATGGGTGGAAATAGAGATTATCATATTAAGTGAAGTAAGTCAGACAGAGAAAGACAAATATCATATTATATCACTTATATGTGGAATCTAAAAAAATGATACAAATGAACTTATTTACAAAACAGTAAAAGACTCACAGACATAGAAAACAAAGTTATGTTTACCAAAGCATAGGGAACTATATTCAATATCCTATAATAACCTATAATGGAAAATAATCTGAAAAAGAATATATACATATATATTTGAATCACTTTGCTCTACACCTGAAACTAACACAAATTGTAAATTAACTATACTTCAATTAAAAAAATATAGAGACATTGTAAATTCTAGGAGGACAGGGACCAATTACAATATGCTTCCTACCTGCTCCTCCCTGGTAGCCTCCAACATGGTGCCAAGCACATGGAGTAAAAGTGTTGGTTGGAAAAGTGAAAGAATATAACTTTTGAAAACCTATTTAAATCCTGGAACACTGCTTAAGCAGTGATCATATTCTTTTCCCCATGAAAAAGTGGATGAGAAAATTAACTAATTAAAAACCTCCTGGGGATGATGTTTCCTCCCAGCCTTTGCACCTCATTATGAAAACCTAGACTGAAGAGCTCTTCTTGAAGTCCTATAGCATCAGCCACTACCAAAGAAAATCAGTGAAAACTATATGATCACTGTGGAAATTAAGATAAGGAGGCTTTCCATGTAAACTCAGGATTTTCACCTGTCAGAACAAGACTTACTACAGGAAAAATGATAAAATTTTATTGAAAGGTATTAAGGAATATCTTAACAAATGCAGAGAAATGCCATGTTTATTGGTAGGGAGGCACAATACCATAAAATTGTCAATTTCCCCAGAATTGAGCTATAAATACAATGTAATTCCAGGAAAAATTCCAATAAAGTTATTCTGGAACCCAACAGGCTGATATGGAAGAATAAAAACCCAAGAATAGCCGAGACCCTCTTGTCAGAGAAGAACAAGGTAGTGGTAAGGTTCTGCTCTACTAAATATCAAGACATTAAATGTTGGAGTCATTAAGGCAATGTGATATTGCCACAGGGAGAGAAAACTAGACTGATGAAACATAAAAGAGCCAGAAACGGAAGCACAGTCCATGGAAACATAAGATGTGCTACTGGGGGCCATTGCAAGAGGAGGAAAGAGTGAAATGGTTGATAAATGGCTCTGGGACTCCAAAACAGAGTTTGTATATGCTTTCACTTCCACTCACCCATCACTCTGGATGATCATTGCCGTGTTCTTTTTCTGTCTCTTCCACAAACTTGACAGGACTGAGAGCATCTTATTCTCCCTCTTTGCATCACTTAACACAAATCCATCACATAGAAGAGTCTCCTCAAGATTCAGTTACACTTTTTATGAAAATTTGGCATCAACTCTGTGTGCTCACTGTGAGAATTAAAAGAGATAATTTAAGTCAATCTGCTAGAGCAGAGATTTGCATAGAGTAAGCACCCCAAAATGGTCATAATAGTTATCATTCATTGAGTCCTAATATGTGCCAGGCACTGCACTAAGTTGTTCATCAGAATTATTCCAGTTTAACCCTTGCAGCAATGCCATGAGCTGTGGGGAAACTGAGGCATTGAGAAGTTAAGTACTTTGTCCAATGTCATATGCTAGAAGGTGGGAATTGAGTCTCTAAACCTAAGCAGACTGGCTTCCATTGGCATTCCAATGTAATCTTAACCATCATGTTACATTATGCTTTATAGTAGTGATTACTTTTGTATGAAAGACCACAACAAATATTTCTGGCATGGGTGAGTACATGAGTGATCCTGAGTCCTTAATAAAATGTTGAGAAACAGGGAAGTGTGTAACATATTTCTGAGATTTTTATTTTATTTAATCTTGAAAGAGCTCTGGTTAGCTGGAACTGTAACAAGTGTAATCCACCTCATTTCCAAGTATTCATGAGAAAGAGGGTGTTAAGGAATGACAATACCCAACCCCTTCCCCGTCTCTAGGAGAGACAAGACAGGCACTTGCGATTCCTGGCCACTGTGCTGTATGGAGCAGAGTGTGTCCCTGGCATGGCCAGGGACTCTGTGTGAGCCCTGGGCTGAGTAAGGAGGCTGTATAGGGGATGGGGCTGCATGAACCCATAACAGCTTGGGATTTCCATTCCCAAATTATGCCTAAACCACAATGAGATATCACTATACACCTATCAGAATGCTTAAAATAAATTGTGAAAATAGCAAACACTGGTGAGCACTTGAAAGAATTAAATCACTCAGACGTCGCTGTTGGGAATGTAAAATGGTACAGCCACTCTGGAAAATAGTTTGGAAGTTTCATAAAACGTAAATATGCAACTACTATATGACCTTGCAATTGTACTCCTGGGCATTTATCATATAAGAACCTGTACACAAATGTTCATAACGGCTTTTTTTGTAATAGTCCCAAACTGGAAACAATCCAGATGTCCTTCAATGGGTAAATGGTTATGTAAGCCATGGTGTATCCACATCATGGAATACTACTCAGCATTAAAAAAGGAATGACAATTGATACATGCAACAATCTGGATGAATCTTATGCCAGAAAATTATGCCAAGTGAAAAAAACCAATCCTAAAATTTACATGCTGTATAATTCCACTTATATAACATACTTGAACAAAATTATAGAAATGGAGGACAGATTAGTGGTTGCCAAGGTTAAGGAGGGAGCAAGAATGGGAGGGAAGTGGGTGTGATTATAAAAGGGCAACATGTGGGATCCCTGTGGTGATGGAACTGTTCTGAATCTTGACTCTATCAATGTCAGTAACCTGGTTTTGATATTTTACTATAGTTTTACAAAATGTTTTTATTGGAGGAAACGGTAAAAGGCATATTGAATCTCTCTATATTATTTCTTGCAACTGCATGCGAATCTAAAATTATCTCAATATAAAGAGTTTAATTAAAAAGAAAAGCAGTCCCGGGACTTCCCTGGTGGTCCAGTGGTTAAGGCTCTGCCTTCCAATGCAGGAGGCGCGGGTTTGATCCCTGGTCAGGGAACTAAGGTCCCACATGCCGAGGAGTGTGGCCAAAAACTAAAGAAAAAAAAGAAAGAAAGAAGGAAAGAAAAGCAGTCCCGTTATCTCTTTAATTTTTTTTTTTTTCGGTAAGTGGGCCTCTCACTGTCGTGGCCTATCCCATTGCGGAGCACAGGCTCCAGATGCGCAGGCTCAGCGGCCATGGCTCACGGGCTCAGCCACTCAGTGGCATGTGGGATCTTCCCGGACCGGGGCACGAACCCGTGTTCCCCGCATCGGCAGGTGGACTCTCAACCACTGCGCCACCAGGGAAGCCCCTCTTTAAAATTTTTAAAAAATCTTTGTATTTAATTTCTTTAAACTGATATGTAATTTACATAAATGCACAGGGTTTATTTCAAATGTAGTATTTTTTTTTTCTTCTTACCTGTCCCTTTCCTTCTTTCTTCTCAGGTCTTTACCCACATTACCGCTCCACCTTTAGCTGTTATTAACAGCCTTCTATGCAGAAAAAAAACCATAGACAATGTTAGTAGATAAATGATAGATTGAGAAAAATATCAATAATGCAGATTAATATCATTGATATTCAAAGAGGTCTTACAAATTCACAAGGAAAAGATCAACCACCCATCAGAAAAGAAATGAGCAAAGATTCAAAGAGATGATTAATGGAGAAGCAAATTCATAGTTAAACCATAAGTGACGAGGTTCAAACCCACTAGCAACAAGGGAAACGCAGAAAAGTAACAATGAATATCACTTTATACCTAGCAGATTAGAAAAAAAAATCACTGGCAGGGATGTGAGGGCAAAAGGCACTTTCACTCTTTGCTGTGGAAGTGTGAATTATACACACAATCTGGCAACATCTATCACAATTAAAAATATATATATATATATACCCTTTAAAATTTTACAAAGCCATTCACATAAGAATTGTGTATTTTACTGTACATAAATTACACCTGAGTGAAAAGAAACAAAAATTTAAAAATACATTTACCTTTGCCCCCTTTAACTCCTTCCTGGAAATCTATCCCATGAACTAGAACCACCAGTCTATACAAAAGGAAATTGGTACAGAAACGTTCATTATAATATTGTTGTGCCAGAGGAAAGTAGGAATAAAAATGCCCACAAATGGAGACATGCTTGAATGTGGTATAATAACACTACAGAATATTGTGCAGTAATTAAAAGGAGTACATCAGAGTTACATAGATGACCTGGAGGTATATTTATACATATAGTACATTATATATTTAATTTATATTACATATTTATATAAATAGTATATTTTAATATATTTATATATTTGTATATCTTATATATCAGATATATATGTGTTTGTCCCCTCTGAGTTACTTTCTTCTAATTATTATTTTTGTCTCTATCCTTGGATTTCCTCAGATGTTTGCTTGTCTGCTCACGTTGAAGTGCAGGTCACTAATATTGATGGGAAGTTCTGTGCTTGTGGGTGACCTTGTTGACCTGTGGGTCTCATAGAATGACCTGGCTGGGCCATTTTTTTAGGGAAATTCCATGTCATTATCTCTACCTCTTTCCCCTTTGGGCTAGGCCAATTTCCAGAGAAGAAAACTTGTCTGCCCAGTTCCAGTGATATTACCTGCACTTCAAGAATTCAGCGAACAAGAGGAGGAATAGGGTTGGAGTGTCAACATTTAGTATGTAGACAGATTTTTGCCTATTTTCCAGTTTTTGATAAGATACTTCCTGCCCACAGCTGTGCCTGGTGTCTGCACTTTGTTCTCTCTAGGAAAAACAGTCCTTCAGTCTTTGGATGGTACTGAAGAGGAGAATCTGGACATCTGTTTGCTTATGACTAGGCTCTCAACCTCATTCTGTTTTCAGCATCACCCTCAATCCTGAAACTTTTGGGGTTTCTGCTGAGTAAAGTAGGTTGCATTTTGGGTTTTCCCACTGTTGACTTTGGATTCCACTTTCTCATGTCTACCAACTCAGTTACCATACATCCTACTGTGATCCAGCTTCCAAAATATGGTGGCTGTCATTTCCTCTCCTGCTGTCTTCATTTTTTTGGTTTATGCCTTTTAAAAAGTCTTTTTGATATCTATGGATGAATGAAAGATTTACACAGAAAATAGCACACGTATAATTCTATTTGTTTGAAGTTTAAGAAAGGTAATAATAATCTATGGTGATAGATATTAAAATAATGGTACCCTTGGGCAGGGGAAGAGAGCCCTGGGAAATGGCACGTGAGAGCTTTCTGAGATGCTGGAAATATTTTGCATCTTGACAGGTGATAGTTACACCAAAGCATCATATGTAAAAATCAATCTCAGTAAATTAAGGTTCATGCATTTTATTGTGTAGTATTGAAGGATTTTTTTTTTTTTTTTTTTTTTTTTTTTTTGGCGGTACACGGGCCTCTCACTGCTGTGGCCGCTCCCATTGCGGAGCACAGGCTCCGGACGTGCAGGCTCAGTGGCCATGGCTCACGGGCCCAGCCGCTCCGCGGCATGTGGGATCTTCCCAGACCGGGGCACGAACCCACGTCCCCTGCATCGGCAGGCGGACTCTCAACCACTGCGCCACCAGGGAAGCCCTTGAAGGATATTTTAAAAGAAATAAATAGAAATAATTTGTTTCATGCACAAAAAAGTCTTTTTGTTTTTATTTTTTGGGTAGAGTTTGGGGATGGTTAGGAGATAATTTGAGTGTTCAGTCCATTATTTTAAGTTATAAAACCCCAACTTACTTCTTACCAAATATCTCTTAAAATTGTCCAGTCTGTGAGTTGGCAATGGCCGTAGTGTATCTCCCCACCCCACAGAGCACTGGTTCTCTGTCCTGGTTGGCTCTTCAGAATCACCTTGGAGCTTATTGAAACATGTAGACACCTGGGCCCCACTTCCAGAAGTTCTGATTTCAAGCTTGGAGTGGGGACCGGGAATCTGTATTTTAACATGCTCCACTAATGCTGATTGAAGACCATTGCAGTAGAGAAACTTCCTGTACAACTCCTCAATAGTTGGTCAATTAGATCTTAGTTTACATCTTCATTGGCAGTCTGTGCAAGTAATTAAATGATTCTGAATATTAGGAAGTGAGTTAATATATACAACTCCAATCTGTGTTCTGGGGAACCTTCCGTTATTGTTTGTAGTTCTGCTCTTTGAGATTATACCCCTCATGTGTGGTTACTATTCATACGACTAGCCTTCAAACATTGAAGGCAGCTGCTATTTTTGCTTCTCCCTCCGGCCTTCTCTTTTCTTGGGTGAACTCTCCTGTTCCTTCTTCCTAGAGCATGGTTTTCAGGCCATTCACAATCCTATGCAGCTACTTCTGACAACCAATGCCAGTTTGTCAACATCCTTCATGGAGATGTGGTGTTCCAAATGGACCCCACTATTATGGGGGTATGAGTTTTAGAGCACTGGGTGGTTGTTATGTCCCTAGAGTCAGACTTTACATATATTAATGTGGCCATGGATTATCCTGTTTTGTTTCATTTTTGTTTTTAAAGTCCTTTATTACTGGTTCAGTTTGATCTTGGATCCAGACACCCTCTCCCAGTGAGATATTCCATCTAAATTCCTTAAGTCAGGTCTCTCACTGCTACACTCAGTAATGGACTCTCTAACAATGTGTTGAATGAATAAATACACAGATGAGTGAATGAATAAATTAACTTTAACAGGAAGTTGAAGGGACTTTTCTGGATGCCATGGAATTTCGGCAAAACCCTAAGGATGAGGATATTAAGTGAAAGTTACCTTCACTTCTCAAAGAGAGGTACTAGAATACATGATGCAACATGTGTTCATCCGCATTACAAAGATAGATGCTAGACATACCTATGCCAGACTTACTAGAAAATATTAGAACAAGTTCAGTGGCCATCAACTCCTTCTCCTACCTTCAGACTTTATAAGACTATCTATTTGAAATGATTATCGGGGAGTCATTGGGAAAGGAGAGTTCAGCCTAATGGGAGATGGTATGGTGTTTCCTTGCTTCTCTCTGTGGTTATTCCACACTCCACCACTTGGTTTCTTACTTCCTTACTGGTGGCTTGCTGAGATGCAGAATCCTGTGGCTCCATCTTGGTGTAGCCACAGGGAAGGAGAGAGGTGACAGTTCTTGGGGGAACTGGGACCTAGGAGACTTACGTGAAACATACTGGAGTCCATGTCTTACCAGGTCATGCTAAAGGTGGAATGTTAGTTGACACTGACTGTGATGACAGGTCTAGGAGTAAAGGTGTCAACAAGCAGATAACACTCTCTGCATTTGGAGAAGCAAGGATGGGTAAATGGATACAGTCACCAGGTTTAAGCAGTCTTGATAGGAGGTCACCCAAGTGGTGAGGGGACTATAGCAGGAAGAGGGTTTGGGATAAACTGGTTGGGCATGAATTAGAAAGGAGGAGGCATGCAAGTTATGCAGAGACTACATTGCCCACATCAGAGAACCATACAGTATGGAGGCTTGTGTAGGGATACTTCCAAAGGACCTGCCAATGCACCCGACCAGGTGCAACGTAGGGAGCCTGACATGTGGAGAAGATCTCTATAGCCAAGGGACAATCACAAACAGCACTAGCTAAGTAAATTGACGCTTCCCTATTTTCTCTAATCCCTCCTTCTCCTACTTTGTCTTATTGAAGGAATGAAGCAAAGGAAGGGTGGAACAGCTCACAGCCCCCTTCCTCATTGCAAGGCCTCAAGCCACAGTTCTGGTAGAAACTGCAAGGAGAATTGATACTTGGAATTGCATACAAGATTGGGGTTTTGACTTGGAGTAGATTGAACTTGACTTTTCAATAGCTAAACAATGAGTCATTATCAAAATGAGATTGTTCTTATTATTAAAAGTGGTTGATCTGCCTGAGATGTTTTCTAGGGGTAGAGGCCAAGCAATTTTGAAGGAAAGTAGAAAAATGAAGCTCTTTCCTATTTGGACCTCAAAAGCTCAGCATATTTAATATTAAATGAATGAATGGATTCAGGATTGGTGCTAATGGATTCCTATCATTGCACACTCCAAATCCCAGTTTCTCAGACTCCTGAGGTCCTTGTGGTCAGAAATGCCATTCATTCATTCATTCAACTTTTTTTCTTTTTTCTGATTGTGTTGGGTCTTCATTGTGGTTTGTGGGCTTTTCATTGCCGTGGCCTCTCCTGTTGAAGAGCATGGGCTCTAGGCACGCGGGCCTCAGTAGTTGTGGCACACGGGCCCAGCTGCTCCACAGCATGTGGGATCTTCCCAGACCAGGGCTCGAACCCGTGTCCCCTGCATTGGCAGGCGTATCCTCAACCACTGCGCCACCAGGGAAGCCCTCATTCAACATTTAATTGGCTTCTCAGCTTGTGCCTAGCATTGACATAGGCCCTGGGGGGTCCTAAATGAGTGAGCTGGACCTCTGACATCCAGGAGCTTGCCTTGCCATTGAAGGAGGAGTTTTGAAAGATTGAGCTCTGAAAGATGCCTCAGACCTGAGTTGGGAGAGAACTGGGGTGTCAGCTCAAGGTGGGAGTGCTATCATTCAGAGATCAGGTTTCCTGACTCTCTGCTCTGGCCCTGGCTTGCTCATTCATTCATTCATTCAAGAAATCTGTGTGAAGCACCTCCCTACTTTTAGGGTAATCTGCTTGGCATCCTCCTTAGAGGGGCATCCCTGATGGGTAGATCTTCCAGCGTGACAAGCCTATTTCTCACTCTCTGAGAAATTCAGATAGCAAAGAGATAGAGGTGTGGGTTAAATGTTTTGGGATCTGTATTTTCTATTAACTCTCCAACTTTTCCAGTTGCTCCCTGGTGCCGTGTTTACCTCAGACCAGAACTAATTCTAGAAAACAAGGCAGATTCCATTTGCTGGAGTCAGAACACTGAGGGCCTGAACATCTGCAGGGAAATGAGGAAGGCTCTGTGACAGTTATGGTGTTCCCCCCCCCAACCACCGGAACCTTGGGAATAGAGTTGCCAGATACAGTTGAAATATTTGGACATATTTATTCCAAAACCTTAGCCATTGTTTATCTGAAATTCAAGTTTAACTGGGCAGCCTGTATGTTAATTTGTAAATCTGGCATCCTTACCTAGGAAGGGTTCTCTCTGACCTAAGAAAGACCATGAGACTCATCTCTCGGATTTTCAAGAAGCTCTTCTCCTACAAATCTTCTCTTCACCCCAGTAGGTGGGGCCCAGCTGGACCCTGCTGATGACCTTTCACAACAAGCCTTCTTGGATGGTGCAGTGTGAAGACCTTACCCAGGGACCAGGAGACCTGGGTTCTAGACCATAGTCTGCCACCAACAGTTCTGTGACTTTGCACAGGACAGTTTGCCTTTCTGGACATTTTCCTATTTAGAAATTCAAAAGCCACAGGTGGGTTTAGCTTCAGAGTGCAATCAGGGCGGGAGCATTTGGCATTTGTCCACTCTGTACCCAGTTAGGGCTGTATCTGTGTGTGTGTGTACGCACGTGCTCACACGTGCGTGTGTGTGTTGAGGGATGCATGAGATCCCAAAATGCCCTGGATAATGCAGGACTTAAAAATGCTTTTTTGATTTTGTAGTTTGGAAATGACTCCTGTACTGACAGACAGTGGGAGGATGAGGAGCAGTTAGAAGCCCTGTCCCATTCTGTCTTAGTTTACCTCTCTCAGAATGACCCCACCCTCATACCTCCTGGCTCCTTGGAGGAAACAAAAGGTCCTTTCTATGTTCTTAGAATACAGCAGGCTCGCAAAAAATAACAAAAGCACAATGGCAGCCTGTTGAGTTGAGATTGAAAAGGTTCAGCCATGGAGGCCCAGTGTCCACCCAGCTGCCTGGGGATCAGGTCATCCCATCTGGGAGGCTGCTCCCAACAGCCCTGTCTATTCACCCATTCAGTCTTGTTCTGAAGCATAAAGCAAAGACGAGGGGCAGCTCTATACAGAATCCGAAGGGAAGCCAGAGAAATGACTGCAACAAGAGGAGAGAAAAGTGCTTCCTTTCAAGTGCTGCTTTTATCCCTCACTCTCAGGTCACGGACATTCAGCAGGACAGAGACAGAACTGAGAAGAGCTGGACAAAGGCTGTGCCAGGGCTGGAAAACCAATCAGCGCATCCTCAGAACTGCCTGGGGGACAGAGTGACAGCATCAGGAGGGTCGAGATGTCTGTCACACCGAAGGAGAACAGTAATGGCTCTTGGTTCTAGGAGAGAAACTGGTGTGTGTTGTGGACATTGTTGTTGTGCGGCCCTGAGGTCCCTCTGGCCAGCTTTCCATGTGCACCCTCAGCTGCTGTGGGTTTTTCTGCAAACACTGGCACTTGTGCCCTTTGTATATTGTCTTGGGAGGTGGAGTTGACTTGCCCAAAAGAGAGCTAGAGGGGCCTGGGAGTTCTATGCCCTTCCCCCAAACTCTTCCCTTCCTTGCCAAGGACAGGTATGGGAGTGCAGAGCCTCAGCTCCCCAAGGTGGACAAGGGCTCCCCATGATATCAGGCTGAGCCTGGGGCCCCACTGAGATGTCCCTTACTTGGCTTCTTCCCCTTCAATATCCTGCTTCCCCCACTCTCTTACTGGTTTCCCCTTAATTAATGAATTATATAATTTATTAAGGAACTTATTATCTCTTAATCAACCATTTATATCTGAACTCCGGTCTCGGGGTCAGATTCTGATCTGATTACAATAGTGGGGCAACTCAGAGTTTGAACCCCAGGAGGACATTCCAGTTAACACCCCAGGTTCTCAGGCAGGAAGAGGATCAGAGGAGCATCAGCTTCAACCAGAAATAGAATTATCATTTATTTATTTATTTTTTGTTTTTGTTTTCTAAATAAAATTCTCCTTTTGTTATCCTTTATTTTTTAATTAATTAATTTATTTTTTGCGGTACGCAGGCCTCTCACTGTTGTGGCCTCTCCCATTGTGGAGCACAGGCTCCAGACGCACAGGCTCAGCGGCCATGGCTCACGGGCCCAGTCGCTCCGCAGCATGTGGGATCTTCCCAGACCGGGCCACGAACCTGTGTCCCCTGCATTGGCAGGCAGACTCTCAACCACTGCGCCACCAGGGAAGCTCTTATCCTTTATTTTGAAATGTATTGTTCTGGGTATTAACATTTACAGGTGTTATAATATTATTAGAACATATGTTTTTATCCATATAAATTATACTCTTTTTTTTTTGGTATATAATGCTTTTTGTCTTGAATTCTACTTTGTCTGTAACTCCCAGGTGGTTGTTGTACTGGCTAGAACTATCATTTAGTAAAGATCCCAGACCTCTCATGGAGGAAGAGGGGTGGATGCTAGGACCAGGGGCTCCTAGAGGTCTGCATCACAATCTCTCACATTTTTGTCTTCACTTGGGGATCTTTGAAGTAATTTATACAGGAGACTCTTAATTTACTGGTTAAGAGCACATGTTTAGGACTCAGATAGACCTGGGTTTCTGTCTCACTTCTGATTCTCACTAGCAGTGTGACCCAGGGCAAGTTACTCAAACTCTCTGAGCCTTAGTTACCTCATCTATAAAATGGGACTAATAGTGGTTCATACTTCAGAGGGTAGTTGAAG
Source organism: Hyperoodon ampullatus (assembly GCF_949752795.1). Lineage (NCBI taxonomy): Eukaryota > Metazoa > Chordata > Mammalia > Artiodactyla > Ziphiidae > Hyperoodon > Hyperoodon ampullatus. The sequence continues at coordinate 55,707,573 of NC_136927.1, read as the reverse complement.
GGTTAAATGAGCTCATGTGTGTGCCTGCCTGCTGGTGGTGTGTTGGTTCTGGTCCCTGATTCTCAGTGTTAACATAAAATAGAAGCCCACAGTCTCTGTTTTAACCAGGATGTAGTTCCAAGGGGGGATATGCTAAATAATGCAGCCAGCCCATAATTTTTGCAAGAGTCGTTATGGCAACCATATTTTTTAAAGTCACTAAAAGTTGGGAAAGAACATGAAATTGTGACTAGGTGACAACCAAAAATGACGGGATGACATAAATAAACCTGGGAAGAAAGGAGAGGAAGGAACTAAGAATACGAGATGCAGGTAGGGAAACACGTACTCAGGGCAGGATAATTATATGTGTTTGAGCTGGGGTTGGGAATCTGTCCCTGGTGTGAACAGAATGAAGGATGTGAATTTGGAATGGGCATTGTTACATGGTCTGCAGCCCTCCCTATCAAGGCTGCCTGAGCCATTCTTCTACTTGCTGGACACCCCTGGAAGGAGAGGAGGGAGTATCGCCCACCAACTGGAACAAAGGGTCCTGGCTTGAGCTTCTTAGTCCTGTGGCCTTCCTCCCTTCTGCTTCTGTCCCACCTGCCTGTGTCTCCACTGGGAACTCCCCTGTGGGAGACATGCCTTCCTTGTCCTCTCTCCATAAATTCCCAATTAACTCCTAGCATCAGAGAAGTACCAGGTACCCACTGCCCAGGAGTGGGTCTCACTCAGGCCAGGAGAGCCCACGTCTGAAGCTGTCATGGTTGCAGGAGAAATGAAAGGTCTGACATGAGAAATGAAGGGTCTGCTTGTACTCTTTGCCCGCCCCAGGTTCATTTTCTGACCTTCTCTGCCTTGCTCTGTGCTTGGAGACTGACTCTATAGATGGCATTTTTTTTGGCTCACGTGCCAGCTGGATTCTGGTTGGGTTTGACCAATGGAAGGCACCTGAGACTGGAGGGCAGCAGGAGAGAGAGGTCAGGGTATACTACTCCCTGCTCTGACAGTGGCTCCATCCTTCCAGTAGTGTCCCCACCCCAGTGGCTCCAGCTCTCACTGGGCTCCTGTGTCACCATTTCCTTCTCTTGCTTTCCAGTCCTAAGGGTGATAAAGCTGCCCCCTGCTGCAGGTCTCTGGGAGACCAATCAACCCTTGTTCCCTTGTCTCCACCTACACCTCTGTAAATACGCTCTTCATTAAAGTCTTTTCATTTGAACCAGCTGAGTTGAATTCAATTCCTACTGATTCCAACTGGCACATGGAGAAAGAGTAAAGGCATCTAGGATCTTAATTTAGTTTCTGAGGCAGCAGGGGTGCAGGTTAGAGGGGGGAAAGAGGTATAACAAACCTGGGAGATATGGGAGAAGGACCCAGGAATCAAGCCCAATAGCAGAGCTGGGTCACATGTGTCTAAATTACAGGTCATAGTTATTGGCCTGTGCTGGTGCTGAAACATGGGAGACATCCTCTGGGGAAGGAGGAGGCAGGGGTCTTTGCACAGTGGAAATACCCACACTGGGAACAAAGTTGCATCTTCACTCTAGGGAATCCTTCTGCATCCAGCAGGGCTCAGTCCCAATGGGGTGGGAAACCCAGAGCTGTGCATGAGACCAGAACCAGCCAATAGGCTGAGAGTCATGAGAGCGAGGGAGTTCTGCCAGAAAAACTGGAGCAGTTAATATGGATGAAGGCAGGGAGGTTTAGGGTTACTCTCATGGTCTTAGAGAGGCCTGAGTAGGGATGAGATCTGGGGTAGGCAGGAATAGACACAAATCAACTGGTGATAAATGTATGATGGCAGAATCATAGCTCATGAGTTATGCAGCTTTTGCTGGCTCTTTAGTGCTTGTAGGGGAAGGAAAGGATTATTGTGATAAAGATGGGTAAAGACACTTGAAAGCAGTGTCTCTTGCACAAAAGCACAATTGCAGAATATACTTAGGAAGTAACTTGTCAGTGTGTTATGCTGGTACTATACATTTCACTGGATTTAGGTAAAGTCATCCTTGGGCCAGGCTCCCAGCTTCCTAGTCTTGTGTCAGGGGAGTTTCTTTTAAGTCTTCTATGAGATATCCAACTGGCAGTAGGCAGGGCATCATGGCTCCCATCTCCACCTCTGTTCCCTTTGTTGCTGATGACACAGGAATGCCTGGACACCACTCTCCCTCCACCCATTGGATGTTGCTGCCTCTCTCTTTGCATTAGCAAAGGCTGGAGGGGGACAGAGCCACATTTTCCTGTTCTGCCCTGTCCTCTAATCCCTTTCAGCACCTCCACAATAAAGTATAAGGGTAGGTAGGAGGTGTAAATTTTCAGTAAAAAAAGTCAAGTGTTTAAAATATCACTTTATTTCTCTATTACTGAGATTAAATTAGCTCTTGAGCCTTGATTTCCACATTTTGGAGAAAACTTGATTTTGCCAATTCCCTACATATATGCATCTGTAATCTGGGGCTTTCTATTCTATTTCATTGGCTTATATGTTTATCCCTTCTGTGAATACCTCATTCTTCCAATTACTATAACTTTATAATAAATATTGCTTTCTGATAGACTAAGTCCCTTCTTCAAAAATGTGCCTTGGCTTGAATTTGGGATAAGCTTGTCAAGTTCACTACTGACTTTTGTTTCTGAATCTTGTAGCCAATTACCTTGCTGTACTCTCTTATTAATTTTATTAGGTTTTACTAGATTATTTTGGATTGTATTTGCAGACAATCATATTATCTGCAAATAATTACAATAGCATTCTTCTTTTCTAATCCTTGGAATGTTTTGTTCCTTGTCATATTAGGCTGACTTCTAGTACAGGTTGAATGCAAGGGGTGAGAGCAGACATTCATATCTTGTTCTTGCTTTAAAAGGGTGCACAAGTTTCTTTTTAATGTTCATTGTGGGACTCCCACTCACTCTTTTAGAAACTCTATTATCTACTCAAGGGATTTATCTCTGCCAGGATCTGCCCCTCTCCCCTTGGCAGTACTTTCTCTAGTGCTAAGGGACTCCATCCATGAGAATGTCCTGGGGCTCCAGAAGGGCAGTGCAAGGTAGCTTTTGACATTGCAGTTCCCACAGCACAGCCCAGGGTGAGTTCTTTCTTCCTGAACTTCTCCCCCATCTACATATTTTGCAGGCACACCTCTTCATCCTTCACATTTTCCAGTGAGCGCCTGTTGAATCAGGTGGAAAGGCATCTCTCTCTCTGCTCCCTGCCCCCTCCCTCCCTCCTTCTCACTCTCCTTTTTCTTTCTCTCTCCAAAGATAAACAATAATTGTCAGAGATAGTTAAAACCCACTAGGAGAAAGAATAACATTTTCCTTCATGCTCCATAATTTTCAAGACCACTTCTCCTCAGTGAAGTTAAACTTCACATTTTTATGTGGAAGATTCCTGGCTCCTTTCTTTTGTCTCAACCTCCCCCTTCAGACTGTGCACCTGAGTCCACTGGGATTAAGAAATAGCACTACCTCAATAATTGTTCCCTCAGCTCTGCAAAGATCGACTTTGAAAAGCTTTGAAATTGTCACATGAAGGCTCAAAGTCTTAGGGCTGGGGACAGCATGTGGTTTTCTTCTTGTTGTTCCCTAGTAATGCTATAGAGCAGATGAGGTGTAGCTTTCAAGTATTTTTTTTTTTAATGGGGTAAAAAGACTGTTTCCCTAGACATGAGGTCCAGAAAGTGTGGTCTGTGGTTTGTTTAAATGTGTGTGTTTTCATTGCAGACTTTTCTTTCCAAGAGCTTTCAATTTGTGGCAGATGTGTAGGAAGGAGGAGCATCAGGGATGCTGCAAAAAGTGACAATTTGACCAAGTCAAACCTTGGACCCTGGTTTTATTCAACTAGCACCTCAAGTTACGTCTTGTGGCAAACAAAATATGAACTTGAGAGATTACAGTTAGTTCTCATTATTCACAGCAGTTATATTCTATAAAGCCACCACAAACAATGAATTAGTGAATATTGAACTAATGCTCTTAAGGGAATTATAGGGTTAGTTTCCTGCAAATTTCTGGTCACAACATTTTTGTCAACCAATCAACACATGACCTTGTTTTACATGTGTTTCTGTTTAAAGACACTTTATTTAATGCATTCTGTTGATTCACCAACACTCGTGGCCTATAGCACTCCAATTCATGCCTGAATGAAGCTTATCTAATGCATATATTTTCTCTTTCATCTTGTGCTTAGGAGCACTGGACAGACCTTCAGCTGTCATTTAAACAGCAAAACTGACACCAAAAAGCATAAGAGTGCAAAAACCACGGCACTACATAGAACATGAAAAGGACACTTGTTTACACTATGAGAGCTGAAACAAGAAAGCAGAGTATCAGTTTGTTTGACCTCCACTGGGAACACGTGTGTTGTGTGACTCAAATTTTCCCCTGCTCTGCACACGCCTGCGAATGACCATGAAAGTGCCATGAATATTGATTTGGGGCTTACAAATAAATTTTAGCATGTAGCAGAATTCACAAATATAGAATCTGAGAATAATGAGGACTGACTGTACATAGAAAAGAGGCTATCCATTAAAAACATCTATTTCTTTAAAATACCCTACAAACTTATCGTTTGAACAACTCTTGGATGAAGTTAGGTGTTTTGTGCTTCCAGCAGCTACTCACAGGGGAGCTCAGAGAACAACTCACATTTCAGTTTGTCCAATGATCTCACTCCTACCTCAAGGACTTCCAAGTTGGGCAGGGGTTGGGTGATTTAACCATCTTTAAATGATGAAGTGAAATGACACTGAGGTTTAAACATGTTTCCACATGTCAAATGTGCCTCACAGAGTCTGGCAACAAAGAAGGTGGCAATACAGGTATTTTCTTATTTACTATACTTTCCCCTAATTTGATCACCTCTTCTTTTTTCTCTTAAGAGAGGTGAGGATAGTTGGTAATGGGGAGGGTGTGGGTGAACCTCTCCTGCTTAGGAATTCCTAAATTTCTAAGGAGGAGTCATCCTGGAATTATTGCATAAGAGCAGATCCTGTGAAGTCTACAGAGGCAAGTACTTGGCCTCTGACATGTTTTCTGACATCTTCATGGCCTGAAATGTCTGACAAGTGTATCCAAGTGGGAGGGAATTCAGACATGTAGTTCTGCTTTGACTTCAGTCTGCTGTAGGATTTTCTCCTGGCCTTTGATCTCTTTCTATGGCAAATAGCTCCCACCCTGTTGACCTACACATCAGAGACAGAGATGGAGCCATCACTGGTTGAGGAGCTGAGCACATCAGTGCTGTTCCTTGAGGATGACTTTGCTTCTGACTGCCTGGACTCTGCCTGATCCTCCTGCTTTTACTGCTCTCTCTAAACTTGATCCCTAGTCTGCCTTGACTGGCAGTATTGCCTGTCCATTTCTGTACCTTACATGCCTTCCAGATCAGCCTCAACATATAGCTCTCCTCACTGATATATTGGAGGGTAAATATCCAGCCAGAGTCATGCAGTTTGGGGAGGACCAAAGTACTACTGATTATTCAACCTCAAAGATAGTGATGGAATTGGTACCTGGGTGAATTAGTTTCCTATTATTGCTTTAACAAATTAACACAAACTTAGTGGCTTAAAACGACACAGGTTTATTCTCTTATAGTTCTGGAGGTCAGAAGTCCAAAAAGAGTTTGTGAGGTGTCAACAGGGTTGCATTCCTTCTGGAGACTCTAGGGGAGAATTTGTTTTGTTGCTTTTTTTCAGCTTTTAGAAGGTGTCTGCATTCCTAGGCTTGTGGCTTCTTCCTCCATCTTCAAAGCACATCATTCCAGCCTCTGTTTTTGTCACCACAACTCCTTTTTCTGACTTTGTCCTTCTTATCTTCCTCTTATAAGGATGCTTGTAATTACTTTGGGCTCACCCCAGATAATACAAAATTATCTCCTAGTCTCAAGATGCTTAACTTAATCATACAAACAAAGTTCCCTTTCCCATAAGATTACATATTGACAGTTTCTAGAGATTAGGATGTGGACATATTTAGGAGGTCATTATTCAGCCTACTATACTGGGGAATAGAAGGCTCATTCAGAACTACTTCAGTGGGTTTGAAAACCCAAAGTTAAGAGATACTTTTAGCTAAAATCCTGCTTGGAGCAAAGAAGTCAGGCTCAGGTGGAGTAACGTGAGAACCAGAAATATCAACACCATGTATTTCTATGATTGTTATAATAAGAATAACCATGGAGCAGAAGCTGGGGTTGTCCTTTCATTAAGTGAAGCTCAGATATCTGGAAAGCAATGGCCTAATTATAAAATAAAAATACTGTTGTGACAATAGTGTAGCTGTGGGTGGCAATGCTTTCATGGGTCAGCTATGGACCCCCCCCACCCAGTTTTCTGCTTCTTCCCCCTGACAATCCCTCAACTCTCTGCAGATGGTAGATGGTGATGATAGTAAGGAGGAGGAAGAGAAAGAGGAGAACTAATTCCCAGAGTTCACAGCTGCCTCTATATGATACAATAACCATTTGCTGAAATAAAATAAAAATGCAGAACTTCAGGCATACTGAGTGAGAAGGCCAAATCGTGCTTGAAGCCTTTTGCAAAATTTCCTTTTAGCTGATGTAGCTCAAACAATGAGCTCGAATGAGAAGGAATTCATCCAATTATTTCCTGTCCACTGCATATCCCCATTCAGGGGTCCAGACCTTTAATAATCTTGCCTTCTCTAGGTTCAGTCAAGTAATGGATAAAATCTTTAGATGGTCATAGATGCTTTAATCAATGTTATTCCGACCATCTATAAATCTAACTAATCAAAATATCAAAGTATTGAAAGTTTAACTGAGATAAAGAAAAGATAGAGCCTTGACATTCATGAAGAACTCATCCTCCACCTTTGGAAATCCCCAATTGTATCACTAGCACTACAGCATATAATTTCTTCCATAAAATGCAATTTTTTTCCACAGGCTGTAGCATTTGTGGAAGTATTGTGAAGCACTTCTTGTTTCTCTATAAAACTTATATTCAATTTATTCATGCCATGGATCGGAATAAGCAAACATATCATTATAGTAATGTATCTGAACTTCTATTCTCTGGTTAAAAACTATCATTTTCTTAAAGGATCCTTAACTTCTCACCTACCTAATATTTTCATTCTTTCTTCATTTTCAGCAATAGCACCAGCTTCCATCACCAAAAAGCCATTGGCTTTCTTTTAGGGAGATACACATTTTTAAACTAAGAGATATAGTCTTTCATGATTTCAATTTCTTTTCCTCTTTTCTCTCCATCCCAGTCCCCAATCTTCTGCTGCTTTTTCATCCTTGTTATATGTGCAGTGTTGGCTGACACGACACTTGGATGTATGGAGAAAACATAGCTTCTTGACTTTTCTATCATTGATCAAAGCTTTATGAGTCCCTGTCTCATTGGGAGGTAGAGAACAAACTTAAACTTAGCTATTAATAACATCTAGTCTTTTTGAACTTAAGTATACTCCATTCAGCTTAAATCACCCACTTTCAGATAAATGAAATGTTTTGGATTTCAGCCCCTTCTCCTTACTCCTTTCAAATATAGTGGAGCTAGGGACTGGAAGGGGTAGGCGCTGTTTTCTTCTTCCTGTGTGGAAGGGACTTCCCCTACATCATTGTCTCCTTCCTGAGGGTCATTAATCTTCCCGGTTCAGTCTCAATGATGGAAGGGCATCTTCTTTATGCTATGGAAGATATCCTGTGATTTGAGCTGGCCAGGTACAGTTGGGAGTCCAAGATGGCTAGAGACTTGGAGTCACAGAAGATGAAAATACTCTGGAAGGAATCTGTCTTCTAAATTCTCTCCATTTTTGTGCTTACAGTGTCTCAACCTCAACATGGAATTAATCATATATCATTTCAAGAGTCGCTTTCAGATTCAGGCTTGCACTCCCATTTTTGGGCAGCCAGCACAGAGACTGGATGAGTGGGCAGAAGACCTTCTGCCACACTGGACCATCCCTACTGCAGAGTTCAGTCAAAGTATTGTGTCAGGAACCTGCCTAGGAGCTGGATCCAGAGCTGGTAACTTACAGTCAGCATTAAATGAGATTCTGGAAATGACCTCTTTCATCTCAACCTGTGACTCATATGTGGAAATTCAGTTAACAGAGGGATGGAAAGACCTTGCATCTATATAACCTTCTGTTCCAAGAGCTGACCACCAGCTTCTTGGGGGCAAGCCCCTGCCTACTTCCCTCTATTCGATAATTACTTATTCTTTTCAAATTCCAATGAATCCCTCACTTCCCGCCAATTTGTTATATCTGAAGAAAGTGCCAAACACATTTTTTTTCACACCAGCTTATCTCTTGGGAATATTGCCCTGTATTTGGAGCTCTTTGAGCATCTGTAAAGGAGTAAGTGGTTCAAGCAACCCCAGGAGGTGATGTGTAGCCTGGTTGGTGTACCTCAGGAGAGAGGCTGACCTGGTGACCAGAAGGCATTTTGTTCCTGGGAGGCATGAAGAAGGACCACTGCTCAGGATCAGCCAGCTGGAACTTGTGTGATGATTGCACACTCTGGCCTTGGACTTGCTTTGCCTTTGAATATGAGAAAGCACTTTTCCCCACCGCTTACTTTTCCTAGGGCCAGGGTCCCCTCTTCATAATCTGCTTTCCCACATGGCTCCAGCACCACATCTAAATAGTTCCATGTATATTCAAGCCAAATGTGCTCAGACCTCTCCCTGAGGGGGCATTTCTCTCAATAGGAGAAAAGAAAGGCAGGAGCGCTAGAGTGACCCTGGTGTAATTCTGATTTCTCTGGAACCCTGGGGTCTAGATTATGAAGTCCCTTGGATGGATGCATTCTTTGCTTGCCAGAAGGAAGGAAGGTATCTTTTGTGCAGTTTAAGATTCTCCCAGGAGGTCAGAAACCACTTTAAATGGCTTTTTAAACATTCTTAGAGGAAGTCCCCTCCTTTGGACACAGGAGGGCAGTTACTGAATGCAGTTCACTAGACCAGAGTGAGACCTTGGGGCAATGTTTTGGCTCCAGCAAATGTTAGCGTTAGCTGTGCATCCTTAAGCAAGTCATTTCCTCATTTGAAATTCAGATCTTCTCACCTAAGAAAGGAGTGAGTTGTGTTACATGTCCTAAAAGGCCTTTTCCTGCTTTGGGGTCCTATTGAGGTGTAGGTGTGTCTGTGTGTGTGTGTGTGTGTGTTTGTGTGTGTGTGTGTGTCTTCTTGAGCCCAAGGGAGAGATAATGGTTAAATTGAGGAGATATGATTCAAAGCCAAAATTTTCCCCTAGAAATAGAACTACTTTAAGTCTTCTAACCACCTCCCATGTGTCACTTTTTCCTTCAGAAGTCTGCAGTTGGTTTTTATCCATGAAGGGCCTGAAGCCATCTTTTGATTTCTTTAACTTGAGAATCAACTTATTTTTGATGTTGGATGCTGAAAGAAAAATCTAATAGCTTTATCACAAAGCCATCCTTCTCTTATTCTGGCCAAGGAAATGGATCCATTTTTCCAAAGGAGATTAAATTTCCAATACATAATAGTATATATGAATGTTTATATATCTCAGTGCATTAAAAGTATCTTAAGCTTAGCATTAATTAGTCTTGAAAAGTGTAAACACAAGTGCAATTAATTTATTACCTTAACACCAGTTAGAGGAATGAACAGTCTCCATGCAAACAGCAGTTTTCTTTAAACAAACAAGATGATTTTAAAATGAAAGGGTAACGTGAACATGAAGTAGCGGTTCTTTGATTTATTTGCATGAATGAGTACACTCCTGGGCTGGCAGCTTGAGGGACGTGACCAAGATGAGGCTGGTTGCTGGTGTGAGCTGCCACTATTCTAAAAATGCCTTCAAGAACTTCCTTCTCTGTTTCAAAGTTGAATTGTTTAAATGGCTATTACTTCATTGATATCTAAATATACTAACATATAGAAGATTAGCAGGGAAAATGCTTCAACAGTGTGGTTAGGATTCCATATGTTAATTATTTCATTTGATAACAACATAACACTTTAATTCACTGGAAAATCACAAATCTCACCAATATTTACAAAAGTTGTTTCAGTTAAATTTAAATGAAGGGAGAATGGTATGTTTTAGTATAAAAAGGAAAAGGAGACTGAATTCTTTTGACAGACACAATTGGTAACAGTCTACTCTTAAAGAATCATCTTTAGGAGAAGAGTCAAGACAGGGGTAATAAATAAAAATGCAGTTATCATATTTGTGAAAATGCAGATAACCCCAAAATATTTACTTGCTTGACTTTAGAATGCATTGTGTAATTTTGTCTAATCAGATTTTATAAACAATTTGGCTTAGCCTAATGTTAAAGTGAGTTTGCATTTTCTGAGGGTACAATGATTGGGCTGAAGGTGAATCTGCTGGGTGGTGATGGAGGAAAATGTTGGTTGAAACGTCACTGTTGGATTAAAAACACCAACAAGTAATTAAACACACACACATACACACACACAGACAAGCAAACAACTAAATAACCTCTTCACTATAGAAGAGCAGGAATTGCCCAAATGTGGGTCATTTGGGTCAATCCTAAACCATTTGTATAGACTCTGCTTCAAAATGAATCAGGAAGAAATGAAGACAACTACACACAATTACCATAGATGTGTGATAATACAAACAGACTTAGGCAGCCCTGGGGTGTGCTGTTTACCAACATGCAGGGAAGACTATCAACACTTCTATGACCACAGGCATACTGAAAGTTTGGGAGGTGGGGTGTGGGTAACTGAGATTGTGAAGTTGAATCTTTTTGATTATAACTCAGGACAAGGATTCCTTTTTTGCCCTGATGTAGATGGACTGCACTGAGAAGAGTTCAGGGATCACTGGTCCATAGACTAAGGATGAAAAAGTGGGAGTGTTTCTCCATAATAAGCCACAGTGGATGGGGTCCAAACAAATCATTCAATATCTCTTATCCATTCTCATCACTTGTATAGTTGAAAAGCACTTTTACAAGCTATGACCTCAATGGGCTTGCCCAACAGTCCTGTAAGGCAGGCAGAGAAAATATTTTCATCATCCCTGTTTCGTTGAACAAAACTGAGATGCAGAGAGAGTAAACATCTAGGTCACATGAGATAGGACTTGAACCCAGGTCTTTGGATTCCAAGTAGAGCTCATCTTTGCAAGAGAGGGTGTGTTCTAGAAAAGTGGCCCAGGCCTTAGCAAAATGGCCACACAGATTATGTTCATTGCCAGTGGCAAACTCCACCCCTTTCTCTGTCCCCTTCCTCCCTGACACTAGAGCTGCTGACATCCTTCACATTAAGATTTCAGGAACTGGATGTGTTCCTCATTTCAGGATTGTCTGTCTTCACCCAAAAGAATGATGAGTTTTCAAGCATCAGTGGAAAAGAAACTTTTTTGTTTCTTTCCTTTGAAATTACACCATTATAGATAACCAATGACCTGGTTATGAGAAAAATTCTTTTCTGGCAGCCAGAATTCTAGAGAATGTTCTAGGGAGGTCATAAGATCTGAGTGGGAAAGCTCACTGTGATGGCGTGAATTGTCTTCCCATGAGGCTGTAAACCCCACACTCTAATTCATCCTTTTATCTCCATTGTGCTGCATTCTGTAGGCTGTGACTTTCCTGCACTGGCCAGATACAGAGTGAGGGAAGATGAAGAATGAGTCTAGATAACTATCTGTGGCCTCTGTTTGACCACCTAAATATCTGGATATAGCTTGATGACTCCAATGGCTTCTGCCATTTCATTTTGCTATTTAAATATTTTTGCACAGTAGGTAATCAGTAAATGTCAGCTCCTGTTGCCCTTATCTAATCTCACTGTTGTGGTTGTGCACACAGTAGGTGTTGAGCAGGTATCAGTAAATGTCAGCTGCTGTGGTTTGTGTCTAGTTGCATTGCATTTTATGACTCCAGAAGCATCCAGCTCCTTGAGAGCAGTGAGGTGTGAACACAGTTGCCCTTTCCCCAAGCAGCCTGTGAACTTGGTTATTGGTGAATTGTGCTCCAAGTACTGGCTTTTGGGTTTTCAATTATGAAACACCAGTGGGTCACTTCAGCCTGATACAATCCCCCTCTTCCGTGGCCAGCAGGCCGCTGGTTTTGAGGTCATGGTCAGCGCTGGACTTGCTCCCGCCGTGGGAGGGCCGCCAGTGGAGCAGCAGCATCTTCTTGAAGTACTTCATGGTGTTGTTCTTGACGGCCACGAAGCAAACGGTGTTGATCATGCTGTTGCTCATGGCGATGCACTCGACGACGTAAAAGGCTGTGAGGTAGTGCTTCTCCTTCACGAATACGGTGGGGAAGAAGTCGCGCACGATGGTGAAGCCGTAGAAAGGCGCCCAGCACAGCACGTAGGCCGTGAGGATGCACATGAGCACCAGCACCGTCTTCCGGCGGCAGCGCAGCCGCTTCCGGATCTGTTCTGTCTGGAAACCAGGGACCGCCTTGAACCAGAGCTCCCGGGAGATCCTGGCGTAGCACAGGGTCATTGTGACCACCGGGCCCAGGAACTCGATGCCGAAGATGAAGAGGAAGTAGGATTTATAGTAGAGCTGCTGGTCCACTGGCCAGATCTGGCCGCAGAAGATCTTTTCCTGGCGTTTGACAATAAAGAGGACGGTTTCCGTTGTGAAGTAGGCTGATGGGATGGCGATGAGAATGGATACCATCCAGACCAAAGCAATCAGGAAGGAGGCTGTTTGATAATTCATCCGTGGTTTCAAGGGGTGAACGATAGCGAGATATCTGGTGGGGGAGGGAAGCTATCAGTAATAATGGTGTGTGCTTGTAATCATTATTGTTTTTTAACTAACCCAAATACCCACAGTAGCAGACAAAATGGCACAATGACTCCCCACGTACCTATTTTCCAGCATCAACGTGCTTCATCTTATTTTAGCGACATCATTTGGCATTTGGAGGAGAGGAGTGATTTAGTGTAAACAGCATAGGATTTGGGTCAAACAGACAGAATAAATCTTGGCTGGAGTGAATCACTCAGTCTCTCTGAGATTCGTTTCCTCAAATGTAACATGAAATAAAATGACACCTACCTTGCAGGGCTGCTGTGAATATTAAATATTATAATGTTTGTGAAATGCTTGGCATGTACTAGGTGTGGCATGTACATGTGGCCTATCATGATTATAAGTCCTATGGATACCACCTTGGCTTTCCAGCTTGCCATTCTGCCTAAGAACATAATTCTTTCAAAACTCTTCAATCCAAATATCTTCTGGTGTAGAGGTGAAAGAAGAGCTGTGGACTAGGAATTTCTCTCTCCTCCCCTCAGGTGTCATCCCGCATTACAGAGCAGGAGCTGACTAAGGGTAGAATCTGAGGAATCTAGTGAGATGTAAATGACTTGCCCAAGCTCACTTGGTGCAGGGAACAGAATCCAGGCTCCTGATACAGAACTTTTACACCCACCTCCCTGGGCTGTCTCAAGCTCAGATGAGAAGGTGTGTAAAGTTGCCTTGACACCATAAAGCAGCACACAGCATAAAACTTTTATCCTGCTCTTTCCAATGAGCACCGCTGCCTGGGAAAGAGGTTGGAGCCCTTAGTGGGAAATGAGCTCATTTGTGTAGGTTGAATACCTTCTTTCCAGAAAAACCTAACAACACCTATTTAGGTAATTGAGTGCCCTGGAATCATTCCTGTGCATTTTATGGAGTGAGAGGAAAAGGTGGTGGAGGAAGGTGGAAGAAGAGGTGGTGGAGGAAGGTGGAGGAAGAAAAGAGGCATGAGGTACCCCTCATGTCATATCAAGAAACAATATAACCTTGGAAATGAATATGTACCTCTTACCTGGAGCTTGAGTCAGGTTACGACCAAGAGCAGGAAGTCACCCACAGAAATTCTATCCAATTTACCCTTCTATTGTAACTAGACCCTTTGGTCACCTTTCCAAGTTTCTGACTTGACCAAGAAGGCCTTCTGCCATGTTATTTTTGTCTGTCCCTGGCAATATGTCTGTCATGAGATTGTTTTATTGGCTCTTGCCTTCACCTTGCCCACTGGCAGCTCTGACTCTATAGACTTCAATTAGGAGATCTCATGGCAGCCTGGCTCTCCCCAGCTTGCAGCTTTCTGAAGACATGAGATAAAGTTGCATCTCATCCCAACCATTGGCTGCACCCTAGCTGTATATATTAATGAGCAGTGCTTACTGGAGTTCTTCACCCATCCATGGGACCCAGATTTTCCAAGTTAACCTGCATGACTTGCCTGGGTAGCACAAGGCTCACAGGGCTGGAGATTGGGACAAATGGGCTAGCCAATCCTTCACTGGGGCAGGGACATCTCACAATCACCGTTTCTCTGTGGTACTGAGTGTATCAGCTTCCTGTTGCTGCTATAACAAATTACCACAAACTCAGTGGCTTAAACAACACAAATTAATTATCTTACAGTTTTGGAGGTCAGAAGTCTGACATGTGTCTTACTGGGCTAAAATCAAGGTGTTGGTAGGACTGTGTTCCTTTCTGGAGGCTCTGAGGGGAAAATCTCATTTGTTTCTTGTCTAGGGCTGCCTGCATTCCTTGGCTAAACGGCCCCTTTCATGTTCAAAGCCACCAGTGACCAGTCAAGCCCTTCCCACAACACATCACTCTGACACTGACTTTTATGCTTCCCTCTTGCACATCTAAGGACCTTTGTGATTACACTGGGCCCACCTGGATAATCCAGTCTCATGTCCTTATTTTATGATCAGCTAATTAGCAACCTTAATTCCATCTGCTATCTTAATTCCCCTTAGGCATAACGTATTCTGGGGATTAGGATGTGGATATCTTGGGGGCGTCATTATTCTGCCTATCATACTGAGTCCAAAGTCCTTAGATAATGCAGAACTAATTCAAGACTTAATAACTCTCTCAGTCTGGTTCTTGCATGAAAAGTATCTCAGTAACCAATGCCAAAGAGAACTTCCACAGCCCTGCTTAATCTGTTGTGAACTCCTAAATTCTAATTCCTTATCCTATAGGATGCTCCAAAATTCAGAGTTGTCATCAGCTAAATAATAAAATAAAGAACACTGACCTAGGTATTATTCAGAAGCCCTGGATTTCAGCTGTGTACCTAAATTCTTGAATAAATCACTTATGCTCCTGGGACTTAGTTTCTTCATCTGTGAAAGGGAGATAAAAATAACTTTACAGACAACCTTGCAGGCTTTTTGAAAGATTCTATTTGAGAAGGTAAAGGTACATAAAGCATGGTGGAAGCTATAATACTTTGTTTAAACCCATCTTTTCCCATGACTCATTCATTGGCAAGAGGGATATCTGCAAAGTCTTTGTTGCCATCTATCTGCTTGGATGTGTGCTTCTTGAGGTCAACACTCTTTTTCTGGGTTCTCTATGACTTCAAATATCATCCCTTCTAGGCCCTCTGCACATGAACCTTGCTCTTCTGCTGCTGCCTGTGTCAGGGTTTGCAGGTTTGTCTAATTCTGAGTAGGATGTGGTCCCCATGACTACAGATACAAGCCCATTATTTAATATTAGTGTCATCTCAGCAAAAGTGAGAGTTTGGCCATCATCCATCTTTCTCATCATTTTGCCTTGTTTTTCAGTTTGTCTGAAACTGAGTGAGAAAGAGGGGTGCTATTTATTTATTAGGGTCCTGGATTGTAAGGGCTGAAATTCCATATGCTGCTTTGACATCTACAGGGCCCCAAAAGCCTAGCTGTGGGTTCCTTTGTTTTCACCAGATATACCCCTCCACCCAGTGAGAAAGGCTCTTGTCCTGCTAGTTCCTCTATCAGTGGGAACAGCTGTACCCCCAATCCTCAACCTAATGGGTTTCACCTCCCTGCCAGTTGGCAAAATCATTCAAACAAGTCAATCACATCCCCCCATGGGAGCCAAGGGTCACCTCAGCCTCTTGTCACTATAGACCCTGCTGCTCACATCCCCTGCTGGTTCATTCTATTCCCAAGCACAGCTCCCACGTGACCCTGCCTGGTGTGCAGTGTTCTCCTCCCCTGGGCTGGCAGTATATGAGACCAACCAAGTGCTTTCACCCTCATTGTTCTAGTTTCAGGTGTTGTGTGTTCAGTTATCTACTACTATTTGTGCTGGAGAGTCCTGCGTTCATCAATGGGGTGAATAGGAAGTGGTCAGAATAGCAAACTTGAATTGCAACACCTTCCTCATGAAGCGTTCCCAGACTGCATCACTAACATAATCATCTGTCTTTCTCTGAGTTACTCTTCACTTATCACTAGATTATTCTAGTTTTTGTGTGGAAGAAAATCTCCCTGAGGTCAAAGACTGTGTCTTCTACTACTTTATGTTTCCATACGCATAGGTTGGGCACACAGTAGAACCCAGCAACCTGTGGATCTACCAGGTTGTAGCAGATGCTGTTGGTGCCCCTCTATTATCCCTTTGCTTTTATCACTTCACTGCATGCCTGTCCACTGCCACCTGCTAACACCTGCATTTCTTTGTTGGAAGGCCTTCTCTGGCTTCCAGAGTCCTCTTGGTAACTTGCACAGAATTTCCAGAGTGGCCCTCACAAATGACTTATGAGGGTTGGTGTATAAATATCCTAGTTCCCTCCCACCTCTCACTCCTGGGAGAACTCTGAGGTGTGATCTACACCAGCTCCAAGAGTTCTGTGGCAGGAATAAGCATCAGTTGTGCACAGTGGAAACTTGTTCAATAACACAGCTTGTATTGACTGCCTTCCCTTGTCTGCGTCATTTCCTATCTCCCTATAGGTGCTTACTGAGGGCTACCTGCACATGAATCCTTGTCTCAGGGTCTATTTTAGGGGTAAACTAAACTAAGGCACAGGTTTGAAGCTCTGTGCTAAGCACTATGGAAGCATGAAGATAGAAGTGGTTATTACGCTTAAAACACAGTGTCCTTTGGAAAAGACCGTCTGTGTCCCCAGACACAGCATGAGATTAAAAGACAGATTGGCATCAGATTACAAAGACTCTGGGGTGCTAGACTCAGGATTTGGCATGTGTTCTATAGGCATTGAAACTTTTGGAGGTTTTGTAAGGAATGAGATATATTAGAAAGACTCTTCAGTGGTGATATTCTGATGCTTAATATGGATGACTCTAGATTTCAAGGGAAAGTCAGGGGCTCCTGAAGGGGTGAAGAGACAAGTTAGAGGAGCTTTATGATGGTCCAGCCATGACTTGCCAAGAGATGAAGCTGGAGGGACTATTGCCAGGACCTGGTGTAGGGCTGCACCTGGTGTAGGGGTGTGTGGGTGGCAGTAGAACAGGGAGAAAGGAAAAGGATGATGGTAGTATCTCCTGCTTGGGTGACTGGGAGATGGTGGAACTGCTGACAGAGCTGGAAGCTGACTGAGGCAGAGCTGGTTTGGGGTGGAAAAGGAACCACTCTGTATTGTAAAAGAATGGTTGCTTCCTGAGAATCTCCCATGTTACAAAAGAAAGAAAGAAAAAGAAAGAAGAAAGAAAGAAAGAAAGAAAGAAAGAAAGAAAGAAAGAAAAAAAGAAAGGAAGGAAGGAAGAAAGAAAGAAAGAAAAGAAAAAGAAAGAAAGAAAGGAAGGAAGGAAGAAAAGGAAAGAAAGAAAGAAAGGAAGAAAGAAAGAAAGGAAAGATAGAAAGAAAGAAAGAAAGAAAGGAAGGAAGAAAGAAAAGGAAAGAAAGAAAGAGAAAGAAAGAAAAACCCCACAACTACTTTAGGAAGACAAAGGTGTCAATGGAACAAAGGTGATGAGAACAGTGGTAACTCACTTGAGTAAGCATCAGAATCATTCAGGGATTGGGTAAAATGTAGATGCCTAGGCCCTAGCCCAGGGGATTCCCATTCAGTAGGGGCCCAGGAACCTGACTTTGTACCATTGTACCAAACATACTTTGTATCATTTCCCCTGGGGAATTTTGTGCATTTTGTTGATAGGTAAGTTTCATAAACACTGGGTTCAGGACTTACGAGCCTCAGAGTTGTGATAACAAAATTGTTTTTTCTTGCAGGAATTAAGTTATAAAAAGGAAGATGCCTCTTATACCTGTATGTGTATTATATTATCATAAATGAAAAATAATCACTGGGTTGATTAAAAAGGACCACAGACCTAAATAGCACTGAGAATGAGGGAAAAACTGGAGTTGAAAGGAGATAAAAGGGAAAAAGATGATTAAAAACACATCATCAAAATGAGCATAACTCACAATGTTAGACCAAGAAGATGTGACACAAATTGCCCTCCTCTAACAGAGCCACTGGTAGTCCAGTGCTGGCCTACAGCTATTTACATAAATAAAACATGTGTCAGATTTGTCTGAAGCTGCTATTAGAAATTTTACTTTATAAATTTACAATAGATCAAGGACTTACAGAACATCGCATGCAAATATATGCAAATAAGCACATGGATATATGCAAAAAAGAAAGGCAAGAATGTCCTTCCCTCTTTTTTGCAACTGAACCCTGTAATCTTATTTTAAAATCAGCTCTGCCACAAAGTCATCAAAAACAAGAGTACATACTGTATGGTTCCATTTTTACAAAGTTAAAAAATAGGCAAAACTAAACTATGACGCTAGAAATCAGATCAGTGGTTGCCTGGGGTGGGAGGAATGACTGGTAAGGGGCACAAGGAAACTTTCTAGGGGATGGAAATGTTCTATATCTTGATTTGGGTAGTGGTTACAGGAAAAACTTCGCACATGCTATCTTGACTGGAAGCTGCCCTGGCTAACCTAGTTAACGTGGCTTCTAAGTAGTAACCTGCCTAAACTTGCTGCTTTTGCTTTTGTGTTTGGTGAGGTTCATGGTTATATGACATTCCTGTATCTGAAGCAGATGTGGTGTATGGGGGCATGGCCCAGAGCTGGGAGGCTCAGGAGCCTCACTCTTGTCCACATTTGGGACAACATGAGCCACAACTGGAGTAACCAAGTCTCCTTTTGCCTCGATAGATGGGCACGCATTTGAATCTGGAGTAATGCCAACTTTTAAAACTGAAGTGAGGAAAGAGGCAACCTGGGCCACCTCCATCTTTACCCCTACCCAATATCCTCACCTGTCGATAGCGATGGCCAGCAGGGCATTGGTGGAGACGTAGAGTGAGACGGTACGCAGGTAGTTGACAGAGGCACAGAGCACATGGCCGTGCTCCCAGGAGAGCTGGCGCACCACATAGTAGTCCATCTCGAAGGGGCAGCAGACAATGGCCACCAGGAAGTCGGAGATGGCCAGGTTAGCAATGAGCAGGTTGGTGAGGTTGCGCAGCTTCTTATAGCGGGCAAGGGCAGTGATAAAGACAAAGTTGCCAATGCCACAAATCAGCATGATGCCCACAAGTGCTACCCCGATAATAATCTTGGCTGCAAAGAAGGTGTGAGTCTTGGTCATATCCTCATCCTCATCTAGAGGGAGGTCGTAATCACCATAACTGAAGTTGAAGGGGAGGGAGGAGGCATGGTCTTGGGGTATACTGAAGTTGGTTGCAAAACTAGTGTTTCCATTCTGGGCTGTCATGGTGAAGCTTGCCAGTGAGTGGTATGCAGGAGTCTCTGAGTCTGAGTACTGTGAGCTGGGGGTCCAGACCCTCTGCTTTCATGAGGTCAGAGATCCTAGCACCCTGCCCACATCTGTGGGGAACCAAGACGCCATCATGGATCCTGGAAGGAGACACAACCAGTTGATAAAATATAGGAGAACACCTGGTAGCATCCTCCCAGAGTCCCCCCAGGTATAGGCCAACCAGACACAGTGGGTTAGAACCCACAGACAGAACTACCCATGGCACAGAGGGGAGGACACATGAGTTCCGGAAATTGGGAAACCCTCTATTGGCTGTTTGGCTGTCGAGAGGGACTGAGCATGGGATGGATTGGACTCCCCAGAGACACCCAAGAAGAATGTGTATCTTTGCCCTTTGTCCAGGGACCAGGACCAGTTTGACTGTCCAGTCCCCCTCCCCACAGCAGCCCCCACAGGGGTCTTCTGTAAGTTTTTCCCAGCTGCTCAGGCAGCTGGCCCAGGACTCTATGGCAGTGACAACATTGTGCCAGCTGTTGGCCAGGGACAATGAAGCCAGAGGAGGGGGATACAGCAGCGTCCTTCCTCTAAAGCAGGGACTGCTCCCTCTGTCCTGGCCAGTCCACAGACTTGGAAATCACCATTTTCACATGGACAGGCTGAGTCAACTTGGGCCAGTGATTTATACTCTCTGAATCCCAGTTTTCCCGTAAACCAAATTCCTGTTGCCTAGCCCAGGGCCTGGCACAGAGTAGGAGCTGGATAGGAATCTGCTGAAGGAATGAATGAGGATCCTGACCAGGACTCTGCAGGTGGAGGGGCCTGTGGGTGGGAGGGAATTCTCCTGCTGCGCTGCTGGGCCGCTCTAGAAAGAAGTCCTCTGTTTGCTTCTCTTCCCTGTCTCCACTCTTCTGAGCTGTCCCTTCACCAGGCCCCCAGCCCCCCTTCCAGAATCAGCCTTGATTGGGAGGTACCACATCTTGTCACCAAAGTCTGTGTCCTCTGAAAGTGGTGGCTGCTCCAAGGCCTCGCTTAACTGAAAACAGCCCCCCAAGGGGGGTGGGGGGAGTGTCAGTGAGGACCCAGGAGGGCCTGAGGGCTGACCTGTCTCTTATGGCCTAAGTCCTCTACATTCTTGGTGCCTCCAGATGCCCGCAGGGGAGGAGATAAAGTCTCTGAAGTACTGAGCCCTCAGGAGATTGGGCACTATTGGGTTCGCTGTGTCTGACGGACTGGAAAAAGAACCCAGATCCAGCACCTGCGAAATGGGGTTCCCGGCCATCCAGCCATGAACCCACCTTCGCCCACCTCTTAGCACACCTGGAAAGGACTCCAAGTGTGGGGGCTGTGGGATGCTGGAAGCAAGAAGTGGACCAAACTGGACAGTAGGTTTGGCCCAGCCCTGTGAGAAGAGAGGGAGAACGAAGGACAGAAACTGCTCCCGGAAGGGACAGCAGTCGCAGGGTTGCGGGGACACTCCAACCTGCGGCGCGCCTGCCTACTATGTACCCGAGGGGAGGCTCAAAACCGCAGCTGGGGGCGTCCTCTTTTTGGGACGCATCTCCGTTTCACGCGAGACCCCAACCCCCACAGACACTGCTCCGTCTGAGATGGAGAAGCGGGAGTTGCGCCCTGTCGGCTTCTACGTTCGGCTGCTCTTCGGTCCCGGGACCCGCTAGGAGACAGCGGGCGCCCGGGCTGGAGCAGGTCCCCTCCCCGTTACCGCTGGATGCACTCCCTGCCCTTGACCAGCCCTCTCCAAGATCCCCGTCCTTCCTCTCCCTTATTAACCACCCGGCACGGCCGCGCGGCTCCCGGAGGCGCTGCCCCGGCAGGGGCGGGAATCGTCGGAAATTTAAGCTCGAGAAGCAAAGCCTGTGGGACCTCCGGGCGGGAAGAAAACTGGGGGTGGAGGGAGGAGATGGTGAACGGGAATTTTCCCAGAGACACCTCCCTTTCGCTGCTCACCTTCCCGAGGGTGCCCCCCGCCCACGCCCTCCCCTGCAGTTTGGCGCCCTTCCACCCACTGGCTCCCTCGGTCTGCGGCCTCACTGCCCAGTCCCAGCCTACGGTCCCCGGCCCGGTCATCTGCCGGCACCCACTCCTCTAGTGCGAGCCAGCCAGGGCGCAGCCCTAGGGCGGCAGCAAGCAAAGCGGCCCGAAGACCCCAGAGAAAGAAGTGGGCATCGGAGCCCTCAGCCCGGGCGACGCCCCCCACCCGGCCACTGGAGCCCCGGGACTGCGCGGAGCTCTGCACCTACGGGCTTCCACGCTTCCCCGTCCCCCTGGCGGCCTCGGGGACCCGCACTTGCGCTGCGTAGGAGGTGTTCCTCTTTCTTCCTCGCTCAGCGCCCTTCCCAGGCGAGTCGCGGTCTCCTGGTTCCCGCTAGAGTTGGCGCTCCGCCCGCGAAGCTCTTCCCGGCTTCTGGGGCGCGGCCGAGTGCGCCCGCCCCGCGCTGGGCTCCGCCCCGGGGTCCCCGCCTGTCTCTGCGCGGAGGAGAAGGGTGGGCACTCGGCTCCTGCAACTGGTGCTCCCCGGGCGCCGGACGCATGGAGCTCTAGCCTCCTTGGCGCGGGTGGGTCCCTCTAGAGAGTTTCTGAGCCCTCCGTACCCCCGTGTGAATGGAACGCAGTAGCCTTTTATTTTTTTTAAACATCTTTATTGGAGTGTAACTGCTTTATAATGGTGTGTTAGTTTCTGCTTTATAACAAAGTGAATCAGCTATACACATATATACATGCCCATATCCCCTCCCTCTTGCGTCTCCCTCCTACCCTCCCTACCCCACCCACCCTGTCACAAAGCACCGAGCTGACCTCCCCGTGCTACGCAACTGCTTCCCACTAGCTAGCTAATTTAAATTTGGCCTTTTAGATAATGTGATTCCGAAGAACCCGCGAGGCCCTCTGCACCCCTAGGTGGCGCCCCAAGGGGGTCGCCAGTGAAGGATCCGAGGATCCGAGGATCCTGTCTTCCAGGGAGTCCAGTGACAGCGTCCGCTCCTGCTACACAGTGACTCCTTCTGGAGAAGCCCAGGGTGCATTCCATCGTTCCGGGAGCTGGTGCTGGGGATACTCCTGCGAGTGCAGAGTGGGACTTTAGGGTTATGGGGGAGGAGACCCCCGGGAGGAATCTGGGGATCGGGGGCAGCTTACCCTGCTCAAAGCTTCGATCCCGAAGTCCTCACTAAAACCTGAGATGTCCACAACTGCCAAAGTCCTTGGTCATTCAAAGACCATCCCAGTTGGGCCTCCTCCTGTCTTTAGGGGGATGCCAGAGCCCTCCACTTTGTTTACACCAGGCTCTGATTTTAGGCAATTTCTATTGCCTCTCTGGTCCTTGGTTTCCTTATACATTGAGCGAGGGGATTAAACTCTCAGGACCTGTGAATTCTGATGACTGGTAGCTGCAAAGCACAGAGGGAAGCTCTGGCTTTACAGAATTGGAACTGGAAACTGTGGCAGGAGACTGAAGGTCTAAAGGGATTCCCTGCTGTTAAATCCCAGCCAATGATTATCGACAGCTTGGAATATGGACTCTGCTTTGTCAGATCTTCCCATCTTTCCAGAGAGTCTGGGATTTTAGAACTTTATAAATAAAGTTGGGTTAGTTAAAACAAAACAAAACCCCTGTGTTGGCCAAAGAGAACATATCTCAGAATGAATATAGTCCACTGGGATGCCAACTTAAAATACCTGAATAGATGATTAAGAAACCCTTTGGGTGGTGACATTATGTGATTCTGCCTTTCACCTTATGTAGAAGTAACCCCCCTCCTTTTCCTCTTTAAGTTTTTTTTTTTCCCCAGATGTATTGGATATAATTGACATATAACATTGTGTAAGTTTAAGATATACAACGTGAAGATTTGATACATGTATACATTGTGAAGTGAATACCACAATAAGGTTAGTTAACACATCCATCACCTCACATAATTTTTTCTTTTGATGGTGAGACCATTTAAGATTTACTCTCTCATCAACTTTCAAGTATAAAATACAGTATTGTTAACTGTAATCATCATGCTGTACATTAGATATCCAGAACTTATTCATCTTTTAAGTGCAAGTTTGTACCCTTCAACCAACATCTCCCCATTACCTCTCCAGCCCCTGGCAACCACCATTCTACAATATTCCATTATAGGTATATCTCATCTGTTCATCCATCCATGGACACTTAGGTTGTTTCCATGTTTAGGCTATTGTGAATAATGCTGCTATGAACACAGGGGTGCAGTTATCTCTTCAAGATAGTGGTTTTGTTTCCTTCTGATATATACCCAGAAGTGGGATTGCTGGATCATATGGTAGTTCTACTTTTAATTTTTTGAGGAACTTTCACACCTTTTTCCATAGTGGCTGCACCAACTTACATTCCAACCGACAGTGTACAGGGTTCTCTTTTCTCTACAACCTTGCCAACACTTGTTATCCCTTGTCTTTTTGATAATAGCCATTCTAACAGGTGTGAGGTAATATCTCATTGTGGTTTTGATTTTCATTTCCCTGATGATTAGTGATATTGAGCATCTTTTCATGTACTTCTTGGCCATTTGTATGTTTTCTTTGAAAAAATGCCTATTCAGCCCTCTGTCCATTTTAAAATCAGATTATTATTATTATTGCTATTGAGTTGTATGAATTCCTTATACATTTTGGATATTAACCCCTTATCTGATAGGTGGTTTGCAAATATTTTCTTCTATCCCATAGGCTGCCTCTTCATTCTGTTGACTGTTTCTGTTGCTGTGCAGAAGCTTTTTAATTTGAGGTAGTCCTGCTTGTTTATTTTTGTTTTTATTGAGTGTGCTTTTAGTGTTATACCTAAAAAATGGTCACAGAGACCAATGTCATGGTGTTCTCCTCTAGGAGTTTGAATTTCAGGCCTTACATTTAAGTCTTTAATCCATTTCAAGTTAATTTTTGTGAGTGATATATATATATATATATATATATATATATATATATATATATATATGGATCCAATTTCATTCTTTTGCATGTAAATATCCAGTTTTCCCAATACCATTTATTGAAATGACTATCTTTTCCCCACTGGGTATTCTTGGCTCTATTGTCAAATATCAGTTAAGTGTATTTGTATGGGTTTATTTATGGGCTCTGCATTCTATTCCATTAGACTGTGTGTCTGTTTTTATGCTAGTACCATACTGTTTTGATTATTATAGCTTTGTAGTTTAGTTTGAAACCAGGATGTGTGATGCCTCCAGCTTTGTTCTTCTTTTTCAGGATTTATTTGGCTATTCCAGGTCTTTTGTGGTTCCATATGAATTTTAGGATTTTTTTTTTGAAAAGTTCTTCTTTAGGGCTTCCCTGATGGTGCAGTGGTTGAGAGTCCGCCTGCCGATGCAGGGGACATGGGTTCGTGCCCTGGTTTGGGAAGATCCCCCATGCCGCGGGGCGGCTGGGCCCGTGAGCTATGGCCGCTGATCCTGTGCATCCGGAGCCTGTGCTCTGCAATGGGAGAGGCCACAACAGTGAGAGGCCCGTGTACCACAAAAAAAAAAAAAAAAAGTTCTTCTTTAAATTTGTGGTAGAATTCACCAGTGAAAGCATCCTGTCCTGGGGTTTTCTTTGGTGGGAGTCTTTCGATTATGGTTTCAATTTTCTTAGTCATCATTGATCTGTTCTATTGTTCTACTGTTGTCTATTTCTTAATGATTCACTCTTGGTAGTTTGTATGTATGTTTCTATGAATTTATCTGTTCCTTCTAGGTTATCCAATTTGTTGTCATAGTAACCTTAGGATTCTTTGTATTTCTGTGGTACCAGTTGTAATATCTCTTCTGTCACCTACACTTTTGTTTTTTGAGTCCTCTCTTATTTTCCTTGGTTAGTCTAGTTAAAGTTTTGTCAATTTTCTTTATCTTTTCAAAAAACCAACTCAGTTTTATTGATTTTTTTTCTATCTTTCTAATCTTTATTTTATTTATTTCTCCTCAAATCTTTATTATTTTCTTCCTTCTGCTAATGTTGGGTTTCTTCGTTTTTCTTTTTCTAATTCCTTGAGGTGTAAATTTAGGTTGTTTATTTGAGATCTTTCTTTTTTCTTAATGTACAAATTTATTGCTATAAACTTCCATCTTAGGACTGCTTTTGATATATCCCATAAGTTTTGGTATGTAGTGTTTTCATTTTTGTTTGTTTCAAAGTATTTTCTGATTTTCCTTTTGATTACTTCTTCGACTCATTGGTTATTCAGGAGTGTGCTGTTTAGTTTCCACATAATTGTGAAATTTGCAGTTTTTTCCTGTTACTGATTTCTGGTTTCATACCATTGCAGTTGGAATAGACACTAAATATGGTTTCAATCTCCTTAAATTTGTTAAGGCTTGCTTTGTGACCCAATATAGGATGTCCTGGAGAATATTTTGTGTGTGCTTGAGAAAAATGTGTATTTTGTTGCTGTTGTATGGAAAGTTCTGTATGTGTCTCTTAGGTCCATTAGGTCTATAGTGTTATCCAGGTGTGTTATTTATTAATTTTCTGTCTGGATGATCTGTTCAATGTGAAAAGTGGGGCATTGATGTTCCCTACTATTTTTATGTTGCTGTCTATTTCTCTCCTCAGTTCTGTAAATATTTGTTTAAAATACTTAGGTGCTCTAATGTTGCGTGCATATGTACTTACAATTGTTGTATATTCTTGATGAATTGACCCCTTTACCACTATCTAGTATATTTCTTTTTCTCTTGTGACCAATTTTGACTGAAAGTCCATTTTATATGATACTCAATTTGCATGGAATGTCTTTTTCCATCATTCATGTTCAAGCTATGTGTGTCCTTAAAGCTAAAGTGAGTGTGTTGTAGATAGCATATTGTTGGATCTTATTTTTTTTTATCCATTCAACCACCTTGTATCTTTCAATTAGAGAATTTAGTCCTTTTATATTTAAAGTAATTATTGATAGGTAAGGACTTACTATTGCCATTTTGTTAATTGTTTTCTATTTATTTTTTAGTTCCTTAGTTGCTTCTTTCCTTTCTTACTTGTCTTCCTTTGTGATTTTTTTTTTTGTAATAGTATGCTTTATCTTCTTCTTTATCTTTTGGGTAACCACTATAGGTTTTTTCTTTGTGGTTACTATGAGGCTTACATGAAACACCTTCTAGATATAATACTGTTTTTAAGCTGATAACAGCTTACCTTAAACTACATACAAAAAGTTTATGGGCTTCCCTGGTGGCGCAGTGGTTGAGAGTCCGCCTGCCGATGCAGGGGACACGGGTTCGTGCCCCGGTCTGGGAAGATCCCACATGCCGCAGAGCGGCTAGGCCCGTGAGCCATGGCCACTGAGCCTGCGTGTCCGGAGCCTGTGCTCCGCAAGGGGAGAGGCCACAACAGTGAGAGGCCCACCTACAGCAAAAAAAAAAAAAAAAAAAAAAAAGTTTATAATTTTACTTCTCCCCCCATATTTTATGCTACTGATATCACAGTTTACACCTTTTAATATTGAGCATTCATTAACATGTTATTGTAGCTATGGTTACTTTTAATATTGTTTTTAAATTTTTATACTTGAGATAAAAGTGATTTACTTACCACCATTACAGTATTAGGGTATTCTGAACTTGATTATATATTTACCTTTACCAGTGAGTTTTATATGTTTTCATATTGCTAGTTAGCATCCTTTGGTTTCAACTTGAAGAAATTCCTTTAGAATTTCTTGTAAGACAGGTCTAGTGGCAATGAACTTGTAAACATTAACAAGTTAAAAACAAAAAAAGATATCATATAAAGTCTACTCTCAGACCTCAGTAGAATTAAACTAGAAATCAATAACAGAAAGATAGCTGGAAAACCTCAAAATATTTGGAAATAAAACAACACACTTCTAGAGGAAACTTGCACAAACCACTTAGATAGCCTCATCCACCAGAGGGCAGACAGCAGAAGCAAGAAGAAATACAATCCTGCAGCCTGTGGAACAAAAACCACATTCACAGAAAGATAGACAAGATGAAAAGGCATAGGGATATGGACCAGATGAAGGAACAAGATAAAATCCTGGAAAAACAACTAAATGAAGTGGAGATAGGCAACCTTCCAGAAAAAGAATTCAGAATAACGATAGGGAACATGATCCAGGACCTCGGAAAAGAACGGAGGCAAAGATCGAGAAGATGCAAGAAATGTTTAACAAAGGCCTAGAAGAATTAAAGAACAAACAAACAGAGATGAACAATACAACAACTGAAATGAAACTACACTAGAAGGAATCAATAGCAGAATAACTGAGGCAGAAGAATGGATAAGAGACTTGGAAGACAGAATGGTTGAATTCATTGCTGTGGAACAGAATAAAGAAAAAAGAATGAAAAGACATGAAGACAGCCTAAGAGACCTCTGGGACAACATTAAACACAACAACATTTGCATTATAGGGGTCCCAGAAGGAGAAGAGAGAGAGAGAAAGGACCAGAGAAAATATTTGAAGAGATTATAGTCAAAAACTTCCCTAACAAGCATGGGAAAGGCAATAGCCACCCAAGTCCAGGAAGTACAGAGAGTCCCATACAGGATAAACCCAAGGAAGAAACATGCTGAGACACATAGTAATTAAATTGGCAAAAATTAAAGACAAGGAAAAATTATTGAAAGCAGCAAGGGAAAAATGACAAATAACATACAAGGGAACTCCCATAGGGTTAATAGCTGATTTCTCAGCATAAACCTACAAGCCAGAAGAGAGTGGCATGATATACTTGAAGTTATGAAAGGGAAGAACCTACAACCAGGATTACTCTACCTGGCAAGGATCTCATTCAGATTTGATGGAAAAATCAAAAGTTTTACAGACAAGCAAAAGCTAAGAAAATTGAGCACCACAAAACCAGCTCTACAACAAATACTAAAGGAACTTCTCTAAGTGGGAGACACAAAAGAAGAAAAGGACCTACAAAAACAAACCCAAAAGAATTAAGATAATTCTCATAGGAACATACATATCAATAATTACCTTAAAGGTGAATGGATTAAATTCTCCAACCAAAAGACACAGGCTTGCTGAATGGATAAAAAAACAAGACCCATCTATATGCTGTCTACAAGAGACCCACTTCAGACCTAGGGACACATACAGACTGAAAGTGACAGGATGGAAAAAGATATTCAATGCAAATGGAGATCAAAAAGAAGCTAGAGTAGCAATACTCATATGAGATAAAATAGACTTTAAAATAAAGAATGTTACAAGAGACAAGGAAGGACACTACATAATGATCAAGGGATCAAACCAAGAAGAAGATATAATAATTACTAATATATATGCACCCAACAGAGGAGCACCTCAATACATAAGGCAACTGCAACTGCTAACAGCTATAAAAGAAGAAATCAACAGTAACACAATAATAGTGGGAGACTTTAACACCTCTCTTATACCAATGGACAGATCATGCAAAATGAAAATAAGGAAACAGAAGCTTTAAATGACACAATAGACCACATAGATTTAATTGATATTTATAGGACATTCCATTCAAAAACAGCAGATTACATTTTTTTCTCAAGTGCACATGGAACATTCTCCAGGATAGATCACATCTTGGGTCACAAATGAAACCACAGTAAATTTAAGAAAATTCAAATAATATCAAGGATCTTTTCTGACCACAACACTATGAGACTGGAAATGAATTACAGGGGAAAAAACGTACAAAACACAAACACATGGAGGCTAAACAATAAGTTACTAAATAACCAAGAGATCACTGAAGAAATCAAAGAGGAAATCAAAAAATAGCTAGAGACAAATAACAATGAAAACACGATGATGCAAAACCTATGGGATGCAGCAAAAGCAGTTCTAAGAGGGAAGTTTATAGCTATACAAGCCTACCTCAAGAAACAAGAAAAATCCCAAATAAACAATCTAACCTTACAACTAAAGGAACTAGAGAAAGAAGAACAAACAAAACCCAAAGTTAGCAGAAGGAAAGAAATCATAAAGATCAGAGCACAAATAAATGAAATAGAAACAGAGAAAACAATAGCAAAGATCAAGAAAACTAAAAGTTGGTTCTTTGAGAAGATAAACAAAATTGATAAACCATTAGCCAGACTCATCAATGAAAAGAGGGAGAGGACTCAAATCAATAAAATTAGAAATGAAAAAGGAAAAGTTACAACAGACACCACAGAAATGCAAAGCATCCGAAGAGACTACTACAAGCAACTCTATGCCAATAAAATGGAAAACCTGGAAGAAATGGACAAATTCTTAGAAAAGTATAACCTCCCAAGACTGAACCAGGAAGAAATAGAAAATATGAACAGACCAACCACAAGTCATGAAATTGAAACTGTGATTAAAAATCGTCCAACAAACGAAAGTTCAGGACCAGATGGCTTCAAAAGTGAAGTCTATCAAACATTTAGAGAAGAGCTAACATCCATCATTCTCAAACTCTTCCAAAAAATTGTGGAGGAAGGAACACTTCCAAACTCATTCTATGAGGCCACCATCACCCTGATACCAAAACCAGAAAAAGATACTACAAAAAAAGAAAATTACAGACCAATATCACTGATGAATATAGATGCAAAAATCCTCAACAAAATACTAGTAAACAGAATCCAACAACACATTAAAAGGATCATACACCATGATCAAGTGGGATTTATCCCAGGGATGCAAGGATTCTTCAATATACACAATTCAATCAATGTGATACACCACATCAGCAAACTGAAAAATAAAAATCATATGGTCATCTCAATAGATGCAGAAAAAGCTTTTGACAAATATCAACACCAATTTATGATAAAAACTCTCCAGTATGTGGGCATAGAGGGAACCTACCTCAACATAATAAAGGCCATATACGACAAGCCCACAGCAAACATCATTCTCAATGGTGAAAAACTGAAAGCATTTCCTCTAAGATCAGGAAAAAGACAAGGATATCCACTCTCACCACTATTATTCAACATAGTTTTGGAAGTCCTAGCCACGTCCATCAGAGAAGAAAAAGAAATAAAAGAAATATAAATTGGAAAAGAAGAAATAAAACTGTCACTGTTTGCAGATGACATGATACTATACATAGAGAATCGTAAAGATGACACTAGAAAACTACTAGAGCTAATCAATGAATTTGGTAAAGTTGCAGGATACAAAATTAATGCACAGAAATCTCTTGCATTCCTATATACTAATGTTGAAAAATCTGAAAGAGAAATTAAGGAAACACTCCCATTTACCACTGCAACAAAAAGAATAAAATACCTAGGAATAAGCCTACCTAGGAGACAAAAGACCTGTATGCAGGAAACTATAAGAGACCGATGAAAGAAATTAAAGATGATACTAACAGATGGAGAGATATACCATGTTCTTGGATTGGAAGAATCAATATTGTGAAAATGACTATACTATACAAAGCAATCTACAGATTCAATGCAATCCCTATCAAATTACCAGTGGCATTTTTTGCAGAACTAGAACAAAAAATCTTAAAATTTATATGGAGACACAAAAGACCCTGAATAGTCAAAGCAGTCTTGAGAGAAAAAAACTGAGCTGGAGGAATCAGACTTCCTGAATTCAGACTATACTACAAAGCTACAGTAATCAAGACAATATGGTACTGGCACAAAAACAGAAACATAGATCAATGGAACAATATAGAAAGCCCAGAGATAAACCCATGCACCTATGGTCAACTAATCTATGACAAAGGAGGCAAGGATATACAGTGGAGAAAAGACAGTCTCTTCAATAAGTGGTGCTGGGAAAACTGAACAGATACGTGTAAAAGAGTGAAATTAGAACACTCCCTAACACCATACAGAAAAATAAGCTCAAAATGGATTAGAGGCCTAAATGTAAGACAAGACACTATAAAACTCTTAGAGGAAAACATAGGAAGAGCACACTTTGACATAAATCACAGCAAGATCTTTTTTGACCCACCTCCTAGAGTAATGGAAATAAAAACAAAAATAAACAAATGTGACTTAATGAAACTTAAAAGCTTTTGCACAGGAAAGGAAACCATAAAGAAGACAGAAAGACAACCCTCAGAATGGGAGAAAATATTTGCAAACAAATCAACAGACAAAGGATTAATTTCAAAAATATATAAACAGCTCATGCAGCTCAATATTTAAAAAAGAAACACCCCAATCCAAAAATGGGCAGAAGACCTAAATAGACATTTCTCCCAAGAAGACATACAGATGTCCAAGAAGCATATGAACAGCTGCTCAACATCACTAATTATTTGAGAAATGCAAATCAAAACTACAGTGAGGTATCATCTCACACCAGTTAGAATGGGCATCATCAGAAAATCTACAAGCAACAAATGCTGGAGAGGGTGTGGATTAAAGGGAACCCTCTTGCATTGTTGGTGGGAATGTAAATCGATACAGCCACTTTGGAGAACAGTATGGAGGTTCCTTAAAAAACTAAAAATAGAATTACCATATGATCCAGCAATCCCACTACTGGGCATATACCAAGAGGAAACCATAATTGAAAAAGACACATGCACCCCAATATTCATTGCAGCACTATTTACAGTAGTCAGGTTATGGAAGGAACCTAAATGACCACCAACAGACAAATGGATAAAGAAAATGTGGTACATACATACAATGGGATATTACTCAGCTATGAAAAGGAATGAAATTTGGTTATTTGTAGAGACGTGGATGGATGTAGAGACTGTCATATAGAGTGAAGTAAGTCAGAAAGAGAAAAACAAATGTATATTAATGCATATTTGTGCAACCTGGAAAAATGGTACAGATGAACTGGTTTGCAGGGCAGAAATTTAGACACAGATGTAGAGAACAAACGTATGGACATCAAGGGGGGAAAGCGGCCGGGAGTGAAGGTGGTGGTGTGATGAATTGGGAGATTGGGATTGACATGTATACACTGATGTGCATAAAATTGATGACTAATAAGGATCTGCTGTATAAAAAAAAATAAAGTAAATAAAATTCAAAAATTAAAAAAAAAACCAAACCAAAAAACAACAAGTCTAAATAATACATGAATCAAAGGAAAAAACCTCAACAGAAATTTAAAAATATTTTCAACTAATGAAAATGAAAACACAACTTATAAAAATTTGTAGGATACAGTGAAAACAGAAGTTTGAGGAAAATTGAGTAACATAGAATGTATATATTAGAAAAGAGGAAAGATCTAAAATAAATCATTTAAGCTTCCAACTTAGGAAACTAGAAAAAGAGCAAATTAAATCCAGAGTAAGCAGAAGAAAAGAAATAAGAGAAATTAGAACAGAAATCAATAAAATTAAAATAGGAAATTAATAGAGAAAAATCAATGAAACCCAAAACAGGTTCTTTTATTTTTATTTATTATTATTATTTTTTACATCTTTATTGGAGTGCAATTGCTTTACAATGGTGTGTTAGTTTCTGCTTTATAACAAAGTGAATAAGTTATACATATACATATGTTCCCATATCTCTTCCCTCTTGTGTCTCCCTCCCTCCCACCCTCCCTATCCCACCCCTCTAGGTGGTCACAGAGCACCGAGCTGATCTCCCTGTGCTATGCAGCTGCTTCCCACTGGCTATCTATTTTACATTTGGTAGTGTATATATGTCCATGCCACCGCTTATCCTTCCCCCTCCCCATATCCTCAAGTCCATTCTCTAGTAGGTCTGTGTCTTTATTCCTGTCTTACCCCTAGGTTCTTCATGACTTTATTTTTTCTTAAATTCCATATATATGTGTTAGCATACAGTATTTGTCTTTCTCTTTCTGACTTACTTCACTCTGTATGACAGACTCTAGGTCCATCCACCTCATTACAAATAGCTCAATTTCGTTTCTTTTTATGGCTGAGTAATATTCCATTGCATAAATGCGCCACATCTTCTTTATCCATTCATCCTATGATGGACACTTAGGTTGTTTCCATCTCCTGGCTATTGTAAATAGAGCTGCAATGAACATTTTGGTACATGACTCTTTTTGAATTATGGTTTTCTCAGGGTATTTGCCCAGTAGTGGGATGGCTGAGTCATATGGTAGTTCTATTTTTAGTTTTTTAAGGAACCTCCATAATGTTCTCCATAGTGGCTGTACCAATTCACATTCCCACCAGCAGTTCAAGAGGCTTCCCTTTCCTCCACACCCTCTCCAGCATTTATTGTTTCTAGATTTTTTGATTATGGCCATTCTAACAAGTGTGAGATGATATCTCATTGTCAAAACTGGTTCTTTTAGAAGATGAATAAAAGTTATGAGCTTCTAGTCAAGCTAAGAAAAAAAAAGAGGGCACAAATTACTAACACCAGGAATGAAAGAGGGGATGTTACTACCAATATCATGAACATTAAAAGGATAGTCAGGGAACACACTGAACAACTTTATGTCCACAAAT
Organism: Hyperoodon ampullatus; assembly: GCF_949752795.1. Classification (NCBI taxonomy): domain Eukaryota; kingdom Metazoa; phylum Chordata; class Mammalia; order Artiodactyla; family Ziphiidae; genus Hyperoodon; species Hyperoodon ampullatus. The sequence continues at coordinate 55,673,730 of NC_136927.1, read as the reverse complement.
TTGATAACCTAGATAAAAATGGACTGATTTTTTGAAAGAAGCAATCTGCCAAAACTCACATAAGAAGAAATAAATAATCTAATAGGTCTACATTATTAAAGAAATTGAATCAATAATTAATAACCTTCCAAAACTGAAAACATACCAAGATGAGCTCACGGATGAATTCCACCAAACATTTAAAGAAGAAATTACACCAGTCCTCTGCAGTCTCTTTCAGAAGATAAAAGCAGAGGGAATACCTCCTAAGTCATTCTATGAGGCCAGTATTATCCTAATTCCAAAACCAGGCAATGACATTACAAGAAAAATATAGACCACTATCTCTCATAAACATAGATGTGAAATTATTCAAGAAAATATTATCAAATTGAATCCAACAATGTATAAAAAGAATTATAGACTGCAACAATGTGGAATTTATCCCACAACCAGGTATGCAAGGCTAGTTCAACACTTGAAAAACAATTAATGTGATCCATCACATCAATAAGCTAAAAAAGAAAAATCACACGATCATATCAATAGATGCAGAAAAAGCATTTAATAAAATCCAACACACATTCAGGTAGAAAAAAAAAACAAAAACCCTCAGTAAACTAGGAATAGAGGTGAACTTCCGCAGCCTGATAAAGAATATCTACAGAAAACTTAACATCACAGTGAATGGTGAGAAACTGAAAGCTTTTCCACTAAGACCAGGAACAAGGCAAGAATGTCCCCTTTCATCACTGCTTTCAACGTCATACTGGAGGTCCTAGCTAATGCAATAATACAAGAAAAGTAAATAAAGGGGATACAGATTAGAAAGGAAGAAATAAAACAATCTGTGTTGCAGATGGTATGATTGTCTGTAGAAAATCTAAAAGAATTGACAAAAAACTTCCTGGAACTAATAAGTGATTATAGAGAGGTTGCAAGATACATGGTTAATATACAGAAGTCAAATGCTTTCCTACATGCCAGCAAAGAACAAGTGGAATTTGAAATTAAAAATGCAATACCATTTATATTAGCTCCCCCACAAAATGAAATACTAACAAACTATGGACAAGATCTATATGAGGAAAACTACATAACTCTAATACAGAAATCAAAGAACTAAATAAATGAACTATTCCATACTCACAGATAGGAAGACCCAATATTGTCAAGATGCCAGATTTTTCCAACTTGATCTGCAGATTCAACACAATCCCAATAAAAATCTAGCAAGTTACTTTGTGGCTATTGACAAACTGATTCTAAATTTTATATGGAGGGACTTCCCTGGTGGCACAGTGTATAAGATTCCATGCTCCCAATGCAGGAGGCCCAGGTTCGATCCCTGTCAGGGAACTAGACCCCATATGCATGCTGCAACTAAGAGTTCTCAGGCCACAACTAAGGAGCGAATGGGAGCCTGCCTGCTACATCTAAGACCCGGAGAAACCAAATAAATAAATAAATAAATATTACAAAAAATGTTTATATGGAGAGACAAAAGACTCAGAATAGCCAACACAATACTGAAGGAGAAGAACAAATTTGAGTACTGACAATACCGAGTTCAAGACTTGCTATAAAGCTATAGTAATCAATACAGTGTGGTACTGGTGAAAGAGTAGACAAATATATCAATGAAATACAATAGAGAGCTCAGAAATAGATCCACATCTATCTAGCCACATCTAGCCAGTTGATATTTGATGAAGGAGAAAAGGCAAAACAATGGAGAAAAATAGTCTTTTCAACAGATGGTGCTGGAACAACTAGACATCCACACGTAAAAAAAAAATCTAGACACAGGTCTTATAGCCTTCACAAAAATTAACTCAAACTGGATCCCATATCCTTATAGAGAACAAACTAGTGGTTACCAGTAGTGGGGAGAGAGAAGGGGGCAGGGGCAATATAGGGGTAGGGGATTAAGAAGTACAAACGATTATGTATAAAATAAACTACAAGGGCATGTTGTATAAAATGGAGAATATAGCTAATATTTTATAATAACTACAAATGAAGTATAACCTTTAAAAACTGTGAATCACTATATTGTACACCAGGAACTTATATTGTATATCAACTATATTAAATAAAAAATAAATGAAAAATTAAAAAACCCCAAGAACCAACAAAAATGGATCACATACCCAAATGTAAAATGCAAACTCTAAATTCCTAGAAGATAGCATAGGAGAAAATTTAAATGACCTTGGGTTTAGTGATGACATTTTTTTTAACGTCTTTATTGGAGTATAACTGCTTTACAATGGTGTGTTAGTTTCTGCTTTATAACAAAGTGAATCAGTTATACATATACATATATACCCATATGTCTTCCCTCTTGCGTCTCCCTCTCTCCCACCCTCCCTATCCCACCCCTCTAGGTGGTCACAAAGCACCGAGCTGATCTCCCTGTGCTATGCGGCTGCTTCCCACTAGCTATCTAGTTTACATTTGGTAGTGTATAAATGTCCATGTCACTCTCTCAATTTGTCACAGCTTACACTTCCCAATCCCTGTATCCTCAAGTCCATTCTCTAGTAGGTCTGAGTCTTTATTCCTGTCTTGCCACTAGGTTCTTCAGAACTTTATCTACTCCATATGTGTGTGTTAGCATACGGTATTTGTTTTTCTCTTTCTGATTTACTTCACTCTGTATGACAGACTCTAGGTCCATTGACCTCACTACAAATAACAATTTCGTTTCTTTTATGGCTGAGTAATATTCTATTGTATATATGTGCCACATCTTCTTTACCCATTCATCTGCTGGTGGACACTTAGTTTGCTTCCATGTCCTGGCTATTGTCAATAGAGCTGCAATGAACATTGTGGTACATAACTCTTATTGAATTATGGTTTTCTCAGTAGCAGGATTGCTGGGTCATATGGTAGTTCTATTTTTAGTCTTTTAAGGAACCTCCATACTGTTCTTCAGAGTGGCTGTATCAATTTACATTCCCACCAACAGTGCAAGAGGGTTCCCTTTTCTCCACACCCTCTCCAACATTCATTGTTGGTAGATTTTTCGATGATGGCCATTCTGACGGGTGTGACATGATATCTCATTGTAGTTTTCATTTGCATTTCTCTAATGATTAATGTTGTGGAGTGTCCATTCATGTGTTTGTTGGCAATCTGTATATCTTCTTTGGAGAAATGTCTGTTTAGGTCTTCTGCCCATTTTTGGATTGGGTTTTTTGTTTTTTTGGTATGGAGCTGCATGAGCTGCTTGTAAATTTTGGAGATTAAATCCTTTGTCAGTTGTTTCATTTGCAAATATTTTCTCCTATTCTGAGAGTTGTCTTTTGTCTTGTATATGGTTTTCTTTGCTGTGCAAAAGCTTTTAAGTTTCATTAGGTCCCATTTGTTTATTTTTGTTTTTATCTCCATTTCTCTTGGAGGAGGGTCAAAAAGGATCTTGCTGTGATTTATGTCATAGAGTGTTCTGCCTATGTTTTCGTCTAAGAGTTTGATAGTGTCTGGCCTTACATTTAGGTCTTTAATCCATTTTGAGTTTATTTTTCTGTATGGTGTTAGGGAATGTTCTAATTTCATTCTTTAACATGTAGCTGTCCAGTTTTCCCAGCACCACTTATTGAAGAGACTGTCCTTTCTCCACTGTATATTCTTGCCTTCCTTATCAAAGATAAGGCAACCACATGTGTTTGGGTTTATCTCTGGGTTTTCTAACTTGTTCCATTGATCTATATTTATGTTTCTGTGCCAGTACCATACTGTCTTGATTACTGTAGCTTTGTAGTATAGTCTGAAGTCAGGAAGCCTGATTCCTCCAGCTCCGTTTTTCTTTCTCAAGATAGCTTTGGCTATTCAGGGTCTTTTGTGTTTCCATGCAAATTGTGAAATTTTTTGTTCTAGTTCTGTGAAAAATGACAGTGGTAGTTTGATAGGGATTGCATTGAATCTGTAGATTGCTTTGGGTAGTAGAGTCATTTTCACAATGTTGATTCTTCCAATCCAAAAACATGGTATATCTCTCCATGTATTTGTATCACCTTTAATTTTCTCCATCAGTGTCTTATAATTTTCTGCATGCAGGTCTTTTGTCTCCTTAGGTTGGTTTATTCCTAGATATTTTATTCTTTCTGTTGCAATGGTAAATTGGAGGGTTTTCTTAATTTCACTTTCAGATTTTTCATCATTAGTGTATAGGAATGCCAGAGATTTCTGTGCATTAATTTTGTATCCTGCTACTTAACCAAATTCATTGATTAGCTCTAGTAGTTTTCTGGTATCATCATTAGGATTCTCTATATATAGTATTATGTCATCTGCAAAAACTGACAGCTTTACTTTTTCTTTTACAATTTGGATTCCTTTTATTTCTTTTTCTTCTCTGATTGCTGTGGCTAAAACTTCCAAAACTATGTTGAATAATAGTGGTGACAGTGGGCAGCCTTGTCTTGTTCCTGATCTTAGTGGAAATGGTTTCAGTTTTTCACCATTGAGAATAATGTTGGCTGTGGGTTTGTCATATATGGCCTTTATTATGTTGAGGTAAGTTCCCTCTATGCCTACTTTCTGCAGGGTTTTTGTCATAAATGGGTGTTGAATTTTGTCGAAAGCTTTCTTTGCATTCATTGAGATGAACATATGGTTTTTTTCCTTCAATTTGTTAATATGGTATATGACATTGATTGGTTTCTGTATATTGAAGAATCCTTGCATTCTTGGGATAAATCCCACTTGATCATGCTGTATGATCCTTTTAATGTGCTGTTGGATTCTGTTTGGCAGTATTTTGTTAGGGATTTTTGCATCTATGTTCATCAGTGATATTGGCCTGTAGTTTTCTTTCTTTGTGACATCTTTGTCTGGTTTTGGTATCAGGGTGATGGTGGCTTCACAGAATGAGTTTGGAAGTGTTCCTCCCTCTGCTATATTTTGGAAGAGTTTGAGAAGGAGAGGTTTTAACTCTTCTCTAGATGTTTGATAGAATTTGCCTGTGAAGCCATCTGGTCCTGGGCTTTTATTTGTTGGAAGATTTTTAATCACAGTCTCAATTTCAGTGCTTGTGATTGGTCTGTTCATATTTTCTATTTCTTCCTGGTTCAGTCTCGGAAAGTTATGCATTTCTAAGAATTTGCCCATTTCTTCCAGGTTGTCCATTTTTTTGTCATATAGTTACTTGTAGTAATCTCTCATGATTCTTTGTATTTCTGCAATGTCAGGTGTTACTTCTACTTTTTCCTTTCTAATTCTATTGATTTGAGTCTTCTCCCTTTTTTCTTGATGAGTCTGGCTAATGGTTTATCAAGTTTGTTTATCTTCTCAAAGAACCAGCTTTCAGTTTTATTGATATTTTCTATAATTTCCTTCATTTCTTTCTCATTTATTTCTGATCTGATCTCTATGAGTTCTTTCCTTCTGCTAACTTTGGAGTTTGTTTTTCTTCTTTCTCTAATTGCTTTATGTGTAAGGTTAGGTTGTTTATTTGATATGTTTCCTGTTTCTTCAGATAGGGTTTTATTGCTATAAACTTCCCTCTTAGAACTGCTTTGCCTGCATCCCATAGGTTTTGGGTTGCCGTGTTTTCATTGTCATTTGTTTCTAGGTATTTTTTGATTTCCTCTTTGATTTCTTCAGTGATCTCTTGGTTATTAAGTAGTGTATTGCTTAGCCTCCATGTGTTTGTATTTTTTATAGATTTTTTCCTGTAATTGAGATCTAGTCTCATAGTGTTGTAGTCGGGAAAGATACTTGACACGATTTCAATTTTCTTAAATTTACTAAGGCTTGATTTGTGACCCAAGATATGATCTATCCTGGAGAATGTTCCATCAGCACTTGAGAAGAAAGTGTATTCTGTTGTTTTTCAATGGAATGTCCTATAAAGATCAATTAAGTCCATTTGTTTAATGTAACATTTAACGCTTCTGTTTCCTTATTTATTTTCATTTTGGGTGTTCTGTGCATTGGTGAAAGTGGGGAGCTAAAGTCCCCTAGTATGATTGTTTTACTGTTGATTTCCCTGTTTATGGCTGTTAACATTTGCCTTATGTATTCAAGTGCTCCTATGTTCGGTGCATAAATATTTACTATTGTTATATCTTCTTCTTGGATTGAATTCTTGATCATTATGTAGTGTCCTTCTTTGTCTCTTGTAATAGTCTTTGATTTAAAGTCTATTTTGTCTGATATGAGAATTGCTACTCCAGCTTTCTTTTGATTTCCAGTTGCATGGAATATCTTTTTCCATCCCATCACTTTCAGTCTGTATGTCTTCCTAGGTCTGATGTGGGTGTCTTGTAGACAGCATATATACGGGTCTTGTTTTTGTATCCATTCAGCCAGTCTATGTCTTTTGGTTGGAGCATTTAATCCATTTACATTTAAGGTAGTTATCAATATGTATGTTCCTATTCCCATTTTCCTAGTTGTTTTGGGTTTGTTATTGTAGGTCTTTTCCTTCTCTTCTTTTTCCTGCCTAGAGAAGTTCCTTTAGCATTTGTTGTAAAGCTGGTTTAGTGGTGCTGAATTCTTAGCTTTTGCTTTCCTGTAAAGGTTTTAATTTCTCCATGAAATCTGAATGAGATCATTGCTGGGTAGAGTAATCTTGGTTGTAGTTTTTCCCCTTCATCACTTTAAATATGTCCTGCCACTCCCTTCTGACTTGCAGAGTTTCTGCTGAAAGATCAGCTGTTAACCTTATGGGGATTCACTTGTATGTTATTTGTTGTTTTTCCCTTGCTGCTTTTAATATTTTTTCTTTGTATTTAATTTTTATAGTTTGATTAATATGTGTCTTGGCATGTTTCTCCTTGGAGTTATCCTATATGGGACTCTGTGCTTCCTGGACTTGAATGACTATTTCCTTTCCCATATTAGGGAAGTTTTCAACTATAATCTCTTCAAATATTTTCTCAGTCCCTTTCTTTTTCTCTTCCTCTTCTGGGACTCGTATAATTCGAATGTTGGTGCATTTATTGTTGTCCCAGAGGTCTCTGATACTGTCCTCAATTCTTTTCATTCTTTTTTCTTTATTCTGCTCTGTAGTAGTTATTTCCCCTATTTTACCTTCCAGGTCACTTGTCCGTTCTACTGTCTCAGTTATTCTGCTATTGATCCCTTCTAGAGAACTTTTAATTTCATTTATTGTGTTGTTCATCATTGTTTGTTTGCCCCTTAGTTCTTCTAGGTCCTTGTTAAACATTTCTTTTATTTTCTCCATTCTATTTCCAATATTTGGTATCATCTTTACTATCATAATTCTGAATTCTTTTTCAGGTAGACTGCCTATACCCTCTTCATTTGTTAGGCCTGTTTGGTTTTTACCTTGTTCCTTCATCAGCTGTGTGTTTCTCTGTCTTCTCATTTTGCTTAACTTACTGTGTTTGGGGTCTCCTTTTCACAGGCTGCAGGTTCGTAGTTCCCCTTGTTTTTGGTGTCTGGCCCCAGTGGCTAAGTCTGGTTCAGTGGGTTGTGTAGGCTTCCTGGTAGAGGGGACTAGGGCATGTGTTCTGGTCGATGAGGCTGGATCTTGTCTTTCTGGTCAGCAGATCCACGTCTGATGGTGTGTTTTGGGGTGTCTGTGACCTTATTACGATTTTAGGCAGCCTCTCTGCTAATGGGTGGGGTTGTGTTCCTGTTTTGCTAGTTGTTTGGCATAGGGTGTCCAGCACTGTAGCTTGCTGGTCGTTGAGTGGAGCTGGGTCTTGTTGTTGAGATGGAGATCTCTGGGAGATTTTTGCCATTTGATATTACGTGGAGAGGTGTCTGATGGACCAATGTCCTGAACTTGGCTCTCCCACTTCAGAGTCACAGCCCTGACACCTGGCCAGTGCACCAAGAACCTGATATCCACTCAGCTCAGAATAAAAGGGAGAAAAGAAAGAAAGAAAGAAAGAAAGAAAAAGATAAAATAAAATAGTTATTAAAATAAAAACCAAAAAATAATTATTAAAAAAATTTTAATTAAAAAAGAAAGGGGCTTCCCTGGTGGCACAGTGGTTGAGAGTCCGCCTGCTGATGCAGGGGACACAGATTTGTGCCCCAGTCTGGGAAGATCCCACATGCCACGGAGCGGCTGTGTCTGTGAGCCATGGCCGTTGAGCCTGTGTGTCCAGAGCCTGTGCTCTGCAACAGGAGAGGCCACAACAGTGAGAGGCCCACATACTGCAAAAGAAAAAAAAAGAAAAGAAAGAAAGAAAGAAAGAACAACCAAACCAAAAGACAAATTCACCAATGATAACAAGCACTGAAAACTATACTAAAAACAAAAATAAAACAAAAAAATGGACAGAGAGAACCCTAGGATAAATAGTAAAAGCAAAGCTATACAGACAAAATCACACACAGAATCATACACATACACACTCACAAAAAGAGAAAAAGGGGAAAAAATATATATATATATATCATTGCTGCCAAAGTCCACCTCCTCAATTTGGGATGATTTGTTGTCTATTCAGGTATTCCACAGATGCAGGGTACATCAAGTTGATTAATCCGCTGCTCCTGAGGCTGCTGGGATAAATGTCCCTTTATCTTTTTTGTTCGCACAGTTCCCGGTGTTCAGCTTTGGATTTGGGCCTGCCTCTGTGTGTAGGTCGCCTGAGGGCGTCTGTTCTTCACTCAGACAGGACGGGGTAAAGGAGCACGTGATTCGGGGGCTCTGGCTCACTCAGGCCTTGGGGAGGGAGGGGTACGGATGCGGGGTGAGCCTGCGGCAGCAGAGGACGGCGTGACGTTGCACCAGCCTGACGTTGCACCAGCCTGAGGTGCGCCGTGTGTTCTCTCAGGGAAGTTGTCCCTGGATCACGGGACCCTGGCAGTGGCGGACTGCACAGGTTCCCTGGAGGGGAGGTGTGGATAGTGACCTGTGCTTGCACACAGGCTTCTTGGTGGCAGCAGCAGCAGCCTTAGCATCCCATGCCCGTCTCTGGGGTCCGCGCTGTTAGCCGCGGCTCGCGCTCGTCTCTGGAGCTCCTTTAAGCGGCGCTCTTAATCCCCTCTCTTCACGCACCAGGAAACAAAGAGGCAAGAAAAAGTCTCTTGCCTCTTGGGCAGGTCCAGACTTTTTCCTGGACTCCCTCCCGGCTAGCTGTGGCGCACTAACCCCCTTCAGGCTGTGTTCACGCCACCAACCCAAGTCCTCTCCCTGAGATCCGACCTCCGAAGCCGGAGCCTCAGCTCCCAGCTCCCTCCTGCCCCGGCGGGTGAGCAGACAAGCCTCTCGGGCTGGTGAGTGCCGGTCGGCACCGATCCTCTGTGAGGGAATCTCTCTGCTTTGCCCTCCGCACCCCTGTTGCTGCGCTCTCCTCCGTGGCTCCAACGCTTGCCCCTCCGCCACCCGCAGTCTCCGCCCGCGAAGGGGCTTCCTAGTGTGTGGAAACCTTTCCTCCTTCACAGCTCCCTCCCACTGGTTCAGGTCCCATCCCAATTCTTTTGTCTCTGTTTTTTCTTTTGCCCTACGCAGGTACGTGGGGGAGTTTCTTGCCTTTTGGGAGGTCTGAGGTCTTCTGCCAGCGTTCAGTAGGTGTTCTGTAGGAGTTGTTCCACCTGTAGATGTATTTCTGATGTATTTGTGGGGAGAAAGGTGATTTCCACATCTTACTCTTCTGCCATCTTGAAGCTCCTTTCCTCAAGACTAAGTTTTAATGAAAGTTCATCACTGTTGCAGTCAGATAATTTGGTCATTTATCAAATTACAAACATCATATTACTGTAACATTTTTATATTATCAAAGTTACTATTTATAAACTTGTATTTTGGGGTTTTATTTCATTCACACACAGTTTATCGTTTAAATGATTCTGGCATGCAATATATCAGCCTTTATACTGAAATGCAAAAGAGTTTATCTCTGTTATTTCTTTTCTAAAATCTGGTTTCCATTAGAAATATTGATAAATAGCAAATTGTCAACCTGGATCTTTGACAATTGGCTCAGCTCTGGCATGTTTATAAAAAGTAGAAACTATAAGGGAACATTACCATTTATTCATAGACATATAGAGGATGTATTTTAAAAAATGATAGGAAGAGAATCTGTCTGATAGTCTTAAGATTGTTAACTTTCACTGTATTGCCAAATACACTTTTCCAAATTTGTCAACAGCCCTGTAAGCCAGGTTGGTTGTATATTTATAAATGTGATAAATGCATGAGAACATCTGTTATTACATTAGTATATTATATTATTTATTATGATCCTAGTGAATGGCCTAAATAAACACTTTTTTCTTCCAAAATAAACAGAGAATGAAAAGATAAACCACTGGTTTGGGGAGAAAATATTTGTAAAACTTGTATCTGATAAATAAGTATTTCCTAAAATATACAAAGACCTCTTAAAACTCAGCAGTAAGAAAATGTACAGCCCAATTAAAAAGTAGACCAAAGACCTTAACAGATGCCTCACCAAAGAAGATATACATATGGAAAATAAGCATATGAAAAGATGCTCCACATCAGATGTCATCAGGGAAATGCAAATTAAAACAACTATGAGATACTACTGCACATCTGTTAGCAAGAGTGGCCAAGATCCAGAACACTGACAACACCAAATATTGGTGAGGGTGTGGAGCAATAGGAACTCTCATTCATTTATAGTGGGAATCCAAAATGGTACAGCCACTTCGGAAGATGGTTTGTGGTTTCTTATGAAACTAACATACCCTTACCATAAGATCCAGCAATCATGCTCCTTGGTATCTACTCAAAGGAGTTGAAAACTTATGTCCATACAAAAACCTTCACATGGATATTTACAGTAGCTTTATTCATAACTACCAAAATTTGGAAGCAACCAAGACGTCCTTCAGTAGGTGAATGTATAAATAAACAGGTACATCCAGACAATGGAATATTATTCAGTGCTAAAAAGAAATGAGCTATCTGTCAAGCCATGAAAAGACCCAGAAGAATCCTAAATGCATATTACTAAGTGAAAGAGGCCAATCCGAAACATTTACATACAGTATGACTCCAATGATGTGACATTCTGGAAAAGGCAAAACTATAGAGTAAGTAAAAAGATCAGTTGTTGCCAGAGATTAGCAGGGAGGGATGGATGAAAAAGTGGAGCACAGAGAATTTTTAGGGCAGTGAAACTACTCTATATGATACTATAAAGGGGGATACAGGTCATTATACATTTGTCCAAACTCATAAAATATACAATACCATGAATGAACTCTAATGTAAAACTACAAACATTGGGTGATAATGATGTGTCAATGTAGGTTCATCAGTTACAACAAATGTATCACTCTGGTGAGAGATGTTGATAATGGGAAAGCCTACATATGTGTGGGGGCAGGGAGTAGAGAGGAAATCTCTGCACCTTCCTCTCAATTTTTCTGTGAACCTAAAACTGCTTTTAAAAATATAGTCTATAAAAATGGGCTAAATGGGAAGGAAATCTAAAAAAGAGTGGATATATATATACATATAACTGATCCACTTTGCTGTACAGCAGAAACTAACACAACATTGTAAAGCAACTATACTCCAATAAAAAATGTTTAAAAATGGGTACAGATTTTCTGGGGCTTGATTTATCAATATATATGAAAAACCTTGAAAATTTTACATTCTTTAATACAGAAATTATATTTTTATAAATTTGTCCTATGGAAATAATGAGTGAAGCAGATAAAGATTTCACTACAAATATGTTGACAGCAGCATCATATAGTATAACAAGGAATTGGAAACAGCCTGAATTTCCCACAAGTTGATTAAAACATGATAAAAAGTTTTTTTTATAAAATATCATGTAATCATTAATATTTTTGTATCCATCATAAATTCACGATTCAAAAATCAAAACATACACAAAATTATACATTGAGAAGTATCACTCTCACCCTGTCCTCATCTATTTTGTTCTCCTTGCCCCATTTCATTTGTTTCTTTTTGAAAATACAATAATATATCTCATTTATTCCCCTTTTAGAAGTTTTCACATCAAGATTTTGAGTGCTGCTTCATTCTTTCTTTTACAATTGTACAATTATCTATTGTGTGGATATACCACAGTTTTTTTTTAAGTACCCTATTGCTGGATTTTGGTTTAATATTTTCAAAATATGCCTGTCAAATTATAAATTGGATTAGTTCCCACTTTTTAGCTATTTAGTGCTGTATGTAGTGTTATAATATGAAATTAATAGTGCTTCGATGAATAACTTTGTACATAACATCTTTTTGTATATGTGCAAATACAATTTGGATAATAAATTCCTATTGCTGAGTCAAAGCATAAAATCATTTGTAATTCTGCTAGATATTGTCACATCAAACTCCATAGACATCTCACAATTTTTCACTTTTGTGGTAAACAGTCTTTGGTAGAGGTGAGCGCCAGGGGCTGCAAATGTTGAGGCTGAAAAAGGAAATATTCAAAAGCATGATTTCTCAGCAATGTCATTCTATCACACCTGTCCTCAATTCTGAATGCAGGGTGTCCTCTCAGTCATTCAAAGTATGGTAGGGAGGGGTTTTGTTCCCAAGAAATTACTTCAGGTTATTTTTATATGTGTTTGTGTGCCTCTCATAAAGTAACTAATAATCAAATTAAGAATGTGCCCTTGTTATCTACTGTAGACACATTGTTAGGTAAAATACTTAATTACTTTGAAAGTAAATGTAATTAAGCTCTGTGAATTATAGTTGGAAAAAGTGGAGCATAATTAATGGTTCAAGGTGCATTGGCACTGGCTTCCACCTTTCATTCAATCCACCTGGCTTTCACAGGGTTCTGGAAAGAGTGACTCTAAGACATGCTGGTTGACTGACCTGACCCAGGTAGAGTATTGTTCCCTCTCTGGTTTCCATCTGCTTCCAGGGCAGTACCAGGAAGATGATGGTCAGCAGTGAGATGAGGCAGCAGGTTCTGTTTCTGCCAGGCACACTCCCTGTCTATGGTATCTTACAGATTTTTGGTCAGAAATTTGTGATTGTTTTTAAACTATTTCTGAAGGTTTTCAGAACCCTCAGGATGAGGCAGTGGCAGGGAGAGAGTGGCCTGAGTGAGCAAAGTCTTTGCAAGAAGCAGGTCATCAGTGACATTAAAGCTGGACTCACTGAGAGTTTATTTAATGAAAACCTCTTGGTGGTAATGATCTTGTTCTCTGAAAGTTCAGATGAATGAGACAGCTATAGTGTAGCTTATAAGAAAGACTGAAGGCTTTCAAGTCAAGAGCTATGTTTGGTTGGGTTTAGAAAGGGTTTAGTTTTATAGGAAGGTACTGGGTTTTTAAAAAATATTTATTTATTTATTTAGGTCGTGCTGGGTCTCAGTTGCAGCAGGCAGGCTCCTTAGTTGTGGCATGAAAACTCTTAATTGCTCCCTCCATTGGGAGCGTGGAGCCTTAACCACTGCATCACCAGGGAAGTCCTGGTGCTTTGTATTGATTTAAGTTGACACTCAGCTTCTTTGGTGTTTCCTCCTGCAGGTAAAGCTGATGTATCCAGGTGCTCATCTGACATCTACCTGAGCTCAGGAAAGGACAGAAAAACTCCTCTCTCAGATATGTCATCTGAGGCAAGGTTTGGGTACATGCATGTGGAAAAAAATCCACATAATGTAGAAATGTAGAAAGTCAAAAACTAAATCCTTCCTCCACCCCCTCTCCACATCCAGTCCCTTGGTGGTGACCCTTATCACCTGGATTTTATTATACACATACTGGCTTTGGGAATGCATGGGATCACTAAGGGAGGACCCAGGAGGGGGAAGAAAGACATTTTCACTATAGGTAACATAGGGCTCTGAGTTATTTGACTTGAATATAAAAAAGAATGTGACCTTGGTTTTTTCTTTTACTAAGTCCAAGCTCATACTGCTTGCCACATGACAGGCCAATAAATTGAGAGATGAGTTGTTGGGGCAAAGAATGGTGACTTTATTTGGAAAGCCAGCAGACCAAGAAGATGGTGGACTAGTGTCCCAAAGAACCAACTTGCCTGAGTTAGAATTCAGGCTTCTTTTATACTGAAATGGGAGGGAATAATGTCAAACATTTCCTGGTTCTGGTCAGCCTCTGGAGGGGATGTCTTAATTTCTTCCTTCCTGCAGTCAGGTACAGACAGGTGGGCCTGATCAGGATGTTTCCTGTGAGCTAAACAAAGCTATTTTAGCTTAACACTCATCACCTGGGAGGCAGGGTTCCCAGAGATGAGCCATTATGTATAATTTAAGCTTATAGGAAACTTCTCTTTAATGATTAACTTGTAATAGAATACAAATTTTCTTCTTTATTACATTTTGTGCGCCAGGGTGAAAGTAGGCTGTCTTAGTTTGGATTTCCATAAAAGCAGATCCTGAGACAAAGATTTGAGTATATCAAGTTTACTGGGGATGTAATCCCAAGAAATAATGTTAGGGGAGTAGAAAAGTAAGACAGGGAAGGGAAGTAGCCAATAAAGGGTGTGAAACCATGCAAGTTCCCCTATGGGCAAATGGAACTGAATTCAGCTGGCGACTCTGGGACAGTGGAACAAGCACCCCAGTGTTCTGCCAGCAGAGACCATGAGAAAGCTCACAGTCATCTGCAGAGGACTGTTCTTCAGAGGTGTTAATTCCCAATCTGTCCAGTCTGCCCAACCCATGGGCAGAACAGAATTCTGTGGTCAGAGATAGTACTCAAGCAAAGAGATGCATGTGCTGATAGTTGGAAGACATGCACTGAAATAGTGAGTGTGTGTGTGTGAGCACCCAGAACATTTGCTGTGTGAGCATTACTTTGCATGGTTATGCTATAATTCTTAGCTGTCCCTTTTCTTCATGTTTCTCATCCTCCAACAGGTTCGTCTGAGCACATCCATCCTTCACAAGGTGATGGCATGGGTGCAAGAACAAGCAAATCTCAACGTATGAAGCCATTTCAAGCCTCTCCTTCCATCACATCTGCTAACATCCCATTGGCTGAAACGAGTCATATGGCTGAGTCCAGAATCATGGTTTGGAGGAGGTCACCCCACCCACTACGGGAGGGTGCTGCAAAGTTATACGGCAAAAGGGAATGAATGAAGGGAGGAGTGAAGAATTGGTGCCAAACAAAGCAATCCACCACATTTATCTTCTGTGTCTTGGATCCCAGAACTGCCTGCCCTGCCCCTTCAGCTGCTGCTTTGATTTTGTGAGGCACCTCCTTGTCTCAATTTCCCTTTCTGGAACCCTCCTACACTGTTGGTGGCAATGTAAATTGATGCATCCACTATGGAAAACAGTACGGAAGTCACTTTAAAAACTAAAAATAGAGCTACCATATGATCTAGAATTCCAATCCTGGGCATATATCTGGAAATGCTGAAAACTCTAATTTGAAAAGGTACATGCACCCCAATGTTCATAGTAGCACTATTTACAATAGCCAAGACATGGAAACAACCTAAGTGCCCATCAACAGATGAGTGATTTAAGAATATGTAGTATATATTGATATATACACATACATGTATATATATATTTATGTGTGCATATATATAGATAGATATACACACATATACATATGGAATATTACTCAGCCATAGAAAAGAATGAAATACTGCCATTTGCAGGAACACGAATGGGCCTAGAGATTATCACACTAAGTGAAGTGAGTCAGACAGAGAAAGACACATGTCATATGATATCACTTATATGTAGAATCTAAAAAATAATACAAATGAATCTATGTATAAAACAGACTCTCAGACAAAGAAGACAAACTTATGGTTATCAAAGGGGAAAGGGAGCAGGGGAGGGATAAATTAGGAGTACGGAATTAACAGATCCAAACTACTATACATAAAATAGATAAGCAACAGGGAGCTATACTCATAACACAGGGAGCTATACTCAATATCTTGTAATAGCCCATAATAGAAAATAATGTGAAAAAAAAAAACTGAATCACTTTGCTGTACACCGGAAACTACAATAAATAAATTTCCATTTTTGGCTTAATTTACCTAAAATTGGATTCTGTTGCTTGCTATCAAGGACTCCTAACAGATTCAGATATTTTCATGCAGGAAAGAATAGGCTTGGAGAGGTTAAGTTGCAAAGGTCAGACTGTTAATAGGTGACAGAGTTGAGATTCAAATGAGGCTGCAAAACCCAGATTTTCCCATCGCACTAACTTGAGAACTGTGGTTTCCCTAGTGCAAGGGAAAGGCGGCTGGGGTCAGGATTTATCACACATGCTCTTGCTCTAGTGAACTCTGCCTGCCTCAGAGGGAGTGTGGTATTGAAGCAAGAGCTGAACAAAGCAGGATAAAAATGAACAAGATTCCCAAGACCCATATTTAATCTGGGGGCTCTGAGCGTTGCAGCCCAGACTGGCCATGATGGCAGTTCTCTAAGTGGAGGGTGTACCCAGACCTTTTTCAGAAGACACATACCTGGGCCCCATGCGGGTAGATTTTTATTCTATATATCAATAAGATTTTCCTGGCTTCTTCAGAAAAGTGTTCATTCTTCACCGAGGTTCCCAGAAAAAACAACATGAAAACTTAAAATATTGTGATGTAAATCATTGACTATAAGAGGTGGCCCTTAATGCACTCAGCTCAAAACAACAGAGCATCTTCCTAGCAGAATGGCATTTTGTTTTCTTAGTTATATTCTCTCATATCAGCCAGGATTGTGTGAATATTTTTATTTCTTTTTTTAAATAAAAAATTCAGTTTTGGGTTTTTTCTCTATATTTAATTTAGTTTAGACACTTTTTGATCCTTTACTAGTTGAAAATGTCACTTAAAAAACACACAGGCACCAGGAAGAGAAAATTAAAATCAGTGACAAGTTTAACATGGTTTTTTGGGTACCAGCTCTATATAACACACTTTGCTAGTCAGTGTAAGGCTTTGAAAGGTGAAGCGTGGAGTGCCTCTGAGCTGGGGCAAAGATGGAAAAATGAGAGATACCAGATTATCCAAAGGCACAGCTTGTTAAGGGAACTGGAAGTAGATTTTGAGAAACCATATACCCAGTAAATGGCCTGAATCATACATACTTGACTCTTGTTAAACAGAAGGCAACTAACATTTAAGTCCAGAATGTTTTCATAGGGATGAGAGCTGGGAGGCACTGGAGTGGCTTGCACCCTCAGGAGACTGCACAGTCTAGATGGTGGCATATTTTTGACTTTTGTATCACTTTGGGCATGAGTTGGGAATAAAGAAGCCAAATCTTACTGTTCCTATCACAAACAGACTCAGTGGGAGAGATAGAAGATGTCCCTAAAAAAAGGCATCCAAAGGCTCGGAACACTGGCACTCTTGCCTTTGACTTTGAGGGAAAGGTGGGTGAGAGTTGGTAGGGGAAGGGTCATGCTAGCAGGAATTGCACATGTGCTTCTAGCCCCATCTTAGGATACCTGCACTCTTCACCACGCAATGCAGTCTCTGCCCCACTAGGGACGCTTTATAAGGAATGATGAGGATTAGAGTGCAGACAGGACCTGCAGGGGCCACTGGGCTTCCACATGGCAAAATCGGAATAGGGGCTGAAGGAGACCCCATGCAGACATGCCGTCTTTATTTGCTGACCCCCAGCACCCCAGTTGGAGATGAGGTTGGAGTGGAAGAAAGAAAGGAAAAGACAGGCAAGAGACAGCTGAGATGTGGTATTATAAATGTTCATGTTTATACTTACACTGAAAGGTAAGAAGTGAAGCAGTCTTCGAAAACAAACATGGTTACCAAAGGGGAAAGGGTAGGGAGGGATAAATTAGGAGTTTGGGATTAACATATACACACTACCATATATAAAGTAGATAATCAACAAGGACCTACTGTATAGCACAGGGAACTCTACTCAATATTCTGTAACAACATATATGGGGAAAGAATCTGAAAAAGAATGGATATATGTATAACTGAATCACTTTGCTGTACACCTGAAACTAACACAACATTATAAATCAACTATACACCAATATAAAATAAAAATCAAATTTAAAAAAAGTTAAGAAGTGAAGAAGTGAGCCCACCATTGACATTGTCCATGTCTGAAGGCCCAGTAGGTGCCATGCCCTTTCTTCTAATTCCATTCCCCCAATTTCCATTTTGTTTTTAATGGCAAAGGCCATCTCTGATATTCATTATTGCCCCATGGTGTGTCTATTCCCATAGAATGCCCTTTGCTTTGTAATCTGCAAAACTGGAGTTCAGACTGCAACTTTCCTGTTATTTAAGGCCAACAAACTCAATCTGCTTTGCTGGATATTGAATTGCAGGGAGTTCAGAAGTCAGCATCCCCCTATTTAACTTCTGTGCACCTTCCAAAGCTGGTTAACACCCTGACCTATCTGAAACCTATCTGGTGGGCTCTAGCTTCGCAGAGCTAGAGGCTGGCTTCTACCTCATGTCTTGAATTAGTGATTGTTGCTACTTTTATTGAAGTAGAAAGTTTTCTTGATGGGACAACTACTATTTTCCACTTTTTCTTTTGCAGGCAGCACTTACCATTCTAAGGGGGGTCATTTTGCAATTGGACTGGTTTAGACAAAATCTGGCAACTCTCAGAACTAGTAAACAATAGTCTATCATCTTTTATATGAATATATTTTATTGTAGTGAAAAACATAACATTACATTTACCCTCTTAACCATTTTGAAGTGTACAGTTCAGTAGTGTTAAACATATTTATCTTGTCGTGCAACAGATCTCTAGAATTTTCCATCTTGCAAAACTGAAACTCTAAATCCATTAAACTCTAGTCCCCCCTTCCCCTTCTCCCTAGCCCTTGGCAACCACTTTTCTACTTTCATCAATAGAGAAACATTAGGGGAAGTTATACTGAGCAGGCATGGGACTCAGATGATCCATCTCAAAGGCACCTGGGGATTAGTTTTTCACAGGACCTCAGTCAGGCATCACTAGTTGCAACCACCAGAAATGCACTTGAACCAGCCCATGTCGAGGAGGGAAATCTAGATGAGAGAGCCAGGCATATCTCATGGAACCCAAGTCAGGACTCTCAGGTCCAGAATCCCAGCTGGAGATCATTATGCAACTTGTATCCCCACATTCTGGGGGCTCAGGCTGGTTTTCTGCACCCTCTCCTCTCTGTGTGTTTGCTCTGTTCTCTCTCCCTGTTCCAGACCCAGTTCTATCTGACTTCTCAGTTTTAAAGCCCAGGAATCCTATGTGCCTGGAAGAAAGAATTTAACTCACCCAGCTCAGATCAGGCATACAGGGTGCATTTGTGTTAATTTGGAAAAGGCATCCTTCCTCCAGGCAGGCAGATGGAGCCCTGATCCAAGGCACACACTCAGGCTTCACTTGAGCCCACCCACTCCTTTCCTTGTGCAGGGTACAGCCCAGACAACAATACATGGCAGCCCTTGTCCACCTCTGGTCTAATCAGCTGTGGCTGGGTGGCTGCAGGCAGAATTGTATGGACTCCCCCAAGGAGGAGAGTGGGGAGACAGCACTCCTCCTCTCTACCCTCCACCTCAGGAACAAAAACAGCTCTGGAACTTTCCACCCTACCTCTTTCAGGCAGATCATGTTACAGTGGGGCTGGAGGTAATACCTTGTGCTGGCATATTCCACAAAGAAACTGTAACCTCTGTTTATATGTATGAAGAACGTGATTAAATCTAAGTTGATATGTGTATTACTATGTATAGCAAAGAAAAAAAAAAAAGAGATCACCTGGGCTCACTTTCTACCATCAAACAACTGAGAGAAATACAAGGTGGTTTCTGAGCCTCAACGCCAAGAAACAAATGGCTTATTAAAGAAGGAACAGAAGTTCTCCTTCAGGAGGTTTTCATTCTAGAAACTGGAACCATCTGGGATAGTATGGAATTGTGTCAGCTGGGAGAGGGAGCAGGAGTGAGGCAGGGTCTAGAGTGCTTCTCCTGGCCCTACTGAATGGACCGGGATACCTCACTCAGAAAAAGCAGTCAGATCTTTCCTTTTAAAAGTCTGTTTGAACCCACTCCTATAAACTGGCTCACAGTCTTCTGAAATCTGTTTGTAATTGTCAATCCTTATTCCCATATTAGACATAAAAACCCATCTGTATTTTGGGAAAGCGCTGGCTTTCTGCATCTGTTTTGCCTCCCCACTCTCCACCCTCCCCCATGTTTGACAAGACTCAGGCTGTGTCAGGAGTCCCTGCTTCCCTTTTCTCCCTGCAGAGCAGGCTCTCCTGATGGGTCATCAGTCACTCAGGCTTCACTTCTAGGCCCTTCTGGTGACATGGAATTTCCCAATTTCCTTTGATGCTAACAGCCACTGATCCTCCCTCACCATCCCTTTAGACCCAGTATAGCTGGACACACGTTTCAAAATATCATTCTATTAGCCTTTGTGAAATGACAAGACATTGACCTCCTCTTGTAGTTGGAGGTCAATATATTTATAGTTGACCTTAGAATATTCTTTGAGACAATGGGACTATTTGTAGGTTCTCTGTTTCAGATTTTATTGTCTATTTTCTGCCACAAAATAACCCTAACTTGATTCAATTCAAGGTGTTCGATACCACCTCTGGGCTGGATGGGGAAGTCATGGCAGGAGATGCTGATGATCACATTTACAACTTGGGCATAATTGGTTGAATTGGCTATGTCCAGTTTGTGTAGCCTCTGAATCTCTTTTAACCCATCATCCTGGTGTGTTATCTTCTTGTTCAGAGAATATTGTTAAACAACATGTCTTATGTTGTGGGTGTGATGTGACTTAGGCAACTAACTGTTCAGTGATGCCTTGGAATATTTTAAAAGTCTAGGGAGAAAAACAGTTTGGCTCATTTTAGAGATCTTTGGCTAAAAGAGCTGCAGAGGATTTGTAGGAGCGAGGTTGTAAAATGTAGACAATATCCCAGAGCAGCAAAAGACCCTTATGGAAAAGTCACAATTGTAGATGCAATGACTTTTCCATGCACATGGTTTAGGAGTCCTGGAGTTGAGTCATAAAGCTGTTAGGATATGAGGGCCAAGAAACTCAGAACAGCAAGCCAAGAATAGTCTTCAAAAGAGATTTTAGGGAGACTCAAGAGGGAAGGGATATGGGAACAGATGTATACGTATAACTGATTCACTTTGTTATAAAGCAGAAACTAATAAAAAAAAGAAAAGGAAAGGGATAAAAAAAGAGATTTTAAAGTATTTTCTGCTAGGCAGGCAGTGACAGAATAGGGAATACTTGGAGTGCAGAGGGCTATTGAGAAAATTATTACATTATTTAATACTCAAATTAAGTAGCTGAACACTTTCTGCAGTGTTTATTAAGTTTCCAGGGTTCAGGATACACTCTGGAAGAGAAAAAAAATTAAGCATTATTAGATAATTGTGAAGTTTGGTTGTCAGATCATTTTTTTTACATTACCTAAAACATGAAATTGTTATGGGTAGAAATTGCAGATGAACAAACACGTCTTCTGATGCTTTTGTAAAGGGTTGTTGTAGAATATGTATTAATGAGTGGATCACATGTTGTATTTTTGCTTCTCAATTACTCAAACTGCAGAATGACTTACATCTGTTGATACATCTATATACAGGCACATTTGGTGGGTCTGGTCCTCAGGCTTAGCATTGGAGTCACTCAAGGAGCTATGAAAGAATACTGATACCTGGGGACTACTCCCAGCGATTCTGACTTAATTAGTCTGGAGTGTGGCTTGGGTATTGGGATTTTTTAAATCTTCTCCAGATGATTCTAACATGCAGGAAATTTTGAGCATTCCTCTATGGGATTTTCATACTACTTTAAACACTTTGCAGCAAAGTTAGTCTTTGAGGTCGAATTGATTGGCCTTCATTGAGGCTTGGTGTTTCTATTGAACAGTGTGTTTATGTTAACAACCCAACTAAAGAACATTTGGAATGTTCCAATGTATTCTTCAACTGTACATGTCTATCTTGTACTAAAATAAGCATGTAGTTAAAAAGTCACAAGATATTGATTTTGAGTTCACTTGAATTTAGAATTTGCTGAAACTATTTTAAGTTTTTTGGAAAACACTGGTAAACTTTCAGTATAAATTTTGTTTTGAAAAAGGTTATCATCTATGAAGAGGGATATATATTTTTTTCTTTTTGCAGTACACAGGCTTCTCACTGTTGTGGCCTCTCCCGTTGTGGTGCACAGGCTCCAGATGCGCAGGCTCAGTGGCCATGGCTCACACGCCTAGCCGCTCTGCGGCATGTGGGATCTTCCCGGACCGGGGCACGAACCCATGTCCCCTGCATTGGCAGGCAGACTCTCAATCACTGCGCCACCAGGGAAGCCCGAGGGATGTTATTTTTTAAAAACCAGGTAACAGTTTATATCTTGAACCAAAATTTGTGAATTAGAGTAGTTCCTAAGTGTATCAGTTTGTTTTTGCTGCATAATAAATTGTCCCAAAACTTAGTAGCTTAAGAAATACTCATCATTTCCCATGAGTCTATGGGTCAGCTGGGCCATTCTGCTGATCTGGGCTAGACTTGGCTGATCTCAGCTGTGCTTGCTCATGTGGCTGAGGTCAGCTTGTGAGGTGGATGTGGACTAGTTGGTCTTAGATGGCTTCACTCATTTGTCTGCTGGTTTTCCAGTTGTGGACTGTGGTGACGGGAGTGCCGGGGCCATGTAGTCTCTTGCTGTCCAGCAGGCTAGATGTGACGGTCACTCACATGGTTGTGTCAGGGTCCAAGAACAGCAAGAGAGCAAGTCCTAATGTGCACTTTTTTGGTCTCTACTTGTGTCATTTGGTACTGTCCCGTTGACAAAAGCAAGTCATATGGCCAAGTTCAGAGGTCATGTGAGAGGGCATCACCAAAGGGCATGGATAGAGAGGTGTGGATAGACAGACATGGATCGACAGGTTGGGCTCATTACTGCAAACAATTTACCAGGGTACCTGCCACCTCAATGCTACCAATTCTTCCAGCATTTTGGGTTATTTTTCCTTTAGTTTGCAAATAGAACGGCTCAAACTCTCACCCCATAAATGCTGGGTATCCCATTATTCTTCTTCCTCAGCATCTCCAGGGATCCATGGAGTGAGTGTGTATGCACGTGTGCATGTGTGTGTGAAAGGGAAGTGGTGTGAGAGGGAGCACTTACTTTCCTCTCTAACATTCTTGCATTTTCTTTTTTCACAGAATTATTGATGGATCCACCTCCAGTACTTGTCTTCTCCCAGACCTCAGTCTTGAATCATCAGCCCTCAGATTACTTGTTAATTACAAAGGAGGAAAGGTAGCTTTACAAGGGAGTTATCTAGAGGGCATCACTTTAGGGAAGGGGTTAAACTTAACATTCCCAATCATGGGACAAACTGACATCATGTGACCTCTAATGTGATGCACTGAGAGGGGCACAATCCCACGTTTGTGCTGCTCCTGACAAAAATGCATAAGCCAAATCTTGTTATGAGGAAAAAAGCCACACAAATACGGTTGAGGTACATTGTGCAAAATAACTGGTCTGGACACTTCAAAAAGCCAATATTATGTATAACAAAAAGTAACAGAATAACTATTCTAGATGAAAGAAGATTAAAGAGCCATGAAAATCAAATGCAGTGTGTGATCATAGAATGGATCTTCAATTGAAAAAGAAGCTATAAGGATATTATTGGGAAGATCTGGGAAAAATATGAGTATGGACTATATATTTGATATTATTTATTGATATTACTTTGATATTATTTATTAAATTTGAGTATAGACTATATATTTGATATTATTATTTGATATTATTTATTGATATGGTGCTAATAATATCATGGTTGTGTAGGAGAATACTCCTAGAAGACATATACTTAGGTTCATTTGTACCATATTTTATATTCCACATATAAGTGATATGGTATTTGTCTTTCTCTCTGACTTACTTCACTTAGTATGATAATCTCTAGTTGTGTCCATATTGCTGCAAATGGCATTATTTCATACTTTTTATGGCTGAGTAGTATTCCATTGTATATATATACCACACCTTCTTCATCCATTCATCTGTCAATGGACATTTAAGTTGTTTCCATGTTTTGGCTATTGTGAATAGTGCTGCTATAAACACAGGGGTACGTGTATCTTTTTGAATTATAGTTTTGTCCAGATATATGCCCAGGAGTGGAATTGCTGGGTCATGTGGTAATTCTACTTTTAGTTTTCTGAGGAATTTCCACACTGTTTTCTATAGTGGCTGCACCAACTTACATTTCCACCGACAGTGTAGTAGGGTTCCCTTTTCTCTACAGCCTCTCCAGCATTTATTATTTGTAGACTTTTTAATGATGGCCATTCTGACTGGTGTGAAGTAGTACCTCACTGTAGTTTTGATTTGCATTTCTCTAATAATTTGTGATGTTGAGCATCTTTTCATGTGCCTACTGGCCATCTGTATGTCTTCTTTGGAGAAATGTCTATTAAGATCTTCTGCCCGTTTTTCAATTGGGTTGTGTTTTTTTTGTTGTTGTTGAGTTGTATGAGCTGTTTGTATATTTTGGAGATTAAGCCCTTGTCTGTCTCATCATTTGCAAATATTTTGTTCCATTTCATAGGTTGTCTTTTTTTTTTAATGGTGTTCTTTGCTGTGCAAAAGCTTGTAAGTTTGATTAGGTCCCATTTGTTCATTTCTGTTTTTATTTCTATTGCCTTGGGAGACTGACCTAAGAAAACATAAGTACGATTTATATCAGAGAATGTTTGGCCTATGCTCTCTTCTTAGAGTTTTATGGTGTCACATCTTATGTTTAAGACTTTAAACCCTTTTTGTTTTTTCAGTATGCGGGCCTCTCACTGTCGTGGCCTCTCCCATTGCGGAGCACAGGCTCCAGACACACAGGCTCAGTGGCCATGGCTCATGGGCCTAGCCGCTCTGCAGCATGTGGGATCTTCCCGGACCGGGGCACGAACCCGTATCCCCTGCATCGGCAGGCGGACTCTCAACCACTGTGCCACCAGGGAAGCCCCTTTAAGCCATTTTGAGTTTATTTTTGTGGATGGTGTGAGGGTGAGTTCTAACTTCATTGATTTACATGCAGCTATCCAAATGTCCCAGCACTACTTGCTGAAGAGGCTGTGTTTTCCCCACTTTGTATTCTTGCCTCCTTTGTCGAAGATTAATTGACCTTTGGTGTGTGGGTTTACTTCTGGGCTCTCTATTCTGTTCCACTGATCCTTATGTCTGTTTTTGTACCAATACCACACTGTTTTGATTACTGTAGCTTTGTAATATTGTCTGAAGTCTGGGAGAGTTATGTCTACTGCTTTGTTTTTGAAACAAATGTTCTGTGAAAAATGTCATGGGTATTTTAATAGGGATCACATTAAATCTGTAGATTGCTTTGGGTAGTATTGCCATTTTAACAATATTAATTCTTCTAATCCAAGAACATGGGATACCTTTCCATTTCTTTGAATCCTCTTTAATTTCCTTTATTAATGTTTTATAGTTCTCAGCATATAAGTCTTTCACCTCCTTGGTTAGGTTTATTCCTAGGTATAATTTTTTGTTGCTGTTTTAAAAGGTATTGTTTTTTACATTCCCTTTCTGATATTTTATTGTTATTATAAAGAAATGCAACCAACTCTTGAATGTTAATCTTGTATCCTGCTACTTTGCTGAATTCATTTGTTAGATCTAGTAGTTTTTGTATGAAGTCCTTTGGATTTTCTATCAATATATATTGTAATCTTGTCATCTGCATATAGCGACAGTTTTACCTCTTCCCTTCTAATTTGGATAATTTTAATTTCTTTTTCTTGTCTGATTGCTGTGGCTATGATTCCAAAACTATGTTGAATAGAAGTGGTGAGAGTGGGCACCCTTGTCTTCTTCCAGATTTTAGTGGAAAGGCTTTTAGCTTTCCACTGTTGAGTATTATGTTGGCTGTGGGTTTGCCATAAATGGGTTTTATTATGTTGAGATATGTTCCCTCTATTCCCACTTTGGTTAAGAGTTTTTATCATGAATGGATATTGAATTTTGTCAGATGCTTTTTCTGCATCTATTGAGATGATCATGTGTTTTTTTTACTCTTCTTTTGTTAATGTGGTGTATTACATTGATTGATTTGCAAATGTTGAACCATCCTTGTGAACTTGGAATGAATCCCACTTGGTCATGGTGTATGATCTTTTTATGTGTTTGCTAAAATTTTGTTGAGAATTTTTGCCTCTATATTCATCAAAGATATTGGCCCGTCATTTTCTTTTCTGATGGTATCTTTGTCTGGTTTTTGTATCAGGGTGCTGGTGGCTTCACAGAATGTCTTTGGGAGTGTTCCCTCCTCTTCAATATTTTGGAAGAGTTTGAGAAGAATTGGTATAAGTGCTACTTTGTATGTTTGGTAGAATTCACCTGTGAAGCCATCTGGTTCTGGGCTTTTGTTTGTAGGGAGTTGTTTTGTTGTTGTTGTTGTTCATTGTGGTATGCGGGCCTCTCACTGTTGTGGTCTCTCCCGCTGCGGAGCACAGGCCCCGGACGTGCAGGCTCAGCGGCCATGGCTCACGGGCCCAGCTGCTTTGCGGCATGTGAGATCTTCCTGGACCGGGGCCTGAACCCGTGTCCCCTGCATCGGCAGGCAGACTCCCCAACACTGCGCCACCAGGGAAGCCTTGTTTTATGTTTTTAATTACAGATCCTATTTCACTTCTAGTGATTAGTCTGTTCAAATCACCTATTTCTTCTTCATTCAGTTTTGATGGGCTGTATGTTTCTAGAAATTTGTCCATTTCTTCTAGGTTGTCAAATTTGTTGACATATAATTGTTCATAGTATTCTCTTATGGTTTTTTGTATTTCTGCAGTATCAGTTGAGATTTCTCCTTTTTCATTAAAAAAAATATTTATTTATTTATTTATTTAGGCTGTACTGCGTCTTTGTTGTGGTGCACAGGCTCTTCATTGTGGTGAATGGGCTTCTCTAGTTGTGGCACATGGGCTTCTCTAGTCACACGCACAGGCTCTCTAGTTGCAGCACATGAGCTCTAGAGTGCGTGGGCTTAGTAGTTGCAGTGTGTGGGCTTAGTTGCAGTATATGGGATCTTAGTTCCCTGACCAGGGATCGAACCTGGGTCCCCTGCATTGGGAGCATGGAGCTTTAAACACTGGATCATCAGGGAAGTCCCCCTTTTCATTTCTTATTTTGTTTACTCGGGTTCTCTCTCTTTTCTTCTTGGTGAGCCTGGCCAGAGGTTTGTCAATTTTGTTTATCTTTTCAAAGAACCAGCTCTTAGTTTTATTGATTTTTGCTATTGTTTTTTAAATCTCTATTTTATTTATTTCCTCCCTGATCTTTATTATTTCCTTCCTTCTGCTGACTTTAAGTTTTGTTTGTTATTCTTTTTCTAACTCTTTTAGGTGGTAGGTTATGTTGTTACCTGAGATTTTTCTTTTTTTTGATCAAGACCTGTATTGCTATGAACTTCCCTCTAAGAACTGCTTTTGCTGCATCCCATAGATTTTGTATGGTTGTGTTTTCATTGCCTTTTGTCTAAGGTACTTTTAAATTTCCTTTTTGGTTTCCTCATTGGTTCATTTGTTTTTTAGTAGCATGTTGTTTAGTCTCTACGTAGTCATTTTTTTCTCATTTCTTTTCCTATGGCTGATTTCTAGTTTCATTCCATTGTGGTCAGAAAAGATGCTTGAAATAATTTCTATACTCTTAAATTTGTTGAGGTTAGTTTTGTGCCCAAGTATGTGGTCAATCCTAGAGAACATTCTATGTGCACTTGAAAAGAATGTGTATTCTGGGTTTTTTGGATGTAATGTCCTGAAAATATCAATTAAGTCTGTTTTATTGTATCATTTAGGATCTCTGTTGCCATACTGATTCTCTGTCTGGAAGATCTGTCCATTGATATGAGTGGGGTGTTAAAGTTTCCAGCTATTATTGTATTCCCATTGATTTCTCCCTTTATGTCTGTTAGTATTTGTTTTAGGTATTTGGGTACTCCTATATTAGGTGCATATAAGTTGATGAATGTAATATCCTCTTTTTATATTAATCTTTTATCATTATATAGTGTCCTTCTTTATCTTTCTCTATAGTCTTTACTTTAAAGTCTATTTTATCTGATATGAGTATTGCAACTCCCACTTTCTTGTCATTTCTGTTTGCCTGAAATATCTTTTTCCATCCTCTCACTTTCAATCTATGAGTGTCTTTGCCCTAAGGTGGGTCTCTTGTAGGTAACATATTGTAAGCTCTTGTTTTTTTTTTTTCTAGTCTGCCACTCTATGTCTTTTGATTGGAGCATTCAGTCCACTGAATTTTAAGGTAATTATTCATACTTATGTATTTTTTTTTCAAGTTTAACTGGGTATCCTGTATTTTTTTTTTAGTTTCTGCTTTATAACAAAGTGAATCAGTCATACATATACATCTGTTCCCACATCCCTTCCCTCATGCATCTCCCTCCCTCCCACCCTCCCCATTCAACCCCTCCAGGTGGTAACAAAGCACCGAGCTGATCTCCCTGTGCTCTGTGGCTGCTTCCCACTATCTATCTACCTTACGTTTGGTAGTGTATATATGTCCATGCCTCTCTTTCGCTTTGTCACAGCTTACCCTTCCCCCTCCCCATATCCTCAAGTCCATTCTCAAGTAGGTCTGTGTCTTTATTCCCGTTTTACCCCTAGGTTCTTCATGACATTTTTTTTTAATTCCATATATATGTGTTAGCATACGGTATTTGTCTTTCTCTTTCTGACTTACTTCACTCTGTATGACAGACTCTAGGTCTATCCACCTCATTACAAATAGCTCAGTTTCGTTTCTTTTTATGGCTGAGTAATATTCCATTGTATATATGTGCCACGTCTTCTTTATCCATTCATCTGATGATGGACACTTAGGTTGTTTCCAGCTCTGGGCAATTGTGAATAGAGCTGCAATGAACATTTTGGTACATGTCTCTTTTTGAATTATCGTTTTCTCAGGGTATATGCCTAGTAGTGGGATTGCTGGGTCATATGGTAGTTCTATTTTTAGTTTTTAAAGGAACCTCCATACTGTTCTCCATAGTGGCTGTACCAATTCACATTCCCACCAGCAGTGCAAGAGTGTTCCCTTTTCTCCACACCCTCTCCAGCATTTATTGTTTCTAGATTTCTTGATGATGGCCATTCTGACTGGTGTGAGATGATATCTCATTGTAGTTTTGATTTGCATTTCTCTAATGATTAATGATGTTGAGCATTCTTCATGTGTTTGTTGGCAGTCTGTATATCTTCTTTGGAGAAATGCCTATTTAAGTCTTCTGCCCATTTTTGGATTGGGTTGTTTGTTTTTTTGGTATGGAGCTGCATGAGCTGTTTATAAATTTTGGAGATTAATCCTTTGTCAGTTGCTTCATTTGCAAATACTTTCTGCCATTCTGAGGGTTGTCTTTTGGTCTTCTATATGGTTTCCTTTGCTGTGCAAAAGCTTTGAAGTTTCATTAGGTCCCATTTGTTTATCTTTGTTTTTAGTTCCATTTCTCTAGGAGGTGGGTCCAAAAGGATCTTGCTGTGATTTATGTCATAGAGTGTTCTGCCTATGTTTTCCTCTAAGAGTTTAATAGTTTCTGGCCTTACATTTACGTCTTTAATCCATTTTGAGCTTATTTTTGTGTATGGTGTTAGGGAATGATCTAATCCCATACTTTTACATGTCCCTGTCCAGTTTTCCCAGCACCACTTATTGAAGAGGCTGTCCTTTCTCCACTGTACATTCCTGCCTCCTTTATCAAAGATAAGTTGACCATATGTGCATGGGTTTACCTCTGGGCATTCTATCCTGTTCCATTGATCTATCTTTCTGTTTTTGTGCCAGTACCACACTGTCTTGATGACTGTAGCTTTGTAGTATAGTCTGAAGTCAGGGAGCCTGATTCCTCCAGCTCCGTTTTTCGTTCTCAAGATTGCTTTGGCTATTCGGGGTCTTTTGTTTTTCCAAACAAATTTTGAAATTTTTTGTTCTAGTTCTGTGAAAAATGCCAGTGGTAGTTTGATAGGGATTGCATTGAATCTGTAGATTGCTTTGGGTAGTAGAGTCATTTTCACAATGTTGATTCTTCCAATCCAGGAGCATGGTATATCTCTCCATCTATTTGTATCACCTTTAATTTCTTTCATCAGTGTCTTATAATTTTCTGCATACAGGTCTTTTGTCTCCTTAGGTAGGTTTATTCCTAGATATTTTATTCTTTTTGTTGCAATGGTAAATGGGAGTGTTTTCTTGATTTCATTTTCCGATTTTTCATCATTAGTGTACAGGAATGCCAGAGATTTCTGTGCATTAATTTTGTATCCTGCAACTTTACGAAATTCATTGATTAGCTCTAGTAGTTTTCTGGTAGCATCTTTAGGATTCTCTATGTATAGTATCATGTTATCTGCAAACAGTGACAGCTTTACTTCTTCTTTTCCAATTTGGATTCCTTTTATTTCCTTTTCTTCTCTGATTGCTGTGGCTAAAACTTCCAAAACTAAGTTGAATAAGAGTGGTGAGAGTGGGCAGCCTTGTCTTGTTCCTGATCTTAGTGGAAATGGTTTCAGTTTTTCACCATTGAGGACAATGTTGGCTGTGGGTTTGTCATATATGGCCTTTATTATGTTGAGAAAAGTTCCCTCTATGCCTACTTTCTGCAGGGTTTTTATCATAAATGGGTGTTGAATTTTGTCGAAAGCTTTCTCTGCATCTATTGAGATGATCATATGGTTTTTCTCCTTCAATTTTTTAATATGGTGTATCACGTTGATTGATTTCTGTATATTGAAGAATCCTTGCATTCCTGGAATAAACCCCACTTGATCATGGTGTATGATCCTTTTAATGTGCTGTTGCATTCTGTTTGCTAGTATTTTGTTGAGGATTTTTGCATCTATGTTCATCAGTGATATTGGCCTGTGGTTTTCTTTCTTTGTGACATCCTTGCCTGGTTTTGGTATCAAGGTGATGGTGGCCTCATAGAATGAGTTTGGGAGTGTTCCTTCCTCTGAAATTGTTTGGAAGAGTTTGAGAAGGATGGGTGTTAGCTCTTCTCTAAATGTTTGATAGAATTCGCCTGTGAAGCCATCTGGTCCTGGGCTTTTGTTGTTGGAAGATTTTTAATCACAGTTTCAATTTCAGTGCTTGTGATTGGTCTATTCATATTTGCTATTTCTTCCTGATTCAGTCTTGGCAGGTTGTGCATTTCTAAGAATTTGTCCATTTCTTCCAGGTTGTCCATTTTATTGGCATAGAGTTGCTTGTAGTAATCTCTCATGATCTTTTGTATTTCTACAGTGTCAGTTGTTACTTCTCCTTTTTCATTTCTAATTCTATTGATTTGAGTCTTCTCCCTTTTTTTCTTGATGAGTCTGGCTAATGGTTTGTCTATTTTGTTTATCTTCTCAAAGAACCAGCTTTTAGTTTTATTGATCTTTGCTATCGTTTCCTTCATTTCTTTTTCATTTATTTCTGATCTGATCTTTATGATTTCTTTCCTTCTGCTAACTTTGGGGGTTTTTTGTTCTTCTTTCTCTAATTGCTTTAGGTGCAGGGTCAGGTTGTTTACTCGAGATGTTTCCTGTTTCTTAAGGTGGGATTGTATTGCTATAAACTTCCCCCTTAGAACTGCTTTTGCTGCGTCCCATGTTTTGGGTCACCGTGTCTCCATTGTCATTTGTTTCTAGGTATTTTTTAATTTCCTCTTTGATTTCTTCAGTGATCACTTCGTTATTGGGTAGTGTATTGTTTAGCCTCCATGTGTTTGTATTTTTTACAGATCTCTTCCTGTAATTGATGTCTAGTCTCATAGCATTGTGGTCGGAAAAGATACTTGATACAATTTCAATTTTCTTAAATTTACCAAGGCTTGATTTGTGACCCAAGATATGATCTATCCTGGAGAATGTTCCATGAGCACTTGAGAAAAATGTGTATTCTGTTGTTTTTGGATGGAATGTCCTATAAATATCAACTAAGTCCATCTTGTTTAATGTATCATTTAAAGCTTGTGTTTCCTTATTTATTTTCATTTTGGATGATCTGTCCATTGGTGAAAGTGGGGTGTTAAAGTCCCCCACTATGAGTGTGTTACTGTCGATTTCCCCTTTTATGGCTGTTAGTATTTGCCTTATGTATTGACGTGCTCCTATGTTTGGTGCATAAATATTTACAATTGTTATATCTTCTTCTTAGATCGATCCCTTGATCATTATGTAGTGTCCTTCTTTGTCTCTTCTAATAGTCTTTATTTTAAAGTCTCTTCTGTCTGATATAAGAATTGCTACTCCAGCTTTCTTTTGATTTCCATTTGCATGGAATATCTTTTTCCATCCCCTTACTTTCAATCTGTATGTGTCTCTAGGTCTGAAGTGGGTCTCTTGTAGACAGCATATATATGGGTCTTGTTTTTGTATCCATTCAGCCACTCTGTGTCTTTTGGTGGGAGCATTTAGTCCATTTACATTTAAGGTAATTATTGATATGTATGTTCCTATTCCCATTTCCTTAATTGCTTTGGGTTCGTTATTGTAGGTATATTCCTTCTGTTGTGTTTCTTGCCTAGAGAAGTTCCTTTAGCATTTGTTGTAAAGCTGGTTTGGTGGTGCTGAACTCTCTCAGCTTTTGCTTGTCTCTAAAGGCTTTAATTTCTCCATCAAATCTGAATGAGATCCTTGCTGGGTAGAGTAATCTTGGTTGCAGGTTTCTCTCCTTCATCACTTTAATTATGTCCTGCCACTCCCTTCTGGCTTGTAGAGTTTCTGCTGAGAGATCAGCTGTTAACCTGATGGGGATTCCCTTGTGTGTTATTTGTTGTTTTTCCCTTGCTACTTTTAATATGATTTCTTTGTGTTTAATTTTTGACAGTTTGATTAATATGTGTCTTGGCGTATTTCTCCTTGGATTTATTCTGTATGGGACTCTCTGTGCCTCCTGGACTTGGTTAACTATTTCCTTTCCCATATTAGGGAAGTTTTCAACTATAATCTCTTCAAATATTTTCTCAGTCCCTTTCTTTTTCTCTTCTTCTTCTGGAACCCCTATAATTCGAATGTTGGTGCGTTTAATGTTGTCCCAGAGGTCTCTGAGACTGTCCTCTGTTCTTTTCATTCTTTTTTCTTTATTTTGCTCTGCATCAGTTATTTCCACTATTTTATCTTCCACCTCACTTATCCGTTCTTCTGCCTGTTATTCTGCTATTGATCCCATCTAGAGTATTTTTCATTGCATTTATTGTGTTTTTAATCGATGATTGATTCATCTTTAGTTCTTCTAGGTCCTTGTTAACTTTCATTTTGTCTATTCTATTTCCAAGATTTTGGATCTTGGAAATAGAATCTTGGATCATCTTTACTATCATTATTCTGAATTCTTTTTCAGGTAGACTGTCTATTACCTCTTCATTTGTTAGGTCTGGTAGGTTTTTATCTTGCTCCTTCACCTGCTGTGTGTTTTTCTGTCTTCTCATTTTGCTTATGTTACTGTGTTTGGGGTCTCCTTTTTGCAGGCTGCAGGTTCGTATTTCCCGTTGTTTTTGGTTTCTGTCCCCAGTGGCTAAGGTTGTTTCAGTAGGTTGTGTAGGCTTCCTGGTGGGGGGAACTAGTGCCTGTTTTCTGGTGGTTGAGGCTCGATCTTGTCTTTCTGGTGGACAGGTCCACGTCTGGTGGTGTGTTTTGGGGTGCCTGTGGCCTTATTATGTTTTTAGGCAGCCTCTCTGTTAATGGGTGGGGTTGTGTTCCTGCCTTGCTAGTTGCTTGGCATAGGGTGACCAGCACTGTAGCTTGCTGGTCATTGACTGAAGCTGGGTGCTGGTGTTGAGATGGAGATCTCTGGGAGATTTTCGCCGCTTGATATCATGTGGAGCTGGGATGTCTCTTGTGGACCCGTGTCCTGAAGTTGGCTCTCCCACTTCAGAGGCACAGCACTGACTCCTGGCTGCAGCACCAAGAGCCTTTCATCTACCCGGCTCAGAATAAAAGGGAGAAAAAGTAGAAAGAAAGAATTAGTAGGAGAAAGAAAGAGAGAGAGAAAGAAAAGAAGAGGGAAAGAAAGAAGGAAGGAAGGAAGAAAGAAAGGAGGGAGGGAGGGAGGAAGGAAAGAAAGAGAGAAAGAAAGAAAGGAGGGGTGGAGGGAGGGAGGGAGGAAGGGAAGGTAGGAAAAAAAGAAAGAGCAGGTAAAGTAAAATAGAATAAAGTATAAAATATAGTAGCATTATTAAAATTAAAAAGTAATTATTGAAAAAAAACGGACAGATAGAACCCTGGGACATATGGTGGAAGCAAAGCTATACAGAGAAAATCTCACACAGAAGCATACACATACACATTCACAAAAAGAGAGCAGGGGGGAAAATCGAAAATCTTGCTCTCAAAGTCCACCTCCTCAATTTGGGATAATTCGTTGTAAAAAGAGGAAAAGGGGAAAAAGTCTGAAATCTTGCTCTCAAAGTCCACCTCCTTAATTTGAGATAATTCGTTGTAAAAAGAGGAAAAGGGGGAAAAGTCTTAAATCTTGTCCTCAAAGTCCACCTCCTCAATTTGGGATGATTCGCTGTCCATTCCTGCACTCCACAGACGCAGGGCACATCAAGTGGACCGTGGAACTTTAATCCGCTGCCTCCGAGGTTGCCCAGAGAGATTTCCCTGTCTCTTCTCTGCTCTCACAGCTCCCGGGCCTCAGCCTTGGACCTGGCCCCGCCTCTGCGCATAGGTCGCCGGAGGGCTTCCGTTCTTCGCTCAGACAGGACGGGTTTAAAGGAGCCGCTGATTCGGGGGCTCTGGCTCACTCAGGCAGAGGGGAGGGAAGGGCGCGCAGTGTGGGGCGGGCCTGCGGCGGCAAAGGCCGGCGTGACGTTGCACCAGACCGTGGCGCTCCGTGCGCTGTCCCGGGGAAGCCGTCCCCGGGTCCCGGGACCCCGGCAGTGGCGGGCTGCACAGGCCCCCCGGAAGGCCGGGTGGACAGTGACCTGCGCTCGCACACAGGCCTTGTGGCGGTGGCAGCAGCAGCCCCAGCGTCCCACGCCCATCTCCGGGATCCGCGCCTTTAGCCGCGGCTCGCGCCCGTCTCCGGCGCTTCCCAAAGCAGCGCTCTTAATGCCCTCTCCTCGCGCACCAGGAAACAAAAGGGAAGAAAGAGTCTCTTGCCTCTTCGGCAGCTCCAGACCCTTTCCCCGGACTCTCTCCGGGCTAGCCGTGGTGCACTAACCCCTTCAGGCTCTCTTCCTGCCGCCAGCCCCAGTCCTCTCCCTGCGCTCCGACTGAAAGCCGATACCCGAGCCTCAGCTCCCAGCCCCGCCCGCCCCGGCGGCCGAGCAGACAAGCCTCTCGGGCTGGTGTGTGCCTTAGGGCACTGATCCTCTGTGCGGGAATCTCTCCGCTTTGCCCTCCACACCCCTGTTGCTGTGCTCTCCTCCGCTACTCCGAAGCTTTCCCCCTCCGCCACCTGCAGTCTCCGCCCGCGGAGGGGCTTGTAGTGTGTGGAAACCTTTCCTCCTTCACGGCTCCCTCCCACTGGTGCAGGTCCTGTCCCTATCCTTTTGTCTCTGTTTATTCTTTTTTCTTTTGCCCTACCCAGGTATGTGGGGAGTTTCTTGCCTTTTGGGGGGTCTGAGGTTTTCTGTCAGCATTCTGTAGGTGTTTTGTAGGAGTTGTTCCACGTGTAGATGAATTTCTGATGGATCTGTGGGGAGGAAGGTGATCTCCGCGTCTTACTCTTCCGCCATCTTCTAAAATCTTGCATCAATTTTTAAATCAGTAACCATGACATGAATAAATAAAGCTTGATCCTGATATTCCTATTATGTTAATAAGTTCTCAGAACAAACACTCACTTCTCAAATCATATTCTGGCTTTTATTCACCACCTCATCACTGTTTTGGTAATATTGTATGAATTCATTTTCAGAATATTTTATTTTGAACCTTAAAGTGCATTGACAGTTGAGCCATGGTTTTCTTTTTTTTTTTTTTTTTTTTTTTTTTTTTTTGGCAGTACGCAGGCCTCTCACCGTTGTGGCCTCTCCCGCTGCGGAGCACAGGCTCCGGACGCGCAGGCCCAGCGGCCACGGCCCACGGGCCCAGCTGCTCCGCGGCACGTGGGATCCTCCCAGACCGGGGCACGAACCCGTGTGCCCCGCATCGGCAGGCAGACTCTCAACCACTGGGCCATCAGGGAAGCCCAGCTATGGTTTTCTTGATTGTGATATGAGTGGTTGGGATGGACGAGCTCAATGATCCCTTCAATATTGTGTGATTCTGTGAGATTCAAAACAACACTGAAGTCAGACACAATGAAAAATGTGTCTAAAGAAGAAATTGGCCTTCTGAGGACACTTCCAAGTGTTGTGTGTTTTGATGATGACTTCCTCAAACAGCAGTAAACTTCAATTAACTACAATTAAAATTATAAAATCTGAGAGCCACAAAGGAACTTTGAGTTCAGCTTTTCTTTTTGATGATGAAAAACCACAGATTTGGAGAAGTCATGAGCTAATTCTTGGTTGAATCCAAGTCCTTTGACTTTCTGTCTGGTGCTCTTAGAACAAACCCAACTGGCTTTGTTAAACATCATTTTCCAAATGGGTAAATTGGATGATGAAAATGTCATATCTAAAGTTCTCTAGCTATGCTTTGGCATTTGATAAAAGGAAAGGATGATGTTTTTAAGTTGTTGTTTTTTTTTTCCTTTCATGCCCAAATTATTCCTGGAATGCCAGAGAGCATTTGCTTTGCACTCAGTCCTCCCTTGCACTTCCTAGAAGGAGCTGAGGAAAATAACCTACAAGTAAGCTTGTGGACCCCTTCCCAGCCCAGACTTGGAGCCTACGAGAGAGTTGGAGATCATTTCCCCAAAACTAGACAGAGTGTAAAGATTCACCTTTTACTGGTGAAACTTTTGGCGGGATGCTGAAGGTTGTGCTAGAATATTTGCCTTTAGCCATACCCAGGGGAATGGTGGATCATGTGCAGAAACTGACACATGTGCCTCTGAACTTCCCAGAGTGAAGATGAGTGGTCTTATTGCAGGAGACATTGACTTCCATCTAAAACAATCAAGGAAAAAAATTTGTCAATTCACTGAGCAGACCCACTGTAGTGGTTTCCTATTGCTTCCACAACTAATTACCACAAACTAAATGGCTTAAAACAATGCACATTTTTTCTTTTACAATTCTGGAGATTGGAAGTCCAAAATGAGTTTTATAAGTCTAAAATCAAAGTGTTGGCAGGGCTGTGTTCCTTCTGAAGACTTCAGGGAAGGAGCCTCCTCAAAATGACACTCTAGGTGGTCACTAGCAATTGATCAGAGTTGGCACTTGTATCATTTGAGACTCATTTTGTTGCAACTAACAGAAACCCTAACCCAAGAAAAATTTGGGGTCACATTGTAAGAATTCAAGATGGATCTGGCTTCAGACTCTGGCCTCTTCCTCTCAGTTCTGCCTTCTTTGATGTCAGCTGCATTCTCAAATTTCACATGGGAGCCCCGGCTACTCCATGTCCTCATCATAATGACACCAAATCTTTCAGAAGAGAGAGTCTTCAGAACTCTCTCAGAGGAGTATCCCATTTGGCCCTGCTTGACCCGATTTGGCTCACATCCCTTTCCTTGAACTAATCACTGTGGCCAGGGGATGGAATTTACCAATCAGATTAGCCTCCGGATTTGGAGGTGGAGTGAACTTTCCAGAAAACACATGGCCTGAGAGTGGGGGAAGCAAGCCCCAAACAAAAGTTTCCAGTGGCTGTTACTGCAGGAAGGAGTAATGGATGTCAACAATGAAATCCCATTGCCACCTCCAAACCTGGAGACTTCATGAGATGGACTTTAATGCTATTTGACAACTCTGGTTGGTAGAAAAGTCTTCCTTTTTGAGCCAAAATCCACATCTCTATAACAATGACACACTCATTCTTGTCTATACATGGAGCAATGCAGAATCTGTCCACATGTCCTAAATGTTCATTCATTCAGACATTCCACTAGTATTTGTTGATTGTCTACTATTCAAGGCTTAGAGAGCCAGCAGTGGACAACAGTGGGCAGTTGTTGAAGAGGTGATATTCCAGGGGCAAGAGACAGAAAATAAGCAAGAAATGACAACAGTTGTCTGTATACCCAATTTGGGTATTCCCAATATTGTGCAGTGTTGGTATAGGGCCTTTCCCAGTGCCAGCTTCCCTCTGTCTCCTACTGGGCTCCCCCACATACAAGGGTCCCAGCATGTGACTTGTCAGCCAGTCAAAGGTTTGCTTGATACAGGAATTGGGCAAGTGCCATAAACACAGAGAGGAAATGTGGAGATATTAGCGGTGTTTGTACCAGACATTTCCTATGTCCTGACCAGGGCTACATTTCTCTTAATTTCTGCCCAATCTCCAACCCTAATCCTTATTTAAAACCAAATCCCCTTTCAATCAGTTTGGCTTAAGATAGCCAGTGGTAGGTTCTGTTGGTTGAAACCAATTTCCCTGACTGGTATAATAAAAATTTTTTCCTACCCAAATCACTTCTTCTCAAGACTGTGATATGTTAATATCTCCAGCCTTTCCTAGAATCAGTTGGTTTCCAGATTATTCTCCATCTGAAACTCTGACCACTGTAACATGGATATAAATCATAAAGAGCCCCCACACTTTCCCTCTTTAGTAGTGGGGGTGAGGGAAGTGTATGGACACAGAATCCTATATATATTTGAACTTCCTATCACTTGTTCCAGAACATCTTATAGGATGGATCATTTGCATCATGCAAGCAATAGGTATGTCTTTATATTTTAATACTACTTTCAAAACTTGAATATTTTAATCAAACTACACCCAGAGATTCTGTACCTGCCTATTGGAGCATGCAGAAGAGGGGAGAAAGTCTCTTTGAGGACAGTAACAATTTTTAAAATTTCCCTTGTATTTTTCTGAAAGGAAATTCTTATGTAAATACTTGTGTTTTAGCTTTACTTATCTCCTAAAGTACATTTAATACTGTTTTAAGAGTTTACATATTAAAAAATTTATTGGTTCAAAGTCCTGGGAGTTGAGCAGTTGCTGCCTTGAGGGACAAAGACTCAGCAGTCTCCTTGGTGGGGACACTGTTTCTCTTGAGTCCAGGCTTTGCTTGTGCTGTTCCATCTGCCTGGGACATCATCCCCAGCCCAACCTGTCCCCTGTTCTTCCTTGTCTGATGCCAACACATCCTGCCATTCCTGGTTTCGATGAAACTTCTCAGAAGTCTCTCTCTGTCAACCAGTTTTCCATCTGTCAACACTCTGCATTTCTCCCTCACTATGGTTTATTTAATATCTGTCCTTGCTCAGAATCATGAGGGTAAGCACAGTGTTGCTCACTGCCAAGTCTCCAATATCTAGCTAAGTGCCTAGTACATGGCTCTCAAAACATTGTGCACTGAATTGGATTAGTAGAGAAAAATAGAAAGAGGAAGAAAATCCACAGGAGACAGAAGGAATTCAGCCTGAATATGCTCCAGGAAAAACAGTCAAGGACGCAGGGTAGGAATGTCCCCATCTTCCATAGTGGACCCATCCCAGCTCTGAGAATGGCTTGCTTCTGTTTTAGGTTCTCGGGACTCCCATCACTTCTCCTCTCTCTCCACCAGGACCAGCTCTCTGCAGAGCTTTCACCTTGTCCGTGGAAAAAGCCCAGACAAACAAGTTCACAACCTGAATCCAGCCAACCACACGCTAACCACGTGTGTGGCCTTGGGCAGACCACTCAGCCTCTCTGGGCTTCATTTCACTTACCTGTGAAAGAAGCAGATTACCCAAATGGACCTTGAACATTCCTTTCACCTCAAACCCCAGGAATCTCATCTGGACAGAGTTGTGACAGGATTTTCCATTAAACCTCAATCTGACTAATGGAAATAAAACCAGACCTTGAAACTCTCAAAAGGGTTATTCTTTCTTATTATTCTTTCTTCAACTATCTTGTAAACTATAATGGCAGTGGGGTTGCACCATGCCATTTTGGTTTTGAATAATCACTGATTACGCTGATCTGTTTTTCTGTTCCTCCCTCTTTCTGATTACTTATCTAAAATGCAGGTTAGGGGGCTTCCCTGGTGGCGCAGTGGTTGAGAGTCCGCCTGCCGATGCAAGGGACACGGGTTCGTGCCCCGGTCCGGGAAGATCCCACATGCCGCGGGGCGGCTGGACCCGTGAGCCATGGCTGCTGAGCCTGCGCGTCCGGAGCCTGTGCTCCACAATGGGAGAGGCCACAACAGTGAGAGGCCCGCGTATCGCAAAAAATTTAAAAAATTTAAAAAATAAATGCAGGTTAGGCTGTGCATTTGTAATAAGTATTTGAACTCTTTGGAAAGAAGCTGTAATGGTTTGTAAATGTCTTCATTATGAGTTTATAACATCTCCTAGATGGTCACCTTACTCAGTAAAATCACTTCCTCAAAAGCTCTGCCCATGTGTTTACTAAATGGGCTTATGGAGAACAAATAGTCACACAGAAGTTTTCTCTTCCACAGAATTCCAAAGATGATTTAAAAGCCCCCCGACCACCAGAAAAAAAAAAAAAGGTAAAACCACTATTTCAGAGAAAACAATTGGGTGATGTTCATGGATCAAAAATAATTGTATTGCAGAACTTAGAAACATTAGCAAGCTGTATTTTAGAATACTTTATAAACTTCTAATCATTTTCAAGTGTTAATACTCTGTTACAAGTGATGTTTTGGAGATTAATTAACACAACCATGTGGGTCACTAACATTCCTGAGTCCATGCATTGAAAACAAGAGATTGGACCCAAACCCCAAATTATAGACTATATAAAATAGGCCGTAGGAAAATCACATCAGGACTCAAACATCTTACAACACCCACCAGTATTTTTAGAAATTTTTATGGAAGTATAATAACACAGATACAGAAAAGTGCACAAAAGCTAAGTGTACAGCTTGACACATCTTTTGCAAAATGAACACACCAGCAGCATGAGCACTCACTGCAAGAAACAGATCATTACCAGTTCCCCCAAAAGTCCTCCTCGTGCCTTCGTCCAGGCACTTCTCCCTCCACGATGACTTCTGAATGTGGTGACAGAGAAAGGCAACTGAGAAGGTATGGTTAAGCCAAGAATGGCAGGATGAGCAGGATTTAGACAGAGAAGTGTAGGGGGGCAGGCTGGGATGGGGACAGTTTCCCAGGGAGGTGAAGCATCATGTGCAAAGCATCACAACAGAGATTTCTTGAGTCTGTGTTTGTATTTTACATAAATGGAATCATATAATATGTACTCTTTTGTGTCGGCTTCTTTCATTCAATATATTGTCTGTAGCTCTAAATCATTCATCCTCATATCTATATTCCAGTGTGGGAATATACCTCAATTTGTTTATCCATTCTGCCATTGTGGGCATTTGAGTCACTTTTCAGTTTGGCATTATCACAGAGCTGTCCCACCAGTATTTTTATTGACGGATTAGATGTGATCTTTGCCCAGTAGTTCTGAAGATGAGCGAATGAGTGTTATAAAACCAGCGAACTCGAGCGACGGTTCTTAACAGCAAGTATGACCAGCATCTGGAGGCTTCTTTAAGCCCAGAGGGCTGGGCCCTACCCACAGTGTGTGCTTCAGTAGGTCTGTGGTGGGGCCTGAGAACCTGTGTTTCTAACACATTCCCAGATGATACAGAAGCTGCTGGTCCAGGGATTACACATTGAGAGCCACTGAACTAAAGATATTTGTAGAGCTTTGCCTCTATAGGACAAGATATTATTGAAAGCACTGGATGAAGGACACAGGCAGCCTGCAGCAATTCCTGAGCCCAGACTTATTTTCAAAATCTCTCCAACTTTATACAGCTCTTACACAGAAAATTATTTCTCCCTTCCATGGGAGCAGGAGATGTTTCAGTTTGCAAGAAACAGAGCCCCATTCAGATTACCTCAGGGGATTTGGATTTTTTAAGGAGAAACAAGGAGTAAAGCAGCCCAGGAAATAATACCAGGAGCTGCTCAGCCAGGCCTTACATAGCTGTACTTGATAAAGTTGAGCAAATGAATCAACTGGGGATCTTGGAAAAATGGAGCTCCTGAGTCAGGAGGTCCAGGGTAGGACCCAATATCCTGCGTTTCTAAGGAGCTCCCGGGTGATGTTGATGCCAATCCGCAGAGCCACAGAATAACAAGGTGATAAAGAGTGGAGTGTTCTTCACCCCTAATGCAGGCACTGCAGCTGGTTGTCTGCTGGCAGCTCTTAGGACACTACAGGATCTCAGGAAGTCCTCTCATCTCAGACTCAACATCTCCTTCTCAGCTCTTCTGTTTAGCTCCTTCCCCACTCTCCCACCACTGACCTTTCTGCCCCATACCTTCTGCTTCCTCATGTCTTCTGCTTAGTGAGACTTCTCCTGCTGCCTGCTCTTCACTTCTGTTTCTAG
Source organism: Hyperoodon ampullatus (assembly GCF_949752795.1). Taxonomy (NCBI): domain Eukaryota; kingdom Metazoa; phylum Chordata; class Mammalia; order Artiodactyla; family Ziphiidae; genus Hyperoodon; species Hyperoodon ampullatus. The sequence goes on along the minus strand of NC_136927.1, from coordinate 55,631,452 downwards.
ATCTTACATTTAAATTCCCCAACAGAAGATTTGATTGGGTCAGAACATAAAGTTTCCTGCATAGGCTATTCTTGTAGGGCAGTCCTTGCACTTCAAAGGCCCGATCATACCTACCTGTGGGTCAGAGGTGCCGATCATTGGCCTCACTGGTAGTAGTCTGAGAAAAATGCGTGTGGGGTACAAAGAATGATGAGCTTATCAGTGGTTCTTGGCCTTGGCTGCACATTAGAATTACCTGGGGGAAGAGGGGGAAGGAGGAGGGCATATAAAACATACCCAGGTCAAAGCTAAAACCATGGAAATTCTATTGGCCTGCCGGGGCGCATGCATTATTGCTATCTATGAGCTCCCCAGGTATTTCTAAATACCAGTCAATGCTGAGAGTCACTTACTATATTATGTTACTAAGGCTGTTGTAACGAAGTACCACAAACTGGGTGGCTTAAAACAATAGAAATTTGTTCTCTCACAGTTCTGGAGGCTAGAAGTCCAAGACATTGACAAGGCCATGCTCCCTTGGAAAGCTCTAGGGGAGGATCCCTCCTTGCCTCTTCCAGCCTCTGGTGGCCCCAGGTGTTCCTTGCCTGTGGCAACATCACTAATCTCTGCCTCCATCTCCTCATGACCATCTATACTCTGTGTATGTTTCTGTATCCAAATTTCCCTCTTCTTATAAGAACAACAGTTATATTGGATTAGGGTCCATCCTAATAGTCTCATCTTAACTTGATGACATCTGCAAAGATCTTATTTCTAAATAAGGTTACATTTACAGGTACCAGGGCTTAAGATTTCAACATATCTTTTGGGGAGAAATAATCGACCTATAATATTGAGCTTTATATAAGAACCTCTCAGAAGGGGGTTCCAGCTTAGGCAGGCATGCTAAGACTGTTCTGGAGGGGGTAGTAGAGGTGACTGTCACCTTGCATGACCTGTGCTTCCCACATTCCTTCCCCCCTGCCCAAAAATAAAGCTATCTTGGAAATCAGTAGTCTCAATTTTCCCACCCAATTTTGAGAAAGCCACTCATTCTGCCCACTGTGACCTTGACAATCAAGAAAACACAGCCCATATTTGATGTCTACATTCAGAAAGTAGTTGCTCCCACTAACTTAGTTTACTCTCAGTTCAGAATCGCAAAGAGAGAGAGCACTTTGCTATCATAATTAGTATCACATACTTTGTAAGAAAATCACAACTCTTCAAAATACCAAAATATATCAAACCAAAACAAAATTTTTATGATCAGAAAAATCTGTCAGGTTTGTCAGGTGTATTCCATAAAAAATGTGGTTTTACGATTTTGCAGGAATTATGGGCTCCCTCCATTATTATAAGGACATGAATGTGGAGAGATTCTTCATATGTCACTAACTTTTTCCCATATTGACATTTAAGACATTTGCAAATTACCTGAGAAGTGTGAGAATGTTTCAATGTTCCCCGAGGACTGGGTGAATAATACTTCAAATGTAAATACAATTACTACCTCCCACTCTTAAAAGTCATCAGTTATGTAAATAGTGGCCCAGAGCTGATTCCAAGGCCCAAGAGTGATTTTGGTTTAGAATTGCCTGGGTTACAAGACTACCCAGATACCACAGAAATCACATTTTCCAGAAAAAAACAAGTTTTAGCTGTGGCATTGGCCAAACAACACATTCAAAATGATGGCCATAAGCAACCTGGTCCTGTGTGCTCCACCAGCGCCCTTCTGGGACCATAGAACCCTGGGGCTCTCCAAGCACTCCCTGCAGTCAGCCCAGCCACGGCTCCAGGCCCCACGGAGCTGCTCCCCTCACCCACTGTGCTCAGCCCCGGTGTCCTCAGTTGGAAAATGAGAATCATACTGCTTCGCTCATCGTACTGTTTTGAGCATGTCAACTGAAAAAAATGCACAGCAAGAGTTGTGAGTGAAGTTTTCTTTGGGGCAAAATGAGGATGATAGCCCGGGAGACAGCATCTCAGATGGCTCTGAGGAACTGCTCTAAAGAGGTGAGGGCAGAGGTCAGTATATATGTGACGTTGGTGAAGGGGATACGTGCAGTCAAGCACATATTTTGGCAGAAGGTTACTACTAGTCACAAGGAGCAAATGTCTCCATTAATGATTTATGTGTTTTTCTAGATATGAGAAGATGCAAGAAACTGGGCTTATAAAATCTTCTCCTGAAAATATCTAATTTTCTGAAGGCCTGTTCTGCAAGTTTTTCCCTGATCTCCGCCCTGAACTCCTTTCAGGGTGTGTTGAATGTCAGCAACTGCAGTGGCTAGTGACTTCTTTCTTCCAGAACCAGATGGTGGGCAACAATTTTTAATTGGCAACCATGAATCAAAACAACAAATTAAAGTGCTTAGCACAGTGGCTGTCACACAATGGAAACTATAAGCTATCATTTCTGAGATCACAGTTTGCCATTTACTCACATAATTTATGTCTGCATATGTGCAGTGTATTACCCAAGAAGAATGTTCCATGTTCACCACCCTTTGCCCTGAACCAGAGTTCTGATTCCCTGCTCTATGGTGATCTTCCAACTTTTTCATGTATCAAAATCAGCCAACCAACATGTCATGAATTACCTGTGTCCTGCACTGTGCTAGGATTTTGAAAAATACAAAGGAACAGAATACACCCTCCTGGCCTCACCCTCCTTACAATTTTATATGATATGAGAACTGGGTACATCGAATTGAGGATCAAAAGAGGTGGGAGAGGAGTTATTTGATTTGGGGGGGAAAAGGGAGAGGCCTTGGAGAGAAGTGGATTCCAGACAGATGAAACAGCATACAAAAAGGCCAGGATTAAGGAACGCAGAAACCTAAAGAAAGTAGGAGGAAGATAATAAAAACAGAGAAAATAGTGCAAAAATGTTATTGAAGAGAGAGTGTCTGTGCCATTCTTGACACTGAATAGACAGGAGTCCACAGATTAAAATATTCTAACAAGCACACAGTAAAATAAGTCTAGTTTTCCACGTGGGTGGTGGGGGGTGCAGTTTAAATTTACATTCACTTATCACAGTGCAACTTCAAAACAAATGATACCTTAGCAAAGGAAACCATAAACAAGATGAAAAGACAACCCTCAGAATGGGACAAAATATTTGCAAACAAAGCAACTGACAAAGGATTAATCTCCAAAATATACAAGCAGCTCATGCAGCTCAATATCAAAAAAACAAACAACCCAATCCAAAAATGGGCAGAAGAACTTTGGAGAAATAGATATTTCTCCAAAGAAGATATACAGATTGCCAATAAACACATGAAAGGATGCTCAGCATCACTAATCATTAGAGAAATGCAAATCAAAACTACAATGAGGTATCACCTCACACTGGTCAGAATGGCCATCATCACAAAATCTACAAACAATAAATGCTGGAGAGGGTGTGGAGGAAAGGGAACTCTCCTGCACTTTTGGTGGGAATGTAAATTGATACACTCATTATGGAGAACAGCATGGAGGTTCCTTAAAAGACTAAAAATAGAACTACCATATGACCCAGCAATCCCACTACTGGACATATATCCTGAGAAAACCATAATTCAAGAAGAGTCACGTACCACAATGTTCATTGCAGCTCTATTTACGATAGCCAGGACATGGAAACAACCTAAGTATCCATCAACAGATGACTGGATAAAGAAGATGTGGTACATATATACAATGGAATATTACTCAACCATAAAAAGAAAGGAAATTGAGTTACATGTAGTGAGGTGGATGAACCTAGAGTCTGTCATACAGAGTGAAGTAAGTCAGAAGAGAAAAATAAATATCATATGGTAACACATGTATGTGGAATCTAAAAAAAAATGGTTCTGTAGAACCTAGGGGCAGGACAGGAATAAAGACATAGGCATGCAGAATGGACTTGAGGACATGGGGAGGGGGAAGGGTAAGCTGGGATGAAGTGAGAGAGTGGTATGGACTTATATATACTACCAAATGTAAAATAGATAGCTAGTGGGTAGCAGCCACATAGCACAGGGAGATCAGCTAGGTGATTTGTGATCACCTAGAGGGATGGGATAGGGAGGGTGGGAGGGAGACACAAGAGGGAGGAGATATGGGAATATATGTATATGTATAGCTGATTCACTTTGTTATAAAGCAGAAACTAACACACCATTGTAAAGCAATTATACTCCAATAAAGACGTTTTAAAAATTAATTAAATAAATAAAGGGAGCAAAAGAAAAACAAAGAGGTAGTTACAAGGGAACCCCCATAAGACTCTCAGCTGAATTCTGTACAGAAACACTGCAGGCCTGAAGGGAGTGGCAAAATATATTCAAAATTTTTTTATATATATTATACTCTTTTTAAATTTATTTATTTTTTGGCTGTGTTGGGTCTACATTGCTGCCTGTGGGCTTTCTCTAGTTGCAGCGAGTGGGGGCTACTCTTCATTGCAGTGCACATTTTTCTCATTATGCTGGCTTCTCTTTTGCAGAGCATGCATTCTAGGTATGTGGGCTTCAGTAGTTGTGTCACACAGGCTCTGTAGTTGTGGCTCACAGGCTTAGTTGCTCTGCGGCACATGGGATCTTCCTGAACCAGGGATCGAACCCATGTCTCCTGCATTGTCAGGTGGATTCTTAACTGCTGCACCACCAGGGACGTCCTTATTCAAAATCTTGAATGAGAAAAATCTGCAACCTAGAATACTCTACCCAGCAAGTTTATCATTTAGAATAGGAGGAGAAATAAAGAATTTCTCTGACAAACAAAAACTAAAAGAATACAGCAATACTAAACCTATCCTGAAAGACGTATTGAAAGGTTATCTCCAAATAGAAAAGAAGCAAGGAGATATAGGAAAGAGGAAATCACAACTGGAAAGTAAATCATTTAAATTACCCACTATACAGGTCAAAAAGAAAAGAAAAAAACTATTTGTGAGAGCAATGATAAACACAAGGAACAGCAAAAGGATAAACATGAAGATGTAAAAAGGGACATCAAAATCATAAAATGTGGAGAAGGAGAGTAAGAAAATGCAGATTATTTTTCTTTTTCTTTCTCTTTTTTTTAAAATGTGTTTGTGCCTATATGACTATCAGTCTAAAGCAAGATATAGGAGGGATTAACATACTTGAAAAACAGGGCAACCACAAATCAAAAACATACAACAGATTGACAAAAACCAAAAAGAAGAGAACACAAGAATAAAATAAAAGGAAGTCATCAAGCCACAAAAAGAAATACAAAGGAACAAGAAAGAAACAAAAAATCAACTGGAAAACAAGGTTTGAAATGGCAATAAATACATAAGTATGAACCCTGGGAAGATGGTGGAAGAGTAAGACGCGGAGATCACCTTCCTCCCCACAGATCCATCAGAAATTCATCTACACGTGGAACAACCCCTACAGAACACCTACTGAACGCTGACAGAAGACCTCAGACCCCCCAAAAGGCCAGAAACTCCCCACATACCTGGATAGGGCAAAAGAAAAAAGAATAAACAGAGACAAAAGGATAGGGACGGGACCTGCACCAGTGGGAGGGAGCCGTGAAGGAGGAAAGGTTTCCACACACTACAAGCCCCTTCGCGGGCGGAGACTGCAGGTGGCGGAGGGGGAAAGCTTCGGAGTAGCGGAGGAGAGCACAGCAACAGGAGTGTGGAGGGCAAAGCGGAGAGATTCTGGCACAGAGGATCTGTGCCCTCAGGCACACACCAGCCCGAGAGGCTTGTCTGCTCCGCCGCCGGGGCGGGCGGGGCTGGCAGCTGAGGCTCGGGTATCGGCTTTCAGTCGGAGCGCAGGGAGAGGACTGGGGCTGGCGGCAGGAAGAGAGCCTGAAGGGGTTAGTGCACCACGGCTAGCCCGGAGGGAGTCCGGGGAAAGGGTCTGGAGCTGCTGAAGAGGCAAGAGGCTTTTTCTTCCCTTTTGTTTCCTGGTGCGCGAGGAGAGGGCATTAAGAGGGCTGCTTTGGGAAGCACCGGAGACAGGCGCGAGCCGCGGCTAAAGGCGCGAACCCCGGAGACGGGCGTGGGACGCTGGGGCTGCTGCTGCTGCCGCCGCCACGGGGCCTGTGTGCGAGCGCGGGTCACTGTCCGCCCCGCCTTCCGGGGGGCCTGTGCACCCCACCACTGCCGGGGTCCCGGAACCCGGGGACGGCTTTCCCGGGAAAGCGCACAGAGCGCCTCGGTCTGGTGCAATGTCACGCCGGCCTCTGCCGCCGCAGGCCCGCCCCACACTGCGCGCCCTTCCCTCCCCTCTGCCTGAGTGAGCCAGAGCCCCCGAATCAGCGGCTCCTTTAAACCAGTCCTGTCTGAGCGAAGAACGGACGCCCTCCGGCGACCTACGCGCAGAGGCGGGGCCAGGTCCAAAGCTGAGACCCGGGAGCTGTGAGAGCAGAGAAGAGACAGGGAAATCTCTCTGTGCAGCCTCGGAGGCAGCGGATTAAAGCTCCACGGTCCACTTGATGTGCCCTGCGTCTGTGGAGTGCATGAATGGACAGCGAATCATCCCAAATTGAGGAGGTGGACTTTGAGGACAAGATTTAAGACTTTCCCCCCTTTTTCCTCTTTTTACAACGAATTATCCCAAATTAAGGAGGTGGACTTAGCAAGATTTCAGACTTCTCGCCCTTTTCCTCTTTTTACAACGAAGTATCCCAAATTGAGGAGGTGGACTTGGAGAGCAAGATTTTTGATTTTTCCCCCTGCTCTCTTTTTGTGAATGTGTATCTGTATGCTTCTGTGTGAGATTTTCTCTGTATAGCTTTGCTTCCACCATATGTCCCAGGGTTCTATCTGTCCGTTTTTTTTTTCAATAATTACTTTTTAATTTTAATAACGCTACTATATTTCATACTTTATTCTATTTTACTTTACCTGCTCTTTCTTTTTTACCTACCTTCCCTTCCTCCCTCCCTCCCTCCACCCCTCCTTTCCTTCTTTCTCTCTTTCCTTCCTCCCTCGCTCCCTCCCGTCTTCCTTCCACTCTTTCTTTTTCTTTCCTCCCTCCCTCCCTCCCACCCCTTTTCCTTTCACTTTCTTTTCCTTTCCTTCCTCCCTCCCTCCCTCCCTCCTGTCTTTCTTTCTTTCTTTCTTTCCTTCCTCCCTCCCTTATTCCATTCACTCTTCCTTTTTCTTTCATTCCTCCCTCTCTCCCTCCTTTCTTTCTTTCTTTCTTTCCATCCTTCCTCCCTCCCTCCCTCCCTCCTTTCTTTCTTTCTTCCTTCCTTCCTTCCCTCCTTTCTTTCCTTCTTCCTTTCTTTCTCTCTCTCTTTCTTTCTTCTACTAATTCTTTCTTTCTACTTTTTCTCCCTTTTATTCTGAGCCGGGTAGATGAAAGGCTCTTGGTGCTGCAGCCAGGAGTCAGTGCTGTGCCTCTGAAGTGGGAGAGCCAACTTCAGGACACGGGTCCACAAGAGACATCCCAGCTCCACATGATATCAAGCGGCGAAAATCTCCCAGAGATCTCCATCTCAACACCAGCACCCAGCTTCAGTCAATGACCAGCAAGCTACAGTGCTGGTCACCCTATGCCAAGCAACTAGCAAGGCAGGAACACAACCCCACCCATTAACAGAGAGCCTGCCTAAAAACATAATAAGGCCACAGGCACCCCAAAACACACCACCAGACGTGGACCTGTCCACCAGAAAGAAAAGATCAAGCCTCAACCACCAGAAAACAGGCACTAGTCCCCCCCACCAGGAAGCCTACACAACCTACTGAAACAACCTTAGCCACAGGGGACAGACACCAAAAACAACGGGAACTACGAACCTAAAGCCTGCAAAAAGGAGACCCCAAACACAGTAACATAAGCAAAATGAGAAAGCAGAAAAACACACAGCAGGTGAAGGAGCAAGATAAAAGCCTACCAGACCTAACAAATGAAGAGGTAATAGGCAGTCTACCTGAAAAAGAATTCAGAATAATGATAGTAAAGATGATCCAAGATTCTATTTCCAAGATCCAAAATCTTGGAAATAGAATAGACAAAATGCAAGAAACAGTTAACAAGGACCTAGAAGAACTAAAGATGAATCAATCATCGATTAAAAACACAATAAATGAAATGAAAAATACTTTAGATGGGATCAATAGCAGAATAACTGAGGCAGAAGAACGGATAAGTGAGGTGGAAGATAAAATAGTGGAAATAACTGATGCAGAGCAAAATAAAGGAAAAAGAGTGCAAAGAACAGAGGACAGTCTCAGAGACCTCTGGGACAACATTAAACGCACCAACATTTGAATTATAGGGGTTGCAGAAGAAGAAGAGAAAAAGAAAGGGACTGAGAAAATATTTGAAGAGATTATAGTTGAAAACTTCCCTAATATGGGAAAGGAAATAGTTAACCAAGTCCAGGAGGCACAGAGAGTCCCATACAGAATAAATCCAAGAAGAAATACGCCAAGACACATATTAATCAAACTGTCAAAAATTAAACACAAAGAAATCATATTAAAAGTAGCAAGGGAAAAACAACAAATAACACACAAAGGAATCCCCATCAGGTTAACAGCTGATCTCTCAGCAGAAACTCTACAAGCCAGAAGGGAGTGGCAGGACATAATTAAAGTGATGAAGGAGAGAAACCTGCAACCAAGATTACTCTACCCAGCAAGGATCTCATTCAGATTTGATGGAGAAATTAAAGCCTTTAGAGACAAGCAAAAGCTGAGAGAGTTCAGCACCACCAAACCAGCTTTACAACAAATGCTAAAGGAACTTCTCTAGGCAAGAAACACAACAGAAGGAATATACCTACAATAACGAACCCAAAGCAATTAAGGAAATGGGAATAGGAACATACATATCAATAATTACCTTAAATGTAAATGGACTAAATGCTCCCACCAAAAGACACAGAGTGGCTGAATGGATACAAAAACAAGACCCATATATATGCTGTCTACAAGAGACCCACTTCAGACCTAGAGACACATACAGATTGAAAGTAAGGGGATGGAAAAAGATATTCCATGCAAATGGAAATCAAAAGAAAGCTGGAGTAGCAATTCTTATATCAGACAAAAGAGACTTTAAAATAAAGACTATTAGAAGAGACAAAGAAGGACACTACATAACGATAAAGGGATGGATCCAAGAAGAAGATATAACAATTGTAAATATTTATGCACCCAACATAGGAGCACCTCAATACATAAGGCAAATACTAACAGCCATAAAAGGGGAAATCGACAGTAACACACTCATAGTGGGGGACTTTAACACCCCACTTTCACCAATGGACAGATCATCCAAAATGAAAATAAATAAGGAAACACAAGCTTTAAATGATACATTAAACAAGATGGACTTAGTTGATATTTATAGGACATTCCATCCAAAAACAACAGAATACACATTTTTCTCAAGTGCTCATGGAACATTCTCCAGGATAGATCATATCTTGGGTCACAAATCAAGCCTTGGTAAATTTAAGAAAATTGAAATTGTATCAAGTATCTTTTCCGACCACAATGCTATGAGACTAGACATCAATTACAGGAAGAGATCTGTAAAAAATACAAACACATGGAGGCTAAACAATACACTACCCAATAACGAAGTGATCACTGAAGAAATCAAAGAGGAAATTAAAAAATACCTAGAAACAAATGACAATGGAGACACGGCGACCCAAAACCTATGGGACGCAGCAAAAGCAGTTCTAAGGGGGAAGTTTATAGCAATACAATCCCACCTTAAGAAACAGGAAACATCTCGAGTAAACAACCTGACCCTGCATCTAAAGCAATTAGAGAAAGAAGAACAAAAAACCCCCAAAGTTAGCAGAAGGAAAGAAATCATAAAGATCAGATCAGAAATAAATGAAAAAGAAATGAAGGAAACGATAGCAAAGATCAATAAAACTAAAAGCTGGTTCTTTGAGAAGATAAACAAAATAGACAAACCATTAGCCAGACTCATCAAGAAAAAAAGGGAGAAGACTCAAATCTATAGAATTAGAAATGAAAAAGGAGAAGTAACAACTGACACTGCAGAAATACAAAAGATCATGAGAGATTACTACAAGCAACTCTATGCCAATAAAATGGACAACCTGGAAGAAATGGACAAATTCTTAGAAATGCACAACCTGCCAAGACTGAATCAGGAAGAAATAGCAAATATGAATAGACCAATCACAAGCACTGAAATTGAAACTATGATTAAAAATCTTCCAACAAACAAAAGCCCAGGACCAGATGGCTTCACAGGCGAATTCTATCAAACATTTAGAGAAGAGCTAACACCCATCCTTCTCAAACTCTTCCAAACAATTTCAGAGGAAGGAACACTCCCAAACTCATTCTACGAGGCCACCATCACCTTGATACCAAAACCAGGCAAGGATGTCACAAAGAAAGAAAACTACAGGCCAATATCACTGATGAACATAGATGCAAAAATCCTCAACAAAATACTAGCAAACAGAATGCAACAGCACATTAAAAGGATCATACACCTGGGCTTCCCTGGTGGCGCAGTGGTTGAGAGTCCGCCTGCCGATGCAGGGGACACGGGTTCGTGCCCCGGTCTGGGAAGATCCCACATGCCGTGGAGCGGCTGGGCCCGTGAGCCATGGCCACTGAGCCTGTGCTCCGGAGCCTGTGCTCCGCAAGGGGAGAGGCCACAACAGTGAGAGGCCCGCCTACCGCAAAAAAAAAAAAAAAAAAAAAAAAGGATCATACACCATGATCAAGTGGGGTTTATTCCAGGAATGCAAGGATTCTTCAATATACAGAAATCAATCAACGTGATACACCATATTAAAAAATTGAAGGAGAAAAACCATATGATCATCTCAATAGATGCAGAGAAAGCTTTCGACAAAATTCAACACCCATTTATGATAAAAACCCTGCAGAAAGTAGGCATAGAGGGAACTTTCCTCAACATAATAAAGGCCATATATGACAAACCCACAGCCAACATTGTCCTCAATGGTGAAAAACTGAAACCATTTCCACTAAGATCAGGAACAAGACAAGGCTGCCCACTCTCACCACTCTTATTCAACTTAGTTTTGGAAGTTTTAGCCACAGCAATCAGAGAAGAAAAGGAAATAAAAGGAATCCAAATTGGAAAAGAAGAAGTAAAGCTGTCACTGTTTGCAGATGACATGATACTATACATAGAGAATCCTAAAGATGCTACCAGAAAACTACTAGAGCTAATCAATGAATTTGGTAAAGTAGCAGGATACAAAATTAATGCACAGAAATCTCTGGCATTCCTGTACACTAATGATGAAAAATCGGAAAATGAAATCAAGAAAACACTCCCATTTACCATTGCAACAAAAAGAATAAAATATCTAGGAATAAACCTACCTAAGGAGACAAAAGACCTGTATGCAGAAAATTATAAGACACTGATGAAAGAAATTAAAGGTGATACAAATAGATGGAGAGATATACCATGCTCCTGGATTGGAAGAATCAATATTGTGAAAATGACTCTACTACCCAAAGCAATCTACAGATTCAATGCAATCCCTATCAAACTACCACTGGCATTTTTCACAGAACTAGAACAAAAAAATTCACAATTTGTATAGAAACAGAAAAGACCCTGAATAGCCAAAGCAATCTTGGGAAAGAAAAATGGAGTTGGAGGAATCAGGTTCCTGGACTTCAGACTATACTACAAAGCTACAGTCATCAAGACAGTATGGTACTGGCACAAAAACAGAAATATAGATCAATGGAACAGGATAGAAAGCCCAGAGATAAACCCATGCACATATGGTCACCTTATCTTTGATAAAGGAGGCAGGAATGTACAGTGGAGAAAAGACAGCCTCTTCAATAAGTGGTGCTGGGAAAACTGGACAGCTACACATAAAAGAATGAAATTAGAACACTCCCTAACACCATACACATAAATAAACTCAAAATGGATTAAAGACCTAAATGTAAGGCCAGAAACTATCAAACTCTTAGAGGAAAACATAAGCAGAACACTCTATGACATAAATCACAGCAAGATCCTTTTGAACCCACCTCCTAGAGAAATGGAAGTAAAAACAAAGATAAACAAATGGGACCAAATAACACTTCAAAGCTTTTGCACAGCAAAGGAAACCATAAAGAAGACCAAAAGACAACCCTCAGAATGGGAGAAAATATTTGCAAATGAAGCAACTGACAAAGGATTAATCTCCAAAATTTATAAACAGCTCATGCTGCTCAATAGCAAAAAAACAAACAACCCAATCCAAAAATGGGCAGAAGACTTAAATAGGCATTTCTCCAAAGAAGATATACAGACTGCCAACAAACACATGAAAGAATGCTCAACATCATTAATCATTAGAGAAATGCAAATCAAAACTACAATGAGATATCATTTCACACCAGTCAGAATGGCCATCATCAAGAAATCTAGAAACAATAAATGCTGGAGAGGGTGTGGAGAAAAGGGAACACTCTTGCACTGCTGGTGGGAATGTGAATTGGTACAGCCACTATGGAGAACAGTATGGAGGTTCCTTAAAAAACTAAAAATAGAGCTACCATATGACCCAGCAATCCCACTACTAGGCATATACCCTGAGAAAACCATAATTCAAAAAGAGACATGTACCAAAATGTTCATTGCAGCTCTATTCACAATAGCCCGGAGATGGAAACAACCAAAGTGTCCATCATCGGATGAATGGATAAAGAAGATGTGGCACATATATACAATGGAATATTACTCAGCCATAAAAAGAAACGAAACTGAGCTATTTGTAATGAGGTGGATAGACCTAGAGTCTGTCATACAGAGTGAAGTAAGTCAGAAAGAGAAAGACAAATACCGTATGCTAACACATATATATGGAATTAAAAAAAAATGTCATGAAGAACCTAAGGGTAAAACGGGAATAAAGACCCAGACCTACTTGAGAACGGACTTGAGGATATGGGGAGGGGGAAGGGTAAGCTGTGACAAAGCAAAAGAAAGGCATGGACATATATACACTACCAAACGTAAGGTAGATAGATAGTGGGGAGCAGCCGCAGAGCACAGGGAGATCAGCTCGGTGCTTTGTGACTGCCCGGAGGGGTGGGATGGGGAGGGTGTGAGCCAGGGAGATGCATGAGGGAAGGGATGTGGGAACAGATGTACATGTATGACTGATTCACTTTGTTATAAAGCAGAAACCAATAAAAAAAATTGATGCAAGTAAAAATTGTTACCAGGAAAAGAAAAGAAAAGAAAACCAAGGGGGAGGGGGGGATGAATTGCGAGATTGGAATCGACATATATACACTACTGATATATGTATAAAAAGGATAACTCGAGCCGGAGGAAGATGGCGGAAGAGTAAGACGCGGAGATCACCTTCCTCCCCACAGATACATCAGAAATTCATCTACACGTGGAACAACTCCAACAGAACACCTACTGAACGCTGACAGAAGACCTCAGACCCCTCAAAAGGCAAGAAACTCCACACATACCTGGGTAGGGCAAAAGAAAAAAAGAATAAACAGAGACAATAGGATATGGACGGGACCTGCACCAGTGGGAGGGAGCCGTGAAGGAGGGAAGGTTTCTACACACTACAAGCCCCTTCGCGGGCGGAGACTGCAGGTGGCGGAGGGGGAAAGCTTCGGAGTAGCGGAGGAGAGCACAGCAACAGGGGTGCGGAGGGCAAAGCGGAGAGATTTTGGCGCAGAGGATCGGTGCCCTCAGGCACACACCAGCCCGAGAGGCTTGTCTGCTCGGCCGCCAGGGCGGTCGGGGCTGGGAGCTGAGGCTCGGGTATCGGCTTTCAGTTGGAGCGCAGGGAGAGGACTGGGGCTGGCGGCAGGAAGAGAGCCTGAAGGGGTTAGTGCTAGCCCGGAGGGAGTCCGGGGAAAGGGTCTGGAGCTACCGGCGAGGCAAGAGACTTTTTTCCCTTTTGTTGCCTGGTGCGCGAGGAGAGGGCATTCCCCTCCCTCCCCTCTGCCTGAGTGAGCCAGAGCCCCCGAATCAGCGGCTCCTTTAAACCCGTCCTGTCCGAGCGAAGAACGGACGCCCTCCGGCGACCTACGCGCAGAGGCGGGGCCAGGTCCAAAGCTGAGACCCGGGAGTTGTGAGAGCAGAGACAGGGAAATCTCTCTGTGCAGCCTCCGAGGCAGCGGATTAAAGCTCCACGGTCCATTTGATGTGCCCTGCGTCTGTGGAGTGCATGAATGGACAGCGAATCATCCCAAATTGAGGAAGTGGACTTTGAGGACAAGATTTAAGACTTTCCCCCCTTTTTCCTCTTTTTACAACGAATTATCCCAAATTAAGGAGGCGGACTTAGCAAGATTTCAGACTTCTCGCCCTTTTCCTCTTTTTACAACGAATTACCCCAAATCGAGGAGGTGGACTTGGAGAGCAAGATTTTTGATTTTTCCCCCTGCTCTCTTTTTGTGAATGTGTATGTGTAATCTTCTGTGTAAGATTTTCTCTGTATAGCTTTGCTTCCACCATATGTCCCAGGGTTCTATCGGTCCGTGTTTTTTTTCAATAATTACTTTTTAATTTTAATAACGCTACTATATTTCATACTTTATTCTATTTTACTTTACCTGCTCTTTCTTTTTTTCCTCCCTTCCCTTCCTCCCTCCCTCCCTCTGCTCCTCCTTTCCTTCTTTCTTTTTCTTTCCTCCCTCCCTCCCTCCCACCCTTCTTCTTTCCACTTTCTTTTTCTTTCCTACCTCCCTCCCTCCCTCCCTCCTGTCTTTCTTTCTTTCTTTCCTTCCTCCCTCCCTCCCTCCCTTCTTCCATTCACTCTTCCATTTGCTTTCATTCCTCCCTCCCTCCCTCCTTTCTTTCCTTCTTTCTTTACATCCTTCCTCCCTCCCTCCCTCCTTTCTTTCTTTCTTCCTTCCTTCCTTTCTTCCCTTTTTCCTTTCTTTCCCTCCCTCTTTCTTTCTTCTACTAATTATTTCTTTCTACATTTTCTCACTGTTATTCTGAGCCGGGTGGATGAAAGGCTCTTGGTGCTGCAGCCAGGAGTCAGTGCTGTGCCTCTGAAGTGGGAGAGCCAACTTCAGGACACGGGTCCACAAGAGACCTCCCAGCTCCACATAATATCAAGCAGAGAAAATCTCCCAGAGATCTCCATCTCAACACCAGCACCCAGCTTCAGTCAACGACCAGCAAACTACAGTGCTGGTCACCCTATGCCAAGCAACTAGCAAGGCAGGAACACAACCCCACCCATTAGCAGAGAGGCTACCTAAAAACATAATAAGGCCACAGGCACCCCAAAACACACCACCAGACGTGGACCTGTCCACCAGAAAGACAAGATAGAGCCTCAACCACCAGAACACAGGCATTAGTCCCCCCCACCAGGAAGCCTACACAACCTACTGAAACAACCTTAGCCACAGGGGACAGACACCAAAAACAACGGGAACTACGAATCTGCAGCCTGCAAAAAGGAGACCCCAAACACAGTAACATAAGCAAAATGAGAAAGCAGAAAAACACACAGCAGGTGAAGGAGCAAGATAAAAAACTACCAGACCTAACAAATGAAGAGGTAATAGGCAGTCTACCTGAAAAAGAATTCAGAATAATGATAGTAAAGCTGATCGAAGATTCTATTTCCCAGGTCCAAAATCTTGGAAATAGAATAGACAATATGCAAGAAACAGTTAACAAGGACCTAGAAGAACTAAAGATAAATCAAGCATCGATTAAAAACACAATAAATGAAATGAAAAATACTCTAGATGGGATCAATAGCAGAATAACTGAGGCAGAAGAACGGATAAGTGAGGTGGAAGATAAAATAGTGGAAATAACTGATGCAGAGCAAAATAAAGGAAAAAGAGTGCAAAGAACAGAGGACAGTCTCAGAGACCTCTGGGACAACATTAAACGCACCAACATTCGAATTATAGGGGTTGCAGAAGAAGAAGAGAAAAAGAAAGGGACTGAGAAAATATTTGAAGAGATTATAGTTGAAAACTTCCCTAATATGGGAAAGGAAATAGTTAATCAAGTCCAGGAGGCACAGAGAGTCCCATACAGAATAAATCCAAGAAGAAATACGGCAAGACACATATTAATCAAACTGTCAAAAATTAAACACAAAGAAATCATATTAAAAGTAGCAAGGGAAAAACAACAAATAACACACAAAGGAATCCCCATCAGGTTAACAGCTGATCTCTCAGCAGAAACTCTACAAGCCAGAAGGGAGTGGCAGGACATAATTAAAGTGATGAAGGAGAGAAACCTGCAACCAAGATTACTCTACCCAGCAAGGATCTCATTCAGATTTGATGGAGAAATTAAAGCCTTTACAGACAAGCAAAAGCTGAGAGAGTTCAGCACCACCAAACCAGCTTTACAACAAATGCTAAAGGAACTTCTCTAGGCAAGAAACACAACAGAAGGAATATACCTACAATAACGAACCCAAAGCAATTAAGGAAATGGGAATAGGAACATACATATCAATAATTACCTTAAATGTAAATGGACTAAATGCTCCCACCAAAAGACACAGAGTGACTGAATGGATACAAAAACAAGACCCATATATATGCTGTCTACAAGAGACCCACTTCAGACCTAGAGACACATACAGATTGAAAGTAAGGGGATGGAAAAAGATATTCCATGCAAATGGAAATCAAAAGAAAGCTGGAGTAGCAATTCTTATATCAGACAAAAGAGACTTTAAAATAAAGACTATTAGAAGAGACAAAGAAGGACACTACATAATGATCAAGGGATCGATCCAAGAAGAAGATATAACAATTGTAAATATTTATGCACCCAACATAGGAGCACCTCAATACATAAGGCAAATACTAACAGCCATAAAAGGGGAAATCGACAGTAACACAATCATAGTAGGGGACTTTAACACCCCACTTTCACCAATGGACAGATCATCCAAAATGAAAATAAATAAGGAAACACAAGCTTTAAATGATACATTAAACAAGATGGACTTAGTTGATATTTATAGGACATTCCATCCAAAAACAACAGAATACACATTTTTCTCAAGTGCTCATGGAACATTCTCCAGGATAGATCATATCTTGGGTCACAAATCAAGCCTTGGTAAATTTAAGAAAATTGAAATTGTATCAAGTATCTTTTCCGACCACAATGCTATGAGACTAGACATCAATTACAGGAAAAGATCTGTAAAAAATACAAACACATGGAGGCTAAACAATACACTACTCAATAACGAAGTGATCACTGAAGAAATCAAAGAGGAAATTAAAAAATACCTAGAAACAAATGACAATGGAGACACGGCGACCCAAAACCTATGGGACGCAGCAAAAGCAGTTCTAAGTGGGAAGTTTATAGCAATACAATCCCACCTTAAGAAACAGGAAACATCTCGAGTAAACAACCTGACCCTGCACCTAAAGCAATTAGAGAAAGAAGAACAAAAAAACCCCCAAAGTTAGCAGAAGGAAAGAAATCATAAAGATCAGATCAGAAATAAATGAAAAAGAAATGAAGGAAACGATAGCAAAGATCAACCAAACTAAAAGCTGGTTCTTTGAGAAGATAAACAAAATTGACAAACCATTAGCCAGACTCATCAAGAAAAGAAGGGAGAAGACTCAAATCAATAGAATTAGAAATGAAAAAGGAGAAGTAACAACTGACACTGCCGAAATACAAAAGATCATGAGAGATTACTATAAGCAACTCTATGCCAATAAAATGGACAACCTGGAAGAAATGGACAAATTCTTAGAAATGCACAACCTGCCAAGACTGAATCAGGAAGAAATAGCAAATATGAATAGACCAATCACAAGCACTGAAATTGAAACTATGATTAAAAATCTTCCATCAAACAAAAGCCCAGGACCAGATGGCTTCACAGGCGAATTCTATCAAACATTTAGAGAAGAGCTAACACCCATCCTTCTCAAACTCTTCCAAACAATATCAGAGGAAGGAACACTCCCAAACTCATTCTACGAGGCCACCATCACCTTGATACCAAAACCAGGCAAGGATGTCACAAAGAAAGAAAACTACAGGCCAATATCACTGATGAACATAGATGCAAAAATCCTCAACAAAATACTAGCAAACAGAATGCAACAGCACATTAAAAGGATCATACACCATGATCAAGTGGGGTTTATTCCAGGAATGCAAGGATTCTTCAATATATGCAAATCAATCAATGTGATACACCATATTAACAAGTTGAAGGAGAAAAACCATATGATCATCTCAATAGATGCAGAGAAAGCTTTCGACAAAATTCAACACCCATTTATGATAAAAACCCTGCAGAAAGTAGGCATAGAGGGAACTTTCCTCAACATAATAAAGGCCATATATGACAAACCCACAGCCAACATTGTCCTCAATGGTGAAAAACTGAAACCATTTCCACTAAGATCAGGAACAAGACAAGGCTGCCCACTCTCACCACTCTTATTCAACTTAGTTTTGGAAGTTTTAGCCACAGCAATCAGAGAAGAAAAGGAAATAAAAGGAATCCAAATTGGAAAAGAAGAAGTAAAGCTGTCACTGTTTGCAGATGACATGATACTATACATAGAGAATCCTAAAGATGCTACCAGAAAACTACTAGAGCTAATCAATGAATTTGGTAAAGTAGCAGGATACAAAATTAATGCACAGAAATCTCTGGCATTCCTGTACACTAATGATGAAAAATCGGAAAATGAAATCAAGAAAACACTCCCATTTACCATTGCAACAAAAAGAATAAAATATCTAGGAATAAACCTACCTAAGGAGACAAAAGACCTGTATGCAGAAAATTATAAGACACTGATGAAAGAAATTAAAGGTGATACAAATAGATGGAGAGATATACCATGCTCCTGGATTGGAAGAATCAATATTGTGAAAATGACTCTACTACCCAAAGCAATCTACAGATTCAATGCAATCCCTATCAAACTACCACTGGCATTTTTCACAGAACTAGAACAAAAAATTTCAAAATTTGTTTGGAAAAACAAAAGACCCCGAATAGCCAAAGCAATCTTGAGAACGAAAAACGGAGCTGGAGGAATCAGGCTCCCTGACTTCAGACTATACTACAAAGCTACAGTAATTAAGACAGTGTGGTACTGGCATAAAAATAGAAAGATAGATCAGTGAATCAGGATAGAAAGCCCAGAGATAAACCCACGCACATATGGCCAACTTATCTTTGATAAAGGAGGCAGGAATGTACAGTGGAGAAAGGACAGCCTCTTCAATAAGTGGTGCTGGGAAAACTGGACAGGGACATGTAAAAGTATGAGATTAGATCATTCCCTAACACCATACACAAAAATAAGCTCAAAATGGATTAAAGACCTAAATGTAAGGCCAGAAACTATCAAACTCTTAGAGGAAAACATAGGTAGAACACTCTATGACATAAATCACAGCAAGATCCTTTTGGACCCACCTCCTAGAGAAATGGAACTAAAAACAAAGATAAACAAATGGGACCTAATGTAACTTCAAAGCTTTTGCACAGCAAAGGAAACCATATAGAAGACCAAAAGACAACCCTCAGAATGGCAGAAAGTATTTGCAAATGAAGCAACTGACAAAGGATTAATCTCCAAAATTTATAAACAGCTCATGCAGCTCCATACCAAAAAAACAAACAACCCAATCCAAAAATGGGCAGAAGACTTAAATAGGCATTTCTCCAAAGAAGATATACAGACTGCCAACAAACACATGAAGAATGCTCAACATCATTAATCATTAGAGAAATGCAAATCAAAACTACAATGAGATATCATCTCACACCAGTCAGAATGGCCATCATCAAGAAATCTAGAAACAATAAATGCTGGAGAGGGTGTGGAGAAAAGGGAACACTCTTGCACTGCTGGTGGGAATGTGAATTGGTACAGCCACTATGGAGAACAGTATGGAGGTTCCTTAAAAAACTAAAAATAGAACTACCATATGACCCAGCAATCCCACTACTAGGCATATACCCTGAGAAAACGATAATTCAAAAAGAGACATGTACCAAAATGTTCATTGCAGCTCTATTCACAATTGCCCAGAGCTGGAAACAACCTAAGTGTCCATCATCAGATGAATGGATAAAGAAGACGTGGCACATATATACAATGGAATATTACTCAGCCATAAAAAGAAACGAAACTGAGCTATTTGTAATGAGGTGGATAGACCTAGAGTCTGTCATACAGAGTGAAGTAAGTCAGAAAGAGAAAGACAAATACCGTATGCTAACACATATATATGGAATTTAAAAAAAAAGTCATGAAGAACCTAGGGGTAAAACGGGAATAAAGACACAGACCTACTTGAGAATGGACTTGAGGATATGGGGAGGGGGAAGGGTAAGCTGTGACAAAGCGAAAGAGAGGCATGGACATATATACACTACCAAACGTAAGGTAGATAGATAGTGGGAAGCAGCCGCAGAGCACAGGGAGATCAGCTCGGTGCTCTGTGACCGCCTGGAGGGGTGGGATGGGGAGGGTGGGAGGGAGGGAGGGAGATGCATGAGGGAAGGGATATGGGAACAGATGTATATGTATGACTGATTCGCTTTGTTATAAAGCAGAAACTACAAAAAAAAAAAAAAAAAAAAAAAAGACCTGGTGCAACCAAATAAAGAAAATAAATATTTAAATAAATTAATTTTTAAAAAGTAAAAAAAAAAAAAAAAAAAAGGATAACTAATGAGAACCAACTGTATAGCACAGGGAACTCTACTAAATGCTCTGTGGTGAACCTAAATGGGAAGGAAATCCAAAAAAGAGAGGATATGTGTATACATATAGCTGATTCACTTTGCTGTACAGTAGAAACTAACACGACATTGTAAAGCAATTATATTCCAATAAAAATTAAAAAAAAAATAAATATGATAATAAAAAAAAAAAAGGAAAAAATCCCATGGCTCAGAGAGGTTAAGTGACACACCCAGGGTCTCAGGACTGAAAATAAGGTCTCTTGATTCACAAACCAGAGCTCCTCTTACTCCTTCATCAACTCCCTTATTTTCTCCTGTTCATAACTCTATTGTTTCTCTTAAAAACAGCCAAGAGTCACGCCCTTCAAGTCCATGCCAGGGCAGTGAGGAGGAAGGAGGGAGAATGGTGCTCAGTGCTTTGTCCAGTTGAAAAGATTTCCTGTGAGGCTTGGCTGTCAGTATGTAAATAAATTAGGATAGAGCTTGGCCACCTTTGCTGCCCTGATCCCTGATGGTCACAAAATTGCCTCGTGAAGGGGACTGCTCTTGTTAATTTCAAAGCTTATTATTTCAGAGGGGGTGGCTACAAGTTGGGGAGAGGGTAAGTTCTGCTAAAGAGAGGTTTTCCTACTCTGGCTCTTGTGTCCATGTAACACAGTTTCTCCTCTAAGAACCTGTGAAATAGATAAAAACTCAGAGTTCTTCTATGCTTGTTCTAGCTCTGAAGTACCCAAAGTACACCTGATGAATCAAGGGATGCCCAGAATGCTGTGTCCACCCCAGATCTGCTGCTGAAAATCACATATAGCAGTAGGCATTGATTTACAACCACCATACTCAAGGGCCTGGAAGTTGCATTTCACCTTCCCTACCTTACACAAAAAGCAACTTCAGGTGGATTGCTGATCTAACCGTGAAAGCTAAAGCAATACAGTTTTTAAAAGAAAACATAAGGAGAATGTATTTAGGGGCTTCTCTGGTGGTGCAGTGGTTAAGAATCCGCCTGCCAATGCAGGGGACACAGGTTTGCGCCCTGGTCTGGGAAGATTCCACATGCTGCAGAGCAACTAAGCCCATGTGCTACAACTACTGAGCCTGCATTCTAGAGCCTGCACTCTACCCTACTGAGCCCGCAAGCCTAGAGCTTTTCTCTAGTTGTGGTGAGTGGGGCCTACTCTTCATTGTGGTGTGGTGGCTTCTCTTGTTGTAGAGCACAGGTTCTAGGCATGTGTGCTCAATAGTTGTAGCTCACGGGCTCTAGAGTACAGGCTCAGGAGTTGTGACACATGGGCTTAGTTGCTCTGCAGCATGTGGGATCTTCCTGTACCAAGAATCAAACAAGTGTTCCCTGTATTGGCAGGTAGATTCTTAACCACTGCATCACCAGGGAAGTCCCAGAACTTCTACAAATTTTTAAGAGAAGTTTGGACACCCACACCGAAAATTGGGCAAAGAATTGAGCAGGCACTTCACAACAGAGGGTACTCAAGATGGCCAATGTCAACTGTGTTATGGGTTTCACCTACGTAGCTATGGACTAAAATCAAGATAAATACATTATCCATGTAATGCCAGGCTTTTTACTGAATGTGAGTCAAGATTAATATATCAGTTATAAAGCTAAACAAATACTTATTCATATGCTTAGTTATTTCTTGTAAGGTATCTCAGTAAAGAGAGGTGAATTCTTTTTACAGTGAGGAGAGATATTAATCAAAGGACAAATTGGAAGAAGGAAGCAGAAAAAGACAATGGTACCCTAGATGGATTAAGAAACAGATGGTTATTGCTTGCAAAGCAAGGTAGCATTTTTACTTAATTATCAATTTTTTTCAATATACCAAAAATTGCCTTGTTTTTCAACCATTTAAAGTATGATGAAAATATTTAGATGTCAACAATGTTTGGGTGAGGGAGAGAATTTTTCAAAATTCTTTGATAAGTTTACAGTAAAAAAAAAAAAAAAAAGGTTGAAGACCATTGGCCTAGAAGTGTTCTAGAATGCATGGGTGGTAGTGGTGAGAGAAGCCCCACCCAGCTTCCAGGTCCTCAGAATCCACGAAGGATGAATGAGGGTCTGGCATGTGGTGAGTGCATCACAGATTTTTTTTTTTTTTTTTTTTTTTTGGTACGCAGGCCTCTCACTGCTGTGGCCTCTCCCGTTGTGGAGCACAGGCTCCGGACACACAGGCTCAGCAGCCATGGCTCACGGGCCTAGCCGCTCCGCGGCATGTGGGATCTTCCCAGACTGGGGCACGAACTCGCATCCTCTGCATCGGTAGGCGGACTCTCAACCACTGCGCCACCAAGGAAGCCCATCACAGATGTTTTGACTGAAGGATAAGTTCACCTTCTCACTCGCCATGCATTTTTTTTCCCTTGAAGTATAGTTGATTTACAAGTCAGTTTCAAGTGTACAGCAAAGTGATTCAGTTTTATATATATATATTTTTTTTCAGATTATTTTCCATTATAGGTTATCACAAGATATTGAGCATAGATCCCTGTGTTATATAGTAAATCTTTGTTGCTTATCTATTTTATGTATAGTTGTTTGTATTTGTTAATCCCATACACCTAATTTATCCCTCCCTTCCCTCCCTTTCCCCTTTGTTAACCATAAGTTCTTTTTCTTCTATGTCTGTGAATCTATTTGTTTTGAATATAGATTCATTTGTATTATTTTTTAGATTCCACATATAAGTGATATCATATTATATTTGTCTTTGACTGACTTACTTCCCACTTAGTATCATATTCTCTAGGTCCATCCATGTTGCTGCAGATGGCAATGTTTCATTCCTTTTTATGGCTGAGTAATATTCTATTGTGTGTGTGTGTGTATGTGTGTGTATATATATATATATATATTATATATAATATCACATGTTCTTAAACCAGCTGTCTGTTGCTGGGCACTTGGGTTGTTTCCATATCTTGGCTATTGTAAACTGTGCTGCTATGAACATTGGGGTGCATGTAAATATCTTTTCAAATTAGTGTTTTCATTTTTTCTGGTTATATGCCCAAGAGCAGGATTATTGGATCATATGGTAGTTCTATTTTTAGTTTTTTAAGGAACCTCCAAACTGTTTTCCATAGTGGATACACCAATTTACACTCCCAGCAACAGTGTACGAGGGTTCCCTTTTCTCCTCATCCTCTCCAGCATTTATTTTTTGTAGACTTTTAAATGATTGCCATTTTGTCACTCACCATACATTTTATGGTAACTTCTGGCATTTATCAAATTGGTTGATGACTCAACTGTTCTCATTTTCTGACTCATCACTCTCTAGTGGGAAATTAATTGTCCTTTTAAATCTACCTTCTTTTTTTTTTTTAAATTAAAGCAGTCACATATGAAAAGGCCAAATGTTAAAAAAAAAAACTGGAAAACATAATAAATTTAGCATTTAAAACTGTTCTTTGGGAAAATGGCTTGGGATGAAAGTTACTTAAATTTTACTCTTTATTAATACAATCCTAATTCTCCCCTTAAAAGGTAAATTTCCCACTATCATGCCAAGGTAAAGAATGGAGTTTTTGGATCAATTAAACAGTTTCTAAGTAATTATTACCATACATATATGTTAGTTTTCAAAATGTATCAAAGTACACTGATATTGTCACATAATTACTTTTTTAAAAGCAAATCAGAAGAAACTTCAGGATTCTGTATGCCTTAGGACCTTTCTTATGAATGCTAATTATTGTTGTCTTATAGATGTGTGAAAATGTTCATCCAGATAAACAGAATGGCAGAAAGTTTTGTTTTTCTTGTGCTCAAAATGGAGACAAAAAAGGCTGGTGGAAGCAACAAACAATTACATGAGTATTAACATCAAAATTAAGGAGGATTTTATAAGGTTTTGAATTTTAATGAATAAACTGGGCTTCTCTCTGGCTTTCACAGTTCCAGTTTTAGTGTTCTCAAATAGTTCTCTTGGTAATGTGTGGCTTTGCATATTATAAGAAATGAAGACGGATGAATAAATATAATAGTTTAATTTTCTATTATCAAAGAATCAGGAAATTTTAGAATTGGAAGAAAACTTAAAATTATTGATATATAGAAAGACATAGTTATTCCTTTAAAATACAGCATTCATAATCGACCCATTAGCAATCTGCAGATGGTTGCCTGGAATTTGATGATGCAGGCAATGCTCATTTTACTAGCAGGTGGGTTCCAAAATGTGCAGATTGGATATCTGGATTTTTTTTTTTAATTTTATTTATTTATTTATTTATTTATTTATTTATTTAATTTATTTGGCTGCACCAGGTCTTAGTTGCAGCATGCAGGATCTAGTTCCCTGACCAGGGATTGAACTCGGGCCATCTGCATTGGGACTGTGGAGTCTTAGCCACTGGACCACCAGGGAAGTCCCAGATATCTGTAATTTAGATGGTAATTTGCCATGGAACCTACGTCATAAGTGGAGGTTGGATTGCCAGGCCATAAGACATAAAACCTATAAGTGTATTGTGCCCTGAAGTAATGCTAAAGGCCTCACTCACCTTTTCACCTAATCACAGTTCTGACTTCTTCATTGCCTCTGCAAGGTGTTGAGGTCAGTGAGACCAGGGTTCTTACCTCACTATGTTTTCTCTGTTGTAAAATGGAGATAATCATAATCCTGAGGTCACCAGACTCCAGGATGTTAATCAGTGATCCCTTCTCCTGGTATTCATGTCCCCATGTAGTCTCTTCCTACACAGAATAGGGCTGACCCATGTAACCAATAGGATATTTTGGAAATGACAGAATGTGACTTCTGAGGCTAGGTCATAAGACATACGCAGCTGGCTTTCTCTTGCTCTAGGAGAAGCCAGGTGCCATGTTTCTTTCTTCTTCCCATTGGGTTTCCCTTTGACCCCACAGATTTGTGAGCCTCAGCTGGTGTCCATGGTCCCTTCTACCTCCAATCTTCCTCCTCTTCTCTTTCTTACCACTCTGCCCTCCTCCCAGGGCCCTGGCTCCATCAGGTGGCACCCAGGTGTCCAGCTTAAGAGATCTTGATCCTTCACAGAAGGCTGTATAACTCTGGTGTTTTATTATGAGAAAGGTCTGTTCCCATTAGGGACTGGGGTCAATCTGAAGGAAGGGGGTTAGCAACCCCAGACAGTCACACTATTATAATATTAATATTATAATAATATTCACCTTCCATGGCTACTCAGTGTAGAATTTCCACCATGCCCAATGAACAATCCTCCTATTTTTTGTAACTCCTTTTTTGGTAGGGGGTGAGGGGAGAGTTGGTTTCTTGATGCCATCTGCAATTTTTTTCTAGACAGGCCTCATTTACCCTGGACTGGACAGTATCTGAGCTCACTGATGGGTTATTCCAGGTGTTTTCCAGGGCAGTGTGAAGTGATGACTCTCAATGCACACTGGGGCACTCCAGTCTACTGGGAGAAATGGAAATCAGACATAAAATTATCATTCAGAATTTGTGTTCATGTAGACATATTAAATTAGAGCCAATTTAACAATTATAATTCTTAAAACTGTACAAATATTAGATTTTTAATCTTGGGTAATATGATATTATAAAGAAATTGGTTTTCTTCTGTTATTGTTCAGCTCAGTCATCTTCATACATGCTTAACCCTTACTAGTCACTTGCGTTATTTCATTTTCCTCTTTTTTTTAAAATTTCCCTTTTAATATCAATGTTTTTGTTACTGGTTTCTAAGAACTCATTTATGACTAAGGAGGTTAACCATTTGTAATTCATTGCAAATGAAATATCATGTTATATTGCCATCAGTTTACTATGGTGTTTTGTATTTTGGTTGTATATTAAAATATAATCATGTTGTGTTTAAAAAAAACAGTTGTAGGGCTTCCCTGGTGGTGCAGTGGTTGAGAGTCCGCCTGCCGATGCAGGGGACACGGGTTCGTGCCCCGGTCCAGGAAGATCCCACATGCCGTGGAGCGGCTGGGCCCGTGAGCCATGGCCGCTGAGCCTGTGCATCCGGAGCCTGTGCTCCACAACGGGAGAGGCCACAACAGTGAGAGGCCCGCGTAACACAAAAAACAAAAAAACAAAAACAAAAACAAAAAACAGTTGTAGTAAATTCTTCCACTGTTGTGAGGCTAAATGGAAGAATTCAATAAAATAGAAGAAATTCTTGAGAGTATTTATTAATTCAAACAAACATTAGGCAGAGAATTTCAAATGAGAATAAAACTCAAGTTGGAATAATAAATATATGATTAGGAACTTATTTTCCGAATGTTGCAAGATAACTGAAATAATAATGAACATTTACCTGTATACCAGTGTTTTACCTATATTAGTCCTCACTTATAATCCTCTGAGGGACATTCTTTGATCCCCATTTCATGGATGAGGGAATTGGGCACAGAGTAGTTAAAAAACTTGCCAGAGGACACAAAACTGGTAAGATGTAAAACGAAACCCCTGGTATCTTTTCCAAAACCTCATGAAGCTTCCCTTACTTTACAAATTTTATTCTATAAAAGTGTATTATAAATAAAAGAATAGGTTATTAATAGATTTTAAAAAACAAGAACCTGCCTATATTTTTATTGTGGTAAAACCACATAACATGAGATTTACCCTCTTAACAAATACAAGTGCCTGACTCTTGATGTTATATATTTGGTCTTCCCATAGTTCTCTAGAGTAGCATTGTCCAATGGAAATATTGTATATGATTCTAAATTTTCTATTAACTACTGTAAAACATTCAAGAGAAACCTCAGTTAAATAGAGTTAAGAGACCAGAAGGGGAAGCTCTCAAGTCCTGTGAAGTAGCTGAGCTCAACAGGAAGAAAAAAGACTCCTCTTTTTCTGACAAGGACTCACCAATGAAAAGCCATGGACGTTTTGTTCATGTAGCTCTCTGCCACTTCCTTTTCCTCTCTATTAAAACGCTGTCCTTCCCTTGCTGAGTAGGAACTTGCACATGGTTTGCCATAGTTGCAGACCTTGAATTGCAATAGCCTACTCATTCCAGATAAATCAATATTTGCTAGAGAAATACCAGGCATCTATTTGTTTCAGGTCAACCACATTTAAAAAAATAAAATAAAACAAGTGAAATTAATTTCAATAAAATATTTAATCTAATATACCCAAAATATCATTTCAACATGTTGTCAGTATAAAATTTATTACTGAAAGAACTGTATGCAGAAAACTATAAGATACTGATGAAAGAAATCAAAGACAACACAAATGGAGAGATATACCATGTTCTTGGATTGGAAGAATCAACATTGTGAAAATGACTATACTACCCAAAGCAATCTATGGATTCAATGCAATCCCTATCAAATTACCAATGGAATTTTTCACAGAACTAGAACAAAAAAATTTACAATTTGTATGGAAACACAAAAGACCCTGAAGAGCCATAGCAATCTTGAGAAAGAAAAACGGAGCTGGAGGAAGCAGGTTCCCTGACTTCAGACTATACTACAAAGCTACTGCAGTCAAGACAGTGTGGTACTGACACAAAACAGAAATATAGATCAATGGAACAGGATAGAAACCCCAGAGATAAACCCACACACCTATAGTCACCTTATATTTGACAAAGGAGGCAAGAATATACAATGGAGAAAAGATAGCTTTTTCAGTAAGTGGTGCTGGGAAAACTGGACAGCTACATGTAAAAGAATGAAATTAGAACACTCCCTAACACCATACACAAAAATAAGCTCAAAATGGATTAAAGACTTAAATGTAATGCCAGACACTATAAAAATCTTAGAAGAAAACATAGGCAGAACACTCTTTGACATAAATCGCAGCAAGAGCTTTTTGACCCAATTCCTAGAGTAATGGAAATAAAACCAGAAATAAATAAATAGGACTTAATGAAACTTAAAAGCTTTTGCACAGCAAAAGAAACCATAAACAAGATGAAAGGACAACCTTTAGAATGGGAGAAAATATTTGCAAATGAAGCAACTGACAAAGGATTAATCTCCAAAATATACAAACAGTTCATGAAGCTCTATGTCAAAAAAACAAACAACCCAATCAAATAATGGACAGAAGACCTAAATAGACATTTCTCCAAAGAAGACATACAGGTGACCAACAAACACATGAAAGGCTGCTCAACATCACTAATTATTAGAGAAATGAAAATCAAAACCACAATGAGGTATCACCTCACACTGGTCAGGATAGCCATCATCACAAAGTCTACAAGCAATAAATGCTAGAGAGGGTGTGGAGAAAAGGGAACCCTCTTGCACTGTTGGTGGTAATGTAAATTGATACAGCCATTATGGAGAACAGTATGGACGTTCCTTAAAAAACTAAAAATAGAACTACCATACAACCCAGCAATCCCACTACTGGGCATATACCCTGAGATAACCATAATTGAAATAGAGTCATATACCAAAATGTTCATTGCAACTCTATTTACAATAGCCAGGACATGGAAGCAACCTAAGTGTCCATCAACAGATGAATTGATAAAGAAGATGTGGCACACATATAAAAAAGAATGAAATTGGGTCACTTGTAGTTATGTGAATGAACTAGAGTCTGTCACACAGAGTGAAGCAAGTCAGAAAGAGAAAAATAAATATCGCATATTGATGCATATATATGGAATCTTGAAAGATGGTACTGATAAACCAATTTGCAGGGCAGGAAAAGAGATGCAGACATAAAGAATGGATTGTGGACACAAGGTGGGAGGGGACGGTGGGACAAATTGAGAGAGTAGCATTGACATGTATACACTACTACGTGTAAAATAGATAGCTAGTGGGAAGCTGCTGTATAGCACAGGGAGCCCAGCTTGGTGCTCTGTGATGACCTAGAGGAGTGGTAAGAGGGGGTGGGAGGGAAGCTCAAGAGGGAGGGGATATATGTATACACATAGCTGATTCACTTGTTGTACAATAAAAACTAACATAACATTGTAAAGCAAATATACTCCAATAAAAAAAGAAGCCTAAAAATGTAAAAATAAAAATAAAATTTATTACTGAAATTCACACAGAACATTCTCTAAGATAGATCACACCTTGGGTCACAAATCAAGTGTTGGTAAATTTGAGAAAATTGAAATCATATCAAGCATCTTTTCTGACCACAGTGTTATGAGATTAGAAATCAATTACATGAAACAAGCTGTAAAAAACACAAACACATGGAGCCTAAACAATATGTTACTAAATAACCAATGGATCACTGAAGATAACAAAGAGGAAATCAATACCTAGAGACAAATGAAAACGAAAACACGACAATCCAAAACCTATGGGGCCTAGCAAAAGCAGTTCTATGATGGAAGTTTGCAGCAATACAATCTTACCTCAAGAAACAAGAAACATCTCAATAAACAACCTAACTTTACACCTAAAGCAACTAGAGAAAGAAGAACAAACAAAACCCAAAGTTAGTAGAAAGAAAGAAATTATAAAGATCAGAGCAGAAATAAAATGGAGACAAAGAAAACGATAGCAAAGATCAATGAAACCAAAAGCTGGTTCTTTGAGAAGATAAACAAAATTGATAAACCTTTAGCCAGACTCATCAAGGAAATAAGGGAGAGGATTCAAATCAATAAAATTAGAAACAAAAAAGGAGAAGTTACAGAGGACACCACAGAAATAGAAAGGAGCAGAAGAGACTACTACAAGCAATTATACTGCAATAAAATGGACAACCTCAAAGAAATGGACAAATTCTTAGAAAGGTACAACCTTCTAAGACTGAACCAGGAAGAAATAGAAAATATGAACAGGCCAATCACAAGTAATGAAATTGAAACTCTTATTAAAAAACATCCAGCAAACAAAAGTCCAGGACCAAATGGCTTCACAGGCAAATTCTATCAAACATTTAGAGAAGAGTTAACATGTACCCTTCTGAAACTCTTCCAAAAAATTGCAGAGGAAGAAACACTCCCAAACTCACTCCACGAGGCCACAATCACCCTGACACCAAAACCAGACAAAGATATCACTAAAAAATGAAAATTACAGGCCAATACCACTGATGAATATACACGCAAAACTCCTCAACAAAATACTAGCAAACAGAATCCAACATCACATTAAAAGGATCATACACCATGATCAAGTGGGATTTATCCCAGGGATGCAAGGATTTTTCAACATCCTCAAATGAATCAGTGTGATACACCACATCAAAAAATTGAAGAATAAAAACCATATGAACATCTCAATAGATGCAGAAAAAATTTTGGACAAAATTCATCACCCATTTATGATTTAAAAAAAAACTTTCCAGAAAGTGGGCATAGAGGGAAACTACCTCAACATAATAAAGACCATATATGACAAACCAACAGCAAACATCATTCTCAATGGTGAAAAACTGAAAGCATTTCCTCTAAGAACAGGAAGAAAACAAGGATGTCCACTCTTGCCACTATTATTCAACAAAGTTTTGGAAGTCCCAGTCATAGCAATCAGAGAAGAAAAAGAAATGAAAGGAATCTAAACTGGAAAACAAGTAAAACTGTCACGGTTTGCAGATGACATGATACTGTACATAGCAAGTCCTAAACATGCTACCGGAAATCTACTAGAGCTCATCAATGAATCTGGTAAAGTTGCAGGATACAAAATTAATACACAGAAGTCTCTTGCTTTCCTATACACTAACAATGAAAGATCAGAAAGAGAAATTAAAGAAACAATCCCATTCACCATTGCAACAAAAAAGAATAAAATACCTAGGAATAAGGAGGCAAAAGACCTGTACTCAGAAAACTATAAGATACTGATGAAAGAAATTAGATGATACAAACAGATGGAGAGATATACCATGTTCTTGGACTGGAAGAATCAACATTGTGAAAATGACTATACTACCCAAAGCAATCTACAGATACAATGCAAATTACCAGTGGCATTTCCCACAGAATTAGCACAAAAAAATTTACAATTAGTATGGAAACACAAAAGACCATGAATAGCCAAAGAATCTACAGAAAGAAAAATGGAGCTGGAGGAATCAGGCTCCCTGATTTCAGACTATACTACAAAGCTACAGTCATCAAAACAGTATGGTACTGGCACAAAAACAGAAATATAGATCAATGTAACAGGACAGAAAGTCCAGAGATAAAACCACATAACTATGGTCACAAAGGAGGCAAGAATATGCAATGGAGAAAAGAGTCTCTTCAGTAAATGGTGCTGAGAAAACTGGACAGCTACATGTAAAAGAATGAAATTAGAACACTCCCTAACGCCATACACAAAAATAAACTCAAAATGAATTAAAGATTGACCTTGCCTGCGCCTGCCCGGAGCCAGCGATCTTTCACGCACCCCGCTTCCAGTGAGACGTGCTACACACCAACGGAGCGGACATGGGCAGAGCGATGGTGGCCAGGCTCGGACTGGGGCTGCTGCTTCTGGCACTGCTCTTACCTACGCAGATTTATTCAAATCAAACAACTGTTGTAACGCCTTCAAGTAATTCCTCCCAGCATACCTCAGCTGCCCCCAATCCAGCAAATGCCACCACCAAGGCAAGTGGCGGTGCTCTGCAGTCAACAGCCAGTCTCTTGGTGATCTCGGTCTCCCTTCTACATCTCTACTGTTAAGAGACTCAGGCCAAGAAACATCTATACTTCCCATCCTCTAAACCCAATTCAGATGGCATCCAGACATCCAGTGTGACAAGGGAAAAAAAAAAAAAAAACAGGTCTTCATTGAATGAATCTGCTAGTTCCACACCTTATTTTATTGACAGAAACTGCTGAGGATCCCAAATTTGATTGGTTTGAAGAGCATGTGAAGGGTTTGACTAGATGATGAATGCCAATATTAAATCTGCTGGAGTTTCCTGTACAAGATGAAGAGAGACAACATCCAAAATTAGTTAAGAGATGATTTCCTTAAATGTGGCTTAAGAAGTATGGACACATAAAACTCTACCTTGAAAGTGAAAATAGATTTTATCTTACCTAGAGATAAAGAATGGGATGTGGAACAGAGATTCCGTTTTCATTTGTTCATTAAATTTATAAGGCCATAAAACAATAAGGTAAAACAAAGCTTCTGTGATTCTATTTATATGTACATTAGAAGGAACTTCCAGGTGTTACTGTAAATCCTCAATGTGTTGTTTCAGCAGTACTAATTTAATGTTGATGTACTCTAGAGAAAATTTTATGTTAAGCTATTGCTGTTCTCTTGGGAACTGAACTCTTTCTTTCCCTTGGGGTTTGGGTTTGACATTGCATTTGAATTTTTATATAGTCATTGATATGTACCAGGGCAATGATGGATTGGAATCTACCCCAAATCCAAGCATAATGAGTACATTTTGCTTATATATTTATCAACTATTCTTATTCAAAAAGAGCAGTAGATTTCATTTAGCTAAACAGATAACAAAGAGTAGAATTACATTGATCTCAACTAATTTCAAAATGCTTTTTATTTCTGCATATGTCAAATACTTTTTACAGTTTAAAAAATGATCTGTTTTGAAGGTAAGATTGACAAATCTTGAAATTAAAAAGGCAAATATGTGAAGGAGCTAAACTATAAATCAAATATATTTGGCAAGGGAAGACTGGAAGCTTGCTTACATTAAATTCAGAAAAACTTTTATACTCTTTTCTGTAAATACTTCTTTTTAAACTGAATCAGAATAGCCACATTTGGAACACTTTATGCCATCATTCAATATTTTTAGATAGTTAGAACCTGGTCCTAAGCCTAAAATGGGCTTGATTTTGGAAAGTAAATCTTTTCACAACTGCCTTGATGCACAGAAACCTTTTTAAAAATAGACACTCCCTAAAGTCTTTTGTTCGCATGGTCACACACTGATGCTTAGATGTTCCGAAATCTAATATGGCCACAGTAGTCTTGATAACCAGTAATTTTTTTTCCATCTTTAGAAATCTACATTGGAACAACCATATCCAACAGATCTCAAGCTACTGTGTGTGTGAATGAACATTCTCTTTTGTTTCATACCTGAATGCTGTACATCTATTTTGGATTGTATATTGTGTTTGTGTATTTATGCTTTGATTCATAGTAACTTCTCTTGTTATGGAATTGATTTGCATTAAACACAAACTGTAAATAAAAAGATGGCTGAAAGAGCAAAAAAACAAAAAAACAAAAACAAAAACAAAATGAATTAAAGATCTAAATGTAAGACTAGATACTATAAAACTCTTAGAGGAAAACATAGGCAGAACACTCTTTGACATAACTCACAGCAATATCTTCTTTGAGCCATCTCCTAGAGTAATGAAAATAAAAACAAAAATAAACAGATGGGACTTAATTAAACTTAAAAGCTTTTGCACAGCAAAGGAAACCATAAACAAACCAAAAGACAACCCTCAGAATGGGAGAAAATATTCACAAACAAAGCGACCTACAAGAGATTAATCTCCAAAATATACAAACAGCTCATGCAGTGCACTATCAAAAAAAGAACAAACAACCCACTCAGAAA
This sequence comes from Hyperoodon ampullatus, assembly GCF_949752795.1. NCBI lineage: Eukaryota > Metazoa > Chordata > Mammalia > Artiodactyla > Ziphiidae > Hyperoodon > Hyperoodon ampullatus. The sequence continues at coordinate 55,597,313 of NC_136927.1, read as the reverse complement.
ATGGGTGGAAGATCTAAATGGACATTTCTCCAAAGAAGACATACAGGTGGCCTAAAGCACATGAAAAGATGCTCAATATCACTAATTATTAGAGAAATGAAAATCAAATCTACAATGAGGTATTGCCTCACACCAGTCAGAATGGCCATCATCAAAAAGTCTACAAGCAATAAATACTGGAGAGGCTGTGGAGAAAAGGGAACCCTCCTACACAGTTGCTGGGAATGTAAACTGGTGCAGCCACTATGGAAAACAGTATGGAGGTTCCTTAACAAACTAAAAATAGAGATAACATATGATCCAGCAATCCCACTCCTGGACATATATCTGGAGAAAAGCATAATTCAAAAAGATACATGCACCCCAATGTTCATTGCAGCATTATTTACAATAACCAGGACATGGAAGCAACCTAAGTTTCCATCAACAGAGGAATGGATAAAGAAGATGTGGTACATATATACAGTGGAATATTACTCTGTCATAAAAAAGAACAAAATAATGCCATTTGCAGCAACATGGATGGACCTGGAGACTGTTTTTGTTTTTTTTAATTTTACTTTTATTTATTTCTTTGGTTGTGTTGGGTCTTCGTTGCTGCACGCGGGCTTTCTCTAGTTGCATTGAGCAGGGGCTACTCTTTGTTGTGGTGTGTGGGCTTCTCATTGCAATGGTTTCTCTTGCTGCAGAGCTTGGGCTTTAGGAGCGTGGGCTTCAGTAGTTGTGGCACATAGGCTCAGTAGTTGTGGCTCATGGGCTCTGGAGCACAGGCTCAGTAATTGTGGCGCATGGGCTTAGTTGCTCCGTGGCATGTGGGATCATCCTGGACCAGGGATTGAACCCATGTCCCCTGCATTGGCAGGCGGATTCTTAACCATTGTGCCACCAGGGAAGTTCCCTGGAGACTGTTATACTGAGTGAAGTAAGCCAGACAGAGAAAGACAAATACCATATGATATTGCTTATATGTGGAATCTAAAAAAAAGCCTACAAATGAACTTATCTACAAAACAGAAATAGAGTTACAGATGTAGAAAACAGACTTATGGTTACCAAGGGGTAAGGGGGTTAGGGATAATTTGGAAGACTGAGCTTCCAATCTCTCTATATATATACTATATATAAAATATCTTTATATGTTCTGTATATAGTAGTATATATAAAATAGATAACTAATAAGGACCAAGTGAATAGCACAGGGGACTCTACTCAGTACTCTGAAATAGCCTATATGGGAAAAGAATCTAAAAAAGAGTGGATATATGTATATGCATAACTGATTCACTTTGCTGTACACCTGAAGCTAACACATTGTAAATCAACTATACTCCAATAACAATCTAAAAAAATATATTACTGAGATATTTTACATTGTTTGTTTCTATTCATGTCTCTGAGATCCAGTGTGTATTTTACATTTATTGCACATTTAAATTTGGAAGCTCAACTTTAATTGGCAATGTTTCATCTGTTTTTAGAGTTCATAAAACTTACAGTTGAAAAAGTTGTTCCAAAGTTACTTAAAGGTTTCTAATAACTGAATATAGTATCAGTTTTTAAATTTAAATGAATTTAAATTAAATTAAATTAAAGTTTCAGTTCCTCAGTTGCACTAGCCACATTTCAAGTGTTTAAAAGACACAAGTGGCTAATGGCTACCATATTGGAGAGGATAGACCTAGAACAAGGGCCTGCACCTTTTTCTGTAGGACAGGAGGTACATATTTTAGGTTTTGTGGGCTATACATTCTCTGATAAAGCAGCCACAGACAATATGTCAATGAATGGGTGTGGCTGTATTCCAATAAAACTTTATTGAGACAAATATGTGCAGGCCCAGATTTGGCCCTCTGGCTATAATTTAGCAACTCCTTCTGTAGAGAAACTTTAGTTTTCTCATCTGTAAAATGGATTTTCTGATTTAACATATTAAATTTATTTATTTTTACAAAATTGTTATTGGAGTGTAGTTGATTTACAGTGTTGTGTTAGTTTCAGGTGTATAGCAAAGTGATTCAGTTATACATACACATATATTCATTCTTTTTTAGATTCTTTTCTCATATAGTTTATATTCATTCTTTTTTAGATTCTTTTCTCATATAGTTTATCACAGAATATTGAGTAGAGTTCCCTGTGCTATACAGTAGGTCCTTGTTGGCTATCTATCTTATATATAGTAGTGTGTGTATGTTCATCCCAAGCTCCTGATTTATCCATCCCCCGACATTTCCCCTTTAGTAACCATAAGTTTGTTTTCAATATCTATAAGTCTGTTTCTGTTTTATAAATAGGTTCATTTGTATCATTTTTAAAACTTATATTCCACATATGAGTAATATCATATGATATTTGTCTTCATCTGACTTACTTCACTTAGTATGATAATCTCTAGGTCCATCCATGTCTCTACAAATGATCCAATTTTGTTCCTTTTTATGAATGAGTAATATTCCACTGTATATATATACCACATCTTCTTTATCCATTGATCTGTCAATGGACATTTAGGTTGCTTCCATGTCCTTGTTATTGTAAATAATGCTGCAATGAACATTGGGGTGCATGTATCTTTTTGAATTATGCTTTTCTCCAGATATATGTCCAGGAGTGGGATTGCTGGATCATATGTTATCTCTATTTTTAGTTTGTTAAGGAACCTCCATACTGTTTTCCATAGTGGCTGCACCAGTTTACATTCCCAGCAACAGTATAGGAGGGTTCCCTTTTCTCCACAGCCTCTCCAGTATTTATTGCTTGTAGACTTTTTGATGATGGCCATTCTGACTGGTGTGAGGCAGTACCTCATTGTAGATTTGATTTTCATTTCTCTAATAATTAGTGATATTGAGCATCTTTTCATGTGCTTTTAGCCATCTGTATGTCTTTTTTTTTTTTTCTTTTTGCGGCATGTGGGCCTCTCACTGTTGTGGCCTCTGCTGTTGAGGAGCACAGGCTCCAGACATGCAGGCTCAGAGGCCATGGCTCATGGGCCTAGCCGCTCCATGGCATGTGGGATCCTCCCGGACCGGGGCACGAACCTGCGTACCCTGCATCGGCAGGCGGACTCTCAACCACTGCACCACCTAGGAAGCCCTGTATGTCTTCTTTGGAAGAATGTCTACTTAGCTCTTCTGCCCATTTTGTGATTGTGTTGTTTGTTTTATTGACATAGAGCTGCATGGGCTGTTTGTATATTTTGGAGATTAATTCCTTGTCGGTCACTTCATTTGCAAATATTTTCTCCCATTTTGTGGGTTGTCTTTTTATTTTGTTTATGGTTTCCTTTGCTGTGCAAAGCTTGTAAGTTTGATTAGGTGCCATTTATTTATTTTTGTTTTTATCTTCATTACTCTAGGAGGTGGATCAAAAAGATATTGCTGTGAGTTATGTCAAAGAGTGTTCTGCCTATGTTTTCCTCTAAGCATTTTATAGTGTTCAGGCTTACATTTAGGTCTTTGATCCATTTTGTAAACTCTATTAAATTTAAATGAGTGACTGCATATAAGGAATGTAACAGAGTGCTTGGGTCTATACATGGTCTAAACATTTTCTACTTAGATATTGAAAAGCACTTTGCCCATTTATGGGCAGTTCCCAGCTTATGTAGTTGGTCTGAACATGGAAGTCTCCTGTAGCTGTTGGGAACTTGCCTCTTTCTTCTGTAATTCTCCACCTGTAGACCCTATGGCAAAGTTTGTCTTTTACTACTCAGGGCCACCTCTGTTCCTTATTTTTTTAAATTATTTTAGGTATTGTATTAGTGTCCTACTGTGGCAGGAGCAACTTACCACAAACATAATGGCTTAAAACAACACAAATTTATTTACTTATAGTTCTGGAGGTCAGAAGTCTGAAATAGGTTTTGCTTGGCTAAAATCAAGTTGTTGGCAGGATCATACTCCTGGAGGTTCTAGGGGAGAAGGCTTTCCTTACCCTCAGCTTCTGGGCACCTCCTCCATCTTCAAAGCTTGTTGCATAGCATCTGCAAATTTCTCTCTATCTGGCCTCTGCTTCCTTCCTTACATCTTCTCCCTCTTATAAGGACCTGCTTGATTGTCTTGGGCTCATCTGGATAATCTAGATAATCTCCTCATGGCAAAATCATTAATTTAATCACAGCTGCAAAGTCCATTTTGCCATATAAGGTAACATATTTACAGGTTCTGTGAATTAGGATGCGGACATGTTTGGGGAGCCTATCGCAGGTAGGATCATAGTTTCACAATTATTTTCTTTAATATAAAAACTTTTTAAAGAGCAGTTTTAAGTTTACAGCAAAATTGAGAGGAAGGTACAGAGATTTCCCATATACCTCCCTGCCCTCATGCATGCATAGCTTCCTTCATGATCAACATCACTCACCAGAATGGTATCAACTTCACTATGGATGAACCTTTATTGACACAGCACAATCACCCAAAGTCCATAGTTTATCTTAGGGTTCACTCTTGGTGTTGTACATTCTATGTGTTTGGACAAATGTATATTGACTCATGTCCATCATTATAATATCATATAGAGTAGTTTCACTGCCCTAAAAATCCTCTGCCTATTCATCTCTCCCTGCTACCTACTCGTGTGGCAACCACTGATCTTAAATGTCTCTATAGTTTTGCCTTGTCCAGAACGTTGTATACTTGGAATCATATAGGATGTAGCTTTTTCAGATAGGCTTCTTTCACTGTAATATGCATTTAAAGTCATACTTATGTTTTTTTAAATACTCCTTGACTCTTAGAGTCACATACTGAAATATTTCCAGATGGAATGATGTATCTAAGTTTTGCTTCAAAATGATCCATCCCAGTGTGGGGGAAATAGGTGGGTGGATATGACACTAGACTGCCAACGGGTTAGTAATTTTTGAAGCTAGGTGATGGGTACTTGTGGATCATTGTACATGTCTCATTAATTTTGTGTGCCCATTTGAAAACTTCCATAACGAAAAGTTAAAAAAATTTTTCCATGGGTTGCAAGTTTTTCAATATCTCCTGATAATTATTTTAATTTTTTCTCTATATATTTTAAAGTTAGATTCTTAGGTCTATACAAGTTTTAATATTGGATATTCTTGGTAGACTGTTCCTTTTATTATTAAAAAATAGCTTTTTACATTATCCATTTTATTTTTACTTTATCCTTATTTGTCTGGTTTTAATATTGTACATCAGCTTCTTTTGGTTAGTTTTTTCTTAATATTTTATTTTCCATCCTTTTAAAAAAATCTTTTATTTTCAGTTTCACAGTTTAGCATTTATTAACATGGCCAGAGCTAAAAGATTAAACAGGGGCAGGTGTCCCTACTCTTGGCACCCCTTCCTTATACAATGTATCACTGCATTGTATGCATTTAACAGTTTACCTGCCCATCTCCAGACTGACTGGGGGTATGTAAAGGACAGCAACCAGATCTCACTCACATATTCATGCTTGGACATCATGTCTGCCTGCCCCCCCACCCCCAGCCCCCAGAAGGGCTTCTAGCTTAGCAGTAGGTAGTTAACATATATTAGTGGATTGAATGTACAGGATGGATGGCAATCAAGTGGTTAGAATATAAATGGCTGGGAGTGAGTCATCAGATTGAACAAACAGAAGAATTTGATTTATGAGGGTTAGAGATTTAAAAAGAAGTCTATAGATAACAAAAAACATGCTATCAGTTTTAACATAAACTTTAGGAAACACTAATAAAAGAAAAGAGGACTAAAATGAGTCCACCCTGAGCTGACACTGTTAACATTATTGTGTGTATGCCTTTAAAGTTTTATTTCTTCTGCTTATGTGTATAGGTATGTAAGTTTTTTGTTTTTTTAAAGTAGATTACTTTATTTATTTATCTATTTTTGAATATTTGAGTTTTCTTTTATTTATTTTTTTATACAGCATGTTCTTATTAGTTATCCATTTTATATGTATTAGTGTATATATGTCAATCCCAATCTCCCTATTCGTCACACCACCAGCCACCTGATGCTTCCCCCCTTGGTGTCCACACGTTTGTTCTCTACAGCTGTGTCTCAGTTTCTGCCCTGCAAACCGGTTCATCTGTACCATTTTTCTAGGTTCCACATATATGTGTTAATATACGAGATTTGTTTTTCTCTTTCTGACTTGCTTCACTCTGTATGACAGTCTCTAGATTCATACATGTCTCTACAAATGACCCAATTTCTTTCCTTTTTATGGCTGAGTAATATTCCATTGTATATATGTACCACATCTTCTTTATCCATTCATCTGTCGATGGGCATTTATGTTGCTTCCATGACCTGGCTATTGTAAACAGTGCTGCAATGAATATTGGGGTGCATGTATCTTTTTGAATTATGGTTTTCTCTGGGTATATGACCAGTAATGGGATTGCTGGATCATATGGTAGTTCTATTTTTAGTTTTTTAAGGAACCTCCATACTGTTCTCCAGAGTGGCTGTATCAATTTACATTCAAATCAACAGTGCAAGAGGATTCCCTTTTCTCCACACCCTCTCCAGCATCTGTTGTTTGCAGATTTTCTGATGATGCCCATTCTAACTGGTGTGAGGTGAACTCACTGTTGTTTTGATTTGCATTTCTCTAATAATTACTGATGTTGAGCAGCTTTTCATGTGCTTCTTGGTCACTTGCATGTCTTCTTTGGTGAAATGTCTATTTAGGTCTTCTGCTCATTTTTTGGATTGGGTTGTTTGTTTTTTTAATATTGAGCTGCAGGGGATGTTTATATATTTTGGGGATTAATCCTTTATCTGTTGATTTGTTTGCAAATATTTTCTCCCATTCTGAGGGTTGTCTTTTCATCTTGTTTATGGTTTCCTTTGCTGTGCAAAGCTTTTAAGTTTCATTAGGTCTCATTTGTTTATTTTTGTTTTTATTTCTATTACTCTAGGAGGTGGGTCAAAAAAGATTTTGCTGTGATTTATGTCAAAGGGTGTTCTCCCTATGTTTTCCTCTAAGAGTATTATAGTGTCTGGTCTTACACTTAAGTCTCTAATCCATCTTGAGTTTATTTTTGTGTATGGTGTTAGGGAGTGTTCTAATTTCATTCTTTTACATGTAGTTGTCCAGTTTTCCCTGCACCACTTATTGAAGAGGCTGTCCTTTCTCCATTGTACATCCTTGCCTCCTTTGTCAGAGATTAGTTGACCACAGGTGTGTGGGTTTATCTCTGGGGTTTCTATCCTGTTCCATTGATCTATATTTCTGTCTTTGTGCCAGTACCATATTGTCTTGATTACTGTAGCTTTGTAGTATAGTCTGAAGTCAGGGAGTCTGATTACTCCAGCTCTGTTTTTTTCCCTCAAGACTGCTTTGGCTATTTGGGGTCTTTTGTGTTTCCATACAAATTTTAAGATTTTTTGCTCTACTTCTGTAAAAAAATACCATTGGTAACTTGATAGGGATTACATTGAATCTGTAGATTGCTTTGGGTAGTATAGTCATTTTCACAATATTGATTCTTCCAATCCAAGAACATGGTATACCTCTCCATCTGTTGGTATCATCTTTAATTTCTTTCATCAGTGTCTTATAGTTTTCTGCATACAGGTCTTTTGTCTCCCTAGGTAGGTTTATTCCTAGGTATTTTATTCTTTTGGTTGCAGTGGTAAATGGGAGTGTTTCCTTAATTTCTCTTTCAGATTTTTCATCATTAGTGTACAGGAATGCAAGGGATTTCTGTGCATTAATTTTGTATCCTGCAACTTTACCAATATCATTGATTAGCTCTAGTAGTTTTCTGGTGGCATCTTTAGGATTCTCTATGAATAGAATCGTGTCATCTGCAAACAGTGACAGTTTTACCTCTTCCTTTCTAATTTGTATTCTTTTTATTTCTTTTTCTTCTCTGATTGCCGTAGCTAGGAATTCCAAAATTATTTTGAGTAATAGTGGTGTGAGTGGACATCCTTGTCTTGTTCCTGATCTTAGAGGAAATGCTTTCAGTTTTTCACCATTGAGAATGATGTTTGCTGTGGGCTTGTCGTATATGGCCTTTATTATTTTGAGGTAGGTTCCCTCTATGCCCACATACTGGAGAGTTTTTATCATAAATTAGTGTTGATATTTGTCAAAAGCTTTTTCTGCATCTATTGAGATGACTATATGGTTTTTATTTTTCAGTTTGTTGATGTGGTGTATCACATTGATTGAATTGTGTATATTGAAGAATCCTTGCATCCCTGGGATAAATCCCACTTGATCATGGTGTATGATCTTTTTAATGCGTTGTTGGATTCTGTTTACTAGTATTTTGTTGAGGATTTTTGCATTTATATTCATCAGTGATATTGGTCTGTAATTTTATTATTTTTGTAGTATCTTTTTCTGGTTTTGGTATCAGGGTGATGGTGACCACGTAGAGTGCATTTGGGAGTGTTCCTTCCTCTGCAATTCTTTGGAAGAGCTTGAGAAGGACGGATTTAGCTCTTCTCTAAATATTTGATAGAATTCACCTGTGAAGCCATCTCATCCTGGACTTTTGTTGGAAGATTTTTTTTTTTTCGGTACGCAGGCCTCTCACTGTTGTGGCCTCTCCCGTTGAGGAGCACAGGCTCAGTGGCCATGGCTCATGGGCCTAGCCGCTCCATGGCATGTGGGATCTTCCCAGACAGGGGCATGAACCCATGTCCCCTGCATCGGCAGGCGGACTCTCAACCACTGCGCCACCATGGAAGCCCTGTTGGAAGATTTTTAAACACAGTTTCAATTTCATTACTTGTGATTGGTCTGCTCATATTTTCACTTTCTTCCTGGTTCAGTCTTTTTTTTTTTTTTTTTTTTTTTTGCAGTGCGCGGGCCTCTCACTGTTGTGGCCTCTCCCATTGTGGAGCCCAGGCTCCGGACGCGCAGTCCCAGCGGCCATGGCTCACGGGGCCAGCCGCTCCGCAGCATGTGGGATCCTCCCGGACCGGGGCATGAACCCGCGTCCCCTGCATTGGTAGGTGGACTCTCAACCACTGCGCCACCAGGGAGGCCCCCTGGTTCAGTCTTGGAAGGTTATACCTTTCTCAGAATTTGTCCATTTCTTCCAGGTTGTCCATTTTATTGGCATAGAGTTGCTTGTAGTAATCTCTTAGGATGTTTTGTATTTCTGCAGTGTCTGTTGTAACCTCTCCTTTTTCATTTCTAATTCTATTGATTTGAGTCCTCTCCCTCCTTTTCTTGATGCGTTTGGATAATGGTTAACCAATTTTGTTTATCTTCTGAAAGAGCCAGCTTTTGGTTTTATTGATCTTTGCTATTGTTTTTTTTTTGTTTCTATTTCATTTATTTCTGCTCTGATCTTTATGATTTCTTTCCTTCTACTAACTTTGGGGTTCATTTGTTCTTCTTTCTCTAGTTCCTTTAAGTGTAAGGTTAGATTGTTTATTTGAGATTTTTCTTGATTCTTGAGGTAGGCTTGTATTGCTTTAAACTTTCCTCTTAGAACTGCTTTTGCTGCATCCTATAGGTTTTGGATGGTCGTGTTTTCACTGTCATTTGTCTCTAGGTGTTCTTTGATTTCCTCTTTGATTTCTTCAGTGATCTCTTGGTTATTTAGTAACGTATTGTTTAGCCTCCATGTGTTTGTGTTTTGTGTTTTTTATGTTTTTTTCTGTGTAATTGATTTCTAATATCATAGTGCTGTGGTCAGAATAGATGTTTGATATGAGTTCAATTTTCTTAAATTTATGGAGGCTTGATTTGTGACCCAAGATATTATCTATCCTGGAGAATGTTCCATGTGCACCTGAGAAGAAAATTTAATCTGCTGTTTTTGGATGAAATGTCCTATAAATATCAATTAAATCAATCTGGTCTATTGTGTCATTTAAAGCTTGTGTTTCCTTATTAATTTTCATTTTGGTTGATCTGTCCATTGGTGTGAGTGCAGTGTTAAAGTCCCCCACTCTTATTGTGTTGCTGTTGATTTCCTCTTTCATAGCTGTTAGCAGTTGCCTTATGTATCGAAGTGCTCCTATGCTGGGTGCATATGTATTTATAGTTGTTATATCTTCTTCTTGGATTAATCCCTTGATCATTATGTAGTGCCCTTCCCTGTCTCTTGTAACATGCTTTATTTTAAAGTCTATTTTATCTGATATGAGTATTGCTACTCCAGCTTTCTTTTGATTTCCATTTGCATGGAATAGCTTTTTCCATCCCCTCACTTTCAGTCTGTATGTGTCCCTAGGTCTGAAGTGGGTCTCTTGTAGAGAGCATATAGATGGGTCTTGTTTTTTTATCCATTCAGTGAGCCTGTGTCTTTTGGTTGAAGCATTTAATCCATTCACGTTTAAGGTTATTATCGATACATATGTTCCCATTACCATTTTCTTAATTGTTTTAGGTTTATTTTTGTAGGTACTTTTCTTCTCTTGTATTTCCTATTTAGAGAAGTTCCTTTAGCATTTGTTGTAGAGCTGGTTTGGTGGTGCTGAATTCTCTTAGCTTTTGCTTTTCTGTAGAGGTTTTAATTTCTCCATCAAATCTGAATGAGATCCTTGTCGGGTAGAGTAATCTTGGTTGTAGGTTCTTTCCTTTTATCATTTTAAATATGTCATGCCTCTCCCTTCTGGCTTGCAGAGTTTCTGCTGAGAAATCAGCTTTTCTTTTCCGGGTTCCTGGATCATCTTCACTATCATTATTCTGAATTATTTTCCTGGAAGGTTGCCTATCTCCTCTTCATTTAGTTGTTTTTCTGGTGTTTTATCTTGTTCTTTTATGTGGTACATAGCTGTCAGCCTTTTCATCTTGTCTGTCTTTCTGTGAATGTGGTTTTTGTTCCACAGGCGCACGATTGTAATTCCTCTTGCTTCTGCTCTCTGCCCCCTGGTGGATTAGGTTATTAAGAGGCTTGTTCAAGTTTCCTGATGGGAAGGACTGGTAGTGGGTAGAGCTGGGTGTTGCTCTGGAGGGCAGAGCTCAGTACAACTTTAATCCACTTGTCTGTTGATTAGTGGGTCTGGGTTCCCCTCCCTGTTGGTTGTTTGGCCTTAGGCAACCCAACACTGGAGACTACCCGGGCTCTTTGGTGGGGCTAATGGCAGACTCTGGGAGGGCTCACGCCAAGGAGTACTTCCAACAACTTCTGCTTCCAGTGTCCTTGTCCTCACAGTGAGCCACAGCCACACCTCTCTCTGCAGGAGACCCTCCAACACTAGCAGGTAGGTCTGGTTCAGTCTCCTATAGGGTCACTCTTCCTTCCCCTGTGTCCTGATGGGCACACCACTTTTTGTGTGCCCTCCAAGAGTGGAGTCTCTGTTTCCCCCGGTCCTGTCAAATTCCTGTAATCAAATCCCACTAGCCTTCAAACTCTGATTCTCTAGGAATTCGTCCTCCCATTGCCAGACCCACAGGTTGGGAAGCCTGACGTGGGGCTCAGAACCTTTACTGCAGTGGGTGGACTTCTGTGGTATATGTGTTCTCCAGTTTCTGAGTCACCCACCCAACAGTTATGGGATTTGATTTTATTGTGATTGCGCCCCTCCTACCGTCTCATTTTGGTTTCTCCTTTGTCTTTGAATGCGCAGTATCTTTTTTGTTAGTTCCAGTGTCTTCCTGTCGATGATTGTTCAGCAGTTAGTTGTCATCCTGGTGCTCTCACAAGAGGGAATCTTGATGCTCATCTTTATTTTTATACTCCCATAGGAGTCTTTTGGGATGTAGGTTTTTAATGTTAGTTCCTTTTTTAATTTTTTAACCCTAGTGGACATCCCTATAGTTACATTTCTCATGTAACTCATGTAACCTGATGATTATTTTCTTGAGATAAATTCTTTTTTTTTTTTTTTTTTTTTTTTTTTGCGGTACGCGGGCCTCTCACCGTTGTGGCCTCTCCTGTTGTGGAGCACAGGCTCTGGACATGCAGGCTCAGCGGTGGTGGCTCATGGGCCCAGCCACTCCGCGGCATGTGGGATCTTCCCAGACCAGGGCACGAACCCGCGTCCCCTGCATCGGCAGGTGGACTCTCAACCACTGTGCCACCAGGGAAGCCCTTGAGATAAATTCTTAAAAGACTTGCTGAGCCAAAGTGTTTGTATCTTTCCAAGGCTTTTGATACCTGCCACTAAATTGCCGCTCATAAAGGTTGTACCAATTTTCTCTGTAAGGATTCCATATCATCAATGCAGTAAAATCAGAGGTGCTCATTCCCCACTAATAATTTAGTCACAAGAGAAATGTTGGTGGAGTAGGTAATACTTTTGCCTTTTTTACCCCTACCTCCTTTGGGCCACTCAGCCTACAGGGGTGGAGAGGAAATAGTTTGGAGAAATACTAAAGAAAGAGATGAACTAATCTGTCCTTGGTGATTTCAGTTTAATTAGGAGATTAAAATATACAAAAAACAAAGAAAGAAGGGGGCGCCTTTACAGATGTGAAGGACACTTATTTGCAATATGTTAAGTGGGCTTCACATCTGGAAGGTGCTCCTCTTCTCTCTTAGGTGCTAAAGGGTAGCAAGGACCTTTTCATTTGTATCAGAGCAAATGGGGGATGGAAAGTCAGGTGTCCATATTGATGAGGGGGTAGAGCATCAGGTGCTGCATTCCCACCCAAGCCCTGGCTTAGCCTGTCATCCTTCCCAGGGAGTGTTCTTTGAAGCTCTTGGCTGATTCTGAACAAATATGCTTCAGGGAGTCCATTCACAAACTGCAAGAGGAACCATTCTTCCTATGAAACACCAGCAAACATGCTCTCCAGGTGGCGAGGTAAGCAGAGCTTCACAATGTGACAGACAGACAGAGAAGAAGAAGTAATGGGGCTTCTGGCCTGGCCAGCGCTGCTCTTCACTCTGCAAACCGACTGGTCACTCTCACTCCTTCTAGCAGCCAAGCATCCAGAGAATCCTGTCGTATATTCACTGTGAAGTAAGATTGTTCATTTAAATTATGAAGAAAACAAACCAATTTCATCTATCAGAATCCTGCATTAAAATGCAGCTGTCCACGTCCCTTACACAAATTTGGGAACCAAGTTATGAAAAAGTGTTTTCATACAGGTAAAGCAAAAAGAGTTAGGTTTCTACCAAATCTCATGCATAAAATTAAATTACAGAGGAACCAGAAGATCTAGATGATCTTTAAGAGTGCCAGATGAAAATATAGGCGAATCATTTTATAATCTTTGTCTAGAGACAGACTTCCTAAACAAAAGTGAACTTCTGAAATTATCAACAGAAAGGATTTCATAAAAATGAAAAACTTCTGCATAAAGGAAGATATCAAAAACAAAATCAAAATACAAGAGTGAGACTGAAAGAAAATACTTATAGCATTGTAGAACCTCCATCACCTCCAACCCATTCTCACTGCCAGCTCATGACCTTGCTTCCTACTCACTAAGAAAGCTGAAGCCATGGGAGATATTCCACAGATTTGCCCTGGAAGAACTCTCACTCCACCTATCCTGATACTCTCTTCCCTCCTATTATTACAAATGAGCTGGCCAGCTCCCCCAAACCTTCCACTTGTAAGCTAGATACCATCCTTTTTCCTTCCTCAGTGACATGACTCCAACATCTTTATTTGCCCCTCTCCAGACAAAACTGGCTCTCGAGACTGAAATAGCCAGCAGCCCACTTGACATCTCCATTTGGATGTTTTATGGGCATCTCAGGTTTGGTATGTCCAAAACCAAACTCCTGATCTTCCCTCCAAAAACCCGTTTCCCTCATAATCTTTTCCACCTCAGTTAATGGCAACTCCATCCTTCTGTTTCCTCAGGTCCCCAAAATTGGAGTCATGTCTTTCTTTTAATTCCATTTTCTATTGGTAAGGAAATCCTTTTAGGTCCCCACTTAAAATATATGCAGAATTTTATCACTTCCCGTCACCCCCATGGCTACCACTCTGGTCTGAGCCACCATCTTCTCTCACTTGGACGGTGGTATTATCCTCAGAATTAGTCTCCTTGCTTCTTCTCAGGATGTTCAGCATAGCATCCAAAGTGATCCTGTCAAAACATAAATGTCACTTTTTAAAAAACCTTTCAAAATTTCCCCTTGTCACTCAGAGTAAAAGCCAAAGTCCTTCGAATGGCCTGTTAACTTCTAACTTTTCTCTCCCTTGCTTGCTCTTCTCCTGGCAGCATGGCCTCCTGCCACTCCTTATTTATGCCAGGCACTCTCCACTTAGGGCTTTTGCACTGGCAGTTCCTTACACCTGAAGTACCCTTACCCCAGATATCCACGTGGCCAACTTCCTCACCTCCTTCCAGTTTTTGCTCAAATGTCACATTTTCAGTAAGGGCCATCCTGACTGCATCATTAAAATGTGCAACCCTGCTCCTTAAATGGCAATCCTGATCCTCTCTGATCTATTTTTAAAGCATCTATAACCTTCTGAAATACTATACAACTCACTTATTTTTTTAAAAAACATCTTTATTGGAGTATAATTGCTTTACAATGGTGCGTTAGTTTCTGCTCTATAACAAAGTGAATCAGCTATACATAAACATATATCCCCATATCTCCTCCCTCTTGTGTCTCCCTCCCACCCTCTCTATCCTACCCCTCTAGGTGGACACAAAGCACCGAGCTAATCTCCCTGTGCTATGAGACAACTCACTTATTTTTAAAAATTTATTATTTTTTATTGTCTTCTCCCATTAGAATATATACTTCATGAAGTCAGAGATTTTCATCTGTTCTGTTCACTAATGAATTCAAAATACCTAGGGAAATGTGTGACATTAGAAGTTATGGGATGAATTATAAGTAAAGATTCTGCTGGATCAGGAGAACTATGAGAAACATGTAGGCCAAGTCCCATCTGCTACCTGTTTTTGTAAATAAAGATTTATTGGAACATGGCCATGCCCATTTTTTTACATTTTGTCCATGGCTGTTTTCAGGCTACAAGGGCAGAGTTGAGTATTTGTGACAGAGACAGTATGGCCCACAAAATCAAAAATATTTATTGTTTGGTATATTACAGAGGATGTTTGCCAACCATTGCTGTAGATAAATGCTTCTCAAATGTTAGTTCTCATCTGAATACTCTGGAGAGCTTCTTAAATCAGATTCCTTGACTGCACACCCCCATCCTCTCCTCCATTCTGATTCAGTAGATCTGGGCTGGGGTCTTGAAATTTGCATTTCTAACAAGTTTCCAGGTGATTCAGACATTGTTGGTTGTCAGACTTCACTTTGAGTAGCAACTGGTCTAGAGATATAAGCAAAGGATATTGCAGGAGAAAAAGAATTCACCCTCATTTAAGCTTTCCCTCTAGAAATCTGTCCTAGAAATAAAATAGGCCACTATTTCTATCAGTTAAAGTCACTGAGTTTTAAAAGTCATAAATTTATGCTCTTAATGGTTGTGTTCCAGATATGGGGGCAGGCCTGCCATCTTCTTTCTCTTTTTTTGACTTCTTTGGTACATGGTTCCAGACTCTTTCCCTGCACTCACACCTCTTATCATAAGCCTCCAGTACCCCTTGCTCCAGTCACCAAATTCCAAATACATTCCCACTGATCACTCCTTCCCCCCTGCTTAGGGCCTAGTAACCTCTCTAACCTTCTCTTCCTGCAGGACTCTGCTTATTTTCAAAGTCCCAACTCCAGTCCTCTCTCCTCTAAGGACACTTCAGGTCCCCCAGTACCCCAGCCAGCATTCCTCTCTCCTCTTCTGTTTCTCCATAGCATTTTGGATGGCTATTCTAGCACTAGTTAATTAGCCTCCTTTAAAAGTTACATATGAAGGGATCTCCCCATCAGAGCAGCAGCATGGTCTCACACATATTCCATCCTAGGCTATTGTGTATGCATTATACAAGGAAGAAAAAGTTTCCTAAATCAAAGAAAAAAGGAGATAATGACATTTACTTTAGATGGATTGTCTTAAGTTGAGTGTTGTTCCCCAGAAGCAGACCCTGAGATGAGGATTCATGTGCAGGTGATTCCTAAGGATGTTGTCTGACATAAGCCAGAACAGAAGTAGAGGAAGTAAGACATGGAAGTGGAAGGTGACAAGCAAGAGTGTAATTTAAGGCAAACCACAGCTTCAGAGTTGATTCACCCCTGAGGGAAAGGAGGTTGGGCATTCGTTTATATTTCCTGCTCTTGTCAGTCACTGGTCAAGGGCCACCTAGGTGGTTCATAAATTTCCAAGCACTTCCAGCTCTGTGAGCTTTAGGCAGAGTGGCTCCCATAGCCTGAAGGTAAGCTACTGAAGAAGTGACACAGTCCTAGCCACAGCAATCAGACAAGAAAAAGAAGTGAAAGGAATCCAAATAGGAAAGGAAGAAATAAAACTGTCATTGTTTGCAGATGACATGATATTAAACTTAGAAGTACTAAAGATGCCACCAAAATACTACTAGAACTCATCAATAAATTTGGTAAAGTTGCAGGGTGCAAAATTAATATACAAAAATCTGTTGCATCTCTACACACTAACAATGAACTTTCAGAAAGAGAAAATTTTAAAAAAATCTCATTTACAATTGTATCAAAAAGAATTAAATACCTAGGAATAAATCTAACTAAGGAGGTAAAAGACCTGTACTTGGAAAACTGTAAGACACTGATGAAAGAAATTGACGATGACACAGATGGAAAGACATACATGCTCATGGATTGGAAGAATTAATATTGTTAAAATGATCATACTACCCAAGACAATCTACAGATTCGATGCAATACCTGTTAAATACCAATGGTATTTCTCACAGAACCAGAAAAAAATAATTCTAAAATGTATATGGAAACAAAAGACTCCAAAGAGCCAAAATAATCTTCAGAAAGAAGAATGAAGTTAGAGGTATCACACACCCCAATTTCAAACAATACTATACAGCTACAGTAATCAAAACAGTATGATACTGGCACAAAAACAGACACATAGATTAATGGAACAGAATAGGGAGCCCAGAAATGAACCCACACTTATATGGTCAATGAATCTATGACAAAGGAGGCAAGAACACATAATAGGGAAAAGACAGCATCTTCAATAAATGATGCTGGGAAAACTGGACATCTACATGCAAAAGAATCAAACTGGACTATGCCCTCACACCATGCATAAAAATAAACTCAAAATGTATTAAGGACTTAAATGTAAGACCTAAAACCATAAAACATTTGGAAGAAAACGTAGGCAGTACACTCTTTGACATTGGTTTTAGAAACATTTTTTTGGATATGTCTCCTCAGGCAAGGGAAACAAAAGTGAAAATAAACAAATGGGACTACATCAAACTATAAAGCTTTTGCATGGTGAAGGAAACTATCAACAAAACAAAAAGACCACCTACTGAATGGGAGAAGATATTTGCAAACCATATATCTGAAAAGAGGATAATATCTACAATATACAAAGGATTCATACAACTCAACATCAGAACAAACAAACAAACAAACAATCTGATTAAAAAATGGACAGACAAACTGAATAGACATTTTTCTGAAAAAGACATACAGATGGCCAACAGGCACATGAAAAGTTGCTCAACATCACTAATCATCAGGGAAAGGCAAATCAAAACCACAATGAGGAAGGAGCTTCAAGATGGTGGAGGAGTAAAACATGGAGGTAAACTTCCTCCCCACAAATACATCAAAAATACATCTACGTGTGGAACAACTCCTACAGAACACCAACTGAACGCTGGCAGAATACCTCACACTTCCCAAAAGCTGGGTGGCTGACAGGGTCTTTGTGCTCTGGCCGGGTGTCAGGACTGAGCTTCTGAGGCCCCATGTAATATCAATTAGCGAGAGCTTGCCCAGAGATCTCTGTCTCAATGCTAAGACCTAGCATCACTTAACAAACCAGCAAGCTCTGGTGCTGGACAACCCATGCCAAACAACTAGCAAGACAGGAACACAACCCCACCCATTAGCAGAGAGCCTGCCTAAAATCATAATAAGTTCACAGACACCCCAAAACACACCACCGGATGCAGTCTTGCGAATGAGAAATACAAGGTCCAACCTCATCCACCAGAACCCAGGCACCAGTCTCCTCCACCAAGAAGCCCCCACAACACACTGAGCCAAACTTAACCACTGAGGGCAGACACCACCAACAACAAGAACTACAAACCTGCAGGCTGTGAAAAGAAGACCCCAAACACAGTAAGTTAACCAAAATGAGAAGACAGAGAAATACACAGCAGATGAAGGAGCAAGGTAAAACCCCACCAGTCTAAACAACTGAAGAGGAAATAGGCAGTCTACCTGAAAAAGAATTCAGAGTAATGATACTAAAGATGATACAAATCTCATAATAGAATAGAGAAAATATGAGAAACATTTAACAAAGACCTAGAGGAACTAAAGAGCAAAAAAAAAAAAAAAGTGATGAACAACACAATAAATGAAATTTAAAATTCTCCAGAAGGACTCAATAGCAGAATAACGGAGGCAGAAGAACGGATAAGTGACCTGGAAGATAAAATAGTGGAAATAACTACCACAGAGCAGAATAAAGAAAAAAGAATTGAGGACAGTATCAGAGACTTCTGGAACAACATTAAGTGCACCAATATTCAAATTACAGGGGTCCCAGAAGAAGAGAAAAAGAAAGGGACTGAGAAAATATTTGAAGAGATTATAGTCAAAAACTTCCCTTATACGGGAAAGGAAATAGTCAGTCAAGTCCAGCAAGGGCAGAGAGTCCCATACAGGATAAATCCAAGGAGAAACACACTAAGACACATATTGATCAAACTATCAAAAATTAAATACAAAGAAAAAAATACAAAAAGCAGCAAGGGAAAAACAACAAATAACATACAAGGGAATCCCCAGAAGGTTAACAGCTGATCTTTCAGCAGAAACTCTGCAAGCCAGAAGGGACTGGCAGGACATATTTAAAGTGATGAAGGGAAAAACCTACAACCAAGATTACTCTACCCAGAAAATATCTCATTCAGATTCAACAGAGAAATTAAAAGCTTTACAGACAAGCAAAACCTAAGAGAATTCAGAACCACGAAACCAGCTTTACAAAAAATGTTAAAGGAACTTCTCTAGGCAGGAAACAAAAGAGAAGGAAAAGACTTACAATAACAAACCCAAAACAATTCAGAAAATGATAATAGGAACATACATATTGATAATTGCCTTAAATGTAAATGGATTAAATGCTCCAACCAAAAGACATAGACAGGCTGAATGGGTATAAAAACAAGACCTGTATATATGCTGTCTAAAAGAGACCTACTTCAGACCTAAGGACACATACGGACTGAAAGTGAGTGGATGGAAAAAGATATTCCATGCAAATGGAAATCAAAAGAAAGCTGGAGTAGCAATTGACATATCAGAAAAAATAGACTTTAAAATAAAGTCTATTATAAGAGACAAAGGGGCTTCCCTGGTGGTGCAGTGGTTGAGAGTCCACCTGCCGATGCAGGGAACGCAGGTTCGTGCCCCGGTCCGGGAGGATCCCGCATGCCGCGGAGCAGCTAGGCTAGGCCTGTGAGCCATGGCCGCCGAGCCTGCGCGTCCGGAGCCTGTGCTCCGCAACGGGAGAGGCCACAACAGTGAGAGGCCCGCGTACCGCAAAAAAAAAAAAAAAAAAGACAAAGAAGCACACTACATAATGATCAAGGAATCATTCCAAGAAGAAGATATAACAATTGTACATATTTATGCACCCAACATAAGAGCACCTCAATACATAAGGCAAATGCTAACAGCCATAAAAGGGGGAATCAACACTAACACAATAATAGTCGGGGACTTTAACAGCCCACTTTCACCAATGGACAGATCAACCAAAATGATAGTAAATAAGGAAACAAAAGTTTTAAATGACACATTAAACAAGAAGGACTTAAGTGATACTTATAGGACATTCCATCCAAAAACAACAGAACACATTTTCTTCTCAAGTGCTCATGGAACATTCTCCAGAAGAGATCATATCCTGGGTCACAAATCAAGCCTTGGTAAATTTAAGAAAATTGAAATCATACAAGTATCCTTTCTGACCAGAACATTATGAGACTAGATATCAACTACAAGAAAAAAACTGTAAAAAATACAAACACATGGAGGTTAAACAATATGGTACTGAATAAGAAATCAAACAGAACATCAAAAAATACCTAGAAACAAATGACAGTGAAGAAACAATGACCCAAAACCTATGGGATGAAGCAAAAGCAGTTCTAAGATGGAAATTTATAGCAATGCAATCCTACTTCAAGAATCAAGAAATGTCTCAAATAAACAACCTAAGCTTACAACTAAAAAAATTAGAGAAAAAAGAACAGCAACCAAAAAAACCCAAATTAGCAGAAGGAAGGAAATCATAAATATCAGATCAGAAAAAAATGAAAAAGAAATGAAGGCAACGATAGCAAAGATCAATAAAACTAAACACTGGTTCTTTGAGAACATAAACAAAATTGATAACTCATTAGCCAGAATCAAAAAAAAAAAAGGGAGAAGACTCAAATCAACAGAATTAGAAATGAAAAAGGAGAGGTAACAACTGACATTGAGAAATACAAAGGATCATGAGAGATTGCTACAAGCAACTACATGTCAATAAAATGGGCAACCTGGAAGAAATGGACAAGTTGTTAGAAAATCACAACCTTCTGAGACTGAACCTGGAAGAAATAGAAAATATAAATAGACAAATCACAAACACTGAAATTGAAACTGTGATCAAAAATCTTCCAACAAACAAAAGCCCATGACCAGATGGCTTCACAGGTGAATTCTATCAAACATTTAGAGAAGAGCTAGCACCTATCCTTCTCAAACTCTTCCAAAATAAAACAGAGGGAGGAACACCCCCAAACTCATTCTACACGGCCACAATTACCCTGATACTGAAACCAGACAAATATATCACAAAGAAAGAAAACTACAGGCCAATATCACTGATGAACATAGATGCAAAAATCCTCAACAAAATACTAGCAAACAGAATCCAACATCACACTAAAAGCATCATAGACCATGATCAAGCGGGGTTTATCCCAGGAATGCAAGGATACTTCAATATACACATATCAATCAATGTGATACACCATATTAACAAATTGAAGGAGAAAAACCATATGATCAACTCAATAGACGCAGAAAAAGCTTTCAACAAAATTCAACAACCATTTATGATAAAAACCCTCCAGGAAGTAGGCAGAGAGAGAACTAATCTCAACGTAATAAAGGCCATATATGACAAACTTCAGCCAACATCATTCTCAATGGTGAAAAACTGAAACCATTTCCTCTAAGGTCTGGAACAAGACAAGGTTGCCCACTCTAACCACTATCATTCCACATAGGTTTGGAAGTTTTAGCCATAGCAATCAGAGAAGAAAAAGAAATAAAAGGAATCCAAATTGGAAAATAAGAAATAAAACTTCACTGTTTGCAGATGACATGATACTATACATAAAGAATCCTAAAGATGCTACCAGAAAACTACTAGAGCTAATCAATGAATGTGGTAAAGTAGCAGGATACAAAATTAATGTACAGAAATCTCTTACACTCCTATACAGTAATGATGAAAAATCTGAAAGAGAAATTAAGGAAACACTCCCATTTACCACCGCAACAAAAAGAATAAAATATGTAGGAATAAACCTACCTAAGGAAACAAAAGACCTGTATGCAGGAAACTATAAGACACTGATGAAAGAAATTAAAGGTGATACAAACAGATGGAGAGATATACCATGTTCTTGGATAGGAAAAATCAACATTGTGAAAATGACTATCCCTATGCAATCCCTATGAAACTACCAATGGCATTTTTCACAGAGCCAGGACAAAAAATTTCACAATTTGTGTGGAAACACAAAAGATCCCGGATAGTCAAAGCAATCTTAAGAAAAAAAAAAACAGAGATGGAGGAATCAGGCTCCCTGACTTCAGACAGTACAAAGCTACAGTAATCAAGATAGCAGGTATTTTCACAAAAACAGAAATATAGACCAATGGAACAGGATAGAAAGCCCAGAGATGAACCCATGCACATATGGTCACCTTATTTTGATAAAGGAGGTAAGAATACACAATGGAGAACAGACAGCCTCTTCAATAAGTGGTGCTGGGAAAACTGGACAGCTACATGTAAAAGAATGAAATTAGAACACTCTCTAACATCATACACAAAAATAAACTCAAAATGGATTAAACTGTAAGGCCAGACACTATAAAGCTCTTAGAGGAAATTATAGGCAGAACACTCTATGATATAAATCACAGCAAGATCTTTTTTGACCACCTCCTAGAGAAATGGAAATAAAAATAAACAAATGGGACCTAATGAAACTTAAATCTTTTGCACAGCAAAGGAAACTATAAACAAGACAAAAAGACAACCCTCAGAATGGGAGAAAATATTTGCAAACGAATCAACTGACAAAGGATTAATCTCCAAAACTTACGAGCAGCTCATGCAGCTCAATATCAAAAAAACAAACAACCCAATCCAAAAATGGACAGAAGACCTAAATAGACATTTCTCCAAAGGAGATATACAGATTGCCAAGAAACACATGAAACGATGCTTAACATCACTAATCATTAGAGAAATGCAAATCAAAACAACAATGAGATATCATCTCACACCAGCCAGAATGGACATTATCAAAAAATCTAGAAACAATAAATGCTGGAGAGGGTGTGGAGAAAAAGGGAACTATCTTGCACTGTTCGTGGGAATGTAAACTAATACAGCCACTGTGGACAACAGTATGGAGGTTCCTTAAGAAACTAAAAAAGAACTACCATATGACCCAGCAATCCCACTACTGGGCATATACGCTGTGAAAACCATAACTCAAAAAGAGTCATGTACCACAATGTTCATTGCAGCTCTATTTACAATAGCCAGGACATGGAAGCAACCTAAGTGTCCATCGACAGATGAATGGATAAAGAAGATGTGGCACATACATACAATGGAATATTACTCAGTCATAAAAGGAAACAAAATTGAGTTATTTATAGTGAGGTGGATGGACCTAGAGTCTGTCATACAGAGTGAAGTAAGTCAGAAAGAGAAGAACAAATACGGTATGCTAACACATATAATGGAATCAAAAAAAAAAAAAGGTTCTGAAGAACCTAGGGGCAGAACACGAATAAAGATGCAGACGTAGAGAATGGACTTGAAGACACGGGAGGGTGAATGGTAAGCTGGGGTGAAGTGAGAGAGTGTCATTGACATATATACAGTAACAAATTGTCACATAGATAGCTAGTGGGAAGCAACCGCATAGCACAGGGAGATCAACTCAGTGTTTTGTGACCACCTAGAGGAGTGGGATAAGGAGGGTGGGAGGGAAATGCAAGAGGGAGGGGATATGGGGATATATGCATACATATAGCTGATTCACTTTGTTATACAGCAGAAAGTAACACAACAATCTAAAGCAATTATACTCCAATAAAGATATTTTACCAAAAAAAAGAGTAGTACATGTTAAAAAAAGAAAAAAACACCACAGTGAGGTATTGCCTCGCACCTATTAGAATGGCTATTATCGAACAGCAAACAAATAACAAATGTTGGTGTGGATGTGGAGAAAAGGCAACCCTCATGCACTCTTGGTGGGAATGTAAACTGTTGGAAAATAGTATGGAGATTTCTTTAAATTTTTTTTAAAAATTAAAAATAGAACTACCATAATGATACAGCAATTCCACTCCTGGGTATTTATCTGAAGCAAATGAAAACACTAATTAGAACATGCACTTCTCATGTTCATTGCCACATTATTTACAATAGCCAAGATATGGAAGCAACCTAAGGGCCCATCAATAGATAATAGATGAACGGATAAAGAAGATGTGGTATATATATATATATATATATATATATATATATATATATATATATATATATATATATATATATACATATCCTATTTTTAAATATATATAGTAGAACATTTCTCAACCATAAAAAAAATTAAATCTTGCCACTTGTGACAACACGGATGTACCTAGAGTGTATTACACTAAGTGAAATAAGTAGACAGAGAAAGACAAATACTGTATGATTTCACTTATATGTGGAATCTAAAAAACAAACCAGTGGCTGCCAGAGCAGAGGAAATGGGGGGAGGAGAGGAATAGATGAGGGAGATTAAGAGGTATACACTTCCAGGTGCAAAATAAATGAATCACGGGTATGAAATGTAAAGCACGGGGAATATAGTGGTGGTATACTTTATACTGGTGGCAGGTGGTAACTAGACTTATCATGGTGATCATTTTGCAATTTATAGAAATATTGAATCACTATGTTGTGTAACAGGAGTTAACATAGTGTTGTAGGTCAGTTATACTTTAAAAACAAACAAGCAAACTCATAGAAAAAAAGATCAGGTTTTTAGTTACCAGAGGTGGGGTGGGGGAGGAGAAAATGAATGAAGGTGGTCAAATTTCCATTTATTAGATAAATAAGCACTAGGAATATAATGTACAACATGATTAATATAATTAACACTTCTGTATGTTATATAAGAAAGTGTTAAAAGAGTAAATCCTAAGAGTTCTCATCACAAGGAAAAATATGTTTTTTCTATTTCTTTAATTTTTTATCTATATGAGATGATGGATGTTCACTAAATTTGTAATAATTATTTCATGATGTATGGAAGCAAATCATTATGCAGTACACCTTAAACTTATACTGTGCTATATGTCAATTATATCTCAGTAAAACTGGAAGAAAAAAAGTGACACAGGTGCAAAAGATGGGAAGCAAATCACCCTGAAGTCAGGGGAGGGACCCTCAGGAATGGTAGAAGGGATGTGAGGAGATACCTGAGTAGAGTATGAATTGAGGCTTAAACAGGAGTGTATAGAAAGCTTCTAGCCTAGGGCAATTGAGATTTTGAATCATAGCTATCATGATTATGTATATGAAATGACTGGAGAACACTCATTTTTAGGAAGAATCCAGGCATTCATTGCCAGGCCCCTGCCTGACTTTCTAACCTGTTTCCTAATATCCGTTGGGTGGTCAAGGCTCACTCAGATACTGGACCCATTTCTTTTCTGGGTACTTGTGCACCACACTCCTATGGTAGACTGGCTACATCCCTGTTAGCTCTGTACCCTTCCTCTCCATGGCCAAGGAGCATACCAGGCTTCAGGAAGTCTGGCTTTGGAAGGTTGATCTGACAGAGCCATGGAGCAGTCAACTGTCTGCACCAAGTTGGCATTTGATTTGGCTTTTCCACTTCACTTTTTTATTTTCCAGTTGCTCATGAATATTATGGGCAAAAACATCTCCCCAAGACAGGAAGACACAGGAGTCTGAGTTCTCACTCATGACATCCAGGAGTAAAAAATATGCTTTGGGAGGAACTAAGCAGAGTCTGAATGGAAGCTCTTTTTATTTATTTATTTATTTATTTATTTATTTATTTATTTATTTATTTATTTGTTTGTTTATTTATTATGTATTTATTAAACATCTTTACTGGAGTATAATTGCTTTACAATGGTGTGTTAATTTCTGCTGCATAACAAAGTGAATCAGCTATACGTATACACATATCCCCATATCCCCTCCCTCTTGCATTTCCCTCCCACCCTCCTTATCCCACTCCTCTAGGTGGTCACAAAACACTGAGTTGATCTCCCTGTGCTATGCAGTTGCTTCCCACTAGCTATCTATTTGACATTTGGTAGTTTATATATGTCAATGCCACTCTCTCACTTCGTCCCAGCTTACCCTTCCCCCTCCCCGTGTCCTCAAGTCCATTCTCCACATCTGCATCTTTACTCCTGTCCTGTCCCTACGTTCTTCAGAACAATTTTTTTTTAGATCCAATATATATGTGTTAGCATACGGTATTTGTTTTTCTCTTTATGAATTACTTCACTCTGTATGACAGACTCTAGGTCCATCCACCTCACTACAAATAACTCAATTTCATTCTTTGTATGGCTGAGCGATATCCCATGGTACATATTTGCCACATCTTCTTCATCCATTCACCTGTCAATGGACACTTAGGTGGCTTCCATGTCTTGACTATTGTAAATAGAGCTTCTATGAACATTGTGGTACATGACTCTTTTTGAATTATGGTTTTCTCAGGGAATATGCCCAGTAGTGGTATTGCTGGGTCGTATGGTAGTTCTATTTTTAGTTTTGTAAGGAACCTCCATCGTGTTCTCCATAGTGGCTGTATCAATTTACATTCCCACCAAAAGTACAAGAGAGTTCCCTTTTCTACACACACTCTCCAGAATGTATTGCTTGTAGATTTTTTGATGATGGCCATTCTGACCATTGGATGACCACTGTGAGGTGATACCTGATTGTAGTTTTGATTTGCATTTATCTAGTGATTAGTGATGTTGAGCATCCTTTCATGTGTCTGTTGGCAATCTGTATGTTTTCTTTGGAGAAATGTCTATTTAGGTCTTCTGCCCATTTTTGGATTGGGTTGTTTTTTTTCATATTGAGCTGCATGAGCTGCTTGTATATTTTGGAGATTAATCATTTGTTAGTTGCTTTGTTTGCAAAAATTTTCTCCCATTCTGAAAGTTGTCTTTTCAACTTCTTTATGGTTTCCTTTGCTGTGCAAAATATTTAAGTTTCATTAAGTCCCATTTGTTTATTTTTGTTTTTATTTCCATTTTGCTAGCAGGTGGGTCAAAAAGGATCTTGCTATGAATTATGTCATAGAGTGTTCTGCCTATGTTTTCCTCTAAGAGATTTTTTTATAGTGTCTGGCCTTACATATAGGTCTTTAATCCATTTTGAGTTTATTATTGTGTATGATGTTAGAGAGTGTTCTAATTTCATTCTTTTACATGTAGCTGTCCAGTTTTCCCAGCACCACTTATTGAAGAGGCTGTCTGTTCTCCATTGTATATTCTTGCCTCCTTTAACAAAGATAAGGTGACCATGTGTGCATGGGTTTATCTCTGGGCTTTCTATCCTGTTCCATTGATCTATATTATTGTTTTGGGCCAGTACCATACTGTCTTGATTATTGTAGTTTTGTAGTATAGTCTGAAATTAGGGAGCCTGATTCCTCCAGCTCCATTTTTCTTTCTTAAGATTGCTTTGGCTATTCGGGCTCTTTTGTGTTTCCACAGAAATTGTGAATTTTTTTGTCCTGGTTTTGTGAAAAATGCCATTGGTAGTTTGATAGGGAATGCATTGAATCTGTAGATTGTTTTGGGTACTATAGTTATTTTCACAATGTTGATTTTTCCAATCCAAGAACGTGGTATATCTCTCCATCTGTTTGTATCACCCTTAATTTCTTTCTTCAGTATCTTATAGTTTTCCACATACAGGTTTTTTGTCTCCTTAGGTAGGTTTATTCCTGGGTATTTTATTATTTTGTTGTAATGGTAAATGGGAGTGTTTTCTTAATTTCACTTTCAGATTTTTCATCATTAGTGTATAGGAATGCAAGAGATTTCTGTGCATTAATATTGTATCCTGCTACTTTACCAAATTCATTCATTAGCTCTAGTAGTTTTCTGGTGGCATCTTTAGGATTCTCTATGTATAGTATCATGTCATCTGCAAACACTGACAATTTTACTTCTTCTTTTCCAATCTGGATTCCTTTTATATCTTTTTCTTCTCTGATTGCCATGGCTAAAACTTCCAAAACTATGTTGAATAATAGTGGTGGGGGTGGACAACCTTGTCCTGTTTCTGATCTTAGTGGAAATGTTTTCAGTTTTTCACCATTGAGAATGATGTTGGCTGTGGGTTTGCCATATATGGCCTTTATTATGTTGAGGTAATTTCCTCTATGCCTACTTTCTGGAGAGTTTTTATCATAAATGGTGTTGAAGTTTGTCAAAAGCTTTCTCTGCATGTATTTTAGGATGATCATATGGTTTTTCTCCTGCAGTTTGTTAATATGGTGTATCACATTCATTGATTTGCACATATTGAAGAATCCTTGCATTCCTGGAATAAACCCCACTTGATCATGGTTGTATGATCCTTTTAATGTGCTGTTGGATTCTGTTTGCTAGTATTTTGTTGAGAATTTTTGCATCTATGTTCATCAGTGATTTTGGCCTGTAGTTGTCTTTCTTTGTGACATCCTTGCCTGGTTTGGTATCAGGGTGATGATGGCCTCATAGAATGAGTTTGGGAGTGTTCCTCCCTCTGCTATAGTTTGGAAGAGTTTGAGAAGGACAGGTGTTACCTCTTCTCTAAGTGTTTTATAGAATTTGCCTGTGAAGCCATCTGGTCCTGGACTTTTATTTGTTGGAAGATTTTTAATCACGGTCTCAATTTCAGTGCTTGTGATTGGTCTGTTTATATTTTCTGTTTCTTTCTTGTTCAGTCTTGGAAAGTTGTGCTTTTCTAAGAAAATGTCCATTTCTTCCAGGTTGTCCATTTTATTGGCATATAGTTGGTTGTAGTAATCTCTCATGATCCTTTGTATTTCTGCAGTGTCAGTTGTTAATTCTCCATTTTCATTTCTAATTCTGTTGATTTGAGTGTTCCTTTTTTTCTTGATGAGTCTGGCTAATGGTTTATCCATTTTGTTTATTTCCTCAAAAAACCAGCTTTTAGTTTTATTGATATTTGCTATCATTTCCTTCATTTATTTTTCATTTATTTCTGATCTGATCTTTATGATTTCTTTCCTTCTGCTAACTTTAAGGGTTTTTTTTGTTTTCTTATTCTTCTTTCTCTAATTTCTTTAGGTGTAAGGTTAGGATGTTTATTTGAGATTTTTCTTGTTTCTTAAAGTAGGATTGGGCCTCCCGGGTGGCGCAGTGGTTGGGAGTCCGCCTGCCGATGCAGGGGACGTGGGTTCGTGCCCCGGTCCGGGAGGATCCCACATGCCGTGGAGCGGCTGGGCCCGTGAGCCATGGCCGCTGAGCCTGCGCGTCCAGAGCCTGTGCTCCGCGACGGTAGAGGCCACAATAGTGAGAGGCCCACGTACCGCAAAAAAAAAAAAAAAAAAAAAGTAGGATTGTATTGCTATAAACTTCCCTCTTAGAATTGCTTTTGCTGCATCCCATAGGTATTGGGTTGTCATGTTTTCTTTGTCATTTGTTTCTCGGTATTTTTTGATTTCCTTTTTGATTTCTTCAGTGACCTCTTGGTTATTTAGTAGTGCATTGTTTAGCCTCTATGTGTTTGTATTTTTTACATTTTTTTCCTGTAATTGATATCTATTCTCTTAGTTTTGTGATCAGAAAAGATACTCAATATGATTTCAATTTTCTTAAATTTGCCAAGGCTTGATTTGTGACCCAAAATGTGATTTATCATGGAGAATCGTCCATGAGCACTTGTGAAGAAAGTGTATTCTGTTGTTTTTGGATGGAAGGTCCTATAAATATCAATTATGTCTATCTTGTTTAATGTGTCACTTAAAGCTTGTGTTTCTTTATTTATTTTCATTTTGGTTGATCTTTCCATTGGTGAAAGGGGGTGTTAAAGTCACCTACTATTATTGTGTTAGTGTTGATTTCCCCTTTCATGGCTGTTAGAATTTGCCTTATGTATTGAGGTGCTCCTATGTTGGGTTCATAAATATTTACAATTGGTATATCTTCGTCTTGGATTGATCCCTTGAATACTATGTAGTGTGCTTCTTTGTCTCTTGTAACAGTCTTTATTTTAAAGTCTATTTTTTCTGATATGAGAATTGCTACTCCAGCTTTTTTTTTGATTTCCATTTGTATTGAATAGCTTTTTCCATCCCTCATTTTCAGTCTGTATGTGTCCCTAGGTCTGAAGTGGGTCTCTTGTAGACAACATATATATGGGTCTTTTTTTTTTGTATCCATTCAGCCAGTCTATGTCTTTTGGTTGAAGCATTTAATCCATTTACATTTAAGGTAATTATCGTTATGTATGTTCCATTATCATTTTCTTAATTGTTTTGGGTTTGTTTTTGTAAGTCTTTTCCTTCTCTTGTGCTTCCTGCCTAGAGAAGTTCCTTTAGCGTTTGTTGTAAAGCTGGTTTGGTGGTGCTGAATTCTCTCAGTTTTTGCTCCTCTGTAAAGGTTTTAATTTCTCCATCTAACCTGAATGAGACCCTTGTTGGGCAGAGTAATCTTGGTTGTAGGTTTTCCCCTTTCATCACTTTAAATATGTCCTGCCACACCCTTCTGGCTTGCAGAGATATCTGCTGACAGATCAGCTGTTAACTTTATGAGGATTCCCTTGTATGTTATTTGTTGTTTTTCCCTTGCTGCTTTTAATATTTTTTCTTTGTACTTAATTTTTGATAGTTTGATTAATATGTGTTCTGGCATGTTTCTCCTTGGATTTATCCTGTATGGGACTCTCTGCCCTTCCTGGATTTGACTATTTCCTTTCCCATACTAGGGAAGTTTTCAACTATAATCTCTTCCAATATTTTCTCCATCCCTTTCTTTTTCTCTTCTTCTTCTTCTGGGACCCCTATAATTCAAATGTTGGTGCATTTAATATTGTCCCAGAAGTCTCTGACACTGTCCTCAATTCTTTTTTTTTTTTTTTTTTTTTTTTTTGCGGTACGTGGGCCTCTCACTATTGTGGCCTCTCCCGTCACGGAGCACAGGCTCCAGACATGCAGTCTCAGCGGCCATGGCTCATGGGCACAGCCGCTCCGCGGCACGTGGGATCCTCCCGGACCGGGGCACAAACCCACGCCCCCTGCATCAGCAGGCGGACTCCCAACCACTGCGCCACCAGGGAAGCCCTGTCCTCAATTATTTTCATTCTGTTTTCTTTATTCTGCTCTGTGGTAGTTATTTCCACTATTTTATCTTCCAGGCCACTTATCCGTTCTTCTGCCTCATTTAATTTGCTATTGAGTCCTTCTAGAGAATTTTTAGTTTCATTTGTTTTGTTGTTCATCATTGTTTGCTCTTTAGTTCTTCTAGGTCCTTGTTAAACGTTTCTTGTATTTTCTCCATTCTATTTTCAAGATTTTGGATCATCTTTAGTATCATTACTCTGAATTCTTTTTCAGGTAGACTGCCTATTTCCTCTTCATTTGTTTGGACTGGTGGGTTTTTACCTTGCTCCTTCATCTGCTGTGTATTTCTCTGTTTTCTCATTTTGCTTAACTTACTGTGTTTGGGGTCTCCTTTTCACAGGCTGCAGGTTTGTAGTTCCCGTTGTTTTTCGTGTCTGTCCCCAGTGGGCAAGGTTAGTTCAGTGGGTTGTGTAGGTTTATTTGTGGAGTGGACCGGTGCCTGTGCTCTGTTGGATGAGATTGGATCTTGTCCATCTGGTGGGCAGGACCACGTCCGGTCGTGTGTTTTGGGGTGTCTGTGAAGTTATTATTATTTTAGGCAGCCTCTCTGTTAATGGGTGGGGTTATGTTCCTGTCTTGCTAGTTCTTTGGCATGGGATGTCCAGCACTGGAGCTTGCTGGTCATTGAGTGGAGCTAGGTCTTAGCATTGATGTGGAGATCTCTGGGAGAGCTCTCACCAACTGATATTATGAGGGGCAAGGAGGTCTCTGCTGTACCAATGTCCTGAACTCAGCTCTGCCACCTCAGAGGTTCAGTCCTGACACCTGGCTGGAGTACCAAGACTCTGTCAGCCACGTGGTTCAAAAGAGAAGGGTGAAAAGAGAAAAAAGAGAAAGAAAGAAAATAATAATAAACTAAATAGTTATTAAAATAAAAAAAGTTTTAAAAATACTATTAAAAAAGTAATTTAAAAAAAAGAAGAGAGCAACCAAACCAATAAACAAATCCACCATTGATAACATGCTCTTAAAACTATACTCAAAAAAAAAAAAAAAAAAAAGTCAGACAGAACCCTAGGGCAAATGGTAAAAGCAAACCTACACAGACATAATCACACAAAGAAGCATACACATACACGGTCACTAAAAGAGAAAAAAGAAAGAAAAAAAATATATATATATATAAAGGAAGAGAGCAACCAAATCAATAAACAAATCTACCAATGATAATAATGTCTAAACACAAAACTAAGATAAACATAAAACTAGAAACAAATTAGATGCAGAAAGCAAACCCCAATTCTACAGTTGCTGACAAAGTCTGATTAGATGCAGAAAGCAAACCCCAATTCTACAGTTGCTGACAAATTCCACTGCCTCAGTTTTGGGATGATTCATTGTCTATTCAGGTATTCCACAGATGCAGGGTACATCAAGTTGACTATGGAGATTTAATCCACTGCACCTGATGCTGCTGGGAGAGATTTCCCTTTCTCTTTGTTCACATAGCTCTTGGGGTTCAGCTTTGGATTTGGCCCTGCCTCTGCATGTAGGTTTCCCTCTGGCATCTGTTCGTCACCCAGACAGGAGGGGGTTAAAGGAGCAGCTGCTTCGGGGTCTCTGGCTCACTCAGGCTGGGGGGAGAGAAGGGTACGGAATGTGGGGTGAGACTGCGGTGGCAGAGACCAGCATGGTGTTGCACGCCTGAGGTGCCGTGTAGTATTTTCCCAGGGAAGTTGTCCCTGAATCATGGGACCCTGGCAGTGGTGGGCTGCACAGGCTTCTGGGAGGGGAGCTGTGGTTAGTGACCTGTGCTTACACACAGGATTCTTGGTGGCTGCAGCAGCAGCCTTAGCATTTCACACTTGTCTCTGGTGTCCATGCTGATAGCTGTGGCTTGCATCCTTCTCTGGAACTGGTTTAGGCGGTGCTCTGAATACCCTCTCCTCGTGCACCCCAAAACAATAGTCTCTTGCCTTTTAGGCAGGTCCAGACATTTTTCTGAACTCCATCCCGGCTAACTGTGGTGCACTAGTCCCCTTCATGCTGTGTTCACACAGCCAACCCCAGTCCTCTCCCTGGGATCTGACCTCTGAAGCCTGAGCCTCAGCTCCCAGCCCCCACCCACCCCTGCAGGTGAGCCAACAAGACTCTCAGGCTGGTGAGTGCTGGTCAGCACTGATCATCTGTGTGGGAATCTCCCCACTGTGCCCTCTGCACCCCTGTTGCTGTGCTCTCCTCCATGGCTCTGAAGCTTCCCCCCCCCCCCACCCGCTGTCTCCACCAGAGAAGGGGCTTCCTAGTGTGTTGAAACTTTTCCTTCTTCACAGCTCCCTCCCAGAGGTGCAGGTCCGGTCCCTATTCTTTTGTCTCTGTTTTTTCTTTTTCTTTTGCCCTACCCAGGTACGTGGGGAGTTTCTTGCCTTTTGGGAAGTCTGTGGTCTTCTGCCAGTGTTCAGTAGGTGTTCTGTAGGAGTTGTTCCACATGTAGATGTGTTTCTGATGTATTTGTGGGGAAGGAGTTGATCCCTGCATCTTACTGCTCTGACATCTTGAAGGTTGGAAGCTCTTTAAAGGGAAAGAAAAGTGCCACATACGCATCAACCTGGGATTTGTGAGATGTCTTCTGCTTCCTCCCTACTCTTTCCCTCCCATCCATGCAGCCCTTCCTCCCAGAAGTCCAATATCCATGGAAGTCACCTGAGACCCCAGACATGCCCAATTTCCTCAGAGCCCACATCAACCTGCACTTGCTTCTGTGGGAGTCAAACAGCCAAGCGAATGATGCAGCCCAGCCACCTGCCACACCCCCACCAGGATGTTAGTTTTTCAACTCTAGTACATTAATAATGTCCTTGGCTACTGCTAGCTTGGGGATGTATATGCATTGGGAGTTGGGGGTGTCACTCAGGCCTTGGCTCAAATTATGGGCTCACTCTTTGGCAAGTATATGATGTTTGACAAATTGCTTCCATTCTTGAGACCCCATATCCCCTCATGTAGAAGGAAGGAAATGGGATGGAGCCTTAATTGTTGGGACAAATGTTACCAAGAACTCATTGTGTTAGAGGGCTTCACTAGTTGGTTGAGAGTCTTTAAAGGAACCTGGGAAGAGATGCAACTCCAGGCTTGAGGACAGTATGAAATGAAGACAGGAGACTCCAGTCTTCAGAGCTTCTGCTGTGCCCTGCATGGTGATGCCAGAGTTGAGCCTGAGAAGGAGATCTTAGGAGAGTATTCAGGCCCCTTCAGAGGTCCCCCACATAGTCTCAAGAGAACATTGGCCTCCCCTGCAGGAGGAACTATGTCCTATGAAGCTTCCAGATGTCAGGCTGCAAGCAGCTTGTCCCCGCTGCAAACAGCCTCCATTTGTGTCCCCCAACCCAGGATGCTCTGCTGCTGGGGAAGGTGCTCTTTGGCAGCCTGCTGTGTTTGAGGAAAATAAGCAAAGCCAGGCAGGGATTCTGAGAAGGCAGGAAATTTTGATTAGCATGAATCTCCGAAAGTTCAAAAAGTGGGCATTCAGAACTCATTATTTTGTCATAATGGGCAGTGGTTTCTACATATTACAAACTCAAAAGCTGGCTCACTGGATTGAACTCTAGTCATCAGTAAAAGCCATAAATGTCATATACGATCAGCCCTTAATTTAAGCAATTTTTCCCATTAAAAAAATTATGGTATACTTTATATCCAGTAAAACTCACCCCTTTTCATGTGTGTGTAGCCACTACCTTAGTCAAGATATAAAATGATTCTATCACATCCCCAAGTTCCCCAGGGCAGCTCCTTTATAGGCAGGGGTAGCTCCACAATTTTGGGGGCCTTTTCAAAGTGCAAAAAGGGGGGAAGCAGTAAAGATAGTAAAGTATAAATCTTCTTATTTTCTTTTGCAGTTTCATTTGACTTGTCTGGTGTTTTTTATTTGCTAGTTAATGTACTAAGAAAAGAAAAATTAAATATTTACATTATTAGTATAAATTTTATCATTCATTTTAATTCTGTGTGATGACAGTTTTAAATGCAAATATAAGAGCATTTAAGTGGTATCACTGAAATTATGCAATTTATGTTTCATAGCTTGAGCATGCATATGAATCTTGTTCTAAATAGAATGATAGAAAGCTGTATAAAACTGTAACTAAGCAGCACCCTAAGGGGCCTTGCCCAAAGGGAAAGACCCCTCCCTCCATGTCCTCTGCTTTAGCTCCTCTCTGAGGTATCTAGATAACAGTATCAGATGCACATTTCCTAAGTTGTTTTACATATGCTAAACCCTCACCAAATGAGCAGTACACTCCAGACCTCCTGGAGCCTGAGGATTGATAATGTTAACTCCTGTGACACCAACGTGTTGTCTCACCATCAACCAATCAGAGAATTGTGCGTGAGCTGATCACATAACCTGCAACTCCCCTCCTTTACCTGGGTTTTAAAAATACCTCCCTGAAACCCATCGGGGAGTTCAGGATTTTTGGAGCATTACCTACCCTGGGCTCCTTGTATGGTGCCTTACAATAAACACTGCACTTCATCACAATCCAGTGCCAGTAGACTGGCTTTACTGCGCCTGAGAAAGCAGACCCAAGTTTGGTTCAGTAAGTAAGAAAACTAACTCAATAGTTTTAATTTTGCTTTTAGATATACACACTTTCTGCCAACACCTTATGGAGCTGGCAGGTCCTGTAACAGGCTTTCCTTGTATTTGGTTTGATTCTCACTGTGTTAGGGAACCACTGACTGATACCGCCGCCTTGGCCAGTCATGATAATAACTGCTTTGCATGAGTTGTCTCACAGCAGGAGGTCCCAATAAAGAACACACTGCTGCCGCCAAAAACTAACCAGGAGAATTCAGGAGGGCCCAGAGGGAAGGAGGAGATGCTAGCCCATAATATGTCCTGCTAGCCTCCCAGAAACCCTTGCGCTGGAATCCATCTTGGCTGAGAGGTGAGAGTGCCACCAGGAAGGACCCTGAGTCAGACTGGGCCAAGTAAGATGATTGGCCATCGATAACCCAAAAGGCTAACCCCACCACCATAAACTCTGAGACTGTGAGCCACGTGGCAGAGCAGTTCTGCTGGGTTCCTTTACCCTGCTGCTCTCCACCGAAGTACCCCTTCCCAATAAAGTCTTTTGCTTTGTCTGTACGTGTGTCTCCGTAGACAATTCATTTCAGATTGTTAAACAATAGCCCACTCTCTGGCCCTGGAAGGGGTCCCCCTTCCAGTAACAGCTGTACTCCCATAATGTCATGGATCTGAAGTTTCATGTTCATGAGGAATCTTGAACATTCTACATGAATTCCGCAACTGAAGGATCCCCCCTGCCGCAACTAAAGATCTGGTACGCCACAACTGAAGATCCCGCATGCCTCAGTGAGGATCCTGCACGTGGTGGCGAGGATCCCATGTGCCGCAACTAAGACCCGGCACAGACAAATAAATAAATATTTTTTAAAAAGAATATTGCATATATATCTTCTCTACTCATGGGCATATTCCATTGATCCACAGACTTCACTTACAAAGCATAAGTTTAAAGATAAAATGATTAAAAGTTTCAGGACAGTAACAGCAGAGCATTAAATTAAACATGGGACACTTCTGAGCACACAGCCCTAAGGCCACTCTATCCTGAAGCTGGCCCTGTTTGTAGTCAGCCCCTCCCTCTCCCTCTAGCCTCTGGCAGCCACTGATCTATTTTCTGTCCCTATAGTTTTGCCTTTCCAAAAATGTAGTATAAATGGAATCCTGCAGTACGTAACTTCTTGAATGTATCTGAGATCCACTTCTGTCACAGTGTATCAGTACTCTATTGTATAGGTATAGCAGAGTTTATTTCTCCTCCCCAGCTGAGGTACAACCTTAACCTTAGTACTCAGGATTTCTCCTGTTCTTTGCATTTTCATGTTAACCAGAATTTTAAAAATTTTTTTGAGGCAGATCTTTGTTGCAGCTGCCTGACCCATGCCCCACTCTCAGTTGCTTTGGCCATAAGCCCTCTCTCCACTTTCATGGCAATGGTATGGGGAGGAGAAAATAACACATGAATGAAGTAACAGTGAACTCCAATCTGAGGAAGATCTGGGAAGAAATTGGGAAGAGTACACTTCAGGAAAGGACAATAACAAACAGGAAGAATATGTTATGTATAAAAGTGTTACCTTGAGTCAGCTCGCTCAGGAAAATGCTGACTTCTTACTTTTCCAGTTGACCTTATTCTTAGAATAAACCTGTAGATCTGAATCCACTTTGTAGAGACTGGTCTACTCCAGCCCTTTAAAGAAAATTCTGGAAATCAAGAATGCAGACCTGTCACTGCCCTGGTGCCCTGAAGCAGGGTTAGAGCCTTCCATGCAGCTCTTGCCAGGCTCGCTCTAGTGGCCTCTATACATGGAGGGTTGGACCCACCCATAATGGGAAGTAGAAGAGGGAGTTCACACACCATGACTGGATGACTCGATTATGAAATAAGACTCTGGTGGCTGATGCCTTATGCTAAACCCATCTAAGTGGCTTTCAGGGTTTAAAGATGCAGCTGAGGCTGTCAGTTGCTTTGCTTCTGGGGCTTCCTTCTGCAAACCTCTTGACTTTTCACCTAGGGTGTGCTTGGCACATGGGCAGGGCTAGTCACAGTGGTAGCAATTATTCTCAGTGAAGTGACAGACAACCCTAGTGTGACCTGTGCAGCCTCCCAGAGGCTCCCAGCATGACAGAGCTCCAGTTGCCCACAGTGGACACCCTCACACTCCCTGGGCTGACTCTTGTTCCTCCTCTGTCTCACTTCCCCACTCCCCTACCAGTGCTTCCTGAGATCACCTCCCAAAGGAATTATTTGCACTTGAATCTTTACAAGAGGCAGAGGTTAAACTCCTGCATGAGGGTCCAGTGTATTATGGCTTCAGAGCCTTCTCTGTCTAACAGGCACATCTCAGCTCAGATAGCATCGTGGACATTCCCTATAAGAACTTACCCCCCAATGCTGTAACTGCTGTATGCTTGTGCTTCATTTGGCTCCTAAGCACATGGTTAAGGAGATAGTTGGCTTTTGGTTTTTTGTTTTTGACTTTTTTAACATGAGTGAAATTCCTGGGACAGAGAAAGGCTTCAGTGTCATTGCTGTTCTTGTTGATGAAGATGAAATGGTGTTAAAGACACTAGGAATGTGTGATCCATATCTGAAGATGCATCAGAGAGGGTAGAAGAAGACACACTGAGCTCTTAGTAATCTCAGGATGTGCTCTGGAAGCTTTGCTTATTGGTATTTCCCCCCTTAGGTGGGTTGTGGGGCTTTTTTTGAGCTGGGTAGAGAAGCGTTGTGAGTATGGTGTCTGCCTAAATACTCTCTAGGCTGTTTAATCTATTTGCCTTCTGTCTCATTTCACTCAAAGTCAACTTGGGGCAAGGAGGGGGGAAGAACCTGGTAAGTGGAAGGCTCCAGTGTGGGGGTCCAGTAACCTGACATCTCCTGTTGCTCTCTTTGGGGTGCACTCCTGACAAATTTTTTCATGGTGATCCATCACGTCTTTAAATTTGAGTCCCCTCCACCCTGTAACTGATTCCCCACGCTGCCCACATTCCTTGTGATGTCCTTCTCATCCTTCAGGCTCACCGTATTGGCAGCTTCACTTGGGTCAAGCCAGCACTGTTTTCTTGGGTTCCTGTGTTGAAACTTATTTCTTAAGAGAACAAGCTATAATCTATGAGTAAGCTGGTGACCAGAGGAGGAGGTTTCACTGTAAGGCTCAGCAGTGAGAGGACAGGTGCTTCTAATTTCTCTCCCTCACCCTCAGCTCTCCCCCAGAACACTGAACACAGGGGAGCAGCATGAGGCAGGGGTAAGAGCCTAGAGTTCAGCATCAGACTGTCTGCTTCTAATTCTGGGGGTATCATTTTCAGCTATGTGATCATAAGCCAGGTCTAGGCTCCAGTCTTCCCATCTGTAAAAAGAGTAAAATGAATAGCATCTACTACACCAAAATTTTTGTTTTAATCCTTTTGAAGAACAACACACATAAGTACATTCACTATAAGCATACAGTTGACAAATTTTCACAAACTGAGCACACCAGGAAACCAACATCTAGATCAAGAGCCAGAACATTCCTAAAACTTAATTCCCTCCTTCCCTGTAGTATATGGTTATTTTGAGGGTAAATGAGCTAATTTGTAAAGTCCTTAAAACAGTTCCTGGTCACATGAAAAGATGCTCAACAATGCTAATTATTATAGAAATGCAAATAAAAACTACAATGAGGTATCACCTCACACCAGTCAGAACGGCCATCATCAAAAAGTCTACTTAATAATAAATGTGGGAGAAGGTGTGGAAAAAGGGAACCTTCCTACACTGTTGGTGGGAATGTAAATTGGTAGAGCCACTATGGAAAACAGTGTGCTGGTTCCTTTAAAAACTAAAAATACAGCTACCATATGATCCAGCAATCCCGCTCCTGGACATATATCTGGAAAATAATGAAAACTCTAATTTGAAAAGATACATGCACCCCAGTGTTCATAGCAGCACTATTTACAATAACCAAGACATGGAAACAACTCAAGTGCCCATCAACAGAAGATTGGCTTAAGAAGATGTGATTGATATACATACATACATACATTCATACATGCATATATATAGATATATATGATGGAATATTACTCAGCCATAAAAAAGGATGAAATATTGCCATTTGCAGCAACATGGATGGACCTAGAGAATATTATACTTAGTGAAGTAAGCCAGACAGAGAAAAACAAATACTATGTGATATAACTTATATGTGGAATCTAAAATATAATACAAATGAATCTATATACAAAATAGGAAAATACTTGCAAACATAAAAAAATGACCAAATGGAAGAGGGAGGGAGGAGGGGACAAATTAGGAGTGTGGAATTAACAGATACAAACTACTATACATAAAATAGATAAGCAACAAGGATCTACTGTATAGCACAGAGAATTATATTAATGGAATATAATCTGAAAAAAAAAATAGCTGAATCACTTTGCTGTATACCAGAAACTAACACAATATTGTAAATCAACTATACTTCAATTTAAATATATATATATATCCTACTATTTAGAGATAAATTCAGAAATATTGAAAAATAAAAACAAAAACAAAAGAACAGTGCCTGGCGTATGGTAATCGCTTTATCACTATTTGTTAAAAAATTAATTAGAAGGGAACTGTGGCTTCCAAAGCTGCAGCCTCTTACTTCATTTTAATGAGAGCAGGGCTGTCATGCAAGTTTAGACCTCTCTCTCTTCATACAGTGCAGCAGGAAGGATGAGTCAAGAGTCTTCAAAATAATCAATTATTTCCTTATCACAGAGGACCAGATGGTGCATTATACGGCAAAACAGCTTGCATGGAATGCCAAAATTTTGCTATGATGAGAAAAGAAGTATGCAATTAGGCTGCTGTAACCCTTAACAAAGGGCCAGATGCACGGCAGCTGGGCTGCCGGTGAGGAGCAGCACAGTCTGGGCCCAGGTTAAGGAGTGTCTTGGGATGAGGTGGGAAGGGGGTCCTGAATGCGGCTTACTTTGTTGCCTGCACATCCCATGAGACACACAAGGAAAGACACACAAGGGCTTGCAGAAACTTTCTGTAGAACTGGCCAAAGTGAACTGAAGCATGGTGGGAAGAGTTAGTATGTGCACAACTAACTTCACACAACGTTTTAAAACTTACAACGAGAGGAAACGGCTATGCCTTTCATGGTGACATTGTACTTTTATATAACTTTAGAACACATCTATGTCCCTTCTCTTGTCTTTGTGACAAAAAAATGAAAGCAAAGAAGGACAAAAACATCAAATAATCAAGTTAAACCATTTAGAAGAGGAAAAATGATGGTTAACAACAAATTTTCTGCAACACATTAAATTCTGAAAAAATAGTAAGTATTATGTTCTACTATTGCTTGGAGCCACCTCTAGAGATATAAAGACATAGGGATGAAGGTAGAAGAGGATCTGAAGATATTTCCTGATAAGGTGGACTAGAGGGTGGAGCAGCTCCTGGAGTTGTTGGTGCATCATTGTTTACTGGAATGCACTCTCATAGTTTGGAGGGAGAAGTCCTACACAATGATAACGTTAAGGAAAAAACTAAGCAACAGTTTCAGAAAATTTGTAGCATTGTCTGGGTTCCAAAGAGATCTTTTAAACTCCTAGATCCTCCTGATTTCTCTAGACAAGCATAGATTTGGTTTTTAAAAATTAATAGATAATTTTGCTTTTGGAGTAGTAGGTCCATATTCCTTCTCTGGAAGTCAAGACAATTTTTGTTAGGCTTAGAATCCCCTTTGGGCATTTCTGAGAGGTCAGCACTGCTTCTGTGGTGCAGAGTGACACGACCATCCCTGGGTCGGACCTGTGTGTGTCCCTGTTGGAGGAACTTAGTGTAGAGAAGGCCCAAAAGGGAAACCAACTGGGAATGTCATGGCTGCTCCAGTTCGTTCTTCTGTCTAGCCCCAAAGAACTTGAATGCAGTCTCCTTTACTTAACTTGAGGGTTTTTTTTTTTAATCAAGAAGAAATGTATGGTGCAGTTGTAGGGTGTGTGTGTGTGTAAGGGAGAGAAACTAGAAAGATTGCTTCATTAAATCCCTGTGCATGTCTAAATTTTAATAGCTTGGGCTTACAGTTTCCATACAAACAATTCATACAAAATGTCCAAAATAATTTCATCAAAGTTAGTGCTTTACGCTGCACATGAGGCATTCTAATTTCAGATCCTGTGCAAATGAACAGTGGCTGCTGTGAGCAGGAGGGAAATTTATGACATATAACTAGTAGAATTGAAGTATAGTTGTCCAGATGAAGACAATTCCCAGACTGTTTCTACTGTGGCTATATTCTAAGTTAGCAAAAAAATTACACATTAGGTTATTAAACTTGTAAAATACCACAAGGATTTTATAAACACCTTGCATGAGTCCACTAATTTTTCCAAGTTTCTGGTATGATGTAATTAGTTTAGGTTAGACAGTTTCTTAGGTGTTAACTCCCTAAAAGGTAGGTAGGTGAAAGGATTGTTAATAAAGATTTACAAGGGTACGAGGACAGTGGATAGACACAGCTCAGATGATGAATTGGTAAATATGGGTTTCAAAGTCTGTATATATTCATATCATCATCCAGTGTTCTTTCCTAACAGAATGAACCTGACATTCTACTGATAAGGCAAAGATACACACAGCTTCAACACAACTGAGGCTTCTGTAAAAAGATCTATACAGC
Source organism: Hyperoodon ampullatus (assembly GCF_949752795.1). Classification (NCBI taxonomy): domain Eukaryota; kingdom Metazoa; phylum Chordata; class Mammalia; order Artiodactyla; family Ziphiidae; genus Hyperoodon; species Hyperoodon ampullatus. The sequence goes on along the minus strand of NC_136927.1, from coordinate 55,555,436 downwards.
CTGATGCAGGTCACCACCAGTGGTAGATTAGATACGGCAGTGAGTTCTTTGATACTCCCCCCATTGTGAGGTGTGTGCCAATTCTCCTCCTCTTGATTCTGAGCTGAATGTACTGATTGGCTTGTCTAAAAGAATACAGCGAAGAGATGCTCTGTGACTCCCAAGACCAGGTAATAGGAAAGCTTTTGGCTTCTGCCCAGGTTTCTTGGAACACTCACTCTTTGACCTAGCTGCCGTGCTGTGAGGAAGCTCAAGAAGACCTGAAAAGAAGCCCATGTGTAAAGGAACTCTGGCCATGCTTCAGGCTGACAGCTGGCACCACCTGCCAGCCAAGCGAGTGAGCCATCCTGAAAGTGAATATTCAGTGCCAGTCGAGTTGCTGATACCACATTGAACAGCGATGAGCTGCACTCTCTAAGCCCTGTCCAAATTGCAGATTTGTGAGCAAAATGACAGTTGTTGTTTTAAACCACTGTTTTTTGTTTTTTTTTTTTTTTAATACAGCAAGAGATAACTGGAACATCAGGCAAAGAGTTCTGGTCCACAATGTGTTAGAATTTGATAGCCATGTTTGGCCTTTGCGGGTAAAGGAGTGCCTGAGATTTAGGCTTTATCTCCATGGGACTCACCAGCTTCTTCATTCTGCTTAACTCCACAGAAAGCAGGTCCACCTTGTCAAGCAACTGGGACATGATGGAGGTGAGAGGGTTATGCATCATCTTTATCTTTCAGATCAGGAGGTAGATGTTGGGGTTTCTGTCTGGGGCAGCCAAGCTCTTACCACAGTCCTGCTTCTGGGGCTCACTCAGCCTTCTGGGGGAATACATAGCTGTTGAGCAGTACTTCCTGGGGGTGGAGAGTTCTTATTTTCTGTGATCTTGTGTGAGATGCCACTCGTAGGTTTCTTGTATGAGCCACCATTAAAGGGCTCCCCCTCTGTCTTGTTAGCTTGTTCTTCATTCTCTGGGCAATGTGAGCTACTTGTTCAGACCCTCATGCCTACCAGGTGTCCTTCAGAATCAGATATCTGTTTCTGCCCTAGGTAAAGTGTCTGGCTGGTCATTATTGTTGTCTGCTTTTGTTTGCTGGAGTCCTGGAAGACACTAAATGCATTGTTTAAAAGGTTTGTCTTGGAAACTCTGGAAATCATTAAATTATTCAATAGCTTACATATCTACATTTACGGTTATTTTTAAAGATTTAATCATTATCACTGAGTTGTGACTGTTTTACCTGGGCCTGAATTCTATACTCTGCAGAATGATACTGAATTTGGGCCATGTATAGGGGGAGATTCAAATCTGGGAGGATGGTCCTCCTGTGCAGGGCCCTGGCTGGGATGCCCTAGGAGTTACTAGAGCTGGAATGTGCCATGTTTCCCCACTTGTCTGTGTGTCCATTCACTGTGCTTTTGCATGATGTGATGGGACTCTGGGAGTCATGTCTGCAGAAGGTCACAGAAACCCCTGACATGATGGGGCATGACTGCTCTGTCTCCCTCTCAGTGGAGAAGGGTAAACCACTATAGGCAAAATTGAAAGTACACATGCCCTTCACCCTAGAAATGTCCTAGGAGAAATATCCTAGGATATCAAAGGATAATATCCTAAGATATTTTTACTGGATCCTACTTACTGCACATTTAACTCCTTTTTAAGTGAGAAAATATTTTAAACATCATGAGTACACATTAAGAGGTGATTGGTTTAATAAATGGTAATTCATTCTTTCCAGGGAGGGTCATGTTGCATTCAAACATATGTATTAGAACTATATCAGTTGATAAAACAAATGTAAATGTTTAGAAGAGTGCCTGGCTATTGTATACATGTTATGTGTACAATAGCTACATGATTTTTGTTGTTATAAAGTGCGAAAAATAAACATGCAGGTATATAGCTATATAATACATGTACATATATGTATGATTATCCTTTATGTATAAAGCAGTTAAAAAACTTTTTATCTGTGAACACATACATGTGTATGATTAAATTAACATAGAAAAAATTGTGGAAGGGTGAAAAAGAGGGAGTGGGAGCTAAGAGGAAAAAGACTAAAAGCAAGTAAAAGTTGTCATGATGAAGCAACTTGTATAGCATAATCCCCATCTTTGAAAGTATATATGTGTATACGTGTGTATATGCAGAGAGAAAGAGAGAGAGAGAGAGAGAGAGAGAGAGAGAGATGAAAAGTTAGCTATCAAAATATAAATGGTGGTTATCTTCAGGTACTGAGAGTCTCAGAATTTTTTCTTTTCCTAAATACTTCCTTACTCTTTTCTCCACTTTTTGAATTTTTAAAACAATGAATGTGTGTTATTTGTATTACTGGAAAATAAAGGCTGTTTTCAATATTGAAAAAACAAACAATATGACTAGTAAAACTCCCTCCCTTATCCTTCAATGATTAAGAAGAAACATATGAAGATGATGATGATGAATGGTTAACCTTTATTGGACACTTACCATATATCCAACACTATTTTGTATCTTTGCATATATGAACCCATTCACTCCTGACAACCCCATGGGAGGAAAATTCTATTATTGTCCCTATTTTACAGACAAAGAAGCCAAGGCAAAGAGTAGTTGCATAAGCTGCCCAAGGTTGCATAGCTAATTGGTACCAAGCCTAGGATTTTATTTGTAAGAGCACGTTCCATGTTCTCTCCTTTTCTAACTTAAGAAATAGAGTGATGAGAATTAAAACAAAAATAAACAAATGGGACCTAATTAAACTTAAAAGCTTTTGCACAGCAAAGGAAACCATAAACAAGACCAAAAGACAACCCTCAGAATGGGAGAAAATATTTGCAAATGAAACAACTGACAAAGGATTAATCTTCAAAATATAGAAACAACTCATGCAGCTCAATATGAAAAAAAACAAACAACCCAATCCAAAAATGGGCAGAAGACTTAAATAGACATTTCTCCATAGAGGATATACAGATTGCCAACAAACACATGAAAGGATGCTCAGCATCACTAATCATTAGAGAAATGCAAATCAAAACTACAATGAGGTTTCACCTCACACTGGTCAGAATGGCCATCATCACAAAATCTACAAACAATAAATTCTGGAGACGGTGTGGCGAAAAGGGGACCCTCTTACACTGTTGGTGGGAATGTAAATTGATACAGCCACTATGGAGAACAGTATGGAGATTCCTTAAAAAACTAAAAATAGAACTACCATGTGACCCAGCCATCCCACTACTGGGCATATACCCAGAGAAAACCATAATGCAAAAAGACACATGTACCCCAATGATCATTGCAGCACTATTTGCAATCGCCAGGACATGGAAACAACCTAAATGTCCATCAACAGAGGAATGTATAAAGAAGATGTGGTACATATATACAATGGAATATTACTCAGCCATAAAAAGGAATGAAATTGGATCATTTATAGAGACATTGTTGGACCTAGAGACTGTCATACAGAGTGAAGGAAGTCAGAAAGAGAAAACAAAATCATATATTAGTGAATATATGTGGATTCTGAAAAAATTTGTATAGATGATCTTATTTACAAAGCAGAAATAGAGACACAGACGTAGAGAACAAATGTATGAATACCAAGGGGGAAAGGGCGGTGGGATGAATTTGTTGATTGGGGCTGACATATATACACTATTGATACTATAAATAAAATAGATAACTAATGAGAACCTACTGTATAGCACAGGGAACTCTACTCAGTGCTCTGCGGTGACCTAAATGGGAAGGGAATCCAAAAAAGGGGGATATATGTATACGTATAGCTGATTAACTTTGCTGTACAGTAGAAACTAATACAACATTGTAAAGCAACTATACTCCAATAAATATTTAAATAAAGAAATAACATTGGGCTTTTAAAAGCGGTAGCCTTATTTATTCCTCTAAGTATTTCTAAATCCTTTAGATTCTGAAGCTGGAAAAATCCTGTCTCAGAGAAAAATGAGCTCTCTAACCTCAAATGTTCATTTTACATATGAGAGACTTGAGCTAGGGGAAATGCAGGGATTTCTTCACTGATGTTTCTGTTTATTTGGAAGAGCCAGACTTCTGACTCATAGTTAGATGTGCATTCTACCATCTGTAAATGGCAACCCCTCTCTATTTGAGCCTTTAAAAACCACAATTCCAGTCCAGGGGTGGGGTGCTTTACTGTGGTCATTATTTTTATTAACCTTTTTCTTTCTGTTCTTTGCTTTCTTTTCTTTCTCCCTTTCTCTCTCTCTCTCTCTCTTCCTTCCTTCCTTCCTTTCTTTTTTTCTTTCTTTCTCTTTCTTTCTTTCTTTCTTTCTTTCTTCCTCTCTCTCTTTCTTTCTTTATCTTTCTTTCTTTTTCTTTACTTCCTTCCTTCCTTTTCTTCCTCCCTCCCTCCTTTTCTTTCTCCATTCCTTCCTCCCTTTCTTTCTTTCTTTCTTCCTTTCTTTCCCTCTCTTTCTTTCCTTCCTTTCTTCCTTAGTTTCTTTCCTTCATTCCTTCCTTCCTTCCCTCCTTTCCCTAGCTTTATGGAGATGTAATTGATATATAACATTGTGTAAGTTTAGGTATACAGCATGATGATTTGATACACATATATACTGTGAAATGATTACCTCAGTAAGGTTAGTTAATGCCTCCATCACCTCACATAATTATAATTTTTTTGTGGTGAGAACATTTAAGGTTTACTCCCTTAGCAACTTTCAACTATATAACATAGTATTGTTAAGTATTGTCACTATGCTGTATTGAATGTATTAGATCGTCAGAACTTGTTCATCTTATAACTGGGTGTTTATCCCCTTTGACTTTCTCAGTCTGACTTATTTCACTTACCACAATTTCCTCAAGTTTCATCCTTGTTGTTGAAATGGCAGAATTTTCTTTTTTATGGCTGAATAAAATTCCATCATGAGTGTGTGTGTGTACATACAATTGTATATATACCATCCATTCATCTGTTGATGGACACTTAGGTTATTTGCATGTTGTGGCTACTGTGAATAATGCTACAGTGAACATGGGGGTGCAGATGTCTCTTCAAGATAATGATTACATATCCTTTGGATATATACCCAGAAGTGTTGTAACCATGATGTGCATTTCTTCGCCAAGCATCTCAGTAACTTGAAACCATTCTGCTTCATTTTGAACAGGAGGTTGGTAGATGTACCTTCCATTGCCAAGTCCTCCTGACCCGAGAGAAATGGTACTTTGCAGGTAAAAGCATATATAAAGGGCATTGGAATAGTGCTTAGATGCTGGGAGTAAACAAAAGACACAGAAAATATACCTCTGCTGAGTAATGCAGACTCAGAACAAATACAGAATCATTTAAGTCATATTGTGTATAATTAGAACCTAAAATGAGTGGTCACATTAATACATAGCAATTTCTTTGGCTTTGGGTGTCAGGGTATCAAAAATGCATCACCTCTGGGAAGCCTCTAATATTTTTAAAACTCCCTTCTCATGGCCATGAGCCCTTTACTGTCTAGGCTCTTGGAGCCATTGTTCACCATAACTAAATTTGTTTTAGAGCAGCCCCAGGATATGACTTCTTATTTTGAAAGGGTTGTTAGCCTTCTGACACCAGCTTTTTGGACTTTTCAACTTGGTGCCTGTACCTATTGTTAACCTTCCTCTGTTTACATGGATTTGGCGGTAATTTTCTCCCCATGTCATCAATCTCCAATGTTCTTCATTTTGGGAAGATATTTTCACTGTCAATCTTCAGCAAGTGCCAGTAAATAACAAAAGCAGCAAGATTGTGAAAAAATCTAATAGTAAGAAATGTCAGACTCTTTCCATTCAAATGTGGGCTTTCTATGTGTGGATGCAGCTAATTTTAATCTTTTGAAAACTTATTGTAGCAGCAAAGAATAATCAGGCCTCTGTGGTGGCTGCCCTTAGTGCTGCATAATGAGGGTGGAGGGAGGAAGGCTTTTGAGCCATTCTCAATTTAGGATGAGAGAGAGGGAAAGCAATGAACAGCAACCACAGGCTGTTCATTTAATTAGGTTTTAGCATAAGAACTTTCAAGAGTACATGCCATCCTTCCCTCCCCTGCCAGCCCGTCTTTAGGCTATTTGTAATTTACTGGTTTTAGCCCAGTTAGTTGAGGTAGTTAACTAGGGATGCTAGTGAGATCAAGATCATATGGTTATTATCCAGTATTGTCCAATATTGACCACTTGAGAGGCAAACCAATGTAATGGCAGAAGGGTGGGTTCTAGAACCAGAAGATTCAGGTTTGAAATCCAGGCCCTGTTACCTACTATGATCTTGGATTTGTTAATTAATCTCTATGAGCCAGTTATGAATGACAAAATATGAATAGTATCTCATTTCCAGGATTGTAGAGGGGGATTAAATTAGATGATGTATACACCTGCCTGTCATATATTAGTTACTCACTAACTAGATATGCTTCTATTAGCTCTTCTAAAAATAAATGTTTCCAAAACCACAAACAATATCTTATTTCTTTCTGACCAATTGTCTTTTTTTTTTAACATCTTTATTGGAGTATAATTGTTTTACAATGGTGTGTTAGTTTCCGCTTTATAACAAAGTGAATCAGTTATACATATACATATGTTCCCATATCTCTTCCCTCTTGCGTCTCCCTCCCTCCCACCCTCCCTATCCCACCCCTCTAGGTGGTCACAAACCACCTAGCTGATCTCCCTATGCTATGCGGATGCTTCCCACTAGCTATCTATTTTACATTTGGTAGTGGATATATGTCCATGCCACTCTCTGACTTTGTCACAGCTTACCCTTCCCCCTCCCCATATCCTCAAGTCCATTCTCTAGTAGGTCTGTGTCTTTATTGCAGTCTTACCCCTAGGATCTTCATGACCTTTTTATTTTTTTTCGTAGATTCCATATATATGTGTTAGTATATGGTATTTGTTTTTCTCTTTCTGACTTACTTCATTCTGTATGACAGACTCTAGGTCCATCCACCTCACTACAAATAACTCAATTTCTTTTCTTTTTATGGCTGAGTAATATTCCATTGTATATATATGCCACATCTTCTTTATCCATTCATCTATTGATGGACATTTAGGTTGCTTCCATGTCCTGGCTATTGTAAATAGAGCTGCAATGAACATTTTGGTACATGACTCTTTTTGAATTATGGTTTTCTCAGGGTATATGCCAAGTAGTGGGATTGCTGGGTCGTATGGCAGTTTTATTTGTAGTTTTTTAAGGAACCTCCATACTGTTCTCCATAGTGGCTGTATCAGTTTACATTACCACCAACAGTGCAAGAGTGTTCCCTTTTCTCCACACCCTCTCCAGCATTTATTGTTTCTAGATTTTTTGATGATGGCCATTCTGACAGGTGTGAGATGATATCTCATTGTAGTTTTGATTTGCATTTCTCTAATGATTAATGATGTTGAGCATTCTTTCATGTGTTTGTTGGCAATCTGTATATTTTCTTTGGAGAAATGTCTGTTTAGGTCTTCTGCCCATTTTTGGATTAGGTTGTTTGTTTTATTGTTATTGAGCTGCATGAGCTGCTTGTATATTTTGGAGATTAATCCTTTGTCAGTTGCTTCATTTGCAAAAATTTTCTCCCATTCTGAGGGTTGTCTTTTGGTCTTGTTTATGGTTTCCTTTGCTGTGCAAAAGCTTTTAAGTTTCATTAGGTCCCATTTGTTTATTTTTGTTTTTATTTCCATTTCTCTAGGAGGTGGGTCAAAAAGGATCTTGCTGTGATTTATGTCATAGAGTGTTCTGCCTATGTTTTCCTCTAAGAGTTTGATAGTGTCTGGCCTTACATTTAAGTCTTTAATGCATTTTGAGTTTCTTTTTGTGTATGGTGTTAGGGAGTGTTCTAATTTCATACTTTTACATGTACCTGTCCAGTTTTCCCAGCACCATTTATTGAAGAGGCTGTCTTTCCTCCACTGTATATTCTTGCCTCCTTTATCAAAGACAAGGTGACCATGGGCTTCCCTGGTGGCGCAGTGGTTGAGAGTCCGCCTGCCGATGCAGGGAACACGGGTTCGTGCCCCGGTCCGGGAAGATCCCACATGCCGCGGAGCGGCTGGACCTGTGAGCCACAGCCGCTGAGCCTGTGCATCTGGAGCCTGTGCTCCACAATAGGAGAGGCCACAACAGTGAGAGGCCCGCGTACCGCAAAAAAAAAAAAAAAATGGCAAGCAAAAATGATCCAATGTATGTACAATAAGAAGTCCAAATGTAGAAAGCCAACACAATGGATTGAGTTTGACTCCTATGAAAAATTACTGTAAAGAAAGAAGATATGGAACAAAATAACTCTTTTACAAGCAATGAAGCCATGCAAGAAAGACATGATTACAAAGAAGATAAAGACTATAATCTTATAAATAAAAACTATATATAAAGACACAAACATTTAAACATGCATAACAAAACAATTAGTGGGAAACAGCAGCACAGTACAGGGAGATCAGCTCGGTGCTTTGCGACGAATTAGAGGGGTGGGATAGGGAGAGTGGGAGGGAGGCTCAAGAGGGATGGGATATGGGGATATATGTATGCATATGGCTGATTCACATTGTTGTACAATAGAAACTAATACAGCATTATGAAACAATTATACTCTAATGAAGATGTATTAGAAAATTTTAAAAAACTCATCCTATCATACAAAAAAAATGTAAGAATTGGGATCAAATATATTGATCATATTGATAAGTATAATCAAAAATGATTTTCAGATTGAATACAAAGCAAGTTAACAATGTGTTGTGTATAAGACAAACCAAAACCAAAAAGAGTCAAAAGGTTAAAAATAAAAGGATGAACAAATGTATATCAAGCATATTCAAATTGAAAGAAGGCTGATGTCTCAATCTTGTTATATGATAAGAATTAAGACCAAAAGGCATTTTTATTTTTATTTTTAAATTAAAAAAAATTATTTTACAATGGAGTACAGTTGATTAACAATGTTGTGTTAGTTTCAGGTTTACAGCAAAGTGATTCAGTTATACATATACATGTATTTATTGTTTTTCTTTTTTTTTTTTTTTTTTGCAGTACGCGGGCCTCTCACTGTTGTGGACTCTCCCGTTGCGGAGCACAGGTTCTGGACGCGCAGGCTCAGCGGCCATGGCTCACGGGCCCAGCCGCTCCGCGGCATGTGGGATCTTCCCAGACCGGGGCACGAACCCACATCCCCTGCATTGGCAGGCGGACTCTCAACCACTGCGCCACCAGGGAAGCCCCCAAAAGGCATTTTTATTTTTATTTTTAAATTAAAAAAAAATTATTTTACAATGGAGTACAGTTGATTAACAATGTTGTGTTAGTTTCAGGTTTACAGCAAAGTGATTCAGTTATACATATACATGTATTTATTGTTTTTCAAAATCTTTTCCCACTTAGGTTATTACAGAATATTGACCAGAGTTCCCTGTGTTATACAGTAGGCTCTTGTTGGTTATCTATTTTATTTTATTTTATTTTATTTATTTATTTATTTTTACTGGTATAGACATCTTTTATTTTATTTATTATATTTTAATTTTCTATTTTTATTGGACTACAGTTGATTAACAATGTTGTGATAATTTCGAACCATGTTTTTCTCTGGTTATATGCCCAGAAGTGGGATTGCTGGATCATATGGTAGCTCTATTTTTAGTTTTTAAAGGAACGTCCATATTGTTCTCCATAGTGGCTGTATCAATTTACATTCCCACCAACAGTGTAAGAGGGTTCTCTTTTCTCCACACCCTCTCCAGCATTTATTGTTTGTAGATTTTGTGTTGATGGCCATTCTGACAAGTGTGAGGTGATATCTCATTGTAGTTTTGACTTGCATTTCTCTAATAATTAGTGATGTTTAGCATCTTTTCATGTGCCTCTTGGCCATTTGTATGTCTTCTTTGGAGAAGTGTCTCTTTAGCTCTTATGCCCATTTTTAACTAGATTGCTTTTTTTTTTTTTTATATTGAGCTGCATGAGCTATTTGTAAATTTTGGACAATAATCCCTTGTCAGTCACATCATTTGCAAATATTTTCATCCATTCTGAGGGTTGTCTTTTTGTTTTGTTTATGGTTTCCTTTGCTGTGCAAAAATATTTTTGTTTTTATTTCCATTATTCTAGGAGATGGCTTGAAAAAGATATTGCTGTGATTTATGTCAAAGAGTGTTCTGCCTATGTTTTCCTCTAAGAGCTTTATAGTGTCTGATCTTATATTTAGGTCTTTAACCCATTTTGAGTTTATTTTTGTGCATGGTGTTAAAGAGTGCTCTAATTTCATTTTTTTTTACATGTAGCTGTCCAGTTTTCCCGGCACCATTTATTGAAGAGACTGTCTTGCATCCATTGTATAGTCTTGCCTCCTTTGTTGTAGATTAATTGACCACAGGTGTGTGGGTTTATTTCTGGGCTTTCTATCCTGGTCCATTGATCTATATTTCTGTTTTTGTGCCAGTCCCCTACTGTTTTGATGACTGTAGCTTTGTACTATAGTCTGAAGTCAGGAAGCCTGATTCCCAGCTCCATTTTTCTTTCTCAACATTGCTTTGGCTATTCAGGGTCTTTTGTGCCTCCATACAAATTTTAATATTTTTTGTTCTAGTTCTGTGAAAAATGCCATTGGTAATTTGATAAGGATTGCATTGAATCTATAGGTTGCCTTGGGTATATGTAGACAATGTTGATTCTTCCAATCCAAGAACATAGTATATCTTTCCATCTGTTTTTGTCATCTTCAATTACTTTCATCAGCATCTTATAGTTTTCAGAATACAGGTCTTTTGCCTCATTAGGAAGCTTTCTTCCTAGGTATTTTATTCTTTTTGATGCAATGATAAATGGGATTGTTTCTTTAATTTCTCTTTCTGATCTTTCATTGTTAGTGTATAGGAATGCAAGAGATTTCTGTATGTTAATTTTGCATCCTGCCACTTTACCAAATTCATAGGTAAGCTCTAGTAGTTTTCTGGTAGCATCTTTAGGATTTTCTATGTATAGTATCATGTCATCTGCGAACAGTGACAGTTTTACTTCTTCTTTTCCAATTTGTATTCCTTTTATTTCTTTTTCTTCTCTGATTGCCCTGACTATGGCTTCCAAAATTATGTTGAATAAAAGTAGCAAGAGCGGACATCCTTGTCTTGTTCCTGATCTTACAGGAAATGCTTTCAGCTTTTCACCATTGAGTGTGATGTTAGCTGTAAGTTTGTCATATATGGCCTTTATTATGTTGAGGTATATTCCCTCTATGCCCACTTTCTGGAGACTTTTTATCATAAATCAGTGTTGAATTTTGTCAAAAGCTTTTTCTGCATCTATTGAGATGATCATATGATTTTTATTCTCCAAAAGGCATTTTTTAAAAAGAAAAGAAAAGACACTTTATAAGGCAGAAGTCCTTACTTACAAATATATAACTGCTATTAATATTTATGTACCCAATAGCACTTTAACAACTTTGCACAGCAAAAATTAGAAGAAATGTAAGGAGAAAGAAAACAAAAATGCTAATAGTAGAGAATTCTAATATGTCTTGCTCAATTCCAAATAAATCATATGGGGGAAAAAATCAGTTACAATACAGAAAACTTGTTCAACATAATAACCAAGGGCTTCCCTGGTGGCTCAGTGGTTAAGAATCCACCTGTGGGGCTTCCCTGGTGGCGCAGTGGTTGAGAGTTCACCTGCCGATGCAGGGGACACGGGTTCGTACCCCGGTCCGGGAGGATCCCACATGCTGCGGAGCAGCTGGACCTGTGAGCCATGGCCACTGAGCCTGAGCGTCCGGAGCCTGTGCTCTGCAACCGGAGAGGCCACAACAGTGAGAGGCCCACGTACCACAAAAAAAAAAAAAAAAGAATCCACCTGTGAATGCAGGGGGCACGGTTTCAAGCTCTGATCTTGGAAGATCCCACATGCCGCACAGCAACTAAGCACATGCACCACAACTACTGAGCCTGTGCTGTAGAGCCCGTAAGCCACAACTACTGAGCCCACGTGCCACAACTACTGAAGCCTGCACACCTAGAGCCCTTGCTCCACAACAAGAGAAGCCACTGCAATGAGAAGCCTGTGCACCACAATGAAGAGTAGCCCCCTCTAGCCACAACTAGAGAAAGCCCGCGGGCAACAACAAAGACCCAATGCAGCCAAAAATAAATAACTGAAATAAATTTTAAAAAACATAATAATCAAGTAGATCTAATAAATATCTAATTCTTAATCCCAATAATGGAAAATACACATTTTCCACTGTACATGGAATATTCATGAAGATTGATCACACCTTAAGCTGGAAATAAAACTTCAATAAATTCTAAAGAATTGCATTCTGATTAAAAAAATGCTATAAATGAATTACAAAATCAGACCACCTACTTGGAAATTTAAAAACACCATTAAAACAAACTCTTGGGTCAAAGAAAAAATGCTAAGTGAAACTGTAGAATTTCCTATAAACAATGATAAGCAGTAAAGCCACTATGGAGAACAGTATGGAGGTTCCTTAAAAAACTACAAATAGAACTACCATATGACCCAGCAATCCCACTACTGGGCATATACCCTGTGAAAACCATAATTCAAAAAGAGTCATGTGCCACAATGTTCATTGCAGCTCTATTTACAATAACCAGGACATGGAAGCAACCTAAATGTCCATCAACAGATGAATGGATAAAGAAGATGTGGCACATATATACAATGGAATATTATTCAGCCATAAAAAGAAAGAAATTGAGTTATTTGTAGTGAGGTGGATGGACCTAGAGTCTGTCATACAGAATGAAGTAAGTCAGAAAGAGAAAAACAAATACCGTATGCTAACACATATATATGGAATCTTAAAAAAAAAAAAAAAAGGTTCTGAAGAACCTAGGGGCAGGACAGGAATAAAGACGCAGACTTAGAGAATGAACTTGAGTACCCAGTAAGGGGGAAGTGTAAGCTGGGACGAAGTGAGAGAGTGGCATGGACATATATACACTACCAAACGTAAAATAGATAGCTAGTGGGAAGCAGCCGCATAGCACAGGGAGATCAGCTCTGTGCTTTGTGACCACCTAGAGGGGTGGGATAGGGAGGGTGGGAGGGAGATGCAAAAGGGAGGGGATATGGGGATATATGTATACATATAGGTGATTCACTTTGCTATACAGCAGCAACTAACAAAACATTGTAAAGCAATTATACTCCAATAAAGATGTTAAAAAAAAGTATACAATGATACAAATAAAAATTAAAAATAAATGAATTAAAAAATAAAGTTTAAAAACCAGAAAAAGAACAAATAAACTAGAAAAAGCAGAAGGAAGAAATTAATACAGATGAAAGCAAAAATTAATAAGAAAAACTGGTTCTTTAAAAAAAATTAATAAAGTAGACAAACTGCTAACCTAATTAGTAAAAAAGGGAGGAAACACACAAAATTAGAAATGTCAAAGTGAAAAATCATCAAAACAGGAAATTTTAAGAAATCATAAGAGGCTACTTTGCACAACTTTATGGAAATACATTTGAAAATCTTGATGAAATTAATACTTGTCTGAAAAAATACAGTTTACCAAATATAGGCCCCAGTGAGAGATATAAAAAGCCTACTATACAATCTTCTATGATAGACAGTTACATAGACAAACTGATCAAAATAAACTGCAGTGACGTTCCTGGACACTTTGAGAGAACCCTTCCTCTAAAACATTATCCATCAGGACTATCATAGTAAATTAAAAAAGAAACCTGATGGCATTATGTTTGTAATCCAAGACAAATTTTTGTTTTGCTGGATGAACTCAGCCTGGAATGAGCATGAGCCAGGACAAAAATTAATCCACACTCTGATAAGCACCAACATCCACAAGGACCTCAGAATGTGAAAAAGTCTTATTGTCAACTTGCCCCTGGCTTTCTTAAACCTTCCTTGTAAAATCTAGGCACAAGCCCAAATGCTGTGATAAGCTCCTCCCAACTTCCTCCTACTGAGGTGCCCACGATTTCTCAGTGTGCGTTCTCCTTTGCTGCAGCAAGCTCAATAAACCTATCTTTATCTTTGATTACAGAAGTGTGCCTGGTCTTCTTTGACTGGTGGGCACTGACAGATGTACCAATCCCTTAACCCATGGGACAAGAAGTCAAATCTCTGAGTAATATCACATTCCAGCAATTAGAGTCTAGTAACGAAAAAATAATTTAAAAAAGAAATTTAATCTGTGAGAAAGAAATCTAAGTATACCACACCTCCAGAAGTCTTTCTTCTCCTACTCACTTTCTTTACATGAACATAGTTTTGAAGCACCTCCTCATTACCCCAGTCTCAACACCCTTTGACCTCCCCCTCTTGTCTCCTTTGCCTTTCCACTCCTTTATTATGTAGATGAGTCTAGTCCTCTCCCAGCAAGAAAGACTCTTCCCTAGGAGGAGGACGGAAAATGAGGTTTTGGTTTTAAGGTTCTTTTTGGTGGGCTAGGGGAGGGGGAAATTGATGAAACTGCCATATAGTAGTTTTTTGTCTTCCCACTGCTACAGAGTTTGATATTTTATGAGCAGTTTCCTTTTTCATTGACTCATGCCAACAGCTGAAGAGGTGTTGGCAGTTGTGATTCTTTCCTCTGTAATAGTTGAGGGAAAACTCGGAAAGCCTAAGGACCCCCAGCCAGTAAATCAGCAGGCTGCAATTAGAGCCACTTGTTCCAAGCAGGCTCTCCATCTAAGCTCATAGCCTCCATTTACATTAATAATAGTTACAAAACCATCACCTCCCCTGATGAGCTCCTACTTCGTGCCAGGCTAATGATAGGTGATTTACGCAAGCGCTTCTCAAACTTTGATATGTACACCAATCACATGGGCATCTTGTTAAAATGAAGACTGTGATTCATTGTGTCTGGGTGGGGCCCTGAAGGTCTACATTTCTAATAAGTAAGTTCTCTGTTAATGCTGCTGCTGCAGGTCCACCGTCCATACTTTGAGTAGCAAGGCTTTATGATTACCACCTTGATTCTGCCTCACAGTAAACCCACATGGCAGTACTTCTCAACCCTGGCTGTACCTCATCAGGGAGGATGACATTTGAAGACTTCTAATCCTCAGGTGCAGCCCAAATTTTTCGTGAGACACCTATTGCTATATGGGCTAGGTAATATCATCCTCATTTTACAGCTGAAGAAACTGAAGCTTAGAGAGATTAATTACTTTATCTAAAATCCTATACAGTGATGGAAGTAAGATCTGAAGCCAGGGCTATTTGGCATCAACGTCCATTCTCTTAACCACTGCTCTCTATGGACTCCCATGGAGGTGACACTAGTTTGCAATCTATTATTGTTGTTAACTAAGAAAAGAAGACCCACACATGTTAAACCATTAGAAAAGAGCCTGAGCCCACAAATACCCCAGTGCTAAGACTCTCAAGATGATTTATGGTCCTTTAGCACTAGGAAAGTAGAAATCTCTCCCTGGGGCTGAAGGTAACTATTGTTCCCTCTGCACCCCTCCCCACCCCCACCCCCACCCCTACCCCTGACCCAGCACATGCCCTGGGACTGACTTTGTACATTAGTTCTCTGCTTTTCTATTAAATGCTGACTGGTCAGAGTATTTTCTCTCCCACTGAGGTTTTAAGTTTAAGAGAAAGCCCGGTGCATTAAATCAGTGTAATTAGCCCTGAAATGCACGTGATAGAGAAATTGCATTCCCAGAGAAAGAAAGAGACTCTCCAAGGTTTTATCAAACTGGAATTGTGAGCCCAGGGCTTGAAAACAACCCCTTTATGATGGGAAGCAAAGGATCCCCCAGGGACGGATGTGCTGGCAGTGGCTAGGCTTATTCTCCCATCTCTGAATTCGTTAATGAGGACTTAGCTTCAAAGGCAGATAACAAGCTAATCAAGAGGGGAAGGGAATCCTGCAAATCATGCTGCCTAACGAGTTACACTGGGGAGAGCAGGGGAGAAGGTAGAACAGGCAGAGTGATGGGCTGGGGTGGGGCTGTCTTCTTTGTCAGGATGCTGGCAGACCACAGGCTTTGAACCAAAGAATCAATCACAGGATTGATTTAAAAAGAGAAATCGCAGGATATTATTTAAAGTCAGTAATGGCTTAACCCTCTTACGCCAGCCTCTTCCCTAAATATTCTTTGCTCCATCACCATCTCATTTTTCCAAAGACTGAGACCACAAAGTTTCTGCCCACTGAGAATGCCACCTGGGCCCAAGGCCAAACCAGCTAGCTGAGTGGGGCTGTGAGGGGTGGGGTGAGAGGTGTGGGAAGGCGGGGAGAAAAAGGAGCTTTTTGAGAGGCTTCCTCTGACCCAGATGCTATCTCAGAGCACAAAAGTGCATTGTTTATACTCATGAACTAAACTTTTGCTTTATGCTTTAAAATAGGCAATTGGGGATTATAAAACTAAATTTTGTTCTGTTTGAGCTCATAAGCTACATAAGTTGGGAAAGAAACAGCAAATGTAATGAAGGTAGTTACATTTGTCAGGTTTTCTTTGTCCCCATGGGAAATCCTTTGTGCTTTCTTACTTCCTAAACATTTTCTGATACTCAATACATCTTCAGAGTTTTGTTTCTATTCAAAGATGAAGGAGGCCTGAAGTCTCACCCCAAATGTCACCTTTATGGATCTTCTATGGCTGAGAATCTCCTGTGAATAATAAAGCTTGGAACCAGTTTGAATACTGATATGCCACCCAATTGATCACCTTCATGGCTTCTCTCTTCCCAGGTGTCTTTCTTCTGTCCATTCCTCTGTCTTCCACCTGTCCCTCTCTTTTCATCCTTTACTCAAACTCTTCTCTCCTTTCCATCATGAAAAACCATTAGTTGTCCAGTACCTTGACTGTCAGGGAATGAACATGAGAACCCTGACTAGAGCTGTCCTCAGTTGTGGTGCTGAAAGGATAATTTTGACCATCTACTAACCAGAGATTCTGGAAACATTAGAGAGCCTAAACAATGAATTAGAACAGCTTTTGGGAAGGTCCTTTTTGGGGTGTCCTTCAGGTCACTCAACCTTTACAGTCCAAAACAAAATTCATTTTCTTCCAGACACCCTGTTCTCCCTCTTATATTCCCCAAGTCTTGCCATCCTTCTTCTTAGTTTTTAAAACCATCTTCTCCTCTCCATTCCCATTGTCATTAATATAATTTCCTAATTGGTTTCTCTCAAATATCTTGCTACTCAATGGCTTTCATTAACAATTCCCATCCCAATTCCTATAGAATTTAATTCAAGATTGTTAGAGTGGGAGCAGGTACAGCAAGGCACTCCAGAAACTCTGCCAGTTAAACCATAAACATCAACCGATAGTAGATGAGAATGATATATACAAACAGCTCCTTGGAGATAAAATAGTTCCAGGTCTAGAAACAGCAAGAGTAAACAAAGCCTGCTTATTGTGAGCCAGATCAATCCCGGACAGAGTGAAGGCCATGTCCATATTTAAAGAGGGTTAATAAAGGAAATATGTTGTTCACAAGGGTTGTTCACAACAACACAAATATGTTGTTCAGAAGATAGGAGGGTGGGGGTTTCCCTGGTGGCACAGTGGTTGAGAGTCCGCCTGCCGATGCAGGGGACACGGGTTCGTGCCCTGGTCCAGGAAGATCCCACATGCCGCGGAGCGGCTGGGCCCGTGAGCCATGGCCGCTGAGCCTGCGCGTCCGGAGCCTGTGCTCCGCAACAGGAGAGGCCACAACAGTGAGAGGCCCGCATACCGCAAAAAAAAAAAAAAAGAAGAAGATAGGAGGGTGAGTTTGCAATAAGGAAGAACTGCAACTGTTGGTTCTAGCACTGCTTAGGTGGCCTGTCTGCTCTTCATCACAGATGCATCTCTGGTGGGTAAACAGGATGTGCTGGTTATTCTCAGTTGGCTCCTCTACCCTGCTGTGGCGTTGGGAGGCTGACCTGAATGGACCACATATATGTGTTCCCTTGCCCTCTGGCTTTTCATTGGAATTGGTTAATAGAGAACATATTCAGGAGATAAGAGGGAGAGAGGAGAGTGAGGTTGGATTATTACTTCTTCCAGTTCCATCCCATGCTGGTTGTCCTGACTTATGCTCAAAGCATCTGCAGTGTGGCTTTCTCTACAGTCTTTCCCTCTGACTTGCAATAGCCACTCCCTTCTCTCATCCCTGCTGGCCTGGAGGTAGTGATGATTGTATTGCACTGTCCCCCAAGTTACCCACTTCAAGTGTGCCATCTGTTTCCTGCGAGGTCTCTGATTAGGGCCTGATATCATTAAGCATTCGAATCCCAGCTCCTCTGTCCCAACTTCATCCTCACCAAACATTATTCTGTTTATGAATTGGCTTCACATGTAAATCCATCTACACGTAGAGAGTGTACTGGTCATGTTGACACAAGCATTCTGTTCTGATTGGCATTTATTTATTTAGTTAGTTAGTTAGTTAGTTTTGTTTCCCATTAGTATATACCTTTTATTTTTAAAAATTAACTTTTATTGAAGTATATAGTTGATTTACAATGTCATGTTAGTTTCTGCTGTACAGCAAAGTGAATCAGTTATATGTATACATATATCCACTCTTTTTTAGATTCTATTCCCATATAGGTTATTACAGAGCACTGGGTTTAGTTCCCTGTGCTACACAGTAGGTCCTTATTAGTATCTATTTTATATATAGTCGTGTGTATATTTCAGTCCCAATCTCCCAATTTATCCCTCTCCACCCCCTTTCCCCCTTGGTCACCGTAAGCTTGTTTTCTACATCTGTGATTCTATTTCTGTTTTGTAAACACGTTCATTTGTACCATTTTTTTAATTCCACATATTGCTTGGCATTAATACTTCTCATCGTTAATTAAGGAATTGGCATTCTGATTTTATATCTTCTTATTAAACTAGCTTTGTTAGTACAATTTAGCCTGCCTGGGATTAATGAATCTGAGGTGCTGCCAAAGCTGAAGGTCTGGCCAATCTCTGCTGGTTTGGGGCTGGGGAACAGGTTGTGGATTTTCTATAGGATAAAGCTGCTCTCATTTGTAATTACTTTTAGGGAGGGGAAGCTGTTCTGGTCTTTCTAAATTAAAAAGAAGATTGAAAGACATTAAAAAAATAACACGAAGGTCTGGGCTGAATTCACCCAGATGATATTATCTTTGGGGGCCTCTGTGACCATCCACTCACACCCCCACCAAGTTACTTGGTCCTTATGTTTCCTCTACCATGTCATGCTTTCATGCCTCTGGGCTTTTATCCAGGCTGTTCTCTCTGTCTTTGAAACCCACACTTTCATCCCTTGGATCACTCCTATGCATCCTCCAAATCACTGTTCAGGCATCACTTCCTCTGTGGAGTCTTTATCTTTTATAGAAATAATCTATTTAGCAGCTCTTTATTGAGCACATTTGTACCAGGAACTCTGAGATGTCCTGGGGACACGGGAGTGACTCAGACAGTTCATACTTTGCAGTTTCATAGATGAGATGAAGTGATGTAAAAAAAAATCCTCTCTAAATGACAAGGTAAGACATCTGACAGTGACATGCATAGGATGCAACGGAGATGTGAGTGGTGCAATGGGTGAGCAGGTGTCAGGGGAGAAGGCTACCTGTAAGGGATTTTATTTAAGATTATGAATTGTTCATGAATAAATGGGACAGGCAAAGGCTTTTGGGGTAGAGTCTGTCGGAGGTCTCTCAAGCTTGTAACCACCCTCTGAGTGGCAGCTTAAGCATGGATGCTGCATCCAGGATATTGGCCCTCCCACTTTGATCCCAGCTGACTGGAGCAGGACTGGGTGCCAGATCAAAGGACAGACTCTCTATAGGGTGGACGGGGACATAGGAAGGGGCTAACATGAAAGCAGTGCTGCTGTATAAATGAGCCAAAGATGGCCTCTGTGTATTGGTCCCCAGGTTGTTTATGTCTCCACAGCAGGCTTAGACTCATTAGCTCAGAAGTCCACAGACACCACATTCAAAAATTTACACATTTACTTATTTTAAAAAGAACCCAAACAAGCAAAATTGTAGCCATTTAGGGCCTGCCTGTCTTGCATACCATGTGAAACTATACCTACCATCTGCTGGCCATTGATAAGACAAAGCCTTGTGGTCAGAAGACACCCCAAGCTTCTACTGCCCCTCAGAGCTCACTCTGACCCAGACAGGTAAACCCCCTCTCCATCCCCCCTCTCTCTTGAGAGTTCCCTTCCTTCCTCTCCTTCTGGCTGGTGGTCTCTGTGCCGTAAGCATCTGGACAGTTTCATGCTGCGAGGAACTTCCCTCTCATGCAAATATGTCCAAGCAACACCCAATAAAGCTTATTGTGTGTTACTGCCTCTTGTGGTCATATCTTTTTCCTTGATCAGGCTTCAGATTCCTCAAACCCCCTAGAAGCCCACACTGGATACTGAGTGGCTCAACCCATTAGAGCTCTTCTTTGAGGGAGTTTTAATCTGAGGGGGAGAGATGATGAGCAGTTGACAACCAGGAGCAGAAGTAGAAAGGCATGAAGAGAAAAGGAGGCAGTAAGGGGGAGCCACAAGGCAGAAGAAGCCATGACTCAGAGGGAAGGGGCAGGGCTCTTAGTGACAGTAAAAGACAAAGCATGGACAAATAGACCTAGAGTGACCATAAAGGTGAAACACTGGAGCAGGACCCCATGGGTACATATAGCTAGCTAGGGAGGAACGAAATACTACAGGAGTACCCAAATGGCACTGCTGTTCCTGAACCACATTCTGGTCTCCACAAGGCCTGTCAGTGTCCTGGTTCCAGTCCTGCAATGAGGACATGCTGCTTAGTGTAAATTCCATTCTTATAGACAATAACACCTTTCCCAAGGCAATGATAGTATGTCCTTATTCTTTGCATCCAAGAGAGCCAGCTCCCACATAGGCTATAGGAAGAGCCTAGGCAAGGTCTGGAGTGGGGAACTCTGTAGTGTTTTGGGGAATCCCAAGCAATTTGATATTTCTAGTTAAGACAGTGCAAGTTAGAGGGTTGGTGGAAATGAGATTAGAGAGCTGAGCAGGGTCAGGACATGGAGTCCTCGTGTGCTCTGCTGAGGGTCCCCAGTGTCATCCTGCAGGGAGCTACTGGTAAAGGCAATAGTAATGGGTCAGATTCATGTTTTCATCACATCAGTGGCAACAGTATAGGTGGAGTTTGAGATGCTAGTTTGGAGGCAACTAGCATTCTGGACAGTAAATGAGAGAATGCATAACAGGAATGGAAAGGAGAGCCATTTATATAAACCATTCAATAAACACTCAAGAGGTGAGAACAACAGGAGTTGGTGACATTACATGTTAGGGTGAAAGAAAGAAAGATAAATCTGTGATGGATAATTTCTGTTTTTCAGATTTTGGCACTGGATGAATGGAATACCATTGACTGAGCTAGAATTGCAAGTTAGAGTTAGGAAGGGAGGAGAAAGAGGAAAAATATGTGTTTGAGGACTGCATAGGAGTTCTAAATGGAGAAACCCAGTGGGCATTTGGGTACTTGAATGTGGATCTCAGAGTGAGTCCTAAGTCACATCAGCAGCCATGATTAGTCAGACTCATCCTCATATGTAGAGTCCATACCCTAATATGGACCAATCCTCCAAACCTCCTCTCCATCTGAAAGATTTCCTCTGTGTCCTCTGGTATGCCAGCCAAGTTTCCTGTCATCAACACCTTCTCAAACCATTTCTTCTTTCTTCTGGACTTGCACGGGCTCTACTCAAGGACGCTTGTTCCCTTACAGCTCTCTCTAATGGAGGTTGGTCTCTCTTTCTTTCTCTTTCTTTCTTTCTTTCTTCCTTCCTTCCTTCCTTTCTTTCTTTCTTTCTTTTTCTTTCTTTCTCCTCACACAACACACGTTCTTCAGAGCCAAGAAGTGTCTTCTCTCCCCTCTTTCTCACTTTTATAATTCACTGACATCCTCATCACTTTCTCTCATTTGCCAAAGAAGGTGGGTCCGTTTTCATAGTCTTCTTCTCTCTTCAACATTTGCTTCATTCTGAATGATTTCTCCTTTCATATGGATGAATAATCCACCACTCTGGTTCCTAAGTTTCTTGACTTAATCATCTCTAAAGACTTCTCCATTTCAACTTCTCTATTCTTAGGTCAAACCCTATATCACGGCTTCTGAAACAGCAACTTCAAACATCCATTCTCTAACCACTACCTCCTGTCAAAGGCTACAGAGAAGGGCTTCCCTGGTGGCACAGTTGTTGGGAGTCCGCCTGCCGGTGCGGGGGACACGGGTTCGTGCCCCGGTCCAGGGGCATCCCACATGCCGTGGAGAGGCTGGGCCCGTGAGCCATGGCCACTGAGCCTGTGCATCTGGAGCCTGTGCTCCGCAGTGGGAGAGGCCACAACAGTGAGAGGCCCACGTACCGCAAAAAAAAAGACTACACAGAAAGTATCTTTGACCTTATTGAAACCTTTCAAATTTTCGTCTTCACCTTTT
Source organism: Hyperoodon ampullatus (assembly GCF_949752795.1). Classification (NCBI taxonomy): domain Eukaryota; kingdom Metazoa; phylum Chordata; class Mammalia; order Artiodactyla; family Ziphiidae; genus Hyperoodon; species Hyperoodon ampullatus. The sequence continues at coordinate 55,533,016 of NC_136927.1, read as the reverse complement.
CTCACTTTCTAGGGTTACTGTATAGTTATTAAGATCCTAGCCTTTGGAACTAGAATGCCAGGTTAACTTGTGGGAAAGGCTAAAAATGTGGGTATATATCAGTTAAAAAGTGAATCCAGATTCCAGAGTTCATCCTGATGGTTGGGAAAAGATGAGCACTGCAGGGAGATGGACATTACTAATTGATGGTTTCCATCATAGTCATGGCAAGAAAGCAGAAGAAATGCTGGAATCCATCCCTCACATAACTCTCTCATCACTTGTTGCCTGCCTGCCATGTTTTTTGGCTCAATAACTGGGTACTTAATTATGTACTCTTTAATATTTCACATCTGTCTGTCTGGAGCCTGGAATGCGGTCATGGAAAGCTCCCTGGGCCTACATTCAAAACAATGGATTCTAGATACAACTTCTTCCTGCAAGGTCTTGAACAAATCATTTAACTTCATTTGAAAATGTGATAATAGATACAACAACATGTGCTAAGCTTTAAAATGTTTAAAGAACATCAGGTCTACTGTTTTCCAGTTATATTTGAGAACAGGAATTTTGTGTTCCTTGCATGATTCATCAAGCATGGTACTTAAATAATATTTGTTGAGTAAATGAGTGACTGAATAAATTAATGAATGAATGATTGAATGAATCAATAAATGCCTGAGTGCAAGCTGAGCCTCAAGCCTTTTGATCCTAGTCCAACAAGAAGAATTAGCTGTCTTATCAAGTTAACACCATTCATTCATTCATTCACTTATTTGACAAACACATTCACTGCCTGCCACATCTGGTAGTATGTGTTTTTAGTTGCTATCTCATTGAAAACTCTATGTATGAGGAAGTTCTTTTGAATTCCATCTTACAGATGAGGAATCTGAAGTACAGAGGAGTTAAGTAACTTGCCCAAGGTGTTAAAGGTAAGGAGTTAGAGGACTTGAAATATGGATAGGGCTCCTAGATGTATGCAGGAGTCAACATTGAGAGTTACCCTTAAAGGGTGTGAAAAGGAAGGAACAACAGTTTCTAAATGCACATGTCCTGGCCAAGAGAAGACATAGGAAAGTCAGCTGAGAATCCATTAGGCTTGGTATCAAGAGTAAAGCTGTCTTATGTCATGTTTTCCAGAAAACATACTCTAAGACAAGAGTTTGTGTGCTAGAGAATTGAAACCTATGAGGCAGTGAAGAGGGCAGAATGAAGAAGTCGGGTAGCGATGCAGCTACCATATAATAGAGGCCTCAGCCAACGTCATGGGCAGCTCTGCAGCTCTTCAGTATGAGTTGGGATGAGGCGGGTGGGCTTTTACACCTCTGCATGTACCAGCCATTGGATGCTGGATATCCCTAGGGAGGGAGTATGACCTTGGGCAAGGCAGCTTCCCAGGGAGGGACTGAGCTATGAGTCTTCAGCAGGTGACACTTTAGCAGCTGGAAGTGTTGAGCTTCTTGGTTCTGAAGGTGGATCTGGGCAGTGAATCACAGCATCCACCACAATGTTATTAACACTTCTAAAGAATGAGTGTGTTAACTAGTCTGGAGTGACAAATTTGCATAGAGATAGGAGTGTGAAAACAGCAGAGCTTCAGAGACAAAGACTAGCAATATCCACAGAAGAACTGTGCCACCCATCACCAGGATGCCTTTCCAAGGATGGCTGCAGGCACCATCACAGCCTGGTGCCAGGCTGCCTTCCCATTATCCAGCCCAAACTCCTTGCTGTAGGCCCAAGCCTTCCAGGAGACATTTGGGCTTCCAGTGTAGCAAGGCTACAGAGACCAAATGGTATGGTGGCATTTTGCCCCAAGAAGTCAGCCCCTCTGGCCATGTAGGCATGAGCCCCATTCCCAAGTCCTGTCACCTCTGGGACAATGAGAAGATCACATTTCTGAGCAGGCAGCCTGAGGGCCTCACCAAGGAAATGACCACTTTGTGGGGAGCTGTCTGAGAGGCCAACAGGTCTTTACCAGGCCTTTCCCACGGACATGGTCATTATTAGCAACTCTGCACCCTGAAGAGTAGCAGTGGAACTAACCAGGCAGGTAACAGGAATCATAGGGAATTCAGAGGAAAGAAAGGTCCAAAGAGAGATGCTGCCAAGAAATGACCATGTAAATCCACATGAGCTAGGATGTCCCTGAGGAGGCAGATGTCCCAGTGGTTGAGGTCAGCATGGAAACCATTTAGTGTGTCAGTGTGGGCCTGAGCATTAAAAAGATGAAGAAGCTTGAGCTTTTAATGGGGCAGGAGCAAATTATTTATTCTGAAGGGATTAACCAAGCTCACTCTGTGACGTAGGGACAATTGGTGTTAAGAAACCCAGACCCAGCCTAGCTAATTTAAGTCAAAGGATGCCATTGTTAGAGACTGGGCATCTCACAAAGTTCAGCAGCAAGAATACAGCCCACAAGGACAGAGAGAAGGGATATGAAGCACCCTTGAAATGGCACTGGAAGAGGAAGGAGGCTGTGTAAACACACCAAAGCCATTTCTTTATAAGTGACTTGAACGTGGTGCTTTTTGCTAAAACTTGTGGGAGCGTGATGAAGCAAAAGCAGGATTAATTTGCTGATAGTCAATGACTCTTTACTAAAGCTGAATTTTATACACATTTATGAAAGAATCATGAACATTTTCACAGACCTCTGGACAGCAGATTAGGATATCAAAATGTAACAGCAGAAAAAAGCTTAATTGAAAGATGAAAAACTTTAGATGCATTAGTGCTATGGCAACCAGCCAGATCACTCCAATTATGTCCCTAATTTGGTCCATAAATAATTTATAACCCACCATTTGTGTCTGGGGCAAAAGATTTCTAAAAGCAAACACTTAAGTAGCTGTTAAGGCACCTAATGATTTCCGATTCTGGATTCATCAGAACTCCTCCAGGCTGTGATTCCACAGCCCTACTTGAAGTAGTTTGGTGGGGATTACTCAACTATCTTCAGTGTCTAGTTGGAACAGATTGTCAGAGAAAGCAATGAGCTCACTTCTCTTTGCTGTTAACTTTGCCATTGACTTTCAATTAAGGTCAAAAGCCAAATCCATGAAAATCAGAAATAAAACTGAAAGTGAAGTATCCAGGGACCCTACGATTAGTGCTCAGAAGCTGAGGGCAATTTCCCGCCGATAGTCTGCACTGGTTATTTCTGGTGTTTGTATGCTGCCTGTTGATTTTCACAGCTTCTCTCTGTGCTCTTATTTTTCTTTAAAATTTTCAGTTGAAGTTAGTTACATATGTATAGCACAGTGGATGAAGTGCACACATTGTAAGTACAGAACTCAAAGAATGTTTTGCAAATGGATTAACTCATGTGACAACCACCCAGTTTGAGATATAGAACATTCACTCCCCAAAGCCTCCCTTTCTTCCCAATGTGCTTTTCCTCTTCGTAGAGTCAGCTGGAGAATGAAGCTAAAACACTGAGGCTTGGTTATTACAGGATCCATGTGCTGTCCACCGCGAGGAGATATTGAGGACGCTTCCTTATGAGATCAATATGTCAGCAACTCTGAGCAGACCTGTTTAAAACTCAGATGCCCCAGGCGGTGTTTAATAATGAGATGTATGTGGCTCAGCCATAGGGGAAAGGTCTTGTTTGCTTCCTGCCAAAAGCCATGGAGGTTTACAAAGCTCCTTCTCCCACTGTCCCCTCCAGGGAAGCCACAGCTCCTACATCCATGAGCCCATTCAAATGTTCTGTAATCCTTGGAAGGCACTTGCATGACTACATAGGACAAGTGGCAGCCTGAATGTCTGGTTCAGCCAACGAGAATTGGGAGGCCATCTGCCACTGATCACTTCTGGAGAAGGATGTGGCCTAGGCTCCCCATGGGTCTTACTTTGTCAAGGCCTATTGCTGTAAGATTTCAGTCCCAGGAATAAGTGGCCATCCAGGATCATGCCTGGCAAGGAGGAAACCCCAGTTTTCTCTTTCACACACAGCTTTTGACCCCTGGGGAGGGATATCTAATAGTTCATACTTACTATACATTTATTAAGTACTAGGTACCATGATGAACACTTTGATAATCATTGATAATCGATAATCTCCTTAACCTTTAACTGTATTGACCAATATCTCTATTTTAGAAATAATGAAATAGAGAGAAGACACAGCTAGTAAAATGTGGTCTCAGACTCCAGACCTTGGCAATCTTGCTCCAGGGCTTTGGCATTTCCCCAAATGGCCCCACTGCCTTGGTGCTTCCCCAAATGAACCTACTGCTACCCAGGTAGAGTCCCTGGGGAGTCCTATTCATGCTCAGCACCCCCACACCCACAAGGGGACTGGCTCTTTGCTAGGAGAGGAAGCACAATTCACCTGACTTATGAGTTAATTAAATTCCTGAGCCATAGCTACAAATCCATGCCTCATAAATCAAACCCTTATTTCCTAGAGGCACAAAGTTATAAACTGAAGTTCTGTTTCTGGAAATCCATTTATTTCACAAAAATATAAAAACTGATGAAAGTAAAACAAAATACACAATACACATATGACAAATAGGAAAAAGCAAATCATAGAAAACTAATGTTATAATTGTTAAATTGGGTGGACTTTTCTGCAATTGGCTTGGCTTGGCTAGGGTATCTTAAACGATTTAAATGAGATTCCACCTTTTTGAGTAAAATTTCCCTGGAGCAAAAATAGGTATTCTTCACTGTTCCAAGCACGTTTAAACTGAGCGCAAAATCAGGGGCGTCTTTCTGAAATGTTTTCATGTCATGAAGGCATCTGAAACTTTGAGTAGCATTGCTGCTGCTTTGATCATCTCTTCTGCTTTGTTAGAAATTGTCAGATGATTGTAATGTGAGGTTTGGACATGACAGTAAGTCTCACAATGAGAAAGAGGGTGACAATTCCTGCAATGGAGAGTCAGGGATCAGCCTGACTCATCAGCCTGACACTCACAAAACCTCCAGCACCCCTCTGCCCCATGCTCTAAAACACCTCCACCTGGCTGCCCAGGGGGCCCAGGATCTCAGGCAGTAGGTTTAGAGGTGGTGAAGAGACATACACAGGGCTAGGTGCAAAATCGTGAGGGAAGGTGGAAAGTTTCCAGCCAAAGGCTATCTCATTTTTTATAGTCTACTCAGAGCAGTCAGAGCTAAAACATAAGCATCTCAAAGGACTGACAGCAGCCCTGCTCATATTTTAATGTGCATGGGAATCACTGTGAATCTTGTTAGAGAGCAGATTCTGATTCTGCAGGTCTGGGGTGGGGTCTGGGACTCTATTTCTAATAAGCTCTCAGGTGATGCTGATGCTGCTGGCCTGAGGCCTACACCTTGAGTTGCAAGAGTTCACAGATGGATGGTCATGGACCAGATGTCTATGTCTTACCTGAAAAGTATGTCTCTGCCCTAGATAACACTACCTTTGAATCCCTATCTAGAAACATTTGATCACGTCATCGGCACTTTTACTCTTGATAGTTTTGTATTTGGTCATATTAATCAGTCAATTCAATATTTTAAGCCTCCTATGATTCAAAATAGACTAAAGCCTTTTAAAGGGGCTCTACTGAAATTCTCAGGCTTCTCCTGCTATAAGCCCTTCTCCAGACAATCCCCTCGTATCCCCTAGTCCCCAGAAATCTACCTCTGATCATTTTCAATTTTTTTTCTTTGACTGTAAGAATTCTCATGACTAAATCTTTGCTTCAATTTGTCTCTTTTCCCATTGTTAATTAAAAAAGTGATCCATGCTGGTGATTTTGTGTCATTTTGAATGTACAGGAAATTTGAAATAAATGAATGAAGTAGACAGTGTGGTTCAGATGAAATTCTGGGGTTGGAAAACCATGTTTATGAAAAATAAATGAGTAAATATGATTTGGGCTGGATAAGGCATTGGAAGATTAAGCACAAGCCAGAAGCTGGCTGAAATGGGACCCCAGAGTTAAAAAGCCAGATCTGAAATGTCCACTGCTTTGGGAGATGCCTTTTGTGATTTCTCATCACAGACACCTGAGGAAAGAGCTGAGTGGGCATTGACCTGGCCCTTCTGTGTCCCTAGACCACAGGCTTACCTCAGGCATTTATGGGGCCTGGGGAAAGAATACAAATAGAGGCCCTCAAACCATTTGTCTAGATACTTCGAGTTATAAATCAATGTAACAAACTTTAAATAAAATGCTCTATCCTTTACCATGACATATCTCTATAATCACCTGGAAGGCCAGGTTCAATGCCAGAATTCTTGTGTTCCTTGGATTCCTGAACTAGAACATGGTGGTGCCAAAATAACTGACCCCTGGCTTGTGGTTCACCCCTTCTCCCTTTCTCTTCTACCTTCAGCTATATTCCACAACAAGAGGAACCCCTTGTGTCTGGACACTCAGCCTGCAGTCCAAGCTCCTTCCACACCCCTCCTAGCAGCAGCCCTTGGCTCTTCCTCAAGGCCATGGGAGTGCACACATAAGGTGTGGTCTGCCCCTGGAAGGATGATCCCAGGAAGGAGGCCTCCAAGACTCAGCTCCCTGGGGGATCATGTTGTGCTGGAAGGTGAAAGAGGAAGGAAGTATCTAGTCTTCAGGATAGTCCATTATGAAGGGAGACACATCCAAGGATTCTGGACTGTGACATTGCTTCTCCTAGGACATCCCACAAGCCCTGCTCTGTGTGTTGGGGTCCTCTGTGAACCATGCTCTGTCAGTTAGGTAAAATCCATACATGGACTTTTGAGTTTGCTCTATAGAATTGGCAATTAGCTCTTTAGACAAATCACTGCAAAATTTCTGTAGCAAGGATAAAAATGCGGGAAGTGGGGAGGGGAGGCAGGAGTCTTCCCTGTAATTTGATTCATTTTCTATTGGAGAGGAGCACAACCAGAGTGCTTCTGCAGTGGCTGATGGCTTAACTGCCACATGCATCTCATGGGGAACACTTACTTAGCATCCCTATGCTTGACTCCCTGGCACTAGGAAACAGCTGACACCTGGAGGGAGTTGAAGGGGTTGGTGGTTGCCACCCAACAGTGAAGGAGGAGTTGGAAACAACCCTCCCTTTCTCCCATGTAAACCACCTCTTTATTTTTAAGGACTGTGTAAATTCGTGACATTTTAGTCACCAGAGACTGCACCTTAATTGCTCATATATTGTATCTCCAGTACCCAGGGCAGTGCCTAGCACAGGCCAGGGGTTCAGCAACATCTGCTTGGTGAGGATACGCTGGCTCTGACCTGGGTCTTGGCGAATGGCTTCATAACCCTCTTAGTCTGCTTGCACGACAGCTTCCCCTCACCTTCCTCTCTTGGTAGATTGTATTACTGGTCAGCAAATTTTCCCTTTCTCCTCCTCTGTCTGAGGTGGAATGCACTTCCCCACCCCACTGATGCTGGGCTTGGCCTTGTGACTTACTCTGGCTAATGGCATGTGAACGGATGTGACATAAGCAGAGGCTTTAGAAGTGCTTATGTGGTCTCACTTGGCCCCTTTGATCCTGTCCTCTGTCCTGACAAGAGCATGTCTCAGTTAGCTGCACTGCTGGCCCCAGAATGAGACTTGTGGAGCACACTTGAATCCAACCATAGCCTGGAGCTAAGCCCAGCTGAATCCAGCCAAGCCCAGTCAAATCCAAGAGTCATAGCTAACATTCAGAACAATTAGAGAGAAATAAATGCGTATTGCTTTAAGGCACTGAGATTTTAGTGTTGTTTGTTATGCAATGTTAATAAGGCAATAGCTGATTAATATACCCTCCCATGCTGGACAACAAACCCAGGTTCAGAGCAACAGCAAAAAAATGGCTTTGATAATCACAGAGACTAGAAAGAGAGAAGAACTGAACATAGCCCACTATATCTCATACATTTTTCCAGCATCACTATTTTCTGGTAGTCTTATAGCTCCTGAATATCAGGATCCTTTGTTTTACACTAACATCCTGTCAATGAACACATTCCCATTCTATCCCCACTAGCTGTTTTACCCCAACTCTTTCAATTAGTCATCCCTCATGAGCATCTTCTTATAGGTCATGAAAGACTCTGCAGAACTCAAAGCATTTCCACTACAACCTTGAGAGCCCAGTGTGCTCTTTGTTCTGGCTTTGGATCAAATTCTTGCCAAGACCAACCCCATCCTAGCCATTTCTTGGCTTGTCTGGCTGCTCCAAGCCACTGGGAGTATGCAATGACTCCCCAGCTCTCTAAGATTTTTGGTTTAGAAAATTAAAGCAGTGGAATTTTTTTAAATGACTAAACTAAAACTCTGAAAACAAGGCAGCTGCCTTTTATGCTCTTATAGAACCCCCCACCCAAACCCTACCACCCCAAGACAGGCCTTAGATCATACATCATTCTCCAAATCAAACACACTTAACTCTTTAACTTGCCTCCTAAGTTCTATTTCCAAATGTTTCTATCAGAATCACTGCTCAGCATGACAGTGATAATCAGGGTCAATTATGACTTTTGTGGGCACTTTTGCCTTCATGGGTCCTTTCCTCAATTTAAAAAAAATTTAAGGGGGATCAAGATGGTGGAGTAGGAGGATGTGGCGCTCACCTCCCCCTATAAGCACATCAAAAATACATCTACATGTGGAAAAGTTTGCACAGAAAACTATCTGGAAACTGGCAGAAGATCTCCTATACAACCAAAGCTGCAAGAAAGATCTCCACCTAACTGGGTAGGAGATAGGGAACATTGGGCTGCCTCTGGGTGGGACTGTGGACACCCTCATGGGTGGTGCATAGGTTCACTGGGAACACGTGGGTCTCAATTGCTTCAGCTGTCACCTCGTCTGGGGCAGGGCACACACTCAAGGGCAATGGAGGCTGATCAAACTCAACTTTCAGGGCCTCCATTCCAACAACTGGGGAGAAGAACCTGCCCCCGACAGAGTAGTGACTGCCACAGAGCAAAGAAGAGGCCCCACCCGACATCCAGCACTGACTCTGAGCACCACAATGACAATCATACCCCTTATCAAGGGGATAATGGCCAGCACACTCTGAGGAAAGACATGCTGGCATCCATACCAAAACCAGCCCTCACAACAACAATACTGGACATAAACAGTCTACACAAGGACACTCCCACATAAAAACACCCTTTTGAAACCAAAGTAGATAACTGTTTCTTCTAAATTCATAGAGACAGAGGAAGTTAAGTAAAATGAAAAAGCAGAGGAACTACTCCCAATTAAAAAACAAGAGAAATCCCCTGACAGAACAAATAATGAAACAGACCTCACCAGTCTACTAGACCCAGAGTTTGAAAAGGAGGTAATAGGGACTTCCCTGGTGGTCCAGTGGTTAAGACTCTGTGCTTCCAATGCAGGGGGCTGGGTTCCATCCCTGGTCAGGGAACTGGATCCTGCATACTGCCACTAAGAGCCTGCATGCCACAACTAAAAAAGAGATCCCGCATGCCACAACTAAAGATCCTGCATGCCACAACTAAGACCCAGTGCAGCCAAATAAATAAATAAATAAATATTTCAAAATAAGAAAAGGAGGTAATAAAAATGCTGAAGGAATTAAGAAAGATTATCAATAGAAATGCAGATTGCTGTAACAAGGACTTAGAAACTATAAAGACAAACCGTCCAAAATTAGACAACTCAATTGGCAAAGTAAAAACCAATCCAGAAGCAATGAATAGAAGACTGAATGACACAGAAGAATGAATAAGTGATCTGGAAGCTAGAATAACGAAAATCATCCAATCAGAACACCACATAGAAAGACAAATGAAAAAAGATATGAAAGCAACGTATGAGGTATATGGGATAATATAAAGCATGCCAACCTATGCATAATAGGATTCCAGGAGGAAAAGAAAGAGAAAAGGGGATCAAAAGTGTATTTGAAGAAATTATGGCTAAAAACTTCCCAAACCTAAAGAAGGAAGCAGATATCCAGGTACCAGAAACACAGAGGGTTCCAAACAAGATGAACCCAAATAGACCTACACCAAGACATATCATAATTAAAACAGCAAAAGTGAAAAATAGAGAATTCTAAAGGCAGAAAGAGAAAAACAAAGAGTCAGTTACAAGGGAACCCCCATAAGGTTATCAGCTGATTTCTTTTTCTGTCTTTAAAAATTAAAATATATTGGGCTTCCTTGGTGGTGCAGTTGTTAAGAATCTGCCTGCCAATGCAGGGGGCATGGGCTCAAGCCCTGGTCCAGGAAGATCCCACATGCTGCAGAGCAACTAAGCCTGTGCGCCACAGCTACTGAGCCTGCACTCTAGAGCCTGCGAGCCACAACTACTGAGCCCACATGCCACAACATCCCGCACACCTAGAGCCCATGCTCCACAACAAGAGAAACCATCACAATGAGAAGCCCATGCACTGCAACAAAGAGTAGCCCCTGCTCACCGCAACTAGAGAAAGCCCGCACGCAGCAATGAAGATCCAATGCAGCCAAAAATAAATAAATTTTTAAAAATTTTAAAATATTGAAATATAGTTGATTTACATTGTTGTGTTAGTTTCTGGTGTACAGCAATGTGATTCAGTTATATGTATAATATTATATATATTATATATATTATACATATATTTTTAATTTCTACACCTTTATTTCTCTGTGAAAAGGGGGAAAAGGAATAAAATTAATATGGCACAGTTGACACAAAAAACCCACTGGAGGGAAGGGATGTGGAGAAGTAGATGGGGGAGGGGGTTCCTATTATAGCAGCAGGAGCCAGCAACCTGAAATGCTCACATCTCTCCCCCAGCGTGGGCAGGAGTGGCCCTTTCCTCCCAGGGTCACTGCCCTACTCCACCTCCCTCCTTTTCCTGAATTTAGCGGGAATGCTTTCAGCTTTTCAGTGTTGAGTATTATGTTGGCTGTGGGTTTGTCATAAATGGCTTTTATTATGTTGAGATGCATTCCTTTTATACCCCCTTTAGTGAGAGTTGTTTTTTTTGTTTGTTTCTTTTTTTTGTGGTACGTGGGCCTCTCACTGCTGTGGCCTCTCCCGTTGCAGAGCACAGGCTCCGGACACACAGGCTCAGCTGCCATGGCTCACGGGCCCAGCCACTCCGCGGCATGTGGGATCCTCCCGGACCGGGGCATGAACCCATGTCTCCCGCATTGGCAGGCGGACTCTTAACCACCATGCCACCAGGGAAGCCCTAGTGAGAGTTTTTATCATGAATGGATGTTGAATCTTCTCAAAAGATTTTTCTGCATCTATTGAGATAATCTTGTGGGTTTTGTCTTTCCTTTTGTTAATGTGGTGTATCACATTGATTGATTTACATGTGTTGAACCACTCTTGTGACCCTGGAGTGAATCCAACTTTATCATGGTGTAAGATCCTATTTATGTATTGTTGGATTCAGTTTACTAACATTTTATTGAGAATTTTTACATCTACATTCATCAAAGATATTGGCCTCTAATTTTCTCTTTTGTAATGTCTTTGGGTTTGGTATGTTGGTGATGCTGGCTTCATAGAATGAATTTGGGAATGGTCCCTTCTCTTCAATTTTTGGAATAGTTTGAGAAGGATAGGTGTAGATTCTTCTTTGTATGTTTTGCAAAATTCCCCAGTTAGGCCATCCAGTCCTGGACTTTTTTTTGCAGGGAGTTTTGTTTGTTTGTTTGTTTTTGTTGTTGTGGTTGTTGTTAAAGATCAATTAGAAGTGAAATAGAATTATCCCTTCAAATTATCTGTTTCTTCTTGACTCAGTTTTGGCAGGCTATATGTTTCTAGAAATTTGTCCATTTCTTCTAGGTTTTGTTAACATATAATTTGTTAACATAACTGTTCATAGTATTCTCTTATGATTTTTTTGTATTTCTGTGGTATCAGTAGTTGTTTCTCCTCTTTCATGTCTTATTTCATTTCTTATTTTTTTAATTTGGGTTCACTCTCTTTTCTTCTTGGTGAGCCTGGCTAGAAGTTTGTCAATTTTTTAATTTTTTCAAAAAAACAGGTCTTATTTTTATTGATTTTTTTTCTATTGTTTTTTTTTCTTAATTTCTATTTTGTTTATCTCCTTGCTGATCTTCATTATTTTCTTCTTTTTGCTGACTTTGGGTTTTGTTTGCTCTTCTTTTTCTCATTCTTTTAGGTGGTAGGTTAGGTTGTTTATTTGAGATTTTTCTTGTTTCTTGAACAAGGCCTATATCACTATGAACTTCCCTCTTAGAACTGCTTTTGCTACATCCCATAGATTTTGTACAGTTGTGTTTTCATTTTCATTTATCTCAAGATATTTTCTGATTTGTTCTTTTATTTGACCAATTGGTTTTTTAGTAGCATGTTGTTTAGCCTCCACGTGTTCATTCTTTTTCCATTTTTCTTTCTGTTGTTGATTTCTAGTTTCATACTGTTGTGGTTAGAAAAGATGCTTGAAATAATTTCTATCCTCTTAAATTTGTTAAGGCTTGTTTTGTGACCTAGTATGTGGTCTGTCCTAGAGAATGTTCCATGCGCTCTTGAAAAGAATGTATATTCTGTTTTTTTTGGATGTAGTATCCTGTAAATATCAATTAAGTTCAACTGGTCTGTTATGTAATTTAGGACCTCTTTTGCCTTATTGATTTTCTGTCTGGATGATCTGTCTGTTGATGCCAGTGTGGTGTTAAAGTCTCCTACTAATACTAAAAAGAATTTTTTTATTGAAGTATAGTTGATTTACAATATCATATAAGTTTCAGGTGTACAGCACAGTTATTCAGTTATATATGGGTATATATATATACATATATATATATGTTTTCTTTTTCAGATTCCTTTCCCTTATAGATTATTACAAAATATTGAGAATTGTTCCCTGTGCTATACAGTAGATCTTTGTTCATTGTCTGTTTCATACATCTCCTACTATTATAGTATCCCTGTCAATTTCTCCCTTTATATCTGTTAGTATTTGTTTTATATATTTAGGTACTCCTATATTGGGTGCATATATGTTAATGAGTGTAATATCCTATTCTTGTATTGATCTCTTTATCATTATATAATGGCCTTCTTTGTCTTTCTTTTGCTTTAAAATCTATTTTGTCTGCTGTATTGCTACCCCCGCATCCCCTCACTTTCACTCTGTATGTGCTTTTCACCCTGAAGTGAGTCTTATAGGTTCTTATTTTTTTTATCCAAGCTATCACTCTATGTTTTTTGATTGGAGCATATAGTCTATTGTCATTTAAAGTAATTATTGATAGGTATGTACTTACTGCCATTTTAAACCTTGTTTTCAGGTTGTTTTTGTAGTTCTTCTTTATGTCTTCTTTTTGTTTTTCCTTTTGTGGTTTCATGATTTTCTTTTGTAGTATGCTTGAGTTCCTTTCTTTTTGGTTTTTGTAAATCTATTGTGTGTATTTGATTTGTGGTTACCATGGAATTCAAGTATGTTTACCCATAACTGTATCTACTAGCTTTAGACTGATAGTCATACAAGTTCAAACACATTCTAAAAAAGCTACATTTCTATACCCCCCTCCCCTACATTTTGAGATTTTGCTGTCCTATTTTACAACTTTATGCTTATCCTTTTACTGTTAATTGTAGTTATAGTTACTTTTACAACATTTTAAAATTATTTTTAAATCTATGTACTAGCCTATTTAAGTGATCTTGAATCCTTTTACATATTTGCCTTTCTTATTGTGATTTTCTCTTTCTTACAGATTCTTGCTTCTTTTCTATTTAGAGAAGACCCTTCAATATTTCTTTTAGGATAGGTTTAGTATTGTTGAATTCTGTTAGCTTTTGCTTGTCTGAAGAAGTCTTTATCTCTCTTTCTATTCTAAATAATAATCTTTCTGGGTAAAGTAGCCTAGGTTGCAGATTTTTCCCTTTCAGGACTTTGGCTATATCATGTCACTCCCTTCTAGCCTGAAAAGTTTCTAAAGAGTAATCAGCTGATAACCCATACAAATCAATAACAAACAGCCCAAACAAAAAATGGGCAGAAGACCCAAATAGACTTTTCTCCAAAGAAGAAATACAGATGGTCAACAGGCACACAGAAAGATGCTTAATATCACTAATTATTAGAGAAATGCAAATCAAAACTACAATGAGGTATCACCTCACACCAGAATGGCCATCATTTAAAAGTCCAAAAATCACTCCACACAAAAGCTATTAGAACTGATAAAAAAATTCTGCAAGGTAGCAGGATACAAGATTAAGATACAGAAATTTGTTGCATTTCTTTAAACTAACAATGGAATATCAGAAAGGGAAAGTTTTTTTTAATCCCATTTAAAATTACATTAAAACATACTTAGGAATAATCCTGACCAAGGAAGTGAAAGACCTATACACTGAGAACTGTAACACATTGATAAAGGAAAATGAAGATGATTCAAAGAAATGGAAAGATATCCCATGCTCCTGGATTGGAAGAATTAATGTTGTTAAAATGAGCATACTACCCAAAGCAATCTACAAATTTAATGCAATCTCTATCAAATTACCCATGACATTTTTCACAGAACTAGAACAAATAATCCTAAAATTTATATAAAGCCATAAAAGACCCAGAATTGCCAAAGCAATGCTGAGGAAAAAGAACTTACCTGGAGGCATAACCTTTCAGACTATATTATAAAATCACAGTAATCAAAACATCATGGTATTGGCACAAAAGAAGATATGTAAATCAATGCAACCTAATACTGTTTGTTTGGCTGCACCAGGCAGCTGTGGGATCTTAGTTTCCAGATCAGGGATTGAACCTGAGCCTTCAGCAGTGAAAGAGCAGAGTCATAACAACTGGATCACTAGGGAATCCCCAGTGCAACCTAATAGAGAGCCTAGGAATAAACTCATGCACCTATGGTCAATTAATCTTTGCAAAAGGATGCAAGAATATACAATAGAGAAAAGACAGTTCCTTCAGCAAGTAGTGTTGGGAAAGCTGGACAGCTGCACATCAATCAATGAAGTTAGAACACTCCCTCACACCATACACAAAAATAAACTCAAAATGGCTCAAAGACCTAAATATAAGACATGACACCATAAAACTCCTAGAAGAGTTCATAGACAAAACATTGTCTTACGTAAATCATAGCAATGTTTTCTTAGGTCAGTCTCCCAAGGCAATAGAAATAAAAACAAAAATAAACAAATGGGACATAATCAAACTTATAAGTGTTTGCCCAGCAAAGGAAACCATAAACAAAATGAAAACACAACCTACAGAATGGGAGAAAATCTTTGCAAAGGGTGCAACAAACAAGGACTTAATTTCCAAAATATACAAACAGCTCATACAACTCAATAACAAAAAAGCAAACAACCCAATCAAAAAATGGGCAGAAGACCAAAATAGACATTTCTCCAAAGAAGACATACTGATGGCCAACAGGCACATGAAAATATGCTCAACATCAATAATTATTAGAGAAATGCAAATCAAAACTACAATTAGGTGTCACCTCACATCAATCAGAATGGCCATCATTAAAACGTCTACAAATATGGCTTCTCTGGTGGCGCAGTGGTTGAGAGTCCACCTGCCGATGCAGGGGACACGGGTTCCTGCCCTGGTCCGGGAGGATCCCACATGCCGCAGAGCGGCTAGGTCCGTGAGCCATGGCCGCTGAGCCTGTGTGTCCGGAGCCTGTGCTCCACAACAGGAGAGGCCACAACAGTGAGAGGCCCACGTACCGCAAAACAAAACAAAAAAAGTCTACAAATAATAAATGCTGGAGAGTGTGTGGAGAAAAGGGAACTCTTCTACTACTGTTGGTGGGAATGTAAATTGGTATAGCCACTATGAAAAACAGTACGGAGGTTCCTTAAAAACTAAAAATAGATTTACCGTATGATCCTGAAATCCCACTCCTGGGCATGTATCCAGAAGATAAAAACTCTAATTTGGAAAGATACATGCACCCCGATGTTCATAGCAGCACTATTTTCCATAGCCAAAACATGGAAGAAGTCTAAATGTCCATGGTCAGATGATGTATGGAGTATTACTCAGCCATAAAAAAGAATGAACTAATGCCATTTGCAGCAAGATGAATGGACCTAGAGATTATTATACTTATTGAAGTAAGTCAGGCAGAGAAAGACAAATACCATATGATATCACTTATATGTGGAATCTAAAAAATAATACAAATGAGTTTGTATACAAAATAGAAACAGACTCACAGACATAGAAAACAAACTTTGTTTATCAAAGGGGAAAGGGAGCAAAAGAGGGATAAACTAGGAATATGCTATTAACAGATATGAACTACTATACACAAAGTAGATAAGCTGTAAAGATTTACTGCATAGCATAGGGAATTATATTCAATATCTTGCAATAAATTATAATGGAAAATAATCTGAAATATATATATATATATGTATATATATAACTGAATCACTTTGCTGTACACCTGAAACTAACACAATATAGTATGTCAACTATATTTCAATTTAAAAAATGTTAAAAATTATATTTTATGAGTGTGTTAGTATAAAGACAAATATAATGCAGACTAGATTTATTATTATTCATTTTTCCTTCTGATTTTAAAAGAAAGTAAAACATTTTCATGGCCCCTAAAAGTATCATGGGCCATAGGTACTTAAAATGGTACCTACGGTAAATACCTGAAATGGTAAGCTAACCACAGTAACGATTAAATCTCTAAACAGTGGAATGGGTTAGCAAGGCAGATATACATCATAGACCAGATCAGTGTTAGCTAAATGTCAGAAAGCCTTAGGAGTGGAAAGTGTTAAAATACGAATTTCAAGGCCCATCATAGACCTACTGAATTACAATGTTTGGGGGGTGTTTTAGATTGTGTCCTAGTTCTTCCCTGCCCGATAGTACAACTATACAGTCACACCCTTGTTGGCCTAATGTGGCTCAGCCTTATGACGTCCTTTCCCAAATGGATGCTAGCAAATATGACACAGGCAGAAGCTTATAATGTGTTTATAGGGTTGGACTTGTGCTTTAGCGCTTCTTCAGTCACCATAAGAAAAACATGCTCCTCCAGCCTGGGCCCCAGAATTAATCTGCGGCTTGCAGCCATGCCCAACTGAACCCAACTTTGATCAGCAAATGACAATATACCCATGGACTTGTGAGGAAAAGAAATATTTTGTTGTAGGCCACCATGGAGAAGACATCTAGAAAAATAGTTGTTTTTTTTGTTTGTTTTTTTTTCACACAGATCTTGAAAAACTAACCAGCATAGGAAGTCTTCCCTGGGTTCAGTGACTAGTGATGGAGCTTCTTCTACTTTTCTTGAAGTTCATTTTGGCTGATTTCACACATCAAAACTCTATCATTCTCTGACTTTTCCAATGACACTTAGGAAAATAAAATGAACTCTTTCTAGGATGCTTGTGACTTTTCCAACCAAAATATTTGTGCTTGGTGGATAAAGTGGGGCCTTTCAAAACTACCAATAGTAATCCCATTGCCATGACAGTTCTTGGGTGTGATCAGTTTTTCCTGGGGTTAAAGGGCTCATGCTGTTCCCTATCTCTGAAATGCTGGCATATGTTAGGGTCATGGCTGCTGACATATGGTAGGGTCTGGCTGCCAAGAGACGTGGGTGCTGGTCTTGGCTCTGCCCTAACCAGCTGGGATGGGCAGTTGTTCTGTGGCTGCTCTGCATCCATATTCCACCTTCTTTTGGTAATAGCACCGGAGTCTGGTGAGACCCTATAATAATCAAGGGACCCAAGTCTTCCATGGGCCAGGTTTAGCTTCTTGGCCTATACTAATGACCTTTAGATGCCCCCTCCATGAAATTTTAATCTTTAAAGAAGAAAATGTTTGGGGTACATTTATTCATTCTATCAATGCCCTGGTAAGACTACTGATAGCTCTTGTTACATAAATTCCCCAGAGCTTGCTCCATGTTCCTATCAGCTCTGTGCCCTCCTGATAAATTCCTTGGGAATAGATTAGCCACATTCCATTTCTGTTGCTCATAACTATCTTGTTGACCTGAAATAAATAGACAGCCAGATATTTCTCCAGCAAAAATGGATTTATTCCTGATCAGCAGAGAATTGCTATTCCGGGTCTGCAACCATGTCAAGTCATGTGCGAGTCTCTACCACGGCAGGGAAGGAGAGAGCTTTTATAGGGAGGAAAAGGAAGATGGGTGGCCTGTAGTACAAAAGGAGTCTATGACCTTTCATGGGCTGAGTCCTTGCCAGGAAAGAAGAGGAGTCTTTCTTCTTCCTATTGTGTTCTGTTACCACTACAGGGTGGGAGAGCTCACCTTTCTGGTCTCCCAACTCTATTTAATTGAGGTTTCTGTTTATTAATTTTTTACAACTTGTAACTAGCTATTTAGGAACCTGAACAGGTATATGTTCAACTTGGTCAAATGTCCATTTTATACTTTGGAGAACCTAAGTGCAGAGCAGTGGAGTGACCTGATCATGCTCACTCAGTGGGTTAGTGGTAGAGAAGGGCAAAGAACCCAGGTTATTTTGGTTCCTGCAGAGTTCTCAAAGAGAATCCTGCAAAGCCACATTCCAGACTCTGGCCACCCATCCACACCACCTCTTATAGGAGCCTCCAGAATAAGTACTGATGAAAAAACAAAACCCCTGTTAACAAAGTAGTGAGAACCAAGAGTTTTGAAAATAAAAAGTGAAAAATAAACACTGAATATGATAATAAGGCTAATGATGTCAGGCAGTCTGGGGTGGTGGCCAGTGCCATCTAGAACTCCCAGTCTGGGTAAAATGCAACAACTCTTATCTAGCCACAGCGAGAGTTTGCTCTCTAATTAGAAAATATAATCTAATTGAGTACCTAGAATTCAGTCCTCCCATGTAAGTAAAGAAAAAGGAATGTTTGATAGTAAATAACTTTGTCATAGACTAGAAGACTTTAAGTCAGTGGCTGGTAGTATAGATTCTCAAACTAAATAATACTATTCATCCAGACATCCTCAAAGCTGGAACTGTATCACTTGGAGAGAACAGCCCTTGAGGAAGCCACTGGGATTACATAGTAAGTAATTTGGCCTTATCTAAAGAAAGCTCTGGCCTTTGTCCTCGCTCCTGGGAGTTTACCTCTAAACCCCTGGCATTCCCTGAGTGATAGGAGTGTCTTAGCTACTCAGGATGGGCCGTGGGGCCACACCTGAGTTTATGCTGATGAGATGATTTAGGATGATGATTGGCCAGCCAGAAATACCAACCAGGTGATTAGAGGGTTGAGGCTTTGGCCCACGTGAAATCAGTTCAATCTGAATTGAATTCAACCCACTTGGACTCATAACTCAATCAACCATGCCTTCAATAAAAACTGGACACCAAAGCTCAGATAAGTTTCATGGGTTGACAATAATTCATGTGAGTATCCACTATACTTTCTGTCTTTTCCACATTCCCCAGGGGTCTCCTAGCACCTCCAACAAACTGTGAGTTTCCAGCCAATTTATTTTTATCTCCAGGTATAGAGTCACTGTCCTGCACCTGGGCCTGTACCTGGGCCTGCGCCATGCTCCTGTCTTCTGGGTCATGCTGTGCTTCCATACCCACAGAGGTGGGGATTTCACTCCATACTCACAGTCTCCCAAGTGGAAGAACAAAAAACAAAGCCTACTCACAACTGCCGAGTGGTTGGAGAGGCTCTTCCAGATTCTAGTGTCTGGCAGAACTTGCTTGGAGTTACATAGGAAAGAATCATAGAATGAACCACCCTATCTTCCTGAATGAGGGAAGAGGAGATTTAGAGCTGCTAATGCCCAGCCAGGGTGCCAGGAAGCTCAAAGGAGCCTGGACACCAGAACTGTGCCAACAGCATAGTTTCAATTATTGGTGAGGATTTTTTTTTCTTCTTAAATGTCTTTCTACCATATCTCCATCATATAAAGGTTAGGCTAGGCTTGTATAGCTTTTTAACCAAATTCTGGGAGAAAGGACAAGGAATGGAAGACAGAGGGCCAATGTCCCAATAGACAAGAAATCTCAATATGGTAGTTGCTGAAGTGCTCTAGACTTGTGGTTTGGAGATACTCAACATAAGAATATGCACAAAGCAAACTTCATGGAAATCATCAGAATGTCACCATGCTCCACAATTAGAACTGACCCATATCCACCAGCAAATAATAAACTAGCCAGACCAGAATCAGCTGTCAAATATTTGCTGAGCACCTCCTCAGTGTCACCAAGTCCTGGGAAAAGAGCAGTAAATCAACAACATGGTGCTGACAGCACCATGGGTCCTCATTCCTGTTTCTGAACATCTCCTCCTGCAGGGAAATGCTCAAACTGTGTGTGGCAGCTGTAAATAGTTTGTGTCTTCTTGACCTTCCTGGACTCTGGGCTGGAATCAGGGTGAGTGACCTGGATTAACCACTATTTGTTAACTGGAACTTGAAGTCCAATTAACTCAGTGAATTGAAGATTGGTCACTTTTTCTAATGATCTCCTTTTTTAAAATGAAAGAGAATTACACAAAGTGTTGGTAAAGAAAACATGATCGTCAGCTGGAACAAACACTTGAAAAAACCATTAAAATCTACATTTAATACACAAAACGCTAGCTTCCTAAACACACTATGTACTCCATCATAGGAGGGCTACAATTTATAAGAAAACCTAAAAAAACAACAACAACAAGAAAAACAAGATACCTTGGTGTCCTGTAAGAGTTAATGGTGCTTTCATAGTGGCATCTTAACTTATGTAGAAAGAGGAACTAAAGGGAGACCTCTGGTCCAATAATAGAAGGCATCACAAACTATTCATTCTCTGGCTATCAGAAAATAATTCAAATTCGTTTCCATAAATATCCCATTCCACCCAGATGGACTTGTCCTAGTGTTTACAAAATAGAGCAATTTTTATAAATATTTTGCCATCAAAGCTAAAAGCCATTTCCAAGAAACAGCAATGGGATGCTTTTAAGAGTATGTTCCCATCTCTATCAGATCAGGTCTCTGATTAACAAACTAAACTTTTCCCTAAATGGCCCTTCTCATTTATTTATAATGTCACAATCATTATTAATTGGAGATTTAGCTGATAGCTGCCTCTGCTTGAAGGTGATTTTTGAATTAAAGATTTAAGTAGATTACCAAACTAAAAGGAGGCAGAATGAGGAACCAATGTAAAAAAAAAAAAAAAAAAAAAAAAGCAGAGGAAATTGAGAAATAGCTTAATAGTTTGAGAAAGAATGCAACTGCTAGCCCCAAAGAGTCCAGTGATGTGTTTAAAGCAGGGTTTATATTGCACAATTTTGGTGAAGGTGACAGTTTGGGTCTAGTGCACATGTCTTATTTCCTTTCTTCTTTAATCCTTGCCTTGGAGAGACAGACAGATGCTCCGAAATCTCCCGTACACTCATGACTTAAATATATGATTCTCGGTGTAGTAGCCACATCTCATGCCTTCATGTCAGTCCATCTCAAAGAAAAGGAAAATGCACTGTCTAGAAATTTCAAGAAATCACACCTCACTACCTTCCATTTTGTTTATTTTTGCTGATTTTCTTATGGAACATTTTAAAATCTGGTGAGGCAGTTACTTGTTGCAATGGAAGATACTATTTTTTTAAAATATTTATTTATTTATTTATTTTTAGCTGTGTTGGGTCTTCGTTTCTGTGCAAGGGCTTTCTCTAGTTGCGGCGAGCGGGGGCCACTCTTCATCGCGGTGCATGGGCCTCTCACTATCGCGGCCTCTCTTGTTGCAGAGCACAGGCTCCAGATGCTCAGGCTCAGTAGTTGTGGCTCACGGGCCTAGTTGCTCCGCAGCATGTGGGATCTTCCCAGACCAGGGCTCGAACCCATGTCCCCTGCATCGGCAGGCAGATTCTCAACCACTGCGCCACCAGGGAAGTCCCGGAAGATACTATTTTTAACTAACAATCTTGAAAACTGTCTGGTTTTTCATTTCCCATAAGCACACAAGCACAAAACCAGTTCCAAGGGCAGGTAATTTCATATTTAAAGTTAGAAATTCACCTAACCAAAATAGATACCATCCATCATCAACCATCAAAGATTTTTAGTTCCATTTTCATAACTTACTGTAACAGAGAAGAGCCAAATCTGACTACATGTTGGATCTGTTTCTTTTACTTTAACCTTTGCTTTCTGCTGCTTTTGTTCACTAAAAGGATACTGTCTATACATAATGGCCTGCCTTGGGGAACCCTGCCTCTCTGCCTGAATGTTAAATCAAAGTGCCTTTGTTCAGGGAAACATCCCCTCCCCGAGGCTGGCCATTCTAGGGGACATTTGCAAAACTTATGGCCTTTTTACTTTAATTCCTCATCTCCTCCCCCTCTCTGTGCTATAAAAGAAACTGGCATCCAAACCCTGATAAGATGGTTATTTTGAGACTTCAGTCTGCCATATTCTTGGTCTGCCAGCTTTCCAAATAAAGTCGTATTCCTTGCCTCAACACCTCGTCTCTGATTTATTGGCCTGTCATGTAGTGAGCAGAGTGAGCTTGGACTCAGTAACAAATTTGGCTCAGCCAGCCAGGAACCTTGTTGCTTGTGGCTAGCCGGCCCCAGTCAGGGAACATCGGGGCAAGGCCCTAACAGCTGCCAGAACTATTTGTCCTGAGGATCTTCCCTTCAAAATTCCCTGAAGCAGCACCGGCTACCCCAGCACTTGGCAGTTGAAGCAAGGAAACGACCAACTTCTGCGAGTCCACAGACTCCATTCTGTAGGGTAAATCTACCCAATTCGGTAACCGGTTCATTTGTTTTGGTCTTGGTCTTGTTTTGGTTTTGTGTATCCTTTTGTGTTGTGAGTCGACAGACTCAATTTTGTAGGGTAGGTCGCTCCCGCGTGCACACTGGGAATATATTCCCCTCTCAATTTGGGTTTTCCTTTATGGCATAAGGCAATTTGCTTGATTGGGGTACCCTATTGGAGGGGGGAATTATTGTTGGAATCTACCTGATTTGAAGCCGGTTCATTGGGAACTAGTTCGTTAGTTTTGTGGGGTAAGTCTACCCAATTTGGAAAATAGTTCATTGGTTTCATAGGGTAAGTCTACCCCATTCAGGAACCAGTTCTTTGTTTTTGGTCTTATTTTTGTGTGTGTCGATGTCAGAATTTGTTTGGGCCTTTTGTGTTGGAATTTGTTTGCATCTTTTGTGTTTTGGTGTTATCAAACTTATAAAAATGGGAAATACTCCATCTATCCTGAAGGAGAGCCCTTTGAGTCATACATTAGATAAATGGGTGAAACATAGCCACGAGCCTTTGTAAGAAAGACATGATGTACTATTGTAGGGTGTGGACCCAATATTTAAGATCAGAAGAGTGATGGCCCCAAATGGCTCACTCAATTATTATATGATCTCCAGTTGGAAGCGTTTTGCAAAAGAGCAGGCTGCACTGGCAGTTGTTCCAACTGCACCCATCCCACGATGCTGCCTTCATTTCACTACCTCCTGTTTCCCCTACCCATGGGGATCAAATAGAAGTTTCTATGTTAACCCCTGGAGCACGGGAGCCTGATTTAGTATCATCATCTAAGACCCGACAGGGGACCCAATTTGGCCCAGGAGCCACTTCCGCAGCAGGGCAATTTCCCTTGCGCCAACATCCTGTAAGGGGCCAGGGGACTCACTCGGACTTCAGGCGTCTGATTCTAATTTCCCCACAGGAGCCCCAGGTAACTTTGACAGTGGGGAACAAGTTGATTGACTACCTTCCCTATTTATCTTAAGAGGCTTGTAAATATTAAACAAAGGAGAAACAAAATCATCCTAGGAAAAACTTGTCTGTGTCTTTGAGATGCAAATGTCCTATCTGGACTTCTCAGGAATCCTCATCTCTGCCATCTTTTTAAAATACAAACTTTGAAAAGAGGGTAAAGTAATTTAGAAATTGAGTTGTCAAGGATAAATAAAAACCCTAAGTGTCTTTTCTGTAAAAATTCAGCCATCTAGACAGGTGAGCTTGATTTGTTCCATCTGCCAGAAACCTGATTTTAATCCAACCTCTTTTTGTAAATTGATGCGTTTTACATTGCTGTACCTGACTCAGGACTGAAATTTTGAAATGATAACTATTATGTCTCTGTTTGTTTGTGTCCTTGTATGTGTCTTTGTCTTTGGATAACCTTTGGAGGTTGATTTGCTGATTTGTGGATGAGCTCTATTTAATTGGCTTAAAGAAAAGTAAGTAAGTGCTTACAAACCAAATAATTCTAAATACAAGAAAAATTAAGCTAAATGAGTATTAGGTTCATGTGAACTGAGAAATATTCAGTATTAATGTTTGTTGATCTAGTTAATATAGACATGTCATTAGAGTCATCAACATTAAGTATAATATTTTATTGTGCCTAGATTTAATATAAGCTAAATAAAATCTTGTTATATCTGTTGCAAATTTGTCAGTAAGGAAAGTAACTGGATGTGAAGAATCTTTAAGAAAAAAATGCAAATGAGATAAGAACTTTAGGTGAACTTTTAAAAATAATTATCTTTTAGGAATGTCTATCTAAAATTACACTCTCCAGATATTCGACAACTTGAAAGTTAGAATTGTGCTAAAATAAGTTAAGTGATGGAAGGTTTATGGAAACTGGACCCCAAGAAAAGAGTTTTGTACATGGTCAGGATTGACTAAGTTTAAAATAAGTTTAATTGAGTAAAAATATTTCAAAAGTAAGCTGGTGCAAAACTTGAATTTGGCTTTTCTCTCTGTTAAGAAGACAAGGTTTCTTAATATTTTGAATTTCCTTCGATAACACATTTTAAGTTTCTCTACCTTTTTAATGATCTGTTCTGTATTTGCTTTCAAATCCTTTATTGTTATTTCAACTAAGTGAATAACTATTGTTTCACAGGGACCTGTGATCCTATCTGACTGTTTTAAACTTTTTTGATATTTTTTTGACAAAACTTCCCAAATCAGATTTTCCTGATCAGCAAATCCAAATGTGCACAGTAAAAAATTAAACCAGAAGCTTAAGATTCCTGTGTTTTTAGGGAGTCATTTACAGTTAACCTAAATGAGTAAAATAGCCCTGCAGAGACTACTGTAACTATGGTGACCATTAAGAAGACAGATTTTGGAGATTGGTTCAAGATGGCGGAGTAGAAGGACATGCTCTAACTCCCTCTTGCAAGAGCACTGGAATCACAACTAACTGCTGAACAATCATCAACAGGAAGACACTTGAACACACCAGAAAAGATACCCCACATCCAAATACAAAGGAGAAGTCACAATGAGACAGTAGGAGGAGTGTGATCACAATAAAATCAAATCCCATAACTGCTGGGTGGGTGACTCACAAACTGAAAAATACTTATACCACAGGAGTCCACCCACTGGAGTGAAGGTTCTGAGCCCCACGTCAGGCTTCCCAACGTGGGGGTCTGGCAATGGGAGGAGAAACTCCTAGAGAATCAGACTTTGAAGGCTAGTGGGATTCGAGTGCAGGATTTCAACAGGACTGGAGAAAAGGAAACTCCACTCTTGGAGGGCACACACAAAGTAGTGTGCACCTCAGGACCCAGGGGAAGGAGCAGTGACCCCATAGGAGACTGAACCAGACCTACCTGCTGGTATAGGAGGGTCTCCTGCAGAGGCCGGGGGTGGCTGTGGCTCACCGTGGGGACAAGGACACTGGCAGCAGAAGTTCTGGGAAGTACTTCTTGGCGTGAGCACTCCCAGAGTCCACCATTAGCCCCACCAAAGAGCCCAGGTTGGCTCCACTGTTGGGTTGCCTCAGGCCAAACAACCAACAGGGAGGGAACTCAGCCCCACCCATCAGCAGAGAAGTGGATTAAAGTTTTATGAGTTCTGCCACCAGAGCAACACCCATCTCCACTGACCACCATCACTCCCATCAAGAAACTTGCACAAGCCTCATAGATAGCCTCATCCACAAGAGGGCAGACAGCAGAAGTAAAAAGAACGAGAATCCTGCAGCCTGTGGAACAAAAACCACATTCACAGAAAGAGACACAAGATGAAAAGGCAGAGGGCTATGTACCAGATGAAGGAACAAGATAAAACCCCAGAAAAACAACTAAATGAAGTGGAGATAGGCAACCTTCCAGAAAAAGAATTCAGAATAATGATAGTGAAGATGATCCAGGACCTTGGAAAAAGAATGGAGACAAAGATTGAGAAGATGTAAGAAATGTTTAACAAAGACCTAGTAGAATTAAAGAACAAACACCTAGAAGAATTAAAGAACAAACAAACAGAGATGAACAATACAATAACTGAAATGAAAAATACACTAGAAGGAATCAATAGCAGAGTAACTGAAGCAAAAGAACGGATAAGTGACCTGGAAGACAGAATGGTGGAATTCACTGCTGCAGAACAGAATAAAGAAAAAAGAATGAAAAGAAATGAAGACAGCCTAAGAGACCTCTGGGACAACATTAAATGCAACAACATTCTCATTATTGGGATCCCAGAAGGAGAAGAGAGAGAGAAAGGACCTGAGAAAATATGTGAAGAGATTAGAGTTGAAAACGTCCCTAACATGGGAAAGGAAATAGCCACCCAAGTCCAGAAAGTGCAGAGTCCCAGGCAGGATAAACCCAATGAGAAATACGCCAAGACTCATAGTAATCAAATTGGCAAAAATTAAAGACAAAGAAAAATTATTGAAAGCAACAAGGGAAAAATGACAAATAACATACAAGGGAACTCCCATAGGGTTAACAGCTGACTTTTCAGCAGAAACTCTAAAAGCCAAAAAGGAGTGGCATGATATATTTAAAGTGATGAAAGGGAAGAACCTACAACCAAGATTACTCTACCCGACTAGTATCTCATTCAGATTCGACAGAGAAACCAAAAGCTTTACAGACAAACAAAAGCTAAGAGAAGTCAGCACCACCAAACCAGCTCTGCAACAAATGCTAAAGGAACTTCTCTAGGCAGCAAACACAAGAGAAGAAAAGGACTTACAAAAACAAACCCATTACAATAAAGAAAATGGTAATAGGAATATACATATCGATAATTACCTGAAATATGGATGGATTAAATGCTCCAACCAAAAGACACAGACTCACTGAATGGATACAAAAACAAGACCCATATAAATGCTGTCTACAACAGACCCACTTCACACCTAGGGACACATACAGACTGAAAGTGAGGGGATGGAAAAAGATATTCCATGCAAATGGAAATCAAAAGAAAGCTGGAATAGCAATACTGATATCAGATAAAATAGACTTTAAAATAAAGCATGTTACAAGAGACAAAGAGGACACTACATAATGTTCAAGGGATCAATCCAAGAAGAAGATATAACAATTATAATTATATATGCACCCAACATAGGAGCACCTCAATACATAAGGCAACTGCTAACAGCTATAAAAGAGGAAATCAACAGTAACACAATTATAGTAGGGGACTTTAACACCTCACTTACACCCATGGACAGATTATCCAGAGAGAAAATTAAATAGGAAACATAAGCTTTAAATGACACAATAGAGCAGATAAATTTCATTCATATTTATAGGACATTCCATCCAAAAACAACAGATTACACTTTCTTCTCAAGGGCACATGGAACACTTTCCAGGACAGATCACATCTTGGGTCACAAATCAAGCCTCAGTAAATTTAAGAAAATTGAAATAATATCAAGCATCTTTTGTGACCACAATGCTATGAAATTAGAAATCAATTACAGGGGAAAAAAAGTAAAAAAAAAAAAAAAAAAAAAACACATGGAGGCTAAACAATATGTTACTAAATAACTAAGAGATCACTGAAGAAATCAAAGAGGAAATCAAAAAATACCTAGAGACAAATGACAATGAAAACATGATGACACAAATCCTATGGGATGCAGCAAAAGCAGTTCTAAGAGGGAAGTTTATAGCAATACAAACTTACCTCAAGGAACAACAAACATCTCAAATAAACAATCTAACCTTACACTTAAAGGAACTAGAGAAAGAAGAACAAACAAAGCCCAAAGTTAGCAGAAGGAATGAAATCATAAAGATCAGAGCAGAAATAAATGAAATAGAAACAAAGAAAACAATAGCAAAGATCAAGAAACTAAAAGCTGGTTCTTTGAGAATATAAACAAAATTGACAAACCATTAGCCAGACTCATGAAGAAAAAGAGGGAGAGGACTCAAATCAATAAAATTAGAAATGAAAAGGAGAAGTTACAACAGACATAGCAGAAATACAAAGGATCCTAAGAGACTACTATAAGCAACTCTATGCCAATAAAATGGACAACCTGCAAGAAATGGACAAATTCTTAGAAAGGTATAAGCTTCCAAGACTGAACCAGGAAGAAAGTGAAAATATGAACAGACCAATCACAAGTAATGAAATTGGAAGCTGTGATTAAATATCTTCCAACAAACAATAGTCCAGGACCAGATGGCTTCACAGGTTAATTCTATCAAATATTTAGAGAAGAGCAAACACCCATCCTTCTCAAACTCTTACAAAAAATTGCAGAGGAAGGAACACTCCCAAACTCATTCTATGAGGCCACCATCACCCTGATACCAAAAGCAGACAAAGATACTACGAAAAAAGAAAACTACAGACCAATGTCACTGATGAATATAGATGCAAAAATCCTCAGCAAAATACTAGCAAACAGAATCCAACACATAAAAAGGATCATACACCATGATCAAGTGGGATTTACCCCAGGGATGCAAGGATTCTTCAGTATATGCAAATCAATCAATGTGATACACCATATTAACAAATTGAAGAATATAAACCATATGGTCATCTCAATAGATGCAGAAAAAGCTTTTGACAAAATTCAACATCAATTTATGATAAAAACTCTCTAGATAGTGGGCATAGAGGGAACCTACTTCATCATAATAAAGGCGATATATGACAAACCCACAGCAAACATCATTCTCAATGGTGAAAAACTGAAAACATTTCCTCTAAGATCAGAAACAAGACAAGTATGTCCACTCTCACCACTATTATTCAACATAGTGTTGGAAGTCCTAGCCATGGAAATCAGAGGAAAAAAAGAAATAAAAGTAATACAAATTGGAAAAGAAGAAGTAAAACTGTCATTGTTTGCAGATGGCATGATACTACACATAGAGAATCCTAAAGATGCCACCAGAAAACTACTAGAGCTAATCAATGATTGGTAAAGTTGCAGGATACAAAATTAATGCACAGAAATCTCTTGCATTCTTATACACTAATGATGAAAAATCTGAAAGTGAAATTAAGGAAACACTCCCATTTACGATTGCAACAGAAAGAATAAAATACCTAGGAATAAACGTACCTAGAGAGACAAAAGACCTGTATGCAGAAAACTATAAGACACTGATGAAAGAAATTAAAGATGATACCAACAGATGGAGAGATATACCATGTTCTTGGACTGGAAGAACCAATATTGTGAAAATGACTATACTACTCAAAGCAACCTACAGATTCAATGCAATCTCTATCAAATTACCAATGACATTTTTTTTGACAGAACTAGAACAAAAAATCTTAAAATTTATATGGAAACACAGAGGACCCCAAATAACCAAAACAGTCTTGAGGGAGAAAAATGGAGCTGGAGGAATTAGACTCCCTGACTTCAGACTATACTACAAAGCTGCAGTAAACAAGACAATATGGTACTGGCACAAAAACAGAAATATACATCAATGGAACAGGATATAAAGTCCAGAGATAAACCCACTCACCTATGGTCAACTAATCTATGCCAAAAGAGGCAAGGATATATATAATGGAGAGAAAAGACAGTCTCTTCAATAAGTGGTGCTGGGAAAACCGGACAGCTACAGGTAAAAGAATGAACTTAGAACACTCCCTAACATCATACAGAAAAATAAACTCAAAATAGATTAAAGACCTAAATGTAAGACTGGATACTATAATACTCTTAGATGAAAATATAGGAAGAACACTCTTTGACATAAATCACAGCAAGATCTTTTTGATCCACTTCCTAGAGTAATGGTAATAAAAACAAAAAGAAAGAAATGGGACCTAATGAAACTGAAAAGCTTTTGCAAATCGAAGGAAACCACAAGCAAGACAAAAAGTCAACCCTCAGAATGGGAGAAAATATTTGTAAATGAATGAACAGACAAAGGATTAACTTCCAAAATATATAAACAGCTCATGCAGTTCAATATTAAAAAAACAAACAACCCAATCCAAAAATGGGCAGAAGACCTAAATAGACATTTCGCCAAAGAAGACATAGGGATTGCCAAGAAGCACATGAAAAGCTGCTCAACATCACTAATTACTAGAGAAATGCAAATCAAACCTACAATGAGGCATCACCTTACACCAGTTGGAATGGGCATCATCAGAAAATCTACTGATGAAAGTAGATGATGCTGGAGAGGGTGTGGAGAAAAGGGAACCCTCTTGCACTGTTGGTGGGAATGTAAATTGATACAGCCCCTATGGAGAACAGTATGAAATTTCCTTAAAAACCTAAAAATAGAATTACCATTTGACCCAGCAATCCCACTACTAGGCATATACTCAGAGAAAACCATAATTCAAAAAGACACATGCACCCCAACATTCATTTCAGCACTATTTACAATAGCCAGGTCATGGAAGCAACCTAAATGTCCATCGACAGACGAATGGATACAGAAGATGTGGTACATATATACAATGGAATATTACTCAGCTATAAAAAGTAACAAAATTGGGTCATTTGTAGAGATGTGGATGAATCTAGAGACTGTCATATAGAGTGAAGTAAGTCAGAAAGAGAAAAGCAAATATCGTATATTAATGCATATATGTGAAACCTAGAAAAATGGTACAGATGAACTGGTTTGCAGGGCAGAAATTGAGACACAGATGTAGAGACCAAACGTATGGACACCAACGGGGGAAAGTGGTGGGGGGGTGGTGGTGTTGGTGTGATGAACTGGAAGATTGGGATTGACATACATACACTAGTATGTATAAAATGGATAACTAATAAGAACCTGCTGTGTAAAAAAATCAATAAAATAAAATTCAAAAAAACCTTCCCAAATCAAATTATAATGAAGTTCCCTTGACCTCTAGCTAACTTTGGGATGCTTCAAAGGGCCCCTAAAACACCCCAAAGTGAGAGATTAACTAATTGGTTTCACTTGGTATGTTGAAGTACATGGGAAGTGTTGTCAAATAAGTAATAAATCTTCTTAGGTTATATTGTACGGCAAATGATACAGGTATTCTAGAGATTATACAGAGTTCCTAAAATTTTATATGTCCTGGTAAAATGTTATCAGTCATGATTCTAGCTATTATCTGAAAGTGTTGCATGTCACAGCAGTAAACAAGTTACTTTGTCAGTTGCATTGTAATCAGATTTAAACGTGCCTTCTTAAGTCTTTCATCATTATAGACAGTTATGGTTTAACTCTGATGCCTTTGCAAAAATGCTTCCTCTTCAAGAAGATTTATAGAAAGGACCTTTGGATAAATACAAATTTCTGGCTTTCAGACCATAATGCTGAACTGGGTAACAAACTGAAGAATTCTAATGAGAAACTTGATGGATTCATAAAGCTGTTAACAAGGATTAGTTACATAGGACTGAGTAAACTGGTGAATATGGTTATAATTTTTATGGTTTCTATCTGAAAAATGACTGGTTTAAATCTGTGTTTTCCAGGTGTAAGGAAAACCTTTCCCTTAAACTAATTATGACTTAACAGTAATTTGGTGTATTATACCTTTGTAAGCCAAATTGTTTGTGCTTTGTGTCTCCCTGCAGGACTATGTTTTTTTCAATGTTACCAGCTGCATTACTTATATCCTGTCTATTTTATAAGATTGTTATCTCTTACAGTACCCAGTGTGTAACCAAGCTTCCAACAAAACTTTTATGGCTAAACATCTTGAGGAAATAGATCACATTTATAACATAAAATAATTGTAATAGTGTGATTCTAGGTATGGAGAGAAGCAACAAGGAAAAATATCTCCTGGATCATAATTAGATAGAGGATCCAGAGAATCTTTAATTATCAATAGGGCTTAATTGAAAAATGAGTACCTGGAGTGGCATATCAAGAATTTCGCCTGATCTGGGATGAGTCTCCCAGCACCATGGGACAAAATTTGATCATGAAATATTGGATTGGACCAAATATTGGTCAAAATCCTGACCAAGAGGAGAGGATATGAGAAATGGAATATTTCCTGCCACATCACTCATTAGCGATTGCAGCCCTCCAACGTGAGCCTGTGAACGCTGAGGAAACTCAGAATATGAGAATACAGGATACAGGCCCCAGACAGCTGAGGTGCATATCAAGGGATTGATTTCAGTGAGCCCAGACTCTTGCATTTTCCCATACATAGAAAAGTGTTAAATTCCTTAACTCTCTTGAGATGCTGCCTCCTGGGCTTGAAGCCCTCAAAATTCCTGCTGACTAGATCATAACTCTCAACCTTTAGGTTGTGAATATTTTTTTAAGGCTACTGGTGTAAAGGAGACACTTTCCAGAGAGGAATAAAAGAAGCAACTTTTGGAACAGTGGCACCAATGGCAGACACTCCCAGAAAGATCCATCTGACGAACCAATTAGAACGGTCATCACCCCTTTTTTCCACAAGATTGTGGAATGGAGATTGACAGTGGGGAATTGTAACAAAGAAGAGCCAAATCTGACTACATGTTGGATCTGTTTCTTTTAATTTAACCTTTGCTTTCTGCGCCTTTTGTTCGCTAAAAGGATACTGTCTATACATAATGGCCTGCCTTGGGGAACTCTGCCCCTCTGCCTGAATGTTAAACTAAAGTGCACTTTGGTTTAACGTCAACATCAAAAGTGGCCCAGATTAGGACAGCTGAAACACAGTAGGAAGCTCAATAACTATTTGTCCAATAAATGAATGATCCAATGAATCAGAGAAGGCTCTGGTTCTATCTCCTCAGGTCCAGACGGGGGCTCAGGGCACTGAAGGGACTTGTCCAAAATCTCCACAAGTCAGTGGCTAAGTTGAAACAAGAACCCAGTCTCTTCTACAGACTCTTT
Organism: Hyperoodon ampullatus; assembly: GCF_949752795.1. Lineage (NCBI taxonomy): Eukaryota > Metazoa > Chordata > Mammalia > Artiodactyla > Ziphiidae > Hyperoodon > Hyperoodon ampullatus. The sequence goes on along the minus strand of NC_136927.1, from coordinate 55,500,102 downwards.
CTACCTTGTACCACTCTGAGCAGTTAACTGTTTCTTACAGATGTGGGGTGAATGTACAACTTATCATCCAAACCAGGGTGCTTTCAGAGGGAGATGGAGTATTAGTAATATTTATGCAAGAATAATAAGTGAAAGCTAGGGTGGTCCTGGGCAAACTGGGGTGTGTGGTCAACCTACCTGTATGTCTTGGCTCATTGGACGGAGACTTTGAAGACAGGACTCCCATGTTGCACTTCTCCACGCTCTGTGCAGTACAGGGGTCCAGCTGTCACACTCCACACTGCATTGCGCAGGGATGACCCTGCACATGGGAGAGTTGGGATTCTGCTGGGGCTTTTGAGGGGACATTACAGAGCTCAGTTGTGCCACACGTTTGCAATTAGAACATGTGTATTCGCTGAGTGCACTTATTGAGGCTATGAGGAGTGGAGGAATGGCATCTAAAACCGTGGAGCGTGCACAATAAAAATGCACAGGTTGCTGATGACCCTGCATGACCTTCCACGTGTGGCACTCCACTAGTAAGGGAAAACAGCTCTTAGAGTGCATGTACAGTTGTTTCAGGGGACAGATGCGCAGGACCAGAAGCTGATGTAACCTGGTGCAATCCAGGCCACACCTCAACCTTCCCCTCAATGAACATTCCACCCTTAATCAAAAAGACCCCCACCCATTAAAAGGGCTAAAAATAAGATAAAGGGGGATCAACAACCTTTCGTGACACTCCTCACTCTCCAGGATGCCCGCACTCTTCTCTTTCGAGTGTATAACTTTCACTTCTGCCCTGAATAAACTGCTTCTTTGTTCTCTTTGCTTCTCATTCTCAGTGTGTGTGTGTGTGTGTGTGTGTGTGTTTATTTTTTCTTGGTGTGTTGTGTTCCTTGCTCAAATTCTTTTGGACAAGTTGAACAAGAGCCTGGACTTTTGCTAAAGCTTTTCTGGTATCAATTTCAGGAGGACTTCATTGAAATTAAGACATGCATTGCAGCCCACAGTTTCCATGCAGGGTGACCCATGGAGATGGGTCAGATCTTGTCTATCTCAGCACTGCCTGTAGGAAGTGGTGAGGGTGCATTTGTAAGTAAATTAGGGGATCTTTTCTTTTGGCTTTCAGCTCACTCCAGAGCCCCAGAATTCAGGAGGCTTATGGTTCTCCCAGTCTGTAAAATCAAACCAAAGTTATTCACAAGCACAAAAAAACTCTAAGCAGTGGTACGTCAATAAATATTTAGCAATTGGCTCCCTGAAGAAAAAAAACAAACAAAGCCTGACAGGTACCTTCTACTATGATCTCTTTCTACCCATAGAGTACTTCTGACACCAAATGTGTGGGTTTTCCACACCAAGCAATCCTCCAGTTCTCTCTGGACACCAACTGGGCATTCCACAATTTAATTCAACTCTGACACTATCTACCCAAAGTTAGTACCGACCCTAGAGGTTAAGGGCTCAGTCCCATGAGATTGTCTCCCAGTTCAGATGACAATTACAAGTAGTGGGTCCCCAGGACCCACATTTTGTCCAACTTAGCTACAGCTGGGTTGTTCTCACTTCCCTCTCCATAGTTTTGATAATTTGCTATAACAACTCACAGAACTCAGGGGAAAACTTTACTTATTATTGCCAGTTTATTAAAAATATACCATAAATGATACAAATGAATAGCCAGAGGGAGAGGTCTGGAAGGGTCCTAAGTACAGGAGCTTCTGCAGAGTTTGGGGTCCACCACTCTCCTGGAATTCACCAACCCAGAAGCTCTCTAAACCCCATCATTTAGGGTTTGTAGAGAGGTTCCACTTTGTAGGCATTGTTGATTAAATCGTTGGCCACTGGTGATTAACTCAATCCCTATCTTCCTCCCCTCTTTGGAGATTGGGGGTGGAGCTGAATATTCCAACCCTCTAATCACATAGTTGGTTCCTTTGGCAACCAGCCCCCATCCTGAAGCTCTTTAGGGGCCTATGAAGAGTCAGCTCATTGACATAAACTGAGGTATGATTGAAAGGGACTTATTATGAATAACAAAAGATGCTCACCCCTATCACTCAGGAAATTCCAAGGGTTTTAGAAGCTCTGTGCCAGGAACCAGGGACAAAGTCCAAATATATATTTTTTTATTATATCACAACAACATTTTCCAATTTCCATGGTGTAAATACTTTCGGCATGGACGATTTCAAGCTACCAACTTGACGTCTCTAAACATGGAGTGGGGGAGAGATGCACACAATTGGCTATCCCCAGCTGGCAGGGGCCATCTCCACTGAGTCTAAAGCAACCCTAAAAAGTCAAGTTTTAAGGAAGGAGATGAGAACTAAGCCTCTTCCCATTATTCTGAGATGGAAAGGTAGTCTTGCATTCAACAACTTTCTGTTTTTCTATGTTGTGTTATTTATGTCATTCTGTTTGTATCAGATCCACAAAAACTGTGATGGGAGAATGCAAAAGTCATAAGGGACATCGTCCCTGCTTTATATATACTCAGTCCCTCTGTATGGTCACATACCTGAACTCACCTGGTCCTCATAAGCAACTCTGTAAGGGGAGGAGGAGGCATAATAATTAGCATTTTAGAGATGAGGAAGCAAAAGCTTCATGCCATCTTCCCAAGGTCACACAGATGTAGGGGAGAACAGTGTCTTGAACCTGTCTCCTTCTCCCAGTCCAAGCACTCTCATCTGTGACACATTATTACTCCTCATTGGAGAGCAATCCCAGGGCAATGTCAATGCTGGTTCCTAAACTTGGGTATCTCAGGGCTGTGTTCAAGTACTTGCACAGACTACTTAACCCAGTGTCTGTCACTAAAATAGAGGTTTGCAGCCTTTGGAGTTGCTTTGCTGTACTAGCTATACTCTGTCCCGAAGAATGATTTTGCTTTTCATATAGGTCAAGTTGTGTCTCCTTTCAATAGCATATTTTCAGAAGAAAGAATGCAATGACTCCAAGCTGCTGGTCCACTGCATAAATGTGGCAGAGGCTGAACAATAATTGAATTAAGAACCATAAAAGTTGAATATTTTCTCCCAGGTGATGTACTTAAAATTCAGATAAACTACCCACATGTAACTAGCAGAGACTTATGGAAAACAAGCTGAGTTTCCATTAAGCAAATTTCATGGAGCCAAAGGAAAATTGTACACTTTGTTGCACTTTAAAAATAGGAACTGCAAGTATTAAGAGAGCAAAGTATCACAGTTAATAATCATGGTGTGAGGCTTAATCACAAATTATTACACCTATATACTCACATCATGCATTGTGAAAATAATGAACTATTAGAGCAGAATTTAAGGAAACATAAATGCTAAAGTATAATTAGCTAGTTTTATCTGCAACAGCTACATGTGCTTAATTACCTTTTATTTTTTTAAGTTTCCCTTTCAAATGTAGGTTCTTTTTTAAAACTTTATTTATTTAATTTATTTATTTTTAGCTGCAGTGGGTCTTTGTTGTTGCATGCGGGCTTTCTCTAGTTGCGGTGAGTGGGGGCTACTCTACGTTGCTGTGCGTGTGCTTCTCATTGCGGTGGCTTCTCTTGTTGCAGAGCACAGGCTCTAGGTTCATGGGCTTCAGTAGTTGTGGCATGCGGGCTCAGTAGTTGTGGCTTGCAGGCTCTAGAGCACAGGCTCAGTAGTTGTGGTGCACGGGCTTAGTTGCTTGGCAGCCTGTGGGATCTTCCCGGACGAGGGCTTGAACCCGTGTCCCCTGCATTGGCAGGCGGATTCTTAACCACTGTACCACCAGGGAAGCCCAGTGATTAATTACCTTTTAATCAACCTACTTTTCCCTGAGTTCCCAGAAGAACAGGTTATTCAAATTTATCTTAAACTCATTTAAACAAAAATCATTCAAGGACATATACCCAATACAAATGCTTTGGGGCTATAGAACATCCAAAGCCATTTCGGTTTAATTCTGTTTAGTGATCCTCTCCCTATTTTAAAAATATGCTGTAAAAGAGCCTGTTTCCAACATAATCAGAGAGAAAGTATTATATTGCTTTCTAAGATTCCCATTTAGTCCTCAAAAACCCCCTTCTGACTTTCTTACTTCTTTATTTCTTGACAAAAGGGAGAAAAGTGTCACTTTGTAGCATAAGCTCTCTGATATGAGTAGAAATACCTTACTTATTGATGGAAAGATGTTGCTTCCTTGGCAGTCAAACTGCCTTCCTCAGGAAATTCCCCCTGGTTGCATCTCTGGGAATCGGCCCACAGTTAAGCAGGCAGCATCCTATTTATTTCTGTATCCACACCTGACCTTTGACACAAACTTCTTTTAAAGAGATCTGGAGTAGGTAATTTTAACCCTATTCTAGAACTGACTTTATATTTCTTTTGTTTAGCAAGGGGGAGAGAAAGAATTCTAGGATTTGCAGGAAAAAAAAAGTTGTTACAAGAAAAAGTTGCTGTGAAAATTAGCAATGAAGTGAGAAGATAGTTTAGAGATAAACTGCACAACAGCTGCTATTACAACCAGTGTTTGGCTGATGAAAATCTTCTTGAGCTGCTTTATTGGAACAAAACCATATTAGGAAGTCCCAATTCTATTTATAGCCAAGATGTATACAAAATCAGTAGCACCTGGGGTGGGGTGGGGGGATTCCAATATTTCTCTTTGTTGTTCTGTAACTAAATATGTTATAAAAGTTAAGCATTCTCTATCTCAGCCTCCACACCGAAATTTGAGTTAAACACAAAAGAAAAGCAATTTCTGGTTTGTTCATGGGTCTGTTAGTTTTGCAGAGTCTGATGAGGAAAGGATAATTTGGTGGTAAATAAATAATCTACCTTCCCACCTCTCAAAGAGAAACACCCCACGTATGCGTGAAAACTCTCCATATCAGAAGACAACCAAAACAACAGCTCCTCCTTAACCAGCAGACTGCCCTCGTCAGGGAGAATCCCCCACCTCCAGCCGGGACAACTTTACCAGCTTCCAGGATCCCAAAGTGGTGATGGCCCCAGGCCCAAGAAAGAGCCCAGGGCACAGTGGGGACCATATTCCAGTCTTTGCCCAATGCCTGTCCCTACCTTCTCCCCCCTTCCTAATGGTCCATCCCTCAGTCGCAGAGCTCTCCAGCTACAGGGGAGAAAACAGAGTGCTCCCCTCTTCCACCAACTACCACCCCACACAGTCCATAGGATGACACTCAGCCCCTCAGAGAGCACAGGCTCCATACAGAGCCACTGTGCACATTTTCTTATAGAAATTTCCTGGATTCCTCCTCTGGACCCTGTCCCAGGCCTCAGGACTCTCTCCCAAGCATCCTACTTCCCTTCCCAATGAAGAACCACCTCCTGTACCAAGCGATGGGCTCGCTGCCCCAAGAGCATAGAAGCCAATACTATGGCACCAGCTTTTGAGAAAAGAAAAAGCTTTATTGTGAGGTCAACAGGCAAAGAGAAAGGAGACACAGCTTCAGCTCAAAGCAGTCTCCCCAGTCTGGGGTTTGGTCAAGTTTTTATGAGTTAGGGAGGAGGGTTGGTTTGCAGAAGTGCTGGTGAGCAGGTTTTGATTGCAGGGCTTTGGAGTATGGCCACTTATGGTGAGTAGGTAGAGGGACTTCGGCACCGGGTCTTCCAGGACATTGGACTCTCTACTTCTGAAAGGGCTCTGGCATTCAAGTTCTGGTCACATCAGGGTCCTTGCTTGCATGGGGGAGAATTTGATTCCGGGTGTTATTTGAGGTCAGAATCTTCTCCTCTACATGCTTCAGCTGCATGACTTGCAGTTTTGTTCTGTTGTCTCTGAAGAACAACTCAGTACCTTGTTAGAAAGAGGATAGGGCCAGTTTGGGCCCTTATTGCTTCCCACCTTTACTTTTCTAGCCAGGTGTGTGCTCTTGGTTATTCAACAATTCCATTATGAATGTAGTAGAACTTTAATATATGCTACTTTATTAATACACATACAACCTTACCTGATGACTGGTATCTTCATTCCCATCTAATGGATGAAGAAGCTGAGGCTCAGAGTCTCCAGGACAGCCCAGCTCATACCAGTCACTGGTCAAGACTGTCTCCAACAGTCTTTGCTTCATGGGCTGATGATTTTATGACTTGCAAGAGCTCTGGACAATGAGGCCTGTGAGTGGAGCCCTTTTAGATGCATGAAATGCAGTGTCTCACACACTGTGAGTGATATCATCCTCTGAACACACCACCACCAGTCACTGGAAAGGGGGTGTTATGGACTGAATGTGTCCCCGCTAAGAAAATTCATATGTTGAAGTCAAATCCCCAGTGTAATGGTATTTTGAGGTGGACACTTTGGGAGGTAATAAAATCATGAGGGTGGAGCCTTCATAAATGAGATTAGTGCCCTAACAGGCCAGAGAGCTAGCTTGCTCTATTTCTGCCATGTGAGGATTGAGAAGTCAGCAGTCTGCAAACTAGAAGACACCTCTCACCAGGAACTGAGGCTGCTGGCACCCTGGCCTCAGACTTCCAGCCTCCGGAGTTGTGAGAAATAAATTTCTGTTGTTTATAAGCTGCCTAGTTTATGGTATTTTGTCAAGCAGCCAGAGGGGTTAAGTGCAGGGTAGACACTTTCTTCAAGGCAACCCTATGAGCTGGACATCATGCCCATTTTACAGATGGGAATTAAAGGCTCAGGGAAGTTACGTAACCAGTCAAGACACAGAGCTAGGATTTGAACCCCACCTCCCCTAGCCCACATTCCATCATGCCACTTCCTCATCTCACTTTAGGGATCCAAGGGAAACAAGGGCCCTCTATGCAAGGCCACTGTCCCAGTCTATGGGCTGGTCTCTGGTGCTGCCCATAGGCCAAATAGCCAAGCTCTTGGCTAGAATAGAGGGGTCCAGAGTTTGTTGCCATCCTCTGAGCCATGCAAGAATGTGCCTGCCCTCCTGCTCAGAGCCCTGACCACTCTCTCCAATGGGCTTGGGTGGCCAAGCCTTGGAGGGGACAGCAGAGGAGGCTGTGCTTCTAGTTTGCCTTGGGTGGAACTGTACCAGGATTCCTGCCATCCCACAATTATCCTATATCCACCACTCTGATTAAGATACAAACAGAAGCCACTGTCTGCTATATCGGGCCTCAGCTGGTACATACAGCTTTTGGGTGTTATGCCCGAGCCTTGTCTCGCTGTTGGCAGCCTGCATTTATCTGCAATGGGCCTCTCTAATACAAGGGCAGGCTGTGCTGGAGGCCAAGGAAACATAGAATAGAAATTAGACTTGTGCCTCCTTCCCTCATTTTCCAACATGCCTTTACAGAGTCCTCAACCTCCTGACACTTGCTGACTATCAAAATGCTTCTCTTTCCCATAATTGTATTTAAAAACATCAAGTAAATGTAGGACAGTTTGAGGAACTTGGGAAAGGGTCCCTGATAGCTGTGTGTGGAAGAGGCCACCCATTGTGTGTGACCTGGGTTCTCCTGAGCAAGGCAGGCCAGGTTCCACTTGCTGGAATGAGGAGGAGACACATCTTGCTGAAGGTGAAAGAGACAAGGTTCAGTGGACTTCATGAGACTCTCATCCTCCTCTCTTTGTACTCACCTGGCTCAGAATATGTACGATGATATACTGGCCTAGAAAAAATAGACCAGGTGCTAAGAGAATTACCGCTCTCACCTGGGTCATCATGTTATGCATTGAAACGCTGAAAGTAGAGGCTTCCAACAGAGCCCTCTCTCTGGCTTTGCCAGGTTCTCCTCCCCACTGCTGCTCCCACCAGGCCTCTCACCCGTGCCAGCTCATCCCCCATGTGACTATCCAGAAAAGCGTGAGGAAAGCACTTGGCACTTCTGGTAGGGGAAGATGTCAGGGGCCTCATCCTCCATCCTCTGTACCAGTGGCTTAGTGACCCACTGCCAACCATGCCCCATTCCATTGTCTTCTCTTCATCACTGCTGCCAACTGTCTGCTGCCAAAGGAAGTAACAATAACAGCAGAATGAACTTTACATCCTATATCTTCCAGCATTTTCCCTTTGAACAAAGTGGAGGAAGAGCAACAGCCAAAGGAAGACTCAAAGGGGAGACAATGGAGATAATGACGAGGTCTGATGACGTGGGGCAGTCAGACCCAAGGAAATGCAGCACCGGCCACATAAAGCCTCCTCTTGTATCCAACGCTGAGGAAACAAAACATGGAGCCCAGAGCTGGAGCCTTGGGATTCCTTCCCATATTACACTGTAACAGTCACAGGAGTAGGGCCCATGTTTCTTCTACAATTGTAGAATTTAAGGCACAATTTATTGGTTGCTTTCATCTTCCTCAGGTCTTGCTATGCTTTATTAAGTTTGGAAATTGTTGACTTTACCTTAAAAGCTGTACATCAAAATTTTTAAATTAAGTTTCTTAAGGCAAAAAGTTAATGATACCATCTTGGTCTCATTTGCTAGACCGAGTCTTCCTTGGTCAAAGATTGTATCTTGGGAGTGTGTGTGTTAGGATAAGCAGGTCCTTGGAAATGTTATCATATCTCAATCTGAATTTCACTCATACTAAGAATAACCAATGGTGAGAAGTCCCTGTCCTCATGGGAAAAAAAGTATTTTTCTCCAAATTCTTTTTATGAGAAGTCAGTGCCTTGGACATAATGTTCACTTCCATTGAAGAACATCTCTTGATAAGTAGAAATAGTTTTTCAGTCAAGAACCTGATATTCTTAGTTCAATAACCTGTTTCAACACTATGTCAGATTCTAGTATGGAGAAAATTTTTACTGACATGTTAATTTTTTTGCACATTTTATGATAACTTAAAATCACAAATCTACAGAATGTCCAATAGTCAACAGTCTCTGATTTCAAATTTCTGCCAGAAAAATAGTCTACAAATCAACTTCTCTAAAAACAAAAGTCATCATTTTCAGCTGTTAATGTTGGTGTGTATGGCATAGGGTTAAGACTATGGGTGCAGTATTCATACTTCCCAAGTACAAAACTTTGTTCACGACTTAGTAGTTGTCTAAACTTGGACAATACATTAAACATCACTAAACCACAGTTTCCTCATCTTAAAATGGGGATATTAATAGCACACTACTCATAGAGTTGTTGTGAGGATTTATAGATATAAGGTGATTATTGTAATCCTGAAAAAAATTATCAATTATTCTTATGGTTTTTAAACTGAGTAGATTATACTTGGAGAATGAAAAGTTTTTAAGTTAGTCGATTGTAAAACTTTTCAGAAAATTAAATATTTTTGCTACTAATGAGGCAAATCGATGTTAATGATATTCTTCCTGTGTACTTCCATAGCCTTGGCTTTGCATCTAGCCTATAGCCCACCCTACTTTTGTTTGATTAAAAAAAAAAAAAACAGACTTTATTTTTCAGAAAAGTTTTAGCCTTACAGAAAAATGGAGAAGATAGTACGGAGAGTTCCCACATACCCTGTTACCCAGCTGCCCTCTATGGCTAACATCTTGCATTACAATTGTATGTTTCTTACAGCAAATGAACCAATAGTGATATGTTATTATTAGCTAAAGTCCATGCTTCATTAAGATTTCCTTAGTAATGTCCTTTATCTGTTACACAATCCCATCCAGAACACCACATTACATTTAGTCATCATGTCTCCTTAGGCTCCTCTTGGCTGTGACAGTTTCTCAGACGTTCCTTGTTTTTGATGACCCTGGCAGTTTTCAAGAGCACTGGTCAGGTATTTTGTAGGATGCCTCTCTATAGGAATTCTTCTTGTGTTTTTCTCATGATTAGACTGGGGTTATGGGTTTTGTGAGGGAAAACTTGGAGGCACAGTACCATTTTCAACACATCATATAAAGGAAACATACTATCAACATGACCTTTCACAGTTGACGTTGACCTTGATCACGTGCCTGATCAGATTTCTCCACTGTAAAGTTATTCTCCCTGCCCCCGTCTTCTTCCATACTGAGTTCTTTGGAAGGAAGTCACTATGTGTAGCCTTACATTTAAGGAGTGGTGATTTGTGCTCCCCTCCTTGAGGCAAAGTATCTACATGAATTATGTGGAATTCTTCTGCATTGCCTCTTCTCCCTCATTTATTTATTTATTCAGTAATTTATTTATATAAGTATGGACCCATGGATAATTATGTTACACTTTGGGTTACAATCCAATACTACTTTATTTATTTTGTTGCTCACATTGTTCCAGCTTTGAATTGGGAGACCTTCCAGTTGGTTCCTATGAACCTTCAAAGTATGCCCATCAACTTGTTGTTGTTGTTGTTCTTATTTTGTTTTGTCTTTTTTAAGCACTTCCTTACCTTCAGGTATTACAAGGTGTTCCAGACTCATCTTGTGTATTTCCTGCCCCAGTCCTAAAATCAGTCATTTCTCCAAGAAGCCCTATTTCCTTTATTGGAGAACAGCTATGGAAACCAAGATTTGGGAGCTAGGTGTGCTAGCTGCTACTGGGTGTTCTTTCTCTTAGGTACTTTCACCTCACAGAACAAGGAGATATATGTGTTTATACTAACTCACATATATACACATATCTATAAATATTTCTACATGTAACTATCTGTATCTATATTAAGCTAAACATGAGTTCATACTGATATCTCCAACTCTAATTGTACTTATGAATCATTCTATCTTCCTAACACCCTTGTTTCCCTGTAATTTTCACTCCTAAAGTGAGAAGTCTGGCTCCCACCATTTGCCATCCATTTTCTTAATTGTTCAGTTCCAATATACGTGTATAGCAGTGTCAGAATTGTTAACCTGTACTGCCAGGAAACAACTACCACTGGAGTACACTGCTTGTGTGCAGTTTCTTTCACTTTTAATGTTGCAGACTCTACTCATTTCCAAGGTTACTTAGGTCAGCATCTTTTCCCCCACCTGTTTTAGTGAGGTTGGACATTGTAAATTTTTAACTAATAAACAAATAATTGGATAATATATCAATAATAAAGGAACTTTGTATAATTAAACATGTGAATACATGTGTATATACATACATATAGACACACACACATTTCACTTGCTTAGAAAAAAATAAGTTATAGAAAAAGATTAAATTTTTTTATAAATTAAAGTTGTGATATAAATTATCAATAAACTTTCCATAACCCACATATTTTCCCAACCTATTTTTAACAAGGTTGTCCAATACTGTACCATGCAGTCTAGCAACTGTTAATTTACGTTGGCTTCGGCCATCTAGGAAAATTTTCTCCTTTCTATCACTGTTTTTGACGCTCCACATAATTTTCTCCCGAGAAATGAACTTAAGGCACTTGAACTGCACTAAGCCTTGACACCAGCCTGGAGCAAACTATGCTAATTTATTGAACTCAGGCTCAATCCTCTCTTTGTTTGTGTATGTATATTGCCTTTTTAATTTACAAATTAAACTACATTTCTCCTACGTTTTCATTCCTATCTCTATCTCCATACCTATAAGCTCCGCTTATGCAAATACTATTGAACCCCAAAAGGTAAGAGACTATTGTCTAAACTAAAACAAAATTATTTTGAGGATTTAGGGCATATATCATGGCAACAAGAAGGTCAGACTTCAGGAATCTTAAGCTCCTAGTACTTTAAATAAAGATACACATTAAATACATCAACTTTATAACACCATCCCTCTGGTTTCCTTGATTAAGTAGCACTTTGCCTGAAAACATAGGAAATTTGAGGTAAAATAAAGGTATTGTTGAAAATAACTCTTGCATTTCTAAAATGCAAACTATGCAGGAGCTGAGGATTGACAGCTACCTGTGTCATTTAAAAAGCAATGTCATCAGAGCAAGATCCTTTTTGACCCACCTCCTAGAGAAATGGAAATAAAAATAAACAAATGGGACCTAATGAAACTTAAAAGCTTTTGCACAGCAAAGGAAATCATAAACAAGACCAAAAGACAACCCTCAGAATGGGAGAAAATATTTGCAAATGAAGCAACTGACAAAGGATTAATCTCCAAAATTTACAAGCAGCTCATGCAGCTCAATACCAAAAAAACAAACAATCCAGGGCTTCCCTGGTGGCACAGTGGTTGAGAGTCCGCCTGCCAATGCAGGAGACGCGGGTTCGTGCCCCGGTCTGGGAGGATCCCACATGCCATGGAGCAGCTGGGCCCGTGAGCCATGGCCGCTGAGCCTGCGCGACTAGAGCCTGTGCTCTGCAACGGGAGAGGCTACGGCAGTGAGAGGCCCGCGTACCACAAAAAAAAAAAAAAACAAAAAAAGGCAACCCAATCCAAAAATGGGCAGAAGACCTAAATAGACATTTCTCCAAAGAAGATATACAGATTGCCAAGAAACACATGAAAGGATGCTCAACATCATTAATCATTAGAGAAATGCAAATCAAAACTAAAATGAGATATCATCTCACACCAGTCAGAATTGCCATCATCAAAAAATCTAGAAACAATATGGGCTTCCCTGGTGGCGCAGTGGTTGAGAGTCCGCCTGCCGATGCAGGGGACGCAGGTTCGTGCCCCAGTCTGGGAGGATCCCATGTGCTGCGGAGCAGCTGGGCCCGTGAGCCATGGCCGCTGAGCCTGCGCGACTAGAACCTGTGCTCCGCACCGGGAGAGGCCACAGCAGTGAGAAGCCCACGTAATGCAAAAAAAAAAAAAAAAAAAAAAAAAAAAATCTAGAAACAATAAATGCTGAAGAGGGTGTGGACAAAAGGGAACCCTCTTGCACTGCTGGTGGGAATGTAAATTGATACAGCCACTATGGAGAACAGTATGGAGGTTCCTTAAAAAACTACAAATAGAACTACTATATGACCCAGCAATCCCACAACTGGGCATATGCCCTGAGAAAGCCATAATTCAAAAAGAGTCATGTGCCAAAATGTTCATTGCAGCTCTACTTACTTACAATAGCCAGGACATGGAAGCAACCTAAGTGTCGATCATCGGATGAGTGGATGAAGAAGATGTGGCACATATATACAATGGAATATTACTCAGCCATAAAAAGAAACGAAATTGAGTTATTTGTAGTGAGGTGGATGAACCTAGAGTCTGTCATACAAAGTGAAGTAAGTCAGAAAGAGAAAAAGAAATACCATATGCTAACACATATATATGGAATCTAAGAAAAAAAGAAAAAAAAGGTCATGAAGAACCTAGGGGTAAGATGGGAATAAAGATACAGACCTACTAGAGAATGGACTTGAGGATATGGGGAAGGGGAAGGGTAAGCTGTGACAAAGTGAGAGAGTGGCATGGACATATATACACTACCAAGTGTAAAATAGATAGCTAGTGGGAAGCAGCCACATAGCACAGGGAGATCAGCTCGGTGCTTTGTGACCACCTAGAGGGGCGGGATAGGGAGGGTGGGAGGGAGGTAGATGCAAGAGGGAAGAGATATGGGAACATATGTATATGTATAACTGATTCACTTTGTTATAAAGCAGAAACTAACACACCATTGTAAAGCAATTATACTCCAATTAAGATGTTTAAATAAATAAATAAAAATTTAAAAAGCAACGTCTGAGGCAGTTTTAATGAAGCGGCAATTTTGCAGACAATGTAGAATTCAAAAACACTAAGGAAATGTTAGGCACCAACATGCTGAGCACATAAAACAGCATCTGGCAATTTCCCTTTGGGGGCCCCCTGTGCCAGCATTTCACTTAGAAAAGAAAAAAATCTTTTTCAGCAATCTTCTTAAATGCTCTAATTTCACACTATCTGAAAGTGATATTTAAGTTTTGGTAGATCACATTTAATTGTAGCAGTCTGCTTGCTATTATTTAACTATTGCTTCTATTTCTCTCTAAGCTCTCAAAGACCACATGGAAAATAAAATATCCCTTAGCTGAAGTGCTTCCATACTTAATGACTTTTTGTCCATCTAGGTCAATTATTTTGGCATATGCTAAAGCAGTAGCAGTCATAATATAAGGTCAAGGAGAACTAAAAATTACAACTCAGTTCTAAGAACTCAGCATTTATTTGTCTGTGTTTTTATCTCAGACTTCCTTGAGAGAATAAATCTCGTCTGAGCCCCTATATATACACAGTACCAGTTTTTCTTCCTCAGTAATGTTGGAATAATGAATTCACAGAGTAGCCACGAGGCTCTGGGCTAGGGGCTTGGGGTACAGATAGAGAAGACACAGACCCTGCCCTCCTAGGAGGTTGAAGGAAAGGAGAACACGTGAATCAGTGATCATATGACAAAGTGGCCAGGCTACAGAGGTGTCTGTTTACTGAGGAACTTTGTGCTGGATACTGGCTGGTCCTCCATATTCATTACCACTCTTTCTCACAGCAACTCCATGATACAGGGAGAGAGGAAAAGACTAAGGTTCAGAGAAGTTAATGAATTTGCTCAGGTTTTCACAGCTAGTTGGTGGTTGAGTTGGGACTGAAAGCTGGATCTCTCCAGACCATTGCAGAGGTTGCCATGGAGGTGCAGAGAAGGGAATGGAATACCCTGTGAATGGAGGTAGGAGGGGGAGTTGGTAAGGTAGAAAAAATGAGAAATCAGAAGATTTTATTTATAGTGATTAGTGCTGGAAGGAATCTTCAAAGTTATCTGAACCAACTTCCTTGATTCACAAGACTGGGTAGAGGGTCACTCAGACCCTCCTTGAAAACCTCCAGGGAGAGAGAACTTATCCCTTTATGGGGCTAGGAGCCCTTAGCAAATTCTGACCACATCATCTGCTCCACAGGGGAATCACTAATCAAAATTGCTTTATAAAGTGAAAGTAGGAAGTGCATAGTTGCCAATGTATGTAAGAATATAAAACTCAACAAAGGCACAGAGAAATAAGATATTCTGGATGGTACTACTCAAAACTATGCCATGATGAGCCAGCAGGGTCAGAATGAAGACCTTTTGTGGAAGCCTACCTGGAAGAAAGCAGTGGATGTTGCAATTAGGGTTGAAAAAGAAAAGTAAAGTGATACTGGAAATGATGTCAAATTGAGGTTTTCAGTTTGGGTGGTCCAATATTAACTTGTTGAGAAAGAAGTGCCTGCTGGCCTATAAAATTCAGAGCATCAATATCGTGAGAGTAAGGTAGAAATGGAATTTGACAAAATCCACCTGGGAAGAGGGATGTAAGGAAGGGCCACCCACAATGTGGGTTAGCAGGTTAGGACTCACTTTCTTCTCTCCTGGTTCTTAATTTCCATATCTATATAATGAGGGACTTGTTGTAGATCTTGCCACTATCTTATAGTGAGCTTTAACTTTATTTTACATTATTTAATGCAAAAATTACCATTGTTTTTTCCCCTAAATCTGATATAGCGCTTCCAAGTCTTCACCCTCCTGGATGGAGGAATATTTCCTTTAGTCCTGTTTTCTAGAAGTCTCTGGGTCTCATGCAGTCTAGAACATCCAGGTAAGGATGCCTGGTCTTCTGAACATTTTGGTTTCTTTCATATGTTCATGGTTTGGG
Source organism: Hyperoodon ampullatus (assembly GCF_949752795.1). Taxonomy (NCBI): domain Eukaryota; kingdom Metazoa; phylum Chordata; class Mammalia; order Artiodactyla; family Ziphiidae; genus Hyperoodon; species Hyperoodon ampullatus. Next base: position 55,484,735 of record NC_136927.1, on the reverse strand, counting down.
CCACTTTGAAGAGGCAACTTTGCCATTCTTTAGCTAGCCTTGGAGATGGGATTTTTCAGATAAAGGAGAATCTGGGTTCCAGGAGTCCCTGGCTACCCCAGTTGAGATTCAGCTACGCTCTGGAGAACAGCAAGGAGAGGGCTTTGCTCTCTGCCATTCCCAGAGCTCAGTCCCAGCAATGGAAGCCTCTTTCCTCTTTCATTAGACCCATTTATACCCCTCCCAACTTCTGGTTTGTCCCTCCCCACCATACTCTGAATCCACTGCCATCATAAATGCTTAGTTTTTCTATCACATGAGCCTTGGTGAAGGATGTCTTCTGAGCAGCTAAAAATTTCTGCTTTTGACCATGTGTCAGTATATCTCTGGCTGAGTGCTGGACATGGTATTTGTAAAATATTTTTTGAAATAATTTGAGGTCAAGGATAATGTTACTTTCCTCTTAAGAGGATTTGATTTGCCTTTGCAAAGGACCTTGGGGAATTAGCAATCCAAGATCACATTAATTCAAGTGCAGGGCTCTTTACAAGGCAACATAGAAATAGTTAAATTTTTAAACAATTGATATAGCTGTACAGGCATCTCCCAAATGAATACTTAGAAAGGTTCCATTCTTGATAATATGGCTATGTAAGGTATTGCCCCCCAAGTTTAGGGTTTAAAAACAACAGCAATTATTTATTATCTCTCATGGTTTCAGTAAGTGAGTCAGTAATTCAGAAACAGCTTAGCCAGGTGGTTCAAACTCAAGGTCTCTCATGATGTTGCAGTCAGATGTCAGCTGGGGCTGGCAAGTTGATGCTGGTCTTTGCAGGAGGCCTTGCTTCTTCTCCATGTTTGTCCCTCTACAGAGTGGCTTGAGTGATGTCACAGGGTGGTGGCTGGCTTCCCCAGAAAGAATAATCCAAGAGGAAGCTGCAATGCCTTTTGTGACCTAGCCTCAGAATTCATATACTGTCACTTCTACCATATTCTATTGGTCAGCCAGGGCCAGCCCTGATTAGATAGGAGGGAAATAGTAAGGCTGTGAATATCAGGGAGTAGGGACCACTGTGGGCTGTTGTGGAGAGTGACTACCACATATAAAAATAAGGACTCAAACTCGGGTCTGTCTACGGTAAAGCCCTTGTACCTCATCGTGCTGCCCTCCTCAAGCAGTCTTTTTGAATTTTGGGGTCCTTCTGAAAGGAATATCACCTTAAGCCTGCAACATCATGGAGCAGATAAATGGATTGTATTAAGAATGTTGTGACAGAGGCAGAAAAGCCAGGTACTTGGGCATGGTATAAAGCAAGAGAAATGGGGGGAACTGAGCAGAGGATGGGTCCAAGAAGAAAAGCTGGGAGGGTTCCGTTAACTGCTGCCCACTGTACATTTTGTTTTTTGCTTCTGGCATCAGCAACCAGAAAGTCTCTGTGGGTGAATCTTAGAGCACTCTTTTATACCAGTAACAATCCTCCTGCAAATCTTCCATTTACGGGTTTGGATTTCTTTAGGTAGTGCCAAGTTTTCAGAATAGAAACTGACTTGTCCCTGACTAGAAATTCTTCAACCTATTGGGTTTAACCAGAGCCTCAAGAAACCATCCAATCCACGTTGATCCCCCAGGATCTGCAAAACAGAATCTCAGTTGGAAACACTGCAGGGAGCAGCTTGGTGTCTTTCTTTTTCTTTCGGTTTATTCTATATTGACATCTACTAAGTGTCTCTTTGGTGGTTTCTCAATGCTCACTAGTTACACTCTGAAAATTGAAGCCTTTTGGCTTTCATGGGAAATAACCGCTGACTCACTGTGGTGAGATATATAAATATTGTTCTAAGTTCTGATGACAATGACCACTGAGATCATTTTTCACAACGTTTAATTTCCATTATTTTGAAAAGCAGGGCTCAAGTTGGGATCTTGGAAGAGCAGCTATTTCCTTGGAGGTCTTAGCTTTCATCAGTAAGTTTTTCTTCTTCATACTTCCTTCCCTTCATACTCGTTTATACATCCTCTCTTCATTTCTTCCTCTGTTGTTGATGCTAATGTTACCAGTAAGTGAGACCTTGGGATGCATTGCTCGACAAGTAAATAATTATTGTTTACCTGCTTGTGTCATTATTTTCAAGGTGTTTTCACAAATATTTAATGCACATTATACCTTAATAAAGTAGATAGGACAGGTTTCATCCTCATTTTACAGGTGAGGAAGACAAATCCTCATAGACGTGAGGCACTGTAGGGCTGCTCAGACTCAGCGGGTCCTCCACTCCCCACAGTATGCCTCCCTCATTTAGGATTATCCTGCCTAACCTGGACCTGGGAAATGTCTCTATCTATGGAAAGTCGTGCTAGGAAAAAAAAAACTACCCTAGACCAAGATGTGCTCTGAGGGGCTAGTGGGCTCTCTGTTATTATGTTATCTTAAAAATCACTTTAGGGAGTTCCCTGGTGGTCTAGTGGTTAGGATTCAGCACTTTCACTGCTCTGGTCGGGGAACCGAGATCCTGCAAGCCCCGTGGCACAGAAAAAGCAACAAAAAAAAATTACTTTAAATAATTTTTCCTTTTTAATTAAAAAAAGGGTCAAAATAGAGAGGATTACAGAAAACAATTTAAGAACCAAGCATACTTACTGGAGTTGACATTTTGCTATAGCTGCTTGAAGTCCATCCATCTGTATGTTTCTTATGAAATAAAATGTTCAGAAACAGCTCATTCTCCCCCTCCTCATCCTTCCTTGTCTCTCTCCCAAGGCTGCCCCCATCCTGAACGGTGCCTCTTTCCGTTGCATCTTGCCCTCCCATTATACACAAAAATGAATCATACATCCTATGCCATTGTTTTTGTATTCTGGAAGAATTTAAACAGTTTCTTACTTCATAAACCCATTTTAGGCTCCCTTCTGAACAGTGCCCGGGCTGGTTTTGTTTTTCTGAATCTCTCACTCCTCTGGTGTGATGGGTCATCTCAGGTAGCACGTGGAAACTGTCCAGATTATTAGCCATTCAAACTGCAGCAAGTGCTTGTTTCCACGACTGTCCTTCCCCGAGAGAGGCAGAAAGCAGTGTACTCGGCTTCCATGTGGACTGAATTGCACGGCCAATGCCTACGAGGGTGGTAAGAGGCCCACATCCCAGCACAGACTGGAACTGGAGCCCAGCCATTTTACAGAGTGGATCAGGCCCAGAGGACAGAATGATTTCCTTCATGTCACACTTGGAGAGATCGGTAAAGCAAGGACCAGCTCAGGGCTCACGGCACGTTTACACTAACCAAATTGCCTTTTTCCAGTCTTACTCTTTACCCAGCATACAACAGGTCATCAATTTGGTGATTTTGTTGCTTCTGATCCCCCGGGGGAAATGCCAGCAAACTGTAAACACCCATGTCCTGAGACCTTGGCAAGCTTCCCGGGGACTTAGGTGTCCCTGTCTATGGAGGACAGCCCTGATTCCAGAGCTTGGAGGAAGTGAAAAGAGAGCGGCCTCAAGATCTTCTTGCTCGCAGCGCCCTCTGGTGGCCTACCAGATAGCAACCATTTTCATTCGCCATCTGAACGCAAAGTCTTTGCAGCCAAAGTGTTTTTCGCTGCTCCTCTTGGGACTTTGCTCCTCCCTCATTAATGCGCTCTGCTGCCTACTCTGCACAAGACACATTTCCTTCTTCCTGCATCCCTGGACTAATTGACTCCCGGCCGATATTGTTTTTGTGTGACCAGAGCTAAGGGAACCCGAAAGAAGGCATTTTTGTTGCGGCTCAGAAACGGGCACGCTGATCAGACTCCGAAGCCAGAGTGACCAAGACGCACGGAAGCGGGCAAAGGGCTGGGGATGCAGAGCAAGGAGGAACGAGTGTCAGCCACAGAGATCCAGGAGGTCTTTCTGGGGAAGACTAGTTACGAGTTTTCAAGGAGAAACTGGATTTCCGATCGTGGGGAGGCGGGGGGGGGGGGGGGGAGCGGTGGGCGGGGACAGGGCGCGGCCAATTCCTCCCACCCCCACCCCCACCCCCGGTTTCCCCTCCTCCGGGCCTTACTCTCTTTCCCTCCCTCCTCACTCACCCAGACCCAATCACTCTCCAAATCACCACTACCCAAAATGTCCACTTTCCAGGAGAGGGTTGGGCCGGTCCCTAGGCCTCTTCCAACAGCCCTCTCCTTTCTTGCCCTCCATGTCTTCTATGGCTCCTTCCCGCTGCCCGCTGCTCATGTCCTCCACTCGGCCGTTGAACAGCAGGATGCTTGAATCCTGCATTGGCCTGTGTACAGATTGGGCACTGTGTGGACCAATAGGGACAAACGGTTCTTGAACAGGAGCTGAAGGAAATTAGAAAACTCTAAGGCAGGCTGACAGAAAAGTCCTGGAAGGGAGACAAAAAAGGGCCTTTCCTCTGGATCAAATCGGGCCTATAGACAGGGTTACTCTTGGAGAATCTTCTTGCATCTAGGCAAGAAGGATGGTGGGGAGAAGCTGGGAGCAAAGACTGGAGTGCTTGGGGGAAGTTGAAAGGAGGATATGGCTTATTTTACCTGGATTTGAGGGCTTAGGCATATTTGTCTTTTATGAGACCTAAAGATGGTTTTCTTAAGGCACAGGGGAGCCACTGAGGGTTAGGGAGCCAGAGAGTGGCATGATGAAAAGTATCTTTGCAAAGATTCCATAAACAAATACTTCCTTTCCACACTGGTTTCTGTGACAAGGCACCAGCTCTTCTGGTACTGTGGTTCCTTCAGGAGCCCCATGTGCCTGCCTGGGGGGCACCACCCCGCCCCCCGTCCTCCCACAGACATGAGCTGCCCCTCACGCCCTCAGTGTCTGCCTGCAGTTTTCAGACTTTCTGCTCCCCCAGGTGAGTGAGGAAGCCAGCCATGGGTGTCACTCAGAGGGAATGAACTTGAGGCGAGCTGGGTTCTAGAGGGAAGGAGACCAGCAATGGAACACAGATGTGGATCCCAGGCTTCCAGGGTTTTACCTGAATCTGCCACCTGCCAGCTGAGGGGACTGTAAGCAAGCTCTGTGTCCTCTCAGTTTCAGGGATCCTCTGGCAGCCATGCCACACTCTCCCTGTCACCCAACCAGCTTGACCTCTCTGCTGGTTTCCAGGTGAAAACGCAGATCTGATGAGACTTGGCATTCTCTGAGAACTCTAAGGTGGTCTATCAGGGCTCTGATTTCCAGGTCAGTCTGTTTTCATAATTTAGAAACAATGATAAAGGAGATTCAAGATGGCGAGAGAGTAAGACGCGGAGATCACCTTCCTCCCCACAAATATATCAGAAATACATCTACATGTGGAACAACTCCTACAGAACACCTACTGAATGCTGGCAGAAACTTCAGACCTCCCAAAAGTAAAGAAACTCCCCACGTACCTGGGTAGGGCAAAAGAAAAAAGAATAAACAGAGACAAAAGAATAGGGACGGGACCTGCACCAGTGGGAGGGAGCTGTGAAGGAGGAAAGGTTTCCACACACTAGGAAGCCACTTCGCGGGTGGTGACGGGGGGTGGCGGGGGGGAAGCTTCAGAGGAGAGTGCAGTAACGAGGTGCAGAGGGCAAAGTGGAGAGATTCCTGCACAGAGGATCGGTGCCGACAAGCACTCACCAGCCCGAGAGGCTTGTCTACTCACCGACCGGGACGGGTGGGGGATGGAAGCTGAGGCTCCGGTTTCAGAGGTCAGATCCCAGGGAGAGGAATGGGGTTGGCTGCGTGAACACAGCCTGAGGGGGGCTAGTGCGCCACGGCTAGCGGGGAGGGACTCCGGGAAAAGGTCTGGAACTGCCGAAGAGGCAAGAGACTTTTTCTTGCCTCTTTGTTTCCTGGTGCGCGAGGAGAGGGGATTAAGAGCGCTGTTTAAAGGAGCTCCAGAGACAGGCGCGAGCCGCAGCTATCAGCGCGGACCCCAGAGATGGGCATGAGATGCTAAGGCTGCTGCTGCCGCCACCAAGAAGCCTGTGTGCAAGCACAGGTCACTCTCCACATCTCCCCTCCCAGGAGCCTGTGCAGCGCGCCACTGCCAGGGTCCCGTGATCCAGGGACAACTTCCCCGGGAGAACGCACAGCGCGCCTCAGGCTGGTGCAACGTCACGCCGGCCTCTGCCGCCGCAGGCTCGCCCTGCATCCGTACCCCTCCCTCCCCCCGGCCTGAGTGAGCCACAGCCCCTGAATCAGCTGCTCCTTTAACCCCATCCTGTCTGAGCGAAGAACAGACGACCTCAGGTGACCTACACGCAGAGGCGGGGCCAAATCCAAAGCTGAACCCCAGGAGCTGTGCGAACAAAGAAGAGAAAGAGAAATTTCTCACAGCAGCCTCAGGAGCAGCGGATTAAATCTCCACAATCAACTTGATGTACCTTGCATCTGTGGAATACCTGAACAGACAATGAATCATCCCAAATTGAGGAGGTGGACTTTGGGAGCAATGATATATATATATATATTTTTTTCCCCCTTTTTCTCTTTTTGTGAGCGTGTATGTGTATGATTTTGTGTGTGATGTTGTCTGTATAGCTTTGCATTTACCATTTATCCTAGGGTTCCGTATGTCCTTTTTACTTTTCTTTTCTTTTTTTTTTACTTTAAAAACATTTTTTCTACCAAAAAAATTTTTTTGGTTAATAATTATTTTTTATTTTAATAACTTTATTTTATTTTATTTTATCTCTTTCTTTCTTTCTTTCTCTTTTTTCTCCCTTTTATTCTGAGCCGTGTGGATGACAGGCTCTTGGTACTCCACCAAGGCATCAAGCCTGTTCCTCTGAGGTGGGAGAGCCAAGTTCAGGACACTGGTCCACAAGAGACCTCCCAGCTCCATGTAATATAAAATGGCAAAAATCTCCAAGAGATCTCCATCTCAATGCCAAGACGACCCAGTTCCACTCAACAACCAGCAAGCTACAGTGCTGGACACCCTATGCCAAACAACTAGCAAGACAGGAACACAACCCCATCCATTCGCAGAGAGGCTGCCTAAAAACATAATAAGGCCGCAGACACCCCAAAACACATCACCAAATATGGACCTGCCCAACGGAAAGACAACATCCAGCCTCATCCACCAGAACAGGCACTACTCCCCTCAACCAGGAGGCCTTCACAACCCACTGAACAAACATTTGCCACTGGGAACAGAAACCAAAAACAACGGGAACTACGAACCTGCAGCCTGTGAACAGGAGACCCCAATCACAGTAAGTTAAGAAAACGAGAAGACAGAGAAACACACAGCAGATGAAGGAGCAAGGCAAAAACCCACCAGACCAAACAAATGAAGAGGAAATAGGCAGTCTACCTGAAAAAGAATTCAGAGTAATGATAGTAAAGATGATCCAAAATCATGGAAATAGAATGGAGAAGATAGAAGAAACGTTTAACAAGGACCTAGAAGAACTAAAGAGCAAACAAACAATGATGAACAACATAATAAATGAAATTAAAAATTCTCTAGAAGGGATCAATAGCAGAAAAACTGAGGCAGAAGAATGGATAAGTGACCTGTAAGATAAAATAGTGGAAATAACTACTGCAGAGCAGAATAACGAAAAAAGAATGAAAGAATTGAGGACAGGCTCAGAGACCTCTGGGACAACATTAAATGCACTAACATTTGAATTATAGGGGTCGCAGAAGAAGAAGAGAAAAAGAAAGGGACTGAGAAAATATTTAAAGAGATTATAGTTGAAAACTTCCCTAATATGGGAAAGGAAATAGTGAATCAAGTCCAGGAAGCACAGAAAGCCCCATACAGGATAAATCCAAGTAGAGACATGGCAGGACACATATTAATCAAACTATCAAAAATTAAATACAATGAAAAAATATTAAAAGCTGCAGGGGAAAAACAACAAATAACACACAAGTGAATCCCCATAAGGTTAATAGCTGATCTTTCAGCAGAAACTCTGCAAGCCAAAGGGACTGGCAGGACATATTTAAAGCGATGAAGGAGAAAAACCTACAAGCGAGATTACTCTACCCAGCAAGGATCTCATTCAGATTTGATGGAGGAATTAAAACCTTTACAGACAAGCAAAAGCTAAGAGAATTCAGCACCACAAAACCAGCTTTACAAAAAATACTAAAGGAACTTCGCTAGGCAGGAAGCACAAGAGCAGGAAAAGACCTACAGTAACAAACCCAAAAGAATTAAGAAAATTGTAATAGGAACATACATATCAATAATTACCTTAAATGTAAATAGATTAAATGCTCCAACCAAAAGACATAGACTGGCTGAATGGCTACAAAAACAAGACCTGTACATATGCTGTCTAAAAGAGACCCACTTCAGACCTAGGGACACATACAGAATGAAAGTGAGGGGATAGAAAAAGAAATTCCATGCAAATGGAAATCAAAAGAAAGCTGGAGTAACAATTCTCATATCAAACAAAATAGACTTCAAAACAAAGACTATTACAAGTGACAAAGAAGGACACTACATAATTATCAAGGGATCAATCCAAGAAGAAGATACAACAATTATAAATATTTATGCACCCAACATAAGAGCACCTCAATACATATGGCAAATACTAACAGCCATAAACGGGGAAATACACAGTAACAAAATCATAGTAGGGGACTTTAACACCCCACTTTCACCAAGGGACAGATCATCCAAAATGAAAATAAAAAAGGAAACACAAGTTTTAAATGATACATTAAACAAGATGGACTTAATTGATATTTATCAGACATTCCATCCAAAAACAACAGAATACACTTTCTTCACAAGTGCTCATGGAACATTCTCCAGGATAGATCATACCTTGCGTCACAAATCAGGCCTTGGTAAATTTACGAAAATCCAAATCATATCAAGTATCTTTTCTGACCACAACGTTATGAGACTAGATATCCATTACAGGAAAAAATCTGTAAAAAAATACAAACACATGGAGCCTAAACAATACACTACTTAATAGCTGAGAGATCACTGAAGAAATCAAAGAGGAAATCAAAAAATACCTAAAAACAAATGACAATGGAAACACGACGACCCAAAACCTATGGGATGCAGCAAAAGCAGTTCTAAAAGGGAAGTTTGTAGCAATACAATCCTACCTTAACAGATAAGAAACATTTCAAATAAACAAGCTAACCTTACACCTAAAGCTATTAGAGAAAGAAGAACAAAAAAAACCCCCAAAATTAACAGATGGAAAGAAATCATAAAGATCACATCAAAAAATAAATGAAAAAGAAATGAAGGAAATGATAGCAAAGATCAATAAAACTGAAAGCTGGTTGTTTGAGAAGATAAACAATTTGATAAACCATTAGTCAGACTCATCAAGAAAAAAAGGGAGAAGACTCAAATCAACAGAATTAGAAATGAAGAAGGAGAGGTAACAACTGACACTGCAGAAATACAAAGGATCATGAGACATTACTACAAGTAACTATATGCCAATAAATTGGACAACCTGGAAGAAATGGACAAATTCTTAGAAATACACAACTTTCTGAGACTGAACCAGGAAGAAATAGAAAATATGGACAGACCAATCACAAGCACTGAAATTGAAACTGTGATTAAAAATCTTCCAACAAGGGCTTCCCAGGTGGCGCAGTGGTTGAGAGTCTGCCTGCCGATGCAGGGGACACAGGTTCATGCCCTGGTCTGGGAAGATTCCACATGCTGCGGAGCAGCTGGGCCCGTGAGCCATGGCCACTGAGCCTGCGCGTCCAGAGGCTGTGCTCCGCAATGGGAGAGGCCACAACAGTGAGAGGCCCGCGTACCACAAAAAAAAAAAAAAGAAAAAGAAAAAAAAAATCTTCCAACAAAAAAAAAGCTCAGGACCAGATTGTTTCACAGGCGAAATCTATCATACATTTAGAGAAGAGCTAACACCTATCCTTCTCAAACTCTTCCTAAATATAGCAGAGGGAAGAACACTCCCAAACTCATTTTACGAGGCCACCATCACCCTGATACCAAAACCAGACAAAGATGTCACAAAAAACTACAGACCAATATCACTGATGAACATAGATGCAAAAATCCTCAACAAAATACTAGCAAACAGAATCCAACAGCACATTAAAAGGATCATACACCATGATCAAGTGGGGTTTATCCCAGGAATGCAAGGATTCTTCAATGTGTGCAAATCAATCAATGTGATACACCATATTAACAAATTGAAGGAGAAAACCCATATGATCATCTCAATAGATTCAGAGAAAGCTTTCGACAAAATTCAACACGCATTTATGATAAAAACTCTCCAGAAAGTAGGCATAGAGGGAACTTACTTCAACATAATAAAGGACATATATGACACACCCAGAGCCAACATCATCCTCAGCGGTAAAAAACTGAAACCATTTCCTCTAAGATCAGAAACAAGACAAGGTTGCCCACTCTCACCCCTATTATTCAACATAGTTTTGGAAGTTTTAACCACAGAAATCAGAGAATAAAAAGAAATAAAAGGAATCCAAATCGGAAAAGAAGTAAAGCTGTCACTGTTTGCAGATGACATGATACTATACATAGAGAATCCTAAAGATGTTACCAGAAAACTACTACAGCTAATCAGTGAATTTGGTAAAGTAACAGGATACAAAATTGATGCACAGAAATCTCTTGCATTTCTATACACTAATGATGAAATACGTGAAAGTGAAATTAAGGAAACAGTCCCATTTACCATTGCAACAAAAACACTCCCATTTACCATCCCTACCATTATTCCTTAGGTAGGAATGAACCTAACTAAGGAGACAAAAGACCTGTAGGCAGAAAATTACAAGACACTGATGAAAGAAATTAAAGATGATACAAATAGATGGAGAAATATACCATGTTATTGGATTGGAAGAATCAACATTGTGAAAATGACTCTGTTACCCAAAGCAATCTACAGATTCAATGCAACCCCTATCAAACTACCACTGGCATTTTTCACAGAACTAGAACAAAAAAATTCACAATTTGTATGGAAACAGAAAAGACCCTGAATAGCCAAAGCAATCTTGGGAAAGAAAAATGGAGTTGGAGGAATCAGGTTCCTGGACTTCAGACTATACTACAAAGCTACAGTAATCAAGACAGTATGGTACTGGCACAAAAACAGAAATATAGATCAATGGAACAGGATAGAAAGCCCAGAGATAAACCCATGCACATATGGTCACCTTATCTTTGATAAAGGAGGCAAGAATATACAGTGGAGAAAAGACAGCCTCTTCAATAAGTGGTGCTGGGAAAACTGGACAGCTACACATAAAAGAATGAAATTAGAACACTCCCTAACACCATACACATAAATAAACTCAAAATGGATTAAAGACCTAAATGTAAGGCCAGACACTATCAAACTCTTAGAGGAAAACATAGGCAGAACACTCTATGACTTAAATCACAGCAAGATCCTTTTGAACCCACCTCCTAGAGAAATGGAAATAAAAACAAAAATAAACAAATGGGACCTAATGAAACTTAAAAGCTTTTGCACAGCAAAGGAGACCATAAACAAGACGAAAAGACAGCCCTCAGAATGGGAGAAGATATTTGCCAATGAAGCAACTGACAAAGGATTAATCTCAAAAATATACAAGCAGCTCATGCAGCTCAATAACAAAAAAACAAACAAGACTATCCAAAAATGGGCAGAAGACTTAAACAGACGTTTCTCCAAAGAAGATATACAGATTGCCAACAAAGACATGAAAAAATGCTCAACATCGTTAATCATTAGAGATATGCCAATCAAAGCTATAATGCGATATCATCTCCACTGGTGAGAATGGCCATCATCAATAAATCTACAAAAAATAAATGCTGGAGAGGATGTGGAGAAAAGGGAACCCTCTTGCACTGTTGGTGGGAATGTAAATTGATATAGCCACTCTGGAGAGCAGTATGAAGATTCCTTAAAAAACTAAAAATAAAACTACTGTATGACCCAGGAATCCCACTACTGGACATATACCCTGAGAAAACCATAATTCAAGAAGAGTCATGTGCCACACTGTTCATTACAGCTCTATTTACAATAGCCAGGACATGGAAGCAACCTAAGTATCCATCGACAGATGAATGATTAAAGAAGATGTGGCACATATATACAGTGCAATATTACTCAGCCATAAAAAGAAAAGAAATTGAGTTATTTGTAGTAAGGTGGATGGACCTAGAGTCTGTCATACAGAGTGAAGTAAGTCAGAAAGAGAAAAACAAATACCATATGCTAACACATATACATGGAATCTAAGAAAGAAAAAAATGGTCATGAAAAACCTGGGGCAAGGCGGGAATAAAGACACAGGCCTACTAGAGAATGGACTTGAGGACATGGGGAGGGGGACAGGTAAGCTGGGACAAAGTGAGAGTCGTAGTTTATATATGGACATATATACAATACCAAATGTAAAATAGATAGCTAGTGGGATGCAGTCGCCTAGGACAGGGAGATGAGCTCGGTGGTGACCAAGTAGAAAGGTGAGATAAGGAGGCTGGTAGGGAGACGCAAGAGGGAAGAGATATGGGGATATATGTATATGTGTAACTGATTCACTTTGTTATACAGCAGAAACTAACACACCATTGTAAAACAATTATACTCCAATAAAAATGTAAAAAAAATTAAAACAATGATAACAGTAATACCATCTATTGAGCTCTTACTACATACAGGGCACTCCAATAAGCCCTTTAAATACACAAGCTATATTAATCATTAAACTAAACCTACAACGTAGGTATAAGGATGCCTACTTTGCAGATAAGGAGGCTAACGAAGGTGAAGTGACTTGTCTAGGAAAGTCCCCAAAGTGGGATTTGACTCCAGAGCCCAAGTCTTCAACCCCTATGACAGTAATTCTTAAGGTTCATCCACATTAGAATCCATTGTAAAAGTACACGTTCCCAGTCCCCAAGCCGTTGACTGAATCAGGCTGTCGAGTCTTTGGCCTGAGACCTGCACTCCTACCCTCTGGCATGGGGATTCACTACACAACTGGGGCAGATAGTATTTTCCAAAAATGGCCACATCTATACTTTTATTCCAGGCCACCTGCTTTTCTTGTGATGTGACTGACACTCTTCCCTCATGAGATGGTGTTCTAGATCCCTTCCCCTTGAATCTGGATGAGGTCTACGGTTTCTCCAAGCTGTGAAGTGCAGTGGAAGTGATCCTATGTGACTTCCAAGGTTAGCTCATCAAGCAGATACAGCTTCTGCCTGGTGCGTTTTGGTGCGCTTGTGCCCTCCCTCTCTCTGTGCTCACCTTTGAAACCCAGCCACCATGTTGTGAGGGAGCCCAGACTACATAGAGAGGCCCCGTGTGAGTGTTCCAGCTAAGAGACACAGCTAAGGTGTCAGCCAGAATGTTGATTCAGCCTTCAGCTGATTCCAGAGCCCAACCTTCAACCCTTCTGGCTGAGGCCTCAGACATTGTGGAACAGAGGCAAACTGCCCTCATTGTGCCCTGACCCACAGGTTTGGCTTCTGACCCAAGAAACTGTGAGAGATAACACATGGCAGTTGTTTTAAACCACAAAGTTTGAGATAATTTGTTACAAAGCAAACAATAGCTAATAAGGCACCCAAGTTTGAGAGCACTGTGCTGGGTTCTACAATTCCCCAAGGCTTGCAGGTCCCTTGGGCAATACCCTACTGTGGTCTGCAACCTTCCACCCTTCATCCAGGCTGAGCTGTGTATGTGTCCACATGTAGAGCCTGCCAGGCTGTGTACAAAGATCCACTGACTCTTCTCCTGCTGCAGCCTGTGTTCACACCTTCCTGGATAAATAATGCCACAGCTGTAGCAAGATCAGAAAAAGAACTAAGGGCCAGGGACTTCCCTGGTGGTGCAGTGGCTAAGAATCTACCTGCCAATGCAGGGGACACGGATTCAAGCCCTGGTCCGGGAAGATCCCACATGCCACAGAGCAACTAAGCCCATGTGCCACAACTACTGAGCCTGCGCTCTAGAGCCCGTGTGCCACAACTACGGAAGCCCACGTGCCTAGAGCCCGTGCTCTGCAACAAGGGAAGCCACTGCAAATGAGAAGCTCACGCAGCACAACAAAGAGTAGCCCCCTCTCGCTGCAACTAGAGATAGCCCACACACAGCAACGAAGACCCAACACAGCCAAAAATAAATATAAATAAATAAAATTTATAAAAACAAAAAGAACTAAGGGCCAAGTTCAACTCTAGGTTGAACTCGAGATAGAGTTCAAACACTTTATCCCAAGTTTTTCAGGTGGGTGTGGGGAGCTGGGAGAAAGCTGAAACAGAATGTGTTTGGTAAGGAATACCAGTCTCTCTCCTTGGAGGGATTCATTTGCTCAGGGAGCAAGTCACAGTCGTTTGCAATTGACATCTAGTTTCTATGCAAAAAGAGAGGCAGAGTATAGCAGAGTCTTTGAAGCCAACAGTCTTGAATCTTATCTTGGCTCTAGTTCTTCCTAACTGGATCAACTTGGAAAAAATCACTTCACCTCTCTGAAACTCAGTTTCCTCATCTGTTAAATGGGTATACCACTTCATAGGGTGATTGTAAAGACTGAGCAAGATAAGCCTTACTAAATCCTTAACAGAGCCTCAGCAAATGAGAGCTATTATTAATAAAATAGATGCTCCCAATTTATTTGAAACATCTTAAATCTATTTGGATTAATTACTGAAATCCACAATGCCTAATCAAAACTAATTGGTTGCTAAACGTAACAGTTATAGGGCATTGGGGGAAAGAAATGCAGTTCCCTAACTTTCAGCACACATAGGGAAAAAGGTGTTTTAGTCTGCTCATGCTGCTATAGCAAAATACCATAGGCTGAATGGTTTAAACAGTATAAATTTATTTCTCACAGTTCTAGAGGCTGGAAAGTCTAAGATCAAGGTTCAGTAGGGTTCAGTTTCTGGTGAGGAATTTCTTCCTGTCTTGAAGATAGCCACCTCCTTCTCATTGTATACTCATGATGGAGACAGAGAGAGAGAGAGGAAGCTGTCTTTTCTTAAAAGGATACTAATTCCATCATGAGGGCTCCACCATCATGACTTCATCTAAACCTAATCCCCTCTCAAAGGCTCTCCAAATACCATAACAGTT
Source organism: Hyperoodon ampullatus (assembly GCF_949752795.1). Classification (NCBI taxonomy): domain Eukaryota; kingdom Metazoa; phylum Chordata; class Mammalia; order Artiodactyla; family Ziphiidae; genus Hyperoodon; species Hyperoodon ampullatus. Next base: position 55,469,683 of record NC_136927.1, on the reverse strand, counting down.
AGGGTCAGAGCTTCCACATATGAATGGTGGTGGGAGCACAAGTCATCTTAACCCTTGTCATTCCCAAGGGCAGCATCACCCTAAGGTACCTCCATGCCACCTTGGGCTTCTGGGAACAAAATGGAATTTGGTGAGCTTTTATTCTGACATCTTCCTGACCTTCTTGATAGGTTGCCTTGGAGAGGTGGCTATTGACTTCTTTAAGGTCTAAGATGGTCATCTTTGAGAGCTAGATAATTACAATGCATCCTCTCCTCACACAAGGGTGCGTGTATTTCCAGGGACTTTTGGGGATCATTGGACCACATATTAAGAAGGCTTGCAGAGGCAGATTTGATTCTGAGCACTGCAGGGCCATGCAGAGTTGTGCCAGACAGGGCCTTAAGTCTAGAGTGCGGCTGAGGCTGCTGATGAGCCCCCAGGCATTATTTTTGAGGTCTTCTCTGTGCCACCAACAATCATATCTCCTTCAACCTACAGGTAATCACTATCTTGAATTTTGTTTAGTGATCATTTGCTTTTCTTTATAGATTTTTTTTACAATTTTTTGTATGCTCAAAAAATTTATTAAGTAGTTTTACATGTTCCTGAAAATATTTGTATTTTTACACCATGTGTCTGTTGTACTTAACTATTGCCCAGTTGTATTGTATAACTAACAATCCCAAAATTCAGTAGCATACAACTATCAGCAGTTATTTCTCACCATACATCTAGGGGTTTGTTGAGTTTTGAGTCAGGTCAGCTGGTTTGTGGTTTCGGTCCAGGCCTGCTTCATGTGTCTCCCATTCTCCTAGGACCAGTGTCTTTCTGAAGCATCCTCTTCACAAGGCAAAATGCAGGAGCATGAGAGCAAGCCCAACCATGCAAACACTTTTATTTATTTTTAATTTTATTTTATTATTATTTTAATACAGCAGGTTCGTATTAATCTATTTTATACATATTAGTGTATACATGTCAATCCCAATCTCCCAATTCATCCCACCACCACCACAACCACCCCAACCCTGCTTTCCCCCCTTAGGGTCCATACATTTGTTCTCTACATCTGTGTCTTTGCCTTGCAGACTGGTTCATCTGTACCATTTTTCTAGATTCCACATATATGCATTAATATACAATATTTGTTTTTCTCTTTCTGACTTACTTCACTCTGTATGACAGTCTCTAGGTACATCCACGTCTCTACAAATGACCCAATTTTGTTTCTTTTTATGGCTGAGTAATATTCCATTGTATGTATATATGTACCACATCTTCTTTATCCATTCACTGTTGATGGGTATTTAGGCTGCATTCATGTCTTGGCTATTGTAAATAGTGCTGCAATGAACATTGGGGTGCAAGTGTCATTTTGAATTACAGTTTTCACTGGGTATATGCCCAGTAGTGGGATTGCTGGGTCATATGGTAATTCGATTTTTAGCTTTTTAAGGAACTTCCATACTGTTCTCCAGAGCGGCTGTATCAATTTACATTCAAATCAACAGTGCAAGAGGATTCCCTTTTCTCCACACCCTCTCCAGCATTTGTTGTTTGTAGATTTTCTGATGATGCCCATTCTAACTGGTGTGAGGTGATACCTCATTGTGGTTTTGATTTGTATTTCTCTAATGATTAGTGATGTTGAGCAGCTTTTCATGTGCTTCTTGGCCATCTGTATGTCTTTTTTGGAGAAATTGCTATTTAGGTCTTCTGTCCATTTTTTTTTATTGGGTTGTTTGTTTTTTTAATATTGAGCTGCATGAGCTGTTTATATATTTTTGGAGATTAATCCTTTATCCGTTGATTCGTTTGCAAATATTTTCTCCCATTCTGAGGGTTGCCTTTTCATCTTGCTTATAGTTTCCTTTGCTGTGAAAAAGTTTTAAGCTTCATTAGATCCCATTTCTTTATTTTTATTTCCATTACTCTAGGAGCTGGGTCAAAAAAGATCTTGCTGTGATTTATGTCAAAGAATGTTCTTCCTATATTTTTCTCTGAGAGTTTTATAGTGTCCAGTCTTACATGTAGGTCTTTAATCCATTTTGAGTTTATTTTTGTGTATGGTGCTAGGGAGTGTTCTAAATTCATTCTTTTACCTGTAGCTGTCCAGATTTCCCAGCAGCACTTATTGAAGAGACTGTCTTTTCTCCATTGTATATACTTGCCTTCTTTGGCATAGATTAGTTGGCCATAGGTGAGTGGGTTTATCCCTGGGCTTTCTATCCTGTTCCATTGATCTATATTTCTGTTTTTGTGCCAGTACCATATTGTCTTGATTACTGTAGCTTTGTAGTATAGTCTGAAGTCAGGGAGCCTGATTCTTCCAGCTCCATTTTTTTGCCCTGAAGCTTGATTTGGCTATTCGGGGTCTTTTGTGTCTCCATACAGATTTTAAGATTTTTTGTTCTAGTTCTGTAAAAAATGCCATTGGTATCTATCCCTAGATAGGGATTGCATTGAATCTGTAGATTGCTTTGGGTAATATAGTCATTTTGACAATATTGCTTCTTCCAGTCCAAGAACATGATATATTTCTCCATTTGTTTGTGTCATCTTTGATTTCTTTCATCAGTGTCTTAGGGTTTTCTGAATACAGGTCTTTTACCTCCTTAGGTAGTTTTATTTCTAGGTATTTTATACTTTTTGTTGCAATGGTGAATGAGATTGTTTCCTTAATTTCTCTTTCTGATTTTCATTGTTAGTGTATAGGAATACAAGAGTTTTCTGTGCATTAATTTTGTATCCTGCAACCTTACCAAATTCATTGATTAGCTCTAGTAGTTTTCTGGTGGCATCTTTAGGATTCTCTATGTATAGTATCAGGTCATCTGCAAAGAGTGACAGTTTTACTTCTTCTTTTCCAGTTTGTATTCCTTTTATTTATTTATTTGTTTGTTTTATTTTATTTTATTTTTTTACTGTATGTGGGCCTCTCACTGTTGTGGCCTCTCCCGTTGCGGAGCACAGGCTCCGGACATGCAGGCTTAATGGCCATGGTTTATGGGCCCAGCCGCTCCACGGCATTTGGGATCTTCCCAGACCGCGGCACGAACCCATGTCCCCTGCATCGGCAGGTGGACTCTCAACCACTGTGCCACCAGGGGAGCCCCCTTTTATTTCTTTTTCATCTCTGATTGCCGTGGCTAGGACTTCCAGAACTATGCTGAATAATAGTGGCAAGAAGTGGATATCCTTGTCCTGTTCCTGATCTTAGAGGAAATGCTTTCAGTTTTTCACCATTGAGAATGATATTGGCTATGGATTTGTTGTATATGGCCTTTATTATGTTGAGGTAGTTTCCCTCTATGCCCACTTTCTGGAGAGTTCTATAATAAATTGGTGTTGAATTTTGTCAAAAGCTTTTTCTGCATCTATTGAGATGATCATATGGATTTTATTCTTCAATTTGTTAATATGGTGTACCACATTGATCGATTTGCATATATTGAAGAATCCTTCCATCCCTGGGATAAATTTCACTTGATCATGGTGTATGATCCGTTTAATGTGTTGTTGGATTCTGTTTGCTAGTATTTTGTTGAGGATTTTTGCATCCATATTCATCAGTGATATTGGTCTGTAATTTTCTTTTTTTTTTGTAGTACCTTTGTCTGGTTTTGGTATCAGGGCGATGGTGGCCTTGTAGAATGAGTTTGGGAGTCTTCTTCCCTCTGCAATTTTTTGTAAGAGTTTGAGAAGGATGGGTGTTAGCTCTTCTCTAAATGTTTGATAGAATTCACCTGTGAAGCCATCTCGTCTTGGACTATTGTTTGTTGGAAAATTTTTAATCACAGTTTCAATTTCATTACTTGTGATTGGTCTGTTCATATTTTCTATTTCTTCCTGATTCAGTCTTGGAAGGTTATACCTTTCTCAGAATTTGTCCATTTCTTCTAGGTTGTCCATTGTATTTGCATAGAGTTGCTTGTAGTAGTCTCATGATGGTTTGTGTTTCTGTGGTGTCTGTTGTAACCTCTCCTTTTTCATTTCAATTTTATTGATTTGAGTCCTCTCCCTCTTTTACTTGATGAGTCTGGCTAAAAGTTTATCAATTTTGTTTGTCTTCTCAAACAACCAGCTTTTAGTTTTATTGATCTTTGCTATTGTTTTCTTTGTTTCTATTTCATTTATTTCTGCTCTGATGTTTATGATTTCTTTCCTTCTACTAAATTTGGGTTTTATTGTTATTGTTGTTCGTCCTTCTCTAGTTCCTTTAGGTGTAAGTTTAGATTGTTTATTTGAGATTTTTCTTGTTTCTTGAGGTAGGATTGTACTGCTGTAAACTTCCCTCTTAAAACTGCTTTTGCTGCATCCCACAGGTTTCGGATCATCGTGTTTTCATTGTCATTTGTCTCTAGGTATTTTTTGATTTCCTCTTTGATTTCTTCAGTGATCTCTTGGTTATTTAGTAACGTATTGTTTAGCCTCCATGTGTTTGTATTTTTTATGTTTTTTCCCCTGTAATTCATTTCTAATCTCATAGTGTTGTGGTCAGAAAAGATGCCTGATATGATTTCAATTTTCTTAAATTTACCAAGGCTTGATTTGTGACCCAAGATGAGATCTATCCTGGAGAATGTTCCATGTGCACTTGAGAAGAAAGTGTAATCTGCTGTTTTCAGATGGAATGTCCTATAAATATCAATTAAATCTATCTGGTCTATTGTCTCATTTAAAGCTTGTGTTTCCTTATTAATTTCCTCTCTGGATGATCTGTCCATTGGTTTACGTGTGGTTTTAAAATCTGTCACTATTACTGTGTTACTGTCAATTTCCTCTTTTAGAGCTGTTAGCATTTGTCTTATGTATTGAGGTACTCCTATGTTGGGTGCATATATATTTATAATTGTTATATCTTCTTCTTGGATTAATCCCTTGATCATTATGTAGTGTCCTTCCTTGTCTCTTGTAACATTCTTTATTTTAAAGTCTATTTTATCTGATATGAGTGTTGCTCCACCAGCTTTCTTTTGATTTCCATTTGCATGAAATATCTTTTTCCATCCTGTCACTTTCAGTCTGTATGTATCCCTAGGTCTGAAGTGGGTCTCTTGTAGGCAGCATATAGATGGGTCTTGTTTTTTTTATCTATTCAGCAAGCCTGTGTCTTTTGGTTGGAGCATTTAATCCGTTCACGTTTAAGGTAATTATCAATATGTATATTCCTATTAGTGTTTTCTTAATTGTTTTGGGCTTGTTTATGTAGGTCCTTTTCTTTTATTGTGTTTCCCACTTAGAGAAGTTCCTTTTGCATTTGTTGTAGAGCTGGTTTGGTGATGCTGAATTCTCTTAGCTTTTGGTTATCTGTAAAGCTTTTGATTTCTCCATTGAATCTGAATGAGACCCTTGCTGGGTACAGTAATTTTGGTTTTAGGTTTTTCCCGTTCATATATTTAAATATATCGTGCCACTCCCTTCTGGGTTGTATAGTTTGTGCTGAGAAATCAGCTGTTAACCTTATGGGAGTTCCCTTGTATATTATTTGTCGTTTTTCCCTTGTTGATTTCAGTAATTTTTCTTTGTCTTTAATTTTTGCCACTTTGATTACTGTGTGTCTAGGCATGTTTCTCTTTGGGTTTATCCTGCCTGGAACTCTCTGCCCTTCCTGTACTTGGGTGGCTATTTCCTTTCCCATGTTAGGGAAGTTTTCAACTATAATCTCTTCAAATATTTTCTTGAGTCCTTTCTTTCTCTCTTCTCCTTCTGGGACCCCTATAATGCGAATGCTGGTGCATTTAATGTTGTCCCAGAGGTCTCTTAGGCTGTCTTCATTTCTTTTCATTCTTTTGTCTTTATTCTGTTCCATGACAGTGAATTCCCCCATTCTGTCTTCCAGGTCACTTATCTATTCTTCTGCCTCAGTTAATCTGCTATTGATTCCTTCTAGTGTATTTTTCATTTCAGTTATTGTATTGTTCATCTCTATTTTTTTGTTCTTTAATTCTTCTTGGTCTTCGTTAAACATTTCTTGCGTCTTCTCAAACTTTGCCTCCATTCTTTTTCCAAAATCCTGGATCATCTTCACTATCATTAATCTGAACTCTTTTCCTGGAAGGTTGCCTATCTCCACTTCATTTAGTTGTTTTTCTGGGGTTTTATCTTGTTCCTTCATCTGGTACATAGCCCTCTGCCTTTTCATTTTGTCTGTCTTTCTGTGAATGTGGTTTTTGTTCCATGGGTTGCAGGATTGTAGTTCTTCTTGCTTCTGCTGTCTGCCCTCTGGTGGATGAGTCTATCTAAGAGGCTTGTGCAAGTTTCCTGATGGGAGGGACTGGTGATGGGTAGAGCTTGGTGTTGCTTTGGTAGGCAGGGCTCAGTAAAACTTTAATCTGCTTTCTGCTAATTGGTGGGGCTGAGTTCTCTCCCTGTTTGTTTTTTACCTGAGACGATTCAACACTGGAGGCTAGAAGCTCTTTGGTGGGGCTAACGGTGGACTCTGGGAGGGCTCACTCCAAGAATACTTCCCAGAGCTTCTGCTGCCAGTGTCCTTGTCCCCACAGTGAAGCACAGCCACCCCCACCTTTGCTGGAGTCCCTCCAATACTAGTTTGTAGGTCTGGTTCAGCCTCCTATTGGGTCACTGCTCCTTCCCACTGCTTCCTGGTGTGCACACTACTTTGTGTGTCCCCTCCAAAAGTGGAGTCTCTGTTTTCCCCAGTCTTGTCAAAGTCCTGCAATCAAATCCCGCTAGCCTTCAAAGAATGATCCTCTGGGGATTCCTCCTCCCATTTCCAGACCCCTAGGTTGGGAAGCCTCATGTGGGGCTCAGAGCCTTCACTCCAGTGGGTGGACTTCTGTGGTATAATTGTTCTCCAGTTTGTGAGTGACCTACCCAGTGGTTATGGGATTTGATTTTATTGTGATTGCACCCTTCCTACCATCTCATTGTGGCTTCTCCTTTGTATTTGGATGTGGGGTATCTTTTTTGGTGAGTTCCAGTGTCTTCCTATCGATGATTTTTCAGCAGTTACTTGTGATTCTAGTGCTCTTGCAAGAGGGAGTGAGCACACGTCCTTCTATTTCACTATCTTGAACCAATTTCCCATCCATTCAAACACTTTTAGCATTAGCTTGTGTCTCGCCCACCAACGTCTCAGTGGCCAAAGCAATCATATGACTTAGTTTAAAATTCAGAAGTGAGGAATTCCTGTCTGACTACCCTGAGGAATTGGGAAAGTTGTGGCTCTGAAACACAACAGAAGGAAGCCATAAATGGAGGCTGTAACTCAATCTACCACACTGATACAATTATGTTTGTTATATAATTCCATCTAAGAACATGTAGGTGTACTTTTCATCCTTTTTGTTTTATTTTATTTAATTTAATGATTTATTATTTATTTTTTAACATTTTTATTGGAGTATAATTGCTTTAAAATGGTGTGTTATTAATTTTTTTTTACATCTTTATTGGAGTATAATTGCTTTACAATGGTGTGTTAGTTTCTGCTTTATAACAAAGTGAATCAGTTTTACATATACATATGTCCTCATATCTCTTCCCTCTTGCATCTCCCTCCCTCCCACCATCCCTATCCCACCCCTCTAGGTGGTCACAAACCACTGAGCTGATCTCCCTGTGCTATGCGGCTGCTTCCCACTAGCTATCTATTTTACGTTTGGTAGTGTATATATGTCCACGCCACTCTCTTACTTTGTCCCAGCTTACCCTTCCCCCTCCCTGTATCCTCAAGTCCATTCTCTAGTAGGTCTGAATCTTTATTCCCATCTTGCCCCTAGGTTCTTCATGACCATTTTTTTGTTTGTTTTTAGACTCCATATATTTGTGTTAGCATATGGTATTTCTTTTTCTCTTTCTGACTTACTTCACTCTGTATGACAGACTGTAAGTCCATCCACCTCACTACAAATAACTACTTTTTCATCTTAACTGAGGTAGTACTCATTGTAATGATTGTAATGATGTTTCCATGATGCTCTTTATGGATATTTGAGTTTTGTTAATACAAACAATGCTGCTTTGAATGCTTGTACATGTCTCCTGGGGCAGGTGTGTGAGAATTGCTCAATATTAAACTACTGTATAGCAAAATTACCCCAAACTTTGAAATAAAGCAAAAAGATGATTATATGACCTTTAAATAACATTCTAAGAGCGTTTTTATTAAGCATCCTAGAGATTATCTAGCTCTCTCAGGGATGTAACTTTGTTGACTTATTAATAATTAATTTTATAATGAAGTTCTATAATTTAGTACAGGTAGAGGTGAACTTGTAGGAGAATGATAAGTTGTGATGATTTTTGTATTTGGTAAAGATGATAACCCTGAAGTTTGCAGCTTTATTGTCCTTTGGCACAATAACATTTTGTATTCTATTCGGCAATTTTTCCTCTATATAAATCCCAGTTTCTCATATCCTCATGAAATTAGTTTTATCACTCTTCTGCTTCCTTAATTAAGCAGTTAAATAAAACTTTGACATATGCTCATCATCTATTTGTATGAGAATAGTTTTTTTTCCCCCTACTGAAGTCTTTTATTCTGAATTTGTTTGTGCTTAAGGAAAGCAGCTATGCCCGTACTCATGTGCCCCAGTCTTATGACACCAACTTGTATTTGGCTAATTAGTAATGAAGCAAAACTGCATTCTTCTTAGGTCTATTCAGTTGATAAATGTCATTTAACTGATTTCTTTGATATAATCTTTAACAAGAACTTGTAAGTCACATTAATTATGCCCCAAGAGATGAGGGACCAGTGGTAATTAAGGTGGGCACTTCTGAAAAGACTTGTCAGTTTTCTGTCCTGTTATAGCCAGACTTTTTGGAAAACCTTGGGGAAAGATTGAAGTTTCCCACCAATCTGAGACTACATGGGAGTTTTTACAACATTAACTGGGATAACAAGATTCCCAACATGGCACCCAATAGACCTCCACAGACAAAGTCATGACCAAATGAGCCCTGTGAGTCATAGTAGTAAGCAGATACTCCTTTTTTTTTTTAAGAACCAATAACAAAGACCATTTATTACGGTATGTTTATAGTAATTGCATGGAGGTATTAATTTCAAGAAGTTTCCAGTTCAAAGAACTCAGACCCTCACCCAATATAACAAATTCATACAATATTTAGTGTACAAAAGCTCCTTTTAGTTAAGAGACAATACTAGGAAACTCATTAATGACACCAAAAGTGCCTGTCTCAGAAGAAGCTTGCCAAATCAATTTCTTCACTCTCTCATTGGTAAGAATGTCCTCTCTGATACTCAGCACAAGATGAGAGTGTTTCTACATCAGATGTTGAAGCCTAGATTCAGAGTCCAAGCTGATGGCGGCCACTGGTCCTCAGGGCTTCAAATTCTGCTCTGATGCAGCATAACCTCTTCTTGGGCTGTCTGGGTTACTGTTGCTGCCGCTAGCTTTAAAACTCTGCACTGCTGATCGCCATTCTTCAGCATTCAAAACCTCCTAACAGGACAGCTGCCGGGGAGTACAATGCATCACTCTGTGTCCTGCCACATCTGTCCCCTTGGGTTGCCGCCCACCATCGCCATGCCATGACCACCCTGCAAATAGTCCTCCAGGGCCAGGGACCCTGGAGCTTCCACCTTGTGGGGGGCAAGGATTTCAAGCAGCCTCTCGCTAGTTCCTGGGTCACTCCCAGAAGCAAGGCTGCTATAACTAATTCTGTGTGTAATCACAGCCATTGATAGGGAAAATACCAGCAATATGATGCACTTGGAAGCTCAGAACAAAATCAAGGGCTGCACAGACAAGATGACTCTCATAGTAGCCAGATCTGAAAGAAAATCTGTCTGCTCTGGTGACAGAGGAAGGAAAACATCACCCATACAAGATGAATTTGGTCTCTGAACCCCAAGAGGTCCTACACATAGGAAGCACCCACAACAAAAGTACCATGCCCTTTACCATCTCACCTGCCTCCAGCTCTGCCCCCAGGGTCATCACAAACCAGTACAACAACCCAGCTGACCTCTACTCCTCTGAAAACATCTCCAACTTCAACAACGCCTTGGAGTCAAAGAAGGCAGCCAGAGAGCAGGAGATGAATGGCAGAACCTTAGACCATTCTCAGCTTCCAAGTGGACTCGTCATTGACAAAGATTCTGAAGTCTTCTTCAGAGAAACAGGAGTTAAATGAGGCTCTGAAACAGTCCTCTTCATTCCTGGTTTTGCAGGAAATCCTGGAGTCTGAGGAGAAAGGGGATCCCAACAAGCCATCAGGATTCAGAAGTGTTAAGGCTCCAGTCACCAAAGTGGCTGCATGGGTTGGAAATGCCCAGAAGTTGCTCATGTGTGATAAATGTGGCATTGGCATTGCTGGCGTGTTTTATGAAGCTGCGGGACTGTCCCCACCACCCTGAGTGTTATGTGTGCACCGACTGTGGCACCAACCTGAAACAGAAAGTCCATTTCTTTGTGGAGGATCAGATCTACTGTGAAAAGCATACCCAGGAGTGGGTCACTCCACCCGAGGGCTCCTATGACGTGATCATTGTGTTCCCCAAGTGAGCTGGCAGCTCTGCACCCAACATTGTTCTCCAACGAGCCCCTTCTGCATCTTGTCCTCTAAAAGCTCTGGCCTCTCTTTTCTTGAAAGTTGTTAATTACTTTGGTTTTATCCCTGCTCATTAAACGTCACGTCTCCCTTTGCTAGCTGACTCACGCTGGCTGCATGATGCCCGCTTTTATAATCAGCAGAGAACGGTTAAGAATGGTTTTGTTCGGTGTCCCCTTGCCAGCGTCACTGTGTCTTCTCTTCACCTCCATTCATCTCTGCTGCAAATGAACATCAGCCAAATTTGAACCAAACTGAATTTAATGTCTGACAATGATTTCATTTTTACTCAATCAATTAATAGACTTCAAAAACAAACAAAAGGGCTTCTCTGGTGGCGCAGTGGTTGAAAGTCCGCCTGCTGATGCAGTGGACACGGGTTCGTGCCCCGGACCGGGAAGATCCCGCATGCCGTGGAGCGGCTAGGCCCGTGAGCCATGGCCACTGAGCCTGCGCGTCCGGAGCCTGTGCTCCGCAACGGGAGAGGCCACAATAGTGAGAGGCCCACGTATCACAAAAAAAACAAAACAAACAAACAAAAAAACCGCCCCAACCCACCCCCCCCCAAAAAAAAACCTCCGAGCAGGCCAATGTGCCTGTCCCATACTCAGCTGTTGGTGATCACACGCTGGCAACCCTTCACTAGTCTGCAGCACTGGTGGGGGAGTTGAGGGGATGCTGCTCCCGCCTCCAGTACCTTGCAGTGAGTCTGCCATCCAGTTCCCTGAGTTGCTCACTCCCAGCGGCGAGCCTGGACAGGGAAAGGAGTCCCGGCCTTCAAGGCCCTCAGTCTCCCGAGATGGTGGCAGCCCTGTTGGACAGACACACGTGGTCCTTCAACCTCAGCCACGCTGCCCCAAGACTCGGACACCAGGCCACGACGCCTGCCCAGAGGCCCGTGTGGATGCAGCCGTCGGCCTCCCACCCAACCCCCCACCCCAGCTTCACTTCCTGAGAACATCGTTCAGAGATTAGAAAGGCTCTGTCTGGTTCCCTCTCGTCACCGGCCGAGAGGCCTAGAAGGACATACCACCCACCTCCATGATACCTACAGTGGAGACAGATGCTCCTTAATGGGAACTCGAAGGTCAAAAAAAAGAAAGAAAAGACATTGCTGAATCCGTTACAGAAAAGAATGGGCACCAAACCTTGATAAATACTAATTCCATGGCATTTCAGTGCCTTGAAAGTCTTGTCGTGATGCTTGTGGTCTTGAAGCAATGTTTGAACTCTTTCCAATGGAGTGAAAATTTCTTCTGTTGACCCCGCAAGTACTGCTGCTGGGCTCAGGGTTGCAAACTCCTGGGAACTGATAGGCTTACAGGGAAGGCAAGATAAATCCTCATAGAGGCAAAACGTAAGTGCCAGCGTAGCTGTCTTCTGCATTAATGGGAGAAGGATTCTGGGATACAAGTTTCGAAATCCATCCCTCCTCAAGTGAAATACTGCATCCCGGGTTTTGATTCCATACAGCTCTCACTGGAAAGAGGACTTTCCAAATGGGAAATGTGGCTGCTACATTGTTGAAAGCTCACAGCAGCTACACAAGTAATGCTTCATTTCACCAACATTTGCAATATGAGGTGATATATCTCGTTTTGAAGACGTTAGGATTGGAGGCCTCTTTTTTTTTTTTTTTTTTTTTTTTTTTTTTTTTTTTTTTTTTTTGTGGTATGCGGGCCTCTCACTGTTGTGGCCTCTCCCGTTGCGGAGCACAGGCTCCGGACGCGCAGGCTCAGCAGCCATGGCTCACGGGCCCAGCCGCTCCGCGGCATATGGGATCCTCCCAGACCGGGGCACGAACCCGTATCCCCTGCATCGGCAGGCGGACTCTCAACCACTGCGCCACCAGGGAGGCCCTGGAGGCCTCTTTTCATAAGCTTCTGAATTGATATTGCTTAAGATCTTTCTTCTTCAAGATGGATTTTTTTAAACCCATTACCACGGCGCCGGACTCCATGCCTGATGGCCGCCCACTCACAAGTAGGGGAGCCCAGGAGCCCTCAACCCAGCACTGGTGCAGAGAATTATGTTTTTTCTGTTTGTTTTGTTTTTTTGGCTGCGCTGCCTGGCTAGTGGGGTCTTAGTTTCCCAAATGGGGATCAAACCCGGGCCCCAGCTGTGAAAGTGCAGAGTCCTAACCACTGGATCACAAGGGAATTCCCGAGAATGATGTTTTTAACAACTTGAGAATGTCACTTTGCAGTACCTGTGCCTGACACTGCCACCTGGTATACTCCATTTGAGAGACTGTCAGTGCTTGTTATTGGGTTCTAGTGGACACTGAAAAGCTAAAAAAGTAACAGCAGGTGGTACTACACCCTGACATCCTTATCCTGAGATGGGTCAGAAATAAGAACACCAACAAAGTGGGTATTGCCAAACAAGCCTCCATTACTAATGGAAATGGTATATCCAGGAAATTAAACCAGGCATTAATGACGTCTTACAGGTACATGAAAAAGTGCCCACTCATTGGCCAAACATGCCTATCTCAGATGCAGGGTCTGTGCCAGCCACTCCGGCTTCTTCCAGGCTTTGTTACGCCCAGTTTCCTGAGGCTACCTGGGCCTGGTTCACAGACAGACTGGCTAATTAAAGGATGATGGGGTATACCCAAATAAAACTGCTTAAAACTGTGCATGATAAAGGGAACTCTGCTCAGTGGAGGGAGCTGCGCTTACCTGGAAACACCCCCCCACCCCCCGCCCAAGTTCACCTTATTATATTTTCACTGACTCTGAGGGAACTGAGGCAATCACCGTGGTGGGACAACTGGATGAAAAAGTTTCATTTTCTATGGGGACAAACTTTATGGCAGCTCATTGCACAAGACCCAACCCCCCTGTTTTTGACCCATGTGGATGTCAAAGAGAAAGGATCCTTCGATGATGAACATCATTGGAATACACAAGCTTGTCAAACCTGTACTGCCAGGTAGCAGGTGCCCTTAAAGGATGGAATGGGCCCCTCTGAAAGGAAAAACAGACCAAGATAACTGACAAAGTAGGCTCAGCTCCCAGTGGAGCATACTCTTCATAAAGACACTTTGGAGCCTAAATGTAGCAATTCCTAGAAATAGTACCACCTATTTAAATAGAATTTTGGTCATGCTCGGGGACGGAGGAGACCTAGACTGCTTGTAAGATTCCCATACTGCATAATTAACCCTTCTTGCTGTACCTCCCATGCTTACCCCTTGGGAAACTGGGCTACTGGAGTTTCAGAGTAGCAAAAAAGAACGGGGGGTGGGTGACTCTAATCTGGTGTTTCTTTTGCCATCTGGCTATATTTGTTGAATTGAGGGAATTATGCCTACTATAATGATCAGGAATATGAGGTTGTCATATTCCACCACAACTCCTAAGGTGGTCCTGTTGCAACCACACATCAGGGGGTGAGATAAATTTTCAAGAGTAGTACAAAGTATACTGCTGAGCCACATTGGAATGAGTCTGAGTTTATGGTGTGGTTAAGACACAGGAAGGATTCTTCAAACATGATGGAGTGACAGGTGCAGGAACTGGTCATTCTGATTATCTGGCTGTGGAAGGACCCTGACTGATGGGGAAAAAAAACACTTTAGAGCCTGGGATGTCAGGGGTAAAGGGAGGTACCTAATCTCACTCTGAGCTATTTGTATGCAGGGAATTTGGCCAATTTAACCCAGACTGCCACTGCCACCCTCCAATATGCTGGCCAGCATTGAATCTTCATCAGAAACCTCCCAATAGCCACTGATACCAGAAAGGAATAGCCTCCACTTGAAACAACAGAACAAAATTGACTTTGTGGACACTGATATTATTGTTAGATGTTTTTGTACATTTCTCATTGACTACTGATTCTTCTAAATTCTATAGCATAAGTGCACTGATAGAGGCTTAGACCGAATCTGTTTCATGTCTTGGGCAACACTGGACTATGCTAGTATGGGTCTATGCTAGTATGACTCTCCATCTGGGCCAAGTCAGTTAACTATGTCATAAACCCAGGTGCAGCATGAAGTGTTGGCAACCACACACACACACCACTGTAACTGGCCAGCAGAAGGTCCAGGACAATGTGATTGTCCATTATAAGTTACTTAGATCATGTGATGTGATAGCCTTTGCTACCAATAATTCTTGGTTGAATATGTAAAAGGCCAAAGGGTGTGGACATGTAGGGGAATGGCTCCACCTGGGCACCCTAGCAACCTTGCATATAACAACATAAGCCTCATAGGCAAAGGTATGAATCACAGGTAATCTGACTTTTGGCAGAACACCTTGTGACCCCCCCTGGAACAAGAGGATGAAAGATCTGTGAGAGCTGCTCTGGGCCATTTCCTACTCACACTTCCCTATGTTCCCTGAAGGCTGCCACTGCCTCTTGGGTTCTGAGGAGGTATGAGGCTTCCTGTCCCATCCACCACCACCCCTCAGAATATAGTTGCAGAATATAAAACTGCTTAGCTGCAGTCTAGAATTGGCTCCTCAGCAGTGGGTATACCCCAGCCTGTGCCTTGCCTTTTTTGGTGTGTAAGCTTGACAAATGAAAGACCCTGCAACTTCCACTCCCTACTAAGAAGTAAAACAGAAAACCAGAAGAAAAACAGCATCACTCAGGGAACTCTATGGATTAATGTTGCAGTCCAAGACTTGAAAGAAGCAGGGATGGTGATATCTATCATATTTAAACTCACCAGTTTGGCCTGTGCAGAACTCAAATGAATTTTGGAGATTGACTGTGGGTTATTATTAACTGAGGCAGGGACTCTAATTATGATTGCAAGCTCAGATTTAAAAATTTTACTGGAGGGACTTCCCTGGTGGTCCAGTGGTTAAGACTCTGTGCTCCCAATGCAGGGGGCCTGGGTTCAATCCCTGGTCGGGGAACTAGATCCTGCATGCATGCCGCAACTAAGAGTTCACATGCCGCAACTAAAAAGACCCACATGCTGCAACTAAAGATCCCACATGCCACAAGGAAGATCCTGCATGCCGCAACTAAGACCCGGCACAGCCAAATAAATAAGTAAATATTTTTAAAAATAATAAAATATAAAAAAATTAAAATGTTCCTGGAGCAAATCAACATGGCCCTTGAAACTTTGTACATAGCTACTGACCCAGCTAATGCCTTTTTCTTCATATCAACTTGCAAGGACCACCAGAAAGTTGCTTTTACCTATCAGTGGTCATCGCATACCTTCACAGCACCATGGGGCCAGGTCTATTCTTTTCTCTGCCATAATATAGTCTACAGAGATATTGACTTGACATTCCACAAAACATAACACTTGTTCACTATATTAAAATTATGCTGATTGGATTTGATGAGCAGTAAGAAGAACTTTAGATGCCTTTATTAAGACATATGTGAACCACATTATGGGAGATACAGCCAATGAAAATCCAGGGAGTTGTCACTTGAGTGTAATTTCCAAGGCTTCAGTAGTCTGTGGCAAAAGACCAGGTTCCACACCTTGTACCACCTACCATGAACAAAGATACATAACTCTTGGTAGACCTTTTTGGAATTGAGAGGCAACATATATCACAGGTGAGTAAACTGTCTTGACTCATCTACAGAGTTGCTCATGAGAAGGCCAGTTTCAAGGTAAACCAGAGAAAGATGAGGCTCTGTGATAAGTCCAGGCTGTAGTACAAGCTGCTCTACAACCTGGTGCTTATGCTCCAGCAGGTCCAATGATACTCAAAGTGTGGCAAATACAGTTGATGTATGGAGCTTCTCACAAACATGAACAGGAGAACGACAGCTTGATTTCTGGGGTTTTTTAGAAAATATCCACTTCTGGAGATAACTATTCTCTTTTTGAGAGTAGCTTCTGGTTTGCTACTGGGTCTTGGTAGATACTGAACTCCTAACTCCAGAACATGAGGTAGTCCTGTGTCCTGAGCTTCCCGTCATGAACACACTTGGCCATAAGTTTGAGCATGTGCAGAAGCAATTTATCATCAAATGTAAATGGTATGTAAGAGATCAGATTTGAGTAAGTTGGGAAAACCTGAGTAGGTTGCATGAGCAGGGGGCTCAGACTCCTTTGACATGAATTCCTGTTGCATTGTCTGCTCTTTCGATCCATGCCTATGGCCTCATGAAATGTTCCTGATGACCAACTGACTGAGGAAAACACTTGAAACTGGTTTACATCTGGGTCTGCACAATTAGTTGGTAATACAGAAAAGTGGCCAGCTATTAGCACTGCAGGGGTGACCCTGAAGTACAAAGGATTTTCCTTCTTTGTCTGTAACGCTTCTGCCACAACAGCATCTGTGGACTCACAGGATGCCTTATGCGCTTTCATGGTAATTCACCCATTGTTGTATTGAATCAAGGAGCTCATTTCACAGCAAAGAATGTTCAGCAATGGACTCATGCCCATGACATTAAGTGCTCTTACCACTCACCCCATCACCTGGAAGTGGCTGGCCTAATTGTAAAGGTGGAAGGGCTTAGATTCAGTATGGCATCTGTTGGGAGAGGTTCGGCTGTGTTTAACAGTTTAAACAGTATATACTTTGTGTCAGAGACAATTATATGGTGTTGTCTCCCCCACGGCCGGAATACATTGCTCTGTGAGTGAGGAATAGAATTGGGTGTGGCTCCTGTGACAATTACATCTAGTAACCTGTTTGCAAAATTTTTGCATTTTGTCCCAGCAAATTAGAGTTATGATAGTTCAGAGGATTAGTCTTCAAGGAATTAATATCAGAGGACATAGCAATTATGAGACTTCTATCTGAATATTTTACACTCTTTATTCCATTGAACCAACAAACAGAGAGTACTGTCCAGTGTGATTGATCCTGATTTCCAAGGGGTAAGGGAGGTTGCTGCTACCCAGTGGGGGCAATGAGGGCTATGTTAGGAACCCAGGGGGTTCTTGGAGTGCCTCTTTGTGCTTCCGTGCTCAATTGTAAAGATTAATGGAAAACTACTACAACTAAAAGGTGGCAGGATTGAGGACTCAGACCCTTTGGGAATATAGTTTTGGATCACTCCACTTGATACAGAACTGAGACTAATTGAGGTTCTGAGTGAGGGCAGGGGAAATACAGAATAAGTAGTGAAAGAAAGAAGCTACAGATTTTAATCAGGGCCCCCTGACAAATTATAGGAACAAGTATGACAATAGCTTTGCATATTTTTTTCTTTGCTTATAATATGTATGTGTTGATAGTACAGAGTCACCGTTTTGATCTTTTCTCTCCTATCACTGTTTTACATATACAAATTAGTAGATTTAATTTTTTTCTTTTTTTAATTTTTAATTAAAATTTTTTTTAATTTTATATTGGAGTATAGCTGATTAACAACGTTGTGTTAGATTCAGGTGTACAGCAGAGTGATTCAGTTATACATATACATGTATCGATTCTTTTTCAAATTCCTTTCTCATTTTGGTTATTACAGAGAATTGAGCAGAGTTCCCTGTGCTATACAGTAGGCCCTTGTTGGTTATCTATTTTAAATATAGCAGTGTGTACATGTCAATCCCAAACTCCCCCCCAACCTGGTAACCATAAATTTGTTCTCTAAGTCTGTGAGTCTGTTTCTGTTTTATAAATAAGTTCATTTGTATCATTGTTTTTAAGATTCCGCATATAAGCAATATCATATATTTGTATTTCTCTGTCTTACTTAGTATGATAATCTCCAGGTCCATCCATGTTGCTGCAAATGGCATTATTTCATTCTTTTTCATGGGTGAGTAATATTCCATTGTATATATGTACCACATCTTCTTTATCCATTGATCTATCGACAGACATTTAGGTTGCTTCTATGTCTTGGATATTGTAAACAGCACTGTAATGAACATTGGGATGCATGTCTTTTCGAACCGTGTTTTTCTCCAGATTTACGCTCAGGAGTGGGATTACTGGATCATACAGTAGCTCTATTTTTAGTTTCTTAAGGAACCTCCATACTGTTCTCCATAGTGGTGGAACCAATGCACATTTCCACCAGAAGTGTAGAAGGGTTCCCTTTTCTCCACATCCTTTCCAGCATTTATTGTTTGTAGACTTTTTGATGATGGCCTTTCTGATTGGTGTGAGTTGATATCTCATTGTAATTTTGATTTTCATTTCTCTAATAATTAGTGATGTTGAGCATCTTTTCATGTGCTTGTTGGCCATCAGTATGTCTTCTTTGGAAAAATGTCTGTTTCAGTCTTCTGCCCATTTTTTGGTTGGGTTGTTTGGTTTATTTTTTATATTGAGCCACATGAGCTGTTTGTAAATATTGAAGACTAATCCCTTGCCGGTCGCATGGTTTGCAAATATTTTCTCCCATTCTTTGGGTTGTCTTTTAGTTTTGTTTATG